>NW_026542602.1:61768731-64168731 GCF_028750875.1 Macrosteles quadrilineatus
TGTCGGTGAATCGATTAAAACTGAACTTAAAAGTACTCTTCAGTCTTGTCCTCTACCAATAAAAATGGACTTTAGTAAGGAGAATCAAATTTATAAAATATACAATAGATCAAAATGGAAAATTAGTTAATGAGAAAGAATGTATTGCAGATTTCAGAAGCCTTACTATCCTTACCATTGAGAAGAGAGATTTAAAGCCTCAAATTGAAAATGCTCTTTTAAAGATTGACGCTTCTATGCACAAATATCAAGCGGAAGGTAGTGGATGGATATATGACCACACTAAATATTGGCAGTTGCACGTTTACAAGTACAAAGCCCCTAACTCCAAAGTCATACATTCCCACACCAAAAAGTATTAAATTGACAAAAGCAGTTTTAAATATAAAGAATGTTGATAATAAATGCTTCCTTTGGTCAATTTTAGCAGCTTTACATCCAAGGAATGCTAAACATGCTAATAGAGTCTCTAACTATGCACCCTACGTAGGTAAGTTGAACATGACAAATATAAAATATCCCGTAAAAATATCTGACATAGATCAATTTGAAAGAAAGAATAATATAAGTGTTAATGTATTTGGAGTTGAAGACCAAAAATTTATATATCCATTAAGAAGAACCAAACTGAATAGTAACACTCATATAGATCTATTATTATTACAACAAGGTCGTAAATCACATTACTGTTTAATTCGTGATTTTAATAGGTTAATGCTACGGTCAACAAAAGATAACAGTAAAAAGCATTTTTGCAAGTTTTGTTTACAACATTTTTTACACCAAAGATAAATTGGAGTGTCATATAACATATTGTAAAAACTTTGATGTCCAACGAGTGGAAATGTCTAAACAAGATACATTACAATTTAAAAATTATAAATATCAACTTAAAGCCCCATTTGTAATTTATGCTGATTTTGAGTGTTTTATAAACTCTAACAACCATACTCCATCTGGATTTGCATTTGTCGTAGTAAAAGATTCTAAGATTATTTCTGAAGAGTTATATAGTGGCGAAAATGTTATGGATGTGTTTTTCGAAAGGTTGTTTGAGACTTATGACTTCATTAAAAATCAAATGGCAATATATATCCCCCTTGTAATGACTCCTGAGCAAGAGGCATCTTTCCAAAACTCAACACATTGTCATATTTGTGAAAAGCCTCTATATTTTGATAGGGTACGGGAACATTGTCATTCAAATGGCCAATACCGTGGAGCTGCCCACAATGATTGCAATTTAAACTATAAAGTAACAAAGAAAATACCAGTATTCTTTCATAACTTAAAAAATTACGATGGACATTTAATTATGCAACACTTGGGAAAGTTTAATCGTAAATTAAATTGCATAGCCAAAGATATGGAAAAGTACATTTCATTCTCTGTTGATGATTTAGTATTTTTAGATTCCTATAACTTTCTGTCCCTTCCATTATACAAATTAGCTTCCAATTTAAATACATTTAGATTCATAGACAATCCACTACTACAAACGCAAAGGCGTATTTCCCTATGAATATATGACAGGACCAGATAAGTTTGCAGAGTCTCTAACCTCCAATTGAAAAATTTTACAGTACTTTAACTAAAGAACATATCTCTCCCATCGAATATGAACATGCTAAAAATGTCTGGACCCATTTTAATATACATAATTTACAAGAATATCATGATTTATATCTTAAAACAGATGTATTGCTACTGGCTGATGTGTTTGAGACATTTAGAGACCTGTGTTTAAAGGATTACAAACTTGACCCCGTACATATGTATTCACTTCCAGGACTAACATGGGAAGCTTGTCTTAGAATGACTGGTATAAAATTACAATTATTTCAAGATATTGACATGCATTTGTTCATAGAAAGTGCAATCAGAGGAGGAGTCAGTATGATTTCTACACGTTACGCTAAAGCCAATAATAGATATATGGGCAAACATTATGATCCCAATCAAGAAAGTGTGTATTTAATATATTTAGATTGTAACTCGCTATACTCCACAGCTATGTGTGAGACACTACCCGTGGATGGATTTCGTTGGACGAATGAGATAGACTACAAAAACAATCAAAATGATGAGTTTGGATATATCTTAGAAGTTGATTTAAAATACGATAAAAGCTTACATGATTTACATAATGACTATCCATTAGCACCTGAGAAAATGAATGGCAAATTAATACCTAATTTAAATGACAAAACTAAATATATTTTACATTATAAAGCATTACAAAAATATGAGGAATTAGGTTTGGTTGCTACAAAATACTATAGAATTTTAAAATTTAGACAATCAAAATGGCTTTCACCCTATATTAATTTTAATATTGAAAAACGCAAATGTGCTAAAAATGATTTTGAAAAAGACTTTTACAAAATTGTTAAATAATAGTCTCTTTGGTCGAACAATTATGAACCAACGCAAGTTTCGTGATATATATCTCAAGGATGAGTCACTATTAACAAAATATGTCACTAATCCAAGGTTTGACTGTAGCAAAAAGTTCGATAACAATTTACATGCTATACATTTAAATAAATTAGTTGTAAAGTTTAATAAGCCGATATATTTGGGAATGACAATTTTGGATATTAGTAAAGTAATAATGTATGATTTCCACTATAATTATATGTCAAAATTTAAGAACAAAAGATTTCTTATGACTGATACAGATTCTTTAATGTATTCTATAGTTACAGAGGACTTTTACAAGGAAATAGAAAGTGACTTGCACTATTTTGATACCTCTGGATATAGTAAAGACCATTTCTTATACTCTGATAAAAATAAAAAAAGTCACAGGCAAGTTCAAAGACGAATTAGATGGTCATATTATGTATGAATATTGTGGTTTAAGACCAAAGTTATATTCTTATATTCCTCTAAAATGGTTATATGAAGAAGACAAGCAAGCTTTAGAGGTGAAGAAAGCTAAAGGAGCTGATGGTGCTACAGTTAAACATCTCCTTAGACATCAACATTATTTGAACTGTATTGCAACTGGGCAAGATTACTATGAGAATGTGACAAGAATTAAATCTACAAATCATCATCTTCAAACCTTAACCATGAACAAGAAAGTACTATCATTTGACGATGACAAGAGGTTTATTCTAGAAGATGGCATCAATACGCTTGCGCTTGGTCACTATAAAATTGATCAAACATAAATCTATATTTGCCATTATTCTTTGACCTTTTCTTTGTCAATTACAAAAAAGCCATATTTAGTTTTATCCCAGCATTGGTGGCAGAGATTTCTAAATTGGTTAAATGAAAAGTCATTACCAACATGATTGTTATATACATGTTTTAAATTTAAATCATCTTGTTTAAATAATATTAGGAAATTTACATTATCACGTAAATGTTTGTGTACTTTTGCTGTAAGATTGACACAAGTAAAAACAGTTAATATTTTTATGTCGACCCATTGAAAAAAATTGGTGTAATATTTTGACTATTTATGTCATCAAATACAACAACTGACTGTGATTTTACATCATTTGGTGTGATTTCACAGTCAGTAAACGTGTGTAATTTCACTTCGTCACACAAACTAAATATTTCAATTATTTTTTTATATTTTTCTTGTTCTAAAGATTTAGATATTAAATATAAGTTTGTAAATTTTAATCCTTCCTTTCTTACAATTAAATTGTAAATTACAACCGTCTTCCCACTTCCACTTGGACCACAAATAACACATCGAATATTGGTAGGAAATAGACCCAACTTCTTTGGTATATTTTCCTTAGTATGTACTATTTTAAATTTGTGTTTTTGTTGAATAAAAGACATTTTTTATATAATAAAAATGGTAAAAAATAATAAGAAAACATGTAAAAAAGGCAAAGGTTTATTCCTAAAGCCTTACAGGGGTCGAGGGCTATTGAATACTCTTATAAATAATCTTCCATTTCCACTTCACATACCATCATATCGGTACTGTGGACCTGGAACGAATATACGTCAAAATCTAGCCAAAAATGTACCTCCAAAAAATAAGTTAGACTCTTATTGTAAAGAGCATGACATATTCTACATGAATAATCCTGATACCGCTGCTCGGAACAAAGCAGACATGAGATTAGCAGACTTAGCTTGGACTAGAGTAACGGCAAATGACGCAAATCTTGCTGAAAGAGCTGCAGCTTATGCGGTGACAAATTTGATGAAGGCAAAAGCAAAAATGGGAATGGGATTAAAATTTAATAAAAAAAATGGACAACTACCAGCTGTTAGAGGCCGCAAAAGACGTGCCTCACTTCCGGGGGGTGTACCTAAAAAACGAGCTAAAAAATCTAACACCAAAAGTAAAAGAGTGCGGAATAGTTAATTTAGACAGTTCATCTGGCACACATTGGACAGCATATCGTAAAAATAAAGATATTGTAATTTATTTTGACCCATTTGGAATCCAACCTCCAAAAGAAGTAATTAAATATTTTGAGGGACATAAAATATTCTATACAACCGATCAAATACAAGATTTAAATAGTTCTATTTGTGGAATTTTATGTTTATCATTCATAAAAAATTTTTGTTTATAAAAATGGATTCATTTACTATAACATTTTCGGGTACAGAGCCAGAGCTAAAGTCAGTGTTCTTTCCTCCCATAGAATTAAATGATGATTATGTAATTGGATTAGTTGATTTTCAAAGTTATAATTCTATATTTAATGTGAAAAAACCTCTAAATACTTTAACATATTACAAAGTAGAGAAAAAAACATTACCAAAGGGAGAGATCTTAGTTGATGATTTAAACCAGTTATTAGATGGTAAACTTAAAGTTATAATACATAAAAATGGAGAAGCATTAATTAATACTAAAGTCAAACTTTTATTCAAAGGGCTTATTCCAAAATTAAATAAACTTAAAGGCAACAAATTAACCATTGGAGAAGGTGATGATGTTTTCTATTATGACCACAAAGCTCCAGTTACAATAGAAATTTCTGAAGGAACATATGAGGTGGTTGAGCTTGCAAAGGAAATTCAAAAGCAAATCCCAGACTTTTTCCTTACAGCTAATAATAAAACTATGAAAGCGACATTACTTTCTAGCCACGTGTTTGATTTTACAAAACCATGTTTAGGGTCTGTTTTATTGGGATTTAAAGGTGTTTCTACTCCTGGTGTACAGTTTGAATCTACAAATAAAATAAACATTAATAATGTAAATGTGATTAGAGTAAAATGTAATATTGCAAACGGGTCCTATTTAAATGGAAACAAATCACACACCATACATAGCTTTTATCCAGAAGCTCCTCCTGGCTACAAAATTATTGAAGTTCCAAGAAATATTATATATTTTCCTGTAAATAAGAGAAGTTTAGATGTTGTCAGTATTACATTTGCCGATCAGCATGACAAGGCAATTGACTTTAATGGAGAAGAAACTACAATTACTTGTCATATAAAAAAGATATGAGAATTTATAAGAATTTATCTATAAGTATACAAAATGCTAGGTTCCTACGATCAATAGGACTAAAGTTAAAATTTTCTATTAATAAAAATGGAAGATTTTCTAGATGTTACAGGGAAATCCCAATTCGACGATAGTGTGGTTAAAATTACAAATCACTCCTATGTTCCCCATAACACTTTAGCAATAAATAATTCTGATGAAATTCGAATATGTATTAATAATCAAGATTTGCTAACTCTCCCATGTAGGAGTTATCTGTATATTAAGGGAGAAATTGAAAATCATGATAAAGGTCATTTTATAAATAATGCATTTGCATTCTTATTTGATGAAATTAGATATGAAGTCGCAGGTAAAGAAATAGATATTGTAAGAAACCCAGGAATTTCTAGTCTTATGAAAATATTGAGCTCTTACAATAAAACAACTAAATTGTCAAATGTGGCATTTGATTCTGACACGAATTTAAAAGAGTTCCATAAAAGTGGCAAGTTTAGTACTTGTTTGCCATTAGAACTGTTAATGGGTGTATTTGAGGATTTTAATAAGGTATTAGTAAATGTCAAACAAGAATTGGTGTTGAAAAGATCCAAAAATGATTTGAATTGTATATTAACAACCACTAGTGCTCCAGCCAGTGGTACTGCTGATGCAATTCCCAAAATTATACTTAACTCAATTCAATGGGTGATGCCACATGTAATACCATCAGATGGGGAGAAGTTACAATTACAAAAGATGTTATTGCAAAATAAAAATTTGCAAATTGCATTTAGAAGCTTAGAGTTGCATGAACTTCCATCATATCCCAATACTACAAGACATACATGGTCAGTAAAGACATCTTCAAGTTTGGAGAAGCCTAGGTATATTATATTTGGTTTCCAAACAGCTAGGGATAATAGTGCACGAAAAAGAACTGATGAATTTGATCACTGTAAGTTAAAAAATCTCAAAGTATTTCTAAACTCTGAATATTATCCTTATAGTGATTTAAATCTCGACTTTGAAAATGGAGATGTCTCTAAAGCTTATGAGATGTTTATGAGGTTTAGAGAGACTTACTATAATACTATCCCAGATCCTATGATTAGTAGGGCTGAGTTTATGAAGAAATATCCACTAATTGTAATAGACTGTTCTAGACAGAACGAAACAGTGAAGGAAGGAATTGTTGATATTAAATTAGAGATTGAAACTGCAGAAAATGTACCAGCAAATACATCTGCATATTGTTTAATAATACATGATAAAGTGTTTGAGTACAATCCTTTGTCAAATGAGATAAATAAAATGTAAATAAAAGATGAAAAACATTCAACAAGAATTGGTTGACTCTGCAAATCAAATACGAGAGAAATATAGAGCTTTGAAACGTGGCAAGTTTCTAGAGGCTGAAGAGAGGTTCCAAACATTCCAACCTTTAATAGAGCCATTACAAGAATTAAAAAAAATCGCCAAAACAGAGAGGCCTCGAATGGAGATTCTCCCAATGACTCCATCTAGAATACCAGTGATACCAAGATTGCAACCATTACAGCAATCCACCCCACAGAAATTAGATTTTGGTCTTTTAGCATCAGACTATTTAGGAAATTACCTCAGTAAAAGTAGTATGACAGACACTACATATGGTATTAGACGAGAAGCAAATAAATTTTTTATTGGAAATAAGGAAGTTGACATTGCCAATGATGATGTTACAATTGCAAATAAAACCTACAAGGGGACAAAAGGTTTGTGGCAATTGTTAACTTTAAAAGAACCTGAGGATTATACTCCGGCTGATTTGCAAAATTATAAAGAAATTTTGGAAGCTACAAATGGACATTTAAAGAGTTACAAAGATGGTGCACCAATTTCAAGTAATAGACATACTAAATATCTTAATATAATTAAACCTCTATTTAAATCTGTTGGTGAAGGTTTGAGACAAGTGACTGGTAATAAAATAGACTATATTTATTGGGATGATCCTAATGAGCTTGTAGATAGGTTAAGACTTCTTTGGCTAAGTCGCCAAGCCGGTAACTCAGGAGTGGATAATGAAATAGATTCCATTATTGAGGAATTGAGAGAAAGTGGTATTATTTATTAAATAAAAATATGTTTATAGATAAATTTTATCGTTTATATAATCCATATAATAAGCCTGCAGAACCCAGGGCTAGTAATGAACCTACTTTGAATTTACAAGACGATAGTTGGAATTGTTTAAACCGTAAAATTGGTAATGTTAAAGATGGAGAGTTTGTAGATGATGTATCAACTTTGGGTCAGACATTAACTAGAAAAGGTGATGTCTTCTTACAAGGTAAAACTAAATATGAGTTTTTAGAATCTAAGAATAAAAATTGGAATGCTAAAAAACAGAAAATTACTAATGTGGAAAAGGGTGAAAGTTTAGATGATGTGCCCACTTTACAACAGACTTTAATACGAACAGATGGTAAATTTGTACAAGACAATAATAATTATGAATTTTTAGAATCAGAAAATGGTATTTGGAATGCTAAGAAACGGAAAATTACTAATGTGGAAAAGGGTGAAAGTTTAAATGATGTGCCCACTTTACAACAGACTTTAATACGAAAAAAAGATGGTAAATTTGTACAAGATGATAATAATTATGAATTTTTAGAATCAGAGAATGGTGTTTGGAATGCTAAAAAACAAAAACTTAGCAATTTGATGGAAGGTACAGATAGTAAAGATGCTGTGAATGTTTCACAAGTTCCAAAAATGGAAGTAGGCTATTGGAATTTTAATAATAAAAGGTTAGTACGTGTTAAACCTGCCATTGATGACACTGACTGTGTTACAAAAGAACAGACTATAACTTATAATAAAAAAGAAAAATGTTGGGATGCCAAAAATCAATTCATAAGAAATCTACCAGAGGGGGAACATTCGGATGATATTTGTCTAATGTCACAATCTATGCATTACGATGGATCAAAATTTGTATATGGAGAAAAAAATTTTAATTTGATGGAATATAATCCTGATTTATTAGTTGCTGACCCCAGATCTTTGAGTGGATTTAAGTATATAGATAATAGACCATATATACCAGAAAACTATGTATTTAAAAGAATGGAAGATAATCTATTGATTGGGGCTAATGGTGATGTATTTAGAGTTACAGGAAAGGATGATGTTATAAAAAATGAATGAAATTGCATACGAGCTTCATAAGCCTGCAAGAAAGAATTTCATTAGAAGGTCTTTTAAAGTATTGGGTATAAACGAAACCATACAAATAGATTTAGTTGATATGCAAAACTATGCTAGAGAAAATTCTGGCAATAAATATATTTTAACTTTAATAGATACATTTTCTAAAAAAGCTTATGCTGCTCCACTAAAGAATAAGACAGGGTTAGTGGTTACAGAAGCCATTAAAACCATTCTACCAAAGGGGGTTAAAAACATTCAATCTGACAATGGAAAAGAATTTTTTAATCAATATTTTAGCAAACTAATGAAAAAATTAAATATTAATCACTATCACACATTTTCTACAACTAAGGCTGCAATTGTGGAGAGGTTTCAGAGAACTTTAAAGAATTGGTTATATAGAGAATTTAGTGCTCAGGGGAGTTATAAATGGTTGGATTTACTTCCAAAGTTAATTCGAAAATATAATAATAAAGTGCATAGATCTATAGGAATGAAGCCTAACCAAGTGAATGTTAAGAATAGTAAATATGTGCATGAGAGGTTGACTTCTAAAGTAGTGCAAGTTAAAAAGCCAAGATATAAGGTAGGTGATAGCGTAAGGATTTCCAAGTATAAACATGTTTTTAGTAAAGGTTATACTCCAAATTGGACAGGGGAACTATTTACAATAGCAGAAGTTAAGAATACAAAGCCTGTGACTTATATCTTGAAAGATGAAAATGGCAATATAATCAGGGGAGGCTTCTATACAGAGGAGTTGTTAAAGACCAAGTATAAGGACATGTATTTGGTAGAGAAGGTAATTAGGAGAAAGGGTGATTCGTTGTATGTCAAATGGCTTGGGTTCCCAAGTAGCCAGAACTCATGGATTTCCACTAAGGATGTCCAAGGGAGCACATCATGAGCCGGGAGCATGCCCGAGTTCACGCACAAACCTCACATGATTTTGAAAATATACATGGGAATGGATGTGGATTTGAAATTTTAATGGAGTTTGAACATTTATATAGGCTTGTATTGGACGAGATCTAAATATAGCTGGTCTTTAAAAAAGTGGCCAAAAAATGAGCCATATTCCAGACGTGATTTTTAGTATTAACAAAAGTAGAAAATTTATATAGGGGTGTATAGGTCGAGAGCTGGGTCTTTAAAAAAGTGGCCAAAAAAATGAGCCACTCATTTTTCTCATTTTTCCCCTATAAAAAGTGCCCTAAAAGTGCCTCTAAAACGCCGAAAGTGGGGTCATATTCTGGTATTATATCTACTATTATCTACTATTATCACATGACTCGCAACAATCGGAATAATGTTGAAGGAGTTTCCTTGTTTCGTAATTTTACAGCGGTTGAGGTGATATTTGCACCGTGGTAAATGACTAATAAGTTTTATCTGTAGATACTGTAATTAATGACTTGTTTTAATAGTTATCTGGCTAAAAGATGGCAGTAAATACTAAAATCCCTGTTATTAAACCGTTTCTTCATAGGAACCAACTTTTAAAACACGATTTTTCAAGAAAGATACAGGGTATTCAAAATAGTACAGCATTTACTGAAAAAAACCCGCAATTTTCATACAGATAAAATAATTCTTATTCCACTAACATGTTTGTTTAAAGGAGAGTTTTAAATTGTGTTTAATATGACATATGTTTGTATTTGATGATTGTGAGATTCGAACCAAAGAACCTCTCGTTTTGGTATACCCTGTATTCAAAAAACATTATTAAAATGTTTATGATTGTCTTTGGGGATGGTTTGGTGGAAACATATTTTAATTCATCATTGTAGAACCCACGTTTTGTCTGAAATAAATTATGGACACCTTACGAGATTCCCCCTACGGCCTACATATACCATATTATTTAGAAATTGTCCATCAAATTATGTTGTCAAAAACATCTTTTCACAGCTTTTCCTAACGACATCTGTGAATGGCGATTCTGTAAATGTGGAGGGAAAACAATTCGACGCAAAGTGTTGAGAAAGTCTGATTTTTGGGTGAAGAAATCACAACTCGCGTGAGGGGATTAAGGGACGGAAATGTTGGCGGAATTTCGGCCCAAGGCATTTAGTTTGAGTCAGTGTAGCGTTGCGGCCCCAAACTGCCCCCCATGCTTCACCAAAAGTGACAAAATCCCATTTATTTGGGGTCAGTCTTTTATCTTGCCGCTGAAACCGCCTCTATTGAGTCTCCTTCGTGAGTGTTTGGGGTAAATTAACGCTTGCAAAAGGAACAGTTTCTTCAATTAATTAAATTTAATTTGTATAGCTCTTCTTTTATTTCATTTTTACAATTAAACTTTAACACATTTTTTAATGATGTAAGGTTTTTGATTATTCTCTCTAATGAGTTTGAATTTCCTATTATTTCGACGGGTATACTTAGCTGTCAACGTTAGCGGTCAATATTTGTTATGTACACCATTTGAGCGAGATCCAATGGATATTTCAGTAAGGGCTACCAGAATATTAAATATTTATTTATACTAATCCAAAGTAATATCATATTTGTATTCACAATCGCTATTATTTACGAATCTATAATTTTTTAAACATGCAACATTCTTTAGTTAACACGTAACTAAAATAATTTTAAATCATCACACACATGGTATTTAGCAATAAAATAAAACACAATTTACTGGCAAAACAAAACTCTTTCATTAAACAATTACATGTAATGTAATGTAATATATCTCGACTTTTTTACTTAACATCTTCAGACCAATTGAAGGTTTCAGTTATTTTGTAGGTTTATAAGAATATCCCCATAAAAAAAATACCACTTCTTTTGGGTTCAGGGGTACCCAAAACGGCCATATCCACCCAAAATTTAAACCAGAAAATGTTTACGAAAACAATACTTTCTCCATATACAACAAGGAGAGAAAGAAAAAAGTGCTGTTCTGGTAATTTAGGTGGTTTAAGGGGAAGCGATTCAAGCCCCTCCACCTCAACCTAACTTCGAAACAACAGCCAACAGCTGATTAGTTGATAAAATTTAAAAAAAAGGAGGGAATCCAGAAAAACTGCCATTTAAACCACCTAAATTTTGTGAGTGGACTACTGTATATAATTGGTATTAATCGTATAAAAAACAAGATTGTAAAAAAAAAAAAAATTGCAGACGACAACGCGAAAATCAAATCAAACACTACAAACACTAGTCATCCGTAGGGGAAATTCACCAAGAAACGCAAAGTCTCGCGCAATCGGGTTTCCTCTAGATTAACCGTGTGAAGGGGCAAGACAATCTGTTGGATGATTGCTCGGGAGGCGCAATGGAGCGCGCAACCGAGTGTCAATCTGTCTGTCCACATGACATATCGAGGGACATAAGGTTCGTTTGGCGTCCGAACCATTTGTGGAAACACCGCAATATGTGGTCGAACATATTGATTTCGTCTAGGAGTTATTAGTGATTTTCGTCAATAGTATCAGTTTTAATTTTGGAATTCGTTGAAATTTTGTTGCTTTGGAATTTGTAATTAAGTAATGGTTAAGTGGAACATTTTTGTTATGTTGTTTGTTTTTGAATTATTAAACTAATTATGAATAATCGATATATATATTTTTCCTGAGGGGTTTGTGGAGTATGATGTTTTTTATGTAATTTAAGAGAAAAATATTGATGATTTGAAATCTTATTTTTTCTAAAACAATCCAACTGGGTTAACCACCCTTTTTTACTGTATAATATATTTGACGTATTTTGAACGTTACAAAGCAAGGTAACAGTGCATATTATTAATTATTGAAGATAACATTTGATTTAAACACCTCTTAGGTGTGACATACATTTTACTTTCATAATCCGACATGTATTCTACTTTTAAACTAAATATTCAAACCACTTTTACCTCAAAACATCTTGGTGAATTGCAAATCTCATGAGGTACCCTTACACTTTAATTTGAAGCAGTAAATTTCAGTTAACTTTATCTATACAGAATCGGGTGGAATTTAAACAGATATTAAATTGTAAGTGCAATCATTCAGCATACATAGGTATACTAATTAATCGAATTTCACTATTACGAACCTGAATAAACTATGTAAGTATCTTTGCAAACAATACCACTTACTACTCCCTCCACGGAAATACACTTTCCAATACTTTCCACAAATAATCTACTTTAACACCCAGCCAGATAATTGAATTCTACAAGTCAACATTCAACACTGCGCCGTGTCGGAGATAAGGCGCAAAACAAGCGATTTCTCCCGTGGTTTATGTCGGCAACAATTATACTCGAGAGAAATGTATAATTGGTCCAATTCAGTTAACGCCACGACCGATCGCCGCGCGAGTTGTGTCTTACCGAGATGCGCATGCGCAGATAGAGCGCGCAGCTCGTGAAATAAATCCGAATCATATTTATGTCGGTGATTACGGTGTCAAAGTGAGAATTACCGCGGCCTGGGGATCGTGGAGAAGAGTCGTGGCCGCAGGATCTCCGGGAGCCCAAAGGTCAACCTCTAGGAGTTGCCTTCAGGACTGCGAATCCTCTAGGTCTATGAGCTCGGAAGATTTCCTTTGAGTTTGATGTGCTTCCGGACGCAACTTCGATTTTCTTATGTGTACATTACCTCTAGATCTGGAGAATTTCTGTGTACATTACCTCTAGACCTGAAGACCTTCTGCGTACATTACCTCTAGATCTGGAGAATTTCTGTGTACAATACCTCCAGATCTGGAGAACTTCTGCGTACATTACCTCTAGACCTGAAGACCTTCTGCGTACATTACCTCTAGATCTGGAGAATTTCTGTGTACAATACCTCCAGATCTGGAGAACTTCTGCGTACATTACCTCTAGACCTGAAGACCTTCTGCGTACATTACCTCTAGATCTGGAGAATTTCTGTGTACAATACCTCCAGATCTGGAGAACTTCTGCGTACATTACCTCTAGACCTGAAGACCTTCTGCGTACATTACCTCTAGATCTGGAGAATTTCTGTGTACAATACCTCCAGATCTGGAGAACTTCTGCGTACATTACCTCTAGACCTAAAGACCTTCTGCGTACATTACCTCTAGATCTGGAGAATTTCTGTGTACAATTCATTTAAATATCTTTATTCAATAATTGTACATTGTACATTGAATAGTGTCGAAATCCTAACCTGGACATTACCTCTAGGTCTGATGAACTCCTGTGTACATTACCTCTAGGTCTAGAGAATTCCTGTGTACATTTCCTCTAGATCTGGAGAATTTCTGAGTACATTACCTCTAGACCTGAAGACCTTCTGCGTACATTACCTCTAGATCTGGAGAATTTCTGTGTACAATACCTCCAGATCTGGAGAACTTCTGTGTACATTACCTCTAGACCTGAAGACCTTCTGCGTACATTACCTCTAGATCTGGAGAATTTCTGTGTACAATACCTCCAGATCTGGAGAACTTCTGTGTACATTACCTCTAGACCTGAAGACCTTCTGCGTAGATTACCTCTAGATCTGGAGAATTTCTGTGTACAATACCTCCAGATCTGGAGAACTTCTGTGTACATTACCTCTAGACCTGAAGACCTTCTGCGTAGATTACCTCTAGATCTGGAGAATTTCTGTGTACAATACCTCCAGATCTGGAGAACTTCTGTGTACATTACCTCTAGACCTGAAGACCTTCTGCGTAGATTACCTCTAGATCTGGAGAATTTCTGTGTACAATACCTCCAGATCTGGAGAACTTCTGTATACATTACCTCTAGACCTGAAGAACTTCTGCGTACATTACCTCTAGATCTGGAGAATTTCTGTGTACAATTCATTTCAATATCTTTATTCAATAATTGTACATTGTACATTGAATAGTGTCAAATTCCTAACCTGGACATTACCTCTAGGTCTGATGAACTCCTGTGTACATTACCTCTAGGTCTAGAGAATTTCTGTGTACATTTCCTCTAGGTCTGGAGAATTTCTGAGTACATTACTCTCCAGGCCTGGAGAACTCCTGAGTACATTACCTCCAGATCTGGAGAACTTCTGCGTACATTACCTCTAGACCTAAAGACCTTCTGCGTACATTACCTCTAGACCTGAAGACCTTCTGCGTACATTAACTCTAGATCTGGAGAATTTCTGTGTACAATACCTCCAGATCTGGAGAACTTCTGCGTACATTACCTCTAGACCTGAAGACCTTCTGCGTACATTACCTCTAGATCTGGAGAATTTCTGTGTACGATACCTCCAGATCTGGAGAACTTCTGCGTACATTACCTCTAGACCTGAAGACCTTCTGCGTACATTACCTCTAGATCTGGAGAATTTCTGTATACATTACCTCTAGACCTGAAGAACTTCTGCGTACATTACCTCTAGATCTGGAGAATTTCTGTGTACAATTCATTTCAATATCTTTATTCAATAATTGTACATTGTACATTGAATAGTGTCAAATTCCTAACCTGGACATTACCTCTAGGTCTGATGAACTCCTGTGTACATTACCTCTAGGTCTAGAGAATTTCTGTGTACATTTCCTCTAGGTCTGGAGAATTTCTGAGTACATTACTCTCCAGGCCTGGAGAACTCCTGAGTACATTACCTCCAGGTATGAAGAACTTATGTGTACATTACCTCCAGATCAGGAGGACTTCTGTTTACTTTATCTCTAGTTTTATATATTGCTTATGTAGGTACACAGAAGATTTGGTTTTATTTTTCAGGAGCTGTTCAGGAGCTACATTACATTAAGTCTGAGATCGTTTTGCAAGCATGTTTTCTAGTTCTTAATCGACCTGTTTACGTTCCCCCATTTATGTAGTCTTCCAAGGTACAGTACATTACTTCCAGCCATGGTGTCTTTCAAAGTAATTTTTCTAGGAATGGAGTCTGTTTAGCTAAATTTCCATCTGATCTGAACTCCCTCTGCTTAAATTATCAAGTCTGAAGTCCTTCTGTATATCTCAGGTTATGGAGTGCTCCAAAGAACACGTCAAACCAACAATTTACTCTGCTTGGTCAAGAAGTGATTGCGTTTTCTGGGTTTTGTTACAAAACACCCCTATAACTCTCGTTGAGTATTTGCAGACGTTTTATGTCTTTCAGGTATGATAGGGAGTTACATACCTTTTTTGCCAGTTTGGATCATCTACGCCTTATCAAGAAAAATAATTTATTCATAATATGAATGTATGAAAGTCACTTGACATCAATGTCTCGAGTGTTCTCACCAATCACTTCACCTCAGTCAGCACACAACGATGACTCCTCAACCCAAGTCGTGATTGTTAATGCCGCCGCTGTGTCCAGCTTCGATGAGTGATTCTTCTGTTTGTCTATCGCTATCCCTCCCAGATTAATGTCTTTGAGAGTGTCATTAACTTCTCTTCTCTCCCCCCCCTCCCACTCCACCCCTCCACTCTCCGGTGGTTCTCGTTCACGTATCAATACATATTAAATCACGAACAGCAGACTTGACTGTCATTCCCCTTCTTGAATAAACCACTGGAAATAATTTATATTCCGGATGGTCATTGTGCTTTTATTTTGGCAGATCATTGTTTCCAAAATGGCCTTTTTTTTTGCATTTAGTCTATCAAAATAATTGTTAGTAAATGTCACAAAATAATATTGAAAAATTATGAAACATTTAGCACAGTTGAAATAATATATTTCAAAAATGTAGTTATTGGTCTCGTACAACCTTTTTACCTTCCAAATTATTTATCAGTCAATTTCAAACAGATTTCCCTATCTTAGGATCCTGCCAAATTAAGACGTTCGAAGTTTTCATGATGTGTGTCTTCTTGTAAAGGTCAAGGTTGAAAAATCCATTAAAGTTTCTCTCTAAATGTAAAACCAATACACAAAAAAATAATTTAAGTAAAGAACAGATCTCTATGTCGCCGGAGGAGGACTACTTCTTTTAGAGTAGTCGCATTGTGTAGAGGTGGGGATAAAGGAACAGATAGAAAGGGACCACCCTCACAAAATCCAAAACAAATCTAATTAAACCAACTATTCAAAAACATTAAAACCTCCTGACGACATTGATGGGGGAGGTAACTAGACAGAAATAAAGCGCATATTAGTTGACTCCCGTTAGGCCAGTAACGAATCGGCGGTAAGATATACCAGCTGTCTGTAAGCGAGCGGGCAAAGCGCGCCGATATTTATTACTCTGTGTGGTCATTAATAACCGACGTTGTGTAGTTAGTTGAGCCGGCGGCCGTGACTAGCGCCACTGTCTCCGTGATTTCCCTCCTCGAATTTGTCTACAAACTACTCGTAATTGCTGTAAATACTTGAGGTTGAGAAAGTGTGAAAGAACGATGATCAGTGATTATTGGGTGTTTATATTGATCATGATTAAAGAAATTTTGTGGTGGAACCAAACTAAGACTATGGTAAAAGGTAATTTGCTTAGAAATAAAATTAGGTGATTAATAATTTTGCGGCTTTGTACAACAATGTGAGCTAGGTGATGCGGAACAGGCACCTAACCTAACCTCTCATAATCTAACCTAATAGTGTAATTCCTTTGATGAAATGTACTATTTTGTAGAAGAATCTACACTTTTAGGAGCTGTGGGTTAGGTGCCAACTTAATCTGATCTAAATCGACATAACTGAACCATATTTTACTTTTGTTAAAATCTATGAGTTTGTAGAAGAGTCTAAAGTAAAGTTCCTTTGGTAGGTTCCTAACCTAACACCCTATAACTAAACCTACTACACCTACCCTCTATCAACTATGCCTACCTAATGACCTAGCACAACACATCGTAAGTAATATTTCCTATGGCCAGATCTACGAATTTGTAAAATGATTTGGATGATTTGGTTCTGCAGTCTAGGTACTTAACCTAACATCACATAACCCTACCTAATGACATAACCTAGCCTAACAATACCTAACTCAATTGAATGCAACGTAATCATTTTGGAACTTTTGGATCTAGCTAATGGATGATCATGCTTTTTTAATTAACAAATACCATTCCATCCTTAGATAAACTAGTTTTAGTGTGCGTTTTCCCCCAAACCCCTCGAATACAACTAACCTCCAAGGCGAGTTGATCCATAAACACCTCTGAATAATCACACGACTTCTAATTACCCTGTGTTTCCTGTTATTGCATACACGAGTACACGACCAGATACAAGGCGTCGTTGACGTTGAAGAGTGGACCAGCTCTAACGAGCGTCTGATGATGATGAGGCTATCGTACAGGTGGGATCAAGCACACCTTCGTACCAAGGGTCAATCTGTTTGAGGCTGATAATTAAATATCCGACAGAATCGTGGACGAACTGATCGACAACGGCTACAAGTGTCCAGTGGGATTTTGTGTGGAGAATCACAAACGTGTTTGGTGAGATGTGGTAGAAACGTTTAAAATTTGTGTGGATGGCTGGGGATTGAACTCGCCCCCTCACGACGATGTCTGTACAACCACTATACTATAGTCTGTATGATGTAGCCTGTCTATTGACCCTCCGTCTTCGAGGAACTGAGGCAGTCCACAGGTAGGCGAAGGGCCAGGAGACAGGTTCTATGATACAAAGTATAGGGATACACCCTACGTAGGAAACAAACCCTAGTGAGGACGTAGAATATTTTCCCATACACTCTTAGATAATAGCTTGAACTTATTTCGGTTAGACACAAAAAAAGTTTTTCGTAAATTTCGTATTTTAATCTGGTTACCTACATGGAATAGGTTACAGATGATCCTTTGAAAGCTGCGTAGCATTTAGGGATTCGAATCTACGTTGAACAGATCGATGGTTGAAAGTAACTACGAGAGTAAGTAGAGATATTAAGTAGTATTTGCTTTCAAACTGTTTTGAGCTCCCATCTTCACAAGCCTTAAAATCATTAGAGCGAACCTATGGGAGATTATGGGTTGAGCCGGTGCAGTAAAAGAAAACAGTACTGATACATTTTGAGTGGAAAACCCAAGGCATGGTGCCTTGCTTCTTCAGGTCGTGAGGCACCGACTTACCAAAATGCTCCCTTAACGAATAACTTTCCAACCAGTTTGCCAATATCAGCGCATGTGGTTATAGTATGTATGATAGAACCTGTCTCCTTAAATCCGTCTTCCTAGGATTGCTCCGAGCCTTAAACCATTGGTCAGTCCCCAGACAGAGTGTTAGGATATATGTTCCATCAAACAAAGTATAGAAGCCCTAGTTCATCACCGTTTCACCCACAACGCCTCGATCACAATTTTTACAGCAACCGACTATGAAACTCCAATATACAACGTCTAATCCCAAGAACAATGAAGGAGCCAAGATTGTTCTGCTCCTAACAGTTGAAAAAAGACCGGACTTGCGGCATACCAAGGTGTTCTAGATGGACGATAGGCTCGGTCGCTACGCCCAGCTCTCTGCTTCATCCTCCCACCTTCGCCCTAATGATCGCCCCGGGCGCTCCTCGTTGTCATTTTGACTAATTGTGGCCTCGCCGGCTCTATTTGTAACGAAATACATTTTCCCCCTGATCGTGTTTTGTTATCAGGATCATTTGCAGAGTCAAGGATCAAACTGGTGTCTAGAGGTGAGATTAAATTTGTATGTGTTGCTTGAGAATTAGTTTGCTACAATGACCTGATTTTTTGTTTTTCAGGTGGTGAAAATGTACACTTCGAACTTGGTGACTGCTTCCAAGATAGTTGAAGGTATGTAATAGTTTATTTAACTGGTCATACATATTTTCGACGTTGAAGGTTATGGTTTTTTCCAATAACTCGAGCATTCAACAAAAAGGACGGTTGTGTTTTATTGTTTCATTAGTTTTGCTTCATGTTTTAAAAATGTTAATGGGAATTTTATGATTTAAAGTCTAATGGCGTTAAATTTATGTTTCTAAATCATTTTGCAGCTATTTTACTCATTGCAAACTATCTTTTAGAATGTTTTGGGATCGCGATTCTGGCTTACCGAGTGATGAAACCTAAAACACAACAAATTATCCACCCACAATCCATTTGATCAGACGTAATAAATATAGCTAACTCACAACAATTAAAAGTAGCCTAAGGCTAATTGATTAACGGTTTGAGACTAGACCCATCTTTCCTTGATCATTTATTTTTTACATGATCTTGGCTCAAGAATCAACCAATTTAAGTCGGAGAGTTGCACAAGAAAATTCACTCCCTCGTTCACTTGACCTTTACTCATGTACAATTTAAAGTAAAGCAGCAATCCAACCCTGTCTCAGTATCGAATGATAACGATATCAGGAAAAGATTTAACCACGCATAAATAGTTTTTTCGGATGTAAGACAAATGGCTCAAGCTCTGACGGGACCTTGGATGATGAACAATGGATTTGATAGAGATGAGGTATTTAGCGAAGATTAAAGAAAGCAAACGGCTCAATAGTTGTTTTTCAGTGTTTTTCGAAGACATATTTGCATGTTTGAATCATAAATTGTGTGAAAGTTTTTAATAAACTGCGAATTAAAAGCTGTTATACGCTCTTTGCCACTAATCCACTAATCTTTGGCTTATGATATAGAATCCTTGGCCGCATTCGAGGAGGAGGAACCTCTCTTCAGAGGCGGGCCTGACCGTGGAGTGGCAGACGACCAAAATGTGATAATTTTTCATTAAACTGCCAGAAAAGGTCCCACCTAAAGGCGGGTCATTTGGAGATTGGGCTGGGATTTGAGTGACGGACAGTTTATAAATGCATCGTGATTTCGAAATACATTTCACTAAAAGCGGTCGTACGCATCTTTCCTTTGACATTTTAATCAGCAGGTAAAAAAGTGCAATTTGAAGAGCCATTAGCTTTATCATGTAAGTCTCTGATATGCACTTAAATTATGTGAAATTAAATGTTATGATTTTGTACCATGGACATGTTTGATATTAAAAGACTGGCTAAACCAATATTTTTTGCTCTTTAAACTGACCAGGCTACAATCATAGTCTCCGCACAAGGTACTTACCATGAATAATTAAATAACAGACAAAAAAGTGCATTTGTGACGCATTTTTTGGCACCCCCTGTTTTTTGGAACAATAATAATTGTTACTTGCACATAGACAAAGAAATTAAATGACTCCAACTCTATAGGCCCCAACCTAAGATAAAGATTTGAGGCACATAGAAATTGAATACAACTTATAGCAACGCTAAAAATGATTTATTATTGTTCTGAAACGATTTTCAAATAGTTGATTGCAAAAATAACCTCCTACAAGTTATTCAATGCTCCACTGTATCGCTGCTAAACTCTAAATGATTGACACATTGCTGGATCGTCTGTTTGGATGACCTCCGGAACAGAAAGGCTGTTGCCAATTCTGTATGAATGTGTGTAGTCCCCAGACGACGTTTGACACGTATTGGCGACACATACAATCTGTCGTCTGTCTCAACATGTGTTGCTTATCCGAGGCTTCAGACAATCTAAAACTGTACTTCGTTCAGTAACGCTGTTAAGCAACAATGTTGCTAGTAATATAAAATAACTAGTATGAGTGATTACATTTTTTGTTTGCTTCATACTTGAATTAAAACAAAAAATATTGAAAATATATATCTGACCACTTCAATAAGTTGTGTGGCGTACTATTCTTAGTTTTGTCTAACAAGATACATAAAGTCTGTTTGATTTTTAATACAATCATGTTTAAAAACATTTTGATTATGCTTAAATAATATGTGTGGAAATGCAAGTAACTATCAAGATTATTTTCAACTTTCAACCGAGTCGTCAGAATAGATTCAGACGTTAAAATTAACATGAAATTCCCTTGGGTGATAGAAATTCTCACAGAGTGACTATTGAAACTTCAATCCTCTTCAGTATTGTGACTGCCATTTAATAGCAACGAATATACTTCAGTACAGTAATTAATGAATTTTACTTCAGACTGAATCTGACAAACTTTTAACTCTTCTGTCAATTGACATCATTAGCACAGATTTAAGGGTGAGATTGTTAGATATATACCTTTGCTTTCAAGATAATTACTTTTTGGTCTCGATAAGCAGAACATTCCACCACAACGTTTTTAGTTGATCTTGAAGTCGCTTCTGTAGGTCTCTCTAGAAGTTTTAGCCATCACGAACATTTTTGTCAACAATTCATTACAACCTCAACACCTTTGATCAGAGGCTAGGTTGATTTTCAGACACGATTCACAAGATGGATTCGATTTTGACACTGCCCAAGAAAACATCACTGTATGAAAAGCTTCGCCAAAAACAAACCATTATTACTATTATGAACCACCACTTGAGAAAGATAAAGGTCATAGTTACACCCAATTCTATCGATTACCCAGTATTCCGACGAGAACCAACTGAGAACGTTCCGAGAAAGTGTGCGAGTGCCAGCCTCGGAGACCTGGCTAGCGCCGTAAAGCCTGGTGATAATTCCGTATCAGTAAACAGACCTTGTTGTTTACGCGAGGCGCCGCGTGTTTAGACGCTGGGACATATGGCCTCGGCGCCACCCGCGGGTGGGCTGGAGCGTCGGGGCGCCCAAACAACGCCTCACCTGGGTGTGGGTGTGGGTGCCGCACTCCTTCCCGCCATATGTTCAGCTGAAAAAATTGCATCCTCCCAGGTCTTGGTCCTTGGAACGTATCTAGCATCACATTTGCATCTGTATATGTTTGAAAACATTCATATAGAGAAACGGTAACACCCTAATGTCTTGGAGGTTATATAAGCAATCTAGCATTAATGTGTTCCAATAATTGGGGTTTCATTTTAGAGATATTGAAATATAAACATTGAATAAAAGTTTAAGGGCTAAATTTACAATATTTTATCTAAAAATTCCTACAGTTCAATACTGAACTTTGGACTTTGTAGAGAAGAAAATTAATTACTTTTTCGTGTATACAATCATTGTCAATCATTGAGATGTGGACGCCACCTAGGTGCGTATTTTAACCTCTCAGGATCGAACCGGCGACCTTTTGATTGTCAGGCGAGCACTATTACCAGTCAACTACCCAGCCAGTCAATGCAATTGAGTTTGAGTTACCTACATATGTGTCTAGCTATGGGAAAAAGATAAAAGTTTGTATGAAAAGCAAAGGGGTACGAACGAAATGTTTCAAGGGATGGCTGAAAAAATAGTTTAATCAGAGTTTTTTAATCGTTTTTCGAACTGTAATGAATGATTGGAAAATTACTTCCATATACTCTTTAGGCTGGGACTAAGTTTAAAAGACGTTTCGTGTTATAAATGCAATTAAATACTATTGTACGATTTATAAAGACAACATTGGTAAATCTGTTTTTAATCAGTGATTCTTTGTAGGTGATTATGCCATTGGCATTTTCGTACGTTTTCACGATCCAAACCCTAGTATTGTTACTATTTAGCGTCGTAACTCCATTAGGTAGCATTATTAGTTGATATCCAAATTACTAGTTGCATCTGTGTCTAAAATCTACTCTGCTTAGAATCAAACTAGTAACCATCAGATTTGAAGGTGAGCGCTGTAACCACTCGATTATCCAGACAATGATTTAGATTTCGATAACTGATATCCAAAAAGAACTCTCAATGCTAAGTATAATAAAACAATTGTAGAACCAACAAACGAAACTTTCATTTAGCCAATATGATGCACGCTGCAGAAACTGGAGCTGTCAATGCTGTACATGTGTCAAGCTATGTTTAGCGCGTGTTTACATGAGAGACGACATCTTAGTGTGTGTGGACTGCACACGTGCTGCCGTAATTGTAAACAGAACTAACTTTAGTGTGGTCGGAGCGCCAATACCAGCAAACACTGCGACATACCACCGCTCGACGCTCTGTGGTGTGAGGGGATTTTACTCTTGGTCTTCAGCATGAGTAGAACTTATAGTGGGAAATTGTCTTGTCGAAAACATTGATGGACTGTTTATTATGTGAATTAATTTCTCATTTATTTTAAGTCTCTGAGTGAATATAGGTTAAAATGTCGGTCATCGGTAGGTTTGCAAAAATGTCGGTAAGCCACATTAGTAATCAGTGGTGTTGACTGGGAAGCTAGTTAGCACTGTCAATAGAAACGTATTAGGTGTCACTAGGACATCTGTAGTTATCATCTCTTCATATTTGGCGGGAAACGTAATTCATTCTGGAGGGAATAATGGTTGAAACAGTGGTGATGTCGGAGACTCTTGTTTACAATGCATTGCTCTTGGTTCGATGCCATTATATTCATATCATTACACGTTCATATTTGGAGGGTGAGGTCATTAATTTTGGCGGGAGAAAATGTAAAGACGCAGAAGAGGTGTTGGATAAGCTTGTTTATAATGTTTCATAGAAAGTTTGCCGAAGTGAGGTCTTCATATTTGGAGGGAAAGGTACTTTTAGAGGTTGTAGTGGTGGAAATAGTGGCAATGTTGAAGACTCTTGTTTGAGATGTCACTCAATGTATTGTCGATTTGGCAGGAATATTTGTTGCTTTTAAAGGTACAGTTGTACTGTTGGAGAGGCAGATTTGGCGTTGAAGATGATGATTGTTAACAACGTCTCTCGATGGTTTGTCGATGTCGTGTAATTTGGAGGGAAATCAATGACTTTAGGTAGGAGGAAAGGTAGAGACGGAGTAGTGGAGTAAGATACACTTGTTAACAACGTAGAGATGGTTTGTCAATGTCATGTCCTCACATTTGGAGGGAAATTTAAGGAATTTAGACGGGATTAAAGGTACACTTGTTTACAATGTCTCTAGATGGTTTTTCATTGCTTCACATTTGGAGGGAAATCTAATAACTTAAGGCGGGAGTAAAGGTAGAGACGGAGGATACACTTGTTTACAATGTCTCTTGGTTTGTTGACGACATGACGTGTGTGGTCTTTACTGCCACAATCAGCTGATCCCAGATGTGCCACTGTCGTCTGTCCCATCCACATCTGGGCTACAGCTGACTGCAATGTTTACATTGGCGCATCACCCACAGCCCTAGCTTGACATTGTGTAAATCGGGTCATCGAGAAATGCTTTTACAGTCTAACATGTGCTGGGGTTAGCTGGTGAAAACTGAGGACACTAACAATGTGTTCAGACAAATCTTAACGAGTTAAAAACGTCTACTTATGAGTAAGTTTAATTTTGTTGCTGTCTTCAAGTTTCCAGATGAGTAGGATTTTTACTTTCTGTGTAACAATAAGATATTGATCATATTGTCTGTCTGAGAGATATGTACCCCCCTCTTATCGATTGAGGTTCTGGTAAGTGAATTATTCTTACAGGTAAACCCATAAAACTCTATCTTTAACCTCACAATGGTCCCGTTCAGTCCTTGAGTCCCTTGACATGTACAGCCAAGAAGTTTATTCAGTTTTTGCCAATCCATGGATGGCCGTCGGTCCAGTACCTGTAGGACCATGATAATAAAATACCATGTATTACCATGTACCTAGTTAGCTTAGTGGTTGCAGCAGCGAACACAGTGCTCGCTGTGTTGCAGTGCTCACCTTACGATCAAAGGGTTGTTGGTTCGATCCTGAGTAAAGACAGTAATTCTAGAGATTGGAAAGGGACCCAGCTATCCTTGATCTTTTTCCTAATCGTCCTGACGTAGCTTTTCTTGTTTGATCAAAGGTACGGAAAATCTTACTCCACACTACCTGCACTCACATTTGGTTTTAAATACCCACACTGTTAAGTTGAGTTATTAAGATAGGAAATCGACGCAAAAACCACCAAATAGATTATCACCTTGAACTTTCATACATTTTCTTCGTGTTTGCCCATCCTAGAGTGCAATGACGTGTGACCGCGACGCAGGTGAGTGCGCGTGTGTGTGTGTTCGCGCGTGTGCGTGTGTTCGTCCCGATACCATCTGAAGTCCCAGTCGTGACTGTCGGTCCTCGAGAGTCGATTAAACAAAGGTGTTCGTCCCGGCCGAAAACTTAATGATACGGAAAATTGTATGCATTAGTCCTCATGTGGTAGGTTCATAGGTTAAACGGCCGCCCCTCCCCCTCCACACCCCCAAACCCGCGGGCATTGTTTAGGAAAACAAAACTCTCGTTAATTGAAAAAATTGTGTGATCGGGTTGCAAAGCTTCATTAATTGTCCTGATGATGGTTGGGGGCGCAGCTTTGGGATTGATTTTGGATAATACTCCACTGGACAGTTATGATGGT
The DNA here is from genome assembly GCF_028750875.1 of Macrosteles quadrilineatus. NCBI lineage: Eukaryota > Metazoa > Arthropoda > Insecta > Hemiptera > Cicadellidae > Macrosteles > Macrosteles quadrilineatus. The sequence goes on from NW_026542602.1 coordinate 61,794,472, forward strand.
TTTCCAAGTTGATTTAGGCTATTCTCCAAGGTTAATGAGTTTGTTGTTATGAATTTTAGGTTTGAAAATCTAATTGAATCATCCACTTATTTAAAATACATTACATTAAACTCCGTATTTTATTCAATGGATATAACCGCTTCTAGGACCTCGTCGCTTTTTACACTAAGCTGGAGAATATGTACCATCCTCCTTGAAGATTACTCTTAGAGCTATTAACCAGATATGTTTGTTTGGATCGACAATTATTTTTGTCTCCAAGAACAATTGCCTAAGTCAATTTACAGGAAACATTATTGTTATTACGCCATAGACACCAACAATAATGTTTGGGACGAATGCAACTGTTGCTAATCAGCTTAATATTTCCGCTATTACGATGTTAAACAACGTAGGTTACCACGCGTACCATAACTTAAGACAAGTTTGTACTTCATTTCACTCTTCGATGACGTCGTTATATACATTCTAAAAAGTTGTCTCTAAAGTAGTTTCAGGCACCATAACACCATCACGATCTAGTGCTTGAGCACCTGTTCAACACGTGAAAATTATTACTCAACAAATTTTATTTGATTTTTTCATCATTCTCCACTGACAAGAAAAAAACAACATTTTTAATTTCCCCTCGACCGACTGCACAGAGTAGTGAAGTTTTCACAACCTGGTTTACTCTCTCCTGGCCGGACGGTGGTAACCAGAGTCACATGGATGTGACAGACGTGATACGTGACACACTGATGTGACGATGCCAACATCCATCTGCCAACACTGTCAACTGTCAACTGTCAAATGTCAACTGTCAAACCTGTCAACCGCTTCCTGCCCATCGCACTGTCGCCAACACAGCATTAGAGGTTGGCAGCTCGCAAAGAGAATTTGTTTTCTTACATCATAAACGGTGAAGCTGTGGTACATATTCTGGAGTTTTGAGATTTTTGCACCACTCGAGTCATGGATTTGTCTGTATTTTCTGCAGTTCATATATATCTGAATGAACAGAACACTGAGGATTTTTTTCTACGTCAATAGCATTTTCCGAGAGGTCAACGTGAGAATAAAGTTGTGTATAAGATTGTGTATGGTTTAAGATGTGTCAAAGGTTATGTCAAGTAAGAATGTTGGCGTTAAAAGTGACAGTAGTGAATTGAGATAGCACTGTGAAATATGGATCATTCCATTAACTTTGAGTTGTATTGCAATTTTATTTGTGGCATGGTTGTGTTTTAGTCGTGGATAAAAGTGTATGAAAGTTTTCTGAAATAAAATTTAAGTATATATGTATAGGTTACATAGTATATTCAGAATTATTTGGTTACAACATGTCCTCTCGAACACAAACGCGTCTACATTAAGCAATCAAAATTTACAGTTTACAGTTTATAGGAAAGTTCATGTGACCAAAACAAAAAAGGAAAACCGCGATACCCAGCTAGCAATCAACACCCCACAACCGAGTACAGTCTTCGACCAAGCGATCAAAAAAGGTTCGGGACCCCAATACAAATCTTTGATCAGTTAAGTGGACATACCAAAACGTTCCCGAAGCGGAGATCTACGATAAGACTAGCTTCGGGCGTTCTTCACCTCGTCACTTCCCAAATTAATAAAACGTTTAGAACACATCGGGACGCGCGTGAGCCGCCAACTCTGACGAATCAGCGCGGCATTCGACGGTCGGCCAACAATTGAAATATAATTGGGCGAAACGAATCCTCCTCCGTGATCAACTGAGGCACAACAAGCTCGCAGACAGCAAACAGCAAGCCAGACAACAAGGTGACAGATGACAAGCCAATAAACAATAAACACACAGATAGCAGACGATAAGGTGACAGATGACAAGGCAATAAACACGCAGATAGCAGACAACAAGGTGACAAGCCAATAAACACACAGATAGCAGACGTCAAGGTAACAGATGACAAACTAATAAACAATAAAAACACAGATAGCAGACGACAAGGTAACAGATGACAAGCCAATAAGCAATAAACACACAGATAGCAGACAACAAGGTGACAGATGACAAACGACAAACTAATAAACAATAAACACACAGATAGCTGACAACAAGGACACAGATGACAAGCCTATAAACAATAAACACACAGATAGCTGACAACAAGGACACAGATGACAAGCCAATAAACAATAAACACACAGATAGCAGACAACAAGGTGACAGATGACAAGCCAATAAACAACAAACACGCAGATATCAGACAACAAGCTGGCAGGCAACAATGTAACATAATATAGCAAACCAACAAACAATACACACACAGACAGCTAACAAACAACTACAAGCCAGCAAACAACTAGCTATATGACAAGCTAAAATGCAAAAAGCCAACAGACTACAAGCTGACAAGCAACAAACAAGTATTGAGACCCCATACGTGAGGCCGGCCGCCAAAAAAGTAACAGATGACATGCTGAATTTAACAAGCCAAAAGATGATAAGCTGAAAAGAAAGAATCATCTAGCCCGCAGACAATATATAGTATGCTTAGGCTGCAACCCAATGAACTGCAGGCTCCTAAGGAACATTCTTATTCTTACAGATAGCAAATAACGGTTCAAAAGAGGACATACATTAAGCCAACGGACAAATATGAACCAGCATCCGAATAGGTTACATACAAAATACAACAGCGAAGAAAATAACATAATGGACAACTTGGAACCAACAGACAACAAGCAACAGTCCAGCCGAAAAAAAGATGAACGTATGTCAACGGGATCTCCCGCCAAAAGCGCACGATCCCATTAGATCGCCGCCTGTTTATCGCGCCATAAAAACTAACGGCGAGAAATTATTGCGATTCGTTAACACGCGACGGTTTTTTATTGGAGGATGTGTTGAGTTTTCGTGAGAGTGTTTGCGGTTCTGTTTGATACTGTATGTAATAAATGATTTGAATACGCGGTCACGGCCTTATATTGTCCAAGGGACACAAAATTGGTGCCTAACCTAGGTATAGTTAGATGTGACGAAAATGTGTTTATTTAGATAAATGTGTCACAGATATGTGCGACTTTTTCGTTACAGGTACAGCAATAGCATTGACCAATACTTGGAAAATCAACTATACTTGAATTTTAGCATCCGATTTTAACGAAAGTCTCAATGTCAATCGTAAATTCCAATGTTAAATTGACCACAATACTTTTCAAAGGAATATATGGAGTCGAAATTGTATTATGTAGCCTATGATGATGATACTATTTCTCAATGGAACTTTTATCGCAGAATGTTACCTGTTGACTTTTGGATAGAGTAGACATTGACCAGCTGTAATCATTGAAATTTAACACAGTAGTTCAATGGGCCGCTCACTGATCATACAGTACCATCGAAATTAAATTTTCTCTCCTAGTTTCCCTAGCTAGACCATACTAAGAAGTCCAATCACTTTGACTTGGATGAAAATCAGTGTTACGTCAAACATCTTTGACGTCAGCCCACTCTGTTGATGGTCTGATTCAACTACCATACTTTTTATTCTGACTACGACTTAAAACATTTGAATGCGATGTCCACACTCCTTTGAGATGTTGTCTTCGCAACTTTCAACGAGAGTTTAACAACCAATTATTTACATAGTCGCCACAGCCATCTACACGCTGCCGCTGTCGAGCAGACGACGGCGACACAATCATGTCAGCCGTGGATGTCATTAGTCGGACATTAATGAGGTAGCTATCGATGGTCGTGGTGTGATAAGCATGTCACGCCGTGTCGTGGGACAAGCCAGCTGACTGATAAGCTGATAAGACAGTGACAGCGAGTAGGCACTTGTCATCACTGATAAGTGATAAGCCGCTTGTCATCGCACATCGATCAAATCTCAGCTGGCGCACTTCGCTGCGCTTAAATCGTCACCTCTCCTGATGAATTGACCGGGTGATCAGCGTCATTGGCACGTAAAAAACTGTTAGGTAATGCAAATATGAAAAAATATAGAAATTGAGATTTTATAAATTTTGATTTTTAAAAGGGAGATGAGTGTAAATGATTTTACGCACACAGGTGGCCAGCCTGTAGTGTGAGACTCCTGGATATATCAGACTACTCACTAAAAAACCCCTCTACTTTGTTGGACACAGACCTGGAATTGCTTGTCAAATTACTTCAAGTCAGGCCAACATGTGACCTAAGCCCTCAGGGCTCGCACCGTGATTGCTGAATTTGCAATATTGCAATATTCTGCAATATTTGAATGCAGAAATTGTGATTGCTGATTACCTAAATAACATTGTCCCCTTCTTCTTTGCTGAAATTGTATGAAACACATCAACTGATTCAAATATACAGTCGACATATTATTTTGTGCTGTCACTGTCGTCCACGATAAAATGTGTTTTATTGAATAAGTCATCAGTCATAACGATTACAATGAAAAAAATGTAAGCATTCGGGTTTATAGAGTGATGTACACATAATTATTATGTACAGCAAGACAAGTAAGTTCTAATTTGTAGTTACTCAAATTGTTTAAAAATGTATAGGATTCATTTGAACTTGCTTGACCACATAAATAAACAGTTTTACGATAATTAAAGGCATTTAAGAGGTTAAAACATCATTTCTGTTGTATTTAGCCACTGTTAATAGAAGAGGAGTTAAACTCGTAAATTAAATTTATAAAGTTTTTTTTTTAATCTTCTACACTTCCTTTTTTATTGAAGTACATTCGTTTAACAAATTAATATTTAACATAACGTCTCTTTACAAAAGACTTGGTGTCATGCCAAAGTAACAACGAACTTTTCGATTGTTGATTCATTGAAGAACATTATCGTTGAAACAATAACTGAATGTACAGTATGTATTTTATACGGAGCAAACTGCAGAATTGGAAAACTAATCAACTTATTGATATCCCATTGTTATACTCTCTTTATGTTCTCAATACATATGAAACCTGTATCACACCCTTGATTGCAAAAGCTGCTATATTTTAATTTAAACGAGAACCCCTAATAATTTCGCTGCAGCGTATTTACGAGTGAATTTCTCGCGCTGGCGATATCGCCTGTTGCAAGTCAAATGCAGCTGATTACAATTAGACCCGGCAACATTAAATCTCAATTAAGCGTCCAACTGTGTACTCCGAGGTAATTAAAGAGATAAGGTTGTGTTATCTGTGCTGTAACTACTGCGGACGGTGTCCAGCAACGAGTTGTTAACACAAAAACTAGCGGGTGAATGTGTTATTTGAGAAGGAATGCACGAGGAACAATCGTTAAGATGGTACATGACTTGTCGAGTTGAATTAATACAGTTTGTCATTTGTAAGTTAGGTGTTAGGTCAGTTAGATGTTAGGTGTTAGGTGTTATTTCAGTTAGTTGTTAGAACCGTGAAAATAAATCTCGTTAAACAAAATTGATTTGTTTTAAAATTAGTTTGATGGCGTTGTGTTCCTTTAGGTGAAGTAAATATGCGTAAAGGCATCGTTTTTGTAGGGGATCAGTTCAAACTTTTTAATAATAAATGTATACTTTTTGGTTTTTGTGTCGGTAGATAATCTACGTCTCAGATTATCTACATCTACATCTACATTATGTATGTGTGATGGTAAGAGATGCAAGACAACTACATAAAATATTTTAGGTGTTGTATAGGCTCAGGAAAACCTGACTTGAATGTGGTTTGAATATGTCCATAATATTGTTCAAACCACATACTTTCTGTTATGAAGCAGCTTATATTTTTTACAGGTACATTGCTTTTTACATTTTTACACAAACATTTAACTTAAAGGTAACTTTTGCTAGAACCAAACCAAATTTGTCGTTACTAAAAGTCAAATCTTACTTCAAATGTAGGGTGTTGTTCAGTAAAGTGAATACCAGAAATAAACCTTTGATGAGCGAATATTTATTCTTTCTCTATTTGGACTAGGCCCCAAAATATTTAGTCACGGAATCATCACTCAGCTAAAACATTGATTATAGGTAGATTGTTGAGATCAGTTGTAAAACCCCTCATCTCTTAAATAATCGCTAACTTCGTGTATGTAACAACCGGCCAGTAGCACCGGAGCTGCACGGTGTCACACAGGGCAGTGTGATGGGTGCCCCTGTTTTTCCAGTGACTGATTGAACACAAGTGTTGACGACAAGCTGATGGAAGACGCAATAACACCATAACCTTGGAACTCTTTGTCACTCGAGGGACGCAGGATGAAATATGAAATACCCTATATTTGGTGGTTCTTAATCAAGTCCTCTATTATATGCAATATTGTATAGAATGTGTATGTAAAGATACTTTTCTGTTCCATCTTTGGATGGCAATAATTAACCACTCTTTGGAGAAAAGTTTAAACTAGGTAAAAAGTTTTTCCCTTTAAGTTCCTAATTGGTTCTTAATTGGACAGCTTTTTACAATAATTTGTCCATTTTTACGTTCTTCCTCTATACATAGTAAAAGTTTTACATTTTTAGTTTTTAGTGGAAATGTCTGTTTTGGGTCCCACTGAATACAAAATTGGTTTACTAAATGACGTCTGTGTGTCGATGTGGACTGAGCTACAGACTACACCTGTGGTCCTATTTTGATGACATTTGGTATGTACCAATCCGTGGTATCTCTAGGCATTTTATTTAATTTTTTTGATTTCTGGGACAAAACTTGGGAAAATCGGATTTTCATAAAAAAACCTCGAATGATTTTGATTATAATTTAGTATTTAATAATACTTTCGAATACAAAAAGTGAACAACCACCAATGTTGTAAGCGATACACGAGTCATTGCAACATTGTGATTTCCCACAAAATATCATAGTTACCACCGCTTTATAATTATTGTTGACAAACTTATGGGAGGAAGTAAGTGTCAGTTTGCTGATACTGTTTATTATTTTTAGTACATCTTATTATCCTCTACCTTAAAACTGTTTAGGTATATTCCTCTACCAATCGTGTTATGTTACTCGTACACAAGCCACCCGATATCTCCAATTTCCGCGACCTGTAGTTAAAACCGCTCGGTTTCACGACTCTCACAGTTTCACTGACAATCACAATCGCAGTCGGATGATTGTATGTTTGTTTGTTTGTTTGTGCCTCGTCTCACGTCCACAGATGTGATCGGCTCATATGCCGTGTAATTCCGTACATCTCTCCATCTCTCTTGGGCACGACTCGAGGACACGTTCGCGCGGTTATTAAGTGTAATAAGATATTTGTGTGTGACTAGTTGGTGTAGTTAAAGTTTGGGTTGTTTAGATTTGAAGGATTAAATTGCGAATTCAATTGTTGTGGTGAAATTTTGGTTAAAATGTTTGAATGTAGGCCTACATACCATAATCGGCTCTTGTTTGAATTTTGTTCGATAGTGGGAGTCATAGTATAAAGTATCCAAATTAGGTCTCCCCACTTTAGAGAACGTTTTTTCCGGTAGTTTGGTTGGTTTATTTGGAATCTATTTACTGTACTAGAAATCAAACCATGAATAAAAATTTGGTAAACAAAATGGATAATAATTTTTCAACTATAAACTTATACTAGCTTTTAAATCATCACATGATATAGGGTTTAAATTTTGGATACATGTCTATTCCAAGAATGTGAATATTAATACATAAATACATCGCATAGAATTTCTCGACAAAAAAATGCACCTAGTAAATGTATAACGTTTGGAAGACAATAATTTTGAATACATATGTAATATCAATACGTAATTTTGAATCAGGGACAGGTGTTGTCTTAAAATCTACAGATTCCACGATTCGTTCGAAGTGATATACTCGTACTTCTAGGTACAGTAATCTTCAGAAAGTACAGATAAAATAATATTATTTCCCTATAACTACATAGCAATAAGAAGAAATTAGGTTATTTCATGGAAACACTAACACATACTATGTTTATTAATATATTTTCATAAGCAAGCAAACAAAAAATCCAATAGTAGTCCAATATGCATAAGAATAACATAGGAATTTAAATTTACAGTGTTTTTAATTTCCTCCGTAAATATTACAGGAATTGTACAACAATGCTTGAATAATAGGCCTACTATACTATCTTTAAGCTCTAAAAAATAAATTGGAAATAAATTGCAATATTTTAAGTTTTGGGGATGACAAATATGGGGAAAACCATATTTTTACCCCTGTAAACCCTCAATAAATCCCCAACCCTTAATAAACCAACCCCTTACCCCTTCATAAACCCCCCTTCACCTTCTTAAACCCCCCTACTCCTTCATAAACCCCCCTAACCCTTCATAAACCCCCATACCCCTTCATAAACCCCCTGCCCCTCCATAAACCCCCATACCCCTTTATAAACCACCCTACCCCTTCATTAACCCCCCTACCCCTTTATAAACCCCCTGCCCCTCCATAAATACCCATACCCCTTTGTAAACCACCCTACCCCTTCATAAGCCCCCCTACCCCTTCATAAACCCCCCTACCCCTTCATAAACCCCCTGCCCCTCCATAAACCCTTATACTCCTTTATAAACCACCCTACCCCTTCATAAACCCCCCTACCGCTTCATAAACCCCCCGCCCCTTCATAAACCCCTTGTTCATGTGGTTCGCAAACTCGTTTGAACGGTCCTGCAGCTAGGTCTTACCATGAGACTCACGGTAATATTCTATTCATGGAAATTCGATAAAAATATATAAACTGTAGAATCGACGAGTTTAAAATTCAAACTATGTATTAGTGGCTAGAATTACCCATCCAAATCACACCACAACACAAATGTTTCCCCACAATCCTCTCTCACTAGAAATGGTCAATTTAGAGTGCAGAGGTCATTTACCACGACACCGACCCCTTATCAATCAAGGGCGGATAAAAGGCGGCGGAAATCCCGGCGTAAGAGCTGTGAGCTTGGGCGGAAATGAGACAGTTTCAACAACCAAGTCACGTTACGGTTGTGTATGTTGGCCACGTTTCTACGGTAACCAGGTCCGGGTAATTATTGCTATTCAGTAAAGTGACAAGTTTTAGGTTAAAGTTGGTTGCAACGTGTTATTATTGGTACATGTAAGGAAAAGTTCTACGATTTTGCTTAAGGTATTGACAAAAGGTGGTATTATTCCTATTCATTGAAAAAAGTTACAAATTTTAAGTTAAAGTTGGTAGTTTGTCCAGAAAAGGTGGAAATTATTGGTATTCATTTAAGAAATTGGAAAATTCTACGATATTGCTAGAAATTATTGACAAAAAGGTAGTATTATTCCTATTCATTGAAAAAAGAGACACATTTCAAGATATATTTTGCAGTTCGTCACAAGGTGTAACTATCGGTTTTTATGTAAGAAATGAGCAAGTTTCACCATTTTTATAGAAGTTTTACGGTTATACAAAAAGGTGGAACTATTCCTATTTATAAGGTCAAAGTCAAAAGTTGAAGTCCTTTATTTTTCTCAAAGTCCCAGATAGCCTATGTTTCTTACTCAGGACCAATATCCTAAAATATTGGTAGAGAGTTTCGGGATACCCTGTAGATCCGTGAAATTTAAGTAACCAACCCTTCTGTTTGAAAAATATACACCCAAATATATTTTTTTGGAAGTGTACCCACTAAGGTCTACTGTGTTTTAACAATGTTACTTGCTACACACTGTTAATGCTACCGGCGTTGAAGTAGAGTTGAAGTAGAGGCTAGATGAGACACAACCGAGTAAACTAAGTTGACTTAACTCTAAACTCGGCAACTCTAAGGAGATTAGTACATAAATTGTCGAGGTAGTTTAGAGTTGGAGTAGCTAAACATTCCAGTTGAAATGACAAAAGAGTTTCTTGCATACTATTAAGTTGTTAGATCACGTCAAAATGTAAGAGTTCTAACAAATACTCTGCATAACATGTAGAAATGTCTTTAAATCTTCAACTATATTTGTTATATGTATATTTCTAGGTTGTAATGTATGTATAGCTCGCAGTACATTTCAAAATGTAATGAAATAAAATAAAAACTTATTTTTTGCTAAAAAAACAATATAAGTGCATCGGCTAGCATTACAACTTTTTAAGTAAATGCATGTTTAAATATTTTGTTCTTAAAGTAAATAAATAGCTTAACAAGACTTATCTATACCTCCAGAATATAATAGTTTGTACTCAAAAGTGTGCGTTTAAATAAAAATATATTGAATTTTACTCTTTTAAAAATAATTAAATAAACTTAGAAGATTAAAATGAACATTAAAAAAGTTCGTGTTACTATGAAAAGTATGGTGTTTGAAAAATAGGTTTTGAGATGAGGAAAATTGAAATGGTTTTTATTCCTGACAATGTACTACAATTGCGGGACAAGAAAATAGAGCTGTGGAGAAATACATGCTGTGGTTTTGTTTGGAAAATTAATGGTTGAAACATATAAATACAAGGAGGTAATTTAGTTTTTCAAAAGCAAGTTTATAAGCCCTTCCCTTCCTTAGACAGCAATAACTTTAATAGGTTGTAAACATGTAAAACAACATTTACTCTTATATTAGGTTGAAGTATTCTAATTTTCCTATGATTATTGAATATTCTCAAGGTATCAATTTTTTTAGGGTAGGGCCTAGACTGTTAAAAACAATTGCTAGTAGATTTTTAGTCAAATTAACGCTTTACTTTAACTTTTATTTATCATAGAGCACATTAATTGCAAATAATTTCCCTAGCAATGTTGTAAAAATCATCCACAGTTTATTAATTTAATTTCAGATGTACCTGTACGAAACAACACCTTCGACAACTATTCTAACTTTTAAGGTAAGCAATAATTATAAGAAAACGTCATGCTTAAATATTTATTTCTATATTCACCAATTGTCCTGTAAACAATCATAAAATAGCAGAACGCGTGATCAACTACACTTATTTCTGATCCATTGATCCTTGATTCAAGACAAACATATGACAAATCGCCTACAAGCTATCAAGGGCCATTGAAGATGTTTGAGGGTAAGCGGTCAAAAGGGGGGACCTCCCTCGCTGTTTTTTCAATCAACTAAAATTCCCCGTCCCCAGTGTAAAGAAGCTGCTCTAAGCGATTCAGGAAATGTAGGAGCGAGGGTTGACATTGCAACAAGTCGGGGACAAAACCACCCTAAGAGGGTGACTTCCGTTAAATTAGCTTACACATATTTCACTGCAATTGGCTTAAGGCCACCGTTTTCCTTTCGATTACGTAATTTCAAGGGTTTGAATTTGATTCGACTTGACCTACCCCACAAGGGTCTTTGATGTCACCCTGTCGCGTGGGGTTTGGTTGGGAAATTGAATTTAAATATTCATTTAGGGGTTTTTACAATTGTGAGATAATTTTTGGAATCTCGAGAAAGTTGGACTATTGTTTTATAAATGTGTACAGTTTTGTTTATGGACATAACAATTTTTGGACAAAATTATTTTTACTAACTACTGTAGTATTTTTTGAGCAAAATTAAGCTCTTTGGGATCGACTTCAATGCATACTTTCCTATACCACACTTCGGTTGAACAAATTTCATCCAAGTTTAGCATGAAAATTTTGACAAATATTGTGAAAGTTTGAGAAGAAATTTCAGTTTGATAACGCATCTAACTTAAAATGTTCAATTTTCATCATTACTCTTATGGGTTGCCATGATGGTTACGAAATAGTAAGTAAATATAAGCAAAAATGTATTAGCCAATACTTGACTTAAATACAGTACAAAGGAAAAACATTCAGGCGAAGGCCATTGATCAAAGTAAACACGTAATGTATTACAAATGATTTGGATATTACCACTGGTCGAATAAAAATATTTAGATTTTCTTCATGCCATGCAAATTAGGACTGAAATGAATAATTTAAATAAGTTGTTTTTACTCACTATAACATCTTCAGATCACCTTAAGTAGGTCTGAAAAGGCATCATAGAGTCCCAAAATATATCCATGGTAATATGTATACTGTAAATATTAAAGCTTTGTATTACAGAATTTATGTTTGTATTTAGTAATTACTTGAATTCAACGTTTTCCTATATTATATCTTATTGCATATTAAGTTCATAGAACGACTATGGTTTATATTAGAACCAAACCTATAGGTAGTCGAGGCTTTGAGGGGGTTTGAACATGCATAAAAGTGTAACGAAATTTGACTTTTGATTGTTGCTATGGGTACCTAGTAGATGAAGAAAATCGATGTTGTCGCATTTCTAAGTGGTTAATAACATGGGGGGAGGGGGTGAAGTTGGGGGGCCGCCCGGGGGGCCGCCGCGCACAAAATAGCTTATATCTCAAGAACCAAAAGTCATATGAATACGTTAGACATGTCAAACTGTGCAGAAAAATGCATTCTACAAAGAGACTATGTAGTAGTTTCACGGAAATTGACAAAATGTTACCAAAAATTATATTTTTTAAATTTACGATAAGTATAATCAGGAGTATAATGGTTTTTGTTGTTGTTTAGAACCACAAATTTTTTAATTGACAACTTTTGAGAGTAGTACACAATAGGTAAATAGTATTTCTGTATAATGAAACTATTGCGGTACATAACTTAACAGCTATACAATCATCAGATCCAATAAACATAACTCAAACAAAGGCGCAAAACGCGTCGCGGTCATTGTTCCTGCTGCCGTAACTATTAATGGCGAGTACAGTTCAAGCTGAGACTTATATTATACTTTTAGAAAGATGGAGATTCTGATGATTCATTTTCATATATATAAAATAGTATTGAGTGACTATTATGTAGCGAGAAATATAGTTTGTAAAAGAAGAGTTCAAAAAAAATTGGTGGTTAGAACGGTTCCATCACCTGACCAGGCTGCACAATTGGTGCAACAGCTGTTTTGGCGATCGCGTAAAGGTAGTGTAAACGATACGAGTAGAAAATGTTAAAACAAGCCTTGGAGAGTGCCTTAAAAACTTCTACGAGTGTCGTTAACACAATTTACGCGAGTTGTGTGCACTAATTAACCTGCGACAGTATTTTAATAACCAAAAACCACTACTCAAAACTTAAAAAGTGAGGCTATTTTTTCTTTACCCCTCATTGTCTCTGACAGTAATGCAACGAATCATCGCACCAATCGTTAACAATTAAAATGGCCTGAACAGCTATTTAGTTGAAGTTCGAAGCATTATAATTTTACTTCTTCTCTATCAATCCTTGACCCTATCTGGGTACCAGTGGTGGTTATATTTTGGCCCTTTTGTAGTGGTACCATATATTTCACCAGAGAACAGTTACATGCCCATATAAGTAGATATCTATTATATATTATGTTTCAGTGATAAATGCTTTTAGGCGTAGTAGCAAGAGGTTTGCAAATTTTTGGATTATGCAAATTAGAAATGTCTAAATCAACCCGCAAAAATCATCAAAATAATGTTTTTACCCATATTATCCATGTGTTAAGGTTGTGTAAAATATTATTTCTTCCGTAGAAATATCAATGTTTTTTTTTAAATACGCATAAAAATAAAATTATAAAAAACTACAAAACTATTTTAATTGCCAAATTTTTTTTAATTGTTGTACAAGAAATAAATTTATTGCATCAACAGTAAATAAATATTATACTGCTGTAACAATTTAGTATTTTCACAAAAATTTTCAATAGAATACATTTTTACCATATGTTTTGATTTTTATCAATATGTCAATCCATCTCCCTTTATCAAACCTTGTATAATATATGGCCAAACAGACCAATAGGTAATTGATTCAATACAATATAATATAGAACATTTTCAAATAACCTTATTTCATGTAAATATATAATAGCCTATAACTTGTAACAAAATTGCTTCAAATTCAATATAATTTTACTTAAATAACTTGTCAAAATTCAAATTTAGCTCTATAGCAAATGAAAATTGTTATAATATATGTGTGAACAGTGGCCTACAATTTTCCGTGACAAAGTCAGCATTGACATACAGTATGTGAATGCAACAATGCATCAAACCTTCCTCACTTCCAAGAGTGCTGAGCTAGTATGAAGATATAAATTGTAAACTGTATATTTTAATATTAAAATTTATAAAAAAGTGCATATATTTGGAATAAATTAGTGAAATTTGATTAAAGAAGATCCGTCCTTGTTACAAACATTAATAACTACACAACATCAAGAAATTTAACTGTGAAGAAGACATCAATTTTGGTGAGATCACTCCAGTAGACATTTTCTTTCCTTGGATCGAAACCATTAGAACATTTTTAAGCCTAACTTTTGAACTTTTGTACCAGAATTTAAAAGTCAAGAAACTAATAGAAGCTTATTCAGAACATTGATTAATTCAACCTATCAGAAAATAATTCGAACATAATTTATATTTCAAAACAAAATTTAATTAGGCTATATATAATCACAAGATTAAATTCAAACGCCGCTCGATCACCCCACCTGAGATAAAGATCCATGCAATATAACCCCTCAACCTAAATTAGAACTATTGTAATAGGCCTAGCCTAAAGCTTAAATTAGTAAATTCATTTGCCACCCTTTGAAAAAATTTATTGTGAACCCTTAGTTTCTTTTCTTTTACCATCAATTTTGTATTGTAATGAAATAAATTTAAGTTTAGTTACTGTACATGGAGTTTCCATTGTATTCCTAGCTTACACTGGTTACACTGCATAATTTAAGGGTAAAAGCTCTTTCTCAAAATATATAGTTAAATGTAGTTGAAATCGAAATTTCCTGAGTAATTTACGTCAAAATGTGAAATGTTATCATTTTTTTACGATAACATAATTTTTATGACCTTTTCAAAACTACATAAAATTGTTATAACCAACCTCAGATTCGGAGATATATAAATTGTAGGGAATTTATTGCAGTTTCAGATGGTGATGGAAACGATCCACCACCAAAATATATTTTGAACTCTCTTCTTTTACAAACTATATTTCTCGCTACATAATAGTCACTCAATACTATTTTATATATATGAAAATGAATCCTCAGAATCTCCATCTTTCTAAAAGTATAATATAAGTCTCAGCTTGAACTGTACTCGCCATTAATAGTTACGGCAGCAGGAACAATGACCACGACGCGTTTTGCGCCTTTGTTTGTGTTATGTTTATTGGATCTGATGATTGTATAGCTGTTAAGTTATGTACCGCAATAGTTTCATTATACAGAAATACTATTTACCTATTGTGTACTACTCTTAAAAGTTGTCAATTAAAAAATCAGTGGTTCTAAACAACAACAAAATCCATTATACTCCTGATTATACTTATCGTAAATTTAAAAAATATAATTTTTGGTGACATTTTGTCAATTTCCGTGAAACTACTACATAATCTCTTTGTAGAATGCATTTTTCTGCACAGTTTGACATGTCTAACGTATTCATATGACTTTTGGTTCTTGAGATATAAGCTATTTTGTGCGCGGCGGCCCCCCGGGCGGCCCCCCAACTTCACCCCTTCCCACCCATGTTATTAACCACTTAGAAATGCGACAACATCGATTTTCTTCATCTACTAGGTACCCATAGCAACAATAAAAAGTCAAATTTCGTTACACTTTTATGCATGCTCAAACCCCCTCAGCGCCTGGACTAAGGGCACAAACTGTGTAGTTAGGGTTTTATACAGTGTTCCACAAATTTGAGCAATACAATTCTGTAAAAAGGAAACACTTTTACCGCACATGCGTTCATGTTATAGAAACACTTCGCGAATTTTAATATGTTTTTCTATAAGAATTCACAAGTACTTTATTGTATATCGGTTACCATGAGTTAGGCATATAACATTTTAACATTTACTAGAACGTGTATAACATTTTAAGGTGTCGTTTTCGCTGCCCCCGTTATTGAATCTGAAGACCCTCAATTCAAAGTGAATCGCCCATAAAGGTTTATCGTCGGGTTAAGGACTGTGTAAATGTCACAACAGATGTGTCGAACTGCAGATTTTCAGCCAGGGCGGTAGTGTTTCTTTGCTGGGAGACGTTTTGTAGAACACTTTAAACCTATTGAAAGTGAATTTAACAGTGTTATTTGTTCTTTTAGCGAATTTCCCTTTAGGGAAGCAGCTATTACCGTAGTACTCATGGTAAGACCTAGGCCCGGGACTGATTTACTTTATTATTTTGATGTCCCCCTGAGGCCAAAAACACTATTCGTCCCAATTTTTATATATGTAGCCTATATAACTTGAGTAATTTTTGTCCGATTTTGAAAAAATTGGTTTGAAGGTGTAAGGTGGGATAAACTTGAATGAATTCGCGAACCAGCATGATCGCACATTGAAATGGGGTTTAACGGGGGGTTTTATGGGGTAAAAATTGGGGTTTTCTCATTTTTATAAGCAATAAGCATTTTATACTTATATCCAACCCCGTACGAAGGACGGGTACTCTGCTAGTATACATACATACATATATATATATATATATATATATATATGAAACCACTTAAAACTTCTCAGATTTCGACTACATTCTTCGTAGTCTTAGCAAACCAATAACAATTTTAAGATGACTAATACGTTATCAACGCTTGTCATAAATATAAAATAAGATTTTCCAGAATAATTTCTCAACAATCTAGAAATTCACAAATGCACGATTTTATGTGAATGAAAAAACATTTTTACAATCAATTTCTTGAACTACATGTTGAAGCACTATGTGAAAATAGGATTGTTTCAAATATAAAGGTGTAAAAGTAATAAGAATAATAGAATAAAAGAAGCAATAACAATTGCCCTTTCAAGGACAATGCACGTAGGAAGTGGAGGGACCGATTCACATCATCAGTAAAATCTCGTGGCAATAAGGAAGGCCTAGCTCTTCTGGCGCTTAATTGATTAAGTTATAACACATAATTGATTAAATTTATTAAACGGGGTTTTTGCAGTTATATATAAACCTAAGTGACATAGTGTATTTATACGTGTAAATCTGTCGTGTCATGCTTTTTAATACCAAAATTAAAACACTACAGAATTAATGTATACGTTTTCTTGTTTCCACAATTAAAGAGGTTACAGTGGTATCCACGAATGTGAATTTTAAAATCAAAGAATTTCGTTCGAGGGAAGATTTTTGTTCATCGCCACCCCAATTTCCAAGGGTTTCACTATCGAAATTGCCTTTGGACTTTCCAAAATCATGTCTCAGGATTTGCGACATGTAACTTACTGCACACTGGGGACTTTGAGTCTCACTAGTAATTCACCCTTTGGTCAAACGCACGTAAATATTCCAAGCCGAGAAGGGACACACATACACCAATACACGCTCACACACACACACGCACACACTACGTGCCCAAGGTACAAGTCGCCTCTTATCGGGTAAAAGTTTACTTTGACCACAGTTTGATTCATGGCTGCAGTAAAGTAGCATCTGGGAATCTTTATCACTACGAGTCGAATCTCTTTAAGTGGAAGATTTATGGGAAATGTATTTTAAGAGAACTTTCAGGTAGGAAGTTTAGCGGAGGTAAAATAAAATTGTTTATTTTATTTAATCGGTCAACGCAAATTGTATGTAATGTTTGGAAGTTATGCTTGTAAGTTGATGTGAGTGAGAAGTGACGTGATTGTAAGGTATGTCATTGAAAAATGGAACAGTTTTTTTTTATATATTTTTTTATTTTCATCAATAATAGATTATAGAGAAGCGTTCAATCGCTATTTCGTTTTAGGCTTCTTACAGATTGAATTTAGGTTGGTTAAGTTTAGCAAATTTAATTGGCAAAAATTAAGCTAGCATTTTGTTATATGGTTAGTTTGACTACACAGTCATACATGCAGTATATGTATGAGACCACAAAAAACGCAACATTTTTACGATACGAGTAGTTTGTGTCCTGTCTGAGTACCAAATCGTCTTGAGTAGTACATTTTTCAGTAAAGCAGCATAACAGTTTATTAAATGTATATTCTTTTATTTTTTACTATGATTTAATCCACCGGACAGTTTTATTTAATATTTTTTATTTGTGTTCAGTATACGTTGAATTTATTAGGAGTTACAACCAGTTGTTCCATCGGACAATTTCGTGAGGGTAAAGAAAGTTAAATATAACTCCACAAAACGTGATAATAACTTTTGTATACATTATAAATCCATACATTTTACATAATGTGTATTCAAACCATGACCAATCGAGGAGCTTAAGTTTATCCCTATTACAAAAACGAGTTAAATCTTTAAACTGTTGTCCAAAATCGTAATCTCTTTTACCTAGTATTTTTCAAAGCCCTAAATTAAGAATTCTAAGTACCGGTACTTTTAACATTTTATTTGTGCAAACAAATAAAAACCTACATTCAAACGTGTACAAACTTCTCTAAAGACACTTATAAAGCACACTATATAAAATACTACACTCTTCACTGCGGCAGTTGCAGTACGTTAGACAGCGGCGCGGCGGAGGCAGTAAGCCATGAGTGTCCGACCCCAAAGTGCCTTTCCGGGACAGCATCATCGATATAAATCGGTACGGGACCCCGGTCTGTTTATTATTTACACTACTACCTCTGTCACGGCATCTTGATGGTCGACATTCGCTGTAACATCATCGTCACTAACCTCTTACCTGGTGCTTCTCTCGTCCCTGGTGGACAATCTTGCTTCTACAGAGTCCTGGATGTAAAACGAACATAGTTTTATCGTAATGTCCTAGCATAGCCTCATCTATGCGTAGGTGTGTTCCGTCAGTTATAAAATGTGTAAACATAAACATTGTGCAAACGCTCCATTAGTGCATCAGCTGTTTCAGTAGGCTGGTAGTGCGGTGTTGCCACTTTTGTCACGCCGTGGCCTTTCTTTTAAGTAATAGCGTTGATTATTGACAACTAATATTTTTGTGATTTGGAACGAAGTGCACGTGATTTGGAATACAAGTGCTTCGCAACGGGAAGAGGACTCGAAAGAGAATAATGCTGTCCTTGAGATTATAAAATAGTTACACATCTCTCATTCGTTTTAGAACCAAAGCTTGATTTTGCCACTTATTGTAGTAAAATTGTTTGGATGTAGGCAAGGGGTTTAAAATTTCCTATACCACAATCACGGTGTTAAAGTGGCGCGTATGTGTCTTTAAATACTGTAACCCAATAAAATATAAAAAAACCTTATTTGAAAGTTACCAACTTACTTTTGTAGTTAATAGATCCAAAAGAATCTTAACATTATTCCTTAGTGTAACAATTAAAACCATTTACTTAAAAAGGTGATCCATAAAAAAATGTTCTACCCCAACCCTTTAACTTAATATTAGTCAAGCCTCTTTACTCGTAGTTTTTTATATGAATTACAAAGATATCTATGAACAAAACCTTAACTAGGCCTACCTTTTTTTAACTAATCATTACTCTCTTACTAAATAACACACACATTTCCACAATTATATGAAAAAGGCTCAACTAGTGATCAATTTATGTTGGCAATTTATTTTCGTTAAAAAAATGTTTAATCACTCATGGTTCTTGATTGAGATTAGTAACCATATACCAGAGTAAAATTTACCCATTATTTTAGGTTATTTTACCCATTGCCACTGAAAATTGTACTCTTTGTCACAGAATGTTCCTCATTATACATTTTACCCTTTGCAACTAAAGATTTTACCCATCGACTCAGGTAATTTTACCCAAAGGTGTTACATTGGTCGACATCGTCCCCGCGGTAGCTGCAGTCGAACGCTAACTGATGTTATCTTTCTTACGTTGCGAGTTTCGTCCATAAATATTGCATGGGGATGACACGCACAAATTAACAGGGGAGGAAGCCCTTGGACGTGGCCCAAGTACAAACGGCTGTTTTGTCGCCCTAACACCACGGGCAAGGGATATGTAAAGACGCGGAAAGTGTGGTTTTTTAACCTACGTGGAAATTAATTTTGAAATGTAACATTTGGTTTCTTAAGTTACTTTGAAAAAAACTTATATAGGTTTATTGATCCAAGCAGATTTGTCAATTGTTATATTTTCCTAATATCAATAACAAAATTCTTTAGGGTAAAACTCTTAACATCACATATATTTAGTAACAAAAAAATAATAAAACTATTAATATTACTCTTCAGGCTCTTTTATAATCGTTATTTTGTAACAATAATTTTTTTACAATTTAAAAAAAGACGAATTTGTTATAAACCTATAATTTTTAAAGGCATATACTCGGTAACAAATCCACCCTAGTAAGACCTCTCTATATTAAAACCTCTTTTTTATTCAACATTTTCAATTATCTAAAAATATGTAACAACTAAAACTACAGTACTTACTTTACTTTATTTTCCAACTTTATTTTACATACCTGTTTTTCTAAGGATACTCTAGTATTAGTTTGACGACATTAACTTTTTCGAATAATTTAAATCTTCGCTGTTTAAAACCCCTTAAATTTGTTTGGCGTATAATTTAAATTCACTGTCGTTTCAAAGTTCGAGATGAATTTTCGAGGTAGTAGGACTATTCCTTTTTTTTTACGAAAATGATAAAATAAAGTTTACTTTCAGAAGAAAGTCTCTGCAGAACCACTTTTGGCTTTTTCTTCATCGTGGAGTTCGCTGATTTATCTCAACCCAATCGTCAGGAGGGGGAGGGGGGAGGTCAAAAAGATGCAAATCCCATAAAACTTTGTCCTGCTTATCCCTGACGGATTTACACACGTTTTGATGGCCTTTGGTTCCTTTGGCCACATCTTTTCAAACTTCTCTGTATGTCAGTGAGGCTTTCCTTGCGAAATGACTTTGGGGATTCTAACTTCCGAATAATATTATAGAATCGAAGAACTTAGAACGTTTTACACATTCCAACCACATTTCTTATGTTATGCTCTAGCGACATTTTTTAATTGAAACATGATAAATAGCAGTTTTAGCGAATTTCCCTATAGGGAAGTAGCTATTACCGTAGGTCTCATGGTAAGACCTAAGCCCGGGACCGATTTACTTTTTCATTTTGATGTTCCCAGAGGCTAAAAACACCATTCGTTCAAATTTTTATATATCTATATATATATATATATATGTGTGTGTGTGTGTGTCCATCCGCACGATAACTTGAGTAATTTTTGTCCGATTTTGATAAAATTTGGTTTGAAGGTGTAAGGCGGGATAAACTTGAATGAGTTCGCGAACCAGCATTATCGGACTATGGGAACGGGGGTTTATGGGGGGTTTTATGGGGTAAAAATAGGTTTTTCCCATTTTTGACCCTAAAAACACGAGATTTCACAATTTATTTTGAAACCATTTTGTAGAGCTTAAAAAAACAAATAATTTAGTATATTGAAGCGTTATTATGCGCCTAATCGTTATGGAGAAAATTAAAAAAAATTGTAATTTTAAAATTCCCATGTTATTCTTATGGAGAATAAGTCAACTGTTGTAGTTTGCTTGTTTATGAACATATTTTGATCGATTTTGGAAAATACTTTTATTTCTTACTAAACTATTATCATTTTATAAAAAAAATCTTTTTTACCCTCCCTGTTGCAGCAAACCTAAGTACTCGTTAAACTAATTCTATTTAAATAGGAAATAAATGTGCTATTTTTATGGAGGCATTTTAGTGTAAATCCAATCAGATTAATGGAAATTCGCTTAGTCTGCAGGTTTGCTGCGGCGGGGGTATTTTTATACTTACTATCTATATTTTTTATCTGTATATTTTATTGTAATGGAAGTGAGTGGTTATATACGAAAACAACCTTTCAGAGGAGCTATGAGTGACGGTTAAGTCCTTAAGTAAGTGGGAAAATATAAAGGATGTTGAGATTTTTTTGTTATTTTTAGGTTGGTTAAGGGGTAGTATGTGAAAACAATTATACCTCACTCGTCCAAAATGCATGTGCGCACTCGTCATGCTCAGAAACAACCGTTCGGTAAACACCTATTTTCCGGACTAGTAACGTAATACAGGTGTTATAAATGATTCATCAGGTTTTAACACTTTGTATTAAGCATTAATACTGTACAAATACGGATGAAAACTGCATCATTTTATTTTGTTTGCTTCGGTATTTCAGTCAGAATTAATTTATTAACTTACAAATATTTCTCCCCCATAATCAGATAAACACCAAGTTGAAATGAATTATAAACCAATTAACAGACCGTGTAAGGGTCTAGGTCTACAGCACTCCCCGGACTGGTCTGACCCTTGGACAATTAAGATACTCCAGGTTGTATGTCCCTTGGGCAACATCCGACAAGACTCGCGCGGTAATGTCTGGAGTTATAGATTGTCACTTCCCCTCCACCCCTCCACCCTCCAGATGGACGACCGGCCTGAGACATATATTAAGGCACCAGAGTTAATCTGTTATGAGGTCTTGGTTTGACAACTGTAATGTTTGTGAATTTGGAATTGTGTTTGTCTGCGATTTCACATAATTTTTAAAATCGAACCTCTATAAGACGAATTTCAGGGGAGAAAGATTCGTTTCATCGAGGTATTATAAAGAGGTTAGTTTTATTGATGTTTAATATTGCCGTTATTCGTCTTATAGAGGTTTCTCCGTGTGCTCGTTGGTTTCTCCTCGTACCAAACAAATGACTGTGGAAAGAAGAGATGGGTGGGGGTTTCATGTTCAAGCTTCGGTTTGTTTTGAAAACTACGTACTACAGTAGAACCTCGATAAGAAGACCCTCGATAACAAGTCACCCTTGATAACAAAGGTCATTTTCAAATCCCCTTGAAATTATTTTACCCCTAATCACATGTTATTGCAAAACTCGATAAGAAGTCAACCTTGATAACAAGTATTTTTTTCATGATCCCTGCGAGAGTCTTGTTATCAAGGTTTTACTGTGTGAGGTTCATGAGAAATTCGTCTTATAGAGGTCCCATTCATATTGCTTTTGTATTGGTTTTGTGCTAAGAATATTCGTTGTATAGCAATTAATCAGTCCTAGCCCATGTCACAAACAAATTCGTATTATGGAGGTTTTAACCTAATTACTGTATTTAGTTGTATAGCAGTGTTTTTAGCATTGACCGTTGTGCAATTTTCATGGGGATTTTAAAAATTCGTCTTATCGAGGAATTTTTTTACCGAGGTCCGTACTAACAAGGTTCGACAGTTGGACTCGACGGATCTCATACATTCAAAAGTTAGTTGCAGATAGTCAAAGCTACAATTCATTAGTTACACATGGCTAGAGTTACAGTTATATAAAGTTACAGTAAACTTACAGAGTTACAAGTAGTTAGAGTCACAGTTAATTAGAGTTACAGTCCGCTGTGGCTGCGCCGACGGCGCCGAGACGCTCAAAGACTTGGTAATCACAACAGCGCTGTCTCCGCACTTCAAAGACGTCTCGGGCAACTGGAAGACGCTGCCTCGGGCTGTTGTACTTGTGCAACTATTAATTTTGTTAATTTATATGTTTAAGAGCTGCTGTCTCCAGTCGTGTATCAAAGACAAACGTAACGCCTCGAGACAAAGTATCTTAGACATTGTGTTAGGAGCGATTTTGGTTTGGGGGAAATCGTTCTTGCAATAATTTTACAGGTATAACTTTTTTGGCGGGAGGCTTTTTTGGAAGTTGTGTGGTGAACTACATACCTTTTGTTAAATTTGTGGGTAAAATTACATTACGTCCTTAGAGTTCCTCGTTTTACATCTTGTTTTTCAAAGTGGGGGTAAAAATAGCAACGACATCGATTTAACTAAATAATGATATGGAGGTTTGTGATAAATCAATTATTCAAAGTTATTAGCGAATTAAAAAAAAATATATAACTCCCAGAAGGAAATTTTGATGCACACATTGTTGTGTTTAAGCTGGACATGAATAAAGAGTTTTAGTGAAATAATTCACATAATGCATTAACATTCATTCCATCTAACCTAACCTGCCTATTTTTAACACATAGATAGGGTAATAATGTAAATGTAGACACTGTATTTAGGCCATTTGAAAATGGGAGTAGTTTAATACCTTTTGAAAAGTAATGCACTCAAAACACTAGTGTGGATGGCGTAAGATGATTTGTATATGCATCTTCGTTAATGACTAAGACTCCATGTTCATTAGCCACAAATGATTAAAACCCCAATGATCAATGACAGATTGATTGAATTAACATTGACAGAAAAAGCTTCCCACTTTTCTTTTGAGGACACTTACTGAAGACACTTTCATCAAACGATTAATTTCACCCAGCGAACCAGCTGTCATTCGAGCTATGGTGTTTGAAAAAATGGCAAACATTCCAGTTTATTTGTTTAATACAATTGACCTTCAACCATGTGAGGACCCAAAAAGTGTTTCCAGCCTTAAAGTGTTAGATACTATAATTGAATATGAATGTTAATATTATTAATTAAATTTGACTTTTCCAACGTGTCTTGTGTTTAAAACTACACAAAGTTTCTCGGGGTGGATAAACTCCCCTCCGTTATAAAGTGAAAAATACTGCTATACTAAAAATTGCATGGCCCTCAAATGGTGGCCAGTCATGAATGGTACTATTCATAACCTGACCAATGATCAATACTTTTTTCCATACTCAAAATAACCGGAGCACTTATCCCGAAAGACACGCCGAACGGAAGCTACTTATATTTGGGTCGCAGGCCAGAAGGTATAGAAATAGCGACCAGCCGCCGGTCTTATCAAAGCACTCGAGTAGTGATAGCGGGGCGCTGTGTAGTGTCGTAGTAATGGATTTGCGCTCTTGACTGTCAATATCCGTTATATTTAGACAAAACACGTGCCGATGTTGGCTACATGTCACTCATGCTATTCTGACATCGAAACTTTGGATATTTGCTATTTGTTGAGCGGATGTTAAGGTTATGTTGGTTTAGGCTTGGTTAGGTTAGGTAAGACTAGGTTAGGTTAGACTATGATGGATAAAGTTAGGTTAGGCTAGGCTAGGCAAGATTAGGTTAAGTTAGACTATGATAGATAAGGTTAGGTTAGGCTATAGTGCGTTCACATAGCCGTGGCACCTGAGGGATTAGGAGGCCCCAAGGGTTTCCATGGGGTGTCCTAATCCGTCAGGTGCCACGGCTGTGTGAACGGAGTATAGGATAAGTTAGGTTAGGTTTGGCTCAGTAGGTTTCGTAAGTTGTAAGATTAGGCTGGGAAAGTTTAGGTTAGGTTAGAGCGCGGATCTTCGGTCCATGTGGTCCCGGGTTCAAATACCGCAAAATCACCAATGGATTTTGTCCAAGTGATAATGCCACAACCCCTAGGACTACCCTGAAGTAATGTGAAAACAATTCCACGCTCGTGCCTAGCGTCCTCTAGGACTAAAAGTATTTAGGTTAGGTTTTATAAGAGGGTGTAGATACCATTACTGAGAATCTTTACCTTCTATGATAGACAATTGTGCTGTACAGATGAGATGTTCATGAATATAATATAATAGTGTTGAGTTGACGTTTATAAGAACTGGTATAAGAACTGATATTGATAAGACTGGTCATTCAACGATTAGGTTTGTGTGCATCACTTCTTGGTTTCAATAACTAACTATTGTATTGTTCCCGCACCTACTTCTGGTTGACTTGTGTGAAGGGGGGCTGTTTCCCCCCTATATAGGGAGGGAGTTCTGCTAATCCCCGGGTAACCTAATTACATCCCCCAGAAGCACGTCCGCGACGACGGAGATAAAAAACTTTCTGCATCAGGAATGCTACGTGCCACTGGGTCCTTGTTATCCTGTCTTGGAGTTTGAGTTCGGATAGTTTGGTTTATGTTACGGATAAACTATCAATCATTCGATTAACAAACATATAATCTAGCTTAATCATCAAAAATGTCTTCATTTCAAAATTGTATGAAAATGAAACTGTGATAACAGATTCTTCCTTTCCTTAACACCTAATGAATACATGGAACTGCTCTAAAAGTTAGTTAGCTATTAAATTAACAACGGTAACTACCTTAAAAATACTGTGTTTTTTTTATGGTCGACTATATTGTAGTTACAGTATAACATTTTACTTAGCCTGGACATACTGGATTTAGTGACTTGCTACAATGTCATAACTTGAAGATATCGTTATTAAACATAAATATTGAGTAAAATGTAATACACCTTCTGCAGAGACTTGTTGTAATGTTGATAATGTTTGGTTGTATAATATTTTGAAAATGTGCAAAAGAACTATGTAAAAACATAATTAAGAAAACAAATAAGAAAAGGAAAGGACATCGTACATAAACAATGGCGTAAAACACAACGAAACTATTTAATCCTTTGTTTGATTATTTATTATCTTTTTAACGTTCAAAAACTGTTCTGAATAAAAAAGTACGTCCCAAATATTTAAAAATGAACACCAACCCATCCTATGTTTCCTAAAAAGATATTCTCCTCCCGCAATATTTCAAAAGAAAGTCACCCCGGTGTTGGGGCAATATATTCATCACCATATTCACTCCCCGGTAAAACAATACAACGTGGATGATATACAGTGTCGCGGAGTGTGGTGGTGGGGGGGGGGGGGGTGGGGGGGTTACAAGGGGTGATTGATGCCCCGGGCGGGGGCGCGCTCAAAATCTGCGGGGTCATTTGTCAGCGTGTCAACACGGTGATTGCATTGTCTCTAGGCCCAATTAAACCGACAACAAATTTACCTTAAGATTAACTACCCGCATACCTTTCTTCGGGGGTGGACTGCAACCCTTGCTGTTCATTTGGCTCTCGACAACGGAAGAATAATAGTCGAGTTGTGTGTTTAATTTGCTTGGCGATAAATTGTGAAGATTTTTCTCAGTTGGTAGTTTGTTAAGGTAGGTATTTGGTGTAGCTTTAAGATTAGTGAGAGGTTAGATTTACCTGCATTAAAAAAATAATGTTTTTCAAAGTAAGGTTGAAAGTACGGTAGATATTATTTATGTAAATTAAATTATAGGATGTACTATCCCGTCTTGGTAGATCCCTTGTCATTTATCCCTGGTGTTTTACACTTGAGACAAGCAACACAGTTTGCACTGTATCTCGTCTTGTCAAACCCCATGTATACCCAGTGAGTGTTGTGTATGTGTAACAAGCAGTACAGTTTGCACTGTGTCTTGTCAGAGCCCATGTATCCCCAGTGTTGTACACGTGTAACAAGCAGTACAGTTTGCACTGTGTCTTGTCTTGTCAGAGCCCATGTATCACCAGTGTTGTACACGTGTGACAAGCAGCACAGTTTGCTTTGTGTCTTGTCAGAGCCCATGTATCCCCAGTGTTGTACACGTGTAACAAGCAGTACAGTTTGCACTGTGTCTTGTCAGAGCCCATGTATCCCCAGTGTTGTACACGTGTAACAAGCAGTACAGTTTGCACTGTGTCTTGTCTTGTCAGAGCCCATGTATCACCAGTGTTGTACACGTGTGACAAGCAGCACAGTTTGCACTGTGTCTTGTCTTGTCAGAGCCCATGTATCACCAGTGTTGTACACGTGTGACAAGCAGCACAGTTTGCTTTGTGTCTTGTCAGAGCCCATGTATCCCCAGTGTTGTACACGTGTAACAAGCAGTACAGTTTGCACTGTGTCTTGTCAGAGCCCATGTATCCCCAGTGTTGTACACGTGTAACAAGCAGTACAGTTTGCACTGTGTCTTGTCTTGTCAGAGCCCATGTATCACCAGTGTTGTACACGTGTGACAAGCAGCACAGTTTGCTTTGTGTCTTGTCAGAGCCCATGTATCCCCAGTGTTGTACACGTGTAACAAGCAGTACAGTTTGCACTGTGTCTTGTCAGAGCCCATGTATCCCCAGTGTTGTACACGTGTGACAAGCAGCACAGTTTGCACTGTGTCTTGTCAGAGCCCATGTATCCCCAGTGTTGTACACTTGTGACAAGCAGCACAGTTTGCACTGTGTCTTGTCAGAGCCCATGTATCCCCAGTGTTGTACACGTGTGACAAGCAGCACAGTTTGCACTGTGTCTTGTCAGAGCCCATGTATCCCCAGTGTTGTACACATGTGACAAGCAGCACAGTTTGCACTGTGTCTTGTCTTGTCAGAGCCCATTTATCCCCTGATTGCTGAGACGTGCCCGCGTCTCGGCGTCTCAGCTTGTCCGCGACAAATTCCCATCATTTGTTACCCTTTTTGGCCCACAAGCGGTCATTTGTCCTGAAGATTAGCCCTCGTCTTGTCTCTTCTCCGTGTCTTTATTTGTTTTTACGATAAAGCTGTTAAACACTTGTTATTTCCAAACGCCACTAGAAAATATAAAATTTTTTTTATTAATGCTCCTCTCTACCAGTTATATGTACTTTTACCATGAACTTAACTAATTTATATTGCTCATTCAATTTAGAGGGATCTACACAAGCAATAATTCCACGGTGTAAACTAGTTTTATTAAAATTTTCACATCTATTAACTTTAATAATATACAATTAAAGCAATAATATTCATGTAAACTGTTCTCTTTAATGTGACAGTCGTTCCTAAGTTTCAAGACGTAAAAAAGTCACCACAAGTCACATTTATTCACATATACTTGGATGTCATTATTTTGATAGTCATTATTTAGGTTTGATTCCGTCTAAAAGAAAATATTCGTAAATATTACATCTTTCTATGCCTTTTTCCTTTGAACAAGTATTTTAAATGTAGTTATTTTTGCAATAGAAACACATGCACACAAAATATAGCACAAATCATTACTTCACTGTGCAATTTAGAATTCTACCAAAACAAAACCGTTTTGTATTTTTCCTGACTCCAAACGTAGGCACTCTTTGATCCATTGTTATTCAAGTTGTACTCGACATGAAACTAAGTACTCCATTTACTTTAAACTTCTTGAAAATCTCTTAGAGTGCAGGTTTGCTACGATGAAGACAAGAATATGCGACAAAAGGGATTGCTAAAAATCACTTTTTACAATTATAAATATTATTATTTCAGCTGCCTACAAGCAGTGTATTTGCCACCACAAGATTGTTATGCACTGTCACGCCGGTCCTTGATGTTATTAGAACTTCTCCGTCGACGAAATCAAGGAGCACTCAGCTCGCGAGACGACCATCGAAAAGCAATTACTAGAGAGGGAGAAAGACAGAGTGATGGGTGAACCCCTCGTTAGGCGAGGAACATTCCTAGACGTCATCAGGTCAGCTGATTGTAGCAGTACAGTGTCAACTGTACACATGAGTGACGTCATCAGGTCAGCTGAGTGTAGCAGTACAGTGTCAACTAATGTACACATGTGACGTCATCAGGTCAGCTGATTGTAGCAGTACAGTGTCAACTGTACACATGAGTGACGTCATCAGGTCAGCTGATTGTAGCAGTACAGTGTCAACTGTACACATGAGTGACGTCATCAGGTCAGCTGAGTGTAGCAGTACAGTGTCAACTAATGTACACATGTGACGTGATCAGGTCAGCTGATTGTGGCAGTACAGTGTCAACCTAATGTACACATGAGTGACGTCATCAGGTCAGCTGATTGTAGCAGTACAGTGTCAACCTAATGTACACATGAGTGACGTCATCAGGTCAGCTGAGTGTAGCAGTACAGTGTCAACCTAATGTACACATGAGTGACGTCATCAGGTCAGCTGATTGTAGCAGTACAGTGTCAACCTAATGTACACATGAGTGACGTCATCAGGTCAGCTGAGTGTAGCAGTACAGTGTCAACCTAATGTACACATGAGTGACGTCATCAGGTCAGCTGAGTGTAGCAGTACAGTGTCAACCTAATGTACACATGAGTGACGTCATCAGGTCAGCTGAGTGTAGCAGTACAGTGTCAACCTAATGTACACATGAGTGACGTCATCAGGTCAGCTGAGTGTAGCAGTACAGTGTCAACTAATGTACACATGAGTGACGTCATCAGGTCAGCTGATTGTAGCAGTACAGTGTCAACCTAATGTACACATGAGTGACGTCATCAGGTCAGCTGAGTGTAGCAGTACAGTGTCAACCTAATGTACACATGAGTGACGTCATCAGGTCAGCTGAGTGTAGCAGTACAGTGTCAACCTAATGTACACATGAGTGACGTCATCAGGTCAGCTGAGTGTAGCAGTACAGTGTCAACTAATGTACACATGAGTGACGTCATCAGGTCAGCTGAGTGTAGCAGTACAGTGTCAACTAATGTACACATGAGTGACGTCATCAGGTCAGCTGATTGTAGCAGTACAGTGTCAACTAATGTACACATGAGTGACGTCATCAGGTCAGCTGAGTGTAGCAGTACAGTGTCAACCTAATGTACACATGAGTGACGTCATCAGGTCAGCTGAGTGTAGCAGTACAGTGTCAACCTAATGTACACATGAGTGACGTCATCAGGTCAGCTGAGTGTAGCAGTACAGTGTCAACTAATGTACACATGTGACGTCATCAGGTCAGCTGATTGTAGCAGTACAGTGTCAACTAATGTACACATGAGTGACGTCATCAGGTCAGCTGAGTGTAGCAGTACAGTGTCAACCTAATGTACACATGAGTGACGTCATCAGGTCAGCTGATTGTAGCAGTACAGTGTCAACTAATGTACACATGAGTGACGTCATCAGGTCAGCTGAGTGTAGCAGTACAGTGTCAACCTAATGTACACATGAGTGACGTCATCAGGTCAGCTGAGTGTAGCAGTACAGTGTCAACCTAATGTACACATGAGTGACGTCATCAGGTCAGCTGATTGTAGCAGTACAGTGTCAACTAATGTACACATGAGTGACGTCATCAGGTCAGCTGAGTGTAGCAGTACAGTGTCAACCTAATGTACACATGAGTGACGTCATCAGGTCAGCTGAGTGTAGCAGTACAGTGTCAACCTAATGTACACATGAGTGACGTCATCAGGTCAGCTGAGTGTAGCAGTACAGTGTCAACCTAATGTACACATGAGTGACGTCATCAGGTCAGCTGAGTGTAGCAGTACAGTGTCAACTAATGTACACATGAGTGACGTCATCAGGTCAGCTGAGTGTAGCAGTACAGTGTCAACCTAATGTACACATGAGTGACGTCATCAGGTCAGCTGATTGTGGCAGTACAGTGTCAACCTAATGTACACATGAGTGACGTCATCAGGTCAGCTGATTGTAGCAGTACAGTGTCAACCTAATGTACACATGAGTGACGTCATCAGGTCAGCTGATTGTAGCAGTACAGTGTCAACTAATGTACACATGAGTGACGTCATCAGATCAGCCGATTGTAGCAGTACAGTGTCAACTAATGTACACATGAGTGACGTCATCAGATCAGCTGAGTGTAGCAGTACAGTGTCAACTAATGTACACATGTGACGTGATCAGGTCAGCTGATTGTGGCAGTACAGTGTCAACCTAATGTACACATGAGTGACGTCATCAGGTCAGCTGATTGTAGCAGTACAGTGTCAACTAATGTACACATGAGTGACGTCATCAGATCAGCCGATTGTAGCAGTACAGTGTCAACTAATGTACACATGAGTGACGTCATCAGA
The DNA here is from genome assembly GCF_028750875.1 of Macrosteles quadrilineatus. NCBI lineage: Eukaryota > Metazoa > Arthropoda > Insecta > Hemiptera > Cicadellidae > Macrosteles > Macrosteles quadrilineatus. The sequence continues at coordinate 61,825,836 of NW_026542602.1, forward strand.
TCAGCCGATTGTAGCAGTACAGTGTCAACTAATGTACACATGAGTGACGTCATCAGGTCAGCTGATTGTAGCAGTCCAGTGTCACCTAATGTACCTGCAAGCACAAAAATACGACAATAACACTAATAATATATCTACACTTATATTGTTTAATCACGAGACGGTAAATACATATAAAAGAGTGGTGATCGATTTCGCACCGAACGCCTATTGCCATGGCAATTACAGTAGTAACAAACATCTAAACATAAACATTGCGCATACACTCCATTGTGAATTAGTGCAACAGCTGTACTGATAGGCCGGGACGGCGCGGCGGTGTTGCCACTTTCGTCTCGCCGCAGTCTTGTATTAGAGGAGGCTATGTCTACATGAACTTTTAACAAATATTAGGTTGACTAAACTTGTTTAAATATAGGCTCCCTTGCCTCCATTAGGCCTACTATGCTGCCAATTGATTTCGTTGAAAGTGCAACATTGTCAAATCTTGTTGAAGAACATACATATTGAGGTAGGGAGGAATTTTGTCATAAAAGAGCGCTGGAGTTGAACTATAGATTTTTAAAATGTTTTTACAGTTACCAAGTGTTGAAATTAAAATATTAATAGAAAACTAGAAACAACCATTCATTTAAGAACTATTTTAAGTTGAAAATCGTGAAAACTTGACGTCTCTCCTATATTCTGTTCAAAATTAAACCATTTTTGATTTAAATCATGACCATTTATAAATGAGGACGGTTGATACAAAAATATATACTCTTACATGGTGTCAGATCTTAGTACAGTTAACAGCTTCGTTTGTTAAATTTCCGAAATAGGGCAACCCGGGGGGGGGGGGGGAGGGCCCTCCAATTTTTAATACAAATCCCCTTTGAGTAACACATATTTTTAAATTTAAGACGAATCACAATCCCTAGACAATTCCATTCTCATTCCACATTATTATGAGAATAATCCACTGGGATGTCTATAATCTCAACCAGCGTAAGTACCTATATAAAATAATATGTAAGTGATGTCCCAGAATCCTTAGTTGTACGTGTGTCTATCAACGACGTAAATAACTACCTGGTGTCTATTCCAAATCTCGAGACGCACCGTAGAACCGTAGCAAACCCCTCCAAATTGACATTCATTGTCTATTCAACATCCACACAGGACAAGTTGTCGGTGGAAGAGTTTGACAGAGTGTCAGTTTGACAAACCGCGTCACATTTCGAGGCCGAGGGCGGAGAAGCGAAGGGGATGACCCCTTTTGGGAAATCAATTTCAATTCCACTCTACTTGAGGGCTATCACAATATTAACATTTATGTCGGACAAGTAACCCGTCTGCCTCAGCTGGGGGCGATTTGCAACTTGTAGAATTAGATAATTGCCTACGTGTCGTATTCAAGTTTGCAGACTTGTGACGTAATCAAAAGTTTTTAGGGAAGTCATTGTTTAGGTTGGAAAAGTTTTTCCTGGTGTTTTCGACGTTTTCACGACGGCTTTTATTTGTCCAGTTTAATACTTAAGAAATATGTTTGAGTTAAGACTAACAGATAACAATACATGCCTAAATAATTATACCAAATAATAGTATTTGTTCATTCACTCATTGATTTTTCCTACTTGAGTTTACCTCTACTATACTTTGTTCACAATATTTAGGCGGTTTTAGGGGAAGAAATTTATCCCCTCCAACTCACCCTTACCTTCAAAATAATAGCTCAACAGCTGATTAAGTAACATACATTAAATACAAAAATGTGGTGTAGGAACTTGCCCTCAAACCGCCTAAATATTGTGAACGAAGGATAGCAGTCTGCTAGCACATACAAGAAAATACGAGGTTTTCTCTGGATATAACTATTTATCTTGTCTATGCTACTAGTATAATAGTAAATTTATGTATAACAAGTAGTACTACAGTAACATTACTAGTATAAGAATAAAGATTCTTCTGATTACGGTAGTAGGATAAAATGTCTAATCAAAGATTTTGTAATTTATTCAGAAGTTTAATGTTCATTGGTCTAAATAATGTTGTAGTGTGGTATAATAATGTTAACGAATATCCTTACCAAAAATAATAAGGTACTATTTGGTATATTTTTCAAATGAATGGTTATGGATCATTTTAAAAGTATTACTTTATCAAGGTAAATAGATCTTCGCAATACAGGTAATAATTTTCAAGGAATCTCACTTTGGTTAATAAGCAAATTTAGATCTGACTAAAATACTCTACAGGACTCACTGTTTATATTATTTCCTCAATGCTAAAATCAATACAACAGTACTATGTGATCTTGTTTTGGGTTTGGTTCTAGATTATTAGTTGGCTCATGGTAATTTGGTTTCGATCATTCACATGCCTAAACAGATTGGGGATTTTATCCAGCTTTCTTCAAATGTTTTAGCTTACTGAAAAACCAGTGGCATAAATAGCTTACTTTTAAATTGAATTGTCACACTGAAACTCTCAATTAAATTATTATGTAGAAACATTAATAAACTTCTAACACATCAGTGACATCTCAACAAACACCACATGAATCCTCAAAGCCGAAGAATTTGGAGGGAAATGCAATAACGTTCCACGGGACCACAGTCCTTGCAGTCCTTGCACAGTCCTTTGAATACAGGGTCAAAAAGCATAAAGTATCGGGGTTTACCCACAGAAGAGAAGTTTGGGGTCAAATAAACGCAGGGATGAATGAGCGGTCAGCAACCCCCTGTCCAGGAGTCTGTCTCTGTCTGGGGCTGACCACAACACAAACCATTGGGGTGAGGTACAGCGTGTGGTTCAATAAATTGTACTGAATTTGTCAAAATTTTCTTCAGGTTATAGAGATAGTTACTGTTAAGATTTTCTGTTTAAGACAAGATTTCAAAAAAGTTCGTTGGGTACTACTTTTATGATTATAATATTGATGATATAAAACTATGGGAAATTGGGGGAAACCAGGGAAATTTTGTGCGGGTGACACAACTATGGGGGTTCAAGTGGACACATAAATGGAGGGGGCCTGTGGTAAACTGTAGGGTGTAAAATGGAGACACAGATGGGGGGAACTAGGTGTAACCGTAGGGACTATATTATGGGCGTAACAGGGTACAAATGGGGGGCTAATTTCAAATATAATAACTGTGGAGGCATAAATGAGGGTAGTGAAACTGGGGAGAGGGCAACTGGCAGAACATTAGGGGGAAACTATAGGAGTAAACTTGAATGTTTGGTTCCAATGGTTCGTCTTTAATTCGTGGTTGTAAAATTATATATCTGAAGAACAATTGTATTCAATACGTGTAAGGGAAGAATTTACACTGTTTATCAGAGGATACTTTAATTATTGAGGTTTGTACAATATAAATACTAATTCTTTATAAGTATGTGTACTTATTATCAAGAGCTCAATTATTTGTATTGGTGTAGGTTCCGCAATACAGAGAATGTTCTCAATCGAGAGACTAATTTTTTTTTCCATTTTCACACTTAGTAGGATCCGAACCATTATGTCACAATAAATCCCTTTATTTAGATGCGCTTGTATTGTGAACACCTATTTTACAGTGAAACCGTAAAAGTTATCAATTTACATTTTGCTCTCAAGGGTCGTACAATAAATATTTTACCAATCAAATCTAACATTACATGTTTCATCGACAACAATCACACCTACTGACCCACACAACCTCGCAATCCAACCGACCCCCCGCTGTGCTAAAACGACGCTTGTGAGAAGTTCAAAGAAGAACAATAAAGGGTACGCTGGCAGCCGGCGCTGTCAATGGTTGACGAATGGGCGAGCCACCAGCGTTTAATTAAATCTTGTAATTGTTTAAACGTTTTTCGCTTTTGTCTTGAGCGGAGCAACGAGCATTCCCACTGTGAGTTATCTTTTGAGGGAGGAACCGACGTCTCCCCCAACTATGACAAACTTCCCTTCTCCCTTCTCCCCTCGGGTGAATTACTCCACTACAGTCGGAATGTTTTCTGTACACTGATTGGTGAACTCAGTTTGACCTGTAGGTTAAATAAGTTGTATATTTGTTGAGGGAGAATCGATGTAGCATTTAAATATTGGATAAAATAGTATGTGATGTGTAGCCTATAATAGTATAATCATGCGTATTTCTGTTATGTTTTATTCTGTTTGAATTCAGATAAAGAGTGGCAGCTTGTACCTGTCCTCGTATACCTTACCAACAGGATAAATACCTCAAAAAAGGTAATTCGTGCTGATTTACTACTTTTACAGTCTGTATGATAGAACCTGTCTCCTGGCCCTCCGTCTACCTGGTAGTGACCCTTCCTCCCTAAAGTCCTCAAGTTCTCTGGTTAGGAGATAGGTTCCGGCATACATACTATAATACTAAGCAGTAAACAGGTTTGCATCAAGTGGTCCAAAATGACTTAATCAACCAGTGATTACCCATATTGTCCACAGGATGCCGGGTATATCACCGGATCTGTACTCCGACGGTGATCCGGTGATCGGGAGTGTACCAGAATAGCCCGCGTCGGCTGTCGGGACGCCAAACAAACACTGGTTGATTTAAGCGGTCGTATCGCCCTTTTGGCGCCATCTCCCAATGAAGCATGCAGTCAACTACAGTATTCGAGGTGTCAAAAATCGTTTTTGAAAGTTGTAATGTACAGGATGACACGTAAACAAGGATATTCCTTCTGCAACTCATCTATCCCTAGCTTGAACTTTGCGCAACGATGGATATTTTTTGGGACCCTTTTAGGGCTTGGCGCAATTAATGCGCACCGTTTTGAAGGTTAGACGAAAAATTGGTTTGGCTGAATTTGAACCCAAACCCAAAGTAAGCCCTTTTTAACCAACCGATCCAAACTCCCTGCACGATCACATGTTACCTTCTACCGTAGCTTGTTTCAGCACGTCCGTGTGAACTAGCGACTCGCGTTGGTGGTTTTATGCGACCCACGAGGAAATTGATTGCCGACCTGTAAATAAATAGTTTATGACAAGCAGGTTGTAAAGCTTGAAGAGCCACTCCGCGCTGAGCGGACCTTTACTGCTTCACTAGAATATGAGAGCTGATCTCGAATGGGAGAGTTTATTTCGATCTGTGAATTATCTGGCTATTTCCTAGGATAGGATAGTTCGTTATATGGTTCTAGTTTGCCATAGGCTAGTATGTTATGTTTTTATTTAGTCGATTAAAATTTTGATGAATGGTAATACTTAAATTTTTTTGTAAACTGTTCAATCATCTGGATTACCCTACCAATAAGCACGAGTGAAAATTATTAGTCCATGAATTATGACTGTTTTGAAAATATTATTCAACTACTTAAAACAATAGAATATCGTAAATGAAAACTCATTCTTTGTTTATATCTTGCCACATCAGCCAAATGAGGTAACGATACTCCAAACTGTCCTTAAATTACCCCATAGACGAGCTGGTGGCCTATTGCGATTTCAAATTTAGTTAACAAATTGTATGAATATTTTTAAAAAATGTGCTATAATAGTACGTTAAGATATATTTTATCGTGTATATAATTATTTGCTTAATTTAAGTTATTGATGGATTGGTCCACTATGATGTACTATCAGAATTTATTAATAATTTCCGAATAATCCGACATTTATCACTCAAATACACAATAAGAATGCTGAACAATGTTGCTTTTTAGGCCTATATATTGAGTTTCCGAAATCATTCAAATTTATATTAAACTATATTGGTGCTGAACGATAGATAAAAGGGCTACACCCCATGAAATATCACCTCGTTACAAGAAACGTAAGTAATAAAAAATTATAATCGATTTAAAAATTTACCCCACTTAATATATTTTAACCATTGTTTTCCAACAGTTTACAGGTCTCTAAATTAATAGAGCTCACTGAAGAATAAAAACAGGGATTTTCTGCAAAAACCACAAACGCCCCTACAACAAGTAATGTCATGTGTCTGAAGTCATTTAAACAATTCCCAATAACAAAATGAAAATTCCCAGAATTCCCAACAGTTGTGATCCAGCTCAAGTGCTAATGGTGGGGCCGGCCAGTTGTGCTGTTATATTGTGATGAGTTGGGAATGGCCGTGTCATAAAGGGACACTGTTACACATCTGTAAAAGAAACCGACTCATCAACCGAGCTGTAATTGAACCGCTCCAGGAACAAGTAATTGTCAAGTTGTAACTGTTCCAAATAAAAACAACGGTTGCACGCAACATGTTACTTTTCACACGTGAAGTGGTTAAATCGGTTGCAACACGAGAAAAATTTTATAATGGTGTTTGTACCATAGTTAATAGTTAATATGTCATCAATGTGTACTTTGTATTGTATTTTCCAACTGTTCACTCAACTGTTTCTTTTCAACTGTACCAAGTTTTATTTCTTTGATATTTGCACTTTAAAGTTCAAAACGGGTCCCCAGACTATATTGTAATACATTTAAACAATAATTTACCATTTCACCACAATTTCACCCTCCATTACAATCTGTAACCATTCAATCACCCGGCTAAATTCAAACAAATACAATCAAATCTTAAAATAATTGTAACTCACTTATACAATGCAATTAACCTCAAAACACTTGATTTACTTTAAAACATATGATTACTGTCAATTTCACTACTAGTGTTAGTCAATCAGCTGTTCTCATTTACAGTGAGGGAGTTGATCATCTGGGTAGCCAGTGACCAACGACCAAGCACTATAGGGATGCGAGGGGTGACGACCCCCCTAGCACAGCATACGTCTTTGTCTGAGGTAATGAGAGACAGAATAGTACAACACCGTGTGATTACTGTCTAGTGATGTTCTCAACCAGAAGTTTCTAATCTCAAACCCGAAACTGAAACTTGAAAAATCTATTGCTCAATCTCGAAACCCAATTTGAAACCTTTTTAGCGAACCTGGTAGAGGCTATGAAAAAACTAGTAATAATTAAATGTTTATTATGCATTCAAAACTGAAAGAAATTAAAATCCTGGGCTAATATCAAAAATATTTAACACTATAAGGCTAAAAACAAATTTGTTTTTAAACAACAAACACTTAAGTAAATTGAACTCCTGAAACCAACATAAATATGTATATTGAAATTTAGTAGTCAATATTTGTGTTTTGTAAATTTCGATATGAAGCTGTATTGAACATTGTTCTAGTATTAGTATTTATTGAACCTATTGTTGTTCAGAATATCAATAACTTGTTTCATCGGCGTTGGTGGTGATCTGTTTGCTAAATTTCCATCAGCGTGGGTAAAAATTATGTTATAAGCAATCATAATAACGGCAAAAAGTCATAATTTTCTAAACAAAACTGGTAACATCTTCGAAACTTTTTAATCTCCAAACTACATGATGTAAATAAGTGATCTTCATGTATGTAAACTATGTAACTCCTAGTTTAGTCATCTTATATTTGATCCCTTTTACAGCTCTTAAGTCCCAGTCTTAGTCTGAATAGATCGGACACAATACTGACAAAAACAAATTTACACAACTATCTATTATTCATTTAGAGTAAAACTCAACAATACTCTCAAAGTAATACTTAACATGTATTACAAAACAAATTAGGCATTTTATTTTTCTTACTGTAACCAACGAAAACTTGTTTTAGGTATTTTTATTCATGTTCGTGATTAGAAAAAAACCCGGATAAAATCATCATAATTTAATCACTCTAAGCTCAGGATGGTAGTAAAAGTTTGTTTAGGTTTTTTTTGTCATATTTTTTAAGTCATATCCTAAATTTTCTTATTGTCAACGCCTGTTGCATTTAGTATAAGCTGTCCAAATCCTTATTTGTTGTGACTGTGCCGGGAGTCGAACCCATCCCTCCCGGATCGAAATCGAGGTGCTAACCCAAACAATATTTTCAAGAACAGATTTTCAAAACAAGTCTCAAAACACACCCAATTAGTTACTCACGACTTTTAAAAGTCTGGTTGTTTAAAAAACGCGTAGGCCTTAAAATTATATTTCTGGATATTTATTTCAAAGTTTCAAGCATCAAGCAAACAGGGTAACTTATTATTATGTAAAGGAAAATCCATTTATGTATATCCGTTTACTAGATTTCCTTTCTATTTGACGTACAAAAGTTTTCCAACATATTAAATCCGTTGTCTGAATCAATATTTTTCTCATATATTTGCATGATTGTTTATACAACTCGTAAACATGTTGTAAAAATCAAGCCTTTAATCCTCCCTAAACTTATTTGATTTTTCTGTTAAAATTTGCATTGTACACCTACGTCTTTTTAGTCTTGTATTTAACTGTGGCTTCTATAAATTCTTCTAGGTAGTTTTATCTAAAAAATGTTAGAAATTTTGCAGTTAAATAAGTCTTCACTAAAGCTATTGCTCATGACAAAACAATGACTAATATTTCTATAACCTATGTTTCCCATATTTACCATCCTAACTACCTTCCCATCTTGTTGACAATATAGCCATACGAAGTCTAACCTCTAACCTGCGAACAATACTAACAATACAGATTTAACGACTCGTTTATTGACTCTCAGCTCGGTGAATCGTTCACTCCAGTATATCGGCTCAGTTTTATGCGACATTTCATTCCACTTACCTCTAATTGATCACCTTGAAAATAGCACTTTATGATCACTTGAGCCTGTGAACTTTAAAGTTGATGAGTCCTTCTAATTGGTGATGGATGCTTCAATGTCGTCAGGTGGTCTGAAATGGTTTGAAAGTGAAACCCTAATTTTCAGATCACGTTTTTGACATCTACGTAATCGTAATGTTTTGTGTGATCTTTTGATGATTCTGTCAGTCATTGCAAATTGGCTTAGAAGTTATTGACCAATTATAAAAATAACACTGGGTCAATGAAGGTTGGTAAACAATTGCTTTTAATGGTAATCATTTTGGTAGGATAATAAAGCCTAGTAATACACAGAAAATGAAATAGGTCAGTATAAAAAGTGACAAGTGCTTGGAGAAACAATAAAGAATGCTTTTGGTAAATACTGTAATTAGGAAAAGTTGATTTACCAAATCATGATATAATCTTGTGACATACTTATATTTGTACATTGCTCAAAATATGATATCCTATACTCTAACTATGGCTATGTCTGTTGGTTTGTCTGTATGTCTCTAATATTTATCTTAAATCCAGCGGACGAACTTTGATTAAATTTTGGATTTAGGGACTTGTAGACCTAAAAACGTGATTGGTGACAGCCACTACCTCAGGAAAATTCGTATTACACTACACAGCTGAAAATTTTAAAATTTAACATTGGCCTTATGAGTTGCCAATTAATTATGTCCGTTGAGCAAAATAACAAAGAAGGAGTAAACAAAAGACTTGTAACATGTGTTTATAACAAGTCATCCACAGTATACTAGCAAATTACAAAATACAGTACAAAGGGAAAAACATCGGTGGCAACCATTGATAAATATTTAAGTTATATTTAATTTCTAGTGTCCAAATGAAAAACAACAATCTTTACTCTTTTTTATTACAAGCAATACTTACAACCTTATAAAAGTTATTTTTCGTCATTCTTTGCATTCATTTCATGATACCGACTTTATTCACGTTACTGTACATAGCTTACTGAATCATAAACGTACAAAATATCATTACATTCTACGTTAGTTTATCCATTACCTTCCAATGACTGATACATCATCAGTCAATACTTAACCGTTTTAATGAGTTCATAATACTACGTTAATGGCAACGATAATGCATAACCAATTAGCATTAGCGATGTGGTTAATTGGCCGTTTATGACTCATGAGAGTTATAAACTGATTGGAGTTTATTGGTTCGACTGGACAAACGCGCTCTCATAAAATCTGTATGACCTGTTCAACTGTTCATTTTGTGTCATTTTTGTGTTATCTACACCAGTGGTATTTTTTTTACGAAAAGGGAACGGTCCAAACCCTGGTCTTGTTACTACCCTAGGCCTAACGTCGATCTTCTTGTTAGATAGCATCATTAATTCACAGCCAAATGACAAATGGAATCTGGGTCTGAAAATGATCTCGCTTGGAATCGAACCAGTGAACTTCAGATTTGAAGGCGAGCACAATAACCACTCGGCTACCCAGACAATCAATTACTGGTAAACTTATTTGGAAAATAATGACTGATGGTCGAGTTCAGCTGAAGAGATAATGTTTTTCTTTTATGTGATAATAGATTCTTCCTTTTAAAAGTGCATGATAAAAATATGCACTTTCATAAATGAAACTTTGTGTATTTAATGCCAATAAATCAATATTCATCAATACTCTATTTAATAGATACATTTTTAAAGGCTATTTCGTATTTATTTTGGAACTGCACGATTCTGTACTTTATAACTGCATGATACAGCTGATGTTATTGTTGTCCCTTTAATTTTTTTACCAGAAAATTAAACATGTTATGTAACAATAGAATGTTGAAGAGGAGTGGTTGTGTAGTTAAGGATACTTCTGGTCTAATGTTTTGGGTTCGATCCCCACCAATCACCAATGCCAATAATTTCATGGGACAATTTAAGGATCCCGTGATTTGAACCCACCATAGGCACTAGGCAGTAGTTCTACATACCTAAAAACCAAACTATACAAGAACCTTTAAACATGCTGACGATGATTTAATTGACGTTTTACTGTATTGAAACTACCAGTTTTTTGGTGTAAAATTAATTTTACGTCCAACTATACCTCTTGATCACTACTCATTCGTTTGAGTTAGTGGTTACTACCTAATCTTCAGTATCGTGTTAGCTGACCTTTTACAACCTCTTATTATTGAGTTAAGAGCAAATCATAGGCCTACTCATGAAACTACTCGTGGTGTTAGGGTCGGTTTGAGGAATTGCTTGCTATCAATTTCAGTCATGATGATACTGTAGGATTTATTTATTTTTATTTTACATAAGTGGTCAACAGATTTTGAGAATTGTGTTTTGCACTTGCAAATTTTTTAAGATGCGCATTTGAGGGGAGAATAAAAGGTGTTGGAAAAGCATACAAAGATACTAAAGCTAGGAAATCTCATGAATATTGAACATTTTTGTTGTACATAGTATGGCTTCGTCCCAGACCTATACAGTTTTGAGCCACGAATTATGGAAGTAAATATTTAGTGGAACATAAAAACTAAGTTTTAATAAATTTGTTTCATTTTCTAATAATTTTACTACTACTAATTTTATACTTTTATGCAATAGATTCAAACCCTATTTTTTTTTAATAAGAAAAATTTATTTTTAATTTGTTCTATTGTTAGTGATTTGTTTACTTTATTTATTTTGTATTTTTAATAAAGACACTTTTCTTATACTTTTAAGAGTAGTTTATCCCTTTTAAGGGAAAGTAGGGAAAATAGTTATACCTCCACATGTTGCCAGCCTATAGTGTAATACTCCTGAATTTATCAGACTACTCACTAAATACCCCTTTAATATTTTAAGATACAGACGTACGAATGTTTGTCATATTTCTCCTATAATAAGTATAATTCTATATATATTTTTTTAGAATGGAGGTATAAAAAATTAAGTTTTCTACGTAAAACAAGAATTTTATGAAAATTAATAGTGCTACGCCTTATCTACAAAACTTTGTCATAAAAATACGCTTACACCTTAAACATAATAAAAAAACACTATACAAATAATTGTTGGACTAATCCTTGATTTATATTTGCTAACTCAATTACATAGGGTAAACGAAAGTGGCTAGTAACATTTTAAAGATGTGTTATCATTCTAGTCACAAATGTTCCTAAAGAATGTTCAAGAAACCAATGTAAATTAGAGTGCTGTATGTAATAGTTATTAACTTTTATTAGACCCTTCAATATTCAAGTTTGCTATGAGAGTGTTCAATCTGTAAAAAACTGTCACCACATATTTATACATATTAGAAATATTTTGTGAATTTCTCAAACTCTTTTAAATACACAATCTCTTAGACCATCGCTATTTTTCGCTATTCGCCCCGAAATCCCACTTGGACGACACAAACATCGCACTTGATGACTCAAAGTCCTCGAGAGTTTCCCTCCAAAAGGGACAAAAGCCTAACGACGTGTCTTATTGCCGCGGTGGCGGGAAACTAATTATCGCGAGTGTCTTGGGAGGAACTAATCGAGTATCGATTGGGACTCGTCAGAGCCATCTGTGGTTCCCATACAAGAGGTGGAGATGGTGACCAGGACAATGGCTTAGATAGGTATGTCATGTAAACTTGAGATAGGAAAAGGAATATCTTCTTGATGCATAGCGTCTTATTTGGTTATTGTCTACAGTGGCATTTCGGGAAGGTAGAGTCAATAGCTTAAAGGGGAAAATAGTTAAATATTTTTTTAAAGGCCGGGAACCGAACCTGTGCCTATTGCACCTAAGTCCGAGACGCTAACCACTAGACTAGCAACACACACACAAACATACAGCATCTAAGTATCTAATAAATACAGTAGAGGGTCTCTAATGAAGTATGTCAGAAACATGAAATTTGTTTAAATATCTTTGAAATAATACCTGTTTACTATCAATTGGAAAATCTGGTGAATATAAATCAAAAGAAAAATTAGCTATTAATTTAAAAATAAGTTAAAAATTAAAGAAGATAAAACTAACAAAATTCAAGAAAAAAATTTTAAACTTTAACAATTATTACAAATTAATAATTATTGTATTCCTGTGTACCACCATTCTTGGAAATAATTAAATTCAAAATCGAATTAATTTTACAACATTAACATTACAAAAACACACACTATTAATTTTTGATTTATATAAGTTAGGTTAGTTAGGTACTGAACTACTAGGCAGTGTAAGGGACACCAGTAAAAATAGGTTTCACCTACTTAATTTATTTAAAAAAGCAACGAATAACTAATACAAAGATAAGACTATTTGCATGACATTACAAATTCCACCAACGAAATCAACACAAGCACAAACAATTAATTTCATAGTACTTTCACAAAACAATTCTTAATTCGCATAAACATATCATATAGTATGATAACATTTATGACATTATGTTGTCTTACACTTCCAATTGTGCTGGCATTGTCATCAGCGTAACAGCTGATTGATGAGTAATGTTTTTCTTCTTCTCTCATGAGTTGCCAGATTCGACCATTATATCATTGTAGTAAAGATCATGTCATGACTTGTGCCAGTAGTTGAAACCTGAATTGTATTAGTGGAGTTAGTGTCAAGTTTCTTAGTTTTATATTTCCTTGCGTGTTGTCGCTTCAGACAAGAAGGCATAAAGCATAATTTAAGGGTGCAAAAAGGTAAATTGTTTTGTTAAAATTAAGTCTTGAGGTTATGTATTTGGTTTTCAACGTAAAGTTTACGTACCTCTTCTGTATATCCACACGACTTACCTTTTTTGAACTCCTTCATTAAATAGAATAGATTCGTTCATTAATGGTAATGATGTTTATATCATCCGTAAACCTCTGTCGAAGCAAACTTGCAGATTATGAGATGTCTGATTCTTAAAATGTTAATAGTAAAGAGTGAATCAAATATCTTTTATCAAAATATATCCATAATATAATAAAAATTATATTATATATATCCATAAATCCAAAATAAACAAGCAAACAACAACTGTTAACTTCTTAGAAAACTGGGCCTACTTACTCTTATAAGAATTACATAGGGTTTTTAAAAGTACAGTTTTTATATATCTGCGTATCATTTAATCGTAGACCCCCTACAATAATGCCTCAGTATACAAATGTGGTTTTTGAATATCTACACGATAGCTGTAATCGAAATTAGGCACTTCCATTCACATTTGAACTCCACACCAATGAATTTATTTTTTTAATATGTATACAACAGTTTTAATGAATAGACATCTTAATGAATCTTTAATGAATAGACTTAGTTCGGAGACATCAAGCATAAACAATTGGCATTTCTTTCTATCAACCGAGCTATTTAGGGTACTTACTTAAATAAAACAATTTGTAACTTATTTTGGAATATCCCTTAAAGGTGTAATCATAATTAACTTAACAATATGCCTAATATATCTAGAATCGTTTTAAAATTCATCATAACTAAACAAGACGTCTTAGTTTAGTATATGGAAATTCTTACTGACATTCTTGTGAAAGAAATTTCGATCATAATAAAATAGACTACTCCTAGTATTTATAATATAGTAAGTTATTCAATGGTGCATTAATGGTAGCAGAAAATCCCGATAAATATTTGATTAAAGTATGTCGAACAAAAAAAAAGTGTTTTATATTTATCACCAACTCATATTTTTTAAACTTGATCAATGCATATACTAAAAAATCAACGAAAATACACACTCTAATTAATTAACAATCTTTAACGATTTAACTATTAACTAAATTTTTATTTTCAGAACTAAGACAACTCAGAAGTAGGCACCTAATATATAAGTCAATAATGCTAATAACACAAATATGTCTGGTATATAAAGTTTCTGTAAAAAATACAGTTATGAAAGCTGTATTTATAACGTTGCAAAATAAATACGTCATTGAACGCTGACGTAATTTTAGTTCCAGTCATAAAACAGCTGATTGTGGCATTGTTGTCTTTCTCTCTCACTCTAAAGCCTGTGATGACATGCATACATTGTTTGTTAGTTTATTAAAGTTTTCTGTGTGGTGAGGTCGATTAATTTTGTAGCTTGGCTAGTTTTGACTTTTTGCATGTGTTTGACTGGTATGTGTTTAATGTGTAATATATTTAAATTAATTATCCACTAGCACAGAAAAAAACAATATGAAGGTATGTAAGAATGCTATTGTTTTCGAATAAGTTGTTACAACCAAGACGTTAATTAATTTCCATTTATTATTTCTTCAGTTTATTTTTCCTAGTCATGCTTTTTCATGTGAATCTTGAGAGTTATTTTAACCTAAAAATTATACTGTTGTTATTTATGAAACCTTGTGTATTTTAAGGAATACAGTATGTATTAGTTTATAGAAGATGGAGTACTGTATTTAGCATATTATACAACGGTATAATATGTATAATAATAACGTATCATAATAATAATGTATGTATGTATAATATAATATGTAACGGTATTGGTAATGTATACACAATGCTTAATTTAATTCTTCTGACCATCAAAACCTTATAAAAAAAATTAATACGATTCAAATAATTGAACTAAAGAAAGTCTTAAAATAACATATAGGCCTACCGGAGCTCATCATATTTAGTTTACCTCTAAATAATAAGTAATTGATTAATTATTGATTACATTTTTGCACTTTTTGCGAATTATAAACATATTTGAGAAAGAAATTACATCCTCTCCTGATGGAGTAAACAACCAATATAAATTACGTTTATTAAGTAAAGTTAAACATTATCTTTGGAGTATTTCTTGATTTTGTTTGCTCAAAGAAGTTAGTGTTTTAGAATTTTTATTAGGTATATGTAACGTGAAATATATTATAAAGGCTATCGGATTTTGTCTGGTAACACTGGTCTTTAGCAGCCCTAATTGGAGGCTCCGTTCATATAAGTAGTTCTCAGTAACATTAAGTTTTTATCATATCAAATTATTTCATTTGCAATGCCTATAAATAGTATTTCGACCACAAAAGAGTTTCATTCGCAACCAGGATGAAAATCGTCGTTGAGTTTTTAATTAATGATGATTCTTTTATGTCTGGCCTACATGAAATATAAGTTATTAAACTTCTAATTGATTATTTTACATGTGATAGTTTTTCGTTTTTGACCAATTCCCTAAAAACCCCGAAGGAACTTACCAATCATAAAAACAATAAATTGGGATTAGGGTGTTTCTAGAGACATAGTTTATTCCACCCCTGGTAAGATAGGGGTCGGGATGGGGAAGGGGAGAAACTATATGGGTCAGTGGAACACAGGGATGTTCTGTTGTTATATCCTATTTGTTCTCAGAGAAATGCATAGCGGAACACACTAGAATTGTGTTTAAGAATATATAGTTTCCTCCGTGTCTTATTTTTAAAATATTGCACCATGAAACGTGCACATTTCAGTCCATCTAATTTTTTGTAAGATTGGATTTATTTATACCTTGTTTTGCAAGAGGAAATTTAAAAAAAAAACGTGTTTCGTTTTACTTTGACTATCACGGTAACAAATGCTAAGGGCGAAAATATAGCTAGTGCACATTAGGATGTCTACTTGAGTATCTTAAAGTTAATTTTACATGAAGACTTGGGCTCTTACTATGTATTATTTCGAATTTACACCTTATTTTCATAAGGAAGTACTGTTATTCGAAAAAGAAAGAGTTTTAAAATATTCGTTTTGCTTAAAACGGGCAATATAACCTACAGATATAGGATTAAAATTCTTTGCGTTTAATGCAAATGAAATTTGACATGGAACTAATGGGTATTAAACTAATAATTCTCAGTGTCTTTACTTAAGGGTGGTTCTAGTTTTTTTATTCCTAACCTAAATTCATAACAGTTGAAAACGTTCAACAAATCAAGCATATCCACAATAATAAAAATTTTACTGCTAAAGTAAAATCCTCTATTATTATCACAACTGTATGTATTCTTGGACACTACTTATTTTAAATTAAACTTACTTCAGGCGTCTTCTTGTTAAACCATTATACGACCTTTATACGACTATCCGCAGTACTATCCTTGTAATTAGACTAATTACAAGGAAATATATAACTGTAGGTCCCTTAGTTGCCATTGGCTGTAATTAACATTAATTAACAGCTGTGTCTCTAAGGAACATGGAGGCCTTATTCAGTAACAAGACTACAAGATCGCGCCACTCATCCTACATTTATCTCCATTCATACTTGGTTAAAATACCTACATTCGAATGGTCGCCATTTCAGAATAAAGTGTTAAAGTATACTGAAGCAGACGTATACTATAATGACAAAATTTGAGGAAAGTGATTGATAAACCGTATTTCCTTTCATGGTTTTCAAAATACTCCATAGCATGGACTAAACGTTCACGATAACGAGTTTTGGACATTTTAATGTTATATTTTAGTTAATCTTCTATCCATAGATCGGTCTCTGTCGGTCGGTAGAGAGTTCGGGGATGCTCTAGGATCTCCTGATCGGACCAGTTGTCAAGTTTCTACTCCGTACTCCGGAGACGGTCGTGACAGGAAGTGTGTAGTTTTGGAGGACGTGACGGAATGACTGGGTGTCCAGCGGTCCATGGCCCAGGACAAAGATATGACACCCAGAACTGGCGGCGGCGACCCGGAAAATAAGCGGCTGTCATCTCCGCACCGGGGACCGCGGTGGAAGCGGAGAAACCGACGCGACACTGGGGAACTCAGAACTTCTGGGGTGTTTTGTATTGTATTTCAAAAATAGTTATTTGTGCAACTAGTGAGAAAAGTGAGCAATTGACTCACTCGAGAGAAATCCTTACTCACGAGCCGTAGGCGAGTGAGGAATGGTTTCTCGAGTGAGGCAATTGTACTTTGAACTCGAGTTGCACATTATACTTTTCCTACAGTTACCATAAAACAAATAAATTGGTAAAGAAACATAACCTATTTTTACACAGAAGTGAACTTTTAATATAACATTTAATGTGAAGTGACAAATACAACAGTACAACAGCTGACCAGCTGATTTACAGCCAGTGCTGCCAACGTATTTCGCGCGCATACGACGTTGCCTGCATATTACGTGCTCACTATTTCGTGCCTTCACGTTGCAAATCTGGAGTGAGAAAAAGTAATTAGAGTGAGACAATGTTAACATTGTCTCACTGATGAGCGAATTGGCCACTTTGCTTTCTCAAATCAGTGAGAGAACATGTACATTGTTAGGTAACTGTAGGAAAATTACTTTACTTTACTCTTCCGCAGAGAAAGATGATTATTAGAGATAGCGTTTTTCAACTTTTCTACGTGGAGCGTATTAGGAGTTAAATATTCGTGGTGTTCCATACGCGTATGTATGTAAGACTTGTTTTCTCATCCCCTTGTAGAGGTCTTCAATGGGTGGGTTCCAACTTTTTTACACACTTGTTGTCGAGAATATTTGATGTACACCTCCTAACGTATTTCACTTGTGTTTGGAAATTACTTTTGGTATAGTTTCGTAGAGAAATGGGTTGGATAGAGAGGGTTTTTTCAAATAGTTTCATACAGCTGTATGTGGAGAAGATTTGTGAGTTCATTTGGAGTTAGTTAAATCAAATGTATAACAAAGAATTACTTTTATCATACCTTTTGCAGAAAAATATTTCCAATAGTCAGTTTTCGCTTTTTTTAACATTATGGGCGAATGTAGGCTCCGATTCACATGGTGAAAGATATTAGTTAAGTAACTGGATTTGAATTTTTAGACAAAGAGTTTAGTTTTGACCACAATAATATGTCATATTTAATTCTGCAAGCTAAGTGGTTAGGCTTAACAGGTAATGGTAATTTTGATTAGCCTATAATGTTTTATTGATTGTAATTTATTGATATTGAATCTTAGTATTAAATCACATCTGAATGAACAAATATTCTCTCCCTACAAATAGAAAGCGGATACCTTAAAATCTTATGCATGTTTGTTATAAGAGCGTACGTATAGGACAACAATTACGGGTTTTAATGTAACAATAGCAGAAAAACTAGCCAGCTTTTTATTTTAAAGTCAACATTTGTTCCCATCAGTTATTATGCAAACTAGTTCTAGAATGTCTTCCTGTAAGATTTCCTCAAGCTTCTTCACCGATATAATACATTTGCATAGTTTATTGTTGCTGATATTTAAAACCTATATTATTACCTGCATTGTTGTGATTATTTAGTTTCAGTATACTTAACCAAAATCAAATCTTAAGTACCACAATTTCCTATCGGTCTGCCATCTAGTCATTGGCACTCTGATTGCGTCATTAATAGCAATTACGTAGGTGGGGTCGGGGTCGGGGCTACACGGATTCTGTTTTTGGGCCCCTTTGCTCGATCAGCTGTCACAAGATGGACCAAATCGCGCGTCAAATGGACGTCTGATGCGGGTAGATATTAATTGATTGTCCGAGATCCCCTCAGACGCTGGACACTGCTGATACCACTGCGGGATCAAACTCTTAATCACTGATAAGGGACACTTGTAACAGCATTTTCTTTTGTTTTGTGTTTGAGGTGGTTTTTTGTTTAGATGTTTTTTTGGGAAATTTGGTAATTTAAGAGTGTGATGGATTGTTGAATATTTCTTTGAAGGAGGTAAACTCGTAAAAAAAATAGTTAATAAGCAATTATCCCCTCAAGTCTTCAAAGACACATTTAAGGTGCATAGCAAAACAAAGATATAAATCATACTGTTCTGGTTGTAATACTAGTTTTGGATATAATTTTGCGTATATAAATATATGTGTACTGTTATTGTGACTCTTGAAACCGATTATTCACCAACTAAATGTCATCATTTCATGTAGGGTATCTAATCAATTTATTATTTTATTTTGGGTGATTTAAAGAGATTTTTCCCCACCACTTTTTTGCTTAGTTATGGAGCAGCTGATTGACCTTTTGGCAAACCTCAGCTGTTGAGCTTTAGTATCAAGTGGAGGTGGAGGGCATGAATTTCTCCCCTTGACCGAATTTAAATATTAGCATAGAAACGAGGTTTCCTTTTATGCATTCAGATTTATATCCAACCCAAACCTAATCAAAGTGCCCGATTTCAAGTGTATCTTTATTTTATTCCGTCAATACCCACTTGCACTGTGAATTAAACTCAACCGACGTTGCATCCGATAAGTAAACACAACGCTATACCTCTTAAACCACCAAAGTAACCTAACCAGACAGAACACTCCATCAAACGACATAACATGGTCGGCGAACCTCGCTGACGTCACCTCATTACCAATTGACAACCGCGAGCCCATCTAAATGTAAAACCAACCGAAATCAATCACCGGCGGCTGAAAAGAAAGCAATTTAAGGCAGGGATCAACAAGGACGCGGTAATGTGGCCGATCACTGTAGGGGGCGCGGGCCCAGCATTTGTCTTGGCCGAGGGGAGCCTGAAACAAAGGGCCCGACCCGTCAGCGACCCTGCAAGATTTTGTATTTTAATTATTGTCCCGGCAGCTGGAGTCACAGATGCTGGTCGTCCATCTGTCTTGCGGTTTGCCACCTTGGATCGCTGGACCCCTTGCGGATGTTGAGGTTGGGAAATGTGACCAGCAGCAACGATGAGGTGGATGAAAAACGCTTGATTTGTTGTAGAGAGTTGTCCGACTAAAAGGTTGTTTCTTGTGTCTTGAGAGGTAGGGCATTGCCACCTTCAAGCTCTTAACCTCTTGGTAGTTTCTGGAAGACGAGTTGACTATTCCATGGATCTCTGAAGGAACAATTTTAATTTGTTGTAGAAAGACCTCCGATTTAAAGGCAGGTCTTGAGTCTTGAGAGGTAGGGCATTGCCACCTTGAAGTTCTTGATCTCTTGGTAGTTTCGGGATAGTCAGTCTCTGGAAGACGAGTTGGCTTCTCAATGGATCTCTGAAGGGACAATTTTAATTTGTTGTAGAGAGACCTCTGATTTAAAGGTAGTTCTTGTGTCTTGAGAGGTAGGGCATAGCCACCTTGAAGTTCTTGACGTCTTGGTAGTTTCGGGATGGTCAGTTGCTGGAAGACGAGTGACTTCTCAATGGATCTCTGAAGGGACAATTCTAATTTGTTGTAGGGACACCTCCGATTTCAAGGTAATTATTTTGTCTTGAGAGGTAGGACATTGCCACCTTGAAGTTCTTGACCTCTTGGTAGTTTCGGAATAGTCAGTTGCTGGAGGAGGAGTTGACTTATCAATGGATCTTTGAAGGGACAATTTTCATTTGTTGCAGAGAGATCTCTAATTTGAAGGTAGCTTTCTTGTGTCAACAGGTAGGACGTAGCCACCTTGATGTTCTTGACCTCTTGGTAATTTCGGGATAGTCAGTTTCTGAATGGTGAGTTGACTTCCCAATGGATCTCTGAAGGGACAATGTTAATTTGTTGTAGAGAGGCCTCCGATTTAAAGGTAGTTCTTGTGTCTTGAGAGGTAGGGCATTGCCACCTTGATGTTCTTGACCTCTTGGTAGTTTCGGGATATTCAGTCAGGAGGACTGGATGGAAAAAGTTTGATTTATTGTAGAGAGTTCTCCAATCAAAAGGTAGTTTCTTGTGTCTTGTGAGATAAGACATTGATTTCCACCTTGAAGTTCTTGACCTCTTGGTAGTTTCGGGGTAGTCAGTTGCTGAAGGACTAGTTGACTTCTCAATGGATCTGTGAAGGGACAATAATTTAAATATTTTTTAGAGAGACCTCCGATTTGTAGTTTTCTTGTGTCTTGTATGGAAGGACTTTACCACATGGAAACCAACAATCCTTCGCCGACGGATGTACTCAGGAGGTTGCTGGAAGACGAGTCGGTACCTTTTAAATTGTGGTCCGAAGGGAAAAGTTTAATTTGTTAGGGATATCTTCAATTTAGTGATTGTTCTCCCCTGTGTTGTATGGGATGATTTCACCATATTAGATCCTTGAACCCCTTGGAGCTTGTTGGCCTACCTGGCGAGGAGGTTACTGAATGAACAATCTTCTTCTGTCCAAATATGTGCATCCTTGGATAGTTGGTCTGAAACCTACATCTAAATGAAGCGGCGTCTGAGAAGATAAAAATACTATGGTAAATTAGAGATGAGGAACGGTTCTTTCAACCCAATATATTGTTGACTTCTCAATTGTTCTCTGAAGGCATATATTTGAATTGTTGTGGGTAGAGATCTAAAATTTAATGTTATTTGAGTTGTGTTTTGTGTGGTTGGAGTTTGTCATATTCTATTCCTGGACACTTTGGGGGTTGCTGATGTAGAGGTCGCGAGGTGAGTCATGTTGTGACAAGTTTTTTTACAATTTTGTCGTAGAGAGAAACATTTTATTTTTCTTATAGAAATCTCCAGTGGAAGAATTGAAAGGGAGGATTTTGGGCCACTTAGTGGTTGCATATCTAGATTTAGTGAGGAGGCTGCTGCATGAAAAACCTTCACAACGGACTTGCAAAGTTCTAAGTCTAACCTTCTTGTGGAGAGACTTGCAATTCATAGAATGTTGTATGCTCTACTTTGTGGCAAAGAAGTTGTGGTTAATCTTTCCTAGACCTCATATTTTCGGAGGTAGTCAATGAGAAAGTCTGCACCTGAGTTGTCATTATGGTGATGGGAAGAGAAGAATTTGATTTGATTTTATAGAGATGCATCACATTTATACACAGTTTCTGCTGTCTTGGGAAGATTTGGACTCTGTATTTTCCCAAGATTTTTCATATGATTTGTATTAAAGGATGCTGTTAAGAAACACATTTTATTTTTAGTTGCATCCAATTTATTGATGGTTCTCCTGTCTGAAATGTGTGCATTTCACCTTATAACATCCCCGGGACCATTGGTGTTCGCAGATAGTAGTTGATGGTAAGTTTACGTGTGACGAGGTACCTTTGTAGTGATGCGAATGGAAAACTTTAAACAGAGAGAGTTCCAATTTAGAAGCGGTAGCTCTTTTCTGTCGCTTTCGGCTCATCGGATGGTGGGAGCGGTTGAAAAAGGTGAGGAAGTTACTGTATGACGAATCACCTTTACTTTAGAAACATTTAATATACCATAGAGAGATGAGATAACTCAATAGACGATCTCTTCTGTTCGAATATGTAAATCCTTTAATCGTTGGTCTTAAATCTATCTTCAAATGGCGTCTGAGGAGATAAAAATATTATGGTAAATGAGGAATGAGGAAATGATTATTTTAAAAGACTAAGTTTTCATAACCATTTGTAATCATTTAGATTTATCGTGTAGAGTAATATGTACGGCTATGGCTTAAGAGACATCTGACACAGTAATAATTGTTACAGGAATTGAAGATCCAATTTTGAAGCCATCGATTAAGTTAAGAGGCCTCCATTTGTTCTTCAGGTGTATAACGTGAAGGAAAACATGGTGCTGGTGACAATGAAAGTATCGAAGATAAAGCCAATCAGGTAAGTGTTATTTAGAAAATTTTGCAGAATTGAAGTGTAGCAAACAAGCCTTACTTAATAATGTAATTTTTCTTTGCGATTAAAGCCATAAGCTTTATTTCGTCATGGTTAGTAAAATTTGTTACATTTTTAAATCTGGAAAGACCCGTTATTATCCACTGCGCGTTGAAATGCAGAAGTAAAGTGGTAAGTGGAAGGGGTATGACACTTTTACGAACGTCAAACGTGTTGACAATGTGACAAACATATCTTCTATGACAAGCTTACTCAATTCCTGGCTCACTATTGGTCTAATTCGCATGACAACCCACATCTTCACACATGTAGACCAGTTTTTAACGTAGATTCATTTTGCGGCAGACAATCAAGGTGTTTTTGGTTTTTATCAGCCTCAGAATGTCTGAATGTCCCCAATCCATTAGTCACCTGCTGTTCTCACATCGTCCATCACTTCCTCAAAATTAAAACTGAGGCTGACAATGGAGCTGATAATTATGATTCGGAAAGGTCGATTCTTCTTTTCAGACGATTTTTACGCCTTGTGACAAACGCTATAATGGGACTTGTGTAAAAAAAAACTGAGGCTAATGGTTTGTAACGTCATCCTGTTGTGTTTCTGTCCTGGATGTTTTGGAGATTTTGACTCTCGATGCACCACGATGTTTAACATGGTCGAGCTTTCTTTAGGAAAGATATTTCGTATTTTCTATGTGTATGCCCTATTATACTTAACTATTGTATAGCCCCGTCTGAAACTGAATGAAAGCCCTGTCTAAAACCTTTTCCTAGCTTTTAAATAGTTATTTGACAAGGTCAATTTAATAAACGATCTAATTGAAGAAATATTGAATAAATAGCTATAGACTCTGTGGGCCTTTTGTACATAGTGACCTAATCGTCTAAAAATTTATTCTGTATTTATTTCAACGTGTAAACAGAAAGATGTATTTCTTGCTCTCTTGATGACTAGATACGTACTTTATTATAGCATTTGTGTGGTTAGATTGTTAGTTATTAGTATTTGCAAAAGTTAAGGGTTTATATACCATATAAGAATGATGTTGAAGATTTTGTTTATAAACTAATGAAATTGTCCTACTTGTGTACATAGTAGATCTAAAAAATCTATTTAACGTGTAAACCTACGTTTATTTGTACGAGTTCGCGAACCAGCACGATCGGACTATGGGAACGGGGGTTTATGGGGTCAAAAATTTGGTTTTCCCATTTGTGACACTAAAAACACAAAATTTCACAATTTCTTTTCTCACCATTTTGTAGAGCTTAAGCAAAGAAATAGTTTTGCAAAATGAAGCGTTTTTTTATGCCTAACGGTTACGGAGATAATTAAATAAATGTTTAAATTAAAATTCCCATGTTATTCTTATAGAGATTAAAAGAACTGTTGTAGTTTGCTTTCTTATGGATTTATTTTAACCAAATTTTGCAATTTTGTTTGTTTCATTCTAAACTATCGACATTTTATATATATATATATATAAAAAACACTTCAATACCTTTCCTGTGGCAGTTAACCTAAGTACTCATTAAAATCAATGTTATTTAAATAGGAAATAAATGTGACAATTTTAAGGGAATACTTAAGTAGAAATCCAGCCCGGTAAATGGAAATTCACTTAGTCTGCAGGTTTGCTGCGGCGGGGGTATTTTTCCCTAAGATATACCATCCCCATATCCAAAACTCAACCGAAGACCGCACTAAATCGAAATTAGTTTCCTTCAATTAGATCCACAGGAAGGGATAAACGGCCGAATCTTTTAAGGGGGAAAGTTCAGGGGAAGACTTTTAAAAGGGGGTGTTTCTTGTGTCAGTGAAATTAGCCATTAAACTGTCCGGACTCCTGGGGTTAGAGGACGTCCCGCGCAATTTGTGTCCTCTCTACTTTTGGAGGGAAAGTTTACACTTCCTGCAAGCTGTAATACATTGCCTATAGGTTATACATATGTGTATAGGTTATATATATGTGTGTTTTATTATATTTATTTATTTAATTTTCGACCATAGGAAGAATATGTTAATATTTTATCCTTGTAAATTTAGGTAAATTCAAGGACTTTATGTACTAAATCAGACGACTATTTTCATGAAATAAATTTATTATATAGACACGAAAATGAGAAATCTACATCAACGCTAGGACAATATCTTTTTAAACACTTTTTCATCTTATCTATTCTGTTGTGTTATTTTAAATACGTGCTCCTACTAAGTATATTTATGATATGTAAATAAATTAGTAGTTCAATGTAGCACTGTATACGTAATTTTACAATCACCACGTAAGAAATGATACCTAATATTCTGTTTATTTATTTCAAAAAAATATTTTATTTTTAATATTTAAACTTATTACTTGTATTAGTTGTAGTCTATAAAAAAATTTCTAAAGATTTTTAAAGAATAGTATATACATTTATTAACCAACAATTAATTTTATAACTTCTACTACATTTGCAGTAAAG
This sequence comes from Macrosteles quadrilineatus, assembly GCF_028750875.1. Taxonomy (NCBI): domain Eukaryota; kingdom Metazoa; phylum Arthropoda; class Insecta; order Hemiptera; family Cicadellidae; genus Macrosteles; species Macrosteles quadrilineatus. The sequence goes on from NW_026542602.1 coordinate 61,851,331, forward strand.
TTAATTTTCACAACGGTGATATTTTTGCAAGTGTAATAATGTAATAAACTTAACTCCACTAAACAATCCCACAAAAAGTTGTTTAAAGCTTTATCATTGGCCAAAACGTGTTAAGAGGCTTATTCGGAATACTGAGTCTAAGAGAATTTTGTAATTTTAAAATCCTTTCTGAACCGCGGCCGCAAACCCAACTAAACACCAGAACCCATTAATTACCTAAATCCGCCGAGTGCAGAAGTCAAATATGAAACTAAAAGCTCTTACTTGAAATTAGCAAAGTGGCCTTTTGATCGGGAGGGGGTGCGCGGGGCAGCGCTCTTTTTAGGCTCTTTGAGCTTTTCACTTTTCAATCAACTCTTTGGCGTGTGATTGGGGCTTTGGAGGAACGGACGGTGATTTTGTGAATGGGACTAAAGGCCGCAAAAAGGACATCCGGATGGGAATATTTTTCGAATTAGCTGATTAGGATCTGCGAAATGTTGGAGGTTTAATATTCTTAATGGTGTGTTTTGTAAAGAGGTTGCACGTATCTTCATACGTTATGTGAAGTGCGGTATGTTCCATGAGGTATTTCACAAAAAATGTATGTGAGTTGACCAATTAACTTAGAATGAAAATTTAAAATTCTTTTGTTATACTTCGGGAGAATAAATAAACTTTTCACGTTTGCTTGTTGTGGGGTATGTATTTTGATCTGAAAATTTTAAGGGAATATAGTGAAAATCCAACTAGGTAAATGGAAATTCGTTTAGTCTGCAGGTATGATGTGATGGGTGTATTTTATTTTGTGGACACCTAATAATAGCATCGTCACACAGCCAAAGTCAACCCCAACAAAAAGAAAATGGCTAAAAATAAATCTACTGAAAGGCGTTACATATTTTGACCTAATATCCACACTTAATCATACCGTATCGTATTACAGCACATTTACGCATTAATACCTAACAGCTGTAAAAACTACCCTCACATCACATCTGTTTCAGCAATTCCACAAATCACGATGAACAATTAAGCAAACTGAAACGTCAGAAACTCGCGTTAACTCTGGTTTTACGAGCGATTCGGCTGTTAGTCGTTGCAAAGGTTATGTCAAAGGCAATTATCAAGTAGTGCACGAAGTATGATTATATTCCCGCGCTCCTCTTATAAAATAACCGTAATTACCCGCCAAACAGCGCAGCCTACCGTTCTCCTCTGGTTAAACAGCTGTTTTCTTTAGATAGAGATCGCTTTTTGGGAGGTTTCCTCATCACCGGGCATCCTCGGTGGTAAAATACGGTGTTTGAACAGGATTGATGGCTTCGCATTTGGTTTGTGGAATCAGAGTGGTTTAATAATGGGGGGGGGGGGGGTGTTGTCTGTTTTTTGTTTGAGATTATTCAGTTTTACAACGGGAAAAGTGCTTGTAAATAGTAAAATAAGGTAATGTTTGAAAGCTAGAGTGAGTTTCAAAAGTATTTAGGTTAAGATACATGTTTTTTTTTTTATGTTTAGGGACGATATGAAGTGTGAGTGGTTTATGTTGGACACTTTTAATTTGAATAACGTTTGCTTGAAGGATGAACTAACTGATTTCGTGTTTTGGATGATTGATTTTTAACCTGCAAACTTAGAAAATATTTGGTAATTGTGATTTTAGGACAGTTTGAAAAAATCTTCAAATCAAGTTTATATTTTGGATTTTGTTTTTGTTTTGTTATGCTATTTCCCCAAAGATATTCTTAATTTAATGGGCAACTGAGAAATTCTTCGTTCAGGACCTAGATAGTTTTCAACCCGTGTTTTGGTGCTCAGTAAACTACTCCCAAGAAGGATGGTACAACCAAACCGTCAGAAACTAAAAAAAAGGTTCTTTCCAATTCCAATCGACCAGTCATACTGATGATATCTTGTCCTCTGGCAGTTTATCGTAAATGAAAAGTGCTAAATGTAAATATAAATTTTAATCTGAAATGACAGGAAATCATTCAGCCATCGTCAGCGAACAAAATTTCACCAACATGAAATATATCAAAACAGGCTTCAAGAATCGCTACAGGATAACAAGTATATACTACATGCTATTTATAGACCAAGTCATTATTGACAGGACACATGTCAATAATTGCAACTTCCCTAACAATCTTACATATTAATCGGGCAACACATGTTACCTTGGTGTTTAATTGATTGTCAATTATGTGTCACCTTGGTAACAGCTCGCGATCGGTTCGCATGATTGTGTTGATTGCACACGTCGTCACGGAAAATGTTCAATTAAAACTTAACCCTTGATGATTGCATGTTTACATGTGACTCATTAGAATATAAACTCACCTACTATCCTTGTAGTGACTGATGGTTGCGTCAATTGAACACTTTCAGTTTGAACACATTGTGAGTGGAAAATGTGAAATCTTGAGTTGGTTGACATGTATTGCTTGTGTTCGTTGAATTCTGGCTCTTGTGGTTTTTGAAGCTATTTAGCCTTAAGGATGAATGTTTCTCAGTTTTATAAAGTTTTTATTGGAACCATTGTCGTTGAATATTTTAGATTAGGGTTAATTATGTGTTTATATATTACCGTTTTGTAAGGCTGTGACGGGTAGAAGAGAGTTTGTAATATGTTGAGCTTGATTTCCAACTTCTAAGTGAAGACTTAAGCGCAAAAGTACACTTTTACCCTTTTGTCACAAAACCACTTACCACTACAAACCCCACAAGTTGTGGGTTTTCTTTTCGGTAGAGGATTTATTTTAAGGTGCGTCATGTTATAGAGATTTTCACCAAATAGATTGTTATACAAATGTTCTGTTGGCTCCGTTGTTAACGAGTCAAAAACATCTTGTTTCGTTATGCAGGTCTTTACGTGATTGGCGCTTTACACAGTTTTCTGTAAGGGAATTGTTTAAACTCTGGTATTTTGTTATTGCCTAAAGTCAAACTTTTGAAAGCATCATTGAGACAATGGGCAAATGGCATCGGGACCTAAAATTGACTCTGCTTAGAATCCAACCAGAAACCTTCAGATTGACGGCGAGAACCAGCAACGATACGTATCATTATACATACATTGAACGTCCAGACAAAAAACAAATGCACGAATCCGCGTCGGTACAGAATATGAATGCTTTGGAGTAAATTATAGCAACGATGTCGTAGGTTTGTACAGTATTTTCAAAACCACAACAGTTCATATTCTGTACCGACGCGCTCGCCTTTGCTTAATGTCCGAACGTTCAAAAGTTAAAAGAAACTACACTCAAGGTCAAAAGGATAAAGTACTTAACCGACGTTATAAACAACATTCTTACAACAGGCCTGAGGAAACCAATTACGATCACAACGGGTGAAAAGTTCCCTTCAACACACGTTCAATGCAAACTGACTGCTTGAAGACGAGTAGTGGAAGTTTGACTGGTTGGAGTGAAGTGAGCGAAGTGATGGGAACACTGCGTGATTGCGTGATCGCGCAATTACAAGTTTGCTAAAAGTGTCGCTGGTTGCGTGCCAGACACCGCCGCTTCTGTCGTACCTGACGATACCCGCCATTACCGAGGGATACGCGCCAATTTGCCGGCCGGAATGCGAAAATCGTCCAGTCGATCATGCCGTGAGAATTGAATGATGATACGGCCGCGCACTGTAAATACAGCGGTGCGCGGTGGAAAAACAGAACCGGTGCCGGTGCACTGCCCTGCGGCGCTCCCTTGTTTGTGGAACTGCTTGGGTTGATCTGGGATTGGAAGAAGTGAGAGTTGAGGGTTTAGCAAGACTTCTGGTTTTTTTGAAAAGTGCACTTGCTAAAATTGTTGTATGCACTGGTGTTCTTGGGAAACTTGTCGTTGCATGACACTAAAACATATTGAGGTTTATGTGCATCATTTTATGTATGTGACGTCACACTATTTTTCTCATTTACTTAAATATTTTTATTCCAAGACAAAATTGAATTTAAATCAAACAAATTTAATTTTGGTAAGAAAGTCTTTTTATTAAATGAAGTTGGATGAATTAAACGCAAAAATGAATCAATTTGGAAGGATGCAGTTTTTGATTTAGTTTCAGTAGTCTGGGTTTATTTTTTGTTTTACAAACGCTTGTTGTTAACGTTCTGAATCCTTGTTCAACTTATTGAAATTTACGGCGAATAAGAACTTATATTTCCTAGATACATAAAACTTTACACCAACATAGAATTACATATGTAGGCTACCCTCTTCTAGTGTAGGTTCTGTTGCTTGAGATTAAAACTAAGCTTAGCCCAGGAGCTATAAGACATATCTTGTCCTATATCTTGGTCCTTCATTAATGATCAACCAACCATTAAAAACATTCATAAAACAAATATTTTATTGGAATTAGGTGTCCGATTTACAACTTAATGGTTATGCTATATGGATATTAATTCTACTAAAATTGAAATCTTCAAATGCACGTACTTCGCTTCTCCTAACCTCAAATTTTACGACCTTGGAAACAAATATTGTAGCAGTTGTAGAAAATAATGGTGTTTTAAAAACTATACAAAAATATTTTTTGATAATACAACTGTGTTGAAGAACTCATTTAGATTTTTCGGAAGAGTTCACCAAAATACTTTTACTAACCCGTTATAATTGTTCCTAATTACAACATCTAACAGTCAACCTATTTATTCACAAAATATATTTTTACTCTGTATATTAAGACCGCAACCGCCACATGTCGCCGCTGTAGGCCTACATACAATGACACACTTGCACCATTAGCAATGCTACGCTCTCCGCTTTCCTATGCAAATGCGACACCTATGACCAAGTAAATGACCGCGCGCACATACCGTGTGTAATTTTGAATTTCGCACGCCTTTGTAGGCGACGTTTTGTACCGTGGCGAATTGTCGCTGTTAAACTCCCGCTATGTGGAGTGTTTAAGGGTTTTGGGTATAGTTTGGATATGTTTTGAATTGTCGTTTAAAGATGGTGTACGGTAGTTAGTGATAGTTTGGTTTGGTTGAGCGTTTAGGAATTAGTTTTTGGGATGTATAGTATAATTGATGTTTGTTTGGTTGGACTATATGGTCGAGTGTTTAGGGATTATTTTGTGGGTATAGTTTTCGTGATGTTTTGAGTTGTCGTTTTTGTTGTAAATGGCGATTGTTTTGTTAGACTAGATTGTGTTATTTTACGGTTTGGATTGTCCAATTGTCTACAGGAGATGTCTACATTGTTGGATTGGCGAGTATACTGGTTGCGGATGCGTTGAAGCTTCTTCAGGGCGACCTGCAATGTTCTCTGAAACGTCAGAATTTGCGCTTATTTGACGGTGCGAAGTCAGTGAACATCTTCCGATGACCACTTCGAAAATTTTTATTTTTGCGAAGCCAACGTTGCTGTGGTCTGCGTAAAAATAATTGCTGGTTCTCTAACTCATTCAACTAAACGTACTGATACTTATCGTGCTTGACTTATCGTGCACATACAACACTTACACACATTGGACACATATGAGTTTGAATTTATAGTGTTTTTTTTTTACCTGTGGACATCAACACGGAAAAGTAAATTAGTCGTGGGTCTTGGTCTTGTCATAAGTGTTACGCTTTTACTGTAACGTATTCCCTATACAGGATATTTGCTAAAATGACCTAAAAACATATTCAATAAATTGTTAAAGGGACCAATCACAACAAAATAATTAGTACAACCACCTACATGATATAGTTACTCACTTGGTAGAGACAAAGTCATCTTCGCGTGACAACAAAGGGTATCTGTTTAGTACAAGGATTGTCATAAGAAAAGGTTTAGCGTTAACAACACATTTTCAATAACAATCCCATTCCTCTAATGATGTCTGAAGGACTCAACGTCGGGATAGAAGCTCGGTTTTTAGGGATTTGCGAGTGATGAGCTTTTGATGATGTTTCTGGCAGGATTAAGGGACCACCTGAATCGATTCTGAATGAACCAACAAACTTAGCGTCCTTAAGAAATTTATATGAACATGTATGTTTCATTGTGTAACACATGAAATAAGTTAACGAATTAATACAATTATAATTTATACATATTGTGTATGCGTTTTTCAGACTGATTGAGTTGTGATATTATCACTAATTTCAGAACATAAACGAAACTTTACCGACCAAAATCATAAACAACTGACGTCATCGGCCCTAAATTAAACATGCATGTAACGTTATTTAATGGAACTGTTGACAAACGTCGAAGATGTTATCTTTTTTGAATAAGATTCGACCCAGTGACTTTATATTTTTATTTTTATGATTCATACAGTTTATGTTCATATGTTTCGTAAGTACTGTAATAACATTTTCTTGCAATTCAGGAAAGTATTGAGGGATATTTCTTATCTTAGTTCCAAATGTCCAAAAACATACGTGGAATGTTTTATCAACTATAACACTTAATATTTATAATTATTAAAAGGACGCACAAGCTATTCAAATTTAAAATAAATCGTTATAGGTTAGGCTGAGCCAAATACAATAACCATCAAATGTATATAGAAATGTATGTGCAAATCTAGTTAAAACATAACCGTTGTCAACAAATAGGTATTTATTAACAATCTAACATAACAAATGAATTAAATGTTTTACACCTTTAACTTGTGTCACATTGCTAGGCTGCAAGTCAGGACTTAGACTAATATTTACTAGAATATCGCCAGCTTTTTTGTGACAGGAATGGTAAAATGTAATAAAAATACAAAATGTCACAGGTTATTGTACACTGGGCTGAGCTAGTTTGTTTTTTGTCAGATTATGTCATATCTTTACTGAAAGCACCTCAAAATTGATTTAGTACAAAAAACTTCAATATGGTAACAAACCCCCATATATACATCCTTCCCATATAGTGTTCTAGCGGAATCTGTTTCAATTATCGAAGTGGATAACTCTATTAATAGCCACAATTCATTAAAACAAATAACCTCCGTAATGCTTTAACCTAATCACTCTTTAACAACCCTTTCCGAAAACTCAAAATTGCCGCATTAACGAAAGGCCGGACAAAAAACGGGCGAACGCCCACAACCCACAACCCGTCCCCTCAAACCGAGTAAAATGACCCGACAATCTGGCATTGTATAAATTAAACGAGCGTTTACATCTCCCTATACTTAAAGCAGGCCTAGTTATCCGGGAACGAATATCGAAAACTATGATTACATTAATTCCCGCGCTTTCCATAGAGCGCGCTGTAATTTGGGCGGGAAGCGACGGCCGCTTGGCGGGTAATGGCGGACACACAATTAACGGGGGACAGTGATGTTAACCCCGCCGTCATTACTGACACCTGTGGGAATACGAATGTCCAGAACGGCGGATTTGCATGAGTAGAAGTAACTATCGCCGTTTTCCGGCCGATTTGAGTAGCGATTGAAAGTTGTTTGAGAGAGATTAGTATGGGACGGTGTTGGAGAAACGTAATTGGGACTTAGGTTCTTTGAGGTGGTTTTGTTTCCAGCTGAATATTCATTCAGGATTGTTAACTGAATGTTTAATCCAATTTGAAAAATTGAAACCATCAACCAAACTACCGATTTTTCTGAGGACGTAATGCTTGACTGATAACATTTTGCTGTTTAAATTACCATCTTTTCTGCCCAACGGTTGGTTACCTCCCGCTATCTCCGCGTCCCGCCATCTCCGTGTACCGCTATCTCCGAATTTCAGAGTGACCCCTATAATCCTCGGTTACTTCCTGCGTTAAGACTTTCCGTCCAAACCTAACCTAACTTAACTTAACCTAACCTAACCTAACCTAACCTGACCTAACCTAACCCACGGGTTAAATTTTCATCAAATCTTCCATCCACGGGGCTTCGCAGCCGTGGATGCAATGACAGCTACCAACGCAGGCAGTGACTGGTTAAGGGTCACTCAAGAATTCGGAGATGGCGGGACAGATTTGGGTTCGGAGATATCGGAACGCGGAGATAGTGGGAGCACACGAAACGGGTGCGCTAGCAATAGGGTAGCATTAATAACCAATTAAGTCACATACTGTAATTGACAGTGCGGTCAAATGTGTTGATGGTTAAATCATTGTTATGTCAAAAGTGTTCCAAATCCTTGCTCAGGCTCAACCGGCAAGCTTTAGGCCTACTCTAAAGCAGTTTGATTATGCATGGATCATCTAGTGTTAGTTTGATTATATCGACTTGACATCGCTCGACAAAACTGATGTGGACTTAGCCTCCTGATCACGTTTAAATACTATGCTATAAAATGGGTGCAACTGTACCTGAATATACACCTGCCTATATTCAATGTTAATATTCAATGCTGATATTCAGTGTTGTGTTATCGCATTTAGTTTCGACTCAATACTTGAGTCAGACTCCATTGTTGAGTCGAAACTACAGAAGTTGTCATAACGCAGGATCACCCAAATCAGGTATCTACATAAGCTCAACGAACCCTTTCATTGTGTACAGTTTGATCGACAAACATCCCACAAATTCTTCAGAAATCCTCTCCAAAAGTTGCGTCAATCTTGTTAACCACAAAAGCCGTGTTTCAACTTTCGCGTTCGATCTTCCAAACACGATACGATTGGACATTTATTCGCCGAGAAGTCCAATAAATTAGTCGATTAGCGCCCAATCGTTGGGATTACCAGGTTAAATCCTATAATTGGACAGAGGCCCAAACGCGGAACGCGGTAGCTTGTATAATTACCTGTGGTTGTGCCTCCGTTAGTCGATGGTTTGGACGAATTCTCAGTTTTATATTCCTGTGACACTGGACCGGCTAACGGTCGGGGTCAGTGGCTGCAAGGTTGATGGGAGTTTTGTGGCGTCGTTTGGAAAAGTTTGATTTGTTTTGGGACACTGTTTCGTTTGGAGTATATCAGGTAGGAGGGTCAGGAGACAGGCTCCACCTTACAGACTATAAGCTACGTGTACGAAAAGTTTTAATTAGAGGGAACTAGCATCCAAAATGCAACTACCTAGAAAGCTATTCAAATAAAGCTATTCTTAATAGCTTAATTCTTAAGCTAGTCTTATTAAATAACAAAATTATCAATAGCTCTACAAAGCACTGGCCAGACACGTCAGACGAGCAACATCAGACAACATGGACACCAGAGAAATACCTGTCTTGCCTCTAGTGAGGTAGTTTTTAATTAGAACGGAGATAGAATCCCTTTACGAGGCCCAAGACGCTTGTGCCTCATCCGGGGTGGATTTACAACTGGGTAATTGAACGATGTCCAAACTACCCCCTCCCCCTTCCCCTACGGACGTCTTACCCCCCCCCCTGCCCCCCGGGGGGTATAACGGACCACCACTGATACCTTGGATTAGCACAACGTGTGCAAAACTTGCGATAGTTCGGTTTTAGATCCTACTGTGTTTGTAAATTAATTTACATAAATCATACGTGGATAGATACTTTAATCAAATGTTGCAAACAGTTATACAGCATAATTCTACGTAGTGTAAAACATACACTCAGTGCAATGTTAATTTCTCATATAAAAAATATCCACCCCAATCAATATCAATTACAACGTTTTTTACATTTCAAATTTATTCGTACTAACCTTCTAGCGGTTCTATGTGCAGTTTATATTTAACCTGTATGTATGTATGTAAGGGAGTTGTATAATCTCCAAGAATGATGAGGTAAAATTGAACAAACAAAAGGTTGCATTATATACAGTCATATATACCACGAGTCAAAAACTTAGCTATATTAAACCATGGAAGCTGAGCAGTCACGTATAACAAGTTGTACGAAGTACAGTCACATAAACTACAAGTTGTACGAAGTACAGTCATATAAACTACAAGTTGAGCACGCAGGAAGCTCACCTGAAGCGGCGCTAATGCCCGTGTGTCATTAATCAATTCCATCAGATACGAAGCGGCTTAATTAGTGGTTAATTAAACAGATATTAATGACTGAAGCGTTCATGGTTGTCCGAGAAAATTAGGGCTTCCTAACGCTACTGGAAGAGTGCCACACTACTTGTAGCAGTCATGAGGGGTACACTTCCGTATCTTTTGGCACAAACAACCGAATGAGTAGTATTGATTATTCGATTGTTTAATTAGATATATCGTTTGGTTAGTTAGGTCAGGCTAACCTTACCTAACTAACCAAACAATATATTTAACAATCGATATATCGATCAATATTTTCATTCGGTTGTTTGTGCCAACAGATATGGAAGTGTACCCGGATATTACTGCAGCAAATTTACTAAAGAAAAATTTCCTGTTTGGATGATCCACGCGATAGTATAGTAGTACTTTTGGATCACCACAACAGTTTACTATATGACCTCTGATTGGTTTTGTGAAGGTTGCTGAAGTTCACACGAAAGTGGTGTTAAACGTTTTTGCTTCATAAAATTCCTTAAAAGAATTATTGGGAAAAATTGATTTTACCTTAAAAACTAAAGTTTGGGTAATAAGGCTTGGATGCTTTAAAATAGAAGACAATTACAATGGTAAGGGCACTTCTGGATGATTACAGATGAGATTGGTATAATCACGACTATCAACACATCTTCCCCAACCCCCAATAGAGAGCTATCCTTTATTTATAAAAAAACAATAGAATAATGTGGACTTACAACAATAGAAACGAGAGCTTAAGTAGATTCTTTGTCAATTCCTGATTGTAATAGTCTTGAATACAAGATTGGTTTCCGATACTTCGGACTAAAAGTGTCAAAGACGATTTTGACACATCAACAGTAAATATTTTTTTCCCTTCATTAAACGCCCCCCCCCCCTCCACGGTTGCTACAATGTGAAGAGAAGCATGTTCCGAGTTTTCGATTGAATTTTGGTACAAAACTCTTCAACTGCAATTTATTGAAATTCTGAATTTAAGATAAAGAAACTATGAAAATACACACGTCCACTATACAGTGCAGGTGGCAGTTCGTAGAAATGCGCAGTATCCACGACGGATTTGCCAATTAGTCATGTAGATCCTACACAGTACGTTGCATATTGCACGGTCTACTTGGTGATAACTCGTTAATTGACTATCAAAACACACACACGACACAACTGACCTGGATATGAACATCTGTGGGAGAAATGTATTGTCTGGATCAATCACAGTTACTTTAACAATATTTGAAATGTCACCAACAACAAGACTAATATTCTTTTGTGCATTCCTGGTTAAAATACCAATAGTTTAAAATTGTATTGTCACTTGAGTCTTTGGTGATTTAATTGTAGGGGGGTAGTTCTAATACATCAAATGGTTTTGATTTAAGTTTGATTTCTTCCACATAATGTCCAATGTGATTATTTTACAAATTTGTGTATGCAAATAATCCTACCATTGAAAAACTCTTTTATGGTAACACTGGGATGGTGGCGTCGTCCTGTATTCCAGCTACTAGGAGGTCAAGAACTGTGGATATTTATAGGCATGCACTGTGGATGTAATACTCCCTGGTGTGGGTTAACGTCCGCACTAGTAAGTACTACGACTATCCGTAGTACTATCCTGGTAATTAAACCGATTCGTTAAATGTGTGTCAAATGTGATCCGGATTCCACTATAAACTGTAGGTCCCTTGGTTACCATTAGCTGTATGGGCTATTAATTAACAGCTGTGTCTAAGGAATATGTCGGCCTTAGTCACTAACAAGACTACAAGATCGTGCCACTCATCCTTCACTCATATTTGGGTTAAAATACGCCCGTAGGGGCGTCCCCATCTTAAATAATTTAATTTTTTGATTGCTTGATTAATAAATCTCGGTTATACGGAAGAAAATAAAGTGATACTGCACTAGTATTGCAGACTGTAAGGAATATTTTGACAGGGTTATACTGTAATGTATTTAAATGGGGGTTCAGTCAAAGTAAGTATTATTTTATCCACTTAGAAGATTTATTAATATTTTAAAGCCTTTAAAACCCTAATTACATAGTCCAACAGTATAACCACGAGAGGGCTTAAACCAAATGAAATAATCTACAACACAGCCAAATTTATTTTGTTATGAATAACTGGTATCAGTCAGATTTCCTTGTGTTCCTTGCTCTATCTTGTAAGAGGTCCTGGTTTCGCCAGTCATCCTGCTCTCAAGGACCTCCGCGACGCTGTTGTCCTGCGTCCAGGACATTTCCCCAGGACAATAAGGTCCTTCTCAGAGACTAATCGATCGTCTCGTGTAGGTCAATGCGCGTCACAACACAGCAGTAGGTGCTGACTCGATACTTCATAGTTTGCTTACAGTAGTATCTGAAATGCTTAAAACTATGGGTAGATCCTAGGATTAAAATTCGAATACATTATTTAGATGGGTTAATCGTTTTGTAGCCAATTATTGTGTTGGTGCGTAGAGAATACAATAGCTTGTTTGATTTGACACATTCACTTTTAATTGGCTTAGCTAAGTTTAAATTCGAACTTTTTATAATTTTCAAACTTTTCATCCTTTTAGAAAATTTTTAAATTTCATAATCTTTTGGCAATTATGTTCTGGTTGAGGTGACGCAAAATCTTGTATAAAATGTAATACTATACAAAATGAATATTTTCTCTATGTTATACAGCTAAATGTTCTGTTTATAGGCCACTTATTATCACTGTGTATTCCATGTGTATTGATGGAATATAGTAGTCGGTTCAAATTGATATGCAATTAATAGTTTTAGGGCGTGTACTCTTTGGTACAAACAAAACCAAAAACCATTCACACATCTACTGTTATATAGGCTGCGGTTCTGGCATTGACTATTGGAGTATTGGATACTAAAGTGGACTTCTCATCTATTACCACCACCAGCTGTAGCATTTTTTTAAAGAAGTAGTTGTGTGAGCCAGTCAAAGAATGCTCTAGTGACTTAAACTCTATTTTCAACCTTATTTTATGTTGCTGGCCAAGTTGATGGGTCATAACAATTGCTATAGCTCACAATAAGTAATTCCATTAGTTTGAATTGGTAAAAATTATTGAATATTAAACAGAAATAAGTAATTTAGATCAGCACAATCTGTCGGTGGCTCACATCAACTTAAGACCCCAACCCCAACTAATATCACATAGACTTTTGTGAATGTTCATGACTTCGGAGACATTTAGTTGAAATATTTAAAATAGACCAAAAGAATGGCATACGTTTCACATTTCAACAATCATAGCGTATCCCGATGTCAGTTTTGGTTCAGAAAATCTTTTGTTTTGGCAAATCCGATCCGAGTGACAAACGGTGTAGATGCCTGATAAGCGGAGATGTCATAATTACCACACAATAGACTTGTGTCCTGTGAAAGCCGGCGGTAGACCGTGGCTTTGCGGTTCAGGGGGACTAATACACGGCGGTCATTCTCCACGGAGCTGGACACCACGGCTGGCGGACCTTCACACACCAAAAACCAAGAGTTCACAATCCTACGCGCCGAGTTGGTTACTGATGGTAAAAATTGGGGGGCTGCATGATAATGTGCTTACTTTGAATTTTGTTTAAGATTCCTTGTAGGCTAGTGGACATCTCGAATAATTCCAAACTGCTCAAGAGTTTTTGATCTTAAAAACAAATTTCAAACACCCAAGTGCTTATTTTAAGTATATAGGGAGTTCATGGAATCTAACGGCCATCATGGATTTGTCCATCATAAGAAGAATTGTTAATTTCGTTCAAATTCAAGTACTCTTTTAGTAAGGCATTGTTGGGTAGCGTTGGATGAAAATACGTAGTCCATTTTAACCCAACCTAATCCAAAACACACAAACTAAGGAAAACAGATAAGCTGCAGAAGGTGTGTACGGACACAGAAAACACACATGAGTACAGCGCTACTAGTGACTATTGTATCAATAGTCTAAGAAGCTACATTCTACACCTGTAGTGGTTTTGGAAATATTATACATGTGGGTAGGGCCTACTAATCTGTGGTATCTACTTATAAGCACTTTTTTTTTAGAAATTTTGATTTTTAAAGGTATTTTTCCCAAAATACCATAATCAGGATTTTCACAAAAATTTCTCGAACAATGTGGATAAAAAGTTTGTATTTTATGGTTCTTTTAACGCTAAGCAAAATGGTACCACCCTCAATGCTAAAAAATTACGGTTCAAAATGTATTGAAATTTTTGTGATTTTCCAATCAAACATCATTGCTATTCCTATTGCTTATCCATTATAAATGTTTTTGTCAAGTTGAACTTGAAAATGAAATTTAAGCATGGTAATGTACTTAAGTCATATCTTGAGCCATACGCCAATATAATCCCACTAAAATCAACACTACACTTCCTCCATTGCCTTTTCTAATACTAAGCTGCGGTGACAAGACAAAAGTGGCAACGTTGCAGTCCCGGCCTAGTGAAATTGCTAACGGCGCATCTGCACAATGTGTATGTCTACACGTGTGTTATTACTGTTATTACCCTGACAATAGGCCGCCGGTGCGACGTTGCCACACCAACATCCTCGTGTTTACTCGTATCAGGAAAATTATTTTGTACAAAATAAACAACACTTCTCCACATAGTTCTCCACAATCCCACCTCCACATCGACGTCAGTCCGGAGTGGGTTTACGGATTTTAATCCCCTCAGACGACATTTCGACATTTAGCCGGACAAAGGGTCGTGGGACAAAAGACACATCAGTTAAAAGCACCGCCCGACGTCTGTCATAAAGTCTGAGGCGGATTTTATCACCGGGGTGATGACACTCTGGTGTGAAATTCTTGCTGCGGGTTCGGCCTGTTCACATGTAGGTTGGTAGTTGGTTATCGTCTATATAAACTGTACTGGTCAACTGTTTCATCTGTTCATTATACATTACCTACATATTTAATTGTTTATTTTTGTAGTTCTCGAAAACAGTTTTTGCTAATTTATTTTTATTCTTGATATGAAATGACTCTTGCTGGTAGAATTTTGATTTGTTTACATACAAACCCATATTTTTGGGGGTGGGTAATGATATTCAAAACCACGTTACAATTTCGTGATATCACCCTGGTCATGTCTACTAAAGGTTGTTTGAAAATTTACAGCCATGAATAAAATAAATGTAATGGAATGTACCAGGTAAATAAATTAACGTCTAACATTTCTCACTATAACTTTTTGAAAATTCGTTGTATCAAAGTCGGATTTGGGTAATTCATTATCTTTTTTAAAGCTCTTTTACATGCAGCAAAAATTAACCAGGAGGGTATATATGGGACACATATATAGTACTCGTCTTCAAATCTGAAGGCTGTTGGTTTGGTTCCAAACACGTGATTCTGGGCCTAGTTTACATTAATTTGTCATTAACCTATCAATTAATGATGCTATCAAACAAAGATTTTACATTATATAGGACAAGACCAGGGATTGGACATTGGACCTCTGCGATCGCTGATTTTACCCCCTTGTGAACGTCAAAATGCCAATAGCGTCGATAAACACAAAATACAAATTAAAACTAAAAAAATCAAGGTCCTACTACAGTTAATTTAGTTCTTGAAATGTTGTAGAGTATTTGTCGTACATAACTCTTTGAACGGATTATGAAGGTTGTGTATGAAGTACATCGATGGATAAGGTATATTATATTTGTTGACAAAACCTACAATAAAAGAAGTTTCTTTCAAAACTAGCATTAAAACTCTCAAACCCCATCACATTCCCAGCACTAGACACCGAAGCCACCTCTGGGTCCGCCTGTGAACAGGTCGGGTAATCTACCATCTGGAAGGTCCTTTTATGACGGACAGTTTGGTTTTGTCATAAAAGCCGGTGTCACAAAGCTATTAATAAGCGATGAACGGCGTCCCTGACTGTCGCTCTCGTAAAAGCTTTGTCCTTCCGACGTCTTCATAAAACTGCGGTCCTTCGTCCTGTCTCGTCTGTGTGGATAACTCCGAATGTTTGTTCCTGTTTCTTTTGGGTAAAATAGTAGGGTGTAGGCACTTGACCGAGGCTGTGAAAATAGTAGCTTCTGTGGTCGGATGGGCGATAACATGTTTTTCGAAGCCGGCGATAGTACTTGCCGCATGTTGTATGGCCAAATATACAATTGACTTTTGGAAAATGCAAGTAGAAGACACCCTACTAATAAGTGAGAAAGTTTGGATGTATGTATGTATGTTTGTGATAAGTAAAGTCGGAAAATACTGGTCGGATTGGGCTGAAATTTGTTGTGATGATAGCTCACATTTCCGATTAACGTATAGGCCTATTCTTATCTAAAAAATCCTTTCGGGCGCCAACCTTAGTGGCTCTGTAGTTTCCCATGTTCTTATGAGTATTTATATTATATGAATAAAATAGTTTTGTCAGCTGTTTCAACTACACAACTTGGTTCTATAATATTAAATAGCAAGAAAAAGTTAAAAGTTATAAGGTTTACCAACAGGGAGCAGTATTATTACTTTTTTTTAATTTATGACAAACATCTAATTTGAACCAACTAGCAACAAAAAGCTGTGAAAAGTCCGAATTTTTTTTTTTTTTTTTTTTTTTTTTAGGTGCAGTGCTAGAGTATTATGGCTATGGTAGATGTGCTGTACGTAAATTAAAAGAACCAAATTTTCTTAAACCGTGTCCTCCTCTCATTGCAAACACAAAGCACGAGTATAACTGTAATAAGCATTTTATACTTATACGTCAACCCCTTACGAAGGATGGGTACTCTGCGAGTTTAAATTATAAGAACCAAATGAACCATTGACTTCAGATACTGCAAGTAAGCATGTCAATTACGAGAAAACGATGCATCATTTAACTAGACATTTAATTTTTGTACTCCAGATGTACCATTGGCTTTAGATACTGCAAAAATGCATTGTAAACCAGAAGTATTATTGACTTTGGATACTGTAAATAGGCGTTCCATTTATGTGAACCAAATATACAATTGACTTTGGATACTGAAAGTAGACATTTAATTTTTGAAAACCAGATGAACTATTGACTTTGGTTACTGCGAATAGACTTTCCATTCACGTAAATATTTGTACCATTGACTTTAAATGCTGCAAGTAACATCTTCTTTACGTAAACTAGATCCAGCACTGACTGTGGATACTGCAAGACATCACATTAGCAATTTACGTAAAGATGTAGCATTAACTTTAGAAAACTATTGGGTTCATAGCTCCGCTCAATATTGCAAGCAGACAACTGCATTGTACACCTAGTATTATAATTCCTTGTCCTAATAGCATTGTTAAATGCCTCAAACACTATAATAGTCACACACTATAGCAGGTAGTTTTAGATGGTAAAAGGTCGGAAGTTAATGAAACCTACGAATGTTGTTCAGGGATGATAAACCTAAATTTTCCGAAGTTTCGGACCTCGAGGACCTTGTGGAAAAAAGAGGGTTGGGAAAATTTTTAAAATTTTCGACAATTTTTAGCTTTTATCAATAATTTTTTCCCTTACCTCGTACCGAAAAAGCATACGTTACACTTTTGTAGAGCGTTAAATTTCCTACAATTCTACAGTTCAAACATGATTGTACGATAATTTGTTACCGAACAATAGTATTTTTATTTTAATGTATGTTTTAAAAATCCACCAAAATATGTAAAAAAATACCTGAATTCCATCTTATTTACGGGGTTGTCGAAATATGATGCTTATAACTAGGAACCACAATTACTACAACATTTCGTGATTATTTGTGTGCAATAGAAAAAAGTCGGAATTCAGGTTTTTTTCATATTTTGGTGGATTTAAAACATAAATTTAAATAAAAATACTATTGCTCGGTAACAAATTATCGTACAAGCATTTTTGAACTGTATAACTGTAGGAAATTTAACGCTCTATAAAAGTGTAAGGTATGCCCTTTCGGTAGGAAGTAAGGGGAAGTTATTGAGATAAAAGCAAAAGAAATATGAAAATTTTGAAGTCCCCCCCCTCATTTTTCCACAGGGTCCTCGAGGTCAAAAACTTGGGAAAATGTTGATTTATTATCACTGAACAACATCCCCAAGTTTCATTAACTTCCGACATTTTTTCCATCAACAACTCTTTTTCCTACCTGCCGACTGGACTAAGCAATTATCAAAATATCCAACTCTTCACTCCCTGACCAACCTTCTCCAGAGTTTCCCGCTTTCCCGTCGTCATGCGTCGCGACGCCCGGTATTATTTCCACTAGGTTATTTCCCGAGCGACGCCACCGCTCCTGGTGCCATCTTCCGCAATTATCCCCGTCTCATGTCCTAATTGAATTTATTTAACGCTTTGTTAAGCCCGGGGTTTTTCACCTAGGAGACGGTCGCATTAGTCGACTGGAGTTTCATTATTGGAACAATGGTAGTGGTAATTAGGTGTTATTATTTTAATAAGCGTCGGACGTTTCCTTCTGGATTCTTTGTTTTCGCGGTTTGACCCGCCTCTGTTTTCTCTTTCCCGTTATTTACTTGTGATTGGGGAAATTAGTGGGGAATCGGTTATTTTGTTATTGGGTGCTTCAATGATGGTTTTGTTATTGTCGTTGGGGCTGCACTTTAGTTTACGTCCTACACTCATCTGTTTGGTTAGTTAGGTTCAAACCTAATTAACCAAATGAAATAACCGATACATCGAATAGTCTATATATCGATATTTTTCATTCGAATGAGTGTAGGACGTAAACTAAAGTGCAGCCGTCGTTGGATATTGAGTAGTCAACCTGGACTAACTGCAGCCACATTTAATTTCTCCCCCTATGCATATGGTATATGGAGAAAGTATAGTTTTCTTCCAAATTTAATAGTTTAATATTTGGGTGTAAATTATACGTCACCTTGAACATAAAAAAGATGTTTACGAAGTCATGTCTGTGTGAGTGTGTGTGTATGTGCACACAGCTACAGACATCGACCACACTTGTAGTCCGACTTTGAAGAAATTTTCCATGCGTTTTTCCATTTTTTAAATTTTTATTTGAATTATGATTTTCCCATAAAACCCTATCAAATAACAGAGAATTCTGATTTTCACAAAAACTGCGCGAACGATTCTGATCAAAATTGATTATGTTACAATCTTTTAACACTAAACAATAGCAAGTCCCTTCCAAATTAATTAAGAATTACTGTTCAAAAGCTATTGCAACATTTGTGATATTTCCCATGAAATATAATGATTACTGCAACCGCTTACCTAAGGGTTGTTCACAAGCTAAGGGGGTATAATATGTGTCAGTTTGCTGATACCGTTTATTTCACTTGATGAGAACGATCGTACCATAAATTATGTTTTATTATCTTCTAAATTATGGTTTATGGAGACATCATTACAGTTTGTCACAAGTTATCCTTCCAGCATGTCATGATTATTTCAACCTTCTTCAACAAAGCTGTTTATTTATTATTTTCAAATTAATCATAGGAACAAGAGTGTCTCGGAAGTATTAACAATCTATCTTTCTTCTCTGTGAACCATCTAAGATTTCATTCAGTCTGAATAAGTAGTATAGGAACATAACTCAAGCCACTAGCAAATTGATTTATTTCAATGATTATTTTTGTTTGAACTCGTATAGTGTGTTTAGTTGGCATGAAAACGAAGTTCTGTAAAAAGTGTGTTAATCTTAAGAAAAGTAAATACAAATCCAATCAAATTGTTTCCGTACTACTGTGACCATCAGAAGTTGTTTTTAGCTTTTTATTTTGATTGTTCCATCAGAGTGAAAACAATCTTATTAAATTCTTGTATATAGCTTAGTTGGTTGTCATATCGCGAAAATATTTGTTTAAAGAATTGCATTGTTTGTATAAATATTTCATCAATATTTAATAACATAAACGTTATAAAACACTCATATTACAACCCTCTTGAAGATAAACACTCTTTAGGTGAATAAACGCTGTTATTAATTTCTACGTATTCATAAATGAACAGATATTTAGATTGTTTATTCAACGATCAACCTGTCGTTTAAATAATTTAAATCTTAAACATTTGTGCTGAAATTGTTTTCATTCACACTATTATCTATGTTTATAAAAATATTTCTCAAAAGCTGTGTTACACTTTTTAGCCTTAACAACAAAGTTTCTATACGCATTTATTCACTTGAATATCCATTTCGGGGACAAAACGAGAAACAAATGAAGTGATTGAAAATCATTCAACTACAAGTGCAACTTGGCCCTGCATTTCGTCATAATTTACTCGTCATCGCTTCATGCTTATCAAACTGTGGCTATTATTGATAAAAACATATAATTCAACATATAAATAACTGAC
Organism: Macrosteles quadrilineatus; assembly: GCF_028750875.1. NCBI lineage: Eukaryota > Metazoa > Arthropoda > Insecta > Hemiptera > Cicadellidae > Macrosteles > Macrosteles quadrilineatus. The sequence continues at coordinate 61,871,507 of NW_026542602.1, forward strand.
AAGTGACGGTGATGACTATGATGGAAGATTCTAGCTTATCTCAATGGAATGTTGACAACTCAAAACATATGGGTTTAGTGGCACTAAGCGTTTTCATTTACATTAGTTACTAAATAGCCTATTTAACAAATTTACGAGGCAGTTATGATTTCAACTTGGAGATAGTACAAATTCGGGTAGGAAATGACTACTTTGGGCATATAAAGATAATGTAACGGTCAACTGTTGATAAGGAATAGTCACGTCAGTTTTTATATTTCACAATTACAAAGTTACAAGGGAAATGTACCAATAGACTAATTTTATGCTAATTTCAAATAAAAATTGTGAAGTAAGGTTAAAGATGATTGCGTTAATTCAGCTAAAGTTTTGTCTAACCATGATTTTTTTTATTGGTACATAGAAGAAAACAAATAATTAGGCTCATTTATCTATTGGTTATTGTGAGCTTAGCTGTTAAAATAATATAATTGCTTCGGCTTGGCGTTTCTTAAAGACTTGTATGAATCTTATAATTAATTGAGTGGAGTGGGGATGGAGCGTATGTGACAGGCGTCAACGGCAAAATATACACACGGTGTATCCATATTGCATACCTGGACGCCGTACTATTTAATTAACATTAGTACAGTAAAACTTCTAATTGGATTATAGAATTTTACAACTACCGGTGTACATGATATTAATAAAATCACGGTTGTCACATTAGTAGGCTATTACCTTCGTACTTTTAACGTTAGTTTAATTTATTAATATTTACTGTGCACTCAAATTGACATTTCATTTCTTTTTATTATCATCTCTAATAAGTAGACTACATATTTCCATATACTGTAGAAGTTAAATTTTGCATTTGATTATTAAATGTACAAACTTGAGAATCGTATAAAGTTTTACAGACGTGTTGGATAAAGGTTTTTGGAAATTACTAATTGCAATTTTTGAATGAGCATTGACTATTTATTTATAGCCTACTAGTTCACAGTCAATGTTAGGAGTAAATAAAATACAAATAACAAAAATGGATGTTTAGATTGAATTATATATTTTTAGAAATACTAATATCTTTGACTATCAATAAAGTTTAGGCCCCGCCCCCCAGCTAATATTGTTCTAGGTAAATATACAGATCCTTTTGGTGGTCGTGCAATCTTAGCAGGAATTTTAATTTTATGAAAAAAACTAACTTTTACCATTGACTATATTATATAGTCAATGCTGTTACCCACGGGCTTTAATTTGAGTAAAAAATATGAAACAGAATACAGTAATACAAACAAATAATCACACTTGATATTAATAAAGTACTGTAATACATTGAAAGAATAACATACAAATTAATACATCAGTACAGCTGAGGTATTCATTATGTAGTGTATATGGGAATGTTCCCTTTAGTAAGGAATTATGAACTTAAAGCGAAATTTATGAAATAATTGATAGGTTTGAGCATTGAGCAAGGTTTCTCGTCATAACAAACATTTTTATTATATCGTTTATGAGGGTGACTTGTAGTTTTCTCAAAAGTTCATGGGTACTTTGGTATAATTTATATATGTATTTGAGTGTCCTCAAAAATGGGGGATTTTGAAGGCAACTTAAATGTAAAACCCCTTCAAGTGTATACAATCACAATATCTTATAGAATTGTAAAAACCAGAGTGCCCTATCTCTTCTCTATCTAAAATGGAATCCTGTAAAAAGTTGATTGGCGTCTTCTCTTACATTTTCCTTGTGTACAAAAGTTCTTTTCCTTCATCTCTAATTTTTCAACTAAACATTTGGACAACTAAATGTATACTAGTGATTTTAGGTAATAGCAAGGCTATTGAACACAATAGATTTGGAAGTGGGTTTCTCGAGTAAAGATAGGCAATATAATCATCTCCATTCATACTTAGCTTAAAATACCTACTTTGCATGGTCGCCATTTCATCGAAAAGTATTAAAGTATTAATAATTTAAAGTTTTGAACTACTTTTAATGAAATGGGTTTTAAGAAATGGTGAACAACTTAGATCCGAACAAGATAGTTACATAAAAAGAAAGGTATGTCAAGGTTTATACAAGTTAAGCATGTGCTTCCAATCCCTCTGAAAAGTTAAGAAAACATTTAATTTTAACGTTGATTTTGACTATTTTTTTTCATGCTACGGCTTATTGTGACATCAGTAATGATCCGTTAACAAACTTCAGAGAGAACAAAACGCTTGTATTAGATTTACTTTTAGATTACAATAACATTAACAGGTGACAGAATATTATAAAAGATGTAAAAGTTAAAGAGCGAATAGAATACAATACTCTCGTCTTAGCTCATTGAAGACAATTTTGACGCAAAGAATCGCCTGAAGTCCCTCAATCACACAAAGTCATTAGCATTCCCAGAAAGAGGAGGGGCAAAGCCGGTCGCCGGTAAGGCACTTGCAGCCGACGCGGTGACAATAGTAAAGAACGCCCCCGACGTTTGGTTGGTTGGTGACATTCCGTCCAGGGTGGGGGGAAGAGGGGAAGGTCGCCGAAGGTGGGGGGACAGATGTTTCGGGGACACTTGCAGTGTGCGACTGTCCACCGAACAGCGCGGTCGTGCGACAGCTGACAGAGTTTGCCGCGAACTTTGCTAAACTTTTGCCGCCGTTTTTGTGACTTGTGACATAGTGTTGTGATTGTGCCCGTAGACCGACTGTGGATGAACAGAGATAGCGAAGACCGTTGGATGGTGGCGAAAGACCGGAATGAGTTTTATGGGATGGGAATGGGTGAGTGTTTAGGGTTATGGATAGTAAAATAAGAGTTATAGATTTAATTGTGTTTTTAAAAGCAATTGTTGATACAAGGTGGTTTTATAACTTATTACTCATATATAACAACAATATTGGGAAATCTGCAAATGATTTGTTCAAAGTAACGACTGTACCAACCGGTTTAACTTGATTGTTTGAGTTCGAAGGACCAAAACAATGTTTCTAAACTCGTTAATATTTATATTTCAACATTAACTATTTCAGCGTATCGTACGCAAATACATGTTTACTATTAGGCCTATATATATGTGGGAATCAAAATTCTTAATATAAAAATGTAGGGGATAATCAAAATCTCTTGCTTGATCTTGGGCATGCCTCACTTCAAACAAAAGTGTACCGGTACATCTAGTTAACATTCACTTCTATTTCAATATTTATAAAAATTTGACAATTTTTGACACATAATTGTTTAAGCTATTGATTAGTTAATTTAGGAAAAACATGTTTATCATGGTTCCTTTTATTAAACTTAAATGTTTTCATAGAAATAAACTAGTAGTGGCCCATGAAGGCTATGTCAACTGACAGTGTACACACAACTATTAATTGTTGAATAATGAATACTGTAGTTAAAACGGGCTCACCTAATGTAATAGCGTAAAACTATACTATAACAGTAGATCTACTGGTATCTCAAAGTTCAAAATTGAATTTTTCATGTGCTATCGGTAGCCTACATAATATTGTAAACATAGCCGATTAATAATGTGTGTTGGAGTGGTTATATAGTAATCAGTACAGTATAGACTTTGAGATTCCCTTACTATTAAATAGAGTAGGCCTATATAATAGATGGCTCTTCTACAGAGGTTATGGAAATGAAAATGATTATTTTACATTAAGCATGTACATGCAATAGGCATCGTCAATACAATAAATAAGTAATATAGGCCCCTATGCAGGTTTTCAGAAATCAAAAAGCACACTGCAAACAAAACCAAAAGCAAGCCATGGACAAAACTAAGACAAAGAAGAAAGCATTTTTTTCACTTACATTGAAAAATTCACTTACTGTTTCTAATGTCTGTGGATTGTTTCTGTTATTTAACAGTTATAAAAAGGTGGTAACAACACCATTGTGCTTGCATAAAATAAAAACATAATAATGCTACTGAAAATCCCTAGGAAACTAAAGAAGTTTATTCAATACAATGGACCGATACAAGTGAAAATATTAGATTTTTTACTTAAATGAAATCGTTGTTTTTCACGTACTACTTTGGTAAACACAGGAAGTTGGATTTTCACGTATCAACAGGAATCAAAACACAACTGACTTGTTGCTGAGAATGTTAGGCTACTGTTCAAAAGGTGTTAAAATTCGACTTATTGAGGTTAAATATTTAGAAACTTCGGCTTATAAAGGTACTTTTAACATTATGATTAATGTGGATTTCAAGGGTATTTAAAAAAAATTAAGATATTGGGGAATTCGAGATATTAAGGTTCGAGTAATTGAGGTTCTACTAATGCTGAAATATAGGTTATTTTTATTTACAACCTTTTCATTGATGCACTATAACATTTTTTTTAATGGATACCTACGTAAATAGTGTTAACAGTCTATATAAATACTATGAAAATGCTTAATTCAAGAGTAAAGACATACCGTAACCTTTTTGACCTTATTTGAGAGCAATTTGACTTATGCCACATATTTGTTACTAAGCCTGTAACTAACAGTCGATTTAATTTAGTAAACTATAAAAGAAGACCAGACAATAACATATCTATTTTTTTAGGTGTGCTCAATCAAAACCATAGTCAAGGCTCTATTATGAAGCGGTGTCCTATTTTATGATACACTTCATTATCAAGTAAAATATTCATCAGCTAAAGATAATTAACTGGGCTCATCTTGTAATGTTTATGTCCTGTCCCAATAACACCATAACACTAATCACATAATTAACTTCGGTAGAGTTATGCAGACTGCAATGCATATTTTTATGTATGCATAATTTTACCTCCTGATTGGCTCCAAGGTCTAATGAGGTTTTGGATATAATTAGGTTCTCAAAATATCATATTTATGAGGTGGCATATATAGGTGTCAGTTTTGACTTGAGTAAATGCTTGTATTTGGTATTAGATTAGTAGGGATGGCATTTTCGTCAGATGCTCATAAAATATTTGATTAAAAATGTGTACTTTGAAATTTTGAATGGGTTATTGATGAGGTTTAGATATTTTTATAAGGGGTAGCTGATGCTTTAGCATTCATGGTAAGGGACGATTGTGCGTTTTTTCGTTTTAAAGTCACTAGAAACCTAAGTACACCGTTAGTTTTCAATATGTTTGTTATATGTTTTATATGTTGTTTTATATGTTTTGTTTTTGTGTTATGTTAAATCATACGTATACATGTAAGTTCTCAGATTTTATTTAAGTTTTTAAACGTAATACATTCTGTGAAATCTCTTTGGATACTTCGTGAACCATTTAGGAGGGTTTGTAAAATAATAAGATGTTTTACTTTTAACTCGTATTAAAAATAATAGCAATGTAAATGTTACCGAACTTTGTGTTACTGATATATTAAATTTACTAAACTCTGTACAGTGTGTTCAAGGCACGGATTAATTTATTTTGATACATTGATTGTGGATACATTGCAAAATTCATGTGTTCGATTAATTAATGTTAAACGCATCTTTCTATTACAACACCGCTCATACGACGAAATTAATAATTTTTTACAAATTAGACATTCCTAGCATTTGTGTTGAATTGGGTGTAAATTACAGCAATCTAAAAAATTACCTTTTTGGTTTTATTTTCTTTTATGTATGTAGCAATAACTTCAAATATAGACATCATACATATTTGTTCATATTCTTGATGTCTCCAGAAGTTATTTTATATTTCGGTGGTGCAGCATCCCCAAACACGTGGGGATGGGATGATAGGGTGGGGATGACGAAGGGGGCGAGAGAGAGAGAGAGAATGTGGGGGAGGGAGAATCAATGCCCCCTTCCCTCCCTTCCAGATGTAGGTTAGTAAAACTTGTGTCGTGTCAGACGACGGTAACAATAACAATAACACATACGACCTGTTGAGGCCGATGCACACTATACAGTAGGGGGTGCAGCTGCTGAAATTACCTAAATAACAGGGAAAAGACAGGGGAGCATCGATGTTGGGTTTTGGATTAGTCCCTTGAAATGGCTGGTTTGGCATGAGACTGGGAGGGTGCATTTTATTCCTAAAAAAAAAAAATAGATAGATCACGTTGGTAAGATAAACAATTGTTTAAAGATGTTTTTTTTATTATTTATGCTCTACATTTTGACAGTATTTTTGTGGAAACTTGTAAAAATATTGTTACTTGGGTTTACTGTCAGTGTGTAGTTATGATTGTACATGTTTTTATGCATATCTGCAGTCCATTCCATTTGTTTTGTGTGGGAAAGGAAAATTCATTTGAAATGGAGAGGAAATGTATCATAATCATTGTTAATTCATTTTGAAAGGGGTGGTCAGAACTTCCCCTTTTTAGAGTTTTCTCGCAAAGGACGGTCAACCAAGCTACCAAAAGCTTTGGTATTTTTACGGGACTACTAACTTTTTGGTAAGTTCGTCAATTGATGCCCAGATGAACAAACTCAACATCCTAAATTAATCCTGCTGAGAATCATACCTGATATAACTTGAATACTTTATAACTTTTTTAGAGTGTTTATTTATTTATTTATTATCATTCCAACGGCAGAGCCATTTGAAAAAAAAAGGCAACAAACAGTTTCCAACTTCAAAGTGCTTGAAGTTTCTATTAGGCTACATGTCATGAATAAAGCTTGTCTCCTTAATTTCACAAACTCAATCTTTCCGAGAATAATTAAATATGTTTACTTTACCAAAACTACATTCCCAAATACCTCGATACAACACACGCCCAAAATACCAACACTCCCATCCCTACTGCGTCAAAGAATCCCGGGTGTCGCAGGCTGAGGCTGGCCGGTACAGTCGGAAATATCAATAGAGTGTCGCAGGGGCGGGGACAGTGGGCGGTCACCTGTGTCGTCTGTCGCAGCGCAGGCGCGACACGCGACGACACACAGACAGTCGCTGAGTCGCTGCTAGGTGCGGGCGCGCGACACACATGGAAGCGGTGGTGCCGTGGCGGCATGTCTCTGGTGAGTTGTGTGGTTTGCGAGTATGTTAGTGTGTGTGTTGGGTACATATTGGAATTTTTCGGGTTAACCTAAAAGTCGGTTTTTTGAAATTTCTGGCTACGGAGGACGTTTTGCTTACGAGTTCTCTATCTAAATCTGTTTTAGACCCAAGTGTAGTAAATATTTATCATTCCAACGGCAATACCCTGATTTACGTTTCAAACCTTAAGATGACTAAATAATATTTAAGTATAACAAATAACAATGTGAATTCAAAATTGGTGGTTCGTATACTGGTTGGGTTTGTTAAGCATGTTTGAATATAAGAATGGTTTGTGATAACCTTAGTCACCGGTTTGCGATAAGATATTTTAGGAAGTTTAGACAAGAACGTTTAGATAGGGTACGTAGATTTATTATTATATTATGTAAATATGTACATTTTCGAGGAGGCGTGTATACATGGTAAATAGTAAAAATAAAAGTCTTCAAGCAACTCAATTCTTAGTTCGGACTACAGAAACAGTATAATATGGTATTTCTAGCTGAGCGTCTAAATTTTTCCCCATTATTCATTTAAATCCTTTAAAATGTAACCTAAAATGCTCTTATTTTTACCGCTATGGAATCATTCGAATTATTTGTTTTTCGGGGAATTGCCGGTTTTATTTGTCGTAATTTACTTGTACACCGACCTGCACATGGGTGTATTTTTAGAGTATGAATGCACGCTGAGTAGGAGAGTAGTAAGGTGGTTTGTGTTGTAAGGTTTACTTAACTCTGACTAGATGGTTATTATTAGCCAGTGTCATTAAATATTGACTGGAGATGCCCATAAAATCTAATAGATTAAAATGTGTGTCACAATCAGAAAACTTCGAGTAACTTGACTTTATCAAAAGACAAACCGTAAAATTAGTGTATTACTGTATTATCGTTTGAAATAAAACTGTTTGAGCTTTGAACCTTTAATTTTTAAATTCATTTTTGATGGTAAACTAGTCCAAACAACAATTATCACCCCAAATTTAAATTGTGTATTGAAAATTATTTTCTTGTACGTTGCTTAGTCAGTTTTGTTTATCTGTATGTTTGCCACCTCAAATTTCTATACCCATAGATGAACAGTTCACGTCAACATGATGTAGGTATGAAGTAACTACACAGACGTATACCATATTTAAATCCCCATACAACCCCATAGAAGCTGCCACAAAACACTTTGGCATACAAAGACGTACCGGTATGCTATGTCCATAACGATAATGGCAAGTACAATCGGTACAGGTCCATAAGCATCACCAGTCAAACCCCATACACCCCCATAGGGATCATAGAAACACCACAGACCACCATAGCTGGAATGTGGCCTAGATCTGATGGCAGGTGAGAACAATCGGTACAGGTTAGCTGCATAAATAACATCGCTTGCGGCCCCGGGGGGGGGGGGGGGGGGGGAGCGGAACTGAAACAATTATTAAACATTGCGATTGAATTTTCACACTTGAGCGTCGCCATCACGTTCAGTCAGCTGGTCGGGCAATGTAGTAGTTGTTGGTGATCTTTGGAGATGTTTTGGTTGAGAATTATTTTTAGTCTAATTATTTGAAGGAATAAACGGATGGATTCTATTTGGGGTACTGTTAATATAGTGGATGTTATATTGATGGGCATAACTTTTTCCGAAATGAGGATGTTAGGATTTTTGTGGAAGACGAGATGCTTCTTTATTAATTATTATCTGCTTTATATTTCGCTAAGTGGATTTAATTTATAGGACTGATAAATATTACTCAATTGTTTTTGTCGGATCTTCTTCAGTTTTTAAAACACTTTAACCACATTGAGCTTTGAGACTCAAAATTACGATTAAACTGTGCGTTTCATAGAGCGAGCATCAAAACAGTACATTGATGCAAACCATTGTATATACGATTTGTCCAATATATATTTTAATTGGTTCCAAAAACTGTATATTGCATTGACGTTTTATCACATATGTGCAAACGTGTATTAGATTAGTTTAAAAATCCATGATTGTTTGATTAAATTATGTAGGAACGTAGTTGATGTAGTGGTTATAGTCTGTTTGACGGAACCTGTCTCTTGGCCATCCATTTTATTTACCATCCGGTCCAGTCCCAGGAAGTCGGAAGATCGTGAGACAGGTTCCACCATACAGACTATAGGGCACGGTTTTCTGACACGGGTTCAAATCGCGCTAGTCACCAAATGCGTAGCAAAAAATCTTATTGGTGTCCCAGATGAAAATTATCAGATTATATGAGAAGTATCTACACTATAAGCCATGCAATGATGTTCTATTGTGATTTAAACTATTTATATCATATTACCGCACTTTGACGGTGATGAGTGTACAATACACATTTCAACAACGCAGCTGTGAGCTGCTCTCGGGACAAAGTCTGTTTATCAGTGGTTATCAACGTGTTGACCTCATTAATTAGCTGACTGTCAAGAGGATAAACTTGTTTTGTCGACGCATATTTTTGACAAATTTCAAAACGTCTGATTAGGTTATTGGAATTAGGTTATGTCTAATTTTAAAACGTTACTGCATCAGAGTTTTGCTATAAAACGGCAAAGAATTATCTTTGATTGAGTATAAAAAGATTAGCACTTTTAATTGAATTGTTGTTTAACTCTCACCATACGTAAATTATTAGAGGTATTGTGGTAGTGTGAAAGCCCCATAAAAAGTCACAATAAAAAAAGCTAAGTAGTCATGTTATCTTAGGCTGTAAGGGTTAAAAAATCAGCCATACAGTCAATTAAACGTATTTGTATCCAATGCAACTTGTGGGTAACTCGGTAAACGCTGACCTACTTAATTTGGTAAATGGCTTACACTTTTGGGCGGATGTAGATTATAAATTCACCATAATTCAGCAGAATTTAGGCGGTGCAATTGGAGCAAATATTATTTTAAAAGATAGAATGTATAAGATGAAGGGTTATGGGGTAGTATCATTTGGCGCCCCTGTTTAATCCCACGGTACTTCAGTTACTTCCCAGAATTAGCTTAACTAATTTAAAATATTCATAGAACACAGATTTTATTTTTATTACAAACTATTTTTGTAGTAGGCCTAATTGCATTGGTCTACTTCTAATTGTTGATTCACTAACTAAATACTTACCTTTGTGTTTGTGGATTCCTGTAAATTAAAAAAAATATATACGAATTTTCCAAATTAATTACCTTCTCGGAATTTTACACAACCTTTAGCACTGAACAGTGAACATACGTTTTCATTTGTATTGCGTCATTTAAACATTTGTAACATATGTTTCATCTGAATGGATACTAAACTGATTCCGCATTGTTATCCAAAGGTTATCCTATGGGTTATCCAACGTAGAGTCTGTTGTGACGTTTTGGATAGCAATATTGTTGTTCTTTTGTGGTTCGAAGAATGTTTCATGGGGTTTATAAATTCACATATTTGGCTTACAATAGACGATTAACTTGGGCATTATTTAAATAAATCGAATAAGACTAATAATAATAGTATTAAGAATCCCTAACGTTTAAGTTACCACTTTCACTCTTTTGAATTGGCAATAGTAATTTGTGCAACTAGTAAGAAAAGTGAGCAATTGACTCACTCGAGAGAAATCCTTACGAGAAATGGTTTCTAGAGTGAGGCAATTGTACTTTGAACTCGAGTTGCACATTATACTTTTCCTACAGTTACCATAAAACAAATAAATTGGTGAAGAAACATAACCTATTTTAACACAGAAGTAAACTTTTAATGTAACATTTAATGTGAAGTGACAAATACAACAGTAGTGACAGTACAACAGCTGACCAGCTGATTTACAGCCAGTGCTGCCAACGTATTTCGCGCGCATACGACGTTGCCTGCATGTTACGCGCTCACTATTTCGTGCCTTCACGTTGCAAATCTGGAGTGAGACAAAGTAATTAGAGTGAGACAATGTTAACATTGTCTCACTGATGAGCGAATTGGCCACTTTGCTTTCTCAAATCAGTGAGAGAACATGTACATTGTTAGGTAACTGTAGGAAAATGAATTAGAACATGTTTTATTGTTACTTTCCTGTGGGTCATCACTAAACGGTCAAAATAATAGTGATCCCATAGAATAATGAATCATTGAAAATCATTTCGTAATCCTGTATGCTCTTCACTAGAGTAATACATTCCCTAGATAACCAATAAGTGTCTAAATAACACATTATGGTTCTACTACTGTAAATTACTTTTTACCTGGAGGTAACAGGATAATTATCATTAGGTTTAACGACATGTATGACTTTACCCAATGTCATGAGTATCCAGTGTTAACGATGCTTGCGTGTTGTATATGAAGGACATTATCAGATCCTCTGATCCATGTCTTTTAATTAAGGACCCGTCCTCAACTTCGTCCTATATCCTTGGACATGTTCACAAGCATCGACTGTATTACATGCAATTATTCTTCAAGTTGTTGATAGTTATGTGTGATTGGTTGGAAGGATCGATAAAGACTTGGAGCTTGAACATTGTTTGTTCAACGTAGTATGGGTGTAATTTTGTTTCCTTAGTGGTATTAGCTTAGTTGAGTAGGGTACTTTGTTTACGAGTAGTAAACTATTTTGACTTATAAGTCATGGTAATTTAATTACAAACTATACTGAAAAAAGTTTAGCTAAAACAATAACATTATTTCATTTGCTGAGTGATAGCAATTTTGTGGAATTTTCTTAATAAACTTCTTCTAGCTAATATTATCAATTTGTATAGCCCTGCAATGATTATGTATAAAGAAATGAACAGACTGCTATTTTGTACAGATTACGAATATCCCATTTGCTGTCAAAATATTTGACCGATTTAATTATTCCTGCTTGTTAGACATTTAAGACAAATAATATCTATCCCAGTTAGAAGTGTAAATTCGGTAGGTTAAAACCCAAATATATTTAAAGAAAATGAATAAGGGACTTGTTAGTGTCATTCCATACTTCATAACATTTTAGTCTTAGCAGGCGTGAGTAAATTGTGAAATAGACATATTAATTAAATGAAAACATACTATAGTTTTGTGCTAAATTTATTTAAATCGGTTTTAAACCACTATTTGAAGGGGAACGGATCTTCCAAGCAAGTCTTGCTCGGGTAAAATACTTTTATTTTATCCCACAACCATTTTTTTCTCGAAACTATTGATAATTTCCCCAGTAAATGCTTTTTCAGCACATAGTTTCTATCTTCAAAACAATCTACAAGTAACACCTGTAATCGATGCTGGACAGCTGTTAGTTCTGTTCGCCCTTTGACACAAACATGTGGCTCATTGTTGAACACATGATTTGTTTCCCGCCAGATTTAGGCCAGCCTGTTGTCTGAACAGTTAATTATGGAGGGAGTTTGTATAGTCGATCTCCCCCTAATCGTAGACTACCTTTGTATCTGTTTGCCGTTGTGGTTTCGATTGTGACAATTTTAGTTTAGGAGTTTTTTTTCTAGTTTAGTGTTGCAATTTTAAAGAACGCACTGCGTTTTCGAACTGTAGTCTATGTTTTTAAGTGGTCTATATTTTGTGGCATTTCCGCGAAATGCTTATAGGATTTGTAACAGCTTAACAATTTAAAATAACTAATTTTGTATTCGAATTGGCATAGTTTTTGGCTATTATTTACTATGGTTTGTTATTTTAAAAACGCATGAGCTTACAAAACAAGAATTGATTACTGTCATGTTTAAATTTTAAAGTAAATTGTAATCTTTAAATGAATCGTGAAGTATTTGTATAAATAATATATCTAGGCCTATGTTAAGCTGGATCATATTAAACTTTAAGAACTGTAGTATTGATACATCCACCACGTATAACATTAAAGCCAAATAATTGTAGTATCAGTATAAACAAATCGTTGTATACTCTCTTAAGAACTGCAAGAGTAATGTTGTTTTGTTTGATTTAAGCTTGTAACTCATAATTTTCTTAACGAATTCTTCTTTAAATTTGAAAAAGTGTCTAACACTATGTGTTAAACTTCAATACATTGCAATACCAACATATGGAGAACGAACACACACCATGATCATAACAATACAATTCCAACTGTGTATGATGTGTGCTCTTTGGATTTGTGATGATAACTTCTCTATGCTTTATATTAACTACTGAGGCTTAGTCTATTTATCGTTTTCTATTATTGTAGAGTTGTTAAATTGATATAAAAAATATAAGTAATTAGCCTAACCTGCTCAACTACAATACATACACCACATAAACTACCACACACCCATGACAATACATTCAACTATACGTTTGCTCAATGCTCGTTGCACTGTATGCTCTATTGCTCTGTGTATTGTGGTGTTTTCTCTATGCTATTCCACTTTGTTTTGTCGCAGGAGAGGGGCGCGTCAGTCCACCAGTGAGCGGGGACACTCCATTGCGTCTGCGCGGGCTCGACCAATCACAGACGTCCGTCATGGAGGTGGTAAGCTTCCCCTACTTCCCCTTCGCTGTGACACTTCCCCTCCCCCTGGTTTGACAGATTGACCCGTCCCCCCACCACCCTGCTCTTCCTCACCTTCCAACAAGGTATCGACTATTCCTACACTTTTTGCGGACGATTCGTGGCTCTGTCCCTGTTGTAGGCATTCATTAGGGATAATTAAAATGATTGGACACGCATGCGGGCAGTCCTTGTGTCGGAGTTAATTTTAATTGGCCGTGATTGGGACGGAATAATTGTCGTAGGAGTCACGCTACGGGTTTTCTTAACGAGGGTTTTAGAGGAGTTTCGTTTGCGGTATCAATTGATTGAGTATCGAATTCCATTTGAACTATTCAATGTTTAGATGATATTCAAATGGTTCAGTTCAAAGATATTGAGTACAGTTTTCGTATTTCATACTATTAAATCAAATACATGTTATTTAGACAACTAAATTGAACTGAGCATTCATTAAAATTAATTTTCTTCCTAACCGAATGATGTTAATTTTATCATTTCTTTTTTAATTATATTTAACCTTACATATGGTGCTTACGAAAACTTGTAGTGCAATACACATGATATTTAGCCCAACACAATGTACGAAAACGGGAAAATGATTAGTATTATCCTATCCTCCTATCTTTCCAGTTAACATCCCTTTCCCAGAGGCATCCTTATTCACATTGCCTTTAAAATAGAATACTCTTTACTATTTAATCGTAAGTCACTCATCTCTGTAATCCCTAGTTCAACAGTAGGTACCTCGTCACTTAATCTACTAGTGTTGACTGTATATTTATTCATCCGTCCATCCAAGAGCCCGGCAGGAGTCGGGAGCGCCGGCGAGGTCCAAACAAAACACGAAGCAAAACAAAAAGACGAGCTGACGATTTCTTTGGTTCCAAATAAGGGGTGCTCAAATAGAGGCAAGGGTTATGTTGTTTTGTCGACGGCGCGCAACGGTGGAGGGGGGAGCGAGAGAGAGGGAGCGACTGTGCTGCTACCTAGCGGCGGCCGTGTCACTCATCCATCTCACCTTCGATATACGTCAGTTTTTTTCTTCACCAATTTACGAACGCATTGCTCCGTCCCGCTCGGCTCGTTTTATCTAAACAGTGCCAAATTGTCGTAGTTAGCGCACCGCGCACCGCTGTATAGTGATCGACTTGTGTTGTGATGTGACTTGGTTAACAAGTGCGGCGTATCAGTGATAGTGGAATAGATAAGACTAATCTAAAGCGTTCTAAACATGTTTTTGCGGAATATTTTTAATAAGTGATTCATATTTGTGTTGTTTAGGTGACGAAAATTCGATATTGAATATTCTGTGTAAGGGTTGTAGTAGGTACTCAGGTGGTTAAACAGTGGTGGATCAAAAACATGTGCAATAAATATTAACCCAATACAATAGTGAACAGTTTCAAAATGAACCTAGTGTTTCTGCACCCCCGATGCTACTGATGCAGAACAACGTCCCGACGTTTCTGGGACCGCCCGAGGGGCACAAGGGGGGAGTGTTCGAGCCAGGGGGGCGCTACAGGGACGAACTGACCATCGAGAGGGTGAAGAACGAGAAGAGCGACGCGGACAAACCCCAGATGTTGAACTTTGACAAGTTCAACTGGGGAAACAACTTCCACTATAAGGACTTGAACCAACTCCTCGGACGACCGGACATGGGTCCTAGGAGACCGGAAGTGGCCGAGGTGGAGTTGAGGCACCTGGAGTTGGAGATGGAGGCGATGAGGTCGCAAAGGAGGCAGATGAGGAGGAACTCTGGGGAAAACTCTGGGAAACCGGGAGAAATGAATGGGAAACTCCCCGACTACTTGGTGCCCCCGGGGAAACCGCCGAGGATGCCGGGACCTCTCAATGTGAGTGAAGAATTTGAATTTATTGATTCCAAATGTGCAATTTCTATCAGGTAATGGAATTCGTCGATTTGCAAAACTACAGTTTAGGCCTACAATACATAGGTCCCAGTCCGTAGGAAAATGGTTGTTGCTTGATTATAATATTTGGGGGTTACTGCTCGTTAATCGTAGGAAAACAATAACAGAAAACGAAATTAGGTAATATTTGCTATCTTTCGAAGAACAACGTTATTTACGCATCACCGAACCGTAAAAATCACTTTTGTTATTGTTGCAATTAATTGTGAATGGGTTAATATTCTGTAGGAAATAAATCGGTAATATGCTCGTCAGTTATTTAAATATCAATTTTCTTTTCTTCACTATGACACTATTAAAAGTAGGAACGAATTAGATAGGCTATATACCTATATTCTATATTTATGAAAATTAACTTTACTTGCCTCTCTAACATAGTTTAGAACTAGCACTAATCGGTAAACATTTTTAGCTCACAACTAGTTTTGTTCGAAGAACTCACGCCAGGATTATTAATTCTGTATCTTAAAAATCATAAAATAGGGTCTAAATAAACAAAATGTATGTACAGTTCATACTTGAACTGCAGAGAAGTGTAACAAAATAAATGCACACAATATTTTACGATTAACCTTAAATAAATTACACAGATAACTTTCAAAATCATCTCAAATACAACTCAAGCGACAAAACAAAAACTCCAAGGCCTTTTGAATCTCGGAGATGTGTCGGCGATTGGACGAATCGCAACAATGCTCTATATAAATAATCGCGATCAAGAAGGCCGGTCGCAATAACTGCTCTTGTTTATTATAATGGCAGTGGCTCACCAGATAGTCCGGTTTGTGATAAAATCAGCCTGCTACAAGACTTATTACTTTCTTCTTATACTAATCACTTTATAATCGACGGTGATCTTGTCGAATATGTTGGCGACCGCGAAATCGTTATGGCTGTGTATACAATATTTGTTTACAAGAAAATTGCAGCCCCGTGGATATAGGTGAATTGTGGACGGCTTGCTTATCGTGTATCAAATTATGAATGATTATATAATACTTGAAATTGCTATAGCGGAATTTTGACGCGTATGAATTTTGAAATTTGTCGTAATCCGAGCGTTGCATCGGCAAAACGTTCAAATAAAACCAGTACAAGCTTGAATTTTAAAAGTTTAATATAACATTTTGAACTCTAAATGAAAATGTTGTGCTAAATGCAGGTTTTAAATCATCCACAATACATGTTAAGTATAATGATAACTAACATTTTACCTCAATAAAATTTTAAAAATACACAGCGTTCCAGAGCAATTTAATACAAATTTATCATCGTTCGATTTCTCTCAAAACCTTAGAAATTTAATAGGAATAAAATGTTCCAAGTGTTAATTTATACCTAAAAACGTACCCATGAAAGGTAATAAGCATTTAGGTACAGTATGTGTGAATTTAGGGATAACTTTTTTTCGGGCTAATTATATAGAATTTGAGGGGATTAAAACTACTAACTTACCGGTACATAATTTACAGTAAAAGTTAACAATAGAGTAACACACATCAATTTGTTACAATCTGTTGAGTTCAAAATTGTATGACAATTAAAATATATTATAACCTTTCGTAATTTATATAAAATTCGCTACATCTTGAAACAACATCTAGTAATTTTAAGATTTAGCCTAAGTATGAACTAACTAAACTGTAATTGGTGGATATATTATTATTTTCTCCTACATTACAGCACCGTGTTATGCATAAATAAAGTAACACAAACACCTTAGTATTAAATATTAAAATATTAAATTCCAAACCATGAACTATTGTAAGCACTTATATCACAACCACATAACATTTAATTTGAATTTTCCTCTAAATTTTCAATAACCTCGTATCACTAACTTCTCGTACACTTGGCTTTGCCTTGTAAATACCGTTGTTTTGAAGCTCCCGATTCTCCTAAAGATCCATAACAAACCGAAATGGATAATGACGATCGGTTTGCAGGTTTGTAAATAGCCACTGTAAACAGAAGGTAGTCTATCGACGCTTGGTGTAACAACATCGATGAAGTTCGGGACATCAGCGCCTCCTAAAACTTTGGGGCTTCAAGCTGCAACCCCCCAAAACTTGTTGTATGTTATGTTTTAGCACACATCAGTTGATTTTAAACGTCATACTTAACCTGGTGTAACTAAAAATCGACCTTTGCTACGATAAAGATTTTTGTAATTGAATCAAAGTTTGCTAGTAAAATATATTTTTGTGTTCGGTGTTTCAAGTTCAATGTATACTTTAGGGGTGTCTATTGTAATGTATAACTCGATTTTATACGATTTACTTAACTAATATTACTGAATCTACACTATATCGTTATAATGACTGTAATTTGATCGAAATTCAATTGAAAATTTTTTTCAGTGATTTGTCAAACATTTTAGAAGTTGGCAATTCGAAAACTTGTTTACCTATGTTTTTGTGCTGTATCACAATATAGCCGTTTTGTTTGAAAGATAAAACGTCAGTGAATTACGTTTTTGCTAACTAACAAACATTCAATTACTTTGCTATCAATAGTTATAAATGAGAATGAGTAGCATCAGTCAACATTATTTTTGCAGTCCATTGCAAATAATCTTTGTTTAGCGTAGTTAGCTAATATATTTGGAACTTATCTTGAGATAACAATCGACGTGTATGATGTTTACCAAATGAGACACATTAATTTCCAAGATAATTCTCAGTTTTTAAATTTTAGCATTTTAAATACTTGCTCATTTTTGTAGATATCTACAAATAACCTCAACATTCGCCTGATGCCAAAGAACATCAAAAAAATGTCAACACAAATTTATGCATCTTGTAAAAATTAGCAACACAGATATTGAGCTCCAACCATTCTAAATTTGACAACAAAATCTACAGAACACTAAAACCTACCCGAAATACCTGATACACGTTCAAATGAAACGCAAACAAACATTATAAAATTAGTAACACAGATATTGCACTAAAAAATTCAAATTTTGACAGCAAATTCTGCACGCAATACACGCAATGAAGGGATCGGGTTTCCGCGATGAGATACAAAACTGACAATCTCAATCTCATGTCCACAACTGCATCTAATGAGATCATACGGTCCCGGGTGGTCCGATGAGATAGACTTCATCTCCAGAGTATGGCGTAGTGAACTGTAGAATGCGTGCCTTCTCCACCCCTAGGCACGGGGTTCGGTTACCTGTCTTGCTAGAAACATGATACTCTAGTTTTTACCGATAGTTGGCAATTGCGTACAGGTTCGCTAAAAGGTTATTTTGCACATCGTGTCAAAAGAGGACAAACATTGAGCTGGCTGGCGATAGTTTGCAAGTAAGAGCTATTTCACCCATCCCCTTGGAAATAAAATTGTTTTTTCTATAAGAGAATAATTGATGTTACAGATGGTGCACACAGTGAAAACTTTATGATTGTACGCGTTTGTTTCATACATTTGCGTAGGTTACTTAAAAAGTATTTGAACAAAACGCCTTTGGGACAAAATAAACTAATTCAGAAGAAAATCCTACATGAGTTAGCTAAAATTTTAAAACTGAGCATTATCTTGGAAATTAATATAGTGGAACGCGTTTAACTTAATAGAATATATTATTGCTCCATTTGAAACTACTACATTACCTGTATCCAATATAAATCTACCAATGCTATAAAATCACTCCAATTAGCCTACCAGGTACATAAAATAATCGCAGATCGTTAATTAATTACTGCTGTTCACATTCGCCGGTTGTATTCTGGACCCCACACACATGTCCCAGGATACGAGAGATCTGGGCCGGTCAACGGAAGCCATCCTGGGAACGTAGCCTGGGAAACTGATAAACATCTTGTCCGTTTCTCCCATGTCGATACTGGGAGAAACCGGCCAATTCGCCGTCTGGGTAATTCTGCCATTTAAAAATTAAATAACCTTCGTTGAGTAGGCATTTAGATTAGCTTTGGACATCGATGTATACTGTATAGTTTAACTCGATACTACAGTATATACATCGATGGCTTAGGACGTACACTGTCGTTCGTGTTTTTGAGTGCCATTTAAAAATTAAGTGCCTGCATATTTTGGACATTTAAATTATCTTTGGAAGTACATTGTAGTTTTTAAGTGTTCTACGGTAGTATTAAATACATGCATTGGGTGATTTAAATTAGATTCACGGACGATTGTTGGTTTTTGTAATAGTTTATGGTTGTAAATGTGTTCAAAATGTTTAGAAAATTAATTTTTTTAGGTTCTATATCATAGTTTACTTTTATTACAAATAAAGGTTCGTAACTGTGCTTCGCTGCAGGGTGTTGAAATAAATATTGGTACATTGAAACAAAAACATATTTGAGCGTGTTAAAATAGAGCTTTTGTGTCTCTAGAGTCTAGACAGTTTTACTTTTTGCCTCTTAGGTATAACGGTTATTAAAATTATATATGATTTAAATGAATAGGTCACTGTTTGGTTTGGTCAATGTAATATCTACAAAATGTAATCTGTGTTGACCTTATACAAAATTGTAACATACTATTACGTTACTATTGTGGTACTGGCTTTAAAACAATGTACACTACTGCGATAGCTGCAATGAAATACGTACGTTTTAAACAATATTAATATAACTCATTTTATAGTTCAGATGGTCTACAGAAAGCTTATTCTCGCAGTGGTTCCACGAAATCCGAAAATCGTCCTACGAAACAATTAACCTTGAAAAGTCGATGTGTCTTAACAAAATCGAAACCCCTGATAAGCATATCGTATAATTTAACAAATTACCAATACATTAACAGAATCGCAACCTCGCCCATCGTAAACATACCTGTGCGTTCATTATAATATAATTAAATACCCGGCGCGTCCAAACAGTCTGATATCTTGTTTTGCGATTAGCTCGCCAATGGGCCATTAGATTTAATGGCGGCGACCAGATGAGAATGGAGGGAATTTCTTAATCCGACGATTACCGGCGGAAGGCATATACCAACCTTTCCGCTATAATTACATGGTACTGCCAACATCGCGGCGAAATATGTCATTAACCATTAACCATTAACCGGTTAGCCTTAACCCGACGTGAGAACCGAGTGTCTTTTAATCGACGATTAGTTATCCTGGTGGTGGGGGGGTAATTAATTAGGTCGCGCTGTTTATATTGATGGAGGAAATGTGTTGTGATCGCAAACGTGGGGAATATTGAATTATTTAATTATCTTAGCACTACACTGGATTATGATATAATTGTTATTGCATTTCCGTCGTAAATATAATTGAAAGTCAACATAAAATACGTTTAATAACAAAACATTACATTTACACTTACTGTATACTGTTAACTCACAAGACAGTTAATATACATAATAGATGGTACCGTAAGTGGTGGTCGGTTCCAATAACAAATGTCCCCGCTTTCAATTGAAAATCAGCTGTAAAATATTTTTTAGGGTGTTTTCGAAAATTGGTCATTCGAACCGGATCTATTGCTGGTCTCATGCACTGCGGCAGTCTTAAGTGTCGCCGGTGCCAAACGTTCTCTAGATTTTGGCGGCAGAAGGAAGTGCCACTCCAAAATGAGTTAATTCGTTACCCGTAAATACAGGCGACAGTCTTGTTTCTATTCTACAATTAATATTTGCCATATATTTTTAATTGTAATTACAAAATTGTCGTTAACACTGATGACAAATCATTCTGGCTAAGTCATGTTCTGTTATTTGTCAGTAAAATGAAATAGCTTGGGGTTTTGGAGGCTTGTGACTCGCGACCCGCGGTGGTTCACACAATGATATTCTAGGAATTGGCGGTCTATTTATCGATGGTCATAGTTGTAGCTATTCCGGATATCCATATTGGACGGTTCTCACGCAAACATACAGTGTACGGTGAAAAATGTTGGAATTCAGTCCCACGATGAATCATTGTAAACTGTTAAAAAATATATACTAATTGAAAATGTAGATTTTGTACTAAGACCTAAATACCCTTTAAAATATGGAAAATTTTTAAAAATTTCCTTAACTAAGTGTCAGTCAATTCCTTGGGATCAAATGTCGAGCCAGTTACCCAATTCGGGTTAATTTTGTACAAGTGGTCTAACGTTATTCGTAAGATCGTTGAAAGATGTTTGAGACTATGGAAGTAATTAAAAAACCTATCATCGTGTTCTTTTCGTGTTGTTTTAACTCGTCAAGTAGAGTGTAAAACATGTCTCTCTGAGATCTGAATACTTCCATGGGATGACCAACGCCTTTTACGCTGTATTTTAAACATTAACTTGTAAGTAACATGAAAAACGTCCATATTTCGATTAATATAACGACAACATCTATATGTTTAATCAACAATTTTTTTATGCCCGTATTTCGTGATGTCAATGCAATAAAAAGTCTGTGACAAATGTTAGTAATATTTGGTCGTACAGTTTCGTTCGGTAATTTTCGGTGAAGTTCAATAATGTAATTGCATGTTTTTACTATGTTCAATAATGTTTATGGCGATGTTTGGCAATGTTCGGTCCAGTTCGGCAATGTTCGACGATGATCGGTCCTCTTCGCCAATATCAGCTGTTAATTAACCATGTGTCGGGGCAATGTTTAGGCAAACAGGTCTTCTATGGTCGTCGCTGTTAGCGTCGCCGGCAACCCAATTTGTGCAGCGATATGTAAATCGGTGCATTCCAGTGTAATTCACTGTTTACTTATTCACTACTTGAGTAGATCATTCTTGACGTTATTACCTGTTACACTCGATGAGCAATTTATTAGTCAAATTTCGCAACGTGGGAAACCACCGAGTCGGTTTACAATCTTGTCGTTTGGTCAGCAAGTTGTTAGCTTGATTGGTTTTCTAATTATACACGCACGTACAGTATAACATAATTATTTCATAATACGGATTAACAAAACTATTTCACTTATTATGGTTTAGAAGGGTTTAAAGAAATGAATACGTTTAAACTGTCAAAGTAGTGTGCATGTAAGCAAATTTTTTTGTTTTTACGGAAAGATCTATTGACAATAATTGCAAGAACTGCACTGCACAGTATGTTTTATCAATGATATACTACGTTTACATACTTGCTTCTTCACGCACACCTAAAATAATTATGTTTTGGTTATCTTTAAATTGATTGATTTAAAATAAAAATCCTCCATTGTGCAGCATTACCTGATACAATTTAGTTTGTTTTTTGTGAAGAAATAAAATTATATTTGGTTCAAATGTTAAGGTCAAAGTTGCATGTACACAGCCGAACCGTCTTCTTGAATCGCTCAGATGTCTTCGTTAGAGTGTTGTCGAGTGTTTCGTTCCGAATATAATCAGAAAACGGACAATAGAGGATTAATAGGCGTTGAAAATGCGTTGTCACGCACTTACTAACACATACTCACGGTTTTATACACGCATACTAACACATATGCGAGGCTTAGTAATTGATAAGTCTATTTAATTCTGTGATCTACAGAATTTTGTATAATAAATAGTGTTTTTTCTTCTGTAGGGTAAAGAATATCTACGTGTCAAAAATATATGCTTAAAAACGGCTAGACCAATTGTGTACAGCATTTTATTTAGGGTCAGTGATTTCGATATTTATATAGTTCCACTAAATTAATTGATCAATTTTCAGAAGTAGAAGGTTGCTTCCGGTTATTTCAGTAATTCAGGGTTATACTTCATAACATAATAATTAGACCTACTATTCAAATGTTCAAAATAAAAAGATATGTTTTTTTTAAATCACAATATAACTGTTATACCATTGAGAGGGGCCAAAGTTGGTGTTTGTGTGGCAATAAGACGTATTATTGATTGAGTCTATTGTGGCAGTAGGTTAGATGGACGTCTCGCCCATGTCTGGGGCAGGATCGATAGCGCGGGAAAACGGCTCTTTTGGCGGGAGAATCAGCTGCTGCCGCGGCAGACGTGTTGCGCGGCCACCGCTTATATCTTGTCTTTGCTGTATTTGACGCATTATTGATACTAGATAACAAGTTCACTTCATAAGGGGACAATGCATTCAAAATTGTATTTTTATTTCAACTTTTGAGAAAGTGAGACCCGTGCTTTTATGTTTCTGCAAATGCAACGATCGAGCTAAAATTTTCAAAGATGACAGATAGGGTAAGTGCACCAGTAAATGACCGTTCGTGTAAAAATTTCGTTATTATTCAGCTTTTTGTTTTGCCTGTCTATCACAAACTGTAGTAAGTCGGGACCTGACTGGAATTATACCTGTCACTGGTTAAAACAGAGTGTGAATGATTTCTTTTGCGAATTTGTAGTTGTGAGATTTTTTCGTTATAGAAAAGGTGTAAACAAATGCATACAGTTATTGTACAAGTTGATTTCTTATTTTCAAATTTAAAGGGGAAGAAAACTGGTCCTCTTTAACGCAAGAGGTTGTTATAAAATTGTATGATAGTACTAATTTATCTCATTCCAATAAACACAATTCCAACTTCATATAAACTTCTAAAATAACATACTTGGTATGAAACTAATCAATTACGAAACAACTAATTCTCACCATAATCACTAGTTCAGCCCGAAAAGGCACTGCATAAGGTATACAGGAGAGAGTTATTAATACGATAAGTAGTTATAAACAATTAGCACCAGGTCGAAACGGCGCCGGCAGCGGCCCAGATAATGATATGCTGATTTATTAACCTATTACGTAATTAAAGGATATTAATGACCATCATTAATGTTGCGGCCATTACGAATACACTTGCTGTAGGGTCAAGACACACCTTCTAGGGCAACTAATGATCTGTTCAATATTTGCAATTGATTTCGGTAAGATTTTGTAATTTTTTTAGAATGTGGAAAAGTTTCTAAATTACATAAAACAAGATTAGGTGTGAGTGAGTCCTATGTCCTTTGTATTATCTTCACAACTTCGTCTGCCACCGATAATTTCATTGATCCACTAACCTGGACAGTGTATTTTCAATCGTAATTCAATGACTTCATAATTCCGGACTTTATAACATCAATGTCCCTGGTTGGGCGGACATTAGTGTCCCTGACATATTTTCATCAGCCTCATAGTAAATCCTTGTACACGCGTGCGCACTGGTTCGCACGCTTAGCGAGTTAGGCAACCGACGTCTTTGTTTCAACTGGAGGAAAAAAGAAATATATTTATATTATACAGGGTGTCCCTGAACCTCTCTACCGTCCTTTTAGGTAGCATTTATGTACTAAAGACATACAAAAATATCAAAATAATTCCAAAACTAAATAATTACATGTACAACCGCAATTTATTCACAAATCTACGTTTAATTTGAACATTTTAGAACCTATTTAGAACAAACAGTTTTTGTTATAAGCATTTTATACAATATTTATAAATTAAGAATGATTAACAAGCCATAAATTCATACAGGAGCTTTTTATAATACCTTAGACTATAACTGAAGTATAAAAGTCAAAGATAATATAAAATTAACCAATTTAGAACCAAGTTGAAAGTTGAAAGTGTAAAATTTGCGCTTTTAGAAACTCATTGGTATCGTGAATGTTTTTTTTCTATTTATCTTTTGATTTGTATACCCTTGGTCTTTTGCAAACATTTTTCTCCTATATGATAATAAAACTTGTTTCAGTGACAAAACCTCATTTTTACGCTTCTGGAAGTCTTAGTGCAATTATAAAATAACCCATACTACCAATAGAAAACAAATTATTTTAAAATCCAATTTACAGTAGACATACCATGTTAGTGGTCATCAAACTAGTCTTGGCAACTGGCAACAATGATGAATCCATCAGCCAATCAGGTGGTCCCACGTGTTCAACAATGGGTCGTCACAACAGCT
Source organism: Macrosteles quadrilineatus (assembly GCF_028750875.1). NCBI lineage: Eukaryota > Metazoa > Arthropoda > Insecta > Hemiptera > Cicadellidae > Macrosteles > Macrosteles quadrilineatus. The sequence continues at coordinate 61,896,686 of NW_026542602.1, forward strand.
GATCCTTGTAATTGTTGCCCAGTTCTTGCTGGTGTCTTCAATTGTCGACAGCCCAAGTATTCATTACCTGCAGCGTTCGTCTACCGGTAAATGGCAGAGGTTTAGTTTTAATTGGTGCTTGGCTGGCATATTTGTGGGGACTATTGTTTTTGTTTTCTTGAAGATCTGTGGTGGGTAGAGAAAATGTGAAAGGTTATAGTTTAGTCCAGGTTCGTGTTTTGAATTTTTGTATTTACGATTAAAACAGATTTTACGTTTAAAATGTTTATCCTTCAATAAGTGGACGAATCAGTAATACTTTATTTATATTTACCATTCAGATACATTCATACAATAATTTTAGACATGTATCAACTAGTTATCCTCCTAAAACATTACATTTTTTCTAAGTTGAAAGATTCAACAATGTTGACCCATTTAAGGAAAATTAGAACGACAGCCTATTTCAAGATTTTTACTTTATAGCTTTGTATATTTTTCCCATAACTACATAAACACATGAAACGTATAGAAAATCATATTTTAAATGGTAAATTCATTGAATTGGTATCGCTATAGTCTGTATGACGGAACCTGTCTCCTGGCCTTCGTCTACACGGGCTCGGGCCTTATTTGCCAATTTCGAGGTAGGCTGTGCCAGGAGACAGGTCCCATCACACAGACTATAATTAACTAATTAAGCTCGAGTCACTATTCCACAGGCCATGATTATACAATATCCAATCCAAGCACTGATTCAAGTCAAATTTATACTATACTCTAGTAGGCGATGGCTACCTGCAGTACTACCACAGGTTCATTATTCGTCCGCTCCTGAAGTACGTCGCCGACTACCCATCTACAATGTGGTTTTGTGATTGGCTACTAACTCTGATGTCACATAAGTTTATTGCTCAATCAGAGGCATGCATATGCATGAGGTGGGAGCGCAAAGCAATGATTTACCATCTGGTACTGACGTTTTAACTATGAATCAATCTAAGAGGTTAATTTGTTTGGCCAAATCGGGATGATGTTTTGTATTTTGGTTTGTAAAGGGGGTTTCAAATGACATATTTCAACGAGAAGATAGTGTAAGAGATTTTTAGTGGTTTCACAATAGAAGAATTGAAAATTAAATTTTGTTTATGAAGGTTTGATTTTTGTAGTATACAGTTAATTTGGATCATGACGTTGATAAGGTGAGCATTTCCATACTCTCAAGTATACTGCTGAAGTTTGTGTCTAAATTTATACTATTATTCTTCATTGTTTGAGGGTCAATTGTGTTTGTTGCTACTTTTAGAGTTCGAAATAATGTTACTGCATATTATATCACAAAAGTTTTCTTAGTTTAGGCGACGAATGTATTTTTATTAATTTTGATTTCTTATACACTTTCTAAGTTTTTTGTTTCACTATTTGTGTTCCTAATGTATCTTTGTACATGATTTAATTGTGGTTATTTTTCATATAAATCAAGAAACCTTGCAACCTACTTCCCAAAACGAAACACGTAATTCTCCGAAACAATCCCATCATAGCGATCAGCTGTTTGGCAACAATTAACCGAAAGTGTCCGAAATGCCACGTCGGCGTATCACGTTCAAGATCGTTTGATATACAATTGATAGAGGTTAATCTCCCGCCGAAATGTATTGCCCTATTACCCGCCAATTTGCCAGACTGTTTCTCCGCCTATTAAAAGGCCGTAGCCCAATTTCGAGATGACCAGTAAGGTTCCATTACGGGTGCTATTACGTTTTTTGACGGGGAGATTTGGGTTTTGGCAGCTGTCCGAGGCAGATGGTTTTTGAAGCCCACCTGCCTCGCGGCCGCGGGCGCTCTTCGTCGATCTTGAACTCAGTGTCTTTGCGTTATGGGAAACGTGTAATTTGTGGTTTTGTAGTGGGATTGTTGGGACGATAAGTGTTTCTAATGAATTGTGTAGTGGACGGTTGCACGGTGGGTTCATATTGGTTTCTTAATTCAACTAAGTCCTTAAGCAGACATACAAAAGTTTAACGCGTATTTGTATAAGGTATTAGTAGGTGTAATTCCTTGTGGGAATACTATTCGGTACATTGAAAGATGTCAACATAAATACACAACATGTTTTTGGGAAGAACAACTACAAATTTACCATTTGATTATCCGTTTACAAGCAAGGAATGTTCAGATTACGAGTGTTTTTCCAAAAATTGGTTGGTTTCAGTTTCAAGTAGTTGTTGTTAAGTCCTTCGTGTATTCTTGTATCCTTTCAATGTATTTTGTATCAAAACTCCCCATTATAGACTCTGGAAACCCCACAGCTGAAATCTAACACAGTTCACTTGGCAATTATAAAATATTTTTTATTAAATCACACAATATCACTTAGAAAATATTTCTCAAGAATCTCAGAAAGCAAATGGCGGAAGGGGGTTGCACCCTTTAACTCCAGAGGAGTACTTATGGAACATAAGGCTTGCTGGGAATTTTAATATGGCTGGAAGAATTGATTGTTGGCAGCCCTTGACAGATCAACCCCTTGACCGGCCAATTAGAGGGTATTATTCGTCATTATTGGCGATGTTGGCAACAAAGGGTTCAGTGTTTGCTGGGGTTCCGCTCCCTTTTTGCGGGGTCAGCCCTCCAGTCCGCCCCCACTTCCGGTTTTGGACTTCTTGTTTACTTTTGGTTTCCGTAGATTCATCTCTTTGGAGGTTCGCCGGATCAAGGGGTGGATTGTTTGAGCGATTTTGATCAAGAAAGGGGTATTCTAAAGTTTTAGTGGTGCAGACCTAGTAGAATCGGTGTGACTTTAACTTGAATCTGGGGGTTAATTGACACTAAACAGCTTGAATTATGCGGAAACGACATTTGCGGTACAGGAAATTGTGTGACACAATTCGACAATGTTATATTCTGAGGTATTATTATGTTTACCTTTTTAAACAATATTAATAGCTACTCTCAATCAACCGAATACTATTTGACAAACGTATACAGTGTAACTTCGATAGCAAGACCCTCGATAACAAGTATCATTTTAAAATACCTTTAGTTTTACGTTACCTACCCTTAATTACATGTTATCGGAAAACTCGATTAAAAGTCAACCTTGATTGATAACCCATAGTGATAACAGTTCAATGAATTTACCATTTAAAAGATTATTTTCTATACCTTAAATGATAATTCTCATCAGTCTTTTTATAATTTACAGGTAAATGTTAACAATTAATACAGTTGTGTTTTTAAACAGAGTAGGCTTATATAAAAAATATAGGTGTACAGTGAGTTATTCTCTTTCGTTTATAGGAAAACGTTTAAAGATCAAACACATGTAAAACTAGATTAGATGTAAAAATTTGTATTTTGATGTGTTACCTATGAAACAATTTATACAGAGAGTTTCATGTACTTTTCTGTAATACAGACCATACCAGGTTAGATTAGATTATGTCTACATCAAAAAGGTTACCTAACCTAACTCAACCAAACTGAACTGATCATTTGTGGTCGGTATAGTAGAAAAGTACCGATTTGCACCGTAAAAAAAAATTGTTAACTATATTTATTAGACAAACAATATCATTATATCACTCAAAACATATGTTTTGCTCGCCAACTGTGTTAGAAACCTAACAATGCCCATGTAATATTGAGAACAGACAAATTGCTCGTAGTTTTCTTCGTTATCAGTTGTTGCTCAGTCTTTAAGGCGTCTTTTGTAACACGCTCGCGGAAGTTTGAAATTAGTTTTGCGCACGTAACTGCATTATGCATTAGACAATAATAGCTTCACAGAAACCATCGGACCATATGTCGTCCGGTTGTCTTTAGTTTCTAGGGAAATACTAGCAAACATGTGGAGTGGAGACTTGTGTTTTGTTCAAAATGTATAAAGAAGATTTGAAAAACTGAGATACTATGAGATATTTGTGTAAAATATAATTTAAAGCATCGTTAATTTTAACAAAATAGGACAGCACATTCTATACAGTTAATTTTATATAGTAGGGTATTACAGATTTTATAGTTAATAATAGAGCCATATAACCTAATGAAGTAAGTATATAAAATATCGATTATAATACTATTAGACAGATTTCTTCTTTTAATGTTTTATGCTTGTTGGTTAACATCTTTATTGCTATATCTATGGTGGATTTTTATCGTCGTATTTACACTTTATAGTGTCTAAATTGGTAATATTTCAAGCCTTTAATTGTTTCACAACAATCTGTAAACAAGTGTGTTTTTCTGTCACGTTTATATTCGTAAATAAAAGTGTCAATAATTTCAAACTATTTAAGGAACATAAACAAACTTACAACCTAAGATCTAAAATTAGCGTGATTAAATGAAGAAATAAATGTTTTATTTTACCGACGTCTTAAATATGTTTTGAGTACGCGTTTCAACGTCACTGAACATTATTGAGTCATATCTACATTAATAGGTTTATGATTTACAAAGATACATACATTGTAAGAACAGGATCTGGGGATAAGGTTAAAACGCGCATTCCACTTGAAATATACAATACAATATGTATAACCACAATAATGTAGTGTTAAAATACCAATGTAATACGCTAATACGTTATTACAGTACTCAAGGCAATTAAGGTAAAAAAAATTGTTATGAGTATAGACCTACCTCACTTCTACACTTCTAAATAAAACATAACAAAAATGTACAACTACAAATCACCCCGAAAACAATACATTTAAAACTAACTTTAAAATATATATACTCAGCCATGCATCAAGTAAACTGCAGACCAAAGTACGCTTGCTTGTCAACAACCATAATGGGGGGTAATGGAGGGGGTAGGTTAGACAATGGACGAGTTTTGGAGGGAAGGGGGTACGTTTTGGCGGTAACCAGATCTTGGGGGACGCTCGCTAATAAATATGCAAAGGGATGATCAGACGATGAGAAGGGTTGGGTCGCATATTCATTAAGATGGGGTGACATGTCAGAGGGAAGCTTGGATACGCCATCAGTTTCCATCCGGCAACGTGGAGTTGGTATTAATAGTTTATTTAGTAAATAATTTGGAATAGAAAATGTTTTATTGTTCAGTTCTTGGATTATACGATTATACACACCACTTTGCTCCTTTTTTAATTTGTGTGCCAATATAAATGCGTGAATTTGTGAAATATTGGTGTATTTTTCACTGTTAAATCTATTTTATTGCTATCCGAAATCAATAAATCTCTAATTAATACCACTAAGTATTTCCCTTGTAAGTTACCTATTTGTTATAGTTATGAATCACATAAAAGAAAGTTCTAATGTTGGCCTAAGTTTATTTCCAGTTTTCGTAAAGATCGTTTCAGCGTTTAATATCTAATTAGTGTTGTTTCACTTACCTTTATAACTACCAAGTAAAATGATAATGTAAAATACTGATTGGGAAACATTGATTGAAATTAGTACATCGCAAACGGACACGAAACACATTCTTCAGATATTGTGATAGTGCACAAAATGTCTAATTTCAGTTTGAAAAGCCAACGGTAAAGTTATCTTGGGATGTAAATAGGCCTGATAAAGATGATGGAAGGTTGTACCATGATGATGCATTTAGAGGTAGCTTATAAATAAACGAATGTTAAATTCTTGTTAGGCTGATTTATAAACTGTAGAATAGTCTGATTGCCAATGTAAATCATAGCAAAAAAATTAATATACAACAAATATAGTTTATTTAAAATAAGATTTTATATACATAACCTCTTATTCACACGCAGAAGTATTACTTTATTTCACAATAAACTGTTATTGTTTTTAAAATGACAATTCACGCAGTTGTTAAGTATTGGAGCATGAAATACGAATGATTATGAAGAATGATTTTATTATTGTAATAATTACACCAGACTATGGACATTCAGGATCCGCAGGAGTCCAAAATGAAGGCTGCATGCATAAAACATTAAGCCATAACCGGTGTAAAGTCCGGCGCCAGGTCGACAATTCGCTGCGCTCTCCCCCCGTTGCAGCATGAAACGTCTAATTGTTACAAGTCTGTGGAACCATCAGGTGGGGATCTCAGCTCAGTATCCAAAGAATATGTCAATGCCGGTGCTCTATAATCTTTTCAAATTGCTGTATGGTTTACAGTAATGTGAACGAGTATATTTTTTTTGCCAAATGCCTACATTTCTCTGCATGTCTGGTAAAGTGAATGCAGGGCAGAACCTCTGTCTTACTACTCTTCAACGGAATAATAGTGTTGGTAGTTTTTTCTTTTTATTCACCCTGTATAGAGGTCGGCGGTCTCTTTTTCCTTGGCAATAGGTGCACCTTATTTTGGAAGCCATTTTAAAATTATAGTTTTAACTTTGTGAGCAACAAAGAAATGTTGGATTTCTCATGCGTAGAGAACCTTCTATGTATAGTAGAACTCTCTACATTGAGAGCCAAATGATATCTCGAACTTTGAATTAAAGTACAAATTGAATTGAAGTACAAAAACATGACGAGCGGTCTAAGAGTATGAAGTAGGCCTAGCGATTTCGTTTACAGGATTTAACACGAGTATTAGGACAGAAACGCTATGGACCATTTCACAAACATAAACAAATGAAGTCACTGGCCTTAATGTAAACCATTATCTTAACAAAATTTAAACGGAACTTTCAAAAACTTCAGGTCAGTGCCGTAATTTGTTTGTGTTTATTATCCATACAATTTCTGTAATTGTATTCGTTGAATTTAATAATTACAGAAATTAACTATCGCTTTTAAAATATTATTTTTAAATTCTTCCACACACTGTAACTCCTTACTACACACAATAAACACAAACAAGCTCAAGCTATGTTGTGAACCGTGAACAACTTTATACTGTTTATGAATGCCAAAAGTGGTTTAAATTCAACGCCACCCGTAATACATTTGAACTTTTTTGTAGGTTCTATGAGCTATTTCCATACAATTTGTACACTCACGAAGAATGCCACAAGTGGGTTTTAATTAATAACACAACCTATAATACATTTTATAGGGATTTTTGCAAGTTAAGTCATTCCGGTACAATTTGTGCACTTACAGTGTGTAGAATGTCACAAGTAGGTTTAAATTAATAACACGACCCGTAAAAAGTGGAGACGTAAAACTTGAAATACACAATCGAGTCGACACAGTTGTAAACGCGCAACCATAAACCCTGCACCTGAATAAACAGCTGAGATTAATAAACAAACTTGTAAAATGGCGACAGTGTCACCTAATAAAATATCTGGCCGTAAAGTGTTGTGCGGAACGCGGACGTATACGACCTGTATGATGCGAGTATTGATGGTACGCTGGAAACGGGCCAAGCGATGACGTGCGGAACGGGCGATTTGAACCATTGTGGCCTTGGAGGTAATATAAATCAAATAAGCCGAATGTAGCGCTGGTTCTGTGTGGATATTTTGTTTGAGAAATATGATAAACCTAGAAAGGTGTAACTTTTTTTTTTTCGAAAGTACTTGTAATTTTCTTTGAGCCATCCATTATCAAAAGAACATTACAACATGTATCATACAATCACAGCCATGGCTGCAAAACACGTTCTTCGTAGGTTTCAAAATGTAATGTAGAAAAGAGTTCTTTTCGCACTCGATTTTGGAAGTTGCCATAAATATAATTGTCATCACCAATTTCTTGGATATGATCTTAACATTGTCGATAGACGCCCTAAATATAATGTTCCTGTCAATGATGATTTAGATGTTGTCCTGTGATCTTCGAACATTACCCACAATCCCTGATAGTTTCCGCCAATCACGTAAAAGCCTTTGATCGATGTCGGTGTCTTGCGGACCATAAATTTGTCATGTCTTGCCTGTCCGACATGATCATATGATCATTAGATCATCTGATAGGTTGATCATTTTGATTACCCGGAGATTGCTGGTTGAAAGTATAAGGTTGAACCTTTGACTAAACATTGCTAAGTCACAACACGTGCATACTTGTAATAGGCCTATAATATTTAGCACTAGTGCAGGCAGTATTAAAACAGTATGAGTAACTATCTGGACAGTAAGACGTTAATTTTACTTTGAAGAAGTTGATATAAAATAAATCGAATCTACTTTTATTTACTGGAATCTAAACATCACGTTCCACAGATTAGGCGTAACTGTGTTAACATTAGATTTCCTACACCTACAGGGTGTCCAATGACTAGCCAGTCACTAAATGATGCACACTTATCGACGTACCCAGCTTATCAGCTGTCAAAGGTTTCCTCTCGTCAAATTGTTTACAGGTCAACCCCTCCATGTCGTCCTCGGAGACAAAAGCCTCTTTATCAACTTTACCCATCAATACACCTTAAAGTACACCTTTCTCCAATTACAGCCGAAGCACAAATCAATATTTAAGTACCGAGCTTCACTGCATGTTCTCACGGACGCGGGCAGCAGCGGTCGAGATGCAGATAGGAAACTGGTTTGGCGGCGGCACTTCTGACATTTCATTTCACAGAGAATCATGATTAACACGAGAGTGTGGGCGTTTTGAGGGGGAGGGGGCTCCGGGGCTTCGGTGTCACAACGCCACGAAATGTGTTCTCTTGTTTGAAAAGTAGATCCACCGCTGACCGGTTTTGAGGTATCATTTCAGTGGAACCTCCGTGGCGACGCGACGTGTCGTACACGAGCTGTGTTTGTTTGACGACGTGTCGTTGTACATGAGTGGTTTGTTTGTTTGTTTGGCGACTTGTCGTACACGATGTGTGTTTGTTTGGTAACGTGAAGTTTTTTCATTAAAATTTGACTCTTCGATATTCATACTTAAACAGCACCAAGTACAAATCTGTTGACCATAATTTCTTATACATATTTGTTACGTAAACACAATTTCTTCTATAAAAGTTGGGTTGATCAATGCATTCGTGTTGTTTTACTCTACACGTTAATCGACTCCTGTCTCCACCTATGCACCTTACCTAGAACGCCGTGCTAATTCCGTAGCTCGCCTGGCCTGGCTGGGGCCGAGCCGTATGTACACAAACAAACCAAAATATCTTGTTTAATGTCGTGGCTTGGCCTCTCTCAGTTAGCGCCTGTCACAGCTTTGGAAGGAGGGGATTTTGACTGCGCGTAAAACCAATTTACTCACCCATTAATCTACTTCGTTCAAGCAACGTTTAGAACAGTCGATGAAAGTTGGAGAAGCTTATAGTTTGTGTAATTTAGGTTTGATATATCCTAAAAAAAAAAAAAAAAGAGAAAGAGTTTGGTTGAGTAACAAAAATGTTTTATATTATTGGATAGGGTTGTTATACAGGGATGCCTTAATAGAAATAATGTTGGTAGATTGTGCATTTTCAATGTTCATTTTGAATTTTTTGTGTTCAGCAAACTAATAAAATTTGCAGTTTTTTTATAATTTTTGGTTAAGAATCTTCCAATACCAAAAGTCCACCTTCAGCGGACCCTTGCTAAATGGAGTACAAAATGGTTAAAACCCTTACTTAAATATTTTCTAGAAGCTGAGTCAAGTACGAGTAACAAATTAAAACTAAAACATGGCAATTTAAATGTACACAATCGAAACCGCACATTCGCCTGCTTCCAAATTATCCTCGAGTCAACCTTGCCACTCAAATTGCCTTAAGAAAATGAGGCTAAACTAATGAGGCGTAATAAAGTATAAATAATGAGTCCGAAGAACATAATTTCCCTGGGCGGACGCTTCAGCCGCGGGCGAGGACTCAGTAATTTGTCGCCAGGTAAATCAGTGTCGCCAAAAAAGGCGCGTCCGATCGCGGGCCCGCGGGAAAACTCCGCGATGAGTTGATACCGGCCCCCGAGGGGAAGGGGGGGGGCTCGTAATTCGACAAGTGTCACTCGCCCGAAGGGTCACCTCGACCTGGAAAGTTGATTTTTGAAACGTGCTTGAAAACCGATTGGACGAGTCGCTGCGGATCCCACGGGGAAATTGATTTTGAGATTGTGTTGCCCCCCTCCCTAGATTGTGGTGCCCCCAGATAGCCTACTTAGCATGCGGGCCCCGGGTGGCAATTATTGGCGGCAGAGATTAAATAATCGTTACACAAGAGGCGCACCTGTGTGCGTTATTGAAATTTTACGCTCTGATGCTTTGATCGTTTGTCGCCTGCGTTTCTATGAATGTTTGATGCGATTTTAATTGCCTAAAGGAAGTATGCGTTTGATGATAGTTGTGTATAAGCCACGTACGTCGTAAGGGTAATGTTTTCATGTAAAAAGTGGCCTAGAGATTTCTATGTCAACAAAATGTCAATAAAACCTTGTAACTTTAGTTGTTTTTTAAATATATTTTTAAGAGGTTAATGGCTTCTTTTATCTGATAAATTATCCCAAATTATTTCCAAAACACCTCACTAGGGACAAAATCCCATTCTCAGCTTTGAATACCTCACTTGAATTCTATAAATTACCCAACAGCATCTCCAAATAATCCCACGTCGGGGATAAAACATATATTAGTCCTCGAGTGTATGTTTTACTAAATATAAATCACCTAATACCCCTCCACCTAGTTACCCCCTTTATACCCTAAATCAAAAGGAAAATCTCATATTAGCCCATGAATTTCTAGCATATAAATTTCCCAAAATTATCCACATCAGAGATAAAATCCACCAATCTGCGAGTGGTATTTGTGTCACACATCGAAGATCAAGTCCCATACTTAGACAACCTGTAAATTACCCAACATCGACCCCAATTACCCCAAAACAGGGATAAAATCCCGCCGCGAGTGGCATGTGTCAAGGCGCGTCCCCTGTTTGCTTTTAATTACCGCCGACAAATTGTCCGTGTCTAATGTCCGGGACGACACTCGTGTAGAAATTATAGTTATTTTGTGACGGTAATTCGCCGTGACGCGGCCTATTTCCGTGCCGTGACACCTGCACTTAGTGTCGTCTGTGACATGTGACATCCTAGCTGATAGGTGTGTTGTCCAGGAGTGTGATAAGTGCTGTTTACAAGTTGTGCAATATAAAAGTTGCATTACACCTTCCGGTTTGGTATGTTAGACGTTGATGTACTGAACGTGTATGTTGCAAATTAAATTCTTTTTAGGCATTGCAAAACTGTATGATATTTTCCAAGACAGAAATAGATCATTTAAACCACAAAACATGAGCAGTAAGTGTATGTTTTTGCACGTCTTCAGTTTCTTGAGGAGTTATAATGTGATTTTTTAAGGTCAAAAGACAATTGTGGAATAATTTATTTCGTCTATCTATGTAATTGACTCTCATTCCAATATTTTAAACACTAGGCTACCTAGCGTTATTTCAGTCTACAAATAATATACAAATAGTAGGCTATTGCAATTTTTTTTAGAGTCAGGAGTGTAAATATTAAGTATTGTACATTTTAAATTTTAGGTGTAGTAAACTTGAATTTAATTCCACCGAAATGTTAAGGTATGGTTCTGGTCAAAACCGAAATAAAAAACTGATTGTTATGTAACTTACTACTAGGTATAAACTTTGACTATTAGTCCAATAGTCAATGTTATAATGCATTATAATAGTTTGAGTAAGATATAAATTGACATTAAAATAATAAGTAAACATCGTATGCATTAGTTTCACCTGCCAGTATTCAAACAATCTTAAAATATACACACTTTTCCACGAACTTTCCAATACTTTTTATCCATTGTCCCCCCAAAAAAGCTTATATGTTTCAAAATGTTACAAAAAATCCTACTTTTCAGTCAGAGGACAACACTAAAAGCTTACTGTTATAAACAATTTACAATATTAACATGGGTCAGAGAAGTTACTAAGTAAAATCGAACATCTCTATCTAAAATACACAACCTTCTCGAGTAACTTTATTTACACCTGAATGAACCTTGGATATGCCTCAGGGAGGGGCCTCTGCAAAACCTGTTAGCTATGTAGAAAAATTTATATAACTATAGAGTGAAAACTGTATAAAGATGTCATTATAGCTTTTGCAAAACTGATTATCCACACTGAAAACTAAAATATGCCAAAAATTACGAAAAAAACGTAAACATTGAAAATACTCAGAAAAATGTTAAACGTTGAAATAAATTATCAACACAAAACAGCATATTTTAATAAGTGAAAAGTTTTAAATTCACCATATAGGTCTATTTACGGATCCAGTAAAAGTTAAAGGATTAGACGACCATAGGTACAAATATCCAAATACAGTGGGACCAAAATAAGATTTTTGAACGTAAAATATTGTTCTTTAATGTAGGTGATAAGCTTACGTCTTAGGTATTTTAGTGAATCTTATGATTCTTTGAATGGGGCCTCTGTTTCCGAGTCAATTACCATGTTAGCATTTCATATAGTTCCAGTGTTATATTTTCAGTTATAATTAACAAAGATATCACTCCAACGGTTTGGATACTATTCATTTATAAGGTTAACTGCAAATACTGCAGCATTGTTCTCGTTTGAGCCCAATAAGGTTTACCTATCACAAATAAATCATATTTTCACACAAACCACAAAAACACTAAGCATTACCCCCCCCCCCTTAAATTAAAACCACTATAATTATCATTTAACCACAATGCAACAAAACAGTGTCACACCCGTGCAATCAAAACGCAATTAAAACCGGACGTTTAAGCGACACGGGTGAAAACCGGGAATCTTCGCTGCAAGCCTGTTATTATTTACGGACGGTGATTCCGTCGTACAGCAGATAATCTAAGTTGATTATCTCTAGACTGTAGTGCCACAAATTAGGAGGGGAGGTCAGCCGGGGACGGGACAAACCATGAAAAATGATGTCTCCCAAAACCAATCTAACTTTTATATTGGACGAGTTACTTCTTTGGGTTAATGTGGTCTTGTTTCGGACGATGTATGGGACTGTCTCGAAGTCTTGTGATGGTTAAATGTAAAATAGAGTTGTTATTGTGTAATGGAAATTAGTGAACGCGATTTGTTTTAAAATATGGAATTTTAATGTCGATAAATTTGTTTAAATGTGTGTAAATGCGAATGCTTCGTAGTTTTAGAACTATAAAATTTAGTTAAATGAACAGTTATGTAGAAGGGATTTTATTGGAAATAGTATAGTAGAACTGTCCTAAGTTATTTAATAATGCAATTTGAGGCAACCAAGTTAAATCTGCTTGGTAAAATTTAATTATTTTAAAAGATTGAGCTTACAAAAATATTCGGGTAATCGTTTTGAATTTTTGAAGTTATTTAATAATTTAATTTGTAATTAAGTATAACTTTATCGTAAAATGGGTTGTTTATGATGAAATATGTTTTTTTTTTTGTTACTAAAACACATTTTTCTTCTATCATGTATAGGATTGTTGATTACATATGGCTACGAAGCCTAATGATTCTTCTAAGGGCGTGTAAGGGGCTTTTGCCTTACTTTTAATGTAAATTCTAGTGGCTCAAGACACACATATATTAAGCTGTATGTTTTTATTTCAAGAAGGCATTGAAGAATACCAGTATAGTACAAAGAAGAGTGTTTATGAAGATTCCACGATTACAAAACCCCAATTGTTCAATACATATGCTACATCATAATAATAGTTGGAACATTCCATAGATATTCAATATTAGCTGATTAGTTGCTAATAAGCTCGTATCTTGTTGCAGTGGGCGTCAGTGGCTTCTTGGTTCTTCAGGCCTGAAGCCAACTCAACCCCAACCAGTGGCGCGGCCTCCAACCCTGCCAGGCCGGCCGAACCTCACCTCGCACTCGCCCCTACCATCTGCACGGTAAATACCAAATAGATTTCTGTCACAATATAGCCAGAACACCATGGAACTACAACGTCACTCATATCATAGGGTGCGGTTAAAAAGACAGTGTTCATTTGAATTCACTTTCATGATTATCACGCTTAGAAACCGTAGTAATAACTATAAACACTCAGAGTTTACCCCACAAAAAATTCGCCGAATTCACTAAATTACCTGAGTAGCCACGTTTATAGTGAAGAAGTTGCTGGAACGACTCCAAAATCAGTTCTGTACCAAGATCTGTACCACGAATGTTAAAACAGAAATTGTATGGATCATAACAAATAAAAATGACCTCATTGGCATGAAAGTAGGCATAATTGTAAACAATTATTAGTGTGTAAACAAGTCACTGGAACTGTGAAAATACTAAAAAATCTGCTGTTAAGTTAAGGCTAATAGTATATTCGGGCCTGTGACGTCATGCTTTTATGCTTATGATCCATACAGTTTCTGTAATATTTCTGATACCGTTTGGTTACTCATTATTCTATTAATTATTGAAGTTGCCGACTAAATTACTTACGTAATGCCGTCACAGCTCAATAAATATGTCAATTCAGGACATGTTTCGGCATTAAAGCACCATCGTCAGCTTCAGGTACATGGAGAGTTGATCAGTAGTTTAACACCGTCAGAAGATTAACACAGTACGAAACGGCACGAATAAATACATAAAAAAATCAAATATTTCTGCTGATCAACTCTTTGTACCTGAAACTGACGATGGAGTTTTAACACCGAAACATGTCCTGAAACATTTTATTGAGCTGTGACGGGATTACGTAAGTAATTTTGTCTTACATTATGTCCAACAGCTCAGGGGCTACACATACGTGGATTTTAATTGTTGACATTAGGACAGCTCCCTTGAAAAAGACGTTAAAAATACTTACACCGCAAACACAACGCAAAATGTAGCTGAATTCACACGTTGCGAATCCAAACAGACCATATTGAATTCCTCCGTGAATTGCCGAGGCCGGTCGACCGGAACGTCTCTCATTTGGCTGTCAGAGACCCAAGAGACGCAGAGACGAAGAGAACAGTCGTGCGGTGTAGTCACGCAGCAAGCTACTATATCTTGGAAATTGGTATAATTTATCTAGATTCGGGTGGGCGTAGCACCGCCACTTACGTCCCGTACCGGAGATTTTGTCGTCTGCTAATTGCCGGTTGTGGGATTGCCCGCCACCTGGCCGCCATTATACACGGATTTAACTATATTTGGCGCGTAATGTACCGTCCGTCTTTATTAAACGTTCGTCGAGTGGTGTGGGAAATGTGGTTGGTGAAATTTTGTTTAGGTTTTGTTTGGGGTGTTTTTGTAATTAATTGGAATTACTGGAAGATGTTTGGTTTTGGATGATAATGTGTTTTGATTTATTTATAAACATGTGTAATGGACGGATAAAATATTCGATATTTTAACCACATGTTTGCTTAAATTTCTAGGTTTTATATTAACAGATTAAAACGATTATAATAAAATTGACAGCGTTGAGACGATCCTGGCCAACTTTTAATCCAAAAAAATTCATTGTTATTTTTTCCGGGGTTAAAAAATAAATTAGTATAACACACAACTTCTCTAATATCGAAATGGTTTCCCATTGTTCAATAATTGGTTCCAAAAACCCACATTGTATGAATTGCATTTTTACAACAATCAAATAGGCATAGTTTTTGTTATAAAAATATTAGACAGTGTCTGATAAAATTACAAATCAGTGTTTTTGTCTAAATTTCAAACTCACAATGCCAAAAAGCGAAAAAATATCGTTAAAAATATATCGCAGCCATGTTAAACATTTACACGATGTTTATTTTATCTTTCTTATGACATACCATTACCATTAGAGCTCTCTACTAAACAAGAAACTAGGGTAAAACGAAGGAAAGAGTATAGATAACCTTCGATTGGTCGTTAGTGTTAAAAGCTCTTTAGTCATAAATTCTGACGTCGCCAAGTTTGACACTCGTCCCAAGGCTTGCAATTGCACATCATAGCGACATCCGGTAATGTATGCGTATGACCAGTCAGACGTTCCCATGGTTACCGTCATACCGAGGCTGGGTGACCACCGGTGACGTCACTTACGACTTCCGGTACCAAACCGGAAATCCAACCGGCTAAGCCGACCGTGGGAATATCGAATACAGGTCATAGCTAAACGGATTAAGTGCGAGAATCCGGTTCGATATGTCGTGAACTGTGTAAATAGTGGTGTAATTTGGAGTGCGAGACTTCGGTCGTGGAGTATCGGGTATGAGTCTCGTCAGTCACCAATGTATTTTGAATACTGTATGTGATATTGGTGGTATGTTGGCCTAGTGGTTCGTAACCCATCTTGCTAAAGCATCAACAACACAAAGTAGTATTGGTTTCGAAGTGAGAATTTCCCCTGTATTGAAGAACTCTCTCAACGCAAAGCCGCGTAACAAATTTTATTTACCACTGTTAATAGAAGATTTAACTATTAAAAACGTTAATTTTCTAGCTAAAAAGTACTGAAATTGTAATCATCGTTCTGCATAGAAAAAATTTTATGAAAAACTGGTTGGATTCTTCTTGTCCATCTAGACGTCAAAATTGTTCGTGTACACAGTGCAAAAATAAACGTATATTTAAAACAAAAAACCGTCTACAACTTGTTTTATCTTCGAAATATTAATTAGGGAATGAGATTAATTAAAATTTCCTAATCAAATCTGTTTTGAATATAGCACAAACGTATTTTTATATAGGAAGGTTGAAAACAGAAAAATATCACAATACCTCAGACGTGTTTTTATTTTACAAGCAATTACTCTTATGGGATATTATAATCCTAGACAGACGGGTTCAAGCCCCATCAAACACCATACAGTCGTACAACACTGGGGAGTATTTCATTTGGTCCAAAATCGTTTGGTCCACAAGTTGTAAAACAGTTCGTTTGGTCCAAAATCGTTTGGTCCAACACTTGTAAAACAGTTCGTTTGGTCCAAAATCGTTTTATCATCCAGTTGGGGAGTATTTCATTTGGTCCAAAATCGTTTGGTCCACAAGTTGTAAAACAGTTCGTTTGGTCCAAAATCGTTTGGTCCACAAGTTGTTAAACAGTTCGTTTGGTCCAAAATCGTTTGGTCCACAAGTTGTAAAACAGTTCGTTTGGTCCAAAATCGTTTGGTCCAAAAGTACAGGCAAAACCAGAATTACAATTGTGTATTGTGGAGTAAACTTATGAAATAGACTGTACGTTTCACTGTGGACCATTCGATCGGGTCGTTTTATCCAAAACTCTACGAGTTCGTTTGGTCCAAAAGTATGAACTATTGCGTCCCTCACATAGAAGGCGTTCAAATAATCGCCGTCACGTCGTCAACCCAACCTCCTGCCTTCCGAGGCCTATTTGTTGTTTTCTGTTACGTTTCTAAATAATTGATATGTTTGCATTTATATACACGTACATATACATATATTTATTTATATATAATGTGTTTGTGTAATGTTTACTTTTTATCCCCAGTCAATCTTAAAACAACGCGTTTTAATTCCCTAGATTTGTGGATAAACATTGACTTTGCTTTGAGTTTGCATTTAATGTTAAACAGATGGTTTATTTAATCTATAATATTAAAACGAAACAGTGTTTTTTATTTCACGATTCTGAATCAACCACTCGACGGATTTTCATGATTTTTGTGTTGCAAGAAAGATAATTTTGAGAACTAGGGAATGTCGAAGCCATAATTTTAGTTTAGGGTCCCAGTTTTTTAGAAATTAAGTTTTAATTTTTAAAAAGTCTAGCAGCCGACGCTAAGATTCTAAACTAGCTTTTGGCATAAAATAATTTGCTTAACATAACAGCTGTAAACATTCAGCTTTTGTTTCACAAATTCAGCATTTGAAAAAAATGTAAAGACATATTCAGGGTTGACTTATTTATACTATGTGTAATGCTAATCATTGATACGTTCAATTCTTCTTTAAGAGGATGACCTTTCTGTCATGACAGTAAATGGTAAAAAAATGGTGATCACTCTTTGTGAAATTTGTTTTACAGTTAAGGTGTAGTGTTATTAAAAAAATTCCCACTTAAGGCCAATCAAGTGGGCCACGGTCCGTAATATCGTACAAAAAGTAACATGCTACTGCAAAACATCTGTCAAGATATAGGTACTACTGTAATTTAAGGTTTCTGTGTTTGGATGTCATTAGACACGATAAGAGCACACTGAACTTCTTCTGCAGATGAACAATCTGTTGGTTACGAGAAATATAAGCCGAATTAATAAATGCCACAATTCAAGCGCTTTAAATTGACTCTGGCCTGAGAAACTGTTTATAGTATGGAGTTTGGGCCTGTTTGATGTCACCATCTGGGTAAGTAACTTAGAGAGATCAATGATTTTTGTTGCTGAGTAGCGCCGGTAAACATGTACAACACTTCTTTAGTTGAATAACATTCATTGGCTCTATTGTGTATTCTTTCACTAAGCTGAATTAATACATTAAAGTAAACTCTTTAAAAGTCTGTAATAAACTGAAATTTAGGATTAATAACTTTCTATAACTTATCATGCATTTATTCATAAAATTATTAAAAATTTAATCCAGTAACTGAAAACCACTATTATTTAAAAAAAAAATATGGGCAACGTGCCTGAATGTTTGTCTCAGACAATTATGCATATCACAAAGAGTAGACCTATAATTGATGTACCTTAATGATATGTCTATGATAAATAAAAGTAGCCTATTTAACATTCATTTTCATAGACTGTAAAAGCCTTCTGCACATTTATTATTCTGTATCGTATTACATAATGGGAAATTGTCCAATGATTAAATACACATGTATAACAATTATCTCGTGATGATCTGTCAGTCTTGAATAATAAGACAAAATATCGGCAAAAGTAGTCAAAAAGGCAGACACCAACCAGTACAATAGATATAACATAATGCAATAAGAAATGATTGAAAGAGTTACTGTAATATTAAGATTATATAACTGTTCGTAATGGAACGTTATATTGCTAAACATGACATTATACAGAAGAACATCAATTTTAAAATAAGAAAATAAGATCCTTATATATAATTCTGTAAGACAACATTTTTACCAGGAAATTGTGGACGTCCAGAAAATATGAGTAGGCTAATTAATGTAATTTTCATGTTCTATTTTAACCTTTTGATTAATAGACAACCATGATCAATAGTAAACACTCCATTGTAAATAGGTACCGGTACAACAATACAAATTAAGGTGTATGATAAACATTTAAAACACGTTGGTCCACTGAACACTCTGTATATTAGAAGGTCGCCAAATGTGATAAAAACTGTTAATTTATAAGATTCCCAACCGTATGATACACTATTGAGCTTTAAGTTTGTTTATGTACGCTTTAGTGGTTTGAATACAACAAAACATGGCGTCTTTAACGTTAAAAACATAGAAAGTCAACATGTTTAAAGCAAAAATTGTATTAATATTATTATTGTATACGAAGGCGGATATTTGAACGCCTTCAATGTGAGGGACGCAATAGTTTATACTTTGGACCAAACGAACTCGTATTAATGTGTTGGACCAAACGATTTTGGACCAAACGAACTGTTTTACAACTGTTGGACCAAACGATTTTGGACCAAATGAACGGCAATATAAACGTAAAGTATATTTCATAAGTTTACTCTACAATGCAACATTTTACTTCTAGTTTGGCCTGTACTTTTGGACCAAACGATTTTGGACCAAACGAACGTGTTTTTAACTGTTGGACCAAAGGATTTTGGACCAAACGAACGAGTTTTTAACTGTTGGACCAAACGATTTTGGACCAAACGAACGGCAATATAAACTGTGGACCAAACGACTTTGGACCAAATGAAATTGGATAAAACGATTTTGGACCAAACGAACGAGTTTTTAACTGTTGGACCAAACGATTTTGGACCAAACGAACGGCAATATAAACTGTGGACCAAACGACTTTGGACCATTTGAAGATGATCCCAACACTGCGATCCTATAATTCGGAATTCATCTTATAGTTCTCATTGCTGTAGATTACTTACTCCAGGGATAAATCTATACACTTTGTCATCTCCACGAAAACCACCGACTGTGTATAATCAATGGTAAAACCACGTAAACTCAACGTTCCCTACCTGACTCCAGTGTCAAAGTTCGTACAAACAACTCAGCGTGTCGTGCCGAGGTCCAGCAGACAGGTGCGACAGCTGACAGCTCACGCCGCGCCATAATGACAGCCGTCCCGCCAAAACAAAGGTCGCGGACGAATTAATCTGTCAAATCGTAGAAAAAACGACCATTCATCTCCATGAGGCCAATTTAGGTGGACTAAATCTCCCCGAAATCTCCACGGAAAGGTCGTGGTGTCTTTTCGTGGGAAAACGTGAGACGTGGAAATGGATGTGTCAAGGTATTTAGGAGCTGTTCAAATTTGAGGATGTAAAACCATAGGTCCTATAGTGTCTAATCTTAAATCCGTGAAACTACTTGAGTGATTGTTTGATTTTTGTACTGTTGTTTTTTAGCCCCCTCCCTAGAAATTTTCATTACAGTATCTGGCAAATGTTCGGAGAAAACTCTATTTTGTCCGTAGAATTAAAATAGACCCTACAGTTTTTATTCTGTTGACACTAGTAAGGGATTGTTATTAAGTTTATGATATACTTTTTTAATCTTCTCGATAAAATTTTTTTAGCTTATTTGGATATTAAATTGCTCTATACTTATTTTTTTCGTAGACGTGACATTAAAACAATAGTGTAATTCCTTAACTTATTAGTAAAGTAAGTAAACATTGTTGTAAAATTCCCGTGCATTGCAACACGTCTATTGTACACAAATTTAATTTTTGTTTTATGTTACAGAGTAAAGTATTAAGTCTGCTAAAAATACTCAGCTAATCACAATAAGACAAAATTAAATATGTTTTCTGATTAGACATTTTTAACCACATAATCTTACAGGTTTGCAATTTTAATTCGTTATTTGCTTGGTTGTAAAAAAATGTATTGGGAAGTGTTCCATGATGTTAGCACAAAAAAATGCAATAAATATACAATGCATTTTGTTCCATAAAATTTGATAATTTATTTATTATTTAGCTTACACGTATCCACCATAAGATTTATGTTGCAAGACATTGTCTAAAATATATTCAAAACCCCTTAAAACCAATACAAGTAGCACTGTTTTGTGAGACTCGCTTAGCATATCCTATTACCTTTCAAAATTAAGTAGCGCTTTTTTGTCGCGAGACATAGTTTTTACTGGTCTTCTCTATGAATATATATTAACTCTAAACCGCTACAAACCCTCTCGAGTGGTTAAGCTAACCGCTTTTCGAAGAATCGGTTTACACTTTGCGACAAAAAGTTAAACAGTTTCGGCCTACCGTCTCCCCGATTGGCCCGTTAAATATTTATTAGCGTGTGTTCATTAGTGGTCGGGTCTCATTGCTTTTTGGTCGCCATGAAGATTAGGTGTCTCAAGGAGACTTTTCTGGAGCACGCCCCGCGCCTGAGCTTCAGCCCTTTTGATTTTGAGTTTTGGGTGAGTTTTAAAACAGTTTAGTAGGAATATGTGTATAAATGATGTAGTATAAATTTTGTAATCGTGCAATGTACATTTTTGATGATTTTATTTCAACAAATTAATTTAACTTAAAAAGTAAATATTGTAAGTTGATTTGTGGAAAGGAATATTTATATAATTTTGTGGGGACAAATATTCGAGCAAATAAATTTAGAAGTCTTGGTAAAGGCAATACTGAAACACATTTGGACACAGAAAGTATTAAATTTCATAAATAATATAGTCATATTCTATGAGCTATTTAGTTTATATAGGTATTTCTAGAACAAGCGTGTTCTTTTAATTCACACTTGAAGTGTAGATTAGTGTTGTTACGATTTCATATTGCTTAATAGCAGTTAATTAACTATTAGTAGTTAATTTAATATTTAATGACACATTGAATTGATTGAGCCAACGACTTTTGTATGCATTATTTAATAATAATGCATACAAAAGTCGTTGGCTCAATCAATTCAATGTGTCATTAAATATTAAATTAACTACTAATACATTCAGATGGAAATAGAATATAGACTTACAGTAACGGTAATGCATCCTTAGTCAGTTCCAACTCTATATAGTTTTAATAAAATTGGGGAACTGATTATTTTAGCGAGATTTGTTATAAAATCTTAATAACTCATAAAAACCACTTTCATATTTATTACAATTTAACATTGCTGGATAACATTACCAAATGTCTATCGTTAAACTACTAATTGTTTTATATATTTTTCACAACGGGAATGGACTATATTTTTCATAGTAGTGTATCTACAATCGAAAATTGTATGATAAAGAAACCTTCAGTATACTGATCTGTCAACATATAACATTACTGCAATCTTTTTTAAATCACAACAACAATAAAACTATACTAAAAGGTTAAAATATCTGTTATTAGGCAATTCAATGTTGTAAACACAACTAGTTTCGGCACCCGTGTGACACCATCATCAGGCTGTACCAGGACGGTCTTCTTTCTTCATATGAAGGGCGTCATATTGATTTGCACAAAAATAATTTATTTAACATGAAATAAAACTATACCTTTCACCGATTCTCAACGGGAATGGAAAGTAGCTTTTATGTTAGTGTGTCATAGAAAATGGAAGCCTATAAGCTAGAAACATTCAGTATGTGCTGATTTATTAACTTCTCAAACTACTATTGTAAACATACGTAATTCGTCACCATTTTTATACAACCCTTCGCTGATTCTATTACAGACAATGGAATACGTACTAAACGTAGTTTACGAATATTAAACGAGTATTCGTTATTAATACGATATAACGTCGAAACCCATCATTGTATGTCCATCTCAAACTTTTACACAATAATCTCCATGAAACATCATCACTCATAGAGATTCTCTTTCAACAATGAAATCTCCCATAAACCCACCTCACATTGTACGAGGACAAAGCTCACTACACAAGTAGTCATTCCCGGTGTCATTTGAGCTGTAAAAGTGTCAATGGCGCTAGCGACTCGCTGAGTAGCGTGCGGCACGCTAGCGTGTGCGTGTTGGACACAGCTATTCATTGTGCCCGGGACATCTAGGAAATTGACAACCGTAATGGACCCTTTAATGGCGGGGGATCTTGGGCTAAATAAGTGTGTAGATGAGGAATTGAAGGGTAAAATCTTTGGTGATTTTGAGGTGTTGAATAGTTTTATTATTAAAAAATTAAAGGGATTTTAAAGATTAAATTTATATCACAGGGCATAACGAAACGATGGGATTTTTACTTAGAATACCTGTATTTTTTACTACTAAACAAATAAGCACATTTCCATATGAAACCAAAAGGTTATAGTGTTATTTCTGGAATGTTTGTATATTTGTATTGTATCGCTTCGAAACATTGTGTATTTATTATCATCTGGTTGATCGCAAACAATATTGTTAACAATTATGTTTATTAAAAAGGTAAATTTTCTAATGTAAATAGGTTTTGAAATAAAAGTATCACGACTTTATGTAATAGTATATTTCTTATTCTTTATACCATTTTCAAGAGTTTGAATTATTATCTTTCTGGTTGTAGCCTGTAGTTCTTGAATATTCTTGAGGATATACCATCGAACTCAACCATAACCGTCTGTTGTGTTATATACTTTGATGGGATATACATATTACCTAATCAAATACTGCAGCAAATATAATCTAATCTATGAAATCAGTACTCAGTTTTAAGTACTGTATGTATGGTAATTTATTTCACCGATGGATTTACAATTTACTATTTCTGTCAAGAAAATCCACCTTATCAAAATTTTGAAAATATAGCATACAAAACTTTAAGAGTATGGGACGAGCAAACATCAGTATCAATATCCATTAAAAACTCCTGAACAAAACTTATAGAAATAGTTGGTTTCATTATTGTAAAATCGATTAAAATGCTGACCTCAGTACATCTAAATCTATTCGACAAATCCCAAAATATTTATTTCAATTTTTTCTCACAAAAATAAAAATACAATCATGTTCACTTTACATGATTTGCAACATTCACGTACATTACACGTAGCAAAGTTAATTTTAAAATCCCTCCAAGACGAAGCCCTACAATATGTGGGAGAGCTAGAAATCTCCCGCCTTATTTACACCGCGCGTGGAATACCGCGGGTAAAAGCTCAATAAAATTTAATTACCGAGATATTTACAGTGGCGTGTTTTCAATAAATACTGGCCAGTAAATGCTCAGGTCGGTAATTAATGGCTAGGAATGTCTGCTATGTTAGGTTGGCATCCCTGTGGTAATATCGTTCCTGTGTAGTGGTAGCACTGCTTCCAGGAATGCCAATCAGAGTCTATGTTAAGCAACAATCAGTAAGGTGTCGAAGATCAAGTACGGAATTTGAATTATTAAATTTTAGACAAAGTATTATTATTATATTTTTGTTTTACTAAATAATAAAATATTAATTTGGGTGAAAATACTTATTAATTGTTGAGTAATTAATGTATACACAGTAAACTCCTTGAATAAAATGGTACATTCGAATTTTTTATTGAACAACGCAGTATATCAGGAAAACCTTAGTAGGAAGGTGGTAATACTCTTAAAGTCGCTTTACTAATTCTTAAGTGGTAATAAGTTGGAAACATATTGTTTTTAAGGATTCATTTTTTTAATGTCACAACATACGCATTTAAAAATCATTTTTCAAAATTGATGAAAATTACTTTAGCTATACAAAAGAATACAAACCGATCATGATGACCTCTTCAGTGTATCGTGTGTTACAGGTTACAGTGCTTTCTATACTAATTGTAATGTATTCTTGTAATTGTAATGTTATGTGTTCTGAAAGCTTATTTGATTTATTTTGTAAAGACTAAATTAACGTTTTATTTCATGATGATGAGAAATGAAAACTGATAGATTTGTGTTATTCGTACGTTTTTACTCAACTGTATTTTTTTTACCTGAATTGAATGCAATACAAAATAGTTAAGGTTTTCATGCTCAAATACACAATAGTTAAGGTTTTCATGCTCAATTGCAAAATAGTCATAATTTGGGAGTTTAATGCCATTTAAAGCCCTGACGTGGCAATCAAATGTGTGTGTAAACAATATTACATTATATAACTATTCTATTATTATACTGTACCTGTGTAGGCTATAGTTAATGTATGTATACTCTATCCTTGCGTTGCTAAAACACACCTATGTAATGAAACACACAAACAGCTACAACTGTATTTGTCTACATTTGACTTATTATTAAACATTGAATTATTTCAAGTTGAATCCACAATAAAATTGTATTAATTACTTTCGTCGGTGAAATTTTAATTTGAATTGAATTTAAAGTCACAATAAAATTCTAATAACTTTAAACCAAAGTTTTTAAATATTTTGTTTTTATACACGAATTCAAACAACATATTATTCGTAAATTTGAGACAATTTCTAACAATCCACATTTTTTCTTCACTTCTTGCACCGAGGTTCATTGTTAACCCCCCTCACCCTACCCCTTAACTCTTGTCAGTAGTTATCACGCCAACCCCTGGACGTGGCGAGGCGGTAGTTAAGTGAAACTAGTTTGTGTCACGCCGTGATAACATGACAGAAGACCTGTTTGGTTATCAGAGAAGGAAGGAAGTGGCCGACGTTACTAGTGAGGTTGCGTGCGAGACGGAATTATTTTTTATTAAAAGACGTCGCTAATGTCAGAAGGGCGCACTCGTCGTGGACACAAGAAGTGTCGACTCAGATTGATACGCGGGTGATTTGAGCGGGTAATCTAGAGTTTTAGGCGGGAAAGTACGTCGTTTGCGTTTCAATTGCTAAATTCTGAATTACGTAGTCAGGTGGATTTTTTGGTTGTGGTGATATAAAAAATGTATGGCTAAATTGTAAAGTGTGTTTTGTGTACTGCAATGTATGCTGAAATGTTCTGATTTTCCAGGAATAGAAACGCGTTTCTTTTTAAAACTAAGTAGACTATGTTTAATTTCCATAGTGTGACACGTTTGAACAAAAAACTCCGACTAAGTTTGAAAATCAATAGAGACCCTATGTGAAGCGATTATCCTAATAAAACCTTATATGGTATTTGGAGGGGGCAAACTATAACTTATTTCTTAAAAATCCGTTTCAATAGAACAAACTGTATGAACAGGTTTGTTCTATTGAAACGGATTTTGATTTTGATTGAAAACATATAACACTAAACTAGGAGTAACACTTAATACAAATTGTATGTGGCAATCCAAAACACGGTGTTGCATAATCCCAAATTGTAAAATCATTTACCAAATGTACGATTGCAATTTAACTGAATCTTGACAAAAACAAAACCGGTCCGAACGGCATTCCTTGTCGTACTCCAAGCAACTTTGTGGTGCTCACCTTTCCCAGTGTTTATAACAGTGATTCAGACGACATAGAGAGGACATACACGGGTGATATGTCAGGGAGAGGTCGATATGTCAAATAAACTGCCACTAGAGCGGAGCTGTCTGTATGTGAGGGGCTACTTTCTATCAGGGATTATTCGAGAAGGGAAAGACAAAGAGTGTTTCAAACGCTGCATTTTCTTACAAAATATTATTCTGCATGTGCTGTAATATATTTTGTAAATATTTTTTATACTTTTATGTTTCTAAATCGTAGTTGCTGTAAACTATGGAAAACTGTTTATTCGTTTATTTAACTCTCACGATTGTTTTTCACAAAATAAAAGGCTTAGTAGTGCCATAGATAAAACATATTCCAGTCTATGGTAGTACTAAAACTAATTTTTAGTCAGCTTGATCAAACTTTAGTTTTTTAAATTTATTATTTTCACTTGTGGAGGAGAAAATCTCACAATATTTGAACAATCAAAATAATCCATCACTAGTTTGTAGTTCAAAATGAAATTAAAATACCACAATTATCATACATAATATGCCCCTAAAATCTAGAATACCATTCAAAATCAATGTTCTAAACACCAATAAAAATTATACAACAAAAGGGTATTGTTTTCACGTAATATCATTATGGTCATGCCATCAACCATCCCTGGAGTGCAAATTTTCAATATGATGAGCAATCCACTAAACAAGCAGGTTTCCTCGAAGACGCATGTTTACCAGGAAGTAAAGACACATTGACAAGTTGACGTAGAGTCCCGAGGCGATTCTGACGTTGCAGCCATTTGCAGGATGATGGATCCGGTTGTCGTTGTTGATAGTTTGCCAACTCCACGATTTAACCGTCGATGGCTCAGCTCTCGGTCAAGGAGTACAGGGAAACACCGAAGAACGTGATAGAAAACCCCAAGGAAGGGAAAATATTGTGGAACACTAGGGGAAAATCCCCACCTGGATAACATTTTGTTATGTCTAGGGTAAACAAATTTTCACACTCCCACGAGGAGGTTAAGACCTTCTGTGCTAGAAGGAGGAAGTGATTAAGTGGGTCTTTGGTTACATTCTATTTTACATATATTTTACATATCACTATATTGTATGTCTCGAAAAGCTCGAGATTTAGTAAAATCTCCATTCAACCTCAAACGGAGGGATTGTTCATTCTAGTCTTAGGTAAACTGAAAGAATTCGTCGCCACGAAAACACCAAGGGCAGCAATTTTAAGTCAAATATTCTTGAGACCGATATCATTTTCCAAACAAACATAAACATAAGGACTGCCATTCCATCTAATGCAGGATGTACAAAATTCGCGACCACTTTACACTAAGAATCGTGATGAATTTGAATTTCCATTTCAAGTCCCTCAAATCGCATTTCAACTCCCATAATTACCGTGGCATGACAAGTTATCGCATTTTAAAGAGGTATTTAGCCACCAACGTCCTCCAGCGCTGGCCCAAGTCCTGATTACAGCGGTAAGCGGTCTGTCAGCCGTCGCTGTCACTGCCCCAGGGCCGTCCGAGTTGAAAAATCGGAGAGGTTCCGTCTGCAGCGCGGTGGTCCCAAACAATATGGCTCATTACGAGCCGCATTAATAGCGTCCGGCGCTGCTCATCAGGCGGTTTAATTGTTTTAAAATTACACGACCCTTTGAATGTTGATTTTCGGAGTGATGAGAGGTTTGTCCGCCGTTCCTCAGGGGTCGTCTTGTCGCAATCATCGCCGATTGTGATTGGCTGTGCAATCATGGACGATTCCCGATCAATCTCGCATTACAATCTCACCGAGATTAAACTCTCTATGGGATTCTCGATTTCCGAATCGATTTGTGTTTTCTCTTCCGAGGTTGAATGTGGTAACCTAATCAAGTGTAGGGAAATATGTATTTCTGAAAGTTAACGTGTCGAATTTGTTAGGACATCAATTTGAAACGAACGTAGGCTCAGAGTGTTTGGACTAAGTATGTTGTCATCAAGAGTCGAATAAGTCTTAAAAAAGATCAAGTATTATCGAAACTTCTTGTCAATAAACTTAGCTACTGTCTGAACGTTGAGTGTTAGATGTTTGAGACATACATGTAATAAAACACGTTCCGAAAGAAGATTTATAGGTTTAGTAAATGGCATAAATAGGATGAAGTCCAAGTAGTATTCAATTCTTCCAATAGCAATAGTTGATGGGATTTTTCTTTATTATTATACCGCCATTGCCATTCGCAAATGGCGCCCGAACAGGGACAATTTTCAGCTAAATTTTGCGCTTTTTTGTACCTCATGTGAGACATCTCAAACTCATAAAAAATGATATTGACACAAGTCCTACCCTACAATCCAAAACCTAACCAACCTCAATCATACAAATAAAAATAGACAACTTTCAATCAATTCAGCAATACAAATTCCCACAACACCCTTGAAAACGAAACTCCTCAGTCACTCGATTTCTTCCCTCTCAACTTCGGCCACAATTACAATCACCAGCTCAAGTACTGGAAGTGCGGGACCTCACGTCAGCTGTTTTCAATTGGAGGTAGAACGACGACAATTGAATGGCCTGTCACGTCACGGTCGTGCCTTGCACCGTTGTCTACCATCGATCTTCACCAGCCTGCTAATTGCCTGAACAAGTGCCACAGACACCTACAACTACATACACATGTAGACGAGTTAAACAGGGGGGTTGGAGGGGGCCGGGGTTTATAAGGTAATGAAGAAAGAGGGGGGGGGTCGTACTGGGGCTATTTAGTTGTGGATTCTTTTTTGAGGCTTAAAAGTCGTTGGCTTCAAAGTTTTAATGTGATTATACTGTACATATCAATGAAATATTGACCCTACATATGTATGGAGGTGGTGTTAAAAAGGGGGGGGATGTAATGCAACGAGAAGGGGGTCAGATCGTAGAGGTATTTTAGCTGTGTGTTTTTGGAGTTGTTTGGAAGGTTTGAGTATTGTTTGCTTTGTAGTTCATGGTTTTGTAAAATATCTTAAAGCAAAATTGTCAGTTTGAACAACTTCTTAAAGATGAAACTTTTGGTAAAAAAATCCTTTCTAGTGTTTTACTCATGTTTTCATGACGGTTGAAAACTTTTATCTGCCACCAAACACACATAAGTATACTACCAACTGCATATATTTCATCATTGTGAATTCTACGATCAAATCGTGCCCTAAGGCTGTAAGCCTTTTACTTCACCGTTGTCGGAAAGATAGGTTCTGATGACACCTGAAATAGTCGGTTAAAAAGAATATAGGCCCCAGATAACTGCCTTGGGGTACTCCCGGCCGCTGTTATACGCAATCTGAACACTGTTCCCGCCGAAAGTATCGGTTTCCCGCCGTTTACTGGCGTTTCAGAACCCTCATTCAACGTCACATGTATTTTATCTAGTTACTTCTCTTGTGAGATTTTTTTTACTGCGATTTTCCAAGCCGAAAAATGCAAATTATCGATGTTTTATGGATTGTGTGTTAGTTTGAACAATGATTTTGTGAGTCTAATGCGTACTTTGAAACAGTCTTTAATGGTTGGAATTTGTTATTTAAGGTAGAAATATAGAGAGAACAAAATGTTCACCTCGCCACTTTTAACCAAGTTTTTTTACTACCTATCTTTGCTGAGCGATACATATTTGTAATTAGATGTATACATTTTAAGTTATAGTTATAAATAAAGATAATTAAAATCATTTTCTCACCAAGTCCTTAGTTTTAAATTAGTAACACCCTCATATTCGTTTTTTCTACCGTGGAGTAAAAATTCTACGAAAAATATAGATTATGAAATACAGTAATGTAATAATTATTTTGGAAAATATAAACTACACCTCACTAACAAGGGTAATAATACTTTAAACAATTAGAAATACCTCGATATCGAGCTATGTAAGCCTTTCAATTGTCCGAATACAGCCCGGAAACGACCGAATCTCGTTTGTCCCTCGTTAGACCCTTACTTTATAATTAAAAGTCAAGTGGCCAAACCAAACAGTTTGCTCGACTATTCACCATTATACTTGTTCCTTTCAAACTTACAAAAGGCCAAGTCACGAATTGCGCCGGTTAAATGGGCAATAAGGACCTCAAGTTGGATTTTTACCGATTAATTAACAACAAGTACTCTTTGGACTTCTTTGTCCGCGCACAGCAATGCTTGACCGGTCCCAAGTGGGATAATTGGGTTCTTTTATATTTTGAACTTAATAGAATTTGTATTTCTAATTGAATTTTTGGAATTTTTAAAATATAAAATTTCTGTAATAGATCTTTTGGTAAAAAGAAACTCATTATGCCTGAAAAAGTTGTAGAGTTTCAGTATAACGTTCAAAAGTTGCTGACGCAAACGTGAAAATATTCTTCATTTAACACTTGTTTAAAAAATAGGTGTAATATATTAATTGACCATTTTTTTAAATATATTACAAGGTTGAAATAGGTGCTTTAGCTTTGAATTAAGTATCATACGTAGGCCATCAGGTAAGTATCAACAGTTTTGTTAAACACTTGTCACAATAGTTCAAAAGTGTTATGTTTCGATCATTAGTGTGGGATTAATCAATATTTTATGTTAGCTATACAATAACTTGGCTTATTAGTTTATTGAAATTATATATGGATACCTATTCTTTTAATCATTATTATATGAAGTTACTTATACAGGATTGGGCCAAAATTTGTCAAACGTAGTGATGGGGTGTCACCATTGAATCCCATGGTAAATTGTTGATTGCATCATATGAAAATCTTCACTCAACAATTTACATGTTTACCTACAGTGCATTTTCCTCCTTATGTTTGTTAACTTTTTATGTTAACATTTTGTTCAAAGCTTAGAAAGTACTCCTACTGTTCGCAAACACTCATGTAGTTCAATATTTTACCGTGACTCATCCAAAGTGTATTCTCAACTTGAGCTGCAGATAGCGTCGTCGAGGACACGTGGCGGGATATCTGACTAATGAATTAAGATGGCGGATCGACGCCGGCCTCTGATTGGCTGACGACAGGGGTGACAGCGGTCAATAATAGGCTTAGTAAGCATCCGTCAACCCTTGCACTGTGGGGTGGGACACCCCCTACTGTAAGCCGCTTGTAAGCAGCTGCGGGGACATTGAAACATCTGCCTTGCTGGTCCATTAGGAGTTACGACGTAAAATCTGAATATCGATTAGCTATGTTAAACAATATTTTGAAATTTTGTTTTTATGATTGTAGAACCAACAGTGTTTAGAACACGTGCTGTACAAATTCACATCACTACTATCGTTAATATTGAATTGTTTTTCACATTACTTCAGGCTAGACCTAGGGGTTACGGCATTATCACTTATTATCATTATATCACGGTCATATATCATTATTATATCACGGCATTATCACAGATAAAATCAATTGGTGATTTGGCGGGATTTGAACCTGAGACCCCAGGAACCGGAGTCCCGCGCTCTAACCACTAAACCAGCTCGCTCCCCCAAATATTCATATATTACTAAAGGTTAACTTTAAACTACCTTTTGATCCATGGAATTTCGATTTTCCCAGAACAATCATAAGTGAATGGCATAGATATATAGTCTAAAAGGTTAGAGATATCAACAACCTCTATATTATAAATAATGTTGTAACTAATATCGACATGTGTTACAAGTTTAGAATGTTGATTAGACATTTTTTATTTTATTTATTGACCTTTATGTGAAATTCCAAATTTCTCTGGATGGTGATATAAGTTGTAGTACTTAGGCTATGTGACACAACTTGTCATACTTACAGCTTGTTCCTATTCGTTGTTTGCTTTATGGTTACAGTACTTCTCATAATTGATACTACTGGTTTCGAGGGTTTGGTTGCTTCCGTATTCAAGATTCAGAGGTATAATAATCTATCCAGCATCTAATCCAGTTTGGACATTGACAAAAGTAGTCAAATATAACGCTAGCATTTGATTTGATTGTTTTTTATTCACCTCTAGAACAGCAACATTTTCGTGTTTTTAATTCACATGACATTTCTACTTAGAATAAGGTAATTTCTTTCTAAACGTCAAAATAAAAATTATTTTTGCTTTTTCAAAACACAGGACATTCTTACAATTTCTAAAAGACACGACAAAAACTTAATTCAAAACATATCTCCAATAAACACATACATAATTTTCATTATTCCATCACACCAATCGTTTCGAATCCACCAAACAGCAGTTTTATTGAATCACCGCATTCTAATTAAATCTGACCAGCGCAGTGGACTCGGCGATCACCCGAGTAGAAACCGAACGCCAAAGCGATGACGGGACAAAAATGTCAACAACGCCAAAGGGATTTCACGAGCTGCTGAGCAAACGACTCCCAAACGCGCGTTGTCAAAACACAAACGGAGCGACATTTTAATTTTGAGCCCACAACCGGCGTTCCAATTATACCGCGGGTGGTTTAATGACAATTTGAGCTGTAAACGCACCCCTCGCTCGGCCTCGCGCGGATTTTATTAAAACATTGTTTATCCTTTAATACCCGCGGGTTTTTCATTTGTCGATCTCCAATCTGATTTCATCAGGTCACATTTGTGAGTTTGGGTAGGGTGAGTTGTTGTTGTGCTGGGGATTCTCTTTAAAAGGATGTTTGGTGCGATTTTGCTTGGTTATTTAAAACATTGTTGTTTGTATCTACGAGAAATTTTTATTTTGATCACTTTTTTAGGTTTGGAAACTTCCTTAGTCTAATTTGACGAAGGATGGGGGTAAAGCTAAGTCTTTTCTTCGAGGTAAGACTTTTGCGTTGACTTTTTACCATAATCTCAAAGCAAACCCGTGATCGAAATAAAATTTTAATGAAGGTTTTCACAGGAAAGAAAAGGAATAGTGTGTTAAATCCAAGGTCAATTGATCCAACTATGAATTGTATATAGTTCAAACACATGATGAAAATTTTCCAATAACGGAAAGTCAATCTAAATTAAAAATGCCACTTCTTCCTTGGATGAATCCTAAAGATTGACATAGGCAGTTCAACGACCCTTACTATACCCGTAAACACACATTTTTAAGTAACTTGGCCACATGAAATTTGCATTAATTTTTCAGGGCAGAAACGAGAAAAGCTTTTATCCAAGGAAATTATTCACAATAGCCCCGAATGTTTTGAGTAACCCGTCCAATTTCACTCACTTTAGCTCCTACAAACTAAAATACACTCCTACATCTCCTACCTAAATTCATAAACACAAAAGATTTTCAACAAAAGTAAATACATGCTACAACTCAACAACCAAATCAAAATCTGTCAAGGCGAACCCGAGACCTTCCAGTGACAATTCCCAATTCCCAAGGTCCGCGGCCAACCTTGTGGCCAATGCCGCACGATCTTATCACCTTATCAACAGTGACTCAACCGGTGGTTGGCCAACACAACTCACGCGTCTGACATTACCAGTGTCAAAACGCCCGAAGAGCTCCGTCCTGCTGGACAGTCCGAGCATGACTGCCGGAGATTTATCTATCACGATTGCGCCGATCTCTATCTTATAAACAATTACGCCCACAGGTGGCCAACAATGGGTATTCAACGTAGATTCGCCCGATACTCCAGAGACCTTCCTCGACGAATGTTTGGCAAAACAAGATGGCTTTCTCACGAGGAAGCCGGGACTCAGCGGACCGCGAAGATGGAGATGGTCGCTTCTGTTCGTGCAGGAGTGTTACAATGTCCGGGAGAATCGTGTTTGCTGTGTGAGGGTGGAATGGTGAAGTGGGAAATGGCAAGACGTACTTACTGCAGAGGAAATGTATTAAAAAGTTGAGGAGTTGTAGATGGTCGCTTCTGCTCGTGCAGTGTTACAATGTTTAACTGAAGAATCGTGTTAAAAGTGTGAGTAACTTAAAATGGTGGGAAAATTGGTAAGTCGTAACCTGCTCCAGAGGAAATTCATTGAAAATTTGCGAAGGTGTGGATGGTCGCATGTTTGTGCATGATGACATGTGTTTAACTGGTAGGAAGAGAGTTTACAATAGTTGAATCTGAAATAGTAAGTACAGCAGACTCTCTATAACAAGTGTATCATGGGGATTTAATAAGACTTGTTATCAAGCTTGACTTCCTGTCGAGATTTACAATAACACAAAATTAAGGGTCGTATTAAATCAATGTTATTTGAAAATGACTCTTCTCATCAAGGGTCTTATTGAGGTTTCACCGTACTTCTTTTCAAAAAGGGGATGTTAAAAGGTTAGGTTATTTTTGATTGAGTACGGTGTCCGCAAGACTACATTTCGCATCTATAATCTAATCCACTTATCCATAATCTAAATTTCCTCCCAACAATTGAAAATGTTTGTAAGAAACTTTTCTTGCAATAGTTTCAGGTAAAGTAACAACCAAAAGTAACAACCAATGCTACTTTCCGTAGGATTTCTCAAGTCCACCATATTTTGACTGTTCCAAAGCATTTGGTACGTTCTAATAATAGGAATATTTTAACTCTGTGTATTCGTCAACTTTTCACTATGCGATATTTAATAAGAGCAGCGCCCGGTTTTTGGCAAGTGTATACATTGTCTTGCGATTCCCTCCTCGAGAAAGATTGTTGTCAATCAGTGACGCTCAGTCACGTGTTAGTGTGAGTTAGTGTTAGTGTGAGTTAGTGTCAGTGTTAGTGTGAGGTCACAGCTCGACCACACCCAGGGTATAACCATTAGAGACAACACCCTGGCAAAGGGGTGGTCCACGTCAATTGGTTAGGCAAAGTCTCTTTGGGAGCCGCTGTTCGGTAGCGGAGTGATAATTTGTGTCCTTTGACTGACCGAGCCGCTGGACATACTCGGTGGCCGAGAGTTTTGTTCCACTAGTAACAAGGGAGAAAATGTGTACACTAGACGGAAAAGTTGGGGAAGAGAAAACATTGTGAGAGAAAACGGATAGCTATCAAATGGTGTAAAGTCGGTGCAAAACTGAAATATTAGTGCAATCTATTCAACAGCTTCAAAGTTTTGGTCCAGTTATATCAATAAAAACTATTTTGATATTTTCAATTTTTACCATTTCAACCTGAAGAGGACTTTTTAACCATGTGTAACAGATTCAGAAAATAATACTCAAAATATTTTTCCAAAATGGTAAATTCTTTTTGGAATCTCTAATTGAGCAAATTAAGACAGTAAAGACCCCAAAACAACTTAGTTTTTAATATGGCTAGATTATGTACAGTATTTGTTATTAACTTTTACGCCAATCGCAATATAATTTTTGCATTAAAAAGTACCACTGTATTTATTGACGAATTAAATTTCAAAACTCGTACAAGTTCACCTATTTATGTTTCTTGATCAAGGTAAGCAAAGTCTGTTATTTAAGTAAATTGCAACTGTCCTCAACAATATTCCTGATAATAATTACTGTACTAGAAGGTAATAAAATGTCAATACATAATCTTTTAATATCTCTTAAGAAATGTCCCTTAAAATTCCCAAAACCCAACCCTCAATGCCACATAAGTCAAACACGAGCTTTGGAGAACTGTTTTCTTACAACACGAACAACTCTATCAGTTTTGCCACCTGACGTTCACAAAGGGTTAAAAGACTGACCTTATCTTAATTACTTAACAAGTCGTTACCAACCTAACCGCACAAAAATATCGTACTTTGACATGACAGGCGGGGATGTCGCTGTGGTGGGAAAGGGTTGAATCTTATCTCGATGGCGAAGTGGGAAATTATAGTATGTTGACATGCAGCGGGGGGAGGTGCTTGTTTGATTTTGATATGAATAATGACTTTTAGGAAACATGTAGGTTATTCTCCTCTTTTGATATGTTTGAACTGTTGTTTTTTTCATTTAAATTCTGTATCAACGGTGTTGGCTTTGATTATTAATTTTTGGAGTTTTTTAATGTTAAGTACAGTTTTTTATCTTATTTGTCTGGTTTTTTGCAATTCGTCAAAATATTCTCATTAGCTTCCTAATAGTGATGGTTTATTTTAACTTTTAAATGCCCACCAGCTTCTGGGGCCATTCGTCTAAACATCATGTAAAAAAGCTAAACAAAATTCAATATTTATTTTGAGTTAAATATAAATATGGTGTATTCTTTGTAGTTATTATGAAGTTCGAGAGGTATGTTATATGATGCCTGTACCTTAAACCTTGACCGAACTAAATTTGTCTGTCTTCAAAGGTTGATAGAAAAGATCAGGAACACAAGAAACTAGATTTCACAACATAAATCATTTCACATTACTGTAAACCAACAAATGCATCAATATTCAAAAACGTATAATGGACCATTTCGCTTATTCAAAGTTATGTCACTAACATCTACTATACATCCAAATCGAATACAAATACGTAAATCGGAATGCTCGACAAACATATCAAATACATCACTAAAAACGTATAGGAGGCTGAAATTCCTATTCAAGTAGGATGACAAACACCTATGGGGACCGATGGCCTCTATACTCAATGCAGGATGACTTGCATCTCACAACAAGACGTATCTCGGCGCCGTAGCAAGTGTAGAGATGAAGAGATGTGGAGTTGTAGAGATGCTGTGAGAGGTTCGTGAATAGTACTGAAGCGCCGCTCAGATGTTTGCCCTCCTCTTCATCAGATCGTAATGGCTCTTGACTCCCCTCAGTTCTACCCGGCGATTCTTGCCAGTCAGTTGTATTTTAATATTGGTATTGATTCTTGTGTTGGGAGATTATAGGGGAACGGTTACAGTTTGTAGAAAATATAAGGATTTGGATTGAAGGTACTTTGGTTTATACCGACACCTAAATTTGTTACCCTTTAGGTTAGGTTCTTAGTTTTAGGGTAGGTTAGATTAGGTTATCCTCAGGTTATCTTAACCGAACCTAACCCAATTTAGACCAGTTTGCTCAGCGTATTTTACCCTAAAGCGACACGAATTACATTTGTACCATTTTCTTAGTTTTTCCACTAAAATCTATAGCAGAACCAGTTACCAAAACAAAAACACCGACTAGAACCGTATAAAGACAATCTTTTCCGCACTCGCGATCTTTTCCAGCCACCTACACGTAACTCTGACATATTCGAACGAAACAATTTTCACACGACACCGGTGACCACAAGATTCTATGACGCAATCTGGCCCAATTGCAGATTTAGGTTTCAACACCCGCTGTTTAGAGGCGAGAATGTATAATTACGAGATGAGGAATGTCATCAGCGACAGCGTCACCGCAACTAATGGCGGCAAATCCTCCCGGGCTGGTGGACACTGCGGCAGACCTTCGCGTCGGCTGCTGGACACTGAGGCATTATGGGTAACCGATATACGAGGCATTATGGGTAACCGATATGGAAGGCCGTGGTAAAGTACACTACCTGCTCTGCCTCGCAAGCAGCGACTAATGACAATCCCCGGCTCCTAGCTGTTTTATTGCGTCGATAGTGGCTATTAGAAGTCGCGATGTTTTATTGGAGAATCCTTCGGTTTACAGGATCGTGTTTCTACGCGTTCAGTAAAATAGAGTGTTTGATTTAAAAATTACCTGGGCACAGTGTGCAGTAGGTACGAAGATTAAAGTAGTAATGATGCGATTCTTAGTAGATATAGTATATTATGCGTAAATATTTCCAGTAGCTTTTCCACAATGGCAACAGTCTTGATAGCGGTGAGCAGTAAATGCAAGCTATACTAATAACAGAACAATATCAAATAAATTCCCAGTAGTTGCCAGCACGAAGGTCCAAGATTCCTAATAGTTAAAGCGCATCCAGCTCCAAGATTCCTAGTAGTTACAGCGCACACAACTTCCCAGTAGTTACAGCGCATCCAGTCCCAAGAGCCCCAGTAGTTACAGCGCATATAGCTACAAGAGTCCCAGTAGTTATATCGCATCCAGTCCCAGTAGTTACGAGTACATCGCACCAAGCCCCAGGAGTCCCAGTAGTTACAGCGCATCTAGCCCCAAGATTCCCAGTAGTTACAGCGCATCAAGTATCAAGATTCCCAGTAGTTACAGCGCGCCTAGCTCCAAGATTCCCAGTAGTTACAGCGCAGCCAGTTCCCGGTAGACGGCGCAGGAAGTGTCACTAATATTCCAGTCAGAAGCGGCCTCTGACCTCGGGGCCGTGCGAACTGAGGCCCTTATAAATATCCAATAATTACACAACCCGTCTCTACACCCGATCCCATTTAATTACCTGTAAATTACAGTTTATTGCCCGTAACTGGCCGCGCTGATGGATCTGGCACGTTTCAATTTTGTGCTGGAGGTTCGCCCGCCCCGTAATCGCCCGGGTATTGGCCGGACAATATGTGGTTTACCGCGAGAAGATGGCTGCCGGAAGATTATTTTTACTGCTTCTCATATTTTTAATCGAAATTATGATTTGATTTATATTTTTTGCCATGTCATTTAGCATTAGTCGGGACTTATTTGGTTAGTATGTTGTCAGACTTATCAAAGTCATCAGGATTTTTGTAAATCGAATGTTAAACATTTGTAACTCTTTTTGCTGTTAGTTAATGGTGTATCGTTCCCATGAGTTTGTTGTTTGAAATCAACACATTAATACTTAGGTATTGAGTAGGATTAAATACACGCAATTCTTGAAATCATTGCGTTGAACACTTTGGCATTTGAATTGGTCATGTTAGGATTACTAAATAATCAAGGATGCCATAAATTAGATGGAAACAGATCACGATTTCGGAAATTATTGATTTTTTTCACGATCATTCAAAATGTCCCATCAATCGGGAATCATCCCAACTATTCCCACCCGAAGAAATAACTTCTTCCAATCAACTTCAGACATTCCACCGGTGTCAAAGACAATCGGTGAAGAGTCCGGGGTCTTTGTCCCTATCATTGGACCCAATGACACTCGATCCTTCGCACGTCAAACGTTTGTAAAGTCATCGAGAGGTTCACACTTGAATGTGATGGACGTCATCTGTTGTTGCGAGAGTCATCGAGTTCTGGGGGTAGCAGCCTGCAGCCCTTCGACAGCTAGAACAGACGTCGGATGTGTGACTGAGTGCTACTGTTCAAGCTGTGTACTTACACTAGAGTATGTGCGTGTTAATTGTGAAGTAATTTGATTTTTCTCGGTTTCCAACAGAATAAATGTTTGAGACACTCTATGGAAGCGGAAAACTAGTTTTCTCCTGCAGTACTTCCAAGGGGCCTAATTGTATTCATTGGTTAATCCACTCCTTAAATATAGCTCCATAAAGTGTCGTCATATACAATCAATGAAATGTAAACAATGACTGTCATACAGTAGGAGCTTGGTTGTGTGCTCACCTGCTAATCAAAAGGTTTTCGGTTTGATCCTGAGAGCGTCATAAGCTTTTTGATTAATCGAAACAGAATTAGGCTGTCCTTGAACATTTGAGATTTTGACAATGTTACAATTTCTGGCTAAAAAAGAAGCTGATCTTTCATGGTAAAAAGCAATCATTTGCATTTTAACATTCATCCTCAATTAATTTTTGCATCCCCGTTATTCAACCATGGTGTAATTTAATATATCAAATTTCGTGACTGACTAAAGTTATATAAAATTAAATTAGAAAATCAGCCATGCAATGTCTAAACTTTAAAGAAACACGAGCTCAAGTTTAAGAACTTGACATGTTTAAAACTCAAGTTGCAGGAATAGTTCTGTTTTCACAACACCTTGTGAACATTTTATGTTTGAACTGTTAAATTGAAACTCTGAATTTGTTTCCAAAGTCTATGAAGATCATGTCAAATTACCTACCTCAAACAGCAAAATTACTCCTTTTTTTACACCTAATTTTCAACACTTCGA
The DNA here is from genome assembly GCF_028750875.1 of Macrosteles quadrilineatus. Classification (NCBI taxonomy): domain Eukaryota; kingdom Metazoa; phylum Arthropoda; class Insecta; order Hemiptera; family Cicadellidae; genus Macrosteles; species Macrosteles quadrilineatus. The sequence continues at coordinate 61,936,704 of NW_026542602.1, forward strand.
CACGGTACAGTAAATAAACTGAGGTGTTTAAGGGGTGAAAAACGAGCCTTGGACTTGCTTCTGTCGCAAGATAGATCGCCAGCCGTACATCTCGGGCTGATAAGCGCCATACATCATCTGCCCTTATAATAGGGCAGTGACACCAGCAAGGGTTCTAAACTGCGGCCCCGGGGAGTCATTTTAATATGTCACAACGACGCCAACTCCTTATTATTTCCTTTTCGAATAAAATGGAAACATCTCGAGGGCGCGAACACATTTGTCTCCTCGGGCCATTTGAGGCCGTTTCGTTAGCGGTTACGTCATTATGCGCTTTGCATGCGGGACTTCGGGAAATCGTCTATAGGGTGATTGAAAATGATTCCTAGTCTGTGAAAAGGTTTGCAAATATAAAAGATTGTTTGCGAATAGTGAAAAAAGTGGATGTGTGTAGTGGTAGGATCGCAGACGTTCTTTCTTGGAGTCTCGGGTACAAACCCCGCTAATCACCAATAGATATTAGCAATGTGGTAACATTGGCTAAATGCTTCGAAGCTCACCTATAGCTGTTAACTTTAAAACGAAATCACAAGCGTTTCAGGCGAAAAGGAACTCTCTTTTATAAGAATGTTCACTAAATATGAAGATTATTTTCCAACGTTTTCCAAAGTGATAGTTAAAATATCCGGGTTAAGGATGTTAAGGGTATGATTATATGATGAGGAATTATTTTACAGCACACTACAATTCTGCAATTGAAAATGTTAAAATGTTGTACACAAATGCTGTTTCAGGCGATTGTGAGTTTAAACTTAGTACTGTACAGTAATATTTTTAATTATTAGGATCGAAAATTCTGTTGTTTTAATTAATAGAAAGACTTTCACTTTGTATGAAGAAGGTTTTTTTTTCTATAAAAGAAAATTATCTTGAGCTGCTACAGGAGGATTGTCTAATTTCACCTACTATACAAAGCTCATGAAAGTATAACGCCATCCACCTTTAGTCCTTCCAAATACCCTTCGCAACAATACAAGTCGCGATGTCAGCACTTTTGGCGGGAAAAGTGGCCCTTACCCGGGAAAATTGCCTCCAACTAGCGTCAGCGACGGGACAATTCAAGTGTCAATCGAAACACGTTAATTTGGAAGCATAAAGGCACTGACACAATTACCGACGCGACAGGTGTTGAATTGATGAGTCAGCAGGATGCACAAAAAATATTGATTTTGATAATGAACCGCCCCAACGGCTGTTTGGTTTCCAATTTTGAAACGCGGGGCAGAACGGAGCTCTTTGTCAACACGTTTTCTTCCGCGGAGTGTTATCAATCACGTTTTATTGATGGGGAAGATGCGCTGAGTGGGGTGTGTTTGACGTTCTTTGAGTGTCTTGTGGAGTTTTTTTATAATTTATTTTCGAGTTAAAATACTTCATCTGCGTGATGTAATATACAGTAGAATTGGGATTATGGTTTCATTTTTCCGAAGGAAATCCAGCAAAGTTGTATAATAGCATTAGATTTTGTATAGTGAAGTAGACATTTTATCTATGGACTGTCTGTAGACTATTTTTTATTCAAGAAGAACATACTTGCATACGCTACACATATACAAAGCACCAAACAAACTATAACATGCAATTTTCTGCCTTGGTTTTTGTTTCTTGTGATGCCGTAGTTGATGGGACTCAAAAGTCGCTATAACTTACTTAAAATTTGGCTTATTCAACAGAAATCAGTAATTTAATTTACATCAGCGCAGTCCGTCGGTGACTCAGTTTAACTACTAATATCTTCATTTTAAAAATCAATATGGGATGGAATGTCTATAGTCTGTATAATAAAACTTGTTTCCTGACGCTCTGTGGACAACCTGGGGACTTGCCAATGGTTTAAGTCCCAGTAGACCCGGCCAGTAGACAGGATCTATCACGCAGACTATAGTTGTATCAAAAGCCAAAGATAAAAGACTATATTAAAAGCTACAGTTCGTTTCTAGTTGCGTTTGACTCGGTCATTTTACCACATTCCGTCACTGGTCCAGTAGTCAGAGTAAATATCGACCGGGTGTTAACTGTAGCGCCACCTAACGTGTTAACTACAAGTGTCGGTCTACTGTTCGTCCTTCATTCAGATTGACTTGAATAGTAGTGTGTCCATGTTAAACATTCTGCAACTGTTCGTTCCAGATTTGGTTGTTAACCTTTGTGTCAATACACTGAATGTATTGCAATCGTATGACTATAAATGTTACCACTTCTATGGAAAATTGTGTATTAAGTAAATAGTTTGATGTTAATTTTAATTTGCTTTCTACACTCAAATGACTGTTAAGTTTTAGGAATTCAAGAAAAGCCACGCATTCACGAAACTGTGGTTAAAAATGTTGTCTTTCATATAAAGTATCCGTCTTGACTCTATCGGTCGGAGTTGTAGAACTTTGCAAAACCATATTTTTTCTAACTATCGGCTCAACATTTTATTGAAAATTTAAAATAACATGTAGTACGTTCTACTTACAAATTCCGAATCCTCAAATTTAGTTACTTTATGTTGTTTTTGTTTATATATAAAGGTGCATTGCTAATTCATCGCATATGTAAATTTTCTTTAAAACTGTATTCATGATATTGATACCCAAGTCATATAGCCTATTTTTTCATCGCATTCGCGTATTATACAGTCGTTTCCAATGTAATACCAGACAACTGATGATGGTTGTCAGTGATGTTTTCAAGGGGGGAGGGGGGTGGGGTGAAAATGAAAATCCAGGGGCAACGGGGCCGGTCAAGTGGAGGGTACAACGAGCCTGAGTAGCTGTTGTCATGGCAACGGTGATAATTACAACAGTAAGTGTCATCCGCGCATTGTCAATAACACGAAACATTCCAATCGGTTTTGAATTTTGTACCAATGATGGGTTTGTCAGAATTGCAGAGTTACTAGGGCATTTTTGGACGATCAAAAAATGTAATTTTATTTTTCCTTCTGTTTAAAGTACACGTTGGAAATGGTTTGGTCTTTTAGAATGGTTTTTGGTTTGAACTATTTGTTAAGCTACTAGAGTGAGGTCTCTCCGTATTTGTGTTGGTATGTAAATAAGTGAAAGCATATTGTTTTGAAGAAAAATACACAACTAGTACTAAAACATCTCGCTTGGTGACATTATTTTATTTAAATAGTTTCTCATCAGGAAGACATCCACAACTAAAAATTTTATTGTAAGAGTCATTTTCTCTGCGAATTTGATTGATTTAGAATTGCTCAGCCACAATGATATGATAATCAATTGCATATAAAAGTATTAGATATTCAAAGCGCTAAATTGAATAAATGCGAGCGAAAAAGTTGATTTTATAGATTTAGGAGGTAAGTTGTCTTTGGACGAGCGATTACAAATTTTGACGACAATTCTTACACATAAAGTTTGATTTTAATTACAGTTAAATATTAATGTCAGTTAATATTTTGTTATGTCAAAGAATATAAGTTTTCGTTTACGAAAAGCATGTATTTTGGTTCCAAAGGAAAAACTATGAGCCAGTTCCTAAAAATGGTTATCAAATAAATACTTTGGCGAAAACTGATCAGCTAACACCATTTAACCAAGTAGGTCCAAACTGCGATGAAATAAATGTAAAGCGATCCCCGAGGCGGATGGAAATATTCAAATGAACACCTGAGAATAACAAACAGAACATCCGAGACTGAATTTTCTTGTCCACTTTAGAAAATGAAAAAGAAACAAATGCAGAGGGCATTGTAGCCGCCGGTTATGGCACCCATGGGTAAACGCGTAACCCCAATTTGAATAAGGCGTTACTAGTCCTTACGCTTGACCCGGGGTGGAACTGCCCACGATACAAACTGCCCCCCCCCCCCCTACAACGGACAAGGGGGGGAGGTCGTAAAGTTAACGTTATTGCGATACAAACAGCACATGCTAATGGGGGAGACATAACGCTGTCTTTCGTGGTTTCAAATATTGTAAAATGCCTTAAACCGATTTAAGGGTGTTGGAGAAATTTTTGGATGGAGCTCAAGTTGTGTTTGGTGTGAAAGTTTTGACTATGCATATAATTGTTCCGGTGTCTAGGAACTTTTGAGTCTTCTCTTTTCCAGGTAATTGTTGATAAAACTTCTTTGTCAATTTGACACGTTTTTACACCTAAAAATGCCACTGTTAGTACTATTTTTAGTTTTGGTTTGATAATCAAGTTGTGATAATCATAATATTATAAGACTACTCCATAACATTTCCCGTATATATTTAGAAAATGGGATCCTCCTTCAACTTTTTTCTGGATACCTGTTCCTTAACTCTTTTCTATATTCTATTTATTTGTGTCAAAAAACCGATTTTTAGCAGTATTTTTACATTTGACCATTCTTTCCATAAGGTCGTCCCCATAAGGCCCCCGCTTTTCTGTTCATAGTGCCTGTTCATTAAACAACTTTACCAACTTAGTGGCTTTATGAAATAAAGACCCTATCTTTGTACATATAAATCGTCTCAGAAGCTTACACTTCTTCTGTGTTGCGGTAAGATTGATTCTAACTATATCCGTAATCTGGTAACTATAGAATTTACACTGAGGACTTGAACCCTTCAATGAACGTATCCCAATCCAGTCTCTATGTTTCGGTTTCACTGTATTTTCCTCCACTCTACAACAAAGTTTGCAATTTAAAGTACTACCCACATTTTCTTGTCCATCCAATACTTTTTTTGTGTTCTGTAATGTTCTCGTATGTTCCAGGCTATCCGGTGTACAGTCCCTGGATGTACCTGCGAGTGCTTCACCCCCGGCAAGCTGCATATTCGCTACTGCGAGTCTTGCTCTCACGGCTGGGTACCTCATGGTGAGTAAACACATTTATTTGTACTAGTACACACTAAGGTGTCCAGAAGGTTGCATGGTTTGTTCCTCGGTATTTTCTTGATAGAATCAAGGAAACACAATCGCAACGAAACAATAATCGGGTGATTTTCACAAAAGAAAGAACTTGAAAAGCATTTCTAAACAATTGGGTTGTGGTGTTGAACTGTGAAATGATTTGTTGTGCATTTTGGCGTTGATTTACTTGTTTATTTTTGATAATTATAATTATCTCCCTTGATGGCATTACTGTACATATTGAATCAACTCAGAGCACATATGTACAGGTTTTTAAGTGAATGAGTACTAAGTGATGTCTTAGTGCTAAGGAGTGTTTACCAATGTCCGTGTTGTTTTTTGTTGTCAAAACTCTGTATACATATATCAAGAAGCCTACATTAGCTAGATGCAAACTGGAAAGAAAGAAAAAAATATATTTTAGTTTAGGGGATAGTACTGTGTTTATTTTTGGTCTCAAATTTGTATGTCCCTAATCTGTCTCCAAAATGAATTTTATTTGGATTTACGACGAAACATTAGAAACCATCTTAAACTAGACAACTCCCCAAATGTTGTACAGTTACAAATTAATTTTTGTGTGTAACAAACCCCTTAAGATATTCCATATTTATACATGGCTAGACTCCAGACTCCAGTTACTTCTATGGAGAATTTTAGATACGCCGGATCCGAATGCCCCAAGGACGCGATAAAACTCGCCGAGTCATCTCTCCGTGAAACAATAGCGTAGCTGAAGGGACTTTGACATAAACCTGAGGCGGGGGCGATTTTTGGACCCTAAGTGACCGGCTCCCTTGGGGCTCCATGCAAATCCTAACAGCCCATAAACTGGAATCCGTAAATGTACGGGCTTTAGTGACCATCGAGACGGATAGGTTCGGTGGTACAGACGCGTAATGAAATGTGTCAAAATTTACATGTGTAAAGCCAAGAGGGTAAGTAAGTTCAAACTGAATAAATAACGATAAAATTTATTCATAAAATGTTTTGCACAGGTAGTTGTTACCGAACTACGTTAAGTTTTAATAGAGATCAAAATTTGCAAACCAGCGTTATGCAATAAACTAGTTTTTGGCATTTAACAAAATGTAGGTTAAACTAAACTCACAGTCTTTAGGTACCACCACGTTAATTTACAAATAATTATAGGATTCCTTAAGAATTCAAATTTTTTTCGCATGCGTCTTCGAAACAAAACACAAAATATATGGGTGAAATTCACTACGTACATATATTGAAATAGCTGCTGCGTAACGTTACAATATTTGGCTTTCATACGGTCGTATAAATTCCTAGCTTAATATTTTTTTCTTATATTTTATAATGTCGAAATGTTGAAAAAATTAAACTTTCCAGAGTAATTTTACGCTGTATTCCTACAATGGTTTTATTTCGGGTTCTCCATTTTTTAGCATATAACCATTACTGGCTTAAGCATTCGGTTATATTGTAGATGTTTTTTAAGCGTAAATCGAAGTTTACTTGTAATTCATTGCTACGCCATTGGAAGGGTTATTTACTAAAATATTGCTATTAAAATTTAAACCGCCGTTGTTAGTCCATTTACACCAACAAGTACCGTACCCTAAGCCAAACAAAGACAATGACTCAAAAACCACCGAAACAAAACACAAATCAAAGACAAAACAAAAACGCAAATGAATTCCGACGCCTCGAAGCCGTGAGACGACGGAGACCAATTTGGAAAATTGATTTGGAGGGCGAACGAAAATCGATGCCGGTTTCCATACAGCATCATGTAAATTTATTCATGGTTAAAAATAATGAAAGGTGATACATTCGGAGGCGACGGGGACGCGGGTGCGCCCGTGTGTGTGTGCGTGTACGTTGGTGTGAGTGTGTGAGAAGGAGGGAAGTATCAATAACATCAAGAGGTTGATTATACTTGCATGGGTGCGAGAAGCGAGCTGTTTGTTGCGTCGTTGCATCGAAGTTTGGGGGAGTTTAAGTTGTTTTGTTGGTAGTTTGTCTTCTGTTTTCGATTTGTGGTTTATGTTTTTGACTATTTAACAAGGATTTTTTGTGAGCGGAACAGTGTTTACGCAGGTACCTAAACGATATTCTCATTACGACGTTACCCGAGGAAATTGAAAAAAAATCTTGACTTCCAACTTATATCGAAAACAATTGAACTTCGAACGTTCAAAATAATTGAAGCATATAACATTGCTAGAGTCAATACTAGACGGTTTTACTTCGTGACCACCCCATGCACATAAAACATGTCTCCCACCAAGACATTATTTTTACTTGTCGCCCCCTCAAGACGGTAGCGAGTCGTCCTCAGCCTGTATCTGGCCGGGTCATCAGTGTATTTGCATGTAATTGTGAGGTTCGCTTGTTTTGCAATTCAGAGCGGCTCTAATTGTGCTACCAGACACGCCACCCCCCCCCCCCCTTGCTCATCACCTCCCCCGAAATGAGTCCCGTGCTCTGATAGGATCAGAGGATTTATGGGACGACGGTTCCTGGCTTGGTAGTAGTTGGAAAACTGTGTTTGGAAAGTAAAATGTTTGCTACTTGTGGACATGTATTGAATAAATCATAATTTTGTGGTAACATAACTCAAAGACCGCTTTTCTCCGTGGGCAAACCTTTTTTCACTGACATAACATAACTTACCGAGTCCTAATCGCATCCAATCACAACTCAACCTGAGTGACGTCACCGTGAACTCTCACCTCTAGGACGAGTGGCTAGTCGACTTCGTGCAGTCAACGAATGGTTTATACGCCACATGACCGAGGGGAAATTAGCCAGATAAAATCGTGACCCGGAGACAAGCAGTGCCAATATTTTGTGCGGCCGTAGGCTCTCGGCATAAACCATGTAGAATTTGAGCGCTACCAGCTCTACCTGGTGATTTATAACTCTATTACACCAGGATCTGCGAGGCCGATAGTCGGAGATAATTGGTCGGTAGAGGCATCGGTGGAGCAGAGGTGGGGCTTGGACAAATACAGTGGAGTAATGAGCTGTTGGATGTTGGAGAAGGATGGAGTACGAGCTGTTGGATGGTGAAGATGGAGACAGAGGGCTCTGGAGTATGGAGTTGGATGGTGTTGGTAGGAAATGAAGAATGAAGGATTAGAGGGAACAAGATGAATTTGAGTTTTGTTGGAAAGTAGTATTGGTGGAAATAAGCGAAACAGTGGACAATCAGAGGAGAAAGAAAAGAAATTAGATTTGTTGACTAGTGGATATGATTGAAACTGAAGAAGGGAAAAATTTAGAGGTCAGATGGATTTGGGTTTTGTTGGGCAGTGGTGTTAGCAGAAAAAAAGGAAAAGGGTGGGCAATCATAGAAGAGCCTATGAAAAATTTGGATCTTGTTGGATGGTGGTGATGATTGAAAATGAGTGGAGAATGTGAGGGAACTCTAGAATGATTAGGGTTTTGTTGGACAGTTATATTTGTGGATAACGAATAGTGGGGAGTTGAGAATAGGTTGTCATCATGGAGTCTACATCTTCGTTAGGAATATCTCTCTATAATTTTATCGATGGCGTCTTTGAGATTGTTCACGAATTCTTCCTGAAAAATCCATTCCACAGAGGAAAAGTCTAAACTAACACACACAAAACAATTAAGAGTGTTAACTACCTCGTTATTGACTCACAACCCTCGCACTACTAACTATTGATGGTAACATACTGTGTGTTCTATAACAGAATGTTCCTGCCGTTATACAAGCAGCTCGTCGCCCCCGTCATTTCTGATTCGCCGCGACCACGGGACCACGGGACGACGGGACTGCCATGCCCGGTCTATCACGTAGCGAGTCGATTACCCACGCAATTATCCGTTTTCATTCACGATTGCAGAATCGGGTTGCGGGTTAAACTCGCAATTTGTGGGACGCATGAAATCGCCGCTCCCGGTCGCCGAAGATGGCCTCTTAGTTAATGCTGACTTAATAACATCAATTTTTCTAATAGTCGGTCTCCCTGATTCTTATCCTCCCACCGCTCCTGAACCCGTCCACTTCTTGCTCGGTTTCGATGAGTTGGTCGATGTGGATGTGTCTTTTTGTTTAGTGCTGTTAATAGTGGCTACGTTCAGAGTGGGTTGTGAATATCATTAGATGATTTTACAAGTTTGGGGTTGAAGTTGAACATTCAATAATGTTATGTAGCTTTCTCAATCCCGTGGCTGTTGAAAAACTCTGATTGAATTTTTGAATAATTGCACTTAATTGGTAAAAGAGTTTCATTAAATCTAGGACATTATACGTTAAATATATATTAGTAAATTCAAACCTTCATTACACACATTTTTGAACCACGCATGCTATGCATTTGAAAAAAAACTAACAATGACATTGGATTATAATTTTAAATTATACAACAAATCAAAACTACCATACGAGTCACATCGCGGACCATACAAAAATATTACAATTGCCATTTGAAACTGACGTGAAACATTTTATTCACACATTTTATGCATTGCTAAATCCAACCAACATGAATATCCTAGGAACCAAGGTGTAAAAAATATGCGATCGTAGTTACAACCATAAACATGTTTTAATTCACAACTTTGACGAATGGCGTGGGTCTATAAGTGATCTCACTCTAGTAACAGGCAATCTGAGTCTCTCGTCGTTCCACGCAGTTTCTCGCGGTCAAGACACTGTCCGGGGGGAGATATCTAGGTGGCCGTGGATCGTGCATAATTCACTGCCACATCAATCTCCCAGATTACCCGCTCCCCATCCCCCAGAGACGAGATTCAGGAGGCAGGACATTTAAATTAGCCACATGTGTTCTCGGCCTTCATGGAACAAATATCAACTGAGGGTGTAGCTTTTGGAATAAAGAAAACTCGTGGTAAAGAGTGAATATTTTGTCGAAAACTACGGGTATTCGGTTTGATTGGGTTCAATTATATCATAGACTGTTTTGTAATTCTGTTTTATCTTTGTTTTTTAGTGAGACGTTTTAATGAAATATTTATTTTTATTTTTTTACATATATTTTTTAAATATGTATTGTTATCTATCGTTGAATAGCATCATTCATTGATACTTTGGTGAAAAATAGCCTCTTGGCTAAGAATATACTAACTAAATCAACTACTAATAAAATTTTGAAGGATAAGTTATAAAAACCCATAAAAAACTCAGTTTTAAATTCAAGAAACCTTAAGTTAGTCGATAATAGTCAAAATTACGTGAGCACGAGATCACCACAGTTGCTATCATCAATTCCAACCAAATCATTATTTAGTGATTCATTTCAACAGAGTTGATGATTATTGTTACAACTATTCCTACAGACAATCTAACACGTATAAATAATGATAATCTGATAACCTAACAAATCGTACAGATTGTCCTAGAGCCTAACGAGTAATCGGTAAATCATACGCAACACCAAGACTGTCACGCAGGTATAGAGGCGATGATAATGTGGACCTTGACCTATGAGAGGTTCACACGTTCAAATATCAATGTGTCTACAATCTACATGCCAACCTTGCGGCTGTGAAAGTTGTCGACCGTACCTGTGTCCCAGGTAATTACACAATCGTTGTCACTGTAGAGGTCGCTATTGGATGTATCTCTTTTCCATAGTGTATCTAAGTTTATTGGAGTCTTACAATCATTTATCGAGCAAATGCTAGAGATATGCGGTGGGAATACGAAATTGAGTATCCGGCTCGAAGGACCAAAACTTTCGACGGTGCTTGTGGTGTATTGCGTTGAAATTATACTTTGCTTCATGCATAATGATCACATTGTTAGCTGAGCAGTATCTATATTGATCAATACCGGTATTGAGATTGCAGTTCTTGCCTTCGGAATTGAAAGTCCCTGGTTCAATTCCAAGCTATGTTGATTTTGAAGCATTTTGAGCATTTGTCATTGAGTTATCAATGAATGACGCTATCGCCAATCCCTTACAAAAATCATAATAAATTCCACTGGCGTAGGTAAAACGAATAAGAGGTCCAACGTATTGACGTTTTCGGGTATTGTGTTTCAAGTGTTATAGGCAGTATTTTTATTTAATTTTCGTAGATGGACACAACATGTAAAAGATGTAATTTTCCTTATAATTAAGATATAGTTTGAAGGTGAACTATTTATTCTCCTGGTTTAATTCTCATCCCAATCTTTTAGGGAACAGTGTCCCACCGTTTCTATCCTAGCAGTTCGCAAATTTTTATTCCAGTTACTTCAAATTCATTTCCAGCATAACCACCAAGGTCAATTCACTGATGTATAGTAGCCGACACGTCAGACCCACTTATTGTTTATGAACGACATTAACGCCTACTGGCAGACCCGCAGATCCGTCGTCAATCAACTAAATCAAATGCAACCAAGGGACAAAGTGGGAGTCGACGTGTCACAATATCTCAAGTCCGATCTGTGAAATATCACAGGACAATGATGTCGCCGGGTACGTGTAGTGTCGAAATCATATTTATCGAAGTGAGCGAAGTGTGGGCGAAAAACGAGCAAAAGCTTGCCTACGTACGGTAGGCGAAGTAGCGAGCGCACACCAACACACACACGCAGAGGCGCTCCCGCTCCCGGCACCAGGACCAGTTCCCAAATCATCAATACTGACATAATTGACCATTGTTTCGAGCCGGGTTTGGTGTAACGAGTCCAAGTTGGACGAGACAATGGCCACTCATCGCCGATAGGTCGCTGGAGGAATGGTGGACGGGAATGGAGAATGGAGCGCCGAAGAATGCAGAAGATGGGAGGTGTGTAAGGTGGAAGATGGAAGTAGATGGTGGAGAGTTTGGAATTGATGTAGGAGGAAACTAAAAAATTCATGGAGTATGGGTATTGTGGATAGGGATGGAAGAGGAGGATGGAGAGTCTCAGTTGGGTGATGGAGGATGAAGAAACGCCGATGAATGCAGAAGATGGATGTGAGGTATGTAAGGCGCAGGATGGAAGTCGATGATGTAGAGTTGAGAGATGGAGGATGGGGAAGGCGCAGAGTGCAGAAGGAGTGTGTAGTGTGAGGTATATTGGGATAGAAACTGAGGAATGTCAATGATGGAGTTCCAACTGATGAACAGATGGAGTTGAGGCAAGGTGGAAGTGTAAGATGGAGAGTTAAAGGACGGAGGACGAGAATACAGAATGGAGGAGGTGGAAACCGAAGAATGCAGGAGTGTCGGGGTGGTCGGGATGGAAGTAGAAGGTTGAGAAATGAGGGAAAGTGGAAGGGAATAGGGGATCGAGTATGAGGAAACAGAAAAATGTAGAATGAAGGATTGTGAGAATCAGTGGATGCAGAAAAAGAGTTTAATGAAGGAGGCTGAAAATTAATGGAGACGAATCGAGAATGGAGAAAGTAAGAAGAAGGATGGATGAGGTGAAATACTAGAATGATGATCTAAAATGCAGAATGAATATGTTACGAATTTAAATAACTTTTGAGAGAGAATATAAAGTAAATACATTATTTACTTAATAATGTAATAATAATGTAATAATGTACTTAATAATGGGTGGTGGTGGTTATAGTGTTCGCCAACCAATCAAAAGAGAAAAGTCTTTTGGATTATTCGAAACTGCACCTGGCTGTTCCTGAACATTCGGCTATAAATTAATTATCCTGGCTAAACAGCAACAAAGCTACGGATATCTCACTCCACTCTATACACTCATGGGTTAAAATACCCACCTTGGTTGTTCCCATCTTGACAACAACAAAATAAAATAAATTAGACCATAGTGACGAAGAATAGATGAACTATGACGGTAAAAAACATGTCCTGTGACGTTATAGTGCTTCAAAATAATCACAAAGAGAACACAATTCAAACGCATCTTTCAACATTACATTAGTGACACGCATCACACTATAAACTGAGGTATAATCAAGTAGCAACAAAAACGATTTTATTTTGACGTTTCAATCGACGAGCGGTGGGCAGCGAGCAGTGACCAGCGGAGCAGTGATGATCGGCGGAGGGAATGTGGCGGAACAATCCTATGAATACGCGATGTGGTCAGCATCCCAGGAGAACCGGCATTTGTCATCAGCTGCTGATACCTCGGTGCTGATGCGGTACACGTAGCGCAGATCCTTCACCGGGAAATGATTTCTACATTCTTGCTGCGGTAGTGGATATACCGTGTAGCGTGTGGGGTGGATGTAGACGGTGAGAGTTATTTCAATCGTACATTATTAACACTTAGGACACTATATATTGGTAGGTTTACACCCTTATGACTAATTGGCAAAGTAAATCTAAGACAGCCTGAATAGATTGGACATACAGTGTGTTTTAATTGAATTATTTTCATGTAAAGTAACATAAACAAAAAAATAACAACATAAAACATAAACATAAACAAATGACGTCACATGCCCTAAAGTAAACACGATTTAAAAAAATATTTAAATGGAACTAACTGTCGAAAAATGTCCAAAACTGTTATAGCTAGTATGACATTCGGGCCTGTGGCGTCATTTGTTTGTGTTAATAAGCCATACAGTTTTTGTTCTAATATTTGTGGTTTTCCTAAAACTGTTGCCATAACCCTCAATATGTAAATAATATACCAATGTGATATTTGCGATTTTTTAAATTTTATGTTCAGTATTTTAAAAGGAATTCTTTGAATTTGGGTTATATAGTGTTGTTACTATCTTAAGATGAAGGATTGGGCTAATATTCCAAATACGAATGAAAGTCGAGAATGGGATTGTTGTGACTTGTAGCTTTATCATTGACTGGAATCAGCTGTTTTTAGCCTGTTCCACTTTTGAAATCCCACTGGGACTACTGAGTTAGGTTTAGAACCAACGAAAATCTATTGACTTTTCTCATGATCAATCAGTGATCTTTTAATAGTCAGAACACAGTACTCAGTTACTGTAATTGTTATGGTACAGTGTACACTAATCCACCTTCACTCACAACCCTTTAAACGACTACCGTGAGTTAATTCGCGTTAACTGACTAATGCGTCGAACAAAGAGTGTCTTAATTATGGGTGGATTGCGAACGCGGCAAATATAATATCGTCTGTTGACAGTGGCGTCATAGTGTTCAAACAATTAGGGGCAAATCGTCTGTTTGCCGAGGGAATATCTGTAGACAGGGTCGTTAGAGGGAACTGACTTGTTTGTTAAGACACAGCGGGACTTGTAACAAGTGGCATCTTATTAATTGGTGTTTGTGGATGCCCTTTTTGGGGTGTTTGTTTTTGAGAAATTATGCTGCAGAGAGTGTTCACAGTGCAGTATAATGTTTTGCTTAGAAAATGTTCGGAAAAATTATGTATTGAGATACCCAAACATGTCTTTGAAAATTGATAAGTTGCTAATGAATAAACTTTGCATGCTGGGTAAAAAATCCATTTTGAAATAAAATCGGTTAAACGATCAAGTGGATTTTTATTCTTGCGATTTCGTATTCACATAGATTTAAACATGTGAAAATTGAATAATGAAGGAGTTAAGACATGGACTAATTTAATTGTTCTTTAGGACAAGTCTCCAACCAATAGGGTTTGATAGATCTTCAAACACTTCTTCTTACATTCATAATGCATTTGGTTCAGTTTGTATGAGTTTTCCACGCTGTAGTATTTTAGGTACCTGTATGGATTTAGTGCTCGCCTTACAATCAAATGGTTGCTTGTTCGATCCTGGAAATAGGTAGTAGCTTTTATGTGATTCGAAACTTAGCTCAATTGTCCTTGATCAATGGGCTATTAACAAGTTGTCCTGATTTAAGAAGCACCTGATATTAGTAAGTGACTAAGCTACACAGATCATCTCACTCCATTTACCTTGCATTCAGCTTAAAACAAACTCACATAAGTGTGCGTACCTTTCGTTAGTAATGAAAAAATATAATAATGAAAGATGCGTACTTAATGATTGGGCACATCAAAGTGCAAAATAATTCTGAACCTTTAAATCAATACAACTTTATAAACTCTATTCCACCTTGCATTTCTTCGAACGCAATATCACCATTATGAATGGATCATTGTATTCTCTGACCATCAACAACACCGGATCTCCAACAATGATCAGCTGATTCGATCAACAGCTGACAAACTTAATCAGCTGTCGCCTACAGAGATCACAACAATCAGCTGAGTATCGGATGTCTTGTCTGCCAGTGTGACAGTCTGTCTTTGTCTGTGATGGTGTGCAGAACTCGAGCGTCGAGTGGGTGAAAACAAACGACAAATTCAACGTCTGGATAGTGACCGGACCTTTTTTTAAATCGGAACTGTTACATGCATGGATAAAAAACTATACACTAATTTATCATGTACAATTTGACTTCTTATTTGGTGATTTTGGAATGTTACTTACAATGTTCTTTAGCTACCAATTGTTTAAGAGGTGTGTTGCTAGCCTAGTGAATATCGTCTCGGACTTGGGTACGAGCGGGATGGTTGCGATCGCAAAATATCCACAAAATCTTAGGGGTTAAAGTTCCCAGTTGCAAAAAGGCCCCAGAGTATAAACTAAAATATCTGCCTAGGACCTTTAACAAGTACGAACGAGAGGCAAAATATAAGAATTGGTCAAATATATTTCGATGTTTAAAATATTTGCATTCATAATTCCAATTTTTCTCATTCTATACCTCATTTTATGTCCTTCCATGAATATGTATCTCCTTTTATTAATCGTATTTCCATTTATAACAGCAATTAACTGTGACATATTCATACTTGTATATTCTGAACCCATAGTACTGTACATCTTTCCAGGTCAACCTTTTTTACGGCTGAAATTTGTCGTTTTATGAATTTTTCTTTTTCATAATTCCGTTCTTACGGTAAATAACTCTGACCATTTCATACTTACACATTCTAAACCTACACTACTCATCTTACCAGATCAGTTAACGTGTTAAACATAACCTCAAAAAAAAACAATATATTAAAATATGAAAAACGCTCGTCAATATTTTTGTAATTTAAAATACATTAAAATAATGAACAAGTTACACTCACACTCAAAACGCACCGGCACATATGACAAACCGCAGATATAATGTTTGAACCAGACACCCGCTCAAGGACGGAATACAAGGTTCCACTGTACAATGTACACTGTACAGTCACTTTAGGCACTTCAATTAAACTACGGCTTGCGGCGACGCGAGTGAAGTGTTGTGCAATTGTACTTAGAATGAGATAACTTGACCCATGAGGTATATGGGAATGTGTTACTCTAACCTTGCTGAACATATTTGCATGTTGCTCTGGTGCTCTTAGCGATTTCTTCATATAAGGATCAAGCTATTAGAGTTGGTCTTGGTTAGACCTAGATCCAGGATTTTTCGTTTTGACGTCCCCAGAGGCCAAATACTCTCAATTAAATGAAAATCGCTTTTATTTTAGGAAAACCATAAACAACATCCATTGAAATTCTATTTTTCGAATAAATTCGCGAACCAGCATATGGTGTTTTACGTGGGGTTTATGGGGTAAAAAAGGTTTTTCCAATTTTCAACCGATTTGCGGAACTTAAAATAAATAATTTACTTCATTGAAGCGTTGTTGCACGGTAATTGGTTAGGGAGAAAATTCAAGAAGATATTGAAAATTCAGCGTTCTTTTGTTATTCCTACGGAGAAGGAGTAAATCAATGTAGTTTGCTTGTTCATAGATACATTTTAATCAAATTTGGCAAATTCATTAATTTCATTTTCATACTATGTGAGAAAATGTAATGTAATGTAAATAGTGCACAATGATGTACTGATAACGCCTAAAGTATACAAAAGTAATTAAGAAAACAAAGCACATAGAGTTTGTTGTTTCATTTGTAAGATTCCTGAAAATAGGGGTTGGTTGTAAACAGAATTGGATCTCCAATCCCTAAACAAACTAACCATTGGCATTCAATTGGCTGTTGTCTGTTATTATTTTAGAGGAGAAAAATGATAACAATATCCAAAAAGGATCGGAGATTTTATATTTCAAATATTAAAACAGAAGATACTCTAATAAAACATTACTTGGAGAAAACAACCTGAGTATTACAAGATGCCCAGCAAAACAAAGACCAAACAAATCAACTTCGTTAGTGCTTGTTAAAACAAGCCTTTGTTTTTCTTTAGCACCTTTCGCCGAAAAAAACTGTAAGATCCAATATTTGTAGTTAACCAAGAAAATTAAAACCTCGATCGTAATTAGTCTGGTGGAAACGCCGCCTGCGGAATGGTAAGGGGGGGTTGGAGCTTGGGGGGGGGGGGGGGTGATGGGGGTAGATTAAGATAAAATCAAAACGGTGAAAAACCAGCGAGGGTATCGGGGTAAAGTTATTGTAATGAAATATCGGAAGTCGGCGCGCAAATACGGACGCAATAATATGCAACGCCGGAACATCGAAATTCCGCCCAACAAAAGATTGTTTACGTAGAAGAATTTCTGTATTAAGTCTCAAAAGGCTTTATATTTTCGAAGGAAGCGCCAGCAGCGAGAAACGTAACCCTTTTCCCCTTGTATTGTAGGGTAATTATGATAAAACTCACTCAATCGCACATTGTTCGCGGTGGTGACGAGACTTTGAATTCTTTTGTTGACTTCACAATGGGATGCTGTGGGGAGATTTAATATTTTATTAATCTTGCGGTTAACATCAACGTAATTAGCTTTGAAGAATAAATATATTGTATTTTATGCGTTATTTTTAATGAGTAGTTTAGAAATACCTCGGATACAGTGTAGTTAATCTCAGAATCTAGCAAAAACACAAATCTTACTTCCGAATTTGGGGTTTGAGCTCCTGTACTTTACCTAAGAAATTATTCATTTGATTTTTGGGTATATTATTTTTTAGGGGTTTTACAATGTTATTTATCAAAAATCGTGCACAAAACCGTTTAGACAACAATTCTTTAGCAAATTTTATTGTTCCTCTACTAAGCAATAATCAAACGGGTAATTCTTGACACAGTTTCTCTACAGTATTAATTTAATTTACGTATAAAGATACAATCTGTGGTTAGGTTGGACGAGATTTGGTTTAGCTTGACTAGGCTAGGTTAAATTGCAGTTAGATTAGGCTAGGCTGTGCCTGGTTATAGAAGGACTATGTTATTTATAAACCTTCGGATCAGTTTAGATTACGAAGTTTCTCACTCCAAACTAGATGTATTTCAGCTTTATTGGCATATATATTTTTTAAGAAAAATTTTGTTTTACAAACGATTTTATAATAAAAATGCAGGGTCTTTTGAAAAGAGGGCCGCCACTATTAATTTGTGAAACTGTGAAACCCCCAGTTTAGGTTAGGTTGGTTTACAGCTTTACTCACACGTTATTTTTATTTACTGAACAGAAATAATCACAAAAACTTGAAAATTACCTAACCAGAACTGTGATTTTCCACAGTTAAAGTAGTGGCGGCCTTCTTCCGAAAAGGACCCAATATGCCACTACCTTATGTAATAGACTATGTGCTAATTTCGAATAATAAATGCCTGTAACTATTGTTGGGGACCATAACACAACAGTATCACTATGCAGGTGGCTGAGGTGGCTGAAGTGGCCCGGCGCGGTGTGTATAGCCGCTGATCACCTCAGCCTCAGGTGCTGAACTATTGCTAGAGACTATAAGACAACAGTATCACAATGTAGGCGCAGAGGTGACTGAAGTGGCCCGGCGCGGTGTGTATAGCCGCTGATCACCTCAGCCTCAGGTGCTGAACTATTGCTAGAGACTATAAGACAACAGTATCACAATGTAGGCGCAGAGGTCGCTGAAGTGGCCCAGCGCGGTGTGTATAGCCGCTGATCACCTCAGCGCTGAGCCTCAGGTGCTGAACCATCACTAGAGACTATAAGACAACAGTATCACATTGCAGAGGTGGCTGGAGTGGCCCAGCACGGTATGTATAGCCGCTGATCACCTCAGCGCTGAGCCTCAGGTGCTGAACCATCGCTAGAGACTATAAGACAACAGTATCACAATGTAGGTGTAGAGGTGGCTGGAGTGGCCCAGCGCGGTTTGTATAGCCGCTGATTACCCGAGCGCTGAGCCTCAGGTGCTGAACTATCGCTAGAGACTATAAGACAACAGTATCACAATGTATGTGTAGAGGTGGCTGAAGTGGCCCGGCGTGGTGTGTATAGCCGCTGATCACCTCAGCCTCAGGTGCTGAATGATCGCTAGAGACTATAAGACAACAGTATCACAATGTAGGCGAGGAGGTGGCTGGAGTGGCCGAGCGCGGTGTGTATAGCCGCTGATCACCCGAGCGCTGAGCCTCAGGTGCTGAACTATTGCTAGAGACTATAAGACAACAGTATCACGATGTAGGTGTAGAGGTGGCTGGAGTGGCCCATTGAGGTGTGTATAGCCGCTGATCACCTCAGCCTCAGGTGCTGAACCATCGCTAGAGACTACAAGACAACAGTATCACTATGTAGAGGTGGCTGAAGTGGCCCGGCGGTGTGTATAGCCGCTGATCACCTGAGCGCCGAGCCTCAGGTGCTGAACTATCGCTGAGACTATAAGACAACAGTATCACAATGTAGAGGTGGCTGAAGTGGCCCAGCGCGGTGTGTATAGCCGCTGATCACCCGAGCGCTGAGCCTCAGGTGCTGAACTATCCCTAGAGACTATAAGACAACAGTATCACAATGTAGAGGTGGCTGAAGTGGCCCAGCGCGGTGTGTATAGCCGCTGATCACCCGAGCGCTGAGCCTCAGGTGCTGAACCATCGCCAGAGACTATAAGACAACAGTATCACAATGTAGAGGTGGCTGAAGTGGCCCGGCGCGGTGTGTATAGCCGCTGATCACCTCAGCCTCAGGTGCTGAACTATCCCTAGAGACTACAAGACAACAGTATCACAATGTAGGCGCGGAGGTGGCTGAAGTGGCCCAGCGCGGTGTGTATAGCCGCTGATCACCTCAACCTCAGGTGCTGAACTATCCCTAGAGACTACAAGACAACAGTATCACAATGTAGGCGCGGAGGTGGCTGAAGTGGCCCAGAGCGGTGTGTATAGCCGCTGATCACCTCAGCCTCAGGTGCTGAACCATCGCTAGAGACTATAAGACAACAGTATCACAATGTAGAGTTGGCTGGAGTGGCCCAGCGCGGTGTGTATAGCCGCTGATCACCTCAGCCTCAGGTGCTGAATGCTACGTAATGATCCTCGGCGGCGCCAACGCTTCTTTTCACACGTGTCATTTGTCAAGTGCGCGGGTGACAGCGTCTCAGCGTATCATTAAAAGCGTAATTTAATTCATTTCAAAGAGGGCCTCGAGCCCGGAGTAATTAAGCCAGATCGTTACACCGGATGACTGGCGAGCGGCGGATCATCACTGGAGACGGCGACAATTTCAATTTGGAAACCAAGCCTTGATTTTGAACCTTGGAATAGTTTCAGTGTTGATTGAATTTATTTTGATACATAGTCGAACAGTATAGTGAAAATATCTGGCTTCCACCACTCATTTTGCTAGGGCCAACACAATTTTGATCTCGAATCTTACAGTTTTAAGCTACCTTGAAAATTGTTCTACAATATACTCGCATGTTCCACGGTCAAGTCATAGGCTGTTTTCAATGTCGAAATACGATAGTTTAGTTTGATTACAATTTTTGTACAGTATTTGTTTTCGCCTCACAATGTTTAAGCTATCATGGAAGAGTTCTACAATATTAAGATTAAGTATTTTTATTTGAATTTTCTTCAAAACACCCTCAAATATTTAAATGCAAGTTGGGTATTGGGTATGGGTTAGCTGGGTTGGAATGGTTACTAGTTCATGACAACCTAACCAATAACCTTCAAATTTAAATGTGGCAATCGTTGAGGCTGAAATCACAAAGATACTAAATTTGGAAATGGTTCCACGTCCATAATTTCTGGGGGGAAATGAACATGACACAATTGTAGATTTAAAACGTGGATACAAATAGCTGTAACCAATATGGATCGTTTTCGTTGATTTTCCTAATATTGCTGATTTGGAATGTGACAAATTATAAGAGAAGTAACCGATTGTTGTTAAAAGCCGAAGTTTTGACTGGAATAAATTTATTGTTAGGAATTTCACTACAGTAGCTCAAGTTCATTACAGTATTTCCTTAATAAGTTTCTGGTTCCTGTTGTATGTACAGCAGTCGGATATTAGGACGATATCGAATAAATTCAAATGACAATTAGTTCATCACGTTACTCAATCCTAATTGTATAAAATTAATCATAAACGATTGATTTACCTTGGCAATACTTATGCTAATCACCTGTTCTTCGTTTATACCTATGTATTTATGGTCCATCACAATCCAAAACAGATTATTTAAGGCAGGCTTCATTAGTTTGCAAATAACTGTGATGCCACTCGTAAATAATAAGTCTCGTTTTTCACTTTGGTCTTTAGCAATTAGCAGCTGTTTTGAGAGCGTAGCTGATACGGACTGACGAGAGGTAGCTAAGAATATTGTACGGCTTTAGTTATTCTTATTTTTTTACCAGCCATCTTGTATTTCACGCATGTTTTAAGTATTTTGGTTACGAAATCCGATCTGAAAATTGATTTCCAAAGAAAAAAACTTGCACTTTTCAATTTCCAAAATATCTTTTACTTTCAGTTGCATAAACGACCAGTGTTGATAATTTTAACCAAGGTTACCTACCAACATTTAGTGAAGTATATCACACCGTCTGGAATCTTATAATACAGATTCACTTCTAGTAAATCTTCCATTTCCATGACATATTTGTAGCTAATTGAAGAATATGATGGAACCTTAGAATTATAGTTTGTATGATGGAACCTGTCTCCTGGCCCTGAGACTATTTGCGACCATTGTTTAGTCCCTAGGTGGAGTCAGGCTCTGTTAAAACTGAATAGCACTTGGTTGTAGATCACACATATACTCTAGAACCCAAAGTCAATGTGAACATTTAACCTTTAAATCCAATGGAATTTATCAGTGCTTTTATCTGTCCAAATGTAACTAACCACTTGTGATCCAAAGTGATTTTCATTCCTAACAATCGAGAAAAATCATCCTGTGTTGTAAATTAATTTAACAGGATAATCTCTACCCGACACCTTTTCAAAGCGACTGGTTACTTTTGCTGTCAACCAATATTCCTACCGATCACACGATTCCATTACCCCATACACGACCCTGTTCGTTTTGCCTACATACACGACGTAATAATCATAAAGCTATTGTTTCATCGTCGAAAACAAAGAGTCGCCCCCATAAATCAAAATCTCGTTTACAGCGTTTTTTCCACTCTTTGGCCGGACCCGCCCCCTACATTAATATTGAACGAGGTGCGCTTCCAGACGATTCGTGGTATCTTAAAAAATAAAACCACTTTTTCTCTTTTGGCTGATTGGGGCGCTTGTGACAGGGCCTCGGGCGGCTGTCATTCCTTTTCGGGCCGCGGCCCAGCCCCTTGTTAAAACACCGGCGAGTGTGAAAAGGACTTAATGACGTATGTGGCCTTTCTAGATTACCTTTGCGTTTCATGAAATGTAAGTAGGAAATGCCAGGGGATGCGCATATAAATTATTACGAAAAAAGATATCTGTCTATAGTTAATGTTTTTACACAAAAGTGTGGTCAGATTTCTTGCTAATTACCTATGTCGCCTTTGTTGGTTTCTTTACACTTCGTGAAATGTAAGTGAATGTGTCAGATGTAATAGTGTGGGGGGGATATTGGATTAGTTTCTCGATGATTTGTAAAAGATTTTTCAGGTGCCATTTAATGTACATTTTTACATAAATTTCCATTTTTTTGTAATTGGTAGCCTATTCAACAGATGACAATGTGACATAGTTTTTTTAGTGTTTAAATTTGAGAGTATTTATAGTAATTTCTTAGTTATTTCTTTTTTATTGATATATGTATTTATTTATTTTACCTAAAGTTCAATTTTCTTAACCATACGATCCATCCAGTTTCAAAAACTAATAACTTGAAAATACTCGCATGTTTTATCGGTTTTCAAATAAAAGTGACCGAAAATTTATCTACAATTCTATCCTAATTGTTTTCGTAACTAGTTTACTAAATTAAAAAATTAAACCGTATATCTATCTTAATTAACACTTTATTATTGCTTGTATTGAGGAACATTAGTTTAATGTATACTCTTATATGTAATACCAAAATTATTTTTACTCTTACAGTAAGAGAGGCACAGACCAAAACATTTAATGTAAAAATACGCATTAAAATTAACTATTATTTCAATTTTTTATGAATATAATTTAAAATGTTATTCAACTATATTCCTTACTATCTATTTTAGAAATACCTTTTAAACCTTTTAACCCTGTCTAACAAACTATAAACCTGTATTTTAAAACTATTACAACGCCCGAAACCAGAGATCAGGTATGCCCCAAGGCGCAGGTAGGCAAAATGAATACAGTCCTCATATTGCCTATTCTGCCCCTTAATTGTAACTAGAGTTTCGCGGAATATGAACTGATAGTTGGAATTTTTACTGTCTGTAAAGATTTTCACAAATGCAATGGACAACGGCAAAGTATATTCAGCCTTGGATTAAATATATTTTGTATATTTAGTGAGAAATTGATATGTATCCAAAATATTCTAAACAGTTCAACATATATACAATACCTGCGTTGTAGGTTATGCCTTAACTATTTACAACATCCCGGTTTTTATTATTTTTACTTTTCGGTTCACGTCTTTAACAGTGTTTTTGTGTGTCTGAATTTATTGGCAATAATCTTAACTAAAAAACAGCTTTCATTTGAAATCCAACTGCACACATTTGTTTGGATAGTTAGCTAATATTTAAACAAATGTAGTGTATGATTCATTATTGGATAAAATTGTAACATTTATTATTTTTTGCATAGCCTGACAAAATTAATCAAAAAATATTGTTCATAAAGCTTTTAGGAAGCCACTTGTAAACTCATGTATTAATACATGTTTTGTATATAAATAAAAGTTAATTTTTACCAATTCCTTTTTACAAAATAGTATAAATTAACAATCAGTATCTCTTAAAAGATGAACATGAAAACTCAACCTGTACTTTTCTGTACTTTTCAATGCATAAATTAAAGCTGTAGAAAATCTAATTTAAGTAAACGATTTAGTCCATAAGAAAACCACACCCATACTAATATTGAACTCTAAACGCAGATTTCATCGATTCACAAAATCACATACTTCCTTACTAAAAACGCGAAGGTGTACGGGTGTAACTCCGGCGAGGTCCCCGAGCTTAAATTGTTAATTTTCTCCGCTGCCGGCGCCCTTGCGAGTCTACCCTTTCTTACTCATCCACCTTTCATAATTAAAGCCTTGGGGAGACGCTGGCTTTGTTCATTTTTAGCATTTTGACAAAACCCGGCGCAGTAATTAAGGGTACAATCTCAACTTTGTACTTTATGACGGAACTGTTCGTCCTTTGCGCCGATTACGGAATTAATTTTGTGTAAGTCGCTGATTTGATAAGCTTCTGTAGGCGACCCCTGTAAACAAATTAGCTCAAGTTGCTCCAATGTGGATAATCAGGGTTCAGGGTTAATTTTTTATTTGGAGCCACACCGCGCTCTTTTATGTAGCGTGTGTGAATAATTTGGTTATGTGATCACCTTTAGGACTGTAATTACCGGAAAGAATACCGGATATTTTTTTATTTTTGCTTAAATTACAGTAGCTATTGATAACATACACAATATTGGATATTGATACAATATCCTATTGTCTGTAGGATTATGTCCCTTATTGAAACACTATACACTTAGACGTCATTTCGAAAATACAGGGTGAGTCAGTGAAACGGGCTATTTTCTTATAACGTTAGTGAATAGAGGGGAAGAAGTAAAGGGGCCGAGTAAGTTACCCTGCGTTCCCAACTTCTGGAAGTTTAGTTGCCATACCATCAGCAAAATATGCAAGATGGCCCAGAGCTAATTCACAGCCTATGGATGAGCGATGAGACTCATTTTCACTTAACGGGATGTCAATAAGCAAATTTTTGATATTGGTCGGTCCACAAGCACTTCATAAATGGCCAGTTCACTCTAAAGCTACGGTTTTGTGTGCCGTTTCTTCCCTTGACATGAAATGGGGATATTGCCTGCCCCCCTTGATCCTCTGACCTCAGCTCCTGTTTTTTGTGGCTTGACTAAAAGTTTAAGGAGTTGACTCTGATATTATTTTCAAGACTTGATGCTTGTTTTGTTGCTTCAACACAAACTTCCACTCATTTACTACGTTTTTTAATGAATAAATCGATCGTATGATGTTTGACCTTTTTTTAATACTTACCGAAAAATGGCCCGTTTCACTGACTCACCCTATAGTTGAGGAAACTCGTATTGTAAATTAAGAGGGTGAAATGGTTGTGATGCCTTCTGAAGAAGATTATTTAATATATTAGTTGTTAATTAATTCTGTGTGCTGTTAAATGTTAAATGTATGTTTAGCACTAGATAACACTTTCGACGTGGTAGCTAAAAAACGAAAGATTTGTGTACGACTGTAGCCAACTTGAACTATTAAAATACAAATAAGAGAATAAATTACGAATTTTCCTACACTTTTTCAAACTCATCTACACAACTACTCAAGTGAAATATTTCAATAATTATTCCGTTTCCTAATTAATTCACTTCAACATCCAAGAATTAATTAACCCGTTACAAAGGACATTTCAAATATGCAAATTACACCGTAAAGGATCTCTTCGCGAAATAGTTGAAGAAGTGAGCGCGAGCAGCAATTAAAATATCTATAAAAGTTTCTCGGCGAGGGTAGCAGTTAATCTAGAGGCTAATTTCACCCTATAAAAGTTTCCATAAGACGTTTAACCCGTATAAAACGGCAACCCTTTCTCCGTTTTATTCGCCCCTTGAGAAATTCCCCTCCCCCGTGTTCCAATTTAGCAGACTACTAGTCATGTCTTTTTATTTCTTACATCCCCTCCCCCACCCACCGACTCCCGCTATTTTTGCCCCGTGTTCGGAAAAGACAAGCGCCGAGTTGCCCCCCAAGGGTCTGATGCAGCGGAAAATCTCCGCTTCTGTAAAAGTTTCCCGCCAAAAGCTCGCCCCGTTATGAAATCAGCTGAGATTCATTCCGTGTCAATTTAAAAGTTAGCGCCAGGTGTTGCTGTGATTCTGGCTGATGACGCAAGTGTTTTTATCGTTGAAACAACGTTTTGGAAAGTGGAAAGAGTTTTTGTGACTGCAATCATCGTTATGAGTGCGTTTCATGAAAGAATATTTATTTTTAACTTGGTTTCTTTGAAGTTGATTGTTTTCATTTTGATCTTTTTAACCACGTATATGCCTTTGTATTAGTGGGGGATTTTAACCTCCAAGTTGATTAACGAAATGAAATTTACTTATGTTATGGTGAACATTCTTGATTACTGGACCAATACTTACTGTATATTTCAGATTTATTATTATAAAGATAAAGATTGTTACAAAAAAAAATATATTAAATTTGATGACGCAGAGTTCCAATATCAGAATATATGTTTAAACATAGAGTATTTCGTACAGAAAACTAAACCACACCAACTAAAGCTATACTATGCTTAATCTTAACGTATCCCATGTTTCTTACCAAATACATGTATTTCAAGCAAGTCAAACTATGTAAAGTAAACAATTCAGATAATTTATCCACTAAGAACAAATATTTAATGAATCACACCTACTAATGCAATTCCTCCCCAAAACTTACGATGTATACTAAATATTTCTCTGTTTTTCCAGGTAAGTGTCCAGCAGCTGTACTTGAGCCCCACACTCACACAGTTGTAGAGGTAGGCAATCTAGATTTACATTCCCCACTTCGCCACTTATCACCGTTGTCGATGTTTGTTTGGCAATTCGAGTATTTTTAGTCGCAGAAACCATCCAGCGGTCAGCAACGAGCAACAGTTTGCACGTGTGGTTTTCGTTCCACCAATGTTTTCGTCCGGTTTTAATTTATGTAATACCTTGTTTGTGATTATTATCAAACTTAATTGTAAGGCAGTGTTATGTGTGTTTTCGATGTTATTGGTATATTTTAAGTGTTTGAAAAAAAGTAGTCTTTCCCGTCTAAATAGAATATTGTGTTCAATAAAGATGCAGATACTGTAATAAAGAAGTTTTTTAATCAGATTGTTAATAAATATTTCTAGGTTAAACTGACTAGCACAGTTCTTGTGTATACATTGTTGACTCTAATTCGCCAGGATTCCATAAAATATACAAAAAAACTTCACATAAAAAATCGGTTGATTGGGAAAGATGTTTTTTTACACTAGTAGTTGCAAAAAATACAGCAAAAAGTAGCATTTAGGCTTGAATAACGGCAGCTCAAGAATCAAAGTCGGAACACACGTTATTTGCATGCATACAACCGCGCCGGAAAAATAAATCCGACCCCAGGAGGTGAAGTAGTACCAACACAACGACACCGCTCTAAGTACAGCGCGCGCTCATAACTTACAATGAAAGTCCGAAATCAATTTGGTACACGATCGCGCGCCAAAATAAACAACCTATGTAAATGCGATATTCGAGTGGGATCGATTTATACGGGGCTCAAACACGTCCGGTAAATACCAGCTGTTTAATTGTGGTGGTTAATTTAGATCGTCGCGTCGACCCCCTGGGCCTCGCCGGGCCTCGTCGGGGTCCTGTTTATATTTTGGGTGACAACCGCTGTGCAACCTTGTCTTTGCGCCGACAAAAGGCACTCCTGTATTAATTGTTTTTTGAATAATGGTCGGGTGATTAATAGTGGCGGCCTTGGGACCACAATGGACCCGCGGAGGTGGAGACTTCGGGTGTAAACTGGGTGAGTATAGTGGGTGTAAGGGAACGAGAACTTCGGGTGTAGTGCACTAGTTTGACTATTATAGGATGAATGTGTAGGCACAACTCTATATTTCTGTGTTAGTACCTTAATGGGTGTGTAGAGCTGTAGAGGACCACAGAGATATTAATAAAAAGAGAAATTAATTGTCTTTGGGTGTCTAGTCAATTGGGTAACTACACTGGATAAAAGTACGAACGGTGAACTTTTCTGGTGTGACTTTGACTTTGACTGTTCTCTAACTTTACATTGTTCTCTAAGTTAAATTCTTAATATCAAATACGTATCCAAAAATTGCTAAGCATTGTGACTTTGCCATGTATAAACTTCATAACGAATAGAATTGAATAATCGATTGATCTACAAAAACTATCATTATCAAAGCTACACAGATCACCTCACACTATTCTACACTCATCCTCCACTCACATTTGGGTTAGGACACAAACCTAGGCGTCCCATCTAATAATGCTATTAAAATGGAAAGAACAGTGCTTCAGTACTTCAACACTCAAGAATCTGACTTATAGTACGTTGGCAAACAATTACTGTTAATTCCACAACAAACAGAATCAATCGTAAACTCTTTCTCACTTGAAGGTTAAATACATCTATGCGTTCTCATTCAATAAATATCCTCCGACCTTCCAAGAAACCACAATAATTTTTCAGTGAGCAATAAAATCCCTTCAATTACAAAAAACAAATTAAAATCGAAACAATAATTTGCCATTGTGCGTAATTAAAACGAGTGATAATGGGTGGCTGTCAATGGCTAACAATTTTATCAAACGGCAAAAATGGCGTGACAATCGACAGAACGGCGTGTAAGTAAAAGCGACTCGGGCCTGTAATTTGGGGGCCGCTATTGTCCATAAGCGCGGCCCATTACAACATTCCTACTTGGGTTGGAGGGGACCATCGGTGTGACCGAGTGTGGAGTTTCGGTACTATCGACTTGTGAACATCGATGTATAATAACTTGTGAATCGTGAATGCTGAAGTTGTCGTCACAAATACTGTATGTGGAACATCTGTAGCCAACTTATGGAAAAATGCAATGAATGGGTAACTCACAACGTGCGGAAAACTAAATACGCCAACCCTTGTATTACATTGTCAACTGTTCCAACTTTACAACCGTTCCTTGACGTGTAGCCGTTCTTCACAACCTGTTATTTCGACCTCAATGTCACTTGGTGGAAGTGTCCCCGTATTCCACCTAATCCCCTAACAAGCTTCTAGTGTTCTAATCTTAATAATGCACTTGATCACAAACCCTATTACATTCATTGTCAACTGTTCCAACTTTTTCAACCGTTCTTCACAACCTGTTATTTCACCCTCAATGGCACTTGGTGGAAGTGTGTCTGAAATCCATCTAATTACCTTAATTAACGTCCTACTATTAATCCTCTACTTCAACACAAACCATACATTGTCAACTGTTCCAACTTTACAACCGTTCCTTGACGTGTAACCGTTCTCCACAACCTGTTATTACGTCCTCAATGTCATGTGGAAGTGTCCCCGGAATCCACCTAATACCCTAACAAGCTTCTAATGTTAGGTTTTCACAGTATAAATAAGGGTAAGTGTGCTTTCTGCCCCGTGTAACCCCCAGTGATCTATGGCCCAATAATTACCTACAAAGGATCCGATCCCATACGTCGCATCGCTAGATTTATAGGACAAGGGTCTTTTGTTTTTGCCACAGTTATTTATTTTTTAATTACCCACCTTAAATTTCTCGATTCGCCAATTTCACGCGATTATTTAAGAAAATTACATTGTTAGAATGGAATAGTTTGTTTGACTGTTTTTATGTAATATTGTAATTATAGATTTTTTTATGTGACAAAGATGTTTGGTGAGTCGGATAAGATATTTTTTGGTCTAGAAAATGGTTGGTCCAAATGGTGGATTTAATTCATTCATTTGACAGTATAGTTTTTAGTGTGGATAAGAATTAGTAAAATGTTTACCTAAAACGGACGACAGTGGTCATTTAATTATTTGTTGTGTGTAGTGGCGTAATGATCTAATTCCTTTTGGATTGTAAGTAACGAATTTACATCATAACCCGTAGCAGTACTTACTAACTACTTACTCTTCAGGCTACTTCTCTGAAATCCCATAACTGTACTGTGTTATAAACAAGACATAGATTTAGGCACGGAAATAGGAATACTCGTTACAATTACACTTTTCGTTCTTACCAGAAATATTACGAATGAGCTATTACGAGCTATTATGAGTTATAAGGTATAATGCTATAAACTTGAACGTAACGTTTTGTCATCATTAAGTTTTCCTTACTTATCTGACATTCTGTGGCTAGATAGTGTCACAAGTTTGAAATTAAAGTGCTCGTTGCACTATATACTCATTGTAACCACTTCTTGAGCGCAACTAGACGTTCCAGGTTCAAATCCCGCCAATCACCAATAGTTTTTACCCTTGTGATAATGTCACAACCTAATCTGAAGTGATTGTGTAAAACGGTTACGAAAAGCCTAGCAAGGTGAAAAAATCAAGTTCCCTCCGTTTTCCCCAACAACTCCCGCCAAAGCACGTAGATTGGCCACGTATCGCACGTTTGCCAGCGGAAGCCCGCCTAAACGCCGCTCCCCAGAGGCTATTATATTTAATAACAGAGAAGATGACACAGTGACGTCATATCACGGGTCGGAGGATAACCTTCGGATAACCGGGAGTGCGGATAACGGATAACGGATAACCCTGTGTGGGTGTCGGGCGTTGATTGTCTTAGAATGTCACTTTCTTGTTTCAACGTTATTGTTACTAAATGTCAATTTATGTTTTAATTTGTTAGATGTGATTTGAATGATTTATTGATTTGAACTGATAATGTATATGTTGTATATTTGCTTGTGAAGAATAAGGTTTACTTATTTTTTTTGCAATTCGTGCTTTCACAAGGTAGAGTTGATTACCAAATAATAGTTTTAAATCGTTTCCAATATGGAGATAATTTAGAAGATCGTTTGACCAAGCTGGTCAAATAAAACCATGTTAGCCACCGTATTAAAAAATTAAATTGCGTATTTTATTCCAGAATATATTTTACATCGAAATATCATTCACATAATGGATAAAAATATTAATAATCCCACCAAAAAATTAAAACTTGATCTTGTTAAAACTTTTCTTAATGGTTCTGACGTTTCAAAAGATAAATAAGAATACCATGGCTGTTTCAATTCATCCGATAACTTCACCGATTGAAAAGCTACAACCTCAAACACAAAAATCTCAAAAACCCCTGAAACAAAAGGAAACGAAAAGCGCAATTCACAAGCCACTTGAACACTTCAAACAACCGGGCAAAGTCAACAGCGTTGCGGCGAAAAAGCCAAGTTGCCACAATAAACAAAGTTAGGACGAATAAAAGGACGCGAACAAACTGAAACACAAGCAGTCGACGGACAATAGGCAAACAAAACAATAGGAACAAAAGGACCCAACAAAAGTGACGGGAGGGAAATAAGCCAAATAAAATGTCCCTGGGAGGTGAATAGAAGCTGGTGTTGTGGCAGGACTGCTCGGGCACAGCCACCTTGCGCAACGTGTGAATTAATTAGGCGTAATCAGAATTGAATTGTGTGGAGTTCACACTGTCTTATACACTTAAGGGGGATAGTTTCATTGTATTTACGTGTACAGCTAGTTTATTTTATGTCAATTCTGAGTCATCTAAGTAAAATAAAGGTGATTATTTTGGGGTTCAAAGTGTTAGAAATTCAGCAATGTTTTATTAGGTGCATTACACATTGATAAGTCGGTTAACAACCCGAATGTCCCCCCAAAATATTATTTTTTTTTCATGAATCTTTTTATTAGCTTACAGAGAAATATTTTCTTTAAATATAATGTATACCTGACATTTTAAAACAACAAAAATGCGATTAAAAACAGTTGAAATACCTGATGGAGAGTTTTTTTACTCTATAGTTGAATTTATTTTCTGTAATTCAATGTTTAGATTTACAGCCAACCTAACACATGTTTTTTTTTTATTACTTCATTATTATGTAACAATCTAACCTACAATGATGTAGATTTTGACAATAGAGGTTTCATATGTCGCGGCAGAGCTCGCCTCTTTGACCAGTCAGCTGTGCAATGGGCAGCGGAGTGATTAAATCGGTCTAATATTATTTTGCAAGTGGCTTTGTACTTAGATCCCCACCTGCCTTGGTACCTTCACAGACAGACTTGTAAGTTGGTAACTTCTGTAACTTGGACCCGAGGGGTGGAAATGTAACACAGAAATACGTTTCAAAGGGTAAAGGGGACTGAGTTTGTACAGAAATTAAAATATGTTGTCTTTGAAAATTTGTTGGAGACATTGTTAGTCAGATAGTTATTAATTCACTATGAAGTTTTGTACATTGTACTGAAGAAATGGGTGTAAAATTTACAAATAGACTTTGTGTGTATGTGTATAAACACCCACAAAACACTTGGTGTTTATGTATAACCAAGTTTGGTTTCTTTTGCCTGATAGGAAAAAACAAGCTCCATAGACTCCTCTAATAAGGCCATGGCGTTGCTGGTGTGGCAACGTCGCACTTCCGGCTTATTGCAATGGTTGTAACAGCTAGAATGGAAACATTGCGGAGAAGTTCCATTATGAAGTGCGGCTGTTTCGGTAGGACGCGGCTGCGGCGTTGCCACATTTCTCACCGTGATCTTGTAGGCAAGCGTTTTAAATGGTTATGTGTACAAAATAGTTCTCTGTGCTGATTGACACAATACTTAGTAAATTTGTTTTCTCTATATCCACAGAACTTAAAACACACACAAACCATAAAAGAAAATACAATTCGCAGATTTTTTACGAATTAACGATTAATTACCCTCGAATAGTGGGAATACAAACCATGTTCTCCAAAACCTGTTTGCTTAACATTAACCGTGTAATGGTTTCTTACTTTTTCAATTAACGTCAAAGATCGTCTTATAATAAAACGTAGATGTACTACCTGGACAAACACACCCCATATTCCATCCTACTACTTGTGTATTTCTGTTATACAAGTAGCTTGTTCCATTCCCCACCTTCCCCATAGATTTGCCACTCGAACGATCGTCTCGGCTATCCACGGATGTTGAATACATAACATGAAGGGCGCTCTTGAACCCCCTCGCCCCCCCCCTGCAGAGCCCTTTGTAAATCCCGAACCACTCGAGTGAGCAACCCGCGTCATAAAAGACACTGAAATGCTCAAAATGCTCGGAATCATACGTGGCCCTCATCAGGAGTTCAGAGTATCTTTTTACCGAGATTTGGAACCTCTTGTCATTTGTTCGGTTCAAGAGTGCTCGGTTGGATGGTTAATTGAGCGTGAGGTGGATACAATAATAGTATCGAGGGTGAAATGGGAATTAAATAATTGGTTTCTGGATGGTATGTGGATTTTTTATTTCTACCTCAATAACTTTCATAGTAAATATTTTTCTCAGACTAGTAAGAAATCGTTATGGTAGTCAGATTTTTAAAAAAAATATTTTTTCCTCGCTTTTGGTACTGTAGTATTTCCATTGGCAATATTTTGGAACTTGCAAAACCACTCAAAAATATTTGATCTTCCAATTTTCTCGTTGATATTGCACACTGAGCAGTACTCGCCTTCAAGTGTCAAAGTAGATTCAATCATAAAGGGAGATGATTCTGGATGTCATTTGTCATTTGTCAATTAATGATGCAAGTAAGAGGTTGACGTTGGATAGTATCAAGACTAGGGATATAAAAGGTAAATTAACCGCTTATACAAAAAAATTGAATTTAAAAATTATCTACAAAACTTTGAGGTTATATCAGGTTATACAACAAATCCACTTTTCGAGTGCATAGTTACTACAGTGTAATCTCCCCTATTAAAAATCTCGCAACGTCCCAGCAATACGTTGTTCGGCGACACGCAATCTCCCCCCCCCCTCCCTCCCCCCTCACACACACACACACACACTTACATCAAATGAGCCATCTCGCCGTGGCGTGATAGACCCACAATTAAATGGCTGTCTGCGATGACGACGACGCTACCTAGGCTGCTATTATACCTTGGAATGTCAAGATGACCCCCCACCCCCCCCCCCCGCGCGGGTAACACAAGGGGACATCTGTCAACGTCACGGCTAAGCGTCCAGTGACAAAATTACCTTGGAATTAAGCCCGTCGAAGCGCCTACCTTATAATTAGGGTCCACACAACACAAGCGTTGGTCATCGCGCAGTCTTTAGGTCGCCGATCGGTGGAATGTGTTTTGTCTCTGATGATGCGGGCGATTTTCCTTACAGGGTTGGTTTTGTGGATTGGTGTTCGGTGTTGGGGGTGTTTTTGAGAGGTTATGCGTAGTAGTTTGATTGAAATTCTTTGGTTTCGAATTCGCCAAAAGTAAACGATTCGTGTGCATTATTATTTTTTTTAAGATTACTGTAAAGGAACTGTATTTTAAGCTGATCCTTTTGATTTCAGCCACCTTTCAGTGTATAGCAATGGTGATGTTAATATTTTGCTCATTTTTTTACATTGGAACTTTGCATTTATTTTGGTTAAACAAGCGCAGAAATCGAGTCACTTGTAAAATTATGCTCAAAATATTGTTTACTATTGATGTTAATTTGACAGATTATTGACTTGTACAAACATATACCAAAGTAATTTAAAATTTGACAAAAAAATGAAGATTCCAATCACAATATGTTTGACCTAAATTATCCGAGCTTCTCAAATCGAAATCCTTCAAAACCGAATTTAGTTTACATTTCGCCGCATCATTAAACACACAGCGCAACAAAGGACATTGACAAAAACTTGGATAATAGGATCTGTCATTTTTCATAAGCTAAGCGCACAAAAAGACGATCCAGCATATGTTCTATTGTGCGCTCGAACCGCGGGTCGGAACTAATGCCGAAGATTGTTTTCCCAGTTTCAGTGTCGGTTTTGCCCTTGTTTGGGGCCTCGTATGGCCAAATAATCTCCAAGGGCGGCCGATTGTTGTCATTGTTTGGCGTTATTATTCCGAGGATTATATTTCCAGCTTCGTGTTTCTGTGCTTCGTCGAACATCGTTGGGTCCTTGTGTTGTGGGACGCTCGAAACGGTAATGAATGAGTAGTTGGAATTAGGTATTTGTACAGAGTTGGCGATTTAGTTCGAGTAATGCCTGTAATACTTTTGAGATATAATAGTGTTTGCTACACCCACTTGTCTCTGAAATTCTACTTAAAGTTATGAAGATTTGTGGTGAACACATACTAAAAAACAGACTAGAAACACTTAACAACATTTTGGCAAAATTAAAATCTCATTGGGAATTACTATAATTTTGTGTTTTACAAATTACGATAATTATCCAAATAGAAAATCTGTTAACCTCTTAAAATCTACTCTAGTCCTAAAACGTCACTCTTACACATTCTATTATCAATACGTCAACATACACCTGTAGAACTTTTACTTTCCAAGAATTCTGATTACGAATCCTCCTCCCTCCCTCCAAAAATCCATTGAATATTTACTCTACTTTTATAACATTCACCTTCACTCTCGTGGAAGCGTGGTCAACTGAGATTGATTCATACTTACTATGCATTATGCACATTTTATGAATTATTGTTCCGTTCATTAATTCATGCGTGAAGTTGAAGAGTATGAATATATTGACTTTTACAGAGGTCAATGGATCAAGTGTTCACGGAATGTTCTATTTGCATTTCGTTAACGGAATCCCTTTAAATGTTGAGTTTGTGCAAAATTATGTGGTAAAATAGTATCGTTTACGATTATCATTTATATTTATATTTAGATACGTTTTAATTATGTACGGTATCGACTTATCCAAAACAGTACCCATATTGAGTATTTAGAATCCAAGACCCTAAACTCCTGAACTCGTAAAAACAACAGCAAACCTCGATAACAAGAATCTCGTCGGGTTTAAGACTTTTTATCAAGGTTGACTCGTAAATTGAGGTTTTCAATAACAAGTTTATCGGGGTAAAATAAACTCAAGGGGATAAACTCACTGCACGTTCTTCCTAAAAGGACTAAATCAACACACGTTTATCATATGTACGTATATGTGCAAATTACTATAACCACGTATAAAGTACAAGTCAAGAAATTGAACATATAACATAGTTCAGTTATTTACATTTAAAAGATTGAACTTATTGATGAGAACTTGTTATAGGTAGCCTCGAAACGCACTTTACAAATCGTTTTGCCACATCCCTCTTGATTCAAAAATCTTTCAAAATACTTATTGAGCTAAACTTTTAGTTTATTATATTCTCAACATTGACATTTGGTTAGTGCACTTTGCTTGAAACCTTTAACACTGGCGCTCAGAAAATCTAATCCACCCAAGATTGTTGTAGGAAAAACGTTTTTTAGAACATGGAATTGTTTTACCAAACCACACAAGCCAATCGGACCCGGATTGAACCCCAATCCTAGCCGTGGGAAGGTTGTAATACCAACTCTATTTGTCGTCTGCTAGTGTGTGAGGTAATGTCTACCTTGTCGTGTGTAATCACAGCTGGTAATGTCGGGGTCCGCGCTAGTAATAAGCGACTAGACTGTGTCAATGGTGAAGTGCTACCGAGGCTGATAGGGAAAATATCCCGTTTGTACTGCATGTGGCAATTTTTTTTTTGTTTAGTGTACCTTATTTTCCCATGTCATGACTAAAAAAGTATTCTACTCTGTTTGAAGTTTATTTGTGATGGTGAGTTAAGGTCATGTTAGAGAGTATTTTGGACATATTTTCACCCACGAATAGTAAAAATCTAACAAAAACTAACACAATAAACAAAAAATTCAACAACTTTTTTCAAACAATAATTTTCAAGTTTCGGCTGGGTTTTTCGATTATCTTGTTAGGCATTAAATACTTTCTCAACTGATGATGGTATTATATTCCAGATTACGAAACGTCGCAAAACTTTATTTGTGCAAAATGTGTGCAGTGATCACTTAAATAACGAGTATCATTCTGATAATAATCTCAGAAATTAGACTGAAACTACTTTCTTAAATTTACACATTTCTAATTTTTGTTAAATTTATGCCTGCCAGGAACTTGAAACCAATTTCGTCACTTGACAATACAATAAAACACAATACAGTGTCAAAGCACAATACAGATCAAAATACATATTGATAGAGAGCTACAGTGTATACTGTGTACCTATCCCACTCAGCAATAACTCGCACTGCTAGTATATCGTCGTATTGTTTTGTCCCCTTGAACTTTATTGCAAATTAATTATTGCCCGTTTGATTCGCGACCCGCCTTCCGAAAGTACCTGAAGGTGTGGCAGGAAATCGTACGTCACTGCGACTGTGTTAAGTACCTAGTTCACACGCGCGAATTTCACTTTCGTAAGTCATATGGATAGTTAGTTTAAAACACAACTTAGATTTGTAGAGGTTTAATTGAACAAGTAGTTTAGTGTTTAACTAATCCAGTTATGTTTCTATTAAATCATGCAATCTTATTTTGCACGTATAGGTTACTCAGTACAACGGAACCTGTCTTATTACCATCCGTCTATCTGGGGGCCAGCCTGTCTGAGGTGAATGGAGGCTCAGGAGACAGGTATCATCATACAGACTATAGGAAATATCAAAAGTACATTGTATCTTGTAGCAAAAAAAAAAAAAAAAACACACATCTAAACCCCTGAATCATCAAAGAACACACATATAAGTTACTATTCTGAATTTTGGAGACTAGGCTACAGTGATACTTAGAGTGCGGCTCTTATATAGTCTGTAGAATGGAACCTGTCTCCTTGCCCTTCGCCCACCTTGAACTGGATCGGGCCCTGAACCATTGACCAGTTCCTGGGTAGACGGACGGTTAGGAGACAGGTTCCACCATACAGACAATAGAGACCAACAAGTATGATTTGCAAATATTAGTACAGTACATATTTCGGATTTAAACATAATTAAAATAAATTACAGAGGTTCTGGTTGTGGTCTGACGGTAAGAGTACGCTACTTACCTGATGACACGAGTTCAAATTCCGCTTATCACCAGAGGATTTGACTCATGTGGTTATTCTATGCTGGTGTTTATGAGCCCACCGTAGCCCGAAGGTTCTATAATAAAGCATAAAATATAAAAAAAGGTATAAAATATAAAGGTTAAAAGGTATACATCCATGGCCAAAGTATATAGTTGAATTTCGACCAATCATCGTTGATTCGTATCTTGCCATGAAGAACCTTAACGACTCGTCAGTCCGAAATTTCAACATTTCTACGAAATGGTCTACTCCTGAAGATCAAGAATTTCCTGAAAAATCTGGAAATCATATTTAACAAAAGTTATTAGATAATTTTGTTTACAATTCATCTTACTTCAGTGTATTTCTTTATGGCTCCTCCTGTAATATTTTACTACCTCTACCGCAGCTGTGGGCGCCACAATGTTTTAATTCCTCCCGTGTCGACTCCTCGTAGGTTTGATCCGATGGCTTCCTAACGACCCCGAGTACATGGAAGGTAATATTTCGACTTACCTCGGCTGCCTATTGAATTAAAACGACCAGTCCGTGTACTACACGTTCGCGGCTACTGAACTAAATCAAGCCGCTCCGTGTCCATAAATACACGGAACACGGCCGAAGCTTCGGGTTCGATTTACATCAAAACCTAACCTATATGTGGCTTGCATATTATATGGTGGACGCCACTGTAAATAAGTCGGCAACGCAAAGAGACGGGACACGCACACACTTGCAGTATACGTATACGTATGCACACGTAAACATGTTGGCGCCTGGCGTGTAGACACGCGCACACGCTCATGCACGCGCATCGCATACAAATTGGTCGATTGGGGTAAACGCTGTTTTGCAAATAGTTTGCCAGTAAATAGAAATGTGTGATACGTACGAGTTACAAAGTGAACTTGACTACATTATTAGAACGAGTGTTATTTGAAACATCCATGTAGAAACTGCACGAAACAGTCCTATACAGGTTTGTGAATTTGATATTCAGTTTTATACATTGTTTTAGTTCACTTTCTACAATTTTCGTGCACAGGAACACGACGTATACACATATTCCTGATTTATATACCATGTAATCATAGCCTCAAAGGCCGCGGCGTTGGTGTGTGGCAACGTTGCACCGGCCTGTTGCCATGGTAATACTGTAACAGTAAACTGTAAACATTGCGCAGACGTTAGGACGGGTCTGCGGTGTTGCCACTTTTATCTCACAGCTTTGTATGGCAAAGCTATGTAATGATGTAATACATAGTAAAAGAAATATCGTCATGTTAGAACTATCATTGACTTTGGAATACCGAAGTAGACATCCCATATTCAGTTTAGCTTGTTCAAAAACTTGACGTATTCGAAATTAGTAATTTATATAAGCTCTTTCAGTGACTTGGCAATGTTAATTTTCATTGAAAATTTAGCTACTGTAACAATTGAACATGGAAATGGAATAGGTAATAGGCAAAGCTACTAATTCCCTTCTAGTGATTATTTCAGCTCTACGCTGACGTCTCACAGAAACCCGCTCCGCTTCTTTTGTTCCAGTCCTGTCCAGGACCGGAGCCAATTTCTCTGTGACACGGGAATTATAATTGATATCGCTGTCACAGAAGATGTGCGACGGCTCCGCCCTCGGCGTTCCTCACTTGACAACCTCATAAAATCCGCGTCCGCAAAAACCCTAATAAGGGTATGATTATTGCCGCCTGACCCTCCAATTTGTTAGAGGCCCTCAAATTATAGGTATTATAAAGTAACGCGATTTTTAATAGCCGCGCTCTAAACGAAATTTTACAACTGGAATGTCTGAAACGTGGAGCTTGCTTGGGAGATGATTTTTGAAACCTTTGGACCATACGTACATATGTAGTTTTCACGAGTGGTGGTTTTATACGGTTTTGCAAGAACACCGTTGTTTTTACAAGAGGTTTATGTAATATTAGTATAGGATTTCAATGTAAATACGTTTGTGTAATGTAATGTAAATATACTTTTTTAGTAATGTATGTGTCAAATTCACTTATAAAAAATTACGGTGTGTCAACAACCTGAAAGTTTTTTCCTGCTTATATCTCATTTGATTTTACCGACTTCCAATACCAACTTCCAACCTAGAAGGAATTTCCAACTGTAAATTTAAACGTCAGTTAAATGATATATTTTTGCCACGTCCCTTGTAGTGGAAAACAGGTAATATTCCCCATGTCTCAGGGGTGAAACGCGATTACATACGAAAAAGAAAACAGAATAATTCCGCCCCTAATGGAATTGTTTTTTCCGAAGTAATTTACCCCTTCGTCTACGCCTGCATAAATAATGTCCCGCCTTCATTTTTTAATTAACACCGGCAGAAAAGGCTGTTTACTAATGTAGTGGTCACTCTTGTGAGGGGTGGAAAAAATCTTAACGGGGTTGAAATCGCCGGGGACGGTTACAGTATTAATTAACCAGACGGATGTGACCCACTTATTTTCTTTTCATTCCCCTGTTTGCTTTTTGTGATTGGCTCGCTCTCAAACAAAAGACTGTTCTGTTTAATGTCTTGTAAATGTTTGATGGACGCTAGAGTGTGGTAGAAGTGGAGATGTGAATGAGTTTGTTAGGGATTGAGTTGGAGTAGTATAATCATAACCTTAAATGAAGGTTAAGTGAGGGTTAACGTTAACTAGATGAAGACAATGATAACGAAAATTGAACTGCGTGGTGTGACTAGCAGTTCACTGAGAACAGACCGTAATGAAATTGTGTTTTCAACTACTTTGGTTGACAAGACTAGGCTGTTTTATACTCTGTATGACGGAACCTGTCTGCTAAAACCCCGTCTACCTCTGACCTGGCTATTGATGGTACGTGGTGTGACTAGCTGTTCACAGAGGAAAGACTGTACAGTTTGTCATTTCAACTATTGGTTGACAAGACCTACCTAGGCTGTGCTATACTCTGTATGGTAGAACCTGTCTCCTGACCCTTCTACCTTAGACTAGACCTGGCCTTACACATGTAGATAGACCCCTGGTAGATGAACTGTCAGGAAAGATGTCCCATCATACAGCCTTACTCTCTTTTGAGTATTGCACCTTCTTCTGAGATGTCAACCGAATATTTTCCACCACAAACTGTATATGGTTAGAATATTCCTTTTCCCATAATCTTCAGACATCCTCCCTCCCTTCCACCTTCTTCTAACGAGATGTCAACATTTCCATCACAAATGAGGTAGAATGTTTGGATCTTCTTTTCTCCTAATCTTCAGACATCGTCCCTTCCTCTGATGTCAACCATTGACCTCCGCCTGTGACATGGGAAGATATGACACGGACGTTACCCGGATTATATGTCCGGCGTGTGAACGGCTTGTCACGGCACCATGAAGTGGGCGATTAGTGCTGGTCGGACCGTTGACAAAATATTGCATGCGGACGTTTTTCTGCCGTGATCGCCGTGAAACAGCCGCCATTGTCGTGGACCATTGTGAACGTTGGTTTACCGCGACAGGTCCTCGGCGGAAATGGGAAACGTGAAGAGTCTTGTGTGTGGAGGAAGAATGAAGTGCATAGAGTTGATAAACGTCTTGTTTCATACATGCAAAGTTAGTGTGGGGACTAAAATACGTACTGTAGAATGAATACCTCATCCTTAGAACGTGAAATCATGGATAACTTTACTCGTGAAGAGGTGCTACCTGGGACGAAGCTGATAAGCATGTCAAAATATTTTGTTTAGTAGGAGCAACTAATTGATTTAAAAGTCAAAATCCAACACCTTCTCGTACAATAAGCATCATCATTAGCTTAGAGGTAGGTTAAGAAGCTGATCTAAATTAGGTAAAATTATCCTTGTCATCACCTAAACACATATTAGATAGATAATTCATCCAATCGAAAGTCAAATGTGTCATTGTGGCAGTTCCTCGTGTTCTTTACATTTTCATTTCTATGTCATATTCTTTTTTTCTAAACTACTTCATTCTGCTCCAAAAAAATACAATAGGTAAAGTTACTTCAACATGCATTGCAAAGAATACTAACTTCCTGTGAATGAAAATAATCGGAAACATTCCTTAAAGAATACAAAATCCCATGATTACGCGTTAATTGTGACTTCATTAATGGGGACACCTTTCAAAAACCCACTCAAAAAAACAATCCACAAAGACCTTGAGCTAATTAAAAAAGAAGGGGAAGTGTGAAAACAATCAAGGCCTATAAAGTCAACGACAAAAGAGGGAGCAAATACACGTCAACAGACTCTAGGTAATCCAGGGGGGACGGAGACACTTGTTGCGACAAAGAACGACACGCGCCCTGCTTAGCCACTTATCCACTTTTTGTCACCAACCCCCCCCCCCCCCCCACGGTGGGGGACCCTCCGCTAAATCCCGCCAATTTCACTCGTCATCGGATCACCTTTGAGTGTTTATCTGGGATCTTGGAATGTCTTGTCAAGTGTCATTGGGGGAGATTGAGGTTTTAGTTTGACTTGTCCCTTTTCGTTTTTTCTCGCGATGTGGGGTGGTTTTAGGATTATACAGTAGTTATATAGTCTTTTTATACTCTTGTGGATTAGTAGTACCTCTTATTTACAAATAACGAAGGCATAATTTTATAGTTTATAATAATGTACTTTGTTGATCTTGCTGTAATAATTTCTCTGATACACATGTATGTATTGGAAATTTATGTTACATAACATAATGTTACAAAGAATATTCGTTTCTGAAATAGAAAATACTTTTAAGAAACAAAACTGCAAAATAAACACGTATTTAT
This sequence comes from Macrosteles quadrilineatus, assembly GCF_028750875.1. Taxonomy (NCBI): domain Eukaryota; kingdom Metazoa; phylum Arthropoda; class Insecta; order Hemiptera; family Cicadellidae; genus Macrosteles; species Macrosteles quadrilineatus. Next base: position 61,979,244 of record NW_026542602.1, read on the forward strand.
CCTGATGAAATTAATTTGTTAGTTTGAGTAAATAAGTTTTTTTTTTTTACATAAACTAATTTTTGTAATCTAAAGAATAGGGTACAGTAGGTTACTATTTAATATTATTTCCTTCTTTTAAGTTTGAAAACTTCCTTTTCTCTTCCAAATCTTACTGATATATTCACTATCGTACAACCCACCCACGCCCCCCACCCACTATTCGTTTTGGGTGACCAGGATTAGAACTTTGGGGAGTAATAAAATAAAACTTCATATTTGAAGTTTATTGTTGTTGGTGGTGAGGTAATGTTGTTTAAAGGTTTATTGCGGTCATTTCCGTCGCAGTGGTAAATTTGTGATTGAGTATGTCCTCAATAAACCTTAAAAACCAGAAAAACAAGCAATACTACTTGAATATTTCACACTACATCACGAAAAAATGTATTACACTACCAAACATTTCGTTGCAACTGATTTTCAACTTAGCCCGACCGCACGATTTACATTATTAAAAGACTCCCAGTATCTTACGATACACACGTCACGTCTGCATTATTCACAGAGGGAGGGATTTCACGGGTGTCCGATGTGACAGCCGCGAGAGTGTTTTGTTATGCTAAACCCCGGTTGACACTGACATCCGCGGCTCCAGCGACTCCAGCTCCAGGACCTCGCCTCCAGCCGTCACGTTCTTCCAGCGTCCACAAAAAACCAATCGCCGGCCAATCACTGGTAATCACGGGGGGACAGTCGGATAACCACACGTGAGCGACAGATTGGATCTCGATTGGAATAATTTCGGCGGCGACACCGTCAATGTCACTTTTTATGCATCCTTGAGGCACGATTGGACGATTGGACAACCTCGGTTCTGATTACGCTTGTTTGCCGTCGATGTGCGAGGATTACTTTGGTGTTTCGATTTATTGAAGGTGGGGTGGTAATGTAAATATTTTGTGTTTTCATCTGTCTCACCTTCACATGCTAGGACGCTTGTTTCTAGCCCAGAACCGTTTTTCACATTACTTCAGGTTAATCCTAGAGGGTCGCGACATAGTCACACTCCATTGGTGATTGGCGGGATTTGAACGCAGGACCTTTGGCTCCGAAGCCTCGAGATCTACCACTAGACCAGCTCGCTCCCAGCACAGAAAACATACTACTATGTTTTCTGTGCTCCCAGGTTCCAAAAGCGAGACAGTTTTGTTGAGCTGTGATACCATAAACGAACGAATTGGAAGCTGTTTCCTTTGATTTTGCTTACATTTTTTGAGAAAGTAATTTTTAAAATTCCTACCCCCTTGACACCCTTAGTATTTAAATATTGTAGGTTGAGAATTTACTTGCCAGAATTTGTCGGTATGAATTAACCTAAATTTGCTACCTTCTGGTAACTTCTTAAGTAGATTGTCATCGCAGTAAATTAAGTAATAAGTATAATTGAAACCCTAAAACGGACATTTCCACCCTAAACTCAAACTCGAAAACTTTAACAAAAACACTACTTTATCCATAGACTATGTACAGTAAATGTACCTTATTTGCCACTAGTGTACTGCGCTGTCTAAGAAACGTGCTAAATTTTTACTCAATCCTTGAGGAACACAATCTTGTGCATCTTATAATCAAGTGTTAATGGAATGTTAAAACAAAAATGTGTACTAGAATGTGTGTGAACATTAAAAAGTCGATTAACCCCAGTGGTTGGTTTTACAAGTAACCCTTACAACCGCAGAACATGTAACTATCACTTGCACTTTACACTCACCCCTCAACATGTGATTCACAAATGGCCCAGTGTCGCCTCGGGTGTGCAGCATTAACATTTCAAACCGCTTTTTGGCGGCTGTCACACACACCCTCAATCAGCCGATTGAACTCTGGGAGGCTACGGCTACCCTGTTGTACGAAACATCGGCAGTAGCCTATTGCAGTTAAAAACAGTCTCTGCGTTTTATTGGTGAAATGTAGACAACACTAGTCTAAAACCAGGTAGATTTTTGTTTACGATTTTTCTCAAGATTGCCTTGCCAGGATTACAATGTTATCTGATTTTGCGCAATTGTGACTCAGTTTCTAACATAACGCGTTACGCTGTATCGCTAGCCTCCCCTCTAGTTACTACAAGTTCTGCGTTGTGACACAGTTTCTAACATAACGCAGGCTGTCTCTCTAGCCTCCTCTCTAGTTACTACAAGTTTTGCGTTGTGACACAGTTTCTAACATAACGCAGGCTGTATCTCTAGCCTCCACTCTAGTTACTACAAGTTCTGCGTTGTGACACAGTTTCTAACATAACGCAGGCTGTATCTCTAGCCTCCACTCTAGTTACTACAAGTTCTGCGTTGTGACACAGTTTCTAACATAACGCGGTGCGCTGTATCTCTAAACCTCCCTCTAGTTACTACAAGTTCTGCGTTGTGACACAGTTTCTAACATAACGCGTAGCGCTTCCCTAGTCTCCTCTCTAGTTACTACAAGTTCTGCGTTGTGACACAGTTTCTAACATAACGCGTTGCGCTGTATCGCTAAACCTCCCCTCTAGTTCCTATACTAAGTTCTGCGTTGTGACACAGTTTCTAACATAACGCGTAGCGCTGTATCTCTAAACCTCCTCTCTAGTTACTACAAGTTCTGCGTTGTGACACAGTTTCTAACATAACGCGTTACGCATCTCTAGCCTCCTCTCTAGTTACTACGAGTTCTGCGTTGTGACACAGTTTCTAACATAACGCGTAACACTGTATCTCTAGCCTCCTCTCTAGTTACTACGAGTTCTGCGTTGTGACACAGTTTCTAACATAACGCGTAACACTGTATCGCTAGCCTCCCCTCTAGTTACTACAAGTTCTGCGTTGTGACACAGTTTCTAACATAACGTGTAACGCTGTATCGCTAGCCTCCTCTCTAGTTACTACAAGTTCTGCGTTGTGACACAGTTTCTAACATAACGCGTAACACTGTATCGCTAGCCTCCCCTCTAGTTACTACAAGTTCTGCGTTGTGACACAGTTTCTAACATAACGTGTAACGCTGTATCGCTAGCCTCCTCTCTAGTTACTACAAGTTCTGCGTTGTGACACAGTTTCTAACATAACGTGGTGCGCTGTATCTCTAAACCTCCTCTACAAGTTCTACGTTGTGACACAGTTTCTAACATAACGCGTTAACGCTGTATCTCTAACCTCCTCTCTAGTTACTACAAGTTCTACGTTGTGACACAGTTTCTAACATAACGCGTTACGCATCTCTAGCCTCCACTCTAGTTACTACAAGTTCTGCGTTGTGACACAGTTTCCAACATAACGCGTAACGCTGTATCGCTAGCCTCCTCTCTAGTTACTACAATTTCTGCGGTGTGACACAGTTTCCAACATAACGCGTAACGCTGTATCTCTAGCCTCCTCTCTAGTTACTACAAGTTCTGCGTTGTGACACAGTTTCTAACATAACGCGTTACGCGTTACGCTGTATCGCTCGTTTCGCCCCGGGCCGCGGCGCTATCAATGGGGGGCAGATGATTTGTAGCGGCGCGGCGCTCCGATGTCATACACCGACCATTATAGATCGGCCCTCAGTTATAATGGGGCTCCAATCTAGAGATGCATTCTGTTAGCGGGGCCCCATCTAGTAACGAGCGTGTTGGGGATTTCTCAGGTAATAGGTGGACATGATTTTGGGGCATCTTCATGTATAGCGGTGAAAAAAAGAGAGAATTGTGTTTAGGTAAAAGTTTTTTCTTCAAGAATACTTTTTCACGTCATCGACATGTACCTCATTATTGTTCTTTCTTTTAACCAACAAAATTCTAGTATAGTGTTTAGAAGAGGTCTTATAAATTAATGATTTCTCAAGGAAAATTGTCATTTTTATGGGAGACCGAGATTTTCCAAGATCCGGAATTCAGAGGGTAGTTGTGATGCCAAAGACTTATGCTATAGTGCTAATGTAATCAGAAAATAAACACTGTAATATTGTAAATTATATTGACGGCTTGTCGTTGACGCGTACTTCTCTCCAATATTATTTGAAGTAAGATTTTTTTTATCGGCTGTTAAGTTTATTTTGAGGAAATTGGCACTGTAAACTCATACGATACTCTAACCTAAACCAAAGCAGGTCATGTAAACTTTACAGTGTTTTTCTACATTTGTAATTTCTAGTATTTACTTTCAAGAACGTAGGCAACCAAACTCTAAATGCATACACACTTAGCTGGAATACATTACAAAAAACCCCTGTTAAATGTATCACACCAACCAGTGGAAGGCAGGGACACAATGATGACCCCTCAACCCGGCCGTGTCACGAACCCACGTGAAATATCTATTTGGGAAATAAGCGTGTAAATACGGCCAGCGGTCCGGCGATCGGGCACTATATTTTATTCATAACCGAACCCAGGGCAGAAATTAACGAGACCGACTCGCAACGTCCTTGACCGTTCTTCAAATTAATTAACTTCTTTCTTTGTATTCATAAGATGCGGCGGCAGTGCTGTGCTACCAACTGACAAAAGCGGGATTCATTTGCAATTATGCGTGGTTGAGAGGTTCATCTTTTGTTTTGTTGGTATCGCTGAAACCGAACGATCTTTATGGTGGTAAATCGGGAAATCTGTACTATAGTTGTAGATGGGTTTTTTGTCCTAAGACGCTAGGCACGAGCATGGGATTGTTTTCTACATTACTTCAGGCTAGAGCTAGGGGTTGTGGCATTATCCCTTACATAAAATTCATTGGTGATTGGTGGGATTTGAACCCATGACCTCAGGGACTGAAGTCCAACGCTCTAACCACTAGACCAGCTCGCTCCCCACTGGAATGGTACTGGGCGGTAGGAATAGTTTGTGCAGTAAAGGGTTAGTATTGAAAGAAGTCTTTGGGTTATAGAAATAACTCTCTATGAAACAGATTGATGAGTTTAAGTGGATTAATTTTTGAATTTACAATGTCAACAGTTTTATCTGGTGGTCAATAAGTATATTTTTAATTTTTGTGTTAGCAATAATTTTGTAAATGGTTCAAAGAATAGTATGTACTGTGTTATGCTATAAGGGTATCAACATTTACAGTATATTTCTCATGACAGGTTTACTTTGAAAATAATTTTAAGTATTTTATTTTATATTTTAACCACAATTGATAACAATTAAATTTAACCAATATAAACACCTTTTACACACTCACAAGTATAAAAACACTGCTGAAGCAATAACTAGGCCTTTCACCTTTACCCCACGCAGCAAGGTCGTGTAACCACCCTCCATATTGTAACATTGATCTAGGGGTGGATGTCATTTGACGATCGGCCCCGCGGCGTCTGTCGGCTGCAAAACGTTTCATCCCTAATTCCTAACCCTTCCCGACCAAACGAGGTTATGTTATTATATCATGGAATATGGATCCTCCTAACTACCCTTAACAAACCTGCCGGAAGGCGAGTCTTTAGCTAGGGGTGACAGAAGGGGTGATTGTAGCATTTGCCATCTGTGAAGCGTCTTGGATCAGTTGATTTTGAGATACGTAAGCTTAGGTTCCAAAAGTAAGAGTTGTTCGATACTAATAAATAAGACTCGACGTTAGTTTGTTAAAATAAAAATTGATACCACTATTCCTTCTTCGGGGAAGCGAAAGGGTCTAGTGATTAGAGAGACGGACTTTGGTTCCTGAGGTCCCGGGTTCAAATCCCGCCAAATCACCAATGTGTACTATCTAAAGTAATAATGCCGCAACCCTTAGGTCGAGCCTGAAGTAATGTGGAAAAACAATCCCGGGCTCGTGCATAGCGTTTCAGGTCAAAAAAATACTCCTTCAATTTCTGTCTGTCATGACTTACTCTAAACTCGCAGAGTCTAGTGAAGTTCAAGCTGCAACCAAATTACATATTAATTGAAATATTTCACAAACTCCATAGGTTTCAATTTGAAATTATTAAGACGCCCCCATAAAAGTCTATACGATAAAAAAACGAATATCATACCTAGTTCTCAACCATACCTAAATCGTTTACATCTGGAACCATTGAATATGTATAAGTCAGTAACGATCGGCCCAGTTTGATTGCTCTCAGACGCAATAAAAATCGTCTCTCATCAAGAAACTGAGACAATACGTTCGGTGGGACCGTAAACCACGTCATCGGTCAGACATTAGGCAGTTCCCATTACATAAACTGTGATAGAGCCAGATACCCCTTCACCGGGCCTTGCCGAGACAAGGTCATATTCAGCGTCTGTTTGTAGTAATGAGTCCATAAAGTGGCTTTGACACTTGTATCTGGACGCTGGAGGGAAGGTCGGTAGAGTTGTGGGAACCAATTGGACTTTTGGACCTTCGTGGACGGTTAGTTAGCTGACAAAATTGTTTAGGAACGAGTGGAACGTTGTGATTTGGGTAACTGTTGAATTGGCTGTGATATATATCGTGTATGGAGTATGCAAAATTAATGTTTCTGAAACCGAGAGTAAAACGTTTGAACCAATACTCCTCAAGTTGCCTAAACTATTTTATATTGTCTGCAAATGAAAAGCGTTGGAATTCCTGCTGTAGTTTTCTTATTACGTGCTCAACTCGGAGCCCTAAGAGCGTCTTCAGTCCAATGGTATCATCTGGCTACGAGTTGTAAATTTGAGCTCCACATGTCAGACTTTCCCTTGGACTTTTCATGTAGACTTAGCTATTACAATATGGCAATTAAATGATGAAATTACTTTTCTGATGAAGTATTTTGACACGTGTTAAAGTGTGTAATGGAGCTTACGAAAAACCTAAGAACACCCAAACAGTATTCCGTATATTCAGTAGAGTATACCATTGTTTTCAACGTGAAGGCAAATCCACACTAGTCTCCCATTTTTCTACAGAAGGTCCCACCAAATCCGCTGTCTTCCCTCGTTTTTAAACGTGATGTCACTCAAAAACCTAGCCATTCTTCATCCCCCTGCACAACTTCACTCCAAACTCTTCTTCTCCTTGTTTTCTTACACAACTACCCAGCAAAATCCCATTTCTACCCTCGTTTTTCAACACAACGCCCCGCCAAAACCACACCATTCTCCCATCTTCCTGCACAACTTCTCTCAAACCTCTTTTCACGCTCCCATACAGATTCCCTCCAAATCCATCCTACTCTCCAATTTTTCTACTAAAAATCCCACCGAATCAACACTATTCCCTCCTATTTTCTTTGGCAAGTTCCCGCCAAAAGCACACTCTACAGTCCCTCCCAACGTCGCGTCGGTGCTCGGTGCACTTTTTGCCGCTGCACTCTGCTCTAATTTATTGTCAGTCGGGGCGATTTGTTTATGCAAGCGGCCGAGCGGAACCAGTCCGCGCACCCAGACATTAAACTTCTTTAAAATCATACTTATGTACTTGTCGTTGACACAGCTAATTTATAACTTAATATCCGACAAAACGACCCTCTAATTCCTTCTTCACGGCTGTTTTCTTTACCACGATAGTTAAAGAGAACTGTAGATCGTATATTTGATCGGCGCACGTTCTGTTAATGCTGCGTAAATTGAGCAGTGACTTTTAATATCAATTTTGTCAGAAGGAAAATTGTCGCTACGCTAGTCCTTTATCTGGTTTGAAAATTTCACCAGTTTGTAATGAGCGATTACTAATCGTTCTATTGAGGTATAATCTAGCATTTTTAGAGGGTTTTCTTCACATAATGTGTTGTGTGCTGTGAATATAAAAAACTCTCTTGTACAGAGTTTAACTTCCCTTCGAGCCTCTAACAGTTAAATTAATGGTTTTGGCTACTAATACAACTATTGATATTCAGTATTCATTTTCAACGGTGATGGCTACTAAGGTTAAGTAGTTTTAAGTATGCAAAGAGGTAAGTTTATCCGTGAAAATAATTTGTAGTCAACATCTACAGATTGAACTTATCGTTCAGTACGTGATGAAGTTGGACCATGTTCAATGATGTTAGTGAGTCAACCCTTATTGCCCTTTTCCCTCGTGAAACTTGTTCAAAACCCATCCAAGCGGACATTACAACTTGAGAAGGCTGTAGGAACTGTGTCCAGTCACATCGACGACAGGCTATAGTGGCTCGGTCACATTCCAACAGGAAGCTGACTTTCGTCAAGTCATGAGGAGGATGACATTTGCTGGGGTTTTAATGGCGTTGCCGGCTCGGCAACTAGTCTACTGTAATTATAGGTGGGCCCCGTAATCCGTGGGTGATGCTCACACACACATACACACGCGCATACACAGATAGCTTCTGAAGCGGCCGCATATGGAATAACACGGTTGCGAGGACCGGCGATTGAGGAGACTCGGTTATGTTTACCCTCACCGAATATGAATAAATTAACATAATTGATTTTCAAGTGGCGCTCGACCGAGCGTTGCGGTTGGTCTAGTTCACGGATTGGTCGGGCCTAGGTCACTGTCTGGGTAGGTAATGGAGTGAATATGGGAAATTAAATATAAATTTATCAAAATTAGGTTTTGCTTGTAGCTTGTGTTTCTGTCATTGGATTTTGTACGTTAGGTCTGAAGTCTATTATTGACCATTATAACATAACTATTACTATTAACAGGGAACAATCTAATTGCGTCTACGTCTAGAATCGATGTCGCTAAAACCAGCTACCTTCAGATATGAAGTAGATGACTAAGCCACAGAAGATTTCTTAGAATATATAAAACGTTTGACTAAACATGATGGATTAAATTATATGTCAAGAGGTTAAACGTGTTTTACCATTTCTAATTGTTCTAACATATAAAAACTAATTCCCATATTTAAAATCCCAGTAATACATATAGTTCGTATCGAAGTCACGTAAAACACTGTTTGAATCCTCGATTGACCATAACAAATTTCTACAAAAATGATAACGTCTAAAGACCCTTTATCCCCCTCAGACCACTCAACTCCCCTACTCGAGTTGAAGACAGTATTTTCTTACGGTCAAGTGTTTCGGTAAGGTCTTGTATCCACAATATGTCAAATATTGACTCATCTTCAACCCTCCACCCTTGTATTACCAACCCTTTCACCAGAGTAAAACTCAATAATTGAGTTGTATTACCTGACCAATAATTTTTTCAGGTATAAAAAATAATTTAGTGAGAATTTTGAATTGTATTTTTGACATTAATAATATTTCATACCCCAATGTGTGTGCCGAGTGCTAGTCTTGCAATGTTTCTCCGCACCAGACTTCTCCCTTGCCAAGCTATTCCGTCCCATATGCCTCGCTCTAATGACCCAAGAAACACAACATTATTGTTATTGTTTTTTGAATTATGTTTAAGTGACAATTTACATTCACACGAGCTGCCATAGTCGTTTCTTGGGTCGTTTGCGTTTTGCGGGAGTGTTTTTGATTATGTGGGGAGCCTTTGAGAATATACTGGTTGAGATACTGTGGTTTCTAGGTGAATTTTTAAAGATTACATAGCTATTGAATTCTTTACAATAATTTTGCTCAACACGTTGTTGTACACTAAATATATATATAATAATTACTCTATTTTATGAACGAATTTATGCTTTATGGTTAGTTAAAATATTATTTCAAAATTAACATTTGGGAAATTTGTATCTCGTAAATAATGTACAATCTATAACGAGTTTTCCTACGTAACTGGTATTTTCACAGTATGCATTTTCCACTGGCATTTAATTACTGTATCGAACTCCAAATGTTTTATTTGGATACATATATCTGTTGAATATCTATGTAAACGTTAATTTACTTATCGTGCCTGTCGTAACCAAAATTGCATACAAGGCATGCAGTACAAGTCAGAATCAGTATTGTAGCTCTTAAATAAGTTCTTCAAAAGAACCAAAAATCGTAAAGAGATTTTAGTAATGTTTTACTATAGGCATCTGTAACCCCTTAATAATCACTCTTTGTAACTGACAAATCAAATTCAACCTTTAAAAATAACATTTCCATTCAAACATGTACGAAACTCAACAAATAGCACTCAGTATCTTTGTAACTTTACCTTTCAGTAAGTTTGAATTTTTCATTTCATTTCGGTATCGACTTACTCGCCGATAATCCCAAAACATCCCCGAGCCCCGAATTGACCGTGTCTTATCGACATCCCTCCCGATCAGAAAGGAGCCAGTCGACCGAAATGCAAATAATGAAATGCCAATCGCACAAGAAAAATTAATTAAACGCTAAACAAAGGATAAAGGAGCTCTTCTTTGTCCGGGGTTGGTTAGTTCCGGCCGGTCGGACGCTGCATATTAAAAACAACTCCTGTGACTCATCTGCGGTAGCAATCGGCCATTTTTACCCCCCCCCTCCCCCCTTCCAGCTGAGATTGACCCTGTAGTGTATGAAGATTTCAACCCCTTGGGTGGGTATTGTAAGGATGTCGATATTTGGTTTTACTACTAGACTCAATCACCCCTTTAGTAAAAAGAAAATAAAATAATTTCGTCAACATTATTATCAAATAATTCAGATATTCTTATAAAAAAAAACACTTAAGAAAGGAGGGGTCGAGCTTCAGACTCTTAAAACCTTGGTGTATTAAACCTTGGTAAAGTTTGGTGTATTACTTTCCTTTAAAGAATTTACAAAAAACATACAACTCTTGTTTATGAGGTTTCAGTATAGCTGATTCACTGTAGCTAAATTTTTGGTTATTGGAAATAACCCGATGCAACACAATTATGTAAAAGTCAATTATAAAAAAAATCTAAACACAATTCTAACACCAGACTAAACTGTTTGAAACTGACAAGGAATTGAGGGATACGATTGAATCTCCCCTATTCTAGTCTATTTTAAAATAAAATTTACACATATACAACAGCAATCTATACCAATCACAATGGACTATTTATTGTAACTCTTGCAGTAACATTGACCACCCTCCCGTGTAGCAGATGCGTCGTCAGCCGCCCCTGTTTTTTTTACCGCAGGGTGTGTTGGTGGGGGGGGGGGGGTTGGAATACGTGCCGAGTCTCACCTGCCCATCTGATAAGCCTTATCACTCGGCCATCTTGTCGTACACGGGTGTTAACAGGGCTGCGTGCCCGCGCCCGTTTTGTTTCCTATGATTTACCCGTATTTGCATCTCCACCAGATTGGAAGGCAGGCGACACGTATGGCCTATTACACTATTAATATCGTGTTCATTTTTCACATTTTCAATTACACAGTAACTCGCAAAGTCACGAACACTTCGTGATAAAGTCGGATATCTTAATCAATTTTAAACTGTTGAAAGCGTGCTTATCGAGATGCATAAATTTCCGTGGTTGCGGGGTGTTTAAATAATTTTAGGGTGGTCAGGGGGTTTTTATTTTGAAAATATAATGTATTACAGTGCTATATTGATGTATGAAAATATATATAGCAATAATCAAATCAATTGTGGATAGTTTTGTATGTGATACAGTCATGTTGTATGCAAATTATACTTTTTGACGTGTTAGTATCTGTGTATCCTGTGTAAAGTAGTGTATGAGTACGAAAGAACTCTACCTCTGAACCACATAACACTATAAATTGTTAATGATTCTCATTTGAACTCCTACAGTTGTTATTTCAAAATAAGCTCATCGATTGACAATTACATGATTTAATAGATAAGTTTCAATATTCAATACAAAAACGTAAGTGACACCAAATAATACTCTCTTCCTAGTACAATTTATATTTTTTTACTCCTAATACTAATAAAACGCAAAACACTACCTTAAACAACACAAATCCCCACATTCAACCACACAGGGACGGCACAGACAAAGGATGCGCACGTATATCTTTCGTAAATTAATTTCAAGACCATTTTTCCAGCCTCATCGCCATAAATATGCATGAATGCTTCCATCGCACTCCAGAAAAAACCCTTTTCTCCGACCACCTGCCCTTACGTTCCGCGGAAGTTGGCACGACCTATCTTCCGGATCCGTTTTACTTATCCGTTTTTCTGAGCCCTTAAGTATTTAAAGCCTAATGCAGCCGGCGGCCGAGGGCTTTCTTTTTTAAAAGGATTTTGCGGCGCGCTTCGTTTCATTTTCATAAGAGCTCGCCTCTGACCACTGTATAAAACAGCGCTTTCTTTCCGATTTGCCCGCCCCGGCTACCTGCTTGATTCTTTAATAAGTATCCGTGGGATTGTCTGTTTCTTCTCTATTCAGGGTGTGGGTGCTTGGGGTTGGTAAAATGATGCATGTAATGTAATGGTAATATTTTATAATCACCAGGTTAATATTCATGGTACAGTATGTTAAAATCGGTGCTGTGTCATGAATATTACAAAATTATTTTATTTCATTAAAAAAAGTTAAAATTCATTTCGTAAGTAAGTAAAAATTAATTTTTTAGGAAGTTTTTTAAATCTAAAATCACACTTTAACCGCATTTAACACCACGCCGACAGTATGTATCCTCGATACATACTTTAAAATATGTTATAAGAGTTTGTTTCTCGTAAATGGTTGCAATGATGTTATAGTGAAAATATATGCAAAATTTTCCATCAAACCTTTTATTAGTGGGAAGAAGTCAACATAACCTTTAAACTAAATTTCTCCCAAAATAGCATTAACAATAGAAATTTAATTTTCCTTTACGACTATAAAAACCCAATTATTTCTCGTCAGCTTCGGGATCGTTATGGTACATTAGTAAATTATAAACACTAAAACATTCCTAGATATAACTTTATATAAAAACAGGTAAAATTAAACACAGTTTTAAACAATGCTATAAAGAAATTGTGGCCTTGTCAAACAATATACAAGTGTTCAAATACTCAAATCTTCATACATTCCAACGACGCCGGAGGAAACTGGAGACGCGACCTACTTAAGGATGCGACCTTGGGTTGTTATCAATTAGGCTGTAGTGTGTTATCAACTGTCCTTACGTGCCTCAGCGTGACCTTGACGTAATCATCCGTCCACGTCGACGACGCAATCTTCTACGTGTTTATATGTTTTGACATTCGGGTACTTTTACTGTCGCGGCCACGAAAGTAGGTTATGTGGCTTTGATGGTAGTGATTATTTTCTTCGTATGTGTGTGGTGTTTATCCTATACTATAAACTGAAGCTTAGTGACTACTGCAACCATTATGTGTAACCAATAATGGAAATATATTTTGACAACACGAGTGACTGAATCAATGGAAAACGTTTAGTTAAAATTTGCCTTAGATTATTTGTAAACAAACTTATACAGTGAAATGAAACCTTTTGACGTGTTCGGCTTTGAGATTACTTTGTATACTACTAAACATATTCAGTGCAAAAAATTATTGAAAGTCTTAACATCTAGTTCGACATAAGGTGTACGTACAGTATATAATATTATAATATAAATTGGTATTGATTATTATTGTTTAGGTTTCATTTTTTTTTTATTCGTGGCACATTTGAACATTATAACTACTTCCATACAAATGCAAAAAAATTAATAGAATATCCCCATTTCATAGAAAGTATAAGCAATTTTCACGTGCTCTGTACCTTTTCAAAAATTCCTTATACAAAACAAAATCAATTTTGACGTACTTCCAAATAATTAATTTTTGTTACACCCCCTCAAAAAATACTATTAAACACAATCCCTATACCTCGTCCACAGAAACCACAATTTTAACATGCTTTCTATTTCCATGTTGTATTTAGAAATTAAAAATAATTTCTACAGCACAAATTTAGTCCCCTGTGATGTACACCATCAAAATACCCGAATCTGATCTACATTTTCTTGCCTAATCCCGCATTCCAAATATCAAAAATATGACAAACTACCCCGCGCGGGGGACGGAGCAAGGGGTCGGGCGCCGGCTGTGCCCGGGGGGTCTTTGTATCTCCCTTGTTTTCGGCTCACTTTTTGTCCCCCAAATTGGATTTGGTCGGCAGGTAGTGCTACAAAGCGGCCGCGCGCCGTGATAGATGCTATTATTTTTGTGTAATCCCCCTGGTGACACTAGACCTGTAGCCGGACCTCCTAGGGATCATTCTCGGTCTGGTCGTAGGAGAGTCACCACCCCTGGAACGCTGGACCCTTGGACACCATCGCTGTGAGTTGTGGGTGAGTTAGATTATTTGTTAACTTTCTGGGGACAGAGGTGTGGTTTTGACATAGTTTGTACGTGGTGTAAACATTGGAATGTCGTGTTTTTGATTTTCAAAATTTTATCGAGTCACTACTGAACCGCCAAAAACTGTAGTGCTTGAAAAGTGTTTATGATTCTTCTGGTTGGTTTTAGGAAATTAAATTTTTTTGTGATTATGACGTCAAATGTACATGGTATAATGTTTTTGGTTGCCATTGTATATTGATTACCAACCGTGTTTTTAGTCACCACTGCACCTACAAATTATCAAATCTTGTGAGTTTCCTTTGAAGAGTTAAATACAAATGTTATAAACTCTCTACTTTAAAAGTAATCTGTATGTATATTTCTTACATTTTGTGTTTTATGACGGCTCTATTATTGTGGATGTACTAAAAATGATTAGGTTACTTAGAATACGAGTGTAAGTCAAAATTTTCTATTTCTAATATTACTTACAAAGCATACGATAATTAATTCTGTACTTAAAATGGCTAATTTCCGAATATGACATTTTTAATTGGGCCATCTTTCAGTGATGCTTGTCATAATATAAAAAGGTTTTGTTTTCCCTCCAAAAACATACTAATTTATACACACAAAATGTAAAAGTGTTTATATAAAATCAGTCAACATTGCTAGCTTACTGGGCTATTTTGCTTTGGGTACATTTTGAAGAATGGACAAACCAGTTTTCTTCCAAAATCCTTTATCTATGTTGCTTTTCCGTACATTGACTATTTTTTGGCTATCGACAATGTGTCCACTGTTGTTAGTTAACCCAATATGTATTTTTACGTGAAGTTGTTCAAGTCAAGAGTTAGTGCCACTTAAATATCCACCTCCAATTCTATTCCTCAAAACTTGTCATCAATATGGGGATTTCTCTAGCATAACCCTACTTAAAAACACCAGCTGCCTCAGAATCTGTGTGCTGTTATCTCTCAAAGATCCACGTGAAAAACATATTGGTAACTATAATAGATTCGCCAAATAAACTTTGCAAACTATCATCAAATTTTACTTTTGCTAAATCAAACTTTACTACACAAACCACCAGTAGTCACAGAAACCTGTGTTGGTATGTGTGTAGTATGTGTTGGTATCCCTCAAGGATCCAACTCTAAAAAATATTGGTAATTAGATTCGCCAAATAACCATTGAAAACGTTCATTTTACTTTTGCTGAATCAAACCATACAACACCAGCCGCAGAGACCTGTCAGTGTTGGTGTCCCTCAAGGGTCTGGTGACATGGCGAAGGTCGGATGACGGAATACCATTCACTATGACCCTTCAAGGTCACGGTCCAGTCATAGCGGCGATTGTTTCTCCCGGATTCGCTGTCATACAATTTTATGATATCGTGACCAGCGCTTTACTAAATTACCTTCGCGATTTATTTGGGAAACATGAATTATGCATTTGGTGGGAGATCGGTGATAACATTGTGACATGTTTAATAGTTAGTGTAAGATTGATTGATTATTTTGAAATTATATTTACGATCTAATTTGTTGAATGTTTTTAAATTGTTAATTTAAGATTGTCGCTATAGAGGAAATTCGAGAGATGAATTCTTAAACCCGTCAACTTTCCACACCACATTCTAAGAGATTTTTTTTTTAATTTTGCTGATTCATGTCGTCTATGGGCATTTATACAGGATTGTGTGTAAATATTATACTCTTATGAACTTTAGGCGTGCATTTGTAATGATTAATGCTATTGCAATATACTGTAGTACTCTTGTTTGGTAAATAGTGTCCTACAAACATTGACGACTTTCCTATCCTACTACATATTGATCCCACGAAAATGCACTCAAGTTTCATTATCAAGTTGAAAATTAGCATTTGCATTCACCGCCCTACGTTAATACTAAAGAAACGTTGTAAACACGTTTACTATTACACCTAGTCCTATCTTTACATACATAACATAAACTCCATAATTTTCAAACTATACAGCACATACATTAGCCGTAGCACCGTTCCGTGTAAATTTCCCTACCCTCCCCCATTTTCCCCCATGTCCCGTAATGAACCCATCATCGGACGGGCAATGAATTGCACAAATTCCTCTCCCCCCGTAAATTATTTGCAGCCCGTCACAAATAGACGTCACGGAATTGAGACGCGAGTCCAGCTGGACAACAGCTGTTTGGCGCCATCTTGTTCATTTACAACTCAATTACTGGCTGACCTAACCTATAAATCCTGGGTGCTTTGTCACCTGGGCTGGGGCGGCACGCACTATGGGGTGTTATGGGGATTGTATGGGGTGGTATGGGGATCGTATGGGGTGTTGTGATACGTATGAGGTGTATTGGATGCATATCTGATGTACATAAGTAATTGGTGTTCATGGAGTACTGAAAGAATTTTTTTAAATACAGTAATAAAAACTCTGCTTGAGCACAGAGAAGTTTGAGTTAAAGAGACGTGTAAAGGTGATAGTAACTGTTATTTATATGATTATTCCTAAATAGTTGTAATCAATTTTTTGAGATTTACAAGATTGTCTCTAAATAAATTTAAACAAACTTATGAAACTATCCTTTTAATGTTGAAATAAGTTTGACAGTTACCAAAAAGCTTGTATGTATCAAACCCTGCTATCAGTATTTAACTAAATTGTAACCAATACGTCTTTTATAAAACAGAGTAGTCGTAAGAGTGGACAAAATAGAGGTTACTTTGTTAAGTACAGTATAATGATACTCCTGAAATATTTTTCGAAAATTAGGAGTGACGGTTCCTCATTTTAGTTATAGCCTACACCAATATAGTGATCACCCCACTTAACACAACTTGCACTTTAATTGACAAAGCGATAACCTGTACATCACCAATCACTCAAGTCCAAGACTGTAAGTACAGTGGAACCTCGATAACAAGTCACCCTTGATAACAAGTTAGCGTCATCCCCTTGAACTTACTTGATCACATGTTGCTGCAATCCTTGATAACAAGTCTTTATTTCATAATCCCCATAACAGTCATGTCATCGAGGTTCTACTGTAGTTTATTCTACCACCTTATAATGAGTTTCATGACCTCACCACAACATATTTTCACTTGCATCCTACGACACCTATCTTCACTCAGCATTTTACAGGTTTGACATTGCTTGACACAAAGTGGGTAGACTGACTACTTATGGCTTGTCACAAGCCGACTTGTCACTTGTCATTGCATCTTGTGACAAGGTAATGCTACACTGACACCCACGCCTGTGCGATTAAATCGTCTTTACCTCAGTTGGATCGAGCGTTTTTATCCGACAATAATCGCGCTTTAAGTACAGTTGGATGCAATTTACATTAGAGATTGGTGGACTTGAGAAGAGGAATGTACTTAACTCCGCTTAACTCAAAGCATATTTCTACTATATATGCACGAAGAATGCATCTAAAACTATGTTCTTGACCTATTTGAGAGATTTCTAAAATTGCCATTTAGTCACTTTGATATTTATTTGCATAAGGATTTGACAAATTTACGTTATACTGTGTGAAATGTGTTATTAGTATGTTAAACTTGTAATTTGGCATTGCAGTTACTTTATATATTTGCTCCGAAGCACATTTTTCGCTCCAATGAGCAACAAATATAATTGAACTGAATTCAAAATAATTGTGTAGCATATTGTTCTTTGACCAATCAATATGACCGATTGTGAACTAGCCCAGGGGTGATTTCCCACCAAAAACTATTTGCCCGAAAACTATGAACGGCCATGTCAAAAAACCACTTCCCTCGCGACATGCCCCAAAATGGCGGGGGCGTGGGGCACCCACTACAGGGTATGACACAATGGGACGCGCTATCACAAAAACGAGGGCAATGAAAGGGGAGAGCATAAGAGTCCTTAATCCGGGATGATGGGGCCAAAAAATGTAGGGGGGGGGGGGCAGATGTGCCGGTGTGCTTAGTGTAAATAGGACAACGGGATACGGGGGTGCGGGACATGGGCTGTCGGCATTGACGGTCCTGATGAGAGATAGATCAAATATATTGAGGGTTTTGAGTCCATTTTGGAAGCTGTTGATTCAGTTGTAACTTTGAAGCTTATTGTTTGTGGTGGGGTCATTACTGAGCGCACTTGTTGAAATTTTATAGAGAAAGATAGCTATCCAAAAGTAACAGAACAGAACAGAAAATGCTTACAGAAAGTCTACTTTTTGCTAATAAAATACACTTCTTATTGCATCAAGAGTTATAACTGAAATCCAGGTTAAAGAAACAACTCTGCTATGTGTAATTGGAAAATGATTGTTTGTGTTTGGAAAAACTACTGTATGTGTATTAATGCCGAGTTATCAAGGCAAATATTTTGTACCTACGCCATTGTACCTACTACCACAGAAATCATAGTACTGTAGTACGTTTTCTGTGCTACCACTACCAGATAGTGTCTTAAAGAAGTTATGGTGTCTCCAAAACTTTTCCTTTTGTAGATTCATGATATTTTAACGCCCATTTTATAAGAAAACGGAAATTATAAGAACCGTGATAGTAGTTTGAAATATTTAAATGAACAGCTCAATTACAATAACTAGCATATCATTTTATTTTATGTTTCCATTTAAGATTTTATGAATACCTAATGCAGCAATAACTTCAGTTATATATTTTGTGCTTGTGTTTGTATATTCAAACACGGGTGAAACGAATCATAAAACTATGACTAACTTTAAAACAAATATTATTTATTGCACTACAGTGTTTAATTTAACAATGTATTGATTTGTGTACCAACTGCAGCAGTGAATATGTTAAGGCGCTAGATGCAACCTGCAATGCATTCTTGTATTGCGTTTGCTCTGCTAAGGCGTAACATGTATAAGACGGGTCCGTACAACAAAATCGTAATATTGTTTCACTAATGCTATCAATGTACACACAATATTTTTGTACATATTTATTTGATTTTTTACTAAATTATTCTCGTGTTTACGTATTTTTAGTTTTGAAATACACAATTACGTTCATAAACCATTTGTTTTTCATGGAAATATCAGTTAACGCTATCACCATTAGCTTCATTCAATGAAAAATTATCTCATTTTGACACACTCGGTCAAAGTCGAAGTTCAAATTTTATCACTCCCACATTTAATTAGGATGATTTTAAATGTTGTTAATGTGCAGTTGACTTCCATTGACCACTTTCTTGTCTGAAACGCGCATTCAGGAAGTATTTTCGGTCCAATGTTTAATAAAATACATGATTATATTTAGCAATGATGATAATTGACATATTTTTTTCATTTATTCAAATTTTTACTGATGAAATATTTTTCAATATTCGAATATTTTTCTTTTATTCCGGTGTAGTTTGCTCTTTGGTAAATACCGGACGACAATCACTCTTTTGTAAGTAAGTCATTTAGGTGTTTAAATAGTTTTATACAGTTTACGTTAGAGCAAGAAATGAATCGAATCCATAATAGCACACTATGCTTAGCATGCACATTATAAAAACTTCATAAATTATCTTCTGATCCATAAGGACAAGTCTATGAATTAGTATCCTCAAAATAAAGAAATGAGTCATGCATCTATACTTGTTCATCCCCATATATTTTTACAAATCCTGTACCACATCACATTTTAGATACCGTACCTCAATGTATCTGAGACACCCATAAAAAAATGTCAAACATCACAATCTGTGTACAAATCTGTCCTGTCACTGAAAGTATTAAGACAAAAGATCTATAAAAGTATTAAGACAATAGATCTAAACCTCCATTCCGCCACCTGTTGGAATGTGGCCGGTCCTCGACAAAGGACGAAACCCGCTAAAAGGACTCGGAGTTGATAAATAATTCCAGGATGAAAGGAGAGCCGGCGCTATCACAGCATCTCGGCAAGAGATAGAGGTAACGCCCAGCGCGACATCAAGTAGATCTTGTAGATTGTCCAGTCATCCCTACCCTGATAGAACATTATTTAAGCCTCGAGTAAATAAGTAACACTGGAAATTTTGGGAAATTAGAAGCATCGAATACGAGAACTCTAGAAAGTGGTTTGGTGGTTAGAGCTCGAGACTTTTGTACCGACGTACAGGGTTCAAATTCTGCCAATCACTAATACGGTAAGGGATAATGAAGGGGCTTAAGTTTTGGAGTACGAAAGATTGCATGGCTTGAAAATTTGAGCATTAGTATTAGGATGGCCATAGTTTTGTCAAGAAACTCCTGTATGAATCCATCTAAAAATACCCCCGCCGCAGCAAACCTGCAGACTAAAAGAATTTCCATGCACCTGGCTGGAATTCCACAAAATTATTCCCTTGAAATTGTCAGATTTAATTTCCTATCTCAATGTCATTATTTTTAATGAGTACGTGGGTTTGGTGCTACAGGGAGACAATTTAATGTGCTAAATTGTTGTTTTTTAGCTCTACAAAATGGTCTGGCAAGAAATTGCAAAATGTTATGTTTTCAGGGTTAAAATTGGGAAAACCCCATTTTTACCCCATAAACCCCTGTCCATATAGTCCGATCATGCTGGTTCGCGAACTCGTTCGATTAAAGTTAGGTTTACCACGTTTATACCAAATTTCATCAAATTCAGATCATGTTTTGCTAACGGACCTCAAACGAAAAAGCAAATCGTTCCCGGGTCCAGGTCTTACCATGAGATCTAAGGTAATAGCTTATTCCCTATATGGGGAATTCGCAAACAAAAAATTGCTTTTATTGTTTGTTAACATAGTAGTTTTGTCAACAAACTCTGTAAAGATTGAATAAAGCTACAGACGGCTATTATATAGCCATAGCCACCTTTAATACACAGAGTACATACTGCACTCTGTATTCTGAGTAAATTTACTTAACATTTAATGCAGCTTAATTTACTATATTCGTACCAATGAAATGTATTTGTATAATTGTATATCTTTGAGCTATAATATTATTTAATATCAAATATTTCGGAAGTACTACAAACACTATGAAGTTCGTTGCAAATTTAATCCAAACATATTGAAAACCTGTAAGTGGATTAAAGCTCAAAATATTAAGAGAATCTTCTATTTGCGGGAAAGTAATTCGAGTTGGGGCGGTTTAAATTGCGCCCCAGCTGTCCCGCAGTCAATTACGGGGCCCCGGGGCCAAAAATTGATTTACCCCGTCACAAGTCCCGGGGGCCCCGCTTGACCCATTACCACCGAAATGGCTCACGGATCGATGGCTGAACGTAGTATCGGTTACACGATCGAATTGTCGACATATCGAATTGTCAGTGGATAAAAAAAATCTTTTACATGTGTAGTTTGTGGTGATTAAGCATGATTGGAACTTGTCTAGTACTGATCTACATAGTTAATTTTACAATATTTTGAAGTTGTGCAAATTAATAGGATATGTTCAACTATCAAGTAAATTATAGGTAAATCAACTCGTAAACATATATGTTTTGATATACATGCTGAAAACTATGTTTGTATTTGAGTTTCATTGGTTGGTTATGTAACGATTAACCTTTTTAGTTGTCTCACAAACGTCCTTAGAACGTAAATTTTCCTATTGAATATACGAATCCACCTCAAGCAAAATCCCAGGAATAACATCTTGGTCAGCATTGTACGTGTTACTAAATTTACGGAAAGTAAGTCAAAATACGTCTAATAGCACTTAAAAGATATAGTATTAACACTTTTACTGTTGACTAAAAAAACTGTAAAGACATATACGTGAAGTGTTGATCGATTTCGATTAGATATTCCAATATTAGATATTCAGACTCACTTGCCTATTGGGCCTGATGACGATTGGAGTTTCCAATTGAAATCGATCACCACTTACCATCTTGTATGTATTTACCGACTTGTGAGTCGACAGTGTGTACAAATATGTGTTGATACTTACTTTCCATAATTCCCAGTAATCGTACAACCTCTAGACCACCTAGTGAACTTTACTCCTCCAAGTTTTCACAATGTCTTCAGTGTTATACTAGACCACCTATATCGTAGCCTACACTTGGAGTTTTGCAAGTTTCCCATAGACCGAATTCGTCTTGTCCAGTGTTCGTGACCTCCGGGGTAATCACTCCATTGTGAGTGGACAAAGCCTGCGATGGAGGATAAAATGCAAATACCTCCTACAACTGATACCATCTTATCAGCGAGGTCCGCGGTTTCTCTCGTTATCATACAATGAGTGACCGCTTGCTGGACACGCAGCTTCTAGGACACCCTGTAATGCTTGAGGAGGTGGGGTGAAGTGACCTTTACGTGGTTGTAGCAAGAATATTTCGGGGGTGGGTGTAGTGGGGAGTGCGGGACTTCGGTACATGAGGTACCGGGTTCAATCACCAAATAAGGATTTTATCTAAATGATAATGCCATGACCACGTCTAGCTTTAAGTAGTGTAGAGCACCTGCAAGAGCCTAGGAGGATCGAAATCATTAAATTTCTAAATGGTTAATACAGTAAGAGGTGATTTGGTGGGATTTGAACCCGGGACCTCTGGAACCGAAGTCATGCGCTCTAATCACTAGATCAGCTCGCTCCCCTCTACTCCCTTACTAACGCTATATTGGAGAAACAGCTAGACGTATTAAAACACAAATATGTAAAAGCATTGTTACTGTACTATCATCAGCTGATTCTAAGGTCAAACACCATTTGTTGTCATTATAACCAAGCACAACTGGAAACCGGTGACTAGCATTAATACTGCCATTTTAACACATAACAACTATGTGTCATAAATCGTTTCCAGAGAGGTTGGAGTTAATTTATTATTGTATGCAGTGTACATAACACAGTACATATCAATATTGTACATGAAGTAAGTGAGTAAAGATAATTATATTTATACTATAGCTATATTAACGACAGGTAGGTACACGAAGATAACTTGAATATCTATTACACCACTACTACATATGATAGGTTAAAGGGCACTGATTTTAGGTTCCAAACAGTGATGCGATATCAATTTTTAAATGTCATTCCAATTTCGATCTACATTCGGCTGTTTGCCTTCAGCAACTGAAACTAAACGCAAACAATTCTCTTGTTTGGAATTGCAGCATTTTGTTTACAGCAAAACTACGCAAATATACGTGTACAATCATCACGGATCCACACAACGTTCTATATTGAACGTATTAACCAAATATTGGGACTATTTAGACCAGTTTATGCAATGGTTTTGTGTAGAATTTGTATCATCCACACTAGAGGATTTGCAGTTACAATTAAATCATCAGGACAGTTCAGTTTTCTGATGGTTAAAAAGCTGAAAAATTATATATTTACAAATAGTATAGAAATTTTGATTCGTATGGGCCTGGACCTGGTTTATAATATCTTAGCCACAATTAAAAAACATTTTAAATCCGTTCAGAAAATTTAGGCGGTATGATGGGAAGTTTCTCTAATATTCTTTTGCTTAATTTATATGCTACAGCTGATTGACGTTTTGGCAAACGTCAGCTGTTAAACTATTGTTTTAAAGCCAGGATCAAGTGGGGGATAGATTTCTTCTCCTAATATAAAACCGGCTAAATTTTGTGAACGTAGTTGTATTGCTTAAGCCGGAAAGTGTAATACCAAACACATTTGTGATTCATAATACTTTGTGTTTTGAAAATAATTAGTAATTTGTCTGTGATAATAATGCAAATAATTTAACACTCTAGATACAGTTTTTGTTGTATATTTAATCGAACTTTGAACTTAAACGTAAGTAAATTTAAGATATAGCACGAAAACTAGTAAACAATATTGTTAAACACCTTCCCAAACTGTGAAATATAATAGAGTTGATCTCGCACAAATAAAATCCACACAAACGTGAGGTTCCCACTATAATCCGGGATTGTTTTGACAGTAATATTTTTCCGGTTATTAATCAATGTTTCCACTGCAGTGGCTGGCGAAATGTATGCGCAAACAATAAACCAATCATATCGCCGGATTAGTGGGAGTAAACAGCTAAATCAATCAACAGTCAACGCCGAAATGATCAACAACTGGGCACAACTGCGCTCGGACGTCCAAAAATGTAATTCCCTCGCGGAATGAAAGCTCACAGGAAGGTTTTTAACACGGGATTATCAGCTGTTGTGAAAATCCATTTGGTGCAGTAATGGTAGGATTATTCGCATGGATTTTTTACTAGTGGGTTTGAATTAATGTTGTTATTGTTTAGGTGCAGGGGGAATATTGTATTTTAGTCCTCAAATGTAGAGAAGGTTTCATCTCTTGAAGCAAATACAACTTGTGCTATAGATAAACGGACCTACGATTGGTTGACTTTGAAAAACCAGGTCCAGACATTTCAACGAAATAAAAAATGTAATCAGCGGGATCGAACCCCCGGCTTGTGCCGTCTTTCAGTTCAAAATGTTGACGTTTTAACCACTATACTCTATATGATAGAACCTGGTCTTCTTGCTGGAGGGCTACCTGTGGACCAGCCAATGGCTGTTTGGTAGACAAAGTCCCATCATACATCCAAATACATTACTATACTCTGTATGATGGAACCAGTGTCCTGACCTTCAGTCTACCTGAAGACTAGCAACTGCCTACATGCTCTGGACAGTCCTGTGTAGACCTGTACAGGAGACAGGTTCCATCGCACAGACTATACCAACTCGTCTCTTGAGACACGTTGGCCTGCGACCTCACACCGTGCAGTCCCAGGTAGACAGTGTCAGGAGACAGGTTCCATCACACAGACTATACCAACTCGTCTCTTCAGACACGTTGGCCTGCGACCTCACACCGTGCAGTCCCAGGTAGACAGTGTCAGGAGACAGGTTCCATCACACAGACTATACCAACTCGTCTCTTCAGACACGTTGGCCTGCGACCTCACACCGTGCAGTCCCAGGTAGACATTGTCAGGAGACAGGTTCCATCACACAGACTATACCAACTCGTCTCTTCAGACACGTTGGCCTGCGACCTCACACCGTGCAGTCCCAGGTAGACAGTGTCAGGAGACAGGTTCCATCACACAGACTATACCAACTCGTCTCTTCAGACACGTTGGCCTGCGACCTCACACCGTGCAGTCCCAGGTAGACATTGTCAGGAGACAGGTTCCATCACACAGACTATACCAACTCGTCTCTTCAGACACGTTGGCCTGCGACCTCACACCGACTTTCGCGCAGATCGGTTTTGACAACCACAATCACAAACCGGTCCCGATGGAAAGTAGCTCCGACCAAAGGTCGCGCCGGAATCAATGCGATCGACTGTAACTGCGAACTGCGGCGATTCGCTTTTATGGGGAGGAGGAGCCGCTCGAATTCGGCCGGATCGCCCTCATCGCTCAGGCGGTTATTGCTAATTCGACGCTAACAGACGCTATCGCCATCGCCGACGCCGATACGATCGCGAAAACGCTGCGAAAGTGAACGTGAGCGTCGAATTTATTTCGGAAGATTTGTTTTGCATCTACGTGCTTCTGGATGATTTGCTGCGGAAGTCATGGTTGTAGCGTAGAGTGTGATTTTGAAATTTTATGTTTTACGTGTTAAATTCGTCGTTAAAACCCAGGAAAAGTAGGATCTTTATGTGGTACGGTAGAGACCTAGACCTATAACTTTAAAACTTTTTTCATAATTTTGATCACACCAAGATTACTAAATTTTGCTTCATTGTATTTGTTCTTTCGATCATAATTAAAGTTATGTTTCTTTATTCACTAGGGTATGGCAAACTTTTTTCTTCCACACAGTACTTCGGAATTGGAAAATCCGAGCTCACATTTGATCCAAATACAGTAAACTATTTTCATTCAAAGAACAAATAGATTGACCTACAAGAAACATTGACTTTTATAACCACGTGGTAAAAAATTACACAGAATCTTCACACAAATTAAACATCTCCAGAGAAAATCTTCAAAATATTTTAATCAACTATTACTAAACCACCTTAAAACCTAGTCTAATCAACTCACAATTAATTCTAATCAATAAACTAATCAATTGATTACGAGTAGTAAATGTTGTCCGAACTCTTCAACGCAAATGATTAATCAAGTGGATGAAGTGGTCATAACGACATTAAGGCTTCATGAATATATAAGGCGGAACCTTTGTCAAAGTGTCGTATGAAAGATTGAACAGATATCGTCTTGTTATGACGAACGTCCAACTGATGCGATCATTGAGTGACACCCTGTAAATATTACAAAACACTTGTCTAATACGTCGAGTGCCCTCTGTCTCTGTCACCCCTAATTTTTACGTGTACTTGTGTTTCGACCAAGTGCCGTACACGCTTTTGAGGTCGTATACAGTTGGTTTTGTGTTTTATCGCCAAGTAAAAATTTATGACATTGTTTTGGTTTATGTAGAATTAATTGCACTTGTTGGTGTAAAGGAAATAAGATAAGTCTATATATTCACATTCTACGCAATCTGACTAATTCGCAGTTTTTGACTGGGATAACTCACCTAGCTTAGATATGTTCCAACAATAATGCGTTTTTATATAAATATGTTTATGGATTTTTCATATTCATAAGAAATTATTCCATACGAGTGACGTTTTTTTAACATTTAGTGGCGATTCACTGTAGAGAAGATTTTTTTTAATAAAAACGCTTTTTTAGGCATGGCTGTGTATATAGTCTGTACGATGGTACCTTCGTTTCCTGGGACTGGTCCAGGCCTTAAACTATTGGCTAGTCCCTAGGAACAGAGGGTCACGTGACAGGTTCCATCAGACTATAGTGGTAGGAGTTTCGGACCTTCAGTGCAAGAGCTACCGGGTTCGATCCCCACCATATTCGAGATAATATGAGGAACTTGAACTGCTTTCCCTTAAAAGTGTTTAATGTCCTTAAAAAAATGACACTGGCGTTGAAATTAACATCAAAACGCAACCTTGTGTTGATGTTATGAAAAAATAAATGTTTACCTATTTTCAGCCGCAAACTAACGTTTCGTTTCTGTTTCAGCTCTAGACAAGCTCGGGTTCCGTCACGTGTTCGGCCAGAGTCCTGTGGAGCCTGTACAGCCGAACGTCGCCTTTGACATCGCCTCCCTCGTCCTCTACGGGTGCCAAGCGCTCCCCATCAGACTCAAGATCCTCCTGGACAGACTCTTCAGCGTCCTGCAGCGCGAGGAGGTCCTGCAAGTGCTCCGGGGCTTCGGCTGGAGCCATGAGGACTACGCCCGAGGCTACATACTACAGGTAAACTAAACCTGACTAAGTTATAGGCTGTAGGATGAACATACATTTTTAGCATGTTTTATGTTTTTTTGAGCTCAGCCGTTGACTATTGGATGACTATAGTTAAAGGTTGAACCGATTGAAGGGACAATTTCCAACAGCCATTTGGTTTTTACCTCTTTTACAAGTACATTGCCTAAGCTTAACATATACATAAGTAGGTAGTTTTTGTAGTACAACCTTGAATAATTTAACGTAACGCCCACCCTAATCACCTAGCATAAATTAAATGACATAATTACATAACTTAAGTTAACCTAAATGAACATTGAAAAATGATTATATTGTAGCATAAAGTTGAAACATTTGGTCAAACTGCTTACTAAAATATACTAATCCAATTAAATGTCATGTACAAACTGAAGTTATCTTGAATTGTTCAAAGTTCCTTTGCCCAAATAATGACACATATTTAAAGAATAATTTTTTACCACAGAAAAGCCTGAAATTGGCCACAGTATCAATTATTCTCTTGTATGAGAAACACAAGCTTACTGTTTATTATTTATTCTGCCTTGTTTAAACTATAAGCACATTATTGGTCCATTAAATGGTGTATCGACGAAATACGATGTTAGTGCAGTGATAAAATATCGAAATATATTTATTTTAATGTTATATCCATCACTTCTGCAAAGTGTGTAATATTATGGGTTCAAAAAACCTAACTGGCACTTTCCACAATCGTAAAAAACTTGTATAGGTCTAAATCTACTTTTCGCTGTCCAGAGAAATTGTCTACATGTTTTTCCCGAAACAAGTCATACAATTGTTTTCTCTCGCGACAATTTCCACCGCCGACAGTTTGTCACGTCCCAATCACATTCTCCCCAGGGTCACGTAGTGTTTGGCCACGTTGGTCAAATTGAATCACCATTAGCGAAGGGGTTAAGAGCCTCCGGGGTGTTCGGTTTCCAAACGAAGCTCCGACTTCACCACTTCACAAATTCACCACTTCACCACTACACTTCTATTGTTACTTACAGATGTCGAGAACGCGGAATTCTCACAGTAATTTCATTCGTTTACCATCGGATCGGTTACGTGTAAAATTTTGTTGATGGACCGATATACTTGGGTGGTTTTGTTGAAATTGATCTAGTTGGGAATCGTACATGTGTTTTAAAATGTTGTACGTTTTGGAAGTTGGTTAAATAGGATTTTGCTAGTTTTAGAGCACGTTATGACTAATGCTAAGTTAATAACAGTTCATCCTTGTGAAGTTTTGGCTTGGTTATATCGTACTTCATATCGAGGAATTAAGTTGAAAAAAAAACTCATGTATTTTCTAGTTGTTTGTAAATATTTGATTTTGTATACGATTTCGTGTGGAAAATGAAGAAAAATGCGTGTAGAAGCACAGTGTACCCAAATAAAGCACACTATCATCAAAATTTATGTAACTTAATTTTGTTTGATAATTAATAACTCGTTTTTTACTTACTAGAATAATACTGGAAATCGAAACTGCCTTATTTCATTAGGTGGACTAGTAATTAATTGTCAGTTAAGGCGTAAACCGTATATAATTATTTTTATCGTTTCTTCGTTTACGTATCTCAAAATATAAAACAATTAAATAATTGTAATCAACAAGCAAACACCCCAGGTGCAAACAAAAAACCCCTTCATTACGTTTTACCTCCTTACTTAATATTGAACAGGAAAGATACTTAACTCCGGATATAAAATGATTAATAAATGTTCACACAAACTAACCACATACGTATTAAAATGTTCATAAACAAACCATACCACAAACAACTGTCGAAGGAAGGGCATCAAAATATTTTGACAGAAGCAAGGCGGCGGCCGCGCGCCGCACACTGCGGCAGGTGGGTTATGAAAAGGCAATTTATCTTGGGAACGTGGGCCATTCTTTCAAGCGATTGAGGTATAAATATAATATAATAACAGGTAGGGGAAACACGCAAAGTGACCCTGCTCGGTCACTGGGGAATTATAGGGTTCAAACGGACCAATTATGTGCTTGTCTCATTGTTGAGTGCGTGTGAGGGACACGGGGAAAGCGTCAAGTCGGGGAAACTTGGGGGTCGAGGTTGTGAATGTTTGTTCAGAAGTCATATGATGTTCGAAAAATGTAGGGTGCAAATACCTCCACAGCAATAAAACCTGCAGAATAAGCTAATTTCAATTTGTCTGATAGTATTTTTGACGAAAATATGTCCATAAGTCATATTTATTCCCCATATAGTAGATTATCGAGAACATAGGTTTACTAATAAGGGGAAGAGCAAAAGTGTTAATTACTATCAACTGCCTATAGGATGAAATGTAAAATTTGTCAAATTTGATAAAAAAATATATTCATAAACAAACTACAACAGTTCACTATTTTTCTATAAGAATAACATAGCTTTTTTTTATTTACAGTTTTTTTTTGTATTCTCCCCGTAACCTTTGATTTTAAAACAATGCTTCAATACACAAAATTGTTTGTTTTTTGGAAGACATACAATGGATATAATGATAAACATTGAGCTCCATAACGCCCTGTTTTTACTACCCGATATTTCATACCACCCTTGCTAAATTTTACTCAGACTACCCTTACAAGACTACCAGGTCCTACCTTGTTTAATACCCCTAATATTAACTTTTAACGTTTTACCATGCTATACAGCCCTGTGTACCTATACTTCGTTCACAATATTTAAGTGGTTTAAGCGGAAGTCCCCTCACCACTCAGCTGTTGAGCTATTATTTTAAGGTAAGGGTCAAGTAGGGGGCGTAGATTTCTTCCCCTAAGAACCAAGTATACTATTAGTTCCTATGTCCGCCGCACTACAGGGTGTTACGCAAGACGGTCGCATATTGTGTTCTGTCACGCCTGTAGCGGATGATCCATTGACGTATGAAGATTTCCCAGAACCGCAGGTCTGGATGTCAAACGGTGTCATTTGCCCCTGATAACCCGACAATACATAGTCCACCTCCCAATAGGGCAGCGTCAACTGTTACAACACTACAACACTTTCTGTTATCACGCAGCTGTGTCGGAAACATCATTTTTTGTAATGGTGGGTCTACGTGTTACCTTATATTAAACAGAAAGCTAAGTGTAAATGAAAATGCTAATAAATGTGATAGCTTTGGTTCGTAATTTATCGAATTTTTGATGGTGAAAATTGGTTAAGAACCTAGGAAGTTTAATAATCAACATTTCAAGAAATAGGCCCTGTAATTTTTTCAAAGTTATAATGTCTTAAATACTAGCCACTGAATGAAAATTGTACGTATCAAATTTAAAGCACACAAAAATACAAATTGCATGGCACTTTGATTCTAGATTTTAAAAGCGGACTGCTTAACAGTTTTTGTGTAACTATTTGTTTGCTAACACAATGTTTACACATAATTTTTAAATGCTAGTACATAAGAATACTATGAAAACCCCGTACAATATTTTCTTATTAGTTTAATCGTAGAAATAGGAAATTAAGTGCAAACCCATTCTTTTGAAATTCAGACAAGTATTTAAAACTTATATTTTTGGTCGATCAGACCACAGATGAATTATTTTGAAAACGATTTTACATCACTTGCAACACATACAAGTAACATATGAAAACAAGGTCCAAGAAATGCAATAACCATGACAAATATAAAAATGTGAAGTGATAAAATGATGAACTTGCTTTTATTTTGTACAAAAACATAACAAAGAACTAGTTTTCCTAATATTTTATGTTTCAAACTACACATAACCTCGTTAATTGTAGTAATGACTTTACCATGGCGTTAACGATATTTAAATCAATCGATTACAAAATCAACAGTCTTATTTAACCTAGTGCACCCCACATTAAATGACAAGGTAGTGTTTTGTCGTGTTTTGGCGCGTCTTGGTCTTTAATAAATCATCAACTCTCCCTCGTAATCAAGAAGAGCTTTTGTTGATGCTTAAATCCCGTCACAGGAAAGGATTTCGAGTGTGATAAGAGTTGATATGAATTATGTAAGGAGCGTCCCCCCCTTAGTCTTGATTAGGAATCACTAAGCCGGTGTCTCTTGGCTTTGAAAGTGGAAATGGGTGAAAACAATAGAATATTGTTTTAGGCTAGTAGAGCGTGTGACTTTGGTTCTGGAGTTATCGGGTTCAAATCCTGACAATCGCTAATTGATTTAATTTAAGTCATAAAGTAACGTGAAAAACGATCCTGAGCTAGAGTCCGTTCTAGTATGTGAAGAAGGTGGGACTTAAACCCCTCATTTTTAACGATCGGGTAAATGGGAGGGGTTAAGGTTTTTTGTACGAGTAGGTGATGAAAAATAAAATAAATCTTATTATTATGTACCGATGTATATAGGCTTTGAACAATAACATGGATTTAGAGGACTTGGTTACAATTTAAATAATATAACAAGTTTAAAATCTAAATCATTCTTATTCTTTGGTAATATTTTTCCAGGCTATAATTGAAATATGTATACCTCCACTAAAACTAGAAAATATACTTATTAATGAGAGGTTGTAGCAAAATGTTTAACTTTAAAAGCTGTACAAGAGGTAATGCAAATAATGTGGCATAACTTAGTTACATGACAGTAAGTGTGAAAGTTGGTTAACTTTGTCTAAAGTTGTAAGTAAACGTTGAAACTCTATTCTACACCTATGTAGACTTTATGACTAAAGTAAATACACTACGTTTACACATAGGCCTACATAATTACACGTGTCTTTTGTGAATTCAGACCAATTCTAAACCAACTACTGTACAATCAAGCAGCCAATAGTAAATTTAAGTGAAATACACGAAGATGAAATGAAAGAAAAAAATACCCATGCAAAGTATATATACAAACAATATTTTGTTGAAATAGCTCCAAAAAAGGTTGATAAACAAGAAACAAATAGGAAACAACAAAACACCCACATAAAGTGAACTTAAACTCACATTAAATTAGTAAAGACCAGAAGACCTTAGATGGTAATGATAAAAATATGAGAGTATGTTTGGCCTATGGAATAAAACATGCTTATAATAAATAAAAGCTATCAGCAAACCTACACATACTTTAATCCCATTAGCTTGTCAAAACCCCTTATAATAGGTAAGCGGTGGGAGTAACTGAGATATGTTGTTTCAATAACTTTAACCGTAATTTTCAAATAATTGGGGGTTGTACCGTTGTACCATTTTGTTTAATGTTCAAAAAACCATAACGTACAACATTGTAAACAAAACCGTAAGAGAAAATAATATTTTCCCTTATTGTATGGGGTTTAGAGGGAAATCGTAATTAAAATAGAAAATTTCAATAAATAAAAAAACGTCGGGGCCATAGAGTCCTTTTTTCGGGGTTCAGGTGGGCCCAAAAGTATATTTCCACCCAAAACTATAAAACTTGGAAGATAACGATACTTTCTCCATTTATGTATAGGGA
Source organism: Macrosteles quadrilineatus (assembly GCF_028750875.1). Lineage (NCBI taxonomy): Eukaryota > Metazoa > Arthropoda > Insecta > Hemiptera > Cicadellidae > Macrosteles > Macrosteles quadrilineatus. The sequence goes on from NW_026542602.1 coordinate 62,011,934, forward strand.
AATACGGTAAAAATGGTTGTTTCTCTAAAGAACACAAAAAAACCGTATGATGAACCAATAACTATGTAGTCCAAAAGACCACAATGCCTGTAGCACATCCACGTATTGTCTAGTTCCCTACCCATCACACCCTCTTTCTCCCACATACAGCCTCAGGCTTAGGTTCGCTCCAACTAGTCCAATCAGGCCAAACTTGGCGGACTTTGACTCTAACTAACTCCTTCAGTGACTCCACCTCCGTGCTATCTTCTCACGGACCTCAGGGCAAAAACGTCAAAGGTAGAAACGCAACGTGTAAACAGCTGAGTGAGTGTTTCTTCTATAACAGTGTACAAGATCTTAAGAACTATGAAGATTTAGTTCTTTTTCTCGATATTTCCAACTATACTTTGTGACTCCAATATAGTTTGGAAACAATGACTGCCAGGATTATAGTAAATGAAGGAAACAGTGGTTTTGTGTGTCGCAAACCATCAAATCGGGGTTTCTGGACGATATTGATGAAAAGTTCTAAAAATAGACCGTACGTAAGGTATAGGTACATATAAATATGAAAGTTAGTCATGGGTAATGTAAAGTAAATTATAAATTTAGGCTAATGCATGAGTTGTTTATTGGACTAAAAGATGTTGGCCAAATCCTTACAAAGTGCAAGTACAATCTCAATACTATATTGAAGTTTATACCTTACGCTATTACAAATTGATCACTATACTGACTGGCCTTATAAATCCCGTTTTAACTCTTTTAGAGAGTTTTCAAAGACAAGTAATTAATTTATCATAACAGAAAATACAAAAAAAATGTCGCACGAGATATTTTGGTTTGCAACAAGGCATAACTTACAACACTTATGGCCAATTGACCGAAAAATAATCTTCCCAGGCTAAGATGGTTTAAACCACACATTTATCACACGAGATGCTCTTAGAGGATTCTCCCGCCACTTTGTCATCCGGCGGTATTTGGCGGGAATGACAGTGGCAGAGATAACATTGTTATCAGCTAAAGTACCCCCCAGGCGGGCCGCTCAGCCTCTTTATAATCTTTATTTATAGACACCGCTTTTAACGGTGAGCCTGCGATGAGTGTAATGTCGGCTACTTTAAAACTTTAAAAAATTCTTTATTTTTTTACAAACAAATAAAATTTGTCGAAGTAAAAGATTTCGAAAATACCACCTTCTAGGTAATTTTCTAGTGTTGATTTCTTATGTGTCTGTAGAAGTATTGTCATATTGACCCTTTATATTTTTTTCGAGCAGAATTCCAACAATTACGATTAGTACTTCAAACTTTTTCAGTACCAACTTTTAACAGAATGACAAAGATTAGCCATTTAGATGAACCAATTATCTATATTCCAATGATGTTCACTAAGAAATCTAAATATAAATAAAAAGAAAATTGAGCGTAATTTATGGAATGCTGAATAAAACTAAAGGTATTCCTGACACCTAACATGTTCAAAGATACAAATTGGAATTTTTCCCTAATTTACACTCTCCACACAAAATATTATTGCATTCACCAATTCGACATTGCATTGTAAGGTAAAACGCACTCAACAAGACAAAAGCGTTCAAAACACTATAATCCCAAACAGACTCCTAATCGTCGAAAATTAAATTGAAACCCAAGGTTGGAAACCAAAGCCGCAGGGCCGACCGCAATTAAACAAACAGGTATAAATTGTCAATTACAGCCCAGACGGGAAAAACTAATGACACAAAATGCACACTTAGCAACGCTGTGAATTCATTAAAAAAGGGTCGCAGGGTAAAATCACATTTTAAACGGATTAATGGGTCCGGCCCGGTAATCTAGGGACGGAAGATCGTCTGGTGTGCGTTTGTACGGCAATTACATCGGTAGCGTAGATCGCCGTTTTGTCAAATACTGTAATCTAGGAATCGTGAGCGTTTAAACCATTAGTTTAGGAATCTGGCGGACAAAAAAATAAATTCCCGGTCCAACCCCCTCGGAATGGTCACGTGGTCTTGTGGCAAGATGGCGGCCGGCAGAGGTTCAGTACGCGTTCGGATGTCGTCATGGAACCACTGCCGCTGTTTCTCTATCGGGTATGTTGGCAACCATGGTTACGTTTAGTGCAACAATGGTTATGTTGTGTTTACCATACTGTCATTGTTTAGTTTAATTGTTGTGTAATGTTTTCGAAAATAATTATAAGGTTTAATGTTATTTTCGAGTTAATTATCAATTAAACCTAATTGATAATGTAGTATTAGTTTGACTAGGCATTTACTTTAATTTTTGCGGAAGGTTATTTGGATAGGCTATTTACTATCTTAGTAAATAACAATGAGATGTTCGAAAATTTTGGCTTCATTCATGGGTTTTTAATGTAGAATGTATTTCTTGACTCTGTGGAATATTTTAACTCAGCAACTTCAAATTAATCAATACATCAGTGTTCATAATGTTTTACTGTAGTTTTGTATTCAATTGATAGGTCAGTAAGTTTGGACTTGAGATTGCCTTTTATTGGGCGTTAAGATTTTTATCTAAATATATCATCATATAATTGGTATGGATAATGAATTGTTTAATGTCTATACTGTACAACTCTTTCACTTGGCTTTACTGATTTATGTATTCCACTCCACGATATACAATTTGTTGTGCTTCTTAATATTTTAATAATCGTTAATATTATTTGTAATGAAATATATCTGACGTAATAACACTACTGTAGTAATACGAAGAGGTTAAACATATAATATTACTTTCATAATTAAAAGCTACTAATGTATATAAACAACTGTTATGTCATACAGGTATTGCTTTAATTATTTCTTGTATAGATATTTTTGAGAATTTATTGATGAGCTAAGGTGTAATAGTCGAAAATAATTTAAAAATGTATAATAGCCTATAAGGAGTTATTTTCTTTTCGATAGGTTTGTGCTAACACATTTTTTGTGTGCAAATACTGTTTTCATTAATGAGGTTTTGCATTGCGTTATATCAGTGAAATGGTTGTACTGATACACATTTAGTGCAAGGGGATTTGTCGTGTTTTTTTCTCTCTAAAAAATCTGAAGCTTTGTTTTGACTGTTTCGTGTTGCCCGAAGTGCGTTGGTTGATAACGACTACGCATTAAGCTACAATATATACTTTATTCTTCGGAGATAATACTAGATAAAAAGTAACAGTGTACACATATTGATCAATTTCATCTAAAAGTAATAAAATGTAAGTAAATTAGCCTATAAATAAAAATAAGACCAAAACGCTGTCGGATATGAATATACTTTAAAACATTTTTCCCACCTAAAATAATGATAAATCTAGTCTACTTAAAAAAATCGGTTGTATGAAAACATTTAGTTTTACGTGGATATAGAATATTAACGTTTAAAACTCCTAGCTTGGTAGATTTAAATGCAGCATCAATACACATTTATACAATGCATCGTACTGTAAATGAATTACTATGAATTATATGAAGTACATAGATGTATTTATACATTGATATGATTGAATACAATATTAAACAATACACGATACTCACTTTTCTACTATCTTCAGAAGATTCGAAGTCAATACTGTTATTAGTTTCTCTCCTCAAAAATAACTATAATTATCATATGATCATGATGTACTGTGCATAACCGTACTATCTGTACTATTGTATTAAAAACCTAAATATATCATTAAGTGTTACTTTGCTAATACATCTAAATTTAAAAGGCATATGTTTAATTTTATTTTGTTAAAACATAATATTTAAATTAAGTCAAGATTGTTTTGTTGATAATTAATTTTGTTACGCTCGTGATATACGCATTTATCACCCACGTGATATCAAATAATTGAATCGCGTATATCGACGAAGAAAATCTGAGATAAATTAAATTGAGCTTTGTTTATGTTATTTGTATTGTAGGATGAAATTTCTTCGAGTTCCCTTGTGTTTTATAACACGATATAATATTTAAACAAATTATATAAAAGTATAATTTTTGTTAAAATCGGTTTTATGAAATCCATACGAGTTGAGTATTCCTCATTCAAGTCGTTGGGGTAAAGGTCTGGGAAGATAACTTCATGAAGATAACGTGGTCGTAACTACTTTATACTGTTGAGGGAAATAATATAGATAATTAATGTTATTAATTTGTAAGAGTTGTTGTTTAAGAAATAAAACTTGGAAAAATCAATTTTGTATCACTGATAAATAATTAACGACTCATTCAACTAAGAGTAGTGTAATCACTTTGATTTTAAAATTTTCCTCGACATTAATAAAACAATTTTTAACTTTTAAATAGTAATTTGTCAAGCTTTTCATTATCTATGTACACTGATACATACGTGCAGTGTCTTGCTATGTATTTATACAACAACGGTTCTTAATATTAAATCTATTAACCTATATTAGTCTTCATTCCTTTTTAACCTACATTATTTGCTTACAATATCATAGACTAAGTTGAATCACCGTACTGATAAACAAATCGTAAAACAATTGTGACTCCCTTACTATTCCTAATTACTCATATTACACGTTTCAATATAAGGTACAAGTATAAGCAAAATTTATATGCATCATGTATGTATTTATAGTTATTAAATTTATGCTAATGTGTATTTAGTTCTTTGCTTAACAAATTCAATTCATCAAAAAAACAGTTACTCATATGTTTAGCCATGTGTGTAATAAAATAATTTACAGTTCAACCCTATAAATGACAAGTTAAACTAAAGAAAAGGAAATTAAATTATTGATTGCACAGAAAACTTATTTAGTTTCCACAATCACCTGGTTAAGTCAGAAATCATCTTTCAATTCTAAAATTATTGTTTTTATTTTGTGTTTTTTTTAATTCTGTCACAAAAAATATCACATTTTACAATGTAATATCGCGTGATTGATTAAAATGTGAAGCTCTTATAAAAGGATGTATTACCTATTAATTTTAAATTAAAGTTGTTAAAACAATCTGTAACAATATTAGTGGGAAATTAACTCATTACTATAAACTAAAAATATCCCCTAGTTCCATACATTTTTCTATGTCATGGAACGTTTGCCTCTTCACAGCCAACAATATTTTTAAACAATACCAATTATGCAAAAGTATCTTAGGTGTTTCAGCACAATTAATTTCGTGCTTACCAACTGGTATTTTTTTATTAAAATGATTTTTTATTAATTGATGTATAACAAATATTGGATTAGACCCCGCTTTGACGCACAGGTCAGACCCTTGCTGGATTTTTCTAATTTATGATGTTAATGTGTTGGGACCTCCAGTTTTGCTTTATTAATTAATATTGATTATTTTAGTTTTGCTTCTCGTCTAATCGTGGTGTTGTGTTGTTGCAGGAGCCTCACGGCGCTGTCCTAGACCGCTGGAACATCTGCAGTCCTGAGGAGGAACCTCTAGTTCTGCAACAGTTCCTCAGGTTCGGCGAGACAAGGGCGATCACCCAGCAGCTGCTACTCCACAGCTCTGGACTGCCCAGGATAGAGTCAGACATCAAGAAGTTCATAGAGCGAGCAGCAGGAAGACCTTTCCCAACGAAGGAGGACGACAGGAACTCCAGGATATCCATCAAACCTATCCAGCAACTCCAGCAGCCTCCTAGGAGAGGGTTGTCTCCGCCTGGACAGAATCATCCGATGGGTCACCAGATAGGTGCTAGACCACCACCGCCACCGGTTTCGCCACAGAAGCCTATGAACTTTCTGAAGCTTCCGCCTACTGGGTTGACTTGTACACCGGCGACCACTAGTAATGGACCTGTGACGTCATCTCCCCCCAGCAGTATCAGCAGCAGTCCTCTCAGTGTGTCCCCGCTCAATAGACTCCAGAGTATGCAGCCCTTTGATTTCCGGAAGATCGCTTCAGGTGCGTCGTCCATGCCCATGAAGAACAGTCCTGAAAGAAGAAGAGCTTCGGAGAATTCAGAGCCTAGTCCTCCTGGGTTGATGAATCTTTGTGTGACGAGTCCTAACCCTGTTTGTCCTCCCCCTCCACCACCTCCCATCCCGGCCACGAGCACTGCCATGTCTATATACCAGCCCCATCGGTCTCCATCCATCGATCGCCCGGGAAGCAGTGAGTTTGGATCGGACGATGATGACGACGATGAAGAAAACTCTCACTCCGCTCTTAACTTAAGCCGAGACGCTGCCCCCAGGATGCCCAGGCCACACAGACCTCAGCATATGAGAAAGACCGCCACGCCCATGAAACGACAGTGGGGCTCTACGCCTCTACCTTTGAATTTGGGGACTCAACTAATAAACCCTGCCACAGGGAAGAAGAGAGTACAGTGCAATGTATGTCTGAAAACCTTCTGTGACAAAGGTGCCCTGAAAATCCACTTTTCAGCTGTACATCTACGAGAAATGCACAAATGCACTGTGGAGGGCTGCAACATGATGTTCAGCTCCAGAAGGTCAAGGAATAGGCATAGTGCGAACCCCAATCCGAAACTGCATTCGCCGCATTTGAGAAGGAAGATCTCTCCTCACGACGGTAGAAGCGCTCAATCACATCCTATCCTCATACCTCCCATTCCACCAGGAGCTTTAAACCCCCTTACCTTCGGAACATTTCCCCTGCTTCCCCCGACTCCGGACATGAGGCATCAGCAAGCTGTTCTCGACTTGAAACAGAGTTTAGACCTGAGTCTTCACAGGCAAGAGGAACAGAGAAGGTACGAGAACTCCTCTTCTGACCATATGGACGACTACATGATGGACGATGACGATGAAGAAGGCATTGTGGTCGTGGGAAACGGTGACGATGATGACGACGGAGACTCTGAAACGCAAAACGGAGACAAACATTATGAAGAAAAATCAAAAAGGTTCAAGCTATCTGAGTCAGACATGGACATGGACGAAGACGTTAGCAACATGGACAGCAACGAAGATTCTTTAAGTGTAGTCGATTCACAAAGTGTCAAAGAGGAAAACACAGAAACCCCAGGTGAAAATACTGCAACGCATGCAAAAGCTGTAAGAAAAAGAAAGAACCAAAATCCTACTAAATGTGCTGTAGCTTCTAGAATCGCTGATGAAGATGGTATGACTGACGAGGAATACTCAAACGATGTTTTTCAGGCAGGAAAAAAGGAAGACATTAACAGGTTGCAGCAAGGCGGTGATGAAAAAAACTTCGAAAGTAGTGATCAGCCACAAGACTTATCAGAAAAGGAACCCACAGAAGATAAACCAATAACAGTTGCTGAAAGGAAGAGTCCTGCTCAATCTGAAGCCCACAACGCAGAAAAAGAGGTAGAAGAAGAGCCTTCAAAAAACGATTTATTAAAAAATTCTGAAAACAACGACCGCAGTCGGAGAAATAGTCCAGACAACATAAGAGGTGATAATGAACTGAATGGCAACGAAAATAACAACATCCCTATTCAAGATTTAAAGCACGATAAGTCGGAAGAGCTTTCTAAATCCCCAAATTTAAGAAAACCAGAAGATCAACTCGATTCTTCAAATGCTCTACGTCAGCTTGAAAACCTCTCACAGGGAAACTTTGGGGAAATCAACACAACTAGACAGCACGATTCGTTCCCTTTGAATTTCATGATGAATCAGGACCCTCCAAGTCCAGCAAGATCACACTCGTCCTCCGGAAGTTCTGGGGACTGCGCTTCAGAAGACAACGGAGACGGAGTCTACGGCCACTTCCAAGACGGGACTTTCATCAGTACCATGGACGTTCCCATAGACAAGGACAACCCCCGTATGTGCACAGCTTGCGGTAAAATGTTCCAGAACCATTTCGGAGTCAAAACGCACTACCAGAACGTCCATTTAAAACTGATGCACAAATGCACCGTGGAAGGATGCAACGCAGCTTTCCCTTCGAAAAGAAGTAGAGATAGACACAGTGCGAATCTCAACCTTCACAGAAAACTGCTATCCACATCTTTAACTGATAAAGGGTCTTTGTTCCTAGAAAACTCACCGTTCTCTTCTCTCGCCGCTAATACAGCGCTTCACAACGAATTCCTCTCTCGTTTCTATGGGGATCCGCAGTCGATGCCTCTCCCACCACATCTTCCTCCCCCGGGAATGATGAATGGGGATCGACTTCCTACACATCCTCCTATGTTCCTACCTCCCTTAGGAGGTCTCCCCGGGTTTCCCGGGATGAACAACTTCTCCCACCTCTCACAACCTCTTCACAACGTCAACGGCCACTCCTCCGGGTCAGCGTCACCAGCCTCCCCGGCGTCTTCTCCGACATCACACAACGACGACGAGCTTCCTCCGCCGGACAGAGACGGCCTCCTCCCCTGCCGCTTCTGCCACCAACCCCTGTCCGACGCCACCGCTCTCTATGAGCACTACGAGCAACTTCACGCGTCGGAGATGTTCCGGTGTTCCCACTCCGGGTGTTCCAGGATGTTCACTTCCAGGAGGAAGAGGGATTCCCACTCAGAGACGGACCATCAGGCTGCCTCGTCGTGACCTCCCCCTCTACATCACCCCCCACCCCTCTGGTGGTAGTGCCAATCCTTCGCTATAGTGACGTGGTGGTCGATGAAGACCGATAATTCTGTGAATGGTGTTGGAAATTTTCTATTTAATCAGTACGCTTCATAGAAATGCAATCGATTAATAAATTAACTAGCTAATTAAATCCAGTTACATTCATAAAATTAGAGTGCTATCGTATTTTTTGAAGGACCCAGTATACTGTATGATAATTATTTTCTAAATTTATACAGAACTGTAATAACAAAAGTAAAAAAATATTCTGCAGATGAAAGTGTTAAACGTTTGAAGATGCAATAGAGTCTATCGACCATCCCGTCCTGTTCGCCTCAGTTCCTTCGTGTATTTATTGTTAGTCTACGTATCATAATCAAAATCGTTATTAGATAGTCGCTTCTCAGTGATCGTATTGTCACCAAATTTTGTAATAATTGTAAAATACTCGCGTGTATAAAACTGACGAGTTCCCTTTTGTATCGCTAGTGCAATAATTCGAGCGTCAGACTCGAGTCCATTGCGTAGTGAGTGTTTTGGACGATGTAGCATATGTGTTTGTATACGAATAGTGTAGTTGGATTGTACTTAAACCACCGTGACACCCAGTGCGATTCACTGAGTATTCGATATGAATTCGATTAATCGAATGAGTACCCGGTGTAGCCGATTACTCAGTGAATCGCACACTCCTTCCTTACATCGGTTCTACTGTGATTAAATTGTGTATATTTACCGTTTACTATTAGTTGTATGTTTTTACTTCGATAAGGTATTCGTAATGGAGATTCTCCTCAACTCCATGAGAAGGCCGCTGAATGTAGTTTGTATAGCTTTGGACCTGTTTCGGCTGTCTTCTCATGGACAAACGGTTTTCATCTGTAACTATTGTATGATTGTGATTTTTATCTGAACAAGTTAATTAGTAAATATTGCTGTAAATGTTGACTTTCTATGTGTATATGATATTATTTAACTACAGCCACTGTATGAAAAAAGCTAATTAATTATACGTTGGCTGTTTAACTTTACTGTTCATTCAGGGCTTTAACTTCAGCTTTCTTGTAACATTTTACTCAACTGTTTTTGTTTGTTTGTTTTTTTGGTCCATTTGAAATGGGCATTCGAATACTTAAAAAATGTTTTTTTTGTAAATTGGATAATTTATTGAAGGAAAAGTTTCTTAAACATATTAAATTATGCCTACATATTGTGTTTTGATCTAAAATATTGCTTTATACATTTTCGGTAAAAACTATTTCAAATTTGATATTGTATATAAGGTATTAAACATAAATCTATGTACAATAAATGTTTGTTGAATTTGGTACAAGTTAATTTTTATGATGTTGGCAACACTTGATTGAAATCTTCATTGCTTTATCCTAAATGTAAATTATAGTTTACAACTCCTGTGAGTAGCTTGACATAAAACTATTTTTACCAATTTTACTTTTTAAATTGACGACTCTAAAAATGTATTACTAGTCTATACAAAAACTTATTGTAACTTAATAACGATTTCATGCATTGTAAAAAAGAAAGAGTGAGAGAGTGAATGGTGTATTTTGTTTCTATGATCTCCAATGTGTAATTGTAATCAAAAACGACCCATTGTCGTGCGTACCTCGATATGTATAAAGAATCGTGTACTTTTGTTATATATAAGCGTACTGTATGTATTATAGTCAGTGTAGGTGGCGATCCCACCAATAAATAAAAATGATCATGGTTAAAACTGTGTTTACCTTTCCAACTCCTGATCAATTCTGAATTCTTTGGTAGTAAGGATGTCAATAACAGTAATAAAGTGTAGCAAGGTAGGCATCATTTTGTGTTTTTGCAAGTTATTGAATTCAGTATATTTTTTATTCTTATGTGCATTTAGTAACAGAAAATTTTATGTTTTTTAACAAAATTGTTCCTTACTTTGAGCTACTATAATTTACGGAAAGAACTTATGAATAATTATATTTTTTTGTACTGAACTTGTAAGTGTGAAACTCTGCATTGTATAAACAATATTTTAATTTGTCTACTTTGGTTTTTAAATATGCAAATTGTCTGACAGATTAATTGAAAAAAATCCTCAAACAGAATTCTTTAATATTTGAATCAGTTTTCCGATCAAGCATAAATGTTTTAAACAGATATATACTACTAGCAAACAAACTTTAAAAATACTATTATTCACGTTGAAATTATGCATTGAACCATACGAATCAAAGGAAAATGCCACCAACTTATTAAACGATCAAATCCACCACAGCTCCAATTTGATTTTCCTACCACTGCATGGAAATGGTCACATTGCCACACTTGTAAACAGTACGAAAAGTAGCTCATTTCCGCTATGTTGGGAATGACCATTCCCACTCGCTAAATCACTAAATCAGCTGATTTCATTGTTGGCATTTCTATACGAATAACATAAAATGACATTTTATATACAACTAAAAAGTGGATCTCTGTGTTATGATGTGTTAATTATGGTGGTAGGAAAAATCTTGTGTGTATTACGTGCACAAACAGTCAACGTTCTAGCTAGTTGTAGCTCGGATGTCACTACGTGTGCGTGTGTTCATATCAGTGCGTACAGTTTGTAAATGTTTACCAGTTTGTATACATGTTCGTGTCATGTGGATTGTGTATAGTTTCAAACCTACGACGTCCAATGGACTGACATTTTACAGCCCAACACTATGTGCTGAATTCTGAATTGCCAGAAGACGTCTACAATTGAGGTGGATGACAGGAGGTATTTAAACCCACATGTGCACAGCACATGGTATTTTAATTGATTAGTGCAATAAATTAACTACTGTGGCATTATAACTGAAAGGTTATATATCTAAATCGTGTGCGGATCATGGATGGAGAAATGTAGATATCTGGTCGCAGCAAAACCTGCAGGTTAAGAAAAGATAGATTGACTTAATTGATTTTTTTTTTATACAGGAATAAGAAAAAGAAATTGTGCCTATTTTTAGACCCATAGCCGCGTCTGATAGACTCAATGTGTCATGTGTATTTAGGTTTATCACTAGTAAAAAGCACAATGGCTTTTAATTTTGATCACTATAAAAAGCCTGCAATTAAATCAACAATGTTTCCAATAGTCTAAAGGAATGTCCATAAACATGGAATACACACAAAAATATTCTCAATTAGGCTAATATAACAAGAAGACCACTATGTTTATTATTTTTGTATCTCAGTAACCAATAGACATAGAGTAAATTTAGTTGCTACCATATGCTCACTTCGTTTAGCATATTTAGTTGTTCACTTTGGAAATAGCTCATTCTCTATAGGGAAATTCGTAGATAGACTAGTACCTTGACCTTTTTAGGCAAGACGATTCTAGGAATCCAGAAAAATTCTTGGAACTCTCAACAGTCATTAAATTTAATGCATCGGAGTTGTCTCCACTTTACAGAGCTCTTAAGTTTATAGTCTTTCTGATGTCGCCAAGGGTACGTTTTTGGTAATTAAGTTTTTATTACCTCTTAATCATTTCAGATTGAAATATAGCTCTGGAATAACATTGTGACTCCAGAGGCTAATATTTCCAGTTCATTCATTTGAATTTAGTTGACAGGCATTTGAAACAACTAAAAATAAGTGATCAGCGGTCTCTGGATCCACCAAATTACGTTAAAGAGTTTATAAATGTATTATTAGGTCAAATAGGTCAAAAGGCTAATAATAAAGTCTACCACCCTAAGTAGTAGAGAGGACTTGCTAGTCCTTACTTCGCCTCTCAAATTAAGACATTTTTCATTTCAATTTCATTTCGTTAGGAGCAATGCATGTCTGGAACATTCCTACGACTAAATGCGATTCTGTAATGTCACTGATATTACAACAGAAACTGTAGCTCAAAATTTTCAAATAGGAAGTATTGTTGAGTTTGGTACATTTTATAGGTCTTTATGAAACCAAACAATTAACATAAAGGAAATAGAAATTGGACCAATAATAACATAATGGCAATACAAAATTACTTTTAATAACCAGTGTCTTAATAATTTTTAGTTGCCATTTTTTTAATTGGGGTCTGATTTTGATTTTCATTATGTCAATTGTTTGGTTTTGTCAAGACCTGCAAAATGACACCAAATTCAACTATACGTCCCATTTGAAAGTTTTTAGCTAGTCCCTAACCGCACTACCCCCTAAGGAAAACTTTCCAAATCAACCATAATAATTGTTGTAGCCCCTCATATCTATGATGGTTGCCGTAAACTGATTTCAAATATCTCAAATGGTTAAAAAGTTAAGGGGGCGCAAGTTACTATTCAGCCACCCTGTATAATTAAGAGAAAGTTTAACATAACACATTTTCAATTAAAAACTCGAGATAACGAAAACCTAATGGAAGCAGATGCAGTATAAACAAAATTACAACAATTTATTAATAAAATTACATGACCATATGATAAACAAATAAGGCAGGCAAGGCAGATATGTAAGTTAGACATAACACCAGCAATACCTGGTCAACTCTAGCAATAATGCACCATCAACTTTGTTGGGCTAAACCTCGAAATGTCTTTCTACATCGATCAAATGAAGTAATAAGAAAGATGTTATGGGTGAAAATTATGAAGGGTCAAAGCCCATGGGACGAGAATTAACTACGTTGGGGTTGAATGACATATGGGGTGATCCATAACTGAGCCAGATATAGAGACAGAGCGGGGATCTTAGCGGTTCATAGAGTAAATTGATGTACTGAAATATCAATAAATAAAAATAAATATTTTAAATAAAGTTAATTGATGGTAAAATAAATTTGTGGTGGTTCTTAATTGTTTAGTGACAATTTTATGAATTATATCACCTGAAATATGTTAATAATATCACTCTAGTAAAATCCATAAAGTCAATTATTTAAGATTTTTCCCACCACCCACCACCTTATTGACCATTTAAAAGCTTTTCACAACTGTTTCTAAAATATCTAAGCAACAAACAGTACTGTACCCCCATTTTAGGTTTTGGAATTTTAAATCACGTTTTTGGGTTTGATATTACCTTGAACCTCCACTAAACATATTTGATGAGCAGTTTATTAATTTTATTTTCCAAGTGTTTTGCGTCCATATTTCACTATGTATTTTTTTTACAATACAATTAGATATTTACCTACCATTTATTTATTGGACAGTTACTGAATTTATATTTTTTATGTGCAAAATCGAAGTCTATTGTTACCCCCCCCCCCCCCCCCTATAGGAAAAATACCAAATAACAGTTTTTGGATAGTTATCATAACAATAAAACGTGATAAGCATCTAAAAAAATCAAAACATTAACAAACAATCACACATGCTCTTTTCAGAGTGGTTGACCTAATGTTAATTTATTTAGCAAAATTAAAGTATTTATTGACCACAAGATGGTATAATCAGAGATATCAGATTAGATATAATTGATAACAGTCCAGTAAGGTCAGAAGAGGGGTGATATCAAGTTATGGATAGCCACCATAGATCATCAAGGTCCCTGGGGCACAAATATGTCTTATTCTGTCCCCCAACTTTATCAGGATATATGGAAACTTTTGTCCTTGCGTGGTCATTTTTCATAACGCGGTTAGTGATGGAGTATTTGATGAGTTTGTCAATCTGGGTTAATTGAGATATAACATAACTAATTCAGTAGCAAGAATAAAAAATTAAAAGCAACAAAATTGAGTTTATGTAGTGACAGCTGGTTTATTGATTTTATTTAACTTGCTAACACATGTTATAATATTATTGGTTTGTATTTCAGTTTCCTATTTACTCATATAAAAGGTAGTTGTACATTTTGTCTTGTGAATTATTATTTTGCATCGCCACCGTTTAGTTGTGGTGAGTGTACCAAAAGACTGTTCAAAACCAGCTGGACTCAATGATTTGTTGTCAATAGGAGCTCGTCGTTGTCGAGAGCTCGTCCAGTGGTCGAGAACTCGACCGAAATAATGTATTGTGCAAACTTCTCTATTTTCAACCCACGCTGTAAATAAAACATGTGATTGGAATATCTTAAATTTGTTTTAATTTTCACCAAAATAGCAATCCATAAGGCCCATGTTAATTTAAAAAGAATTTAAATTCAGTTTTTTACTTATTTTTGAGCCTATTTTAATTTATAAAGGGATTCTGCACATCTACAGGTAAATATCTTTCATTTGGTACCAACTGCGTGTAATTCGGGCAGGCTAGCTGTCATAAGTTTTGCAAAAGTCTTTTAGTATATAAGATCTGTCTTTTGTTTTCAATGTCCCATAATTACATTGTTAAATGGGTATTTTTTAATTTCCATACACTTTTTCTCTTAATTCCTTTTAATTATTTGATCTCAAAAGTTACACGCAAAATTAACTTACATCTTCATTAGTATTGTTATTGCTAACTCATCTTCATAAGTTTTTGTATTTGAAAATGAATCAGATTTTGAGGCTATAGTTTAGTTAAACAATTAATACTCATAAATAATAGAACACACGAAGTGCTATTCTATAGGCCTAATTCTATAATAGGCCTAAATCAAATGGGTTAATTCAATTACTATTATATTACTGTACAACACTTGGAAACCAACCAACATTATTCAAATAGTTATTCAATCCTCCACCTGTATAGTTTTTGATAGTAACCAATAATCTATGTATTATCATCCTATATAGTATGAGAAAACATTTCTTTGCTTGATATTCATTCTGAAACAATAACAACTATTTCCTTTTCATATTGTAAACACCAAAGCTTTTATTGATACACGAATTTTTGCAGTTTCAATGGACCACAAAAATTAATTTTTACCATAAAATAATATCAAGGGTATTTGTATTGGTCTATCAGGATTACAAATTAAATTAAAATTGAATCGGGGATTCTTATCTAACAATTCACCCCTTCATGATGAAACTGAACAACAACAAGAATGTAACAAGAAACTGTTACTAGAGACACAAGAAATTGAAACATTTTTTGCAGCAAAAATTTTTTTTAACAACTTTTTTATGCTTTTTTGAGCCTAACTTTGAAACTAAAGCGAAATTTCAATCTAGAAGTTAAAATAAAGTCTAACCACCAGGTAGACAAATTAATCTATGTTTTAGATTATTTTCAATGCATTTTCTCCTAGCTTAAACATAGCTATAAAACAGATTACCACTTATTGTTTTTAGAATATTTTGAACAGTACTGAGTAATTTGTAAGTTGTCTTCATCGTTACTATCGGCTTCCCTATACAGCCTACTTTGTACTTTATACATTACCCCCTAAATACTTTGTACTTTTACTTTATCCCTTAAATACTTTGTACTTTTTACTTTATCCCCTAAATACTTTGTACTTTTTACTTTATCCCCTAAATACTTTGTACTTTTTCCTTTATCCCCTAAATACTTTGTACTTTTTACTTTATACCCCAAATACTTTGAACATTTTACTTTATCCCCTAAATACTTTGTACTTTTTACTTTATCCCCTAAATACTTTGTACTTTATACTTTATCCCCTAAATGCTTGGTACTTTATACTTTATACTCTAAATACTTTGTACTCTTTACTTTATCCCTTAAATACTTTGTACTTTATGCTTTATCCCCTAAATACTTTGTAATTTTTACTATTTCCCCTAAATACTTTGTACTTTTTACTACTTCCCCTAAATACTTTGTACTTTATACTTTATCCCCTAAATACTTTGCACTTTTTACTTTATCCCCTAAATACTTTGTACTTTTTACTTTATCCCCTAAATACTTTGTACTTTATACTTTATCCCCTAAATACTTTGTACATTTTACTTTATCCCCTCAATACTTTGTACTTTTTACTTTATCCCCTAAATACTTTGTACTTTTTACTTTATCCCCTAAATACTTTGTACTTTTTACTTTATCCCCTAAATACTTTGTACTTTTTACTTTATCCTCTAAATACTTTGTACTTTATACTTTTTTCCAGGTGTCCAAAGGTCAAACGTCTGCGCTAATGACAAGTTTGATTGTGAGAGGCAATGACGACAATTAGCGTTACTTGATAGCGTTTCTTTGTCCGGCTGCGACCATCAGTCGTCAAAACAAACACTCATCTCATCACATCAATCCTCCGGCTTTAATCGCCCTACTGCTTGTGTTGGTCACACTGTAAATTGGCGATGACTTGACCAAGTGAGTAATGTTTTATGGTTTGTTTATTGGTTTTACTGAAATTGTTCGACAAGGTGGTAGGAAAGACGATGTTGATTTTGATTATCTAGGTGGTCGAATCGTGTCTTCATAATTCGTGATTTGGTTGATACACTATGAAGAAATCCATTGGTGATTGGAGGAATTTGAACCCGAGATCTCGTGGAATAAAGTACCACAGTCTACCAAGGGAGAAGGGGCCAACTCTCTTATCGTTCTTGTGTTTACACAACTAGAAGTTGTTGAACAATTTGAAAGTTTTATCTCCTATCAAAAAACGTTTTATTGCCATATTGATCTTTCTAGTGTCTATAGCCAAGTCAGTACTGTGAAGCGAGCTGTTTGTTTTAGTGGTCGGAGCTTCGGTCCCGAGGTCCAGGGTTCAAATCCCACCAAATCACTAATGGAACTCCTAGGTCTAGCCTAATGTGAAAAGCAATCCCTGGCTCGTGTCTAGCGTCCTAGGGAAAAAAACAGCCAAAGGACTGACTCAGAGCTATCCTTGCAAGACCTTTTGACACACCTTGAATTTCATTCTGTTCCTATCAGCTCCCTAGAACACTATGCAATCTTAACCACGTCTTATGGAAGTTCAAAGTGGCCGGTTGATGAGGGACACATCTCCTCCCACAGGATCGCTCCAGACGGACAGCAACTCCTCCCAAGTCCCAGCGCTTGACATCCTCCCTCGGCCATTACCCACAACCCGTAATCTTCATAACTTGCCGCGCTGCTAATTGTTGTTTTGCGACCGCTTATTTATGAGTGGGAGGCGCCCGCTTTTATGGCACCTTCAGCTCCAGACAGACATGGATGTTGGAATCTTGGATTTGTATCGCACCTTCGTCCCACAGCTGCAGGAATAAATGGATCGAGGGGGAAAATCGTTGGAGAAAATTGGTTCGGAATTCAAACAATTACCTATGTACGATTACATCGTGGTCAATGTGAATCCATGTCGTGTTTCAGTTTACTTGGGCTGACGTTTTGGCCTCGTTGGATGGACACAGGTTTACCACAATATCGTAGTCAAAAGTGACTGGGTAGTCCTGCTTAAATGAATAGTTTTCTGTTCATACAAGAAGGTTGAACACATGGCAGTTTGCTTACCTTTTGTGAGTTGAAGTATGACAAAATATGTTTGTAAAAAGATTTCAAAATTTCCTCACCCCCTAAATAATATTATTCTGCTGTTTCTACACACTTGTATACCATGCTTCCTAACATTTACGAATTTCATACTTTTAAGTCCCCTCCACTTTGTTTAAAAATATTATACAAGCAATTCCAAATCCATTAGTTCGCTAATTATAACACCACAGAAAAGTAAAGGTGTTCTGAATGTTTCCTCTGTAGCTTAGTGGTAACACCAAAATCCCATCACAATTCACAAAACACATAAAGTTCAACGAACTGTTTTACCAACACAACTGCTAATCCCATATCCTCACAATTTGCAATAAGTAGACAAAGAAACATAAATCCAAAACTACTCAAACAGTTAAATCTTGTTAGTGTTGAAAGCTTTCCAACAAAATTACTTAATTCAAAACCTGTTACATCTTGGAAATGTGTCTGAGATTCGAAGCTGTTTGAATCCAAGTGTTCCGTAGAAGGCTGGACGTCGTAAGCAGATACAATTATTGTGTTTACAGCCGCAATAACAATTGAGGCCGGGTTGATCCATTAGAAGAAAGGTTCAATTTGAGTTGTAAAAGGTTGTGTGATCGTTAGCACTCGGTTTTTCATATTGTACAGCGAGGTTAAGCCACACAAATGAACTATTTATGGGTTGGACGACAAGTTAAACATATTCTCTAATAGATATAATGTAACATCATTATGGAATAGTTTAAGTTACATGTATCATAAGCTAAATAAAACCCTCTAACTCATAGTTTATTTGAGGATTCGGTAAACGAATGAATCGATTCTTGCGACACATTTTAACAAAAAATTATCCAACAAAAACAAACATGATCATGGGTAGTCGTGATTTCTCTTCTACAAGACCATGGCGAGACAAAAGTGGCAACGTCGCAGCCCCGGCCTAAACAGCTGTTACAATAATGCACAAAGGAGCTTCTGCGCAATGTTTACACCTTTGTTATTACTATTATTACCAAGGCGAAGGCAATATAGGCCGGTGCGACGTTGCCATACACCAACGCCTGGTTTAATAAAAAATAAGGCCTATTGTAAGGTCCCTTAAATCTCTATGTTTTGTGGGGGGAAATAGGGATTGTGGATCTTCAACTCCGCCTCTTTTACATACTCGTACATTGTTAAAAAAATGTATTATTAGATGCCATATTTATTTAGGCATGCAAATAAATTGTAATGACAATCTGATGAGGAATATTGACAAAAAATGAATCATTTGTATAGAAAACTAGTGCAGAAATTCTATAAAAAAAGGTGAAAACGAGAGTCTTATGTCCTGAAATCCTTGGTTCAAATTCGGAAAATAATCAATTACTTTTGTATGTGATACCATAACCCAGTGGTTCGGGGCCCACCCCTGTATTTCCACCTATCTAGAAAACAGCAAAGAGGCCTCTCAAGCCATGAGAACCTTCTCTGGATCGGAGAAAAGACAAAATATATCAAACTAGTATACACTTTAAGACTTTAGTCTGCGGGTGTGGTGGTAGACAGTATACAGTAGACGTTAGATATATGGGGTGGTTTGCATGGCAAAGAGTCAATCCCATCAAGTAGGAACCCTAATGGTCGGTTTATACAGTGTGATTTGCATGTGTGCTCCTTGCTCCGTCTCAGACTCT
Organism: Macrosteles quadrilineatus; assembly: GCF_028750875.1. NCBI lineage: Eukaryota > Metazoa > Arthropoda > Insecta > Hemiptera > Cicadellidae > Macrosteles > Macrosteles quadrilineatus. The sequence continues at coordinate 62,031,403 of NW_026542602.1, forward strand.
TCTCTTTTGTTACAAAAGTAGTTCAACTGAAGGAATTTAATTGTTTGATGGTTGTTTGTGTAAATTTTAATATTTTTGCAAACGTGGACGAATGACGTTTGAATGATACTTTAAGATTACTATCGACACAGTTTACTTATTACAATAAGGGTTATCTCGGTTACACACCTTTTTCAGTAGCCCTACTTAACCGATTTTTTTCGGAGTGACGAATTGCAACTAAAAACATAATTTCTTTAAAGACTTTGTCCACATAGAGCTTTATTTATATCTAGAGTTCACTTTCAGAGATTCCAAGTCTGTGATCAACTTTCTTTACATGACTGAATGTGAATTTAAATTTGTACAGCTGATCATTCAGTTCAGTCGTATGGTAATATTCTTAAAATATGGAGCAATCCCAAAAACTCTAAAAGAAATTTAGGGAACTGCCCCATAAAAGTTAATTGTCCTTCACATGATAAAAATTTAGCTATTGCCACACTAACTTTAGCTGGTTCACCCTCAATAAAACGTATTAAGTTCTATCTAAAACTATGTAACTGCTGGCATAATCAACTAAATTTTAAATCCCTTATACATTTTTATCTACCTCAATACGCCCCAATTTACGTAAACAAGCGATAAAAAAAAACCACCCCAACACTTTAACTGACAAGTTCACTCTACTATGACTGATGTCAACACTTGCCTGGACGATTACTTAAAGGGAACTGAGGGAATTAAGTCATTATACTGCAAATCCCCGCGAAAAACTGTCAAGTGAAACGTCTAGGGTGAGTTACAACCCTCTTAACAAGAATTATAAATGTGTCGGGTTAAAAAAGTCTTGCTGGGGGTGGGTAATGGCGTGAGAGTCGCGTCACGTCGTTCAAAACGGGGCGCTTTTCAATAATTTCGAACTGACAGGGTTGTTTCTCGTGGGTAAACAAGTGTGTTGTTTGTGTAAAACTTGACGTATTTGTGTATATTCGTTGCTGATGTTGGATTTGGAGTATGGGAAGTGACGTTTGAGCAAAATGTTAAGCAGAGAAAATGGTCGTGCATTAGTTGCGCCAAGCCCTCAAAGGGTCCCAAAAAATATTCCCTAATTGCGGCCGGCAGAAGGAATGTCCTTGTTTACGTATCATCCTAACCTAACCTATCCTAACCTAACCTCTACCCTAGCCTAAACTATTCTAACCTAAACCAACCTAACCTAACCTACTCAATTATACAGTCAAAGAGGGCCACCACTTGGTGCAGTGAACGTATGGGGTGGCTCCCTGGAGTAGTTGGCGCAATTCAGGAATACCCGACTACCTGACTCAGGTCAGTTGGCGCAATTAGTAGCCCGAGGAAATAGTAGGAACGTGCATCATGTTGACGCGTTTTGCTTTTCATTGAAAGTAAATTTGGGTTCGGGGGTTGGTTGGGACCACTCGAAACCCTCGACGAATAGAAAATATACATCGATGCCCGACTCCAACTCGAAATTTTGACAACATTATTTCTCCATATACAGTGGAAGAATTCAGCTTTGATGCTTATATATCCTCAATGTGATAAATATATACTGTATGCCCCCATGTCAGTGCATAGATACTACATCGTGTCTTGTCACGTGTTGTGTCGTGTCGCGTGTCGAGCGTGTCGTGTCGCGTGTCACGTGACGTGAACGTGTTCCAACACGCGTGCGATATCTTGTAAGACACTTCCTCTGCTGACAGCCGAAACATACAACCTTCACAATCGTCCGTTGCCACGAACATTTGATATCTATCTTAATTTGTATTAGCCTGTATCTACCGTTGAGAATCTTAAGTGGGTGTGCTGTGTGTTTGTCGGATATGCTTGATTTGTTATGCATACGTATCTGTTATTATTTTAGGGGATGATTAGATTTTTGCTTTATCGCATGATTTTTATACATATTAAATGACGAAATTATTGTTTTCATAAAATTGTCAAGTTTGAATTTTGGGTGGTAATATACGTTTTTGTTCCCCTAAATTGATACCTGTGTGACTGTATGTTTGTGTAGATGTGTACCGAGATACAAACTACACCTATGGCCCGATGTTGGTTAAATTTTGTTTTTGTTGGTGTCCCCAGGTGTTTTTTTTTAACTTTTAATTTAACGGTGATTTAAAAAAATAAACTCATATCATAACGGAAATATTAGATTTTTACAGAAACGGTTAAACAAATGTTGATTAAAATTTAGTATGTTATGGTCCCTTTAACTTTTAACTCTAAACAAAATGGTGCAACCCCCAATGTTGAAAATATTAGGTTTCAAAGGTTATTGCACCTTTGTGATTTTCCTTTGTTAATAGTTATTTTTTATTAAGACTTAATCTTAATACACATATAACAATTTCATGACAAATAGTGACTTAGAGATTCTAAAACGAAATTGTGCAGTGGTTATACTGTTTCCCCTACAAGAAGCATTTCAATAATGATTTAAATAACTTATCATGTTAAAAGTATTATTCTTCTCTAGAAAAATGTTATAAAAGTTACTACTCCACCATCAACTCCCTAGATAAAAAGTTGCATTAACTTGAGCATGTCCTAAATCGACAACTTTAATTGGAATACAACTCAATGTATATCTATGGAATAAAAACGAACACTTTGGCAAATCAAAGCTTCGAACTACATGCGTTCTATTTTATTTCCACCCATGTGCCACTACTCCAAAGAACCTTCAAAGCTAAGCTTCGTGGGGAAGAAGAAGACCTTCTAATGTTTCCAACAACAGAACCATCTTTGAAAATCATAAACCGCCAAAGACAGCGACTGTTGCGTACTCTATCGATTTCCATTCTATTGTCATTGCTAATCCCACTCGGGGCATTTCCGAGTTGTTTGCACCGAACAATGCTACCCTCATAACCAAAAATGGAAATGATTTGGGGCGGCGGGGCATAAGCGGCCAAAAATGACAAGGGACGGAGCATCAAAAGACACCGGATCGAATGACCACCGGACATAAGTGTTTTGTTTTTGAATGACTGAGGCCTGGCCGGAGTCCTTTATTGATTCGGAGAGAGGACTTGCGTATAAGGTCGAATGAAAAGTTGCAGCGCGTTCAAGATTCACACTTCTTGTTTCGTACCTTCATCCCTTCCCAACTACCCTGATGTGGAACTATTGGTGCTTTGAGTTTAAAAGGTTTTTTCAAAGGGGTTTTAAGTATTGTTAAGAATGGTATAATTCAGGTCTTGTGAATAAACTATTCCACTAACGACTCGATCTTAAATAATAGTCTAATTAACAGTTCAGGGGCTACACAAAGGATTTTAATTGTGAATAATACTTTCGTACTTCATATGATTTGGAATTTGTGATGTTTTGAAAAGAGTTTTTTTTTCCAACATAGAGGGGTTTTAGGGTATAAAAAAAGAAACGAAGGTATCAATCGGTTCTCGTGATTAAAAACGCAAATCCGAAAGTAACCAGTTAAGATAAAAGTGTGATACAAATTAATAATTCAAGAATTGAAATTGAATTTTCTTGAATAAATTTGATAATCCTTATAAGTGTCTTTCCTGCAAGCGAGTGCACTAATTTTTCCAAACAAGTTCATGTAGGGTAAAAAACAAAATGTACTTACATTGCGTGAAAAGGTAGTAGAACAACTCGATCTTCAGTAAAACCTTCAGAGCTGTAGAAAAGTTTAAAAACGTATCCGGTGATAGTTTGTTGTACTATTACAATTAAAAAATTGTATACATATAAAATATTTATGGTTATAATTACGATTCAAATTAATGATTTTTGAAGAATTAAAAATACATAAAATGATACAGGTTTCTTTAAACTTTTGTAAATTGATTATTTCTCTATTAATTAACTAGTTAAGTTTAATAGTGCACGAAATGCAGTCAAAAAATTGTATCAGCTAATAGTAACTTTTTAAAGTTAAATATTAATTTGAAAACACTGCATGCTCTTTATTAGACGTTTCCATGTTTTTTTCTCTTCTATAAATCATTTGGGCTTTACAATTAAAACTAGTCTCATAACATTAAATACAAATTATCCAATACTAGAAGAAGCTGAATTAATTGATTTTATTTCCCCCCTTACACACATATGTCGAGTATTGTTTTATTTAAAACAATCGAGTTTGAGTGGAGTTTTGACTCCAATTAAAGAAACTGTTACATGTTAAACTTATACAATTTTTTACAACTGACTCAAGTAGGGTGCTTCAAAGCCCAAAAACGTTTGCCAAATTTCCAAAACAATATTTTTTAATATTTACAACACAAACAATTCGCAAGCCGTTTCACCCTGTGACACCCTAGTGTCAAGACGTGGGCTAGGAGGGGAGAGGGTTGTGTCAAATTGTCTAAAGTGAACTTTTTAAGTTGATATCTGTAATCTTATTTCCCGTTTCCCTGCTTTATAACTGACAAGAACCTCTTTATAAGAGCGCAACTTTTCACCAATCCTCTTTATAGGATTTCCATCATTAAAGACGATCCCCCTCGCTTCAATAGGCTGACAATTATTATCTACGTTGGTTTCTTGTTTAGGGTGTTGCAAATTTTATTATTTTTTAAATTTCTTTGTCTTTATGTTTAATTCACTTGTTGTATTTCCTTTCTCCCCCTATACCAAATTTTTTAACTAAGTTTATCTCAACACCCCCTTATACGCCTTTACATATTTCACGCAGACAATTTCTAAAATTCTAATTAGGGAAGCTTTTTTTACAATCATCAACTACAAGACTAAAGTTAACTTTATTCCAGTATTCACAATGAATTACGGTATAAGTTTGCGTATATGCAGAGTTAAACCTCTGGAGTGATTCAAATTATTTATTAAATATAACATCAACAAAAGTAAACAAAGAGACTGTTTTTACACAAAAGATATGGTGTTCACTGTACAGGGTTAATCTATCCAGACACAACGATTTGATTCTGAGTTTCTTTAAATATTACAAAAAATTGTTTTTAATTTGAGTTTTGTAGGGACCTACAAGCCACTAGTTTTATATTGATTTACCGTACTATAAGTAAAATAAAAATAAAATCTTTGGTTTCTCTTACATTATACTGAGTGCAAATAACAATTTCAATACTTACCTTCAAGTAAATATACTATATACAATTATAAATCAAAACCAACTCTCTTAAAATTTTCTTACTACTATCTAAATAGTGAGTGATTTATATCCGAATTTTACATTTTTTGCACATATAGCTCTTCTGTAGTCATATTACCTTAAGGAGTATGTTTAATCTAGTCGATGTGTCGATTTCACCACCTGTATACCCGCATTCCCAGAATTCCGTTTCCTGTTTCCCGCGGCAAGAGGTCCTATTCCGCAGTTCCACTACTGGAGTCGTGACCAGTCTTAGATGAATCACCATATCCCAGACACACTATACAGCATAGTTTGACATTTTCACACTCGTTCTTGGCTGCAATACTGGAGCGGATAGTATTTTCCTCAACCGTTTTAGAGCACTATGATATGGTATGAAGGTATTTTCAAGAATGATGAACATCACAACACTTATAATCTGGCATGATAGAATCGCTGACATAAGAAACATAGTAAATGTTGCAAGTTTCTTTTCGTCAGTGGAGCTATTATAATTTACAGTTTATGTGTATCTTGTTTTGATTCCAGTTTAAAATACCAAAATCTCACTAACTTATTAATTATAAACTAACCTAAGGGTGGTTAGGTTAAGTTAGGTTAGGTTAGGTTAGGTTATGTTAGGAAAATGTGTTATTTAACTAATTAAAATATTGTTTGGAAGTCGATTCATCGGCGTGTTCGGTGTAATACTAAAGTACCGGTACCAAAAAAAAAACAATTCAATTGTATATCCACAGTCACTCGGAACCTATAACAATACTCTGTTGAAATCAAAAAACAAAACAAGTAGTAACAAACTAAAACTACATCTGTTATACTGTATGTTGTTTTATATGGCTGCTTTTGTTTGACTATTATAGGTGTTCTCTGGGGTTTTTATTGCGAAGCTTCGACTGGTTTTGTTTACTTTTTTAAAGAAACTTCCTCACTTAGGGATGGAAAAAGGAATCAAATCCTAAAATTCATGAATTCTTTTACTAATCGTGAGATGGATAATGTCTTAAATAATCTCCTAAAAACCACAAACACGCCATAACCAAAAATTAACTTAAAACGAATTCAAGGCTGATGCTTCTAAACATAAAAAACACAGTAAAAGTAATAGTATAAACAAAACGTATCTGTTAAATCTATTCTACAAAAGACATTTTTAATCCTTCACACCAAAAGACAACCTAAAACATACGATGGTTGTCGACATCGGATGGACAAGAGAAACGATTTTTCAAGTCCCGTGAAGAATGACTCGGCCTAAAACACAGTTCATCAATCTGAGAAACAAGTGTTAAACAAGTTAGGGTGACTTTTTGTCAGGGGGGGGGCGGGGGGCACCCTTGTCTTCAGATTTCGACCTTATTGATAATGCATCACCGTGGAGCCTAAGGGACATAATCCCTTATCCAATACTGTGTCTACTTCATGCCATAATATGTGCTTATTAGTTTCATCTGAAGGCCGTAGTATTTAAACCATACAAAACCTATGTAATCTCATATACTAAAAAACTTTTGCAAAACTTATGACGGCTAGCCTGACCATACTACCAGACCGAATTACACGCGGTTGGTACCAAATGAAAGATATTTTCCTGAAGATGTGCAGAATAATTTTATAAATTAAAATATACTCAAAAATTAGCAAAAAAATGAATTTGAAAAAAAAATGACATGGGCTTTATGGGTTGCCATTTTGGTAACGAAATAAAAACAAAATATAAATAGAAAATCAAAACAAAACGAAGAATTTCCAATCGCATATGTTTTATTTACAGCGAGGGGTAAAAATTGAGAAGTTTGCACAATACATACTTTTAGTCGAGTTTTATACGGGGCGAGCTCTCGTTGTATATTTAATTAATTAATTATGACTAGTTGCTCTACCCGTGCTTCGCTACGGGGCGAGAATACAGAAAAGAATAATTCGGTTTTACTTTGAGATACTATAATATACTATAAGAAACAGTTACAACACACATAATAGGAAACATATAGGCACAGGCTCATTCGTGCTTATTGATTATTCAAATGAAGATCTCTCAATGTATTACAATACTATCATTTTATATAGTGTATAGCATTTAAAATATATATGCTAAAGTATAATTCATTAACCACATGGCACCAAGAAACAATTCTCCTAGTAAACAAATTAAATTAAATAGCAGAACAGCATTTCTGACATCAGCTGGAGTTTCATAACAATGTTTGTTCCCCATGTTAATCTTATGGAGAAATATGAAACTTTAAAGGGTCCCAGGGCCTCATTCTTTAATTATTTAGCTAAAAAGAAAGCTTCCTGCACAACTTCACGTTACGCTCTTTCAAATGACACCTAAATCATGTCAATCGGTTCAGTAGTTTCGGAGGAGTAATTGTCACAAAAAACTTGCTTGCGTATTAAATAAGTATAGATTAGTCTATTCTTTATAAGATAACTGCTTCTGTAATAACGTGTCATTCTCTTTATACATTCAATATTTTCTTTTATGTCCACAAAAGTATTTACCAGTTCCATAAAAATACAGATATTCATCCTTAAAAAAAATAACAATAGTTTAAGAATGCAAAATATACAGCAGGTATAATTCTAGGTGTATAACTATGTCCTTGCCTTGTGATTGTTCAAACTAAACTCAAGCAAATATTAATAGGCGTCAGTTTAGGTATATACATATCAAATATTTACTGTTAAGTCCATCTTGTAGAATTTTATTGTAATTTACTTAGCTTTTAGGCTTTAGACTTCTCATTGTAAATTTTGAAGCTCGTATTTCGTGTCTAGTTCATGGACCAACCCTGATCGCTAGTGTGGAAAATTTTGTTTCTATTATTTTAGTGTTATTTTCATGATTTGTGCTTTACTGTTTAGTTATATAAATAGGAGACCGGTTATTGTTTATGATTAGATCAATTTGGTTAATTGAGGTTTTAAGTGACTGAAATAACAGGAAACAAATTGTAAACTGAACACGACCTATACAGTGTAACGTACAGAACTAACGATAAAATTTGCTTCAGCTGTTCCATAACGATAAGAAATCTACTTAGATAGTGTGTTTATCTATGGTTTTATTTTATATTTTTTCCTCACTTACAATCACATAAATATTGAAAAACGTAATTAGAATAGTAATTCTGACAACTTTCCATGCATATGTTGTAAGTCCTATGAAAATAAAGCTTTTGAATTCCAATTTCTACAACTTAGGCAACAATCTTACCAAACTTAACCTAACTTTTTACACGTGATCCATGCTAAACAATTACTATTCCACCGCCGAGTCCACGCCCCTGACGAACCCCGTGTCAGCTGTCTCTGTATCTGATGACGTCACGATTTATACCTTAATTACCGCCCAATTAGCATCCATGTAAACAAGCCTTGGGTCAGAATAAGTCATAAATCCCGCAGTGTGACATGGACAAGCTCGCGTGTGTATAGATTTATGTGTTCTAAGCCGCACTACGGGGACCTGCTCTTCATTTGGTGGAAATAACGAATTTAAAGAAGTGGTGTAGCATACCACTACGGAGAATGAAAATTTCAGTGGATCAAGTAATTAGGACCACTATACAGAGTGTTTCCAAATTGTCTGGACATATTTTGCGAACTTGTTTCTTGGGCTAAAAACATAAATTGCATATAAGTATGGGTCTAAAATGCCTAGATTTGTGTTTGTCGGTCTCTTTGTGATTTTTAAGAATTATTTTATATCTTGTGCATTTTTCAAGGTATGAATTTCAAAATTGGTATAAATGTGTATTTTAGTAGGTAGTAAGAGCTTACAAAGTGTCGTTCCAATATCTCAAGCCGTTTCAATATGGTCATTTAAAATCTTTAATACAAAATTTCATAAAAAACGTAATATTAAGAATATTGTTTTTAGATAAAAAAAATTGAGAATTTAAATCCTGATCAAATGAGACCTTGTCAAAATCTTATGACAAACAACTGAGTCTTTTCTTCTACATTCGGTTATGCAATTTAATAGGACTTCCATATTGTTTATTGTTTGTTATTTTACAGAACAGTTTGCTCAGAGAGGACTCGCGTAGCTGTTACTTACTGTGTATTTAACCTGAAGTAATTATTTAAATCGTAACGATTAAGGACTGTGATGATTGTTTTAATCATAGATCTAAATTACCGCATTCTTCGGTGTCCTCTTCCCGATGCGAAGTACATGGAAGCTAATAACACAATCAACCGCAAAGAAAATAAATTAATAAAAAAATACGTAAGGATGGTAATGCATGCTTGGTGTTGAAACAGAGTTTAAGTCCTAAAACAACCTTAGTCCACTAGGGTTTCAGCTCACTGGATTGGAACGTCACGAAGAAGAAGAAGAAGAAGAAGAAGAAGAAGAAGAAGAAGAAGAAGGCTCCCTTCGACGCGGTTTTTGGCCGTGACGTCACAGAAGACTGTCATTAGTCAAACTATCAAAGACACATCTTATTGAAGGGCTTCAGCTAGAAAATCACGTGATAGGTTTTGTTAATGGAAATATTAAAATAGCTTAATTTAATTTATAGTGTATTGACAACAGTGGAATATTTTAATGGTAAAAGAGTTTTTTATTCGTGATTTTTTTATTGTGTTGCCAAGCTGTTTTATGTATTCTATAATCCAATACGAATCATGTTGGCACATTTAACTATAGATACATAGATAATGGACTAGTTATTCCAATAACATCTAAATGTTGTAGCTGGTATTTTTTTTTTTTTTTTTTTTTAAAAAGCTTGTGAAAAATCAAAATAAATATTTTTATGAACGAATTGCTTTACCGATGAACTAGTAGATGCAACTTTTAATTTTACATTTCAAACAAATATTAGTTGAGCTAGAGTATAGTGTTTGCATTTTCTAAACATAAGTTTTTAAGCTGTATAACAGATAGTTTTTGTGAAAGTTTCGACATTCACATCTCTTAGTCGTTTTGTACACGTGGAATGAACACAAACTGCCAGCTACACAATTTTTCAACGAATTAATTGGCACTAAACTGTATGACGGATGGGTAAATTACTGTAAAACATCTGCATGACCAGAATACGCAGAGCTCCGCTAGCATGTACGCCAAACTGAGTGAGTAAAAATTTAAAAAACTCAATCTATTTGTTTAATTTACAAGAATTTCGTCTATAGATTATTCATTGAATAGTGGGTATTTTACTCAACTTGCAGAATCTCTTTCTTGCTTATAAGTTTTTAACATGACATAGCTTAAAGGCAGTTAATATTTCTAAACCTACTGGGTTGAACGGGGTTCGTTTTTCTAATATGATTTTAAAATCTTAGAGAATAATTTGTATATAAAAAAATACGTTAGGTTTATTTATAACAATAAAATATGGTAATTTATTTTGTGTTTATTAATTGTTAAGTACGCTGAGAGTGATTTTGAACTTATTAATTTATTTAGGTGTTATCTAAATATAAAACGTATATAAAAATATATATTGTTATAAATATATGAATCATTGTTATATATTCTTGTTGATTGTAGTATGATATCGAAAAAAATTTATGTAAGTCATTTTTTGTCAGTTCTTATCTCCATGTATGACATGTATTAAGTCTGAAATGTAGCGTTTTGCCATCTTTGTATGAACATGCAAAAATTGAGTTTTCCGTCAATAAATAAACAATATGTATACGAAAATACCAGTTGACTTTTTAAAGTTTTTTTGCAAGGTAACGGTCCAAACCCTGGTCTCAACCTTTTTCTTATTTAGCATAATTAATTGATAGATCTGGTAAAGATCTCTCAGAATCGAACCAGTGGCTTTCATATTTGAAGGTGAGCACTATAATCACTCTGCTGCCCAGACTAATTGCACCGTGTATATTGTTTCTTAGTGTTCCTGTTTCCAAACATGGAGAGCTGGGTTAGTTCAGACGCCCTAAAATATATCAATTGAAGAAACTTTTGATATCTGCATTGTGTTTCAGCTCTTGTTTTAGTTTGTCTTCTCGCCAGAGCTTCCCACCAAAAGGAATTCTTACCTAAGTTGCCAGCTCTGGACAACGCACATCTTGACTACTTGGGAAAAGCACCGGATGATCTGCAATATGCATTTATCGTAAGGGTTTTATATACCTAAGTTTTTCTCGGGGGTTTTAAGATAGTACCATGGCCTCCTCTGACAGGGCGCGGCGAGACAGAAGTGGCAACGTCGCGTACCCGTCCTACTGAAACAGCTGTTGCACTACAGGGGCCACGAGAGTCTGCAGTTAGCGGCAGCCAATAGAAAGACTGGACTAGCGCGACGTTGCCACATCACCCTAAAATTCAACGATAATTAAAATATCCTTAACAATATTTTCGTAGTCATGTGGTAAATAGGCTCCTCCCTCAACTTCAGACTCTCGTGTACCATACTGTAATTCAGACCGTACTGTTGGCCTAATTCAATAGCAAATAGTTTGTAGTTACTTCTAAAGATTGGGATTTTCTATGTAGACACGATTACACCTGAAATTACCAGCATTGTAAGATAGAAACAATTTTAAGGTCATTTTCGTCCGGCTTGTCTAGAGAATTTTTTGTTCTCATGGTTTGTTTCTTGTTATTTGACAAGAAACATACCGTATATAAAATAAAATATGTGACTCTTATAAATTGGAAATGTTTTATGGTACCAAAACAAAGCGCCAGTAATACAATACAGTATATCTTTATGGTACATATCAATCGTCATTAGCGCAGCCAAGGTCTCTAACAACACAGATCAGCTTGAGGTTAAAAAGAGGGTATTGTACTATATAAAATAAATTTTAGTAAATAAAGCCTCAAGTAAGGTGATCGACCGAGCACCAAATCATACATTTAATCTTAAAACATCCTTCTAGTGTCCGAAATTGTCACTAAAAACATGAGTAGGTACTAGTATCTTTATTGTTTTTTTTCGAATTTGTCTTTGACATACTGTATAGCTGATAGCTACAACAATCCTTTACTTTCAGATTTTTAGACACGGAATAAGAAGTCCGTTCAGTGCCGACATTTATCCTTCAGAAGATGAATACGCACATCAATGGCCGGATGGAAAACAACAGCTAACTCAGGTACTGAATTATTTACAATGTAAAAATAAAAATAACAAAATTTCTTTCTTACTTTCACGTCCTAGGAAGATATATTCTAGCTCTAGGTTGTTTCGCACAATTACAGAGTAGGCATAGAAATTCACTTCATTGTCACTTTCAAATCCATTTTTGATTGGTGGTATTAGAACCCAGGACCTCAGGGAACGAAGTGTATCACTAGACCAGCTCCCAACCAAGTTCAATTGGATAGAGGCAGATTATATAGAGGCAGCGTAAAAACATATATTACTTTTATTACTACATTTTCCCCTGATTTCCCCCCAAACCGCGAGTTGACTTATTGCAAAAAAACTGTCAAAAAACTGTTAACTCATCACTTTTGAAGATACATGAACCCAGTCAGTGTACAATTTAGTGTTGTATTTGTATAAGTAGTTACATTTGTGAACAATTTATTTTTTCATTAACTTTTATTGAGGTTTTGTTCCTTAGTATGTCTTATATATTGTAATAGATTCTCGACTTTAAAAAATCTGGTAAGGATATTCATTCACAGCTTGTTTTTTTATGTGCGATGTAATTCCTAATAATAATAATTGAATTCCTAACAGTTCACAATTGCATAACCTGTATGTGTTGAACGAAATGTATTGAAATCTTTTTGTGTATTTGCCCCCACTAATGCCATACATCCTAAAATCCCAAAAAAACTTCAGTTGATAGGGTTGCCGGAATTGTACCCCTGGAATTAGTTGATGCTAGAAATTTCTACTTTCATTTCAGCTCGGCAAAAAGCTGATGGAACGGGTTGGACGCAGTCTGAAGACCAGGTACAAACGTCTGATCCCGGAGTTCCACAAGGACTACGTTGAAGTAACTGCTACCAAAAGTCCCAGGGCAAAGCAGTCTGCCGTGCGAGTGGTAGAAGGGATGTACCCGACGCCAGATAACGTAAAGGATATAACGAAAACCTGGGTTAAGGAGGAAGAAATGAAAGTGTTTGAAGCTGACAATTACGAGGTTTGAGTTTTACTATATTTTTTGCTGTCCCAGTTTTAAGAACTTTTAATATTAGATTTGCCTTCGTCGCTGGGTTCTTGTGCGATCAACCCGACCACAATACTTGTAACCACTTATGTGCAACTATTTCTGTAGATATATACTGTATAGTTAGTGGTAAGACTAAGGAATCACAAGACCCCTGAAGATCCCACACAGGTGAAATCATCGGTTGAAACCATCTTACTCACAAGAACAGAATAGTACATTATTTATTAAGTTTTACTTAGGCGGGTTAAGATATTATAAGTGGGGAAGTGAGCTCTTCAATCAATTAGAGTCCCATGCCCCTCTTGAAATAAAGTTACACTCGCTTGGCTGTACTAGAAAGGTAAAAGAGTGAAAGAGATATAAGACTGCTAAGGTGTAACTAAAAGTATTATTGATGAGGATAAATTATGAAAAAGAAAACTTACTAAGGGTGGAAACACTAAATAAGAGATTTGTATGATATTTAAAAAAGATTAAGTTACATAAAAGTAGAAGAATCAAAGATTGAGGTAAATTAACAAAATTCATATGACTTAAGCCTAAGGAGACCAACTTCGGATTTTTCGGCAGTTAGTATTTTTTGCTAAAAAGACGAACTTTCGATATATCGGCAGTTTAAATAAACGATAATCTAAAAAAATATAAAATTAAAAACAATCTACTACAGCATGCAAGAAATGTTAATGAGGGCTGCTATTACAGAATACAGAATACAGAATACAGAGTACTTTATTCATGAGCATCAAGCACAGAATGGTGTCAATACATTTTTTTTTTTTTTTTACATGAGAAGATTTTTAGTGTAACCGTAGATGGGGTCTTGCACGGGCCGTAAACTCCTCAAGGCTGTAGATTGGGTAGTCAGCAAGCCAATTCCGAATTCGCCTTCTCAACGTTGTAGGTGAGCCCTCTTTGACAATCTGGGGAAGAAGGTTGAAGAACCTCGCTCCAGCATACGAAGGCTTCTTCGAGAAGAGTGATGTTCTGTGGGAGGGCAGATGGAAGTCCTCGTTGTGCCTCGTATCATAACTGTGGAAGGCAACATGCTTCGACGAAGAGACCTTAATTGTGTAGGAAATTGCCTCCAAGATGTAGATCGAGACTGCGGTGAGTATGCGTAAGCTACGGAAGGTTTCTCTGCAGCTTTCTCTTGGTTGAAGACCGACCATTATTCGCATTGCTTCTTTCTGGAGCACCAAAACTCGATCCAGGTTTTCTTGTGATGATCCACCCCAAAAGATGATCCCGTACTTGAGGTGGGATTCAAACAAAGCATGGTAGCATGTTCGTATAGTTTCGGAGGTACTGACGGATCGAACCCTCCTTAAAGCAAATTTCGCAGAGCTTAGTTTTAGGCAGAGTGCGTCAACGTGTTGATTCCAAGTAAGTTTTTGGTCTAAAACGACTCCCAAATGCTTGGTAAAAGTGCAAGTTTGGATGTTAGGAGGGCCAGAGACTTGGTTTTGTAGTCTTCCTATGATGAGCTGGGTAGTTTTATCTTCGTTGAAGACCAAATCATTGTTATCACAGTAGTCCTGAGCCAGGTTTAGGGCGATGAAACTATCCACTTCTAATTCTTCTGCTGTCTTCTTGCAGGTCAACAGGACGGTGTCGTCAGCAAACATTACCGCTTTACAGAACGTATTAACATGGCTTGGGAAATCAGCCATAAACAAGGCGAAAAGCACCGGTCCCAAGACCGAGCCTTGTGGAACACCTCTATTTATTTTTAGCGGTTTGGATTGAACTGCTGTTGTTGTTCCATCGATGGTTTGTCTCAGCTCCACGATCTGTGCTCGGCCGCTTAAGTAACTTGAAAACCAGTTGATTGCTGTTCCTGCAATGCCGAGAAGTTCCAGCTTGCTCAGTATCAAGCTGTGGTCAAGGCAGTCGAATGCTTTGCTTAGGTCAAGGTAGGTGCTAATGGTTGTGTTTCCAGCATCCAAGTTGTCAATGATGTGCTCAATAATTTCCCCGAGAGCAGTCACTGTTGAGCGACCTGGGATGAATCCATGCTGCTCGCTGAGCTTGATGTCATTTTGATGAAGATGATCCCGAAGTCTATTCAACACAACTCTCTCCAAGACTTTAGAGAATGTAGAGACGAGTGAAATCGGCCTATAGTTCTTGATTTCATCCTTATTTCCTTTTTTGTAGAGTGGGTAGACTTTAGAGATTTTCATCTTTGATGGAAACACACCTTGAGCTAGTGAATTGTTGATCAGGGCAGCTAAGGGAGTGAGAAGTTCCTTCTCGCAGAATTTCATGATTCTTGATGAGATGTCATCCACTCCTGCTGAAGAAGACTATTCAAAGGTTATAGCATTTTTTTCCCAAAAAAATTGCAGAAACTTTTCAAGGTACCCCGTCCTACGCAGCGCGACATATACTTTAGGGTTGGACTCTAAAGGTTTAAATTTTACATCTTTATAAATTAAGCTATATTTTTTACATACTGTTACAAACAATGGTCCTTCGAATCACATACACCCACTCGCACTCCCAAACCTTCTTCAGCTCGTGGTCTTCTCTCATTTTCTTCTCAGGTCCACGGACCTCAAAAAACTGGTATTTGTTACAATTTGAAATCTTTGTATGAAACATGACTGTAAAGAACAACGATTATAAATTGGGTGAGTACACTGGCTTACCTTTTAATTACATAGGTCATAGGTCTTTCAACCATACAATAATTTAAGTTGAATGTAATAGGATAACTTTTGATTTTCAACCTTGAAATTCACGTTTCAGATTTTTGACGACGTCGAGGGCCACAAAAGCTGCAGACGTTACACTCTCATCAAAAATGAAATAATAAAAGAAGAGATGAAGAAACTGTCGTACGGCAAATCACGTCTTATCAAGGCCCTCAACAAACTGATGTCGTTGAATAAAGTACCTGCCACACCTATCAAAACACTGGATGAGTTTTTCAACGTGTGGGACGCTTATGAAATGACGGTGTGTGTTTATTCTCTTCAAGTAGAATAAGCAGACATTTTAGGAATATGCATCATTAGAAATGCGATATCACTCTAGTAGATTCATCAAAGTGTTTTTAAAAGAAGACTACTGCGTGAATGGTGGTTTTTTTTTACCATTGCCTCTGCTTCAAAAAACAAATTAAGATCAAGGGGTTGTGAATTTGTATCACAGAAAAGTTCTCAATAACGTACGAATATTTATGTCTCGAAAAATAACTAGCTCTAAGTTCAGTAGTTAGTGAGACTGAGTAAAAGGCCTTTCTTTGAAAAAGAGTCAATGCTAATACGTATCTTTGGGTTTAGCAAACATTTCAAACCAAGTTAATCACAAAACAGTATAGAAGCACATTGGGAGATTTTTCTAAAGAAAAGTAATATTTTATTTGTGTTGTTCTCATTCAACCCAACATCGCCAAAGTGGTCACTTAACAAGACCTAATAAAATGTATAAGAAAACAAACACTTTCAAATATACTATCCTTGATGTTTTTGTTTTTCAGTATTTCAACGGAAAGAAAGTGCCTGTTTGGGTAGCTCCAATGCTGGAATCTTTGACCGATATCGCTCAATACAGACTGTGGATGAGAATGCACGGAAAAACGGACAACGGAGATTCCATTCTTCAGTACTATACTGGTACTTTGTAACAAGTTTAATCCATTTTAGCCTGTTGCCCTCCCAGAAACTAGTCCCTTTTAAAGTGGTCATTGAAATATTTCCTTGTCAAGATTGGAGAACCTTAATTCCAAGTTTCATCGTTAACTGAAATTTTCTTGATCGTATCCCACAAGTTATAGTTCGGTGAAAAATTTTCACTCGCCCGAATTAACTTCAACCGGTCTTCTATATTCTTGAAAGATATATTTTGACAGTAATCCTTTTTGTTGATCACTCATTTTATGGGTACACCATAAGTTGAGAGTACAACACATCTTACAATATCATTCCAGATATTATATATATGTAGTCTACAACTTCAACTTTTTCAGGCCCGCTGTTAAACCAGATAGCGCTGGAGGCGGTGCATGCTGAAGAGAAATGCAAGCGATTGGTGTTGGAAAGGAAAAGAGGCGAAGACCGTAAGACTGCCAACAAATGCGCTAGTATTCATCTTCATGGCTCACACGATCTGACGGTAGGAGCGTTGATGTGGGCGTTGGTGGAAGACACTGAATTCATCGCAAAACCTGGTGACACGCTGATTATAGAAATCGACAGCGAAAGCAAAATCAAGGTAAGAGTAATAGAAAATTAGGAATTGAGTAGGCCTATTTAAAGGTTCTCCGAGTTCAGGATAGTATTTTTGTTTTTTGATGGTTCGAAACTATTGATTATTGTTGCCCCTATAAAAAAGTAATTTCTGGCCATATATGGCCATATCAAAATTCCATATATGGTTTCATAAAGCCATATATGTTTTTTTATGGACATATATGGAAGCAGATATGGCCAGATGTGGTTGTATCCATATATGGTGGTGTCCATATATGGTCATATATGTAGTCTATATATGGAATTATTGGCCATATATGGCCATACATGTTTTCTATATATGAAATGATTGTCCATATATGGCCATACATGTTTTCTATATATGAAATTATTGCCCATATATGGCCATAAATATCCTCCATATATGGAATCATGGTCTTTATATGGCCATATATGACTCCCAGGTATGGAATTAAATTACTCATATACGGAATAATAATTTTCCATTTATGCTCATGTATAAATGAGTTTTTGACAATAACTGGAATTATTATAAGGAATAGTTGCCACATTTGGATTTTGTAACTGGACTCCCAAACACTTCTTATAATATATATAATACTATAAATCTTAAAGTTTGTGAGTTTGTGTATTTTCTTGTTGCTCTCGGAAGCACAAACTACTGAACTGATTGAGTTGAAATGTGGTACAGTGGGGGGCAGATAATATAGGCATTTCTCATTTAAAGTAATTAGTAGTAAAGTAATAAAGTATCCAGATTTGAACCCAGATGACAAAATCCTGTACATACATCTATTGTACAATTTTACTATAACGCAACAAAATCTTAAAACTGACGTATAATTTTAAAATTGTAAGTGTAGTAGGCCTAAATAAAGAGAATATTATATTAATAATTAATTTATTGTACCTTTGCTATCAAACAGCTGCAAATATCTATGTCACGTAGTTAGGCTATATTAATAATAAAATTCTTCAAATGACATAAAATGTCTAAGAAAATCTTGTTTTACGAGACCAAATACAGCTTCTCTTATTCGTAATGGGTTTTGTAAAGACATCTGGTATGAAGAGGTTGTGGTGTAGTGGTCAAAGGGGTGGACTCCCACGCTGGAGTCCCGGGTTCAAATCCCAGTCGGCTACTTGAAAATTTTGTTTTGAAATTTTCAAATTAAAATTTTTTATTATGGTTTTAATGCATAGTTTATAAGATTTAATGTGAAAATATGTTTAATTGTAATTTTTTTTATTTATTTATATATTTTTTATTAAAAAATTTCCATATATGGGGGATTCCATATATGATCATATCTGGTTATATTTGGTCCAAAACCAAATATAACCAGATAAAAAAAATTTTATATGGCCATATATAAACTTTTTCATAAGGGTGGGCTTTAGAATTATCCTGAATAATAGAAAAACTCATCTTAGACTCCCTAGAAGCTAAAGAATATTTCATTCTATACTCACATTACGTTTATATTCTGCTTAAAATACGCTTGAAGTCATTTCTCGCGGGTACGGGCTACTACAATGTCCGCGCATTTCTCGCTGACGGACAGCCTTCATGAATTGTACTTTAAATTTACATTTAACATGTTAGTTGATAGTTAGTCCTAGTAAAGTTGACTTGGCTAATGCATATGTATAAAGTTAATCTAGCCAAATGAATGAGTTAATCCATTGATCCAAATCAATCTAAAATGAGAAGAAGCAAACTTTCCAAAGCCAGTAGAAAACTAAAAAGCAGCTTTCTTCTCTAGGGGAAATTCCCCGTGAAATTACAGAATTTAAATGGCAAACAATACCAAGTGATATATTTTATCAGATTAATCGCTAGTAGGCCTACTACATGACTCATGTAATCATTAGTATTTCCTAAAGTCAACACGACAATGTGTTGCAGGCCTACCTCTACTCACCATTGACCCCACTGCCGTTGAAGAATTTCAAGCAGCTGTCATTGAAAAATGTTTGCAAGAAAAAGTCTTGCGGCCTGTTTAATTTCATTGAAGTAATGAAGCAACGTGGGCTTATGTATTCGAAGGAGGCATGGGAAGAACAGTGCAGCAAAGAAGTGTTGACCACAGACAAACTCAAGTGGAGGGATCGCAAATCCAACTTCGTCATTTGGGTCCTCAAGCGAATCTTCTTCTTGTATTTCATGTTTGGCTAAACAAGATGGTTGTACGAGTACGGTACGAAATAAATGTGAAACATGATTTAAATAGCTTATTTACCGAGTGCGCATTTAGTTTAGTCTGTTCAAAAACGTCTTGAGTCTTTGATGCTGCGTTGCATTACGTTGCCTTGTTTGAAATCGCCTATATGAAATCAAACGATTGAAAGTAGTCCAGCCTCGAAATAGGTGCGCTGTAATGGTATTATAAGATATCACTTACTTGAAATAATTCTTTAAGAATGGAGAAAACTGAAATTAAGCTAGCCTCGTTGACAGCGTTTCCAAATTAGTAGATTTTGAATATGCCCCGTTAATATTGATGATGAAACTGTCACGGGATTTGAAAAAAAATGTTGATAGTACCAAGTTTCAATTTTGTAGCTTGATAAACCTGGTCATTGGCTTATGAGCAAGCCTACATTCTGTAATCATGATGTTGGAATCGAACTGTTTTGCCCTCCAAATCGATAAACTGAGTGTACGCTGTACCACCTTAATGATGACTTTGACATCATTTTACTTTTGATTGACCATTCGTCAGCATTGGCTACTGACTCCCTGAGGGTATCTTCAGGTGGTGTAAAATGTTCGACTAATTTAAAGTGCTAGCTTGTGAGTCATTAGTCACACTTTTACCTAAATATAAGTTCATCACCAAGATTTCATTAACTTCTTAGTTCTTTGCCTGCACACCGGCCTACAGTAATGTTCACATAGCAAGTAGGTTCAAAGAGCTTCCCACTGCCTGTCCTCAGTGTAATGGGAAATCAACGTTTCTACTCAACTCCAGAAAGACTAAGGACAGGTTACCGATCACGTGACGATGGCCGCCAATCGTGCTTACCAACAGCAGCCGGCAATTTGAATAATCTGCGTCCGCCTTAATAAACGTTCACATTGTCTGTTTCGAAAGGGTTTTTTGTGGCGCTACCGTGTCCGTAGATTATCGAGCCCAAAACACTTAATTCCCACTTGCGACTGCAGACGTACAATTGCCGGGAATTATAATAAACATAAAGACTGTGGGCCACTGGAGTTGTTTTATGTAAAAACCGTGACCCGTCGCGATCCGGCCGCGATAATGCGACCGATGATACCAAATTACAGCCTCGGCTAATAAAGGGCTCCCTTTTGTTCTGGGTCCACGGCGTCGGCGTTTCCTGTTACCATTACCGGAGCCCAGTTAGTAATTGAATTAAGCCAATAAACGCAGGTGAACTACAGGTGCATGGACCAGCGTTGATTATAGGTAGTGAGAATTTACATACGGACTGTGAGAAACTAGTAAATATATAGACGCGGATGAAGTGTTTAATGTGTAAGATAATTTTGAAGCAGGATAGGATGCTGTGTTATCTTTCTCGAGTGGGGGCTTGCTGGCTTGCAAAGTAATTTTTAATGTTGTTCAGCACAGACAACGTGTGAACGAGACGTAAAACACGACAATTTTACGTTTATCTTGTCTTGTCGGTTTCCAACATCCCCCTAAGGTGTAAAACAGCAACTTATTATATTCCGTAACTATTTTTCGCAAGACCGTTGGACGCGCCACGACCAATGCGACAAAGGGGGCCAGGTGACCAATGGGGACACAGTCGACTCGACGCAGGTGACACTTCTCATTGGCCGGGACTTGGACCAATGGGGAGCGAGTGTCATTGCGACCGTGGTGACATTGCGACACGCGCAGACTCGCGACAAAATCCATACCTGGCGACATTCGCCAATCTGGCTGCAAAATAACCCGGACCACCCACACTTCCACCCAACACCAGACCGCAGTCGAGTGGGACTGCACGCAAAACTGTGTGGTCGTCAAAAAATCTGTAAAAATAAATTGTAATTAGCCATTTAGAATTAAAAATCAACACATTAAAAAGTAACCAACTAGTTTAGAAATTAAAAAAAAACATTGCTAAGAGATTAACTGAAATGCTTGCTTCCTTTCCATCTGTGAAAGGCAACTGTGAGGCTATGGTATTGACTTTCATTTTGCGTTTCCAATGCATGTCTTTCTGGTATAACGATCACAGGTATATATATATATATATATATGAAGTTAATTTATTCATTTATTCATCCCAACGGTTTCTCCATTTAATACAGTTTTGACTAAACAAAATTAACAAGTTGGCAGAGATAACAATAATATTATTAGCTAACAATTAAATATCAACATATATACTGTACTGTACTTAGTAATAATGGTAACAAATGATGAACAAAAACAGTAACAAGCAACGATAGCAGCAATACCAACAAAATGGACTATGGTGATAACGATAACAAATGATAAACTATGCATTA
Source organism: Macrosteles quadrilineatus (assembly GCF_028750875.1). Lineage (NCBI taxonomy): Eukaryota > Metazoa > Arthropoda > Insecta > Hemiptera > Cicadellidae > Macrosteles > Macrosteles quadrilineatus. The sequence goes on from NW_026542602.1 coordinate 62,053,328, forward strand.
GCTTTAACAACAGACTTTAAGTTAGCTATAACAATACAAGAATGACTAGCAAGACATTTTGTGGGTGGGTGTGTGCATGTATGACACCCTGCTGAATCACTAACTTTCATGTGTAACTCTTTAAAGGTAACACCTAGCTTGCACTACATCTATTTGAGGTAACACCAGACGGGGATGGTAACATTGGCTGGGTGAGCGCTCACCTAACAATCAAGAGGTCACCGGTTCGATCATGATATAAGTCAGTAGCTTTTTGATGGTTCAAACTTACCCAGATATATTCCTAATCATTGGGCTATAAATAAATTATCCTGGCTAATGAAACAGCTGATCTTAGTAACAACGCTACACAGATCATGTCACACCATTCTACACTCATCTCACTCATATTTGGGTTAGATACGCACCTAGGTAGCGTCCCCATATCAGTGATTGATAATTGCTCAAGTGAACCTATACACAAATGTTCAAGTGAGTTTACCATGTATTTCTTTCCCAACGAAAAACTATAGTTATTATCTATGCATCAAAATCATTATGGAGAGCCCAGTGAAACCATCAGTAGAGTAGAAATATTTCAATGACAAAAATAACGTGGAGCTCGAACCAGTGTTTCCTCTAGGTCACCACACACCACACATACACGACACATACACGACACACACACGCACACACACGACGGTCCAATAGGTCCAGTTTTCTCGTGCGTGATCTCACTCACCAGTTTCGAAGAAGTATCGTGCCCGATCTCCCACCAATTATCTTCAACGTGGGAAACAGAGGCCATTGATGATTATTTACATTCGTCAGCTGAGCTGGACCCATTATTGGATCAGCTGATCTCTTATGTCATTGCAAGGAGATGGGTTTTAGTCATTCATATTGTTTTTGTGTAGCTGGGTTTTATTGACGAGTGTTTGGTAATCAAAAGGCTGCTAGTTCAATCCCGGGAAAGTCAGAAGCATTGATAGATCGAAACTGGACCCTACTGTTCTTGAGAATTAAGCGTTTATAAGTTTCTTGCTAAAATCGGCTGGCCTTAGACAGTAAGCTACATGAGGAATCTTTGAGTCTACACTCATCCTTCACCCATATTTGCGTAAAGTACGCCCAGTTGGTTCCGCATCCCAAAACTATCAGTGGCTCAACTGAACTTTTTTTCAAGTTCTTTTTCATATTCAAACTGGCGTAAACTTTAACATGGAAAAATTAACTTTGACGTTATGGCAGTGTTACTAAGTTATATTAAAAAATATGTCGAACTAAAAGTAAGAGAATTGTGACCATTTTTTCTTTCTTTCTTTCTACGCCAGTGGCATTTCACGAGAGAGCCACTAGAGAATAAATGTTTAGTGGATGTGCCGGGGATTGAACCCTCGTCCCTTCCGCACCGAAGTCCGAGACTCTAACCACTAGGCTAGCAACACAACGAAGAACCACCCACCATTGAACATTCTCCAATCCAGAGGTCAAAGACACCATCAAAATTCATATATATATATATATATGTGTCCATTTATTTATTTATTTATTCCAACGGGTTCTCCATTAAAACACTTCTACTATTAACACATTAATACTATTAACATTTCACTAAAAATGCGCCTTAATAATTTTTTGAAAGGCAAAGGTAATGGAAAATTCTCTTAATCTGCAGGTTTGCTGCAGCAGGGGGCTCTTCTTACCAGAATTCTCTGCATCTTACGTGAAGTTTCCCACATTTCCACTCATGCCTTTTAAATGTAAACGTGTCTTCATGAGGCATTTCAATTTATTTATTTATTCAATTATCAATTATCAATTATTTAAGATGGGGACGCCACTATGTGCGTATTTTAACCCAAATATGAGTGAAGGATGAGTGTAGGATGAGTGGCGCGATCTTGTAGTCTTGTTAGTGACTAAGGCCGACATGTTCCTTAGACACAGCTGTTAATTAATAGCCCATACAGCTAATGGCAACTAAGGGACCTACAGTTTATAGTGGAATCCGAACCACATTTTTCCTTGTAATTTACGAATTGGTCTAATTATCAGGATAGTACTGCGGATAGTCGTAGTACTCACTAGTGCGGACGTTAATCCACACCAGTGAGCATCGCATCCACAGTGCATCCCTATAAATATCCACAATTCGTGACCTCCTAGTAGCTGGATTACAGGACGACGCCACCCGTCCCAGTCTTTCAACGGTAACACTATTTTTACATTCGAATATGCATAAATAGGATTAAATCATGATTAAATCACTTTATAAACATAGCATAATTAGGTAATAAATATGAGCAAATAATAAGAATAAATTAGAAAGCGGACATGACATGCAAAAGACATAACCAGTATAAAAGAAAACAAAAATACATTCATAGGCTGAATCATTTCAAGTGTAAGACATACATAAACATAGCAAATTAGGTAAAGGCTACTCAAATACGTGCAAGAAATAAGAATGAAAGTGAAAAGTAGGCATAAGATGCAAAAGACTCGCATGTAGACATAGGATGTAAATTTCAACCTTAGGTAACTATACACCGCCAAAGATTGTTCGATTACATCTTACACCCCAACTCCAAGTGCACCCGTTTGTCATTGAATAACCAGTTCCTACATACACTCATGTATCAGTATCGGTAGAAATATCGCTTCAGGCTCCAATAAAAATAGTCCACATGAGTATCGCCCATTAACACAGCCTAGGCCGTGTTTCTTTCCTAGAACATTAGCCGCCAAAAACACGAACCAGAAACAACCGCGGTGTAATTTGTCAACTAGGAACACCGTCTCGGACTTTCATTAGGCTATCCTCTCGAAATTTATTCGGAGCAGGGACCGTGGCATAAAACAAAACCCTTGATAAAAACATGGTTCGTTACCAGCCGCCTGACTTATGCGCCGATCTGAGTTATATCGGGGCCAAAATTACCATCGGGGGGACCCGTAAATCAAATCGGCTTAATAAGCTCCCTTCCTCCCCCAACGCGGGCGTCCAAAACCCAAAACCACCCTTATAATGAGTTCTCCTGCACCGTTAGACGATTTAGATTGTTAAAAATTGGGCTTGAATTAGCGTCAGAAGGTTTTTCAGCAAGATTTTTCGATCGGTTTTTTAATTTGGTTGATAAAATAGTGAAATGTATGTTAACATTGTTTATAGTAGTTGTCCCCTAAAATAACATTCAGAGCATGAACAGCTTGCCAACGCTTGGATCGAATTCATTATTTTCACATTGTGAACATACGAATATCTAAATTATTTAGAAAAACACTAAAACGTTTGGCAAATCCATTACATACGAGTTTCTAAAGAGCTATCCATTCAAAAATGAAATGGTTTCAGCTAACCCTTCTCCTGCACTCAAAACTTTACGTATAATTAAAATCTGCAACACCTAAAAATTTTCCATCCATAACCTTAAAAGGAAGCGAACTTATTTTGAGTTTATCCTGAGATTTCTTATTCGTGATTTTATGTTCCGCAGGAATTCTATGCAGAGTTCTAGTGTAGTCTGCTTATTTTGATATTATGCCATGTTACTAACTCCAAGGCAAGTCTCATTGGAACAGCTGATCGCGACATAACATCACACATGTTCATCAATTTGAACAATAATTAGACAACCACTTGCGCTCGACACATGACGTGGTTAACATGAAACATCGACAGCTTATCTCAGGAGTTGACTGTAACTAATCCACCACGTACTCTAACTCCTATAGTAATAATAAAATTGATGGTGTTTGGCTGTAAAGGCGTGTTTGGATAAAAACATCGTTGCATAAAATAAATTTAAAGTTTATATAAATATACTTGTTCTTATTTCCGTACAGTTTCTGAACACTTCGGCCGAATTTGTGAATCACTACTCAGGAAAAAATACTCAAATGGAAGTACTTCACTCTATTACTTTGCTGTTCATCACTGAAAATAGTTTGTTATAGTTATTTTTTACGATGCTGGTGCTTGCTAGTACAGCATAATGATAATGCCAACTCGATGTGTATGCTTTATTAAGACATGAAAAGTTCACGAAGTAGCAGGTCAGTCAGTTTCAATCGAACACATGTGTAAAAATAACGTATTTTAATTAACCTTGAAAGCATTTATATAAAATGTATACAAACAAAAAATGTCGAACAAGAATTACAGAGTTCATCCTAATTTAAGACGAAACGTGTAAATGGTCCGCTCAACCTTCGACAAAACGTAACGATTAGTCGTTGCAGACAAGTCGTTATGTTTTATCGGAGCGTGTAAACCCGGCTTAAAAAGTACAATTGAAAACATACAAAAGCGTAAGCAGGCCATCTGTGTGCTTCCGGGCCGATTTTACCCTATAATGCGTGACTTTGTCAAGCGCCTGACCATTGATACATAATCCGGCACGAAGGACCACAATGCTCGCCTCGCCCCGGGCCAAGTCCACAGCAGGTGTCCGCTTGTAAGGGCTGGTGGTGCGTGTCCAGCTTCCTCTGGATAAAAAGTATAATTGATAACCCCCGGGTTACGACCGAATAATGTTTGATTTGAAGATTGTGTTCACGCTCGCCGAATGTTTGAGGGCACGCAGGAGGTAGAAAGCCTGAGGAGATATCAGAGTCGGTAGCACTCAAGGAGGTTACTGTACTGAGTACAAAGAGGTTCTGGAGAATAGTTAGGAAATGTACCAGATGACTGTACAACGATTTTTTCAAGTATAGGAAAAGTACCAGGAGATGCTCTAGAAAGGTCTTACCGAGACCTAAATCTAGGTTTACACATGATTAAACATGTCCAAAAATGGTACCAGGAGAAGGTGGGCATTAAAGAAAGATTCTGAAGTATAGCTACGTATTGTACCAGGATAAGAAGGTAGGCAGTACCAAGAGGTTCTGGAGTATTGCTAGGAAATGTACCAGGAGAAGGTAGGCAGTAAAGAAAGCTTCTGAAGTATAGCTACGAATTGTACCAGAAGAAGAAGGTAGGTAGTACTAGGAGGTTCTGGAGTATTGCTAGGAAATGTACCAGGAGAAGGTAGGCAGTAGAGAAAATCAGAAAGCTTCTGAAGTATAGCTACGAATTGCACCAGAAGAAGAAGGTAGGCAGTACCAAGAGGTTCTGGAGTATAGCTAGGAAATTGTACCAGGAGCGGGTGGGCAGTGGAGAGAGGTTCTGGAGTATAGCTAGGAAATGTACCAGGAGAAGGTGGGTAGTGGAGAGAGGTTCTGTAGTATAGCTATGAAATGTACCAGGAGAAGGTGGGCAGTGGAGAGAGGTTCTGGAGTATAGCTAGGAAATGTACCAGGAGAAGGTGGGCAGTGGAGAGAGGTTCTGGAGTATAGCTAGGAAATGTACCAGGAGAAGGTGGGCAGTGGAGAGAGGTTCTGGAGTATAGCTATGAAATGTACCAGGAGAAGGTGGGCAGTGGAGAGAGGTTCTGGAGTATAGCTATGAAATGTACCAGGAGAAGGTGGGGAGTGGAGAGAGGTTCTGGAGTATAGCTATGAAATGTACCAGGAGAAGGTGGGCAGTGGAGAGAGGATCTGGAGTATAGCTATGAAATGTACCAGGAGAAGGTGGGCAGTGGAGAGAGGTTCTGGAGTATAGCTATGAAATGTACCAGGAGAAGGTGGGTAGTGGAGAGAGGTTCTGGAGTATAGCTATGAAATGTACCAGGAGAAGGTGGGCAGTGGAGAGAGGTTCTGGAGTATAGCTAGGAAATGTACCAGGAGAAGGTGGGCAGTGGAGAGAGGTTATGGAGTATAGCTATGAAATGTACCAGGAGAAGGTGGGTAGTGGAGAGAGGTTCTGGAGTATAGCTATGAAATGTACCAGGAGAAGGTGGGTAGTGGAGAGAGGTTCTGGAGTATAGCTAGGAAATGTACCAGGAGAAGGTGGGTAGTGGAGAGAGGTTCTAGAGTATAGCTAGGAAATGTACCAGGAGTAGCTGGGAATTAAAGAGAGGCTCTAGAGTTTAGCTAAGAACTTTATTAGGGGATGGTATGGTCGGCTAGAAAATGTACCACGATAAGGTAGAAAAAGAAAAGGTAAGAACAAATAAACTTCTAACTGTGCTAGACATATAAAACTGCACATAGACATATAAACTGTATATAATCGTACAACCTGGATAAAATTTCGAATGAAGATCATGAAATTCAAATCTCAAATTGATTTATGCTGTGGATTTTTAACCAAGTAGCATTTATTGTCATGCATGACAATTTTTCGAACATAATCGAATTCAAACCTAAAACAAAGTCTGGGTAAGAATTTTCTACATCACCTAAATGTTTTGTTGACCACCCAGACAATCGAAACCAATCCGTCTCCAATTGCGAGGGAACGGTAAATCTCAAGTTGTAGGGGAGGAGGGTGGTGGGGGGAGAGATAAACTCCGGTGGTCAGTGACGAATACACTGCCAGTGACCCCGGGTCGAGCCACCAATCTTTGGGTAATTACACAGGTCTGCCAACATTCCCACCGGGGAATACGGTTGGCACTACTACCCTGTACCTAATTATATGTATAAAAGTGTAACTATGATTGAGATGATTATTGATTGTAAACATTTTGAGGGTGATATTTTTCGTCATCATGTGGGTGGGGGTCAGCTAAAAACCACTCTAATCACTGTTACGGCATAAGAACTTAACTATAAGCAATATTAGGTGGATTTGGGCTCAGAACTCCAAAAATAAGTCTTGAGCTCCACACTAGTCCAGTCGCGCTCCTAGTTAGTACAACTGCGCATATTTAATTTACGCCAAAAACCACTACAGGGCTCGATTTTTATTCCCTCTTCATACAACAAAAGCAATACACTCTCCCCTTTAAAATACATACGCTCGTACTTTTCATTAAAATGTTTTAAAACTTAAATTTAATATTATTGGCTTTAATCGTACCAATCACCTTCGTGGTATTATCAATTAACAATCAATTTACATGCAACACGTTTATTTCTTTATATTCCGAGGTAATTCACGGAAATAAACTTATCGACCAATATTTTTAAAGAGTACCTTAAACAATTTAACAGATAATTTAATTTAATATAATTTCATATTTTGATGGTAGCCAAGAGCCTTTAAGTAACATTTTCATAAAAAAAATCCGGATATTTTAACAATTACAACCACGTGTTACTGCTAATCGATCGCGTTTGAGTGAGTTGAGAGGGGGAGGGGTAGCCGGCCCCAAAATTCGATGTTTCCGATAGATTTGTCGTCGACGACGATGTGATAGATGGATATCTGTCTCATGCAGCCTGCGTCGTCATGAGTCTGCAACATTAAAATTGAAACTGCACACTTGAAAGGGATCAGCCTTTTCTGTGTGGTTGGAAATATTATTCAAGTCCGTGTTCAGTACAATCATACACTTAATACTTTTGAAAAGCGTCTTCAAAATCTGTTTATTCTTAAAACAATGCAATTTGGACATGTGCGAAGAACATTTGAAATTTTGCTCCTTTTTGTCTGGACTCAAAAACAATAATGTACAGTAAAAATTTGATCGAAATAGGAAAGAAACAAGGCAAGTTTGATGCCAGTGTCAGGAGTTGACAGGGTGAGTAAAATGTTAAGTGGTGCTTTGTTGCTTAGATCAGCTGATTTTCATATAGGGTTATCAAGTTGATGATACAGGACTCCAATGGATTTAATTTCGGCCAAACCATCGAAAAACTTGTAGACTATTCTCATCTCAGGATCGAGTCGATCATAATAGTGCGGCCTTCTGATCATAATAGTGCGGCCACCGTAACCATTCAGACTTAACATTTCCCCATGAGATAACATCCCTGATAGATTTCTATGCTGTTACAGCTTCTTCCACAAGGAAAAATATCTCTGGTAGATTCTTGTCGGCTATAGCTTCTGTCTCAAGGGATAATATTTCTGGTAGATCTTTCCGGTTATAGCTTCTATGAGATAAACAGATAAGATCTCTGTATGGCTCTTGAAGGTTACAGCTTCTTCCTCAAGATATAAGATCTTTGATAGATTTCTTAAAGGTTATAGCTTCTTTTCCATGAAAGATAAGATCCCTGGTAAATTCTTTTATAGCTTCTTCAACAGGATTCATGGTGTATTCTTGAAGATTATAGCTTCCATCCTACGAAGAAAAGATACCTGGTAGCGTATACTCTTGAAGGTTACTTCAGGTTGCTTCTTCCTCAAGGGACAATGTCTTGATGGTCATGACCTTCATGACCAGGGTGGATTCTTGATGTTTATCGCTTCTTCCCAAGAGTTAATGTCCGGTAGATTCTTCGCAGCGTCTACAGAGGCCCACGAGCGATGGTCGCTGGGATAGGAATGTCAGTAATATATCAGACGACCGTCTGGGACACTGGCATAAACGTCATTGTGGCTGGGTAATATATGCTAAACACACACATAGCCTGTAGTTACCGGTAGTTAGACTCGGTACCGGTACAGTTCGTGCCAAGGCCGTCTGCAAACCTCCCCAACTCCCCTCTACCTCATGCGTGTACTCATCTTTACTCGAACCTTCTGGCCATCTTTTAATATGATTTTAGTGTCTTTGACTTACACATCAAAAGAATTTAATAATTTTTATGTGGAAACTGTCCAAGCCCGGGTCTTGTCGATCTATTTATTTGTGCAATCTTGGACGTTTTTGGGGATCGATCCAAACCCTAGGTTTTGTTAACTTCTAACCTGTAAAAAAAAACTAATTTAATTGATACCCCAATGACGAATGATGGCATCTGCCCAGAATCGATCTCGGAAGCGTATTGACTGAGTGAGGAGTTCTCTGCGGTATTGACCAGCGTTTGGAATATATAGATTTACTTTGGATTTAGTAGGATTTTTTCATCATATTGTAAAATCTTAAGTTTTTTTGAAAAATGTTATATCCAACTTATTAAAAATACAAACCCCAGTTATACGCGTGTTACTTTTACAATTACATGCAATAGAGACATTCTCGCCCTATGAAGCCATTTTGCATAGTTGATCAGACATAGGATGAGTCCGATTATATATAAAGGCGTTGCTTTGAAGCGTCTCTAGGGACATTGGGATGCAGCGCCTTTGAAGCCGTTTGACACCGGGGCTCAAATTGGCGCCAAATTCAATCACCTCCCACAATGCCCTTCGGCATCACTTTAAAGCGTTGGAAATTTTGTGTCAGAAGTGTCTGGACGGTGGTTCACGTTGTCCTTAGGGGTTTCAAATTATAATTGTTTAAGTGTTCAATGACTTTCATATTTTCCTATACAGTAATTAAATAAAAATCTATAATACAGGCCTAGTTTATTACACACATTCAAAATATTAAAAATAAAAACCCTCTGATTCGAAAATACGTAGATGATATGAGATGCCAGTTTCTATTTTTAACTATTTGACTATCTTAAAAGGGGTCAGATATGAACAATATTTTACTTCATACTTTAATGTTTTTAAAACGCTTTTTACAATATAATCGGTTGTTTTTGTTTTATGTTTTGTTTTTTACACTCAAAATGTAGCATTGCTGCTTCTGTTTAGGGTATTTTTCTTGTTGATTGAATTGTTATTTTGCTTGTGTTCATAGATCGTTTTTTATCCCCGGAAAATGTTTACAGAACAAGCTAAATTTCTGGACCTTTAGAAATTTCATATACACAAAATATATCCTTAAACTATGCAGTCTTTTATTATATGTCTGTATTATTCATAATTTTAAAACAATTTGATTATCTTTAGCATCTCGCTACAATGTTTCAACGTCAGATTAATTCTCGTACAATACAATCCAAAATTGTTAACTTGCACAAAGCTATTTTCATTACAAACTCTAATAAAATAATTTTTTAATTATTTTAACATTTACGAACATTAAAATCGTATTATCCGTGGTCTCATGAAAGCTTTATAAAACTAAAAATACATACGTTGCCAGTTTCCACATAGTTTTCTTATTTGTCTAAAATCGTCGTGGAATACAGCGTGTTTGACAAGACATAATTTAAACTACCAGCTTAAACTTTTCCTCTCTTGAATTAGTAATCAATAAAAGAGCACCTATTCCTAAAATGAATATTTAACATCCTTGTATACCAGAGCGAGCGTCTTGGTCCATCAACAATGCACCACCGCAGCGACCCTGATCTATTTATTATCGCGTCCATTATTAAAGGACAGTAAACCTTGATCTGTTTATTAGAGCCTTCATAAAGCCGAGAGTAAATGCCAGGTCCAGCTGATCACAAATGCACCCTAACAAGTCTCGGACCCTTGGACCACTAAAACCGACACCAAAGACGTCATAAACATCTGTAGCAACAAAAGGTGGAGATGCCGCATTTATATGTTCTGTATATTGTAACAAACTAAATAAAATTACTAAATGTAAATAAGAGTTGCCCTGTTAGGTGATAAATTATGTCTATTCGTGGGCAATGCCTCTCTGTAATAATAGAGGGGCCCTTTTAAGAGGCAATGGGCAATGGGTTAACAACTAAAATAGAGTCCACTCTTTGATTTGTACCACTAGTGAGCCAATTGATATCTACGTTAAATTTTCTATTTACTTCAGATTGTTTCTAAGCAAATCTTTAAAATGTTCGAGTCACTAGATTGGAGAATAAAGTTCCCCAAAATAAAATCTTTAACAGTTTCATTTTCATAGTTTTCTAATACTAATAAAAAGTTTTTTCATAAATTGATGTATTAAAAAAATAATAGTAAAATATTCAGATATTTCCTGAATGTCTCTGGGTAAAAATAATACAGATAACAATCTTAGATTTAGTGGGTGAGCGAAATCAACGGATTTACAATTATAATAGACCTAATCTGTTGGTGTTGTGGCTCATAAATTACGATAAATAATAAAGGAAGTGGACAGTTAATGTATACTTCGATATTATTTGTGCCTATTTGGGTTTTGTAAGATGTGAATCAAAATTTTAAAGTCTATGTATTACGTCCGTTTTAGGAATGAGATTATGGTTGTGCATCCTGTGGCGTCTCCATATTAAATAATTTGTGCTATGGTAAATTATGAGTTGATTAGGTCGTTTTACAAGAAAGCAAGTTTATATACAGTAGTAAGTGTATGTACTCTTTAGTTGAAACTTTCTTACTTTAACTTTTCTTTTGGTCTGTCTAACCTGCACGATTGTTTGATCGATCAGCTGGGGCTTGTTTGGGTTTGGTTGGATTTGTCATGGCCCAGGCCCAAACCCAAACAAACAAATTCAAACCGAATGATAATTTTATTTTCTTTCTAAAATATTTAATTTATTATTGTATACAGAAATCGTAATCCATCCAAGTTTTTTAGTTGTACAAACACAGAATACAATTTTGGTAAGTTGATATGGAAATGTTTTATGGAAATATAATCCTATCCTTGTTCTATCTGAAAGCTTAGTCTGCCAAGTTAACAATAATAAACTATAAGTTAAGCAAAATGTACATAACTTTTTAAACATTGTGCTACTATCGAATGTTCATAAAACAGATTAGGAAAACAAGAGGCAGGAAACTAATCCAATTGGCCTGATTAGGAATTATTAAGTACTCATCGTATTCAAGATAGGCAAAGTCTAGGCCTAATGAGCACTTATGTTCTGTTACGGTTTACCTTTATTATACATGGTACTCGAGGTTAAATTTCTGCAAATTGATAGAACAGGACTAAAACCTACTGAAAACTATTACCCATCCTCTCATGTCTTATTTTATGAAATAGGCCGAACTTATCATTTCCCCTAATCATAGACAATTTGAGCTATAGCACAACAAATAGGAGTTAAACAGAAGTTACAGTAGCCTACTTAGTATTCAACTAGTATTTGGAATGCACCTTCTGAGTAGCTGTTAACTGCACCTAAATAGGTCCTAGCTAACTTATTTAAGTAAATTACGGTAAGTTACATTCCTAGAATAGGCTTATTCCAAGCATAAATAATTTTATAATTTTTATGTGTGATATAAAATTTAATGTAGGCTACTTACTTAACTTATGGCAAATTAATTTGACAAGCATATTTCGTGCATCGTCGTGCTTTAAATTACCTGTATATAACTTATGCTTCAGTAAGTTTAGAACCTCTCTCAGGACTAGGAGCGTGATGGTTAAGGGAATAGACAAACATCCCGTTATAACCCTGTAACTTACATTAAGTAGGTTAACATAGATTTAAAAGGTTTTGGAAAAAATTCAACCCTGGTCATTAAGCTCAAGGTAATCACGGTAACCACGGACAGTCAAGTTCAACCACAATGGTGTATTCACTTTCTGCTGTGCTGTGCACACATTAAGTGCTGTGGCAAGGTGACGGATTTAACAAAGAGACGGTTAAAAGGGTTATGGTTGATCAAGTTTCTACTGAACTTTTCAGATCATCTTTTCCACACTGAAACTTGTTGATTATAAGTTAGCCTACGTGATTTGTTTAAGATTTGATGGAGAGTTAATATGGAGAGGTACAATGAGTACGGAGTCAACTTGTGATGAAACAACCAGCTCGAGCCAGCAGTCTACTACCGCTTCTACTTGCACCTCGCCCAGCTTCCTACAAGAGTCATACTCGTACAGCTCCTCCAGCCAGGCTACTCCAGTTTCCGGGTCTTTACAATGCTACAGCAATATCAGCACTAGCAGGGAAAATGGTAAGTTAAGATGATTCATTCTAATAGGCCTAAGTTAAAGTCTCCTAACATTTTTACACGGTTAAAATATGCTTTGCCTAAAGGTCACTCATCACTCATGGTACTCTCGGTTGAATTGGCTTGTGGGATCATGATGGAGGGTGTGGGCAACTGGGACTGCTGGTCGCAAGCTCAGAACGGCCTTTCTAGCTAAAAATAATTAGGTCTACCTAGATCGAATTGCAGTCAACATCGTACTAGAAATGAATGGCGAAAAATGTAGTGAGCCCTGTAGGTCTTGGCAAACTCGGTCTAGTTATGATGAAGTGTGAGAAGTGTTACCAGGCTCGTAGTGCCTATCTGAATACCAGATGAGGTTTTTAGTGAATCGTCTACTGGTTGCTATGTCCATTCATCGAATATTCCTAAACAAAGCGTCTAGCTCATGAAATTGAAGCAATACTGTGAGTTTATTTAAACTAATTTTGTAATATTTAACTTGTTTTGTTTCATTACAGAAATTTATGTGACTCTAAATAAGATCAAAAGTCCCAACCTCCTTGGACATGATGAGGAAAACAAACTCAAGCCCAAAAAGTCAGCGGCGTCGAGCAAATGTCCGAGTGCTGTGGCGCAGAGGAAAAAAAGGAAGAAGAAAAAGTATGTCTAAAAAGCTGTTCATAAGCCAATTTGTCTTTTAAGGGTTTATGTGTGCGATATTTTATATTTTTGTATACCGTACAGTATTATAATGGTATTATTTAAGGTGATCAGTTCTATTGAAATATGTGTCTGTGACAGAAAAATGACAGTGCTGTTATTTAAGGGACCTTCATATCTTGTCAAAGAATTTTAAGACTTTTAAAATCAGAATTATTTATGTGAACTGTAGGGTTATTGTGTAAAACTCAGCAAAACGTTGATTGTGTTGTAGGCCTAATGTTTTACAGAGGCCCTACACGTATATATTTAACCTCAAATGTGACAGTAACATCAGTGGTGGTTGTTTCAAGTATGTAGCGTTTTTGGCTTGCTTGATTTTCAGTAGGCAATAGAAATCAGGAAAAATGCAACATGTTGTACTTAGTAATCTGACAAACTTAAAATATAAATCGGCTGAAAAACGGTGCAAGTGGTTCAAGCTTAGCTTGTGAGTTTGGTGTTGGGAACTCGACAATTACTGACATAAAAAAACAGTGCAGACAAAGCTATTGCCTGTGCTAGACAGTGAGGATAGAAGCCTGCACATTATACTAGCATAGTATAGGCCTACTATGCTTAACGCTTAGCTTATGTGCAATGCATTAAAGTATGCTTTATTAACTTGTTTATGCTTTATCAAACATAAACAACGTATTGGAATGCAATTTTTTGTGGCCATTTTTTATGACAGTTTATTGCTCTATGTAGAGACAATCATGGTGATGTGGTCAGATATACCAAAGATCTTGGCGATATCATTACCTGTGCTGACAATCTTGGTAGAATTGCAGTAAATTAAAGTTTACAATGATCACAAATGTTGTTTGTAGGCCTACAGTAGTCTCCCTCTTATCCGGACACCTTTTAACCGGACATCGGTTTAACTGGACGACACTCGGCGGAAATGACATCTCCTTAACCGGAAAAAAATTTAACAGCACATTGGTTTAACCGGACTAGATCGGCAGGAAGTGGGCAGTACTGAAACGACTGTTCTCGTGGGAAAGATTTGGGACCAGTGATCACGTGTCTAAATACAATGCTCTCCTAAATTTAAGTTGAATATCACAGTAAAAAGTAAGTTTTAACGAGTTTTTGGGGACGTCGGTTTAACCGGAAAACCCGTTATCCGGACCGGCCTCGGTCCCAAGGAGTCCAGATAAGAGGGAGTCTACTGTAGCTCAAATTATACACTTTACGCCAAGATTAAGGGATTCTAATTACGCTTAACAAAGAAATACGACCATTTTACGTTGATGTGTGACCATCCGATCAATTTACTATCCGAACATCCCTCTGTCTCAATTGTTTCGGATAACCGACACTCTACTGTAATACAGAATTGCCTATTACTAGTTCAATAAAGGAATGATTACCTAACATATGTTTCAGAGCCACAATATGCACATCCTACTGCAAGTACGACATTATACGAAGGATTGCATCTAGCCTGGGCATGAGGGAAGTAGGAGAACGAGACCTATGGAACCTTATGTGGACTGACAGCTTCATATCAGTTGAACGAGCTAAGGAAATGAGGAGATTCCAGGTTATTCATACAAATATTTGTAGAAGGGTAAAAGAGACACTGGGTAATTTTTAGCAAAACCAATCACTGTTGCAGAAACCCAAGAAATAACAACTTTGTTTCTTATATATCATGGACTAGAATGAATTTTTATACTTATACTATAGTTCGGCCGCTTAGAAAACGACCTGCGCGCTAATGCTAAACCAATGCTGGAGGAGGTCGTTTTCTAATTGGCCGACCTATAGTTAGGGTCCACAGATTGGAATAGTTCTTTTTATCCTATTGTATATCTAAGTGTCCTGCCATTTTGACTGTTTAACTTTCCTTTGGGATATAAACCTACTGTAACGTTTCGTTGATAAATAGTTTGACAAGCTTAAATTTACTAGTTCTAAGTTTTAAGTTGTATTTGCTACACCTGATGTGACAACACCAATGTAATAGAAGTTAGTGAAATAATGATAACATAGGCTACATTTTTGACTTGTAAAGGAAGAGACATATATCAGTATTCAGATTCGTAAATCCAGCTTTAAGCTTGTAAATTGTGGCACCAATAGGACCAAACGTAGTAAAATTTACACAAGGTTCTATATTAAGTCATAGGTACACGTTTATTCCATGTTAGTTTTGTAAAAACTACAAACCATTACACAAATCCTTGTAGTATTATCAAATTGAAATCATTGTGCAAAGTAACTGCACTTGTGGAATAATGCGTAGAATCCTGCTTGGAAACAAAATCATCAACAAACAGCACAAGAAATCATATAACACAACCACCTGCCATTTCATCTACACACAAACATATTGTATATTGCTGTCGATCATAAACTATTTGTTGCTTACATACAAAATAAATTAATTTAACACCAAACACATTTTTTTTTTTTTTTTTGTAGATGAAAGAAACCTACACATATTTAATACACGGTCGTAACTTGGAATATTAAAAAAATATCTTCCATCATAATGTTTTTTTTTTATTTGACAATTTCCCTGTTGAAAGTAATTTCAACAAATTCATATTTTAAAATTGAAATAGTTGTTAAAATTAGTTTTTGTTTAGTGAATATCATATTTTGAAAACTTCAACAATATCTGTACAGCTACTGATTTTTTCAGAAAGTAAATCATTTTCCTGGAATGTCCGAAATTTGTCGCAAAGATCTGCTCGCACGAAATCTTAATCGCATGCTCAAATTCTTTCCAAAAGAATATAACTTCTTTCCCAAAACTTGGTGTCTTCCTTCTGAGTAAGTTTTTGTAGGTCCAGAATTATATTTTATTTAGATTTTCAGATTTATTGCACATTTTCTAATCTTTTACATTTTGTAAATTTAGCTCTCACCCTTTGCAACCCATTTCATATTGCACCAGCTGTTAATTTTTAGTTTGATTGTGATTAACAGAAAGATATAAACATAATCGGTTTTTACAATTATGGATAAAAAGTCCTACGATGTGAAGGAAAGACATACAAAAATAATGCTAGCCTATTCCTCGTCATATTTTATTAAATATTCATATTGTTATTCATCAGTTTTTTTTAATTTTAATCAAAATTCTGCTCACTTTATGATGGCTAAGAAGATATAAGACTGGTTATATTCATTAGGTATAAAAGAGGACTTTGAGCAGTTTTAGATTTGTTTAAATCACTGAATGAAATAGCTGTGTTGCCTTGTTTAAGTTTGCAGTTAGGTAAAAATATTAAATGATCGACAATCCTAGGCAATGGATTTTTCACTCAAGAAACTATTATATTTTTCTAATCCAAATACTGATTTAAAAAATAGCCATGCTTTTGCAATCTAATTTTGAAATTTAAGGATCGTTTAGAAAATAGTCTTCATGCTTAGAAAGCTACATAATTGTTTGTGCTTGTGTTGTACAGTTCTGTAGATATGCACAGTAATGGATTTAATATGTAGGCTAGATCATGCTAGTGTAGGCTTATATTAGTTAAATATTTGTTATTTGTTAATTAGCTCGGAAATGGTAAGTCATTTTGATATCTCACTCACTTTCTCATTAATTTTTAAATTCCTGCATTGTTAAATTCTTCGTAGTGTTTTCAAATAAGAAACATTTTATTATACTATTTTAGTCTACTGTTAGTGCTTCCTCGAGAATACAAGAAGTCAAAACAAACCTGATTAAACTCACTTCGCACTTGGTTAGTTGTGGGTTCATAAACCTGTATTCATAAACCTATACATATTTACCTTTATTTGATAGTTTACAACAACGAAGGTCCTCTTGCAAACCTCTTTGGACTTCAATCTACTGCAACTAGTACTCTTTCCACATTTGCTGGTGTACAAATAGTTTTACGGCTTCCCTCCGTTAAATTATCAAATAATCTAGGCCTATGCCTAGATTATTGGATAATTTAATCTGTTATACTGTACTAAATAAGTTTATCCTGTTGCTATCGTTTTTCAATCTGAAACAGCACCCTATCTTCCAACAATGGAATGTGGTCCAAGCAATCTCTGAGTGTATGCAAAGGAATCACTATTCTTAAAATAGGTTTCCACATCAAAATCACAGCTTTAATAACCCCATACCACCATGTTTACTAAAATAGCATAGTTTGATTTAGGTTATAAGCACAGCTGTTCATTCATTGTTGCAATACTATCATGTGACAAAAAATGGGGTCTCAATGCCTCACCCTGTATAATGACTTTGCTTTACTAATTCTCATCTCTTTCTTACCTAATTTTCAACTTGGATTGACTCGTGGTTTCAGCCTAGGAGAAGTATTGCAGTATTCTAGATCACATCGCAACAAAACCTTCATCTTGAAGCCTGACTTAGGCTGTCGAGGACGAGGCATCTTTCTAACACGCAACTTGAAAGACGTCAAGCCTTTTGAGAGGATGATTTGTCAAGTGTACATATCAAAGGTAAGAAGGTCTTAGGTGAACTTTATGTTAACGTTGAAGGAATATTTTGTGTCCCTCCAGTTAGTTGTGAAATTTAATTTCAAAAGATTTTGTTGTTTACAAGAAAAATATTATGATTCTTCTTCATGGAATTGATACAATTTGGCTAAACGAAGATGTTTGAAGGTTTTATTTATCCTTAAGTTATATATACGTTAAGTCAGCTTCGACTACCAATTGACTCCTGTAGTTGCGTCGTTCCCGTTATACTTTAGTTAAGGAGTGTATATTTATTTTACAAAAGTTTTCATTTCCAGCCGTTCCTAGTCGATGGTTTCAAGTTCGACATGAGAGTTTACACACTTATTTCTTCTGTGGATCCTCTGAGAATTTACGTATACAATGACGGACTTGCAAGGTAGGTTGGCTTTAAAAGTGTTGAATAAATAAATTAATACATTTTGCCACAAGTTAAAGCCTTGAGTTCTGCCTCTTGATATCAATGCATCCTAATGGATTACAATTTGTAAAAGAATAATGTTTTTATCAAATCAGATGTTCAAACAGAGATACAAATTCATTTGTTTACTAATTAGTTATCACATAATAGCAAATCTTTGGTGCTCTAGGCTCCCTATTCATGTCCTGTTGTGTCATCTTTTGATGGTAGCTCAATTTCTTTTTTGTTTTCTTTTTTTTTTGTATATTTACACCTTTGGCATTTTTTTTGTAAGGGAATAGTCCAAACCCTGGTCTTATTACCATCTAAAGTCGGGTAGCGAGCTGGCCTGGGTAGAGCGTGGGACATTGGTTCCCTTGGTCCTGGGTTCAAATCCCACCATTCACCAATGGATACCTTGACCCCCTGTAGACCTATCCTGAAGTAAAGTGGAAAACAATTATAGATTTGAACCTAGAGGAATTAAAAACAAGTTCTCTAGTGCTAGATAGTATCATTAATTGACAGCCCATTGACGGATAGCACATTCAGATTTGAAAGCGAGCACTATATCGGCTCAACTTCTAAATATTTCATTATGAGCTTCTGGGCTGTTTGAGTGTCATGGCTCTTAAAAAATATAATCGTTCTCCCACTGGTTTCGTTGCAGGTTTGCCACCAGCAGATATTGTGACCCAGCACCTCACAACATCACTAACATGTACATGCATCTGACCAACTACTCGGTCAACAAACACAGCAGGACCTACGTTGTGGACGAGGAGGCTGGCAGTAAAAGGTAACACTTGAAAAGGACTGAAGTTTTAAATGCAGTTTTTGTTGTGAGGAAAGGGAAAAGTTGTGTTTGATCATTTAAAAAACAACTAAAATGCTCAATAGTCTCACTTGGGGTATTTTCAAAAACTCTGGCTTCTCTTCTCATATACATAAGCATATACAGGGTATTCAGTAACAGTAAGTGTCAAACTCCTAGAAATAATTTCAATGGGTTAAAATATAAAGAAAGTGAGTAAATTTCATACAACCTAGATTTCTACATTGACATTTGGATTCCACATTTAATCTGCAATTTCAGTAAATTTAACTCACTCAACCACAAGTCATGTTAGCAGACCTTCCAACTCTTCCACATTCTGATGTCCACTCACGCTCTCAGTAGATAAACTCCCGCATATCTGATTTTATACAAATTTTACATACACAATAGGAAAATTTGTTAGAAAATCGGAATTTTTAATCGTGTTAACGTTAGGTTGGTAGCTCTGCAGACTCGGAGTCTGCCCGGGCGGGACAGTCTCACTTGTCTGTCGTTCTGGCAAAATAGCCAAGTGTGTAGTCTGTTAGTGTTATCTAAGTTTTGTTTTGTCGGTTAAGAAGTAGAGTAGTGTGTGATGGACAGTGATTCGGATGAAAGTGGAACCAAAGGTAAAGCAACTAAGTATAGTGAATCTTTCAAATACAAAACAAGACATGAAAATGAATGGACTGTTGAATGGCTGAAAGGTCTGTGTTAGATTTTTACACGTCTGTTACTTTCTAGACGTATATCGACGTTGAACAACTGGTTGGAGCGTAAGCAGTACAACGTTTCCCAGATCTGGGCGAGTATTGATGACATCATAATCAAGACTGTGATTGCTGGGCATCCCACGCTCAAACACTCGTATCACGCCTGCTTCCCTTGCCACGACTTTACCTTTGCATGCTTTGAGATCCTCGGCTTTGACATCATACTTGACTACAAGCTCAAACCTTACTTGCTAGAGGTAAGGAAATGTTGTAAGCAAGTGTTTTTTTTTTCAATTAAAAGTAAGGTTCTAAAGTTGTTTTGAAAGAATGTAACTTTCATGAGCATAGAGATATTCCTGTTTTAGACCTAAACCACAGCATCTTGTTTGAAGTTGTCCTTGTAATATCAAATTTAACATCATCATAAAAACTGTACAGATGCTTTTTAGTTATGTGTGATCATCAGGTTTCGAGATTGAAAACTCAAAACTGAAACTGGCGACATATTCTAGCTACAAATATTGGTCAATAAATCAGTGTTTTTATCTCATATTCATGTCATTATGTCTGTGAAGAGTTAAATTTTTTCATTATTTGTTGTTTATTAAACTTATTTTTTTAGGTTTTAGTGTAATAGTGAAATATTTATATTACTATGTCAGGACCAGGAGTCCAATTTATTTCAGTTTTGACTGCATAACAAACTTTATTGACCTGTATAATTTTGCAACCTTAACGAGGCAAGTAAAACAGTTTCATGTTGGGTTTAGAAATTCAAGATTTGCAAAGATATTTTTATGTTTCTGTTTCGAAATTACAAATTTCTGGTTTCGATAATAACTAGTGCTTTTATTTCTAGGCTAGACACACAACTGGCAGTTTTACGTTTTTGTAAGAGAAACGCTCCAAACCATGGTCTTTTTACTATCAAACCTCAACCTGTAGATAGAAAGCATCTTTATTTTTCTTCGTTGTAAATACAAAAAATTACATAGATATAATATAATACAGTATTAATAACCCTATGACAATGGTATCTTGGTCTGTTAACTATCTCGCTTGGAATCAAACCAGCGACTAGATTTGGGCAGCACTATTACCATTACCATTACCAACTGGCGATCGTTGACCAGATGTCTGGATTGATCTTGTCAAATAAAATTTACTTATTTACTCAAATATATTAACTAATGGCGATGCTGTGTACAGGTGAACCACTCACCGAGCTACCACACTGATGCGGAGCTGGATAAGGAGGTGAAGGAGAGTTTGTTGAAGGACACCTTCACTATACTCAACTTGACCAGGTGTGACAAGAGGCGGGTGATGGAGGAAGACAGACAAAGGGTGAGGGACAGGTTGATGCAAGCTATCGCTACAAGGGCTCATTTACCTGATATGTGAGTATAAAATGTCCCAAGCTGTGGAAGTCTAGGCTTGCTTACATTGTTAGTACAATGTTGCAGTAAACGTCGGCTAATTCGGTGTCTGATGGTCCGGTACCATCAATCGAATTGGCAGACGTTGGGGTGGGATCTTTACAGACTTATGTAGTGATTAGCAGAATCAGGTGCGATAGTTCAGTTGTTGGTAGTGATCGTTCCGACGCGGGAGTGATTGTTCAGAGGTCCATAGCAATCGTTTGCAGGTCAGGATCAATAGTTCGGACGTCTGAAGCGATCATTCAGACATCGGTGGAATTCTTTTTTCAGCAGTACTGTATTTCCACTTCTTTCATAATAACGGCAGTGTTTAGAAGACTTTCAACAATCCGACCATGCCAGTGTACGGAATGTGCCGGATTAGTGTGTGTCTACTTTACCTTTATTTACTATTATGCTAGCCAAGACGTGATGAGATCTACTAGACAGTCGATACCCGACTATCCACTATAATGAGTTGTGTTGTGAGTGATCCTGGATAATGCAAATGCACACCTAACCTAATATAAATAGGAAATAACTAACATTGACTATGAATAGTTTAGTAGTAAAGTATGATTAGTTAGGCCCTAAATACTAATGTAATTTAATGTAAATACTAATAAATGTAATGTATTAAAACCTTCACATTTACTCATCATGTACATTTTCAAATTTCTTCCTCTTTATTGGTTCAACTTATTTACTTAGACCTATGTTGTGAGCTTGTGAATAAGAAACTCATTCTGAGTGTCAAGTCAAAGGACTCTTTCCCGCAGCCAGTCCTTGTTGTTTACCAGTGGCTGGTTCATTATAAAATCAAGTAACTATTTTAGAGATTTGTTTATTTTTCTGGTAATAAAAGTCTTGAAACTTACCTCAGATTTTTTATACTGTTTTATTAATCCAGAACCTATGTCACCTTACAAACATTTTGAAGGTCCAAACTGTTGTAAAATATATTCATCACCGTTGTGTGTGCAGGAACCCGCTCGACTCGCTGGCTACACAGATCAAGTGGGAAGAGAGCCACTTGGGCAACTACAGGCAGATCTACCCTTCACCCTCTGACTCCAAATACCAGGTGTTCTTCACACAGACACAGAGCTCACTGTTCCAGGAAACGTTCGCGTCACGGGCCAGGGAGGAGGCAGGGCGGCTGCACAGGGAGGAGTTTGAGGTAACAGACCTTGTGATTGGCAGAGTAGATTGAGTTTAATTACGTATTACCAGCCATTAATGAAGCCATAT
Organism: Macrosteles quadrilineatus; assembly: GCF_028750875.1. Taxonomy (NCBI): domain Eukaryota; kingdom Metazoa; phylum Arthropoda; class Insecta; order Hemiptera; family Cicadellidae; genus Macrosteles; species Macrosteles quadrilineatus. The sequence goes on from NW_026542602.1 coordinate 62,075,691, forward strand.
TATACAGCAAAATCTTGTTGTAATAGGCATTGAAACTTAAACCAATTTAGATATCGACACAGATTTATATTTAACTGCAAAGTTATAGTTAAGTTGGTCATTTCAGATGAAACTGCGAGGTGAAGCCAACTTGCGCATTGGGAACAAGGAGAAACAACCAAACCCAGAGTCACCGCTGACAAAGCCTAAGATAAAAAAGATCCCAGTGGTGAGTGTATTGAAACTTACCTAGGTTAACACCATCTTTAACAATGGTCTGGATATCAAGTACATCTCGACAGAGAAAACACTTTTCACTCTGACTTGGCGATTTAAATAACTATTTTGAAAGTAATAAAACTCGATAAGAAAAGAATTCCTTGATATCAAGTTTCATGACTTCTCAGGTATTTGCAATTGTCATAAATAGTAGTATTCAGGAACAACTTCAAACATTTGCTTCCAATTCTGTAACCCTAATAATTGAATCACTTTTAAGTGGTTGAAATTTGTGTTAATATTTTTTATGTTTTTTTAAGTATCTTTTTGTTTAATTTAGAAAAAGAAAGCTCCTTGCAATTCCTTTGATCCGGTGCCAATCATCGAGGAGGAAGAAAAGGAAAGACAAGCGTTGATGGCTCAAAGAGACTTTCTAGTCAGGAGTTTCAGAGTTGAGGATCAGGTGAGTGGTGCTTTCAGTAATGCTGCCATTACAGATTAGGATTGTTTTCATTATACTGCTACCCCAAACAATAGTTAGGAAGGTATCTTTTTAGAAATCGTCAATACCCATACTTTTTTTGGATTTATAGTTGAAATGGTAATCTTAGATCCTCTTGGTATTCATTTGTGTATGACTAACTAGTGCTCGCCTGGTAATCAGAAAGATGAACGTTCGATCCTGAGAAAAGCCAACGTCTTTTTAATAATTCAAAACTGGACCCAGATGTCCTTGATCATTGATCTATGAAAACCAATTCTGGCATACGAACCAGCTGATCTTAGTCGGTCACAAAACTATCATATCATTCATTCAACGTTCATCGTTCACCTAAAAATATGCACACTGGTATATTACCGTTGTAAAAAAAAATCAAGTACGAAGAATAAAAAAAAAATTTTTTGTTCCAGGTGAAGTCTGTTTTGAAAAACATGAGTTTCGATAGACAGAAAAACAACGAAGGGACAAATGATCACAGAGAAGACAGTTTGAGTAACTTCCATCCTCCGTTACCTCCGAGAAAGTTGTGTTCCTTACAAACGAAGCAGAACACCGTAGAAAACTGTTCAAACAACTCTCAGGTGTGAAATTGTTTGTTTTGTTAAAATTGAATTTGTAAATTAAAACTGTCAAGTAAATTGTTATTTTTTAAATATTTTTGTTAATAAATTATTCTATTGCGTTTTTCAAATGAGTTTTTGATTAGTCTATGGTATTAGAGCAGGTTATTTTCATTGTTGCAGAAACTGAAAGAAAACTCAGTCAATTGTCAGCCAGTTAAAGGAACCGTTATTGAACCGCCTGTTTCATTGAGTGAGTATAATTTTGTTTTCTGTGAGGAACATTTTTATTTACTCTTACTCTTATAAGACCATAAGGAAAAATGTTTACACAGCCATTTTTACACTCCCTTACTCATTGCAATAGGCCCATAACCTTCGGTCATCTGGTGACGAATGTCAGCATTGGACATTTCTCTCGTATTAAAAAAAACGTATGACTGAACTTATCTTGCATGTGGTGGGAGATTTAATAACTAGACAAATGTAAACACACACCAAATCGTACTTGTAACTACAGAGCTAATGTTGCTGTACTGTTCACAAATGATGATAAGAGCAAAGAGCCCCCTTGTTGTGGTGTACAAGCAAACTACGGAGCTATACATTAAAACGGTCCTTACTAAAAAAACTGACGTTATTTAAAAACGCCCCTCATCCCCATCTATGTTTATCAGACAGAATATGTTAAAACTATCTTCAGATCGTCCACAACAGAGTATATGACAGCTATGCTGCAATATAAGCGTTACTGGACTGATCAATACTGTGTTTTACAGATGCCAAGGGCAAGGCTGAAGCTTATTTCAACGACAGGTGGCACACTCCTAAGAGTCTAAGTGCCAAACCATCTTCAGTGTTCCCTCAAAAGTTGACTCTCAAACCGTCTATCCCTGGTTTGTATTTGCCTTGAATACTTTTGATTTATTTGGATATTGTGGATTCATTGAAAGATCTCTTTTCCGTAAGCATACTTGTACTCTATCTCAATCGTCTCTACTCCCTACAGTTCTTAAAATATTTATTATCCGTTTTATTATTAACAATAGATCATAATAATAATAGTATTACACAGTGAAACCTCACTAACTCAAAAATTTTAAGAACTAGAGGTTTTTGAGTTTTCTGGCTGAATTATACAGAACCTTGAATTTTTTAATGGATTTTAATAAGTTAATACATATCAGACTATTTATTAACATAACAATTTATTACTTAGATGAATTTTTATGTATTAAATATGTGGAATATTCAACAATTAAAACTAAAGGTTCTGAAATGTACTTTTTTTGCATGCGCCCTTTCAGCCATTGAAGTTTTACTCTACTGTACTTAGGGATGGACGAGATTGGATTTTTAGTTCGAGACGAGACGAGACGAGATTTTTTATTTCTCATAAAATTTCGAGACGAGATCGAGACGGGATTTCCCTTCTCATACACAACGGGAAATGCACGTTCAAAATTTTTACCTGATTTTGTAACATTGTTAGATGACTGTTTAAATACAAAAATAATGACAATAGGCAAGAATATTTACAATCTTTTATTAAAAAACATCAGCATAACATTTTTTTATTAATCACGCCTAACTTATTAAAAATGCCTACGATTAGGAAACATAGTGATATCAGTTAGGAAGAGTTCAACTTATCCTAAAATAAAATAAATCATAAAATAAAAGCAATATTAATTTTTATAAAATAGTTACTTGTTTTGACTTTTTATAGTAATAAAACATTCCTCACACTGCTTACACTTAACAAAACTTCTCAAATGTTATTTAAGTAATATTATTAAAATAATTAAAGTAATATTTACATTTAAAGAATTAATTAAATAAGAACGCCTTCGCAAAGGAAACGCAACTACAACACGCACCTGTATTGCGGGTATTGCATTGACTTTCTGCAGGCGTTTTAAATTTTTTAAATTTTTTTATTTTTTTTTATTCTCGTCTCGATAAAAATCTCGGTCAAAAAGAAATCTTGTCTCGTGTAACGAGATTTAAAATTTCCCGAAAATTTCCCGAAATTTCGAGACTTGACCATCCCTAAGTATTTATAATTTTCATTTTCTAAGCAGTAACAGTGTTTTGGGTAATCTCTTACAAACCTTGTCGTTAACATGCAAAAACTCTTTGTAGTAATTTCAGAAGATGACTCATTTCTTGTTTTTATCCTTGTTTAGACGTATTTTTTTCAATGTTGCTCGTAAATGTGTTTCTAGAGTGTTGAACCTTGTAATTTCTATTTTTTGTCTACTTGTCAACAATAAAGATGTCTGTCTATTAACTAGTCGATTATAAAAATGCTTGTACTAAATTGAGTTATCATTGTAAACTGGTTATCTTAAATAAATGAATTGAATTGTACAAACGATGTACATGGGCTGCAGGACTGCAGGTGATGTGTAACGAGGCGACCATCAGAGTGAGGCCTGACTTGCCGGCGTCGGCGCAGTGGCCCACAGTCGGCGCAAAGAGCACCAAGACTCACATCGCGAGACACTTCTCTAACACTGTCAAGATTCACGGACTAGAGCGACGACTCAGCAACGAGAAGTTTATCTTCCAATGACACTTGCTCAATTCATTTTTGCTCAGTGTTTTTACGTTTGTTGTATTGGATTTTGATGAAATTTACTGTTGAAATTAAAGAGTTTAGAGTTCAAATGTGTTTTTGTACTATAATGATTAGTGTATGTATTTTTTTACATATATTTGACTCATAGACACCTAACCTAGTCGCTTTTATTTTTAGTCAGCATTAGCAAGAGGATTGGGGCTAGTCTTGTTTTTTGGAGGGGAAGTTGCTTGTTTTGAGAAGGTAGTCCTAGCCGTATTAAAATGTTAAGTAACAAGGTTTACTTACAATCTTTTTTTAAGTTGATGGCCTCTTTTACCTTGTATTTGCCTTTCCACTTAGGCCACAGAAGTGTGCGTGAAACGCATTCCGCAAAGCAAGTTGTGAGCCGATCTTGTACTAGGGTGAAGTGTACTGTTAAAAAAGTAGTGGCAAATACCAGGATCCGAACCCACGACATCCATACCTTGTACCCGAAGTCTTGTGGACCCACTGAGCTACCGATTCATCACCTTGTGTTTTTTTTCTTTTTTAATTTTTGTGTTCTATATTGTTCGATTTTGATTATTGTAAGTTCTAAAGATGTGTAATCATACTTTTTATTCTTATTAATAACTTTTATTCTACACTAGCTAGATATGCACCCAATTTAGGAAGGCAAATAACCAATAAAGCTTTTCCTTTTGACAGCCTGAGTTCAGGAGGCACAAAAAATTAAACATTACTAAAAAAACCCATCGACTACAAACTCAAACAACAATTTTGATAAAATAATACTTTTTCGTCTTACTGCAGCAAAAACAGCTGTTTTTAATAAATGTGTTGCAGGTCTAAAGCAGCTATTTTACTCCCTAGCTAGTAGAAAGCCTTTTTGATCCTTAGAAAGTAAAATTCAGCTCAATCGCAGGTGTCGATTGTTTTAATCTGTTGCAGCTTAGTGTAGCATTCTTGTCAATAGTTTGACTTATTGATATTGTAATGTATTCATTATAGTGTAAGAAATCAAACGATCAAATCACTTCCTAAACAGGTGCTTGTTGACATTAAAAAAATGTTAAACAAGCTGGAAGTCGTACTGAGGAGTTATCTTTACATGAAAAATATTTTTGTTTTGTAACTTAGTTTGCTTAAATAATTATGCAACCCTCGTTCATTTGGAAACTTGAGATCGGATCGAAATGAGATTCTTTATGCCCTAGTGATAAAATCTACCTTTTTATATTTTCTAAGATCAGAAAAAAGTCAAATGCTCCAAAATATTATTTTGTAAAGTAAATCCCAAAAGAATATAAGTGTAACAATTTCAGAGTTTTAATCACTACAGACAATGAACTATTAGAACCAAGCTAAATAGGTTTTAGGAACCAATTTTAAACACACCTGATGAAGTTGGACGTCACAAAACATCTGCTTTAATTTTCCCACACATTGAGTCAACCCAGTTGTGCAACCGGCGTGATCTAGGTGCTATGGAACAGGAGTCAAATATTTATGGAACAGTAGTTAAGGTAAATCAACATTTCAAGCAACTGTCAAAAATATTAGTTCTGTGAAATTGTTAAATAAACAAAATTCATCAGTACTTTTCAAACGGTGATTTAAACTCGTTAACCTTTATTGATCTCTTTAGGTGTGTGTCTTTATAGAATTAATTTATGTACTTGATTTAGTAAAGTTAAAGTGAATAAATTCTGTACTGCAAGTTTGGGATTTCTCTTGAAGAATTTAACAGATACAAAAATACAGCAATATTCAACTTATAAGTTGAAATTTTCTTTTCTTTTTAAGTACCAAACGCAATAATATTTATGCTGCAATTATTTATGTGATTATTTATTTATGAATTACGCAACTCTGATTACGTAACATTTGATACCTATAAGGTAACCATTGGCAGTTTAAAAGAATTATAATTTTTTGTTTGATCAAACAAATATCTTCATAAAGAGTTTTGTTATTTTATTCCGACTGTTAAATTAAATCCTAAATTGTTTTCAATACTCAACAATAGTTTTTTTTTAATGTAGAGGTTTTTCATCAATTTAATTTGATGAGTTCGTTGAGTAGCCTATATCAGAAAAGGATGAAGTAAGAATAGTAATACTTAAAGAAAAACTCTAAGGAAATTCATTAATATAGGTACTATAAAGATACAGTTACTAGGAGTAGGATTCTGAAACATAAGGTAGCCTATAATAGAGTTAGTTGTTTTGTGGGCTTAGACCTTTTACAAAAAAAAAAAAAAAAAAAATACTTTAGAGTAATCTATTTGACTTTTAAAGTTAATTAATTGTCTGAATTAAAAAATCTAAAATCAAAATCTTAAAATCTTAAATTGTCTAAATTTGTTTAAATTTATCTCCTTTGGCCGATTATTGAGCAATGAATTAACAACTGATGTTTTTACAGAGAACTGTAATGGAGGAAGGACTATATTACTCCAAATGTTTTACTTGCACACATTCCCCTGACACTATTCATCACACAAAAAAGGTATTTAGTACTTTATGATTGTCTTACAAAAGAGAACTTATCTGTGATTTATTTGTTGGCAATTAACTGGAAAAATAATTTTCAAAGTTAGATGCACCACATCAAAGTATTAGTTTATGTGAATGTTGACATTCCCACTCTTCACGTCAGAATCAGCATTTGTTTCATTAATTATCAAGACAGATAAATAATTTCTCAAAAGACTTTATGGCAGTACGCTAACTTTTGGACTTTAATTTATAGAGGTTTGGGGATGTACCATTTTGTTTAGAGTTAAAAGGACCATAATATACTAAATTTTAATCAAAATCATTGAGGCAGTTTTTTGTAAAAATCTGACTTTTCTGGAAATTACACTAGGGTTAAGAATTTGCTCAGATTCATGTGTGTGTTTTGGCTCTGGAGCAAGTTAATGAATGACATGTCTACAGCCAGGGAAATGGTCTCATGTGCTACTCCTGTCTGTTATCTTCCTCTCTCTCGGAGGTTCGATCCCCGTCGGTTACATTTGTGGAACCAGCACCAACCCCTATCATGTAAGTGAACTTTTATCTAAAAAATGTAGATTTTATGTAAGTATGTCTATGGTTATTTATCTTTTAATGTGACAATAACCTTAAAAACCTTTTTCTGGTTTCATCATGTTTGTATGTGTCATTCATAAAAAATATATTTATTTTACATTATTTTATTAATTTGCGTTTTACAAATTTACCCTTCCCAGGTTGAAGACTCTTGGGTAGAACTGCCGATGTCCAACCTCCGCACACTGTTGCTGGTGGGGGGAGTCGTTGGAACTGGTGTGTCGGCCATCTTGACAGACTGGGCAGGCAGGTAAGACATTCTATGCTTTTAGCTTATTTTGTGCTGTGTTAGCTTAGATATAAGATGTAGTAAGAAATTGTTAAATAATTCTTAAAACCATTGTAGATAAACATGACAACTTTTTCTAATCATAAATGGTCAAAGATTTTTTTTCAATTCATAATCAAGTCTAAGTCTGTTAACCCGGTTTCCGTTGGTCTGACATTTTCAATAATCCAGAATTGGTCGCAAGGTTTGAATGGTTATTGTATTTTTTTGTATGATGTTTTAAGAAACTTTAGCACGATAGGCAGACATTGGGAGAGATCCGCAGAGGTCAGGAGCTATCTTTCAGGCGTTGGTTTATTCAATGTTCAATAATCACCACTCTACATAAATAGGTATAAAGTTTATGAATATGGTTGATTAGCATGTATAAATATGGACAAATTACTAGTTTATTTGTTTTTTGTCATCTCAAATTAGAAAAAAAACTGTGGACACTCCAATAAAAATCGTGATACCAAACATTCTATCTACATAAGTTCTAAAATTACCTAAAACTCTAGATAACATCGAAAGTACCTTACCTAAAAAAAACAGTATAGTTTAATATAATTTTTTTCTGGTGGATTGTATATTCAAGTATTATTGTATATCTTATTTATGAAATGTAATTATTCATATTTGACGACTGAGATGTATGATTGTAACAAATTGTACCTATTCAGAGATTAAATACCACCGCCGCAGCAAACCTGCCGACTAAGCGAATTTCCATTTGTCTGAATTGATTTTCAATTAAATATATTTTAATAACATTAGGTTTAACGAGTACCTAGGTTTGCTGCTACAAGGAAACTAATAAAGTGTGTTTTATAGTAAAATAATGATAGCTTAGTACAAAATAAATAAATTTGCCAAGTTTGATCAAAATATATCCATAAACAAGCAAACTACAACATTTGACAATATTCTCCATAAGAATAACATGGGAATTTTAAATTTACAATTTTTTAAATTTTCTCCGTTACTAATAACCGAACAAAAATACTTTTATATACTAAATTATTTGTTTTTTAAGCTCCTTAAAAAGGTCTAAAGAGAAATTGGGAAACTTTGTGTTTTGAGGGTCAAAAGTGAGAAAAACCAATTTTTACCCCATAAAACCCCCCGTAAAGCCCCGTTCCCATGGTCCGATCATGCTGGTTGGCGAACTCATTCAAGTTTATCCCGCTTTACACCTTTAAACCAAATTTCATCAAAATCGGACAAAAATTACTCAAGTTATCGCGTTTACGGACATATATATATATATATATATAAATATATATTTCTTGATGAAAATGCCAAATGACTTTTATATTCTTTTTTTTTACATATATAAAAATTTGAACGAATGGTGTTTTTGGCCTCTGGGGAGATCAAAATGAAAAAGTAAATCGGTCCCGGGTCTACGTCATACCGTGCCACCTACGGTAATAGCTACTTCCCTATAGGGAAATTCGCTAATAACTATGAGTATGGCTAATTATTTTTTTTCTAAATTTCGTTAAAGCAAGAATTTTTAAGTGAAGTATTTTTCTTCAAGGGAGTCGTTTAAACTGTAACCCTTTGTTACAGGAGGTACACAACCCTCGTCAGTCAGATGATAGGCACAGTTGGGGCAGCGACACATCTTGCGGCCAGTCTTATGCAGTCAGAAACAATACTCATAGTTGCTTGGCTTATACTAGGACTGTTCATCGGTAGGTTCTGTTCAGTCATATGGTTGTAGTTACCGTACTGTGGTAAATGATCGGTTATGAGCTAAGTATAGCTTGCATAATGTTCAATATCGTTTTCATTTAATGTGTTTATCTAATTTAAATTTAACCTGATACATTTTTTTTAACAATTTTTGTATCTATTTACGCAAAACTACTGCCTTCATTTACCCAAACTCCCCCACAGTTGAAAGTAACCATCATTTTGGGCAGAAAAAGTTCAAAAAAATATTTGCAGGGCGGCTTTAGTAAGTTCTGGGCCCAACCATTTTTCATCGGGGTATTAGTTAAGGACGTTTACAAAAGGTCTATGTTAGTAAGAACAAGACTAGGGTTTGAACCGTCCCCTTAGGAAAAGAATAAAGAATCAAAAATTCTTCTGGCTTTGAAACATAAAATGAAATAAATAGTGAAGGAAGTGTGGTAATTGATTACCTGTATTCTGTCTCAAGGGGGGAGCTTTCTGGTAGCTGGTATAATGATAGAGTACGAGGCTTCCGTGTCCGAGGTCCTGGGTTCAATTCCCGCCAATCACCAATGTATTTTATCTATGTGATAATGCCACGACCCTCTAGGACTAGCCTGAAGTAATGTGTAAAACACTTCCAGGCTAGAACTAGCGTCCTAGCATGTGAAGATTGGACATAAAAAAAGTCCCAAGAGTAAGTGCGATAAAGTATACACTCTCTGAGCGTTACTGTAGAGCAGTATTGTTGTCAACAGGTGTGGCTGTCTGTGTGGTTCCTCTGTACCTGGTGGAACTCGCTCCATACCCACTCAGGATGTCCGTAGCAACCGTCTTCACTGTGGGAACGTCCCTTGGTCTCATGCTCAGCGAAACTCTTAGTCTACACAGTGCTTTGGGTGGGCAAGTGTGTTTACCATTCATTACAATTATTCAGAAAATAAACATTTCCTAACCTGCCAAGTCCAAGACATGTTTATAACCGTGGTCAACCGTTGACTTTTAAAAAGAACATGGTTGAACAAGTGACTGACTGAATGTGTTACAGTGTAAAATTCTATTTTATCCTTTTGTGGTACTGAGATAGTTTGTGACAAAATACCATGGTTTACCATAAATTTTCCTTTCAGATACTTGGTAAGATAGTTGGTGTACTCGACAGATATCAGTATTCAGTAATTTACAATTCAACCACCTTTCCATGGTTGGGTACTATGACTATGCTAAATTTCGTGCAGATCGCTTCAGCCGTTCAGGAGTATTTGTAAAATAAAAGCAGGAGTGAAGTGTAAGAGCTTTGCTCTCTTCGTTTCGCTTCGCTCAATAATGTTAGTTAACATTTTATTGTTCCAGCAATTGGGAAAGGACACTCATTTCTGGTGCCTGCATTTGCATTTCTTCTATTCGTATCTTGGTTCTTCTTCCGACATGTGCCAGAAAGTCCTTCATATTTGTATTTTATAGTGAAAGATAAAAATTTAGCTGCTCTGGGTGAGTATATTGTGGATTTCTTAAGTACAATACCAGTAGTATTAGTTTTGCTTTTTACTTTGTTTTATCCCCTAAACGTACAGTACAGTTCATACAGTAGAGTGTCGATTATCAGAAGCCTGGTTGTCTGAAATGTCGGTTAACTGAAAGGTGGATAGCGTTGTTGCTGCAATAACGAGAGACCATCAGCGGTGACGCTGAGACCGCAAGATATGCTCACCCATGGGTTTTGCTGCGGTTGTGGCCTCGTGGGAGACTATAACCATTCTGGCGGGGACTGCAAAATATGCTCATGGGTGTTGCCGTGATGTTAAGACAATCAAGAGCAGTAGCAAAAAAACTTGTAAAAATTTATTTAAATATTATCAACCAAAGTTAAAATTAAAATAATGCATCTAATTTTTACTCTCAATGAACAACTATCTTAAAAAAAATCAGTTATCTGAACACCTCCAATTTCCAATCGTTTCGAGTACCCTCTACTGTATCAGGTTATTACTATTTATAATCATAACAAAATAAATTAAATAGTAAAAACTTGACTCAAATTACATAATGATTAGGTTTGATATCGTAATTCTTAACTTCCTCATTTCTCATTGAAATACCAAAAGCTATAATAATAATAGATAACAGTGTAGAAATATACTGGGTCTTCTTTGAACATTTATCAATGTTGGGTAATTTAATGGTAACAGAAAACGTAGAAATACTTAAAGTCACAGTATCGTCTTCTCAAAACATGTTTGTTGATCTCATAAATTTATGACTGGACGACCAAAACTGTATGTCAACTTGAACAGACTATGTTTAGAGCTAGCGAAGCTGTGCGGAAGCGATGTGGCTTCAGCTGAAGCGGAGTTTGATAACAGATGTCTACAGAAAGAAACGTCTCATCCGTTGATGCATCTGATATTGCTCTTATTGCTGTGTGGGGCCAACACCAGCCAAGCACTAGGGGAATCAGACCAGGTGAAGAATCAAAGAAACATTTAATTAATTATCAAAATTAATTTAATCCAAACAAATTTAATAGTATTAGTTCTATAGATTTTGAAATGTATAATACTGTACTCTAAATCATAATTGTTTTATATAATAGAAAAAAGGAATCAGCCAGGCTCCTACTGGTAAATAAATTACTACTGGTTTTGGTTTAGTATTCGATGAACATAAAGTTATTTGCAAATCTTATGTGAATCACGAATCAGAAAGGATTATTCCTATATCTGTATTAAACTTACCCCGATACCAATTTAAATAATTTCCCTATACTAGATTAATCTTGCATGTATTTTAATCAATGTCAACAGTTGTACCACATCTCCGAAGCCCGGCCTAGACTATCAGAGTCAGACGTCGTAGCAGCTGGCTACACTGCTAGTGTTGTCAACTGCATTGTCGCGCTCATGTTGGTACAACTGATAACAACTGTTTCCTGGAGAGTTTTGCTCATAACCAGCTGTGTCAGCTCTTCAGTCCTGCTATTTGTCATGGCTGCATTTGCTTTACTGGAGGTAAGATTTTTAAATTTAGTAATAAATAGTGTATTTACAAGTTAGTAAATCATGAGGCAACTAAAATGTAAAAATGATTGAATTAAATTATTGTATAATTTTTAACTAAATACTTATTTTATACCACAAAAGAAAAATAAAAACTGGAAAACATAAAAAATCAAACAATTTTTACACAATAATTTTCAATACATAGTTGCAAACTAGCATGGAAAGATTAAAATTTTAATATGAAATTGTTTATCAACGACTTTTGTGTCATGTTTAGACTTTGTACTCATATACAAATTACATTGAACAATGCAATTATCTTAAGTTTATGACATCAACCTTTACTTCGGATAACAATCATAAGGTTGCCGGTTCAATCCTGAGAAGTCAGTAGGTTTTTGATGGTTCAAAACATGACCCAGCTGTCCTTGATCATTGCATTTTCAATAAATGAACTTGACAGATGAAACAGCTGATATTAGTCAGTGATAAAGCTACAAAGATCATCTCACACCTTTCTACACACTCATCCTTCACTCATATTTGTGTTAGAATACACACCTAGGTGGCGTCGTCATCTCAATAGTGATAATGATATGTTACAGGACACAAGCAATAAGACAGTTTACTTCATGTTGGCCACTCTACTCGTGCAGGTCATTGTCTTTGATCTCGGGTTAAGGGCAATCCCATGCTACTTGGCAACTGGTAATAATTTTGCAATTAAACTCATTATATTAAATTTTATACATGGCTCTAAAATTGTTTGTTTTAATCGTAACATTTTTACTTTCTCCCCCTATACCATAGTATATGGAGAAAGTATTGTTTTCGTCAAAATTTTCGAGTTTGAGTTTTGAGTGGATATATTCGTTTTGGGTCCCCCTGGACCCAAAAAAGTGGTTTTCGAAGTGATGTCTGTGTGTGTGTGTGTGTGTGTGTGTGTGTTGGGGAATGATACATTGTGAGATCCGACGTATGGTTACACACCAACAACGTGAGCTCCGTTTTCAATGTGAGCTCCGACCCCCCGGAGCTCGGATTGAGAAAGCCTCTGATTCGTTGTCCTAGTGACTTCGGCATCACGGAAATACCCGAAATAGCTCGAACTAGGTCGGAGCTCATTTTACTGCTTTTTACCAAAGTGTGCGAGTGTATAGCTTCATAAAATCGACACCACGTCGCGCTACGATCGCGTTTACACTCTTCGATGCACACCAACATGGTTCCATACAGTCAATGTGAGTTCCGCTATTGTTCTGACTTCCGCTCCGCATTTAGTCGTTTTCAGCGCGTTATTCTCGAATTTCTAGTGCCAGAACGCGATCCAGACTATATCCATGTCGTGTTTATAGGCACTGAGGAGGGGGGAGGTAGCTTCGCCGTCAGCATAGCATTATTGTAGTCTGTTGCGTTCCCCAGCTGTGTTTACCGCTAAAAATAATCTTTAAATAATCTTTAAAATAGTCTTTAATTTATAATAAGGATAAATTAAATAAACCAAAGCCTTCTCTAAGGGTATAGTAATGATTTCCCCGAGCAAAGCTTAGTACCCTGGTACTTATTTATTATTCAAGTCGCTCTACCAATTCTCCAAATCAGTAATCAATAGTCAGCCATCTTGAAACAGCTGTTCCGTCGTCTGTTCTTTAAAATGCTCAATTGTATCCACAACTAACTGTTTACATTTCATTTCAGTATTAAGTTTTTTTTTAATTTTTATTTCGGGACGTGATTTTTGTTTCCTTCCCGATTGTTTGGGGTAAAACAACTAGGTTAAATATTATTGCAGATAGCAATAATATTGAAAACAAGCATCGTACTAAAAAACAATTCTGTATAAAAATTAAACTAGTAACAAGATCTGTTGTTGACTAAACAAATTTAATTTTTGTTTCAATTAACTATGAAACATAAATCTAATTATAAAACACCACATGCTAACCTTATATAGACATTTAACGTGAATACGACACGAATACAACTACATAAAAAAAAAACTTGAGTAAAGTCTTAAGGCCTGATATATGGTTACTTGTAAAACAGCAGTAGAGTTTAATCAGGCAGGCCCAATCCTAAATATTTTAACATGTGCCTATCACAATGTCATTATTTTTGCATGAATTTAATCCTCAATTGTGACATCATTGTGAAGATCTCCCGTGATGACGGAGCCACCGTGACCATGTTCGCGGCGCTATATTCAGTTGTCCAGGCGTCTCAGCAATCAACACATCTCGTAATCTCGGCGCCTGATCCATAACCATAGATCTCTATATAATACAACAAATCTGTATTATATATATGTCCACAACACACCCCACGCTCGCGGCCGGATCGTCAACATGTCCCCGAATGTCCCGCGGTCAGAGCACCATCGTTTGTGAGCACGGTGCCATCATCAACATTTCCCGCGTTCACGGCACCATCGCAAACACTTCCCTCGCTGCCCACGCTCAAGGCGCGATCGTCAACATGTCTCATGGTTGTGGTACCATCGTCAACATGTCTCACGGGCGTGGCACCATCGTCAACATGTCCCTCACATCGATGTATAATAACTCTACACGGAAGTTATTATACATCGATGGTCCCTCACTGCCTACACTCATGGCGCGATCGTCATCATGTCTCACGGTTGTGGTACCATCGTCAAAATTTCTCACGGTCGTGGCGTAATCATTGACATGTTTTGCGGTTACGATGCCATTGTCAACACGTCTCGGTTATGTCGCCGGTCACGGCATTATCGTCAACATGTTTTGCGGTCATGGTACCAACGTCAACATGTCTCATGGTTACAGTGTTATCGTCAACGTTTTTGCGGTCATGGCGTTAACCGTCAACGTATCTTGCACTCACGGTGCCATCGTTGACATGTCTCGTGGTCACGGTGCTAACTTCAACATACCTCGTGCCACAGAAAACATATTAAGAACGTTTTCTGTGCTCGTGGTTACTTTGCCAGGATAAATATCTCCCGCGATTACGGATACATCATCGTCTCCTGGGTCCGCCGAACCATTTCGTGAAATTCTCTCGCAATCACGGAAGTGTCATCATCGTCACTCGCGACGCAGCGAATCCTTATTTTATCAAAATATACTTGACTATTTTCAAAACAATAGCTTCAACTTCGTGTAGACTTTATAGCCTCCGATTTATTTTATACAACCTTGAATATGGGCGAATTTCTCTCGTTTGTATTATAACGCAATAACACAATATGTATTATTCATAATTCGGGAACAAACCACGACTAGCTACCTCTAGTAAGATATAATCGTAGGCACCTGGTACAAAGTGTTCCACATATTGTTTAATCCAAGCAAACTCATAAACATTCAGTACTTGGACAAGTAAAGGAAATATGAGTGAGCAGAACACAGAAATGTCCCGTTAACACATTATTCACACGTTACTCCAAATGGACTTCATAAGCAATTTCTTAGATTTTCCTTTTGCTACAGGCCATCCCAGTTATTGGAGTGTCGGGTCACTCGGGTCAGTTCACTTTTGTGATATTGCGAGAGTGTGATTGACCTCCAATTTCCAACCTATTAATATTGTTTGGGTTTTACGTGGTAATAAATCGCAAAAAGGACAACTCTTAATTTAATCCGTATAAAACTAAGGTTCAGCTGTCCATAAAACTATTTTTTCTGAATTCTCAAAAGTGGTGGTAATTTAGGCCTAATTTGTTTGGTCATCAGTTTATAACTCATTAAAATGTTTTTATACAAAACAATCCAAATCACTGTTTTGTATGATATTGGATACGCTTTCTTCAATTCTTTGGTGCAAACGTCACTTTTCACCACATACCAATAATGTAACGAGATAACACGTCGACTGAAAACAAATGTCAATCGGTTGATCTGTTCTTCCTACAAACTCTAACTTTACACTTATCAGTTATAAGTAATTTACAATCAGTGGCGTGTTTTGGAATCTCTTGCAGTACAATTAATATAGTGACCAATTTTACACATTCTATTGGTACCAGGACCAACTTTCTAGTTGGTCCTGCATTGGTACAGGTGTTTGAAAAAAAATATTTTCGGTCCAAAGTACAATGTGCAAAAAAATATTATTTTATAAAGTTTATAGCAAGCCTACACAATCACAAGATTATTAAAATTTTTAAACTTCTAACGCTTAATTACGTCAGCATATCTTAACAATGTGTAATTATATTATATTTGGTAATATTATTGCATGGAATACTTTTATATTTTATATAATATATATTTAACTTATCCAAAATACGTAAAAATTAAGCTAGCAACCATAGGAGATAAGGCCTGGAGCAATCAGTACTTGACTGACTAACATTTATAAGTTTACTGTTTGGAAATAGTCAAATTATGATTTTGAAGTCAATGACGTTATTGTAGCTCTATGTGAACTGAAAAAGGAAAAAGGTCCGTTTTTAAAGAGTCGTTTCAGGGCCTAGTTCAGCTCATCTCTACATTCTCACCCCTATTTGTCCCTAACTTTCTTTCCTTGTCCGCATCTTTCCTACGCTCGAAAATCTCGTTTGAACATAGCAAAAAGCGATGGAAACCGAAGATTTTTTGGAGCTTGAAATTTTTACCCTACTTTAATGTGTTTTTATTATTATTAAACCCATTTAAAAAAAAATTGCTGCTAACAGTTTTCCAGCAAACGTCATTTTTACCCAGAAACCCAGGTTTTAAAATTCGTAAAAAATAGCAAAGTGCCAAAAATTACCTATTTGTGGGTAAACCAAAGTAATCCAACCTAGCTTACTCTAACCTAACCTAACCTAACCCATGCTTAGATCAGCAAAGTGCCGAAAATTACCGATTTTGGGTAAACCCAGCTTAGGTTAGGTTAAGCTGAGGGGCTCAGCTAAAGGTTATATAGTGAGTCCTTGGAGGCTAGTGGCCATCTTGGATAATTTCAAACAGCCGCTGAAGAGCGATTTATCGTCCAAAAATATTTTTTCAAACACCAAAGTGATTATAATTTAACATCGAGTATACTGTGAGATTAGAAATGTTCTTTGTAGTTTTTTATTGTTCTCCAAGGGAGTCAATGAAAGCTAACAGCCATCTTGGATTTGTCCACAGCCACCTCTAATACATTAGATCTAATGTATTAGAGGAGGCTGTGATTTGTCCCCCTTAAGAGCAATGTTAATTACGTTAATTTCAAACAGCTGCTGGAGAGTTATTTACAGTCCAAAAATGTGTTTTCAAACACCAGAGTGATTGTAATTTAAATATCTAGTATATTGTGAGATTATAAATTGTCTTTGTAGTTCTTTCATTGTTTTATGAGTTAGAACGTCTAGGCTCCAAGGACTCTTTTACACTCTTTTATTGACACTTACCAGTCAAATGTGGCGATATTAATGATTTATAACGCTTTTCAAACGTGTTTTTCGTGGTGAAATATGTGTTTGCTGAAAAAGTGCAAGAGGAAAAGAAGTTTGAAATGACTCGAATAACAAGAAAAATAGGCTACTATTAAAAGGAAAAAAGATTTTTCGAGCGCTTATAATTGCCTATTTCTAAAGCTTTTCTCGATTTTCAAACGTGGTTTTCAGGGTGAAATAGTCGTTTCCCCCTAAAGTGCCAAAGGAAAAAGTGCTTAAAATAGCATATTTTTGATAGATAAGGTAAAAAATGCGATATAACATAAGTAGTGCAAGTTCAGTATTGCCTCTTGGATTTCACCAATCACGTATTCAGACCCTAATTCCTAAATTTAGTTAACCTTGCACTGGATTTTGAGATAAATATTGCAAACCCACAACGGACCGTTACAGTTCTCCCTTATCTTTACCGCATATCTCTCTTATCTCCAAGACTACAGACTGCGCAATGAAGGAGGGTCTCGTGCCTATGCCTAATCTGATGAAGAATGAGCAAGAGCAATCGTACATTTGTTTTTTAATTGTCGTGTAAAACATTTTAATTTATGTTTAGATGTTATTTAATTTCTTGTTATGTGAGTTTGAATTTAGTATGGTAGCCATTTCATAAGAAAGTATTAAAGTAATTTGAGATGTTAAGATTATGAAGAAATGCCATTTCTTTAACAGAAATACTTAGATAACTTCTCAAAATGACTTCTAATTGTTATTTATTTTGCTAATGCAAACAAGCATTTGTTTAGTTAAATATAATTAAATTATTTCGTCTATTACGATTGTGTTAGTGTACATTACTATCGATATGTCGAACTATTGACAAGAATGCCACATTTAGCTACCGGTACCCCATTCAGTTTTTCATATTTAAAAATCATATCTTACAAACAGAACTTTCCAAATTAAACATCAAAATTATTTAACTGACCTTTACCCTATAAAATCAGGAATCCCCAAAGGAAGCGTACTTGAACCATACTTGAATATTCCCTATACATCGGACCTACCAGAGATTGTAAACACTATGGTTGCCACATTTGCGGATGATATGACCATTTTATCTGTCCACGACAAACCGGTTCAAACTACAGCAAATTTACAGTTAAACTTGGATGAAATTTCACATTGGTTTAAAACATGGAGGTTCAAAATTAATGAAAATAAATCAGAAAACATTACTTTTACCCTAAATCTGGCTACATTTCCTCCAGTATCCATGAACAATATTCACCACCCTAAAGTAACAGAAATAAAATACTTGGGCATGCACTTAGATGCAAAGCTTAATTGGAAGGCACATATCTGGACTAAAAGACAATATCTAAATTTTAAAATAACTAAGCTTAATTGTCTTCTTGGATCTAAATCAAAACTTAGTACACAAAATAATGTTACTTTGCATAAAAGTTATAAAACTAATTTGGACTTATGGGATCCAACTTTGGCGATCATCAAGTACATCAAACATTTAAATTTTTCAACGATACCAATCAAAATTGCTACGTAAAATTGTCAACGCACCTTGGTTTGTTACCAACAGAACACTTCATAATACTCTTAGAATTTGAAAAGTCAAAGAAGAAATTACAAAATCTAGTGAAAAAAGATTATCAAATTGGAAAATCATTCAAAATCGTCTTATACAAAACAACTTTTGCAAAACTCATGACAGCTAGCCTGACCATACTACTGGAACGAATTACACGCGGTTGGTACCAAATGAAAGATATTTTCCTGTAGATGTGATGAATCCCTTTATAAATTAAAATAGGCTCAAAAATAAACACAAGAAACGAATTTAAAATTTAAAAAATAACTTGGGCCGTATGGGTTGCCATGTAGGTAACGAAATAACAACTAAATGTAAACAGAAAATAAAACCAAATAGAAGAAATTCCATTTACATGTCTTATTTATAGCATAGGGTAAATATAGATAAGTTGGAAAAATACATACTTTTGGTCAAGTTTCCGACCACAGGGCGAGATCTCATCTTGCACTAAATTTATTGGACAATCACAACACCATTTACAGACTGAAGCGACTTACGATATTAAACCTCCCATTCAGATTCGGCTGTGTTATCAAAATTATCTTTGTTAGCTAGTGTTGAGAGTGGTAAATCTCTATACTTTTAATGTTGTATTATTGTTAATGTATTTGCTTATTTTTCTACTTTTGGAACAGACTGTAAATTAAATAATGTTGAAACCCGATTAAGCTACAACCCATTTAATAGTATATTTCGTACCTAGGGCCAAAAATAAGGTTTTGCCGGCTCGAGATAGTTTTTAAGTTCTCGACTTCGTCTCGATCGAGAGCTGCAAAACCATTTCGGTCCGTGGTACGAACGCTATTTTGCACCACACTATACCCTATTGCCACTATTCACCTCTATAATAATGCACACTGATGGTCAACACAACTACAACTTTAAGGTTATGTGAAAAAATAATTAGAGGAATCAGCAAAAATAAAAATAAATAGTTGCTAGGCAACGGTGACGATAAAATAATTCTATTGCAATGGATCTTTAATAATGCTATGGATACTGATTGTGTATTTAAGTAGGTAAGTAAGCGGGCAGCTAATTTTGCGGCCCTAGGGACCTGCTCGGTCCCCAAATAACGATGACAGCTGGCATGGCCAGCAAAACGTAACTTTCAGCCACCAATTAACGTATGTAAAACCACTAAAACATCATAGTGTGGTGAAAAAAATTATACATACTTTCGATACATGCGATTGCATACAATCGAAGCTCACAACTGAGTTTAAATCAGCTGATTTTCACTTCCTAGGGAGAAAAGTGAAAAGACCTACTTTAAGCTCTTTAAATACGGCTGTTTTTGCTGCAGTATGACTCAGCGTTTGCAGTATGCCTCAATGTTTTAATAAATATTTGCTAGTTAATTTGTCGATAGTGTAATGCAGGTTAATCTTATATAATTCATTACAAGGACCAACCACCAAACCACATACTTCAGATTCAGTTAAGCCTAAAATTATTCAAAGATCCCGTGGGTGATAACATAGGTACCAAAAAGATATTTTTTAGATTTTAAGATGAAAAATTAACTGATGAAGAAGTGGATGAAGCAACAGTCTGATCTAGAGTTAAGTTCACAAGAACAGTGGGAATGAAGCTAGTAATGCCTCTCACATTGAACAGATCCAAAACTGGGTTCCTAGGCAAGACTAGCAACTTTCCGTAGAACGAAGACGAGTATTGGTGTTAGCTTCGAACTTACCATTCCCGGAGCTCACATTGAGCATACACCATACCGGAGCTCACAATGAGCATACACACTTCCGGAGCTCACATTGTGCATACACACTGCCGGAGCTCACATTGAGCATACACACTGCCGGAGCTCACATTGACCATGCACACTTCCGGAGCTCAGGTCGACTTACATACCAGAGCTCACATTGCATTACAAAATCCAAGTTGTAAATTTTAATCAAACCTTAAGATTTAAGTGTCCACAGTTAAGTACAAGACATCTTTTAAAAAAGTGACATATATTTTCTTTAAATAACTTCTCCTTATACCGGAGCTCACATTACTGTGTAATACCATGGAGCTCACATTGGTTGCCAAACGCGTATGTGTGTGTGTGTGTGTGTGTCTGTGTGTCTGGATGTGTACAGAGCTAGAGACCACACCTGTGGTCCGATTTCGATGAAATTTGGTATGTAGGTTCTAATCCATGGTATCTCCAGGCGTTTTTTTCATTTTTTTGAAATTTTTATTTTTAATGGGGATTTTCTCATAAAAACCCATAAAAAACCGGAAAAATCGGATTTTCTCAAAAATGGCCCGAACGATTTTGATAAAAATTTAGTATGTTGTAGCCGTTTAAATTCTGAATAAAATGGTACAAATCCCATATCTGTAAAAATTACGGTTTAAAAGTTATGGTCAAATATGTTATTTTCCCATAAAAACCCTATAAAATAACGAAAATAGGATTTCAGAAAAAAATCCAAGTTTGATTTAACATAGTCTGTTATAGTCTTTACAGTTTTGATAGTTTTTTTTTTAATTTTTTAGAAATTTTTATTTTTAATGAGGATTTTCCCATAAAACCCCATAAAATAACGGAAAAATATGATTTTCCCAAAAATGGCCTGAACGATTTTGATAAAAATTTAGTATGTTATAGTCCTTTATATTCTGAACAAAATGGTACAAATCCCATTTCTGTAAAAATTACGGTTCAAAAGTTATTGTAAATTATGTCATTTTCCCATAAAACCCCAATAAAATAACAGAAAAATCGGATTTCCCAAAAATTGCCCGAACGATTTTGATAAAAATTTAGCATGTCATATAGAACATGCTACCTATTGGCCTATTGGTTTGATATGATAAAATGTTTTGTATGTGTGTTTTTTTATGTTTATTGTCCTTTAAATTCTGAACAATATTGTACAAATCCCATTTGCGTATATTTACACTCACCACTTACACATGATAAAGGTTGTTGACAAACTTATGGGAGAAAGTATGTGTCAGAATGCTGATACCGTTTATTTATAATGCAATACAACTTCATTTTACCATACATAAAATACTGTGCATGTACAACGTATATATCATAATTTTTAAAAACCAAATTATCAAGGTTTTTTCATAGGGGGGTTGTCAATGTTGTCATTTTAAAGATTAAATTTAAATACTAAATATTTGTATGCTCAGTACTGGACAATAAATCCTTCTTTCTTAACACTATGTCTATTGTTTTCACATTTTCAATGGGAAGACAATGGTGATGTCTACAAGACCGAAGATGTTTAGTATTTTGCCCTGAAAACGGCTTCTGCCTTCTTTAACAACTATCACTGTAGTTTTACGTTTTTGAAATTTTTTCTTTATACAGTACCGATAATCGGCTATTCAGAAATTTTGAGCTCTAGCGTACCTCTAAAACAACATTGTGGATCCCACAAATACAGGTGTATACACCAACTTAAAGATTATGTTCACAAATATATTTTCAATGTTTTGTTGTAGAATTGTTCGGTGACAAGACATCAACCATCATGATGAGTGTTGGAGGAGCTGTCAACTTCTTAGGACAACTCGTCTCAGACCAGATGTTTCTTCTCCTCGGAGTTGCATATTTCAGATTCATTGCTGCCTTGTTTTTGGCATCTTTCGCTGTGTTACTGTGAGTTTTGTTGTTCAAAATGCATATTAATAATTAAATATTAGTACTCAGCAGATTAGCACTTTTAATAATTACTAGTGTACATGTTACTCGAAATCGAGCAATTGCAAAGTATTACAGGAGTTGCTTGAAAACGAATGACGGTACATGTTACTCGAAATCGAGCAATTGCAAAGTATTACAGGAGTTGCTTGAAAACGAATGACGGTCATCATTTCCAATGAGTTTAAAAGAGTCAACTCAAACTACTCAATGATTATTTAACTAATGGAAATACTCACGATGATCATAACAGGTTAATGTAATCAACATTTCTTGTAAATATCTTATCATTTTTCAAAATCTGATCTCGTTTTAGTGTTTTCCAAAAATGTTTCCCACTTACAGCCACGTTAGGTTGTCCATGTTTATTTTCTAAATAATTTACATATTGACTCATGACTGTTTACAATTAATATATGTTCTTCTTCTCACTTTTAATTTCTGACAACAGCTGGAGTTTCATAACAATGTTTGTTTCCCATGGTAATACAAGGGAATGTTTCTTATGGTGAAATACAAAACTTTAAAGGGCCCCAGGGCATCATTCTCTAATTATTTCCCTAAAAAGAAGGTTTCCTGCACAACTTCATGTTACGCTCTTTCCAATGACAAAAAACATGTCAATCGGTTAAGTAGTTTCGGAGGCGTAATTGTCACAAATAACCTGCTTGCATAGATTTTTATGGGTTGAAGTTGATTCAAGTCGCCCTTGGATCACATAATTTGATAATAATGATAGTATTGTTAGGCTAGGTGGGTAGGAAAGTGTAGATGTTTACCTTATTTGCTTTTGGGATAAAACTATGAGATAAAATTTTGATTTTACAGACTGATTTCTCTTCCTAAAGACTCAAGCTCTCGTGACAAGCCAAAGGTTCATTCCAGTTTTAGCCATCTACCCAATCCTTAGTGACCATTACAGGTAATTTTATGTATTTGTCTGTATAATATAATTATTTTATTCCTTAAATTAGCCAAACTAACTGCATTGTCCACATTAAAACCATAGAAAATGCTAGAATGTCTTTGACATATCCTTGTGCAAACATAAAATATATTCTTAACTCTTTCAAAGTTTGGTTAGACGTGGAATATAAATTAGGTTGCATTAATTTATTACACTGTGACAATTTTGTTTCGAGCAAGAAGCCTATGAATTACTGTACAGTATTACTATTTCTTCTTCTTGTTAAGGATGATTTTGAACTCTCTTTTTGCTTTCATCTACGCCTGTGGAATTTTAAAGTTGTTTTTGTTAGGGAACGGTCCAAACCGTTGTTGTTACTGCTGTTGTTAACATTTGTGTACATTTACATACTTAAAGCCAATATTTGAATAAACTTTAGAACTTTGTATTTCAGGTCTGAAATCTCCTGGAGCCATCAAACGTGATGAAATGAGGCAAATCAGTGTACCAGAGACATTATATGACAAAAATACACCTAAACTAATTTTTACGACTTTCAAGTTTCAAGGTTTTATCTTTAAAATTCATTTTATGGACCTTCGATACAGAAACCCACTTTTAATCCCATGTCAACACAATGTAAGAAAGTTGTCCAGCGTCCTGTAATTGCAAAAAGGAGAGTGAATTCTAGAAAATAATTTGTAAAGGCTTTAAAGTGACATCAAAAGGTAAATTAAGAACACAAGTGGAATTCAAACAGTTATATTTCAACAAGCATATTAAAAGGTATATAAAAGGCACAACGTACACTAGAGTGTTAGTAGAAAACATAAAAAAACATTAACATTATATATAGGCCTATTTACTTAAAAATTCCTAAATAAGGTGATTTACAATTCTTATTGCTATAATTGATTTAAGCTCTTACTTGTCCAAACACAATTTCTATAAACATCTATACTCAACAACTTATAACAACTTACACAAATTTGTCAGGAGGGTCTATATACCCTTTACCCTTTAACAGATCGACCAAGAGAGATTATATAAGTTATGATTAAATTGAATCAATACAGTAGATCAGAGTTAGGCCATGAAAATGTTAAGTTCCCGTTTTTGGTACCAGAGAGCTAATATACGAGGTCTGTTCAGAAAGCAAAAAAAATTTCCATGTGACGTCAAAAATTTCTGGAGCAAACACATACGCCTACTCATTGACTGTCCAGACATCACATCGGGAGTGTTATTGTGCTACCTGTTGTCACAAAATTTTAAAAAGTTAAAAAAATATGATGCAATTGAAAATCATGGCAGTAAAGTGGTGTGGTTTGCCATGTTTTTTTTCCATATACTTAAAAAAGAAATTTCTGTCCGGAAATTGTGTGTTCAGATCCAAAATGACCAAACAAAAGTTGGGAGACCAACATTTTGTTCTATACATAAGGAGTTTTTTTCATTGCTTATTACTTTTTATTTTATTTTAAAACATTTGTTACTTACTGAACAGCCCTCTTTTCTACGTTATACCTTTATAACATGGAAGCACCACCATAATATCAGTCTATAAATTGATCTTACACCACATTCAGGGAGTTTTACATTAGGAAGACAATTATTCTCGTAATTGTGTCTAAATTATCAGATACATTTTGACTCTTTTGTGCGTACAACTCCTGTGCTATTTTTATCCTTATAGTAAAACTTCATATACATCTATAAACATCAACCAGTCACATCAAAAAGTCTAAAATAAATTGAAAGCAATTAATGAATTAATATAAATGTGGCTAAAGTAGTGTTTCCAATAATTTAATTTAGTATTTTAAATCTATTTGACCGATTAAATTTATAAGAAATTTTATTTAAACGTGATCAGTCATACAAGGCGTTAGTTCTTTTATGTACAAAGTGCTATGCCAAAATGTTTGTGAAATTGTGATAAAGTTTACCAAATACAACAGTCTTTTGTCATTTTTCCGACAACTACATTTCAAACAGAAATTAAATCTTGCCTACTTAACGTTACATATTAAATTAAGCTACAACTAAATAGTTTTGCCATTAATCTATTGAAGGATTAGTTTTTGTCTTATACTATTGTTCGCTCTGAATGGTTGTCTACAGTCAATGTATTGTCAGCAACCTGCACAAAATTTACAATCAAATGTTTTATCTGTAGGTTGTTTTAAGTTACCATTATCTGCATTAGAAGACTTTACAAATTCAATTTATTAAAAGCTTCAACTCCCTGTAATACCATAAAATATAATTATGAAACACAATAAAACAGTCCAACTATCAATGGTGGTGTTGAAGCCTCTAGAGTTTGATGCTTTTAGCGGTTTGACTATAATCTTCTCCCAGAGAATCGCCACATTACTGACATTAGCTCTTAAAGTTTCTTGATATTGATTCAAAATATTGGTTTTGTAACGCATTAGCTGTTTTACCTCATTCTCAATTTTAGTAATTGTGACAGTAATCGCTAAAACCATTACTACCACATTACCTAATTGGTACAAACTATTACATTTAAAAACATTTATAATTATCTAGACTCATAACCCACATTTCACAACACACAACGACAGAACAAACCACACAACTAAAAGTTCATCTAAATCCAACAATCTTTTTCACTAGAATCATATATAAAACTAGACATCTCATCCTTATGGATCAGCTGAAGACAATGTTATTGTTTGTTCCGTAGCACTGTAGAGCTCGTGTTTTGTTTAAAATTAGTTTCTTGTTATTTCAGTCATTTAAAACCTCGTTTAACCAAATAAAACGATCTAATCATAAACAATAACTCGTCCCATAGTTATATAACCACACAGTAAAGCACAAATCATGAACCATCAAATAATAGAAAAAATTTAGTCAACGTGAACTAGTAACAAAAAACGAGCTTCAAAATTTACAATGGATGAGAAGTCTACTTGTGTTGGTTAGTCTATGCTATGATTTAACATCCTTACACGCTAAGGTAATATATGGTTTGATTCTGGAGTATTACAGTTGCTTTCCAAGTCTTCCATGAAAATTACAACCACATAGCTTTTAAAGTTTAAGATAAACATAAATCAGGCTATCATGGTAACATGTGATGACGAAATAAAACTAAAACCCAGCGTAAGCTACATGTAAAAATTTGGCAAAAGCCAGACATTAATCAGAACATTAAAGAGCCCTAAACATTCCTACAGTATAATAATAATAAAATAAATAAAATTGTAACAAAATATAAATAATTGTGGTTATATATTAATCTTTTCATTACATATGGATTCTAACTCCCCGATAGTTAGTACAAGCGTATATAAAAAGGCAGTACAATGTGTTGATGCCGAGGTTAACATAAGCAGTCTTAGTGATTAAGTAATTACATTTTATATAACGCAGTGACGGATTTGATTCACATGATTACAATACAATTAAAACCTACAACAGTAGAGATAATGTGCGATAACCTGTGGAGTTATTAAATAAGGTAAAATCCACTTATGCCTACTAAGTTTTCACTTAAGATATAAAACAGTTTTTAATAAAAATAAAATAAATATTTATATAATAAGCGTCACTGTTAAAGTGTTCAAAATATAAGGAGGAGGCGTTTAAGCTGCCATGGATAAAGGAAATCAATTAAATTTAAAATTGTAGAGCAAGAAGAGAGGTAACAAAATTTATCTTATCTATAAAAATAAAATTTAATAATTTTAGATCTCCATATAAGTTTAAAACTCAAATACATAATGAATCTTTGGCATTAATAGGATAAATATAGGTTATAGAATAGGAAATATATTGGTTATAAATTTTAAATATTAGATAAGTTATAGCAATTTAAGGCAAAAATCTGACTCGAGAACCAGCTTAACTTTTACAAGATGATATTTGGTGATAGGAAGATCTTTGGGAGATTCATTCAGGTTGCACAGGCTCGGACGGAATCTCAGGCATAGGAGCTGAAAAATGGCGAAAAACATTAAAAACTAAAATACTATACAGGGTGTCACCTAAGTACAAAAAAATTAAGAATGTTTTATACCGATAGGTGATTAACTAATTAGTGAGTAGGTCTCGTTTTTTTTTATTATTTCAAATAATTTCTTGATGAGCATTGTACGTGTTGTTAGATTTACGTAAAGTAAATAAAAGAAACCTACTGTGTTTGCCGAAGCCAACACAGGGCAAAAAGACTGCAAACATAACTTTTTCTATTGAAAATTAAAATTGACTTCTAAACTCTTCTCCTCTGTAATTGTAAAATTAAAAATATTGTTAGTAAATAATTCAAAGGTTAAGTTTTATCCGATTCAAATAATTTGAAGCTTTTACAGATTAGGCTAAGGCATTCACAAGTTGACACTATCAGATCTTCATGCAAGAACATGTTATGACTCATAAGAGGTCATTAACGTACACAAACACACCAATGAACACGTGTCAACTAAGAGTTGCGACACCCATTAGGCTAGTAACCAACTACAGTACCCGGCAAACTGAGATTAAATTGTACTTTCTTTAGCCATTCAAAGACAATGAAGAATACAAAGGTTTGGTGTAAATTAAGTATTTTGATTACATAGAAAGTTCTATGTTTATTAAATCACTTTTAGTTGTAACTTGTTAACAGTTAATTCCTTGAACTTTTGCAAAAAACTAAAAAAAAACTATTTTAAATAAACACTAAGCAAAACTGTTAAATGAGTAAATTAATGAATAAATAATAAATCAATGAGATCTCTTAGTGAAAATTTGTTGAGTTGAAACTTGATCAACCAGTGTATTAGCACCCTTTGTCCAACTACTCGTCATGTTAATAATGTCAGTGAAAACACAACTAAAAATACTTTTTTACGCCACACTACTCTGTTTTAACGAGCGTCCCACTCAAGAATTTAGTCCAGAAAACAGCTGTTTGCCGCAAGCTTAATCAATGGGGTTACAGCCAAAGAATTCATGGCTATTCATGGGGGTGTTGAGTTTTTACCGGACACCAACCAAGCTGATTATATTTGGAAATGAGTGTTATAAACAAAAACATAACCTCACTTAAAATTTTTAGTCCTTTGATCGGTGGGAATATATGATGATTTGTACAGATTTCTTGTTGTTAAGATAACTTAAGAGAAGTATGGCGTAAAATATTGTACGTCACTCGTCCAAAATGTGTACCGGACTCGTATGGTAATCCCGCACTCGACTTAGTCTCGCATGGGAACGACCACACTTGTCCGGTACACATCTATTTTCGGGACTAGTAACGTAATATACTATAACACAAACACACGTAATGACTACTGTCGAGGAAAAAATATGTGCACTTGAGTCCCAAAACGCCATCTCATTCATTCTAGGCAAATAGAACTTCCCTTTTTGCTACAGCAGGAGAATTTCGTGAACAGTTAAAAATATTTCTGCTAAACAAGAAAATTATAATGAGCAAAAGTCCCTAAAAGTAGGTAGGCCTACTGGTTATGTAGAAGCGCTGCATTTAAAGTGAAGTTAAAACTTTATGTAAAGTAGAAACAACTTTACCAATAGTTTTAAAATTTAGCTTTCTTAGTTTCTTGTAAACGTTATATTGTCGCCTGGTCTTTATACATAATACCCTCTCCATGTCGGGCGGGAGCTCACACACTCTGTGATGTTGCCAATGTCTACCTGGCTACCACACACATACATTAAACAGCACCACCACAGAATTCACTGACTGCAAATGGTACTATCTTCAATTTGATTATTGCTTTAGCACAATCAGATAATTTCAGATATATAGTGCAAACTTAACTGCACATATTTTTTCCTCAACATTAGAAGTGCAATAGCCCTCAAAATGTGCAAAAAACTCTGACACCATTACCACAAAATGTGTGTGTACAATGTTTAAAATTAACTATGGGCATGATGAATTAAAATAACGTTTATCTTGTTTCTAAAAAAAATGGACAGATAGCTTTTACTTTACTATCTATTATCTAAGCTATTAGCCTATACGAGGGATGTCCATAAATTAAGATCATCATCGCTCCCGTCGCAGCCAAGCAACCGAGTTCAAATCTGAGTCCAACGTTGTGTTCTTTATTTCATCTACTGTCCAGCTGTTTTCACCCCTTTTGGGGCAATTAGTTTCATCATACTATCCAAAAAGGTAACGAAAGATACCCGCCTCTATCAGAAAATGTTATGGATCATAAACATTATCAAATGACGTCACAGGCCTCAAGTAAACATGTGTATTAATTTTTAAATAAACTGTCAAAAAAATATAATCCAGATGTTGCAGTTATTAGTATATATCAGGCCAGTGACGTCAATTTTTATAATCCATACTGTTTTCTATTCTAAAGTCCGTACAACCATGAAAATACCTACCTACCTACGAAAATAGGGGTGGTTAGCTGTTGAATGAATCCGATTGAGGTCAACTTTAAATCAAGAACAAAAGTAAGTGAAAAAATACCTATTAGTATATAAAAATATTATAATCACAAACTGTTATTGCCAATTAGTATTTTTTGTATTGTTAATGTTGCAAGGAAACAAAATCGCCCATATGGAGCAGACCACCATAACACAAACTAATTTATGTTCTTCCTACTATGAGTAGACTGAAATTTACTATGGATAAGAGGAACACAGTTTATGACTGAAACTAACACAAAGATAACCAAACAAATACTAAAATCTAAAGAAGTACGGCTATTTAATTTACAATACTTTTATCTGCACATAAACTATAACATTTTACGGGTGAAAAACAAACACACATAAAATGATATGATTTATTTCAATAAATAATGTATCTATAAATGTGCCCAAAAGCTCGCAAACACACCCACAACTTTCCTGAGTTTATTTGGAAATGTCCTTAAATCTTCTAAACTTCAGGATCAGCTTGGGGAAGTTGTTCATAGGAAGAATTTCCTCGCCACCCTTGAGTAAAAACATCCCAGATAATATTCTACAAAATGTTAAATTAAACATACCAAAATCCCAAAATATCAGGATTATCTCAAGAAATTTTACATGTGGGAGATTATTTTTGCGTCGGGTAGCCTAATTATTTACCCATTGTAATTTTTTTTTTGTCAGCTATTAATCATTCATTGATAGCAAAATAAATGATAGTCTACCTAGTATTATTTTATCTTTTGAATAGGTTGAAAAATTTAAACCAATAATTATCAATGTCACTAAATCGTTGAGCCCGATAGCTGTTGGGATAATACATAGGCCTGTAATGTACCTTGAACTGATAGAAAATTAGATCAAAATCCAAAATATTGACAGAATTCTAAATTTTATTTGTGAAAGTTTTTTTGAACATCTTCATTCATCTGGTGTGAAAGAACTCGTGTTTGAAGGCCTGAACTCAAATTCTGAAAAATACTGCTAGTAATCATGTTTGGAAGAGAATATCTACAGCAATCGTTTAACCAACAATATATTAAAGTTACTTTTAGTGTAATGAAATCAGAAACAATAATTATTCTTATGTTTTGTAATGTAAAATTATAAGGCCCCAGACTTCCATGGTCAAAGAAGAATTTTGAACTTTGTTCTTCAGGAGATTACTGTGTCGTTAGATTGGCAAAAATACTTGCAGACTTAAAAGAATCCGAAGATTAAATTGATGCAATGCATCAGAAGCGTCAACCTAATTTTTGCCAATTGATTGATGCAGTCATCTCTGAAGACCATGATTATATATTACATCAAATTAAAATTGTATCCACATCCCCAAGGTTAATTCTGCAACTACAACTATTTAAAAAACAGATTAGCAATGGTTTATTTTTGCTTTTAAAAGTTCAACTTACATTCATGCATTCCTACCATATGGTAAGAAAACAAACAAAACAAGTAGGCTACACTTGTTGAGCTACATTTAGGCGGCACAAATGAAAAAACCTATTTTTTTAAAGTTTATTAGAACATATACACAAAGGGCAGAGTTATTTTTGACCTAAGTTCTAAAATTAAAGATAAGGTTAAAATAAAGCTATCATAAAGTAATTTATTAAAAACTTACGCAATGTAGGATACATGTTTCCCTCGGTGGGTCCTGGGTTGGCGATAAATCCAACGGGGGCCCCAGGCGGGGGAGCGGAGGGGATGGTGTCTGGAGCACCTGGTGGTGGGGCCATGGGGGCTTGGTATACCGGCACTGTACCCAGGAATATTGGCACCTCACCATACAAGTTACTATGGCAACCGCTGACTTCTGCTGTCACCTGAAATATTACATAACCTAGAATAAGTTAAATATAGGGATTGTTCAGGTTTCATCTGATGCAATACCAAATATGCAAAAGGATTATAAGTGTCTAAACACTTTCTGAATCCATCGTTTTCTGAAATAAAACACTATGCAACCCTTGTGATTTGTTATATACCATGGAATGAAAATTTGGGTGTACTTCACAGCTGGTGAGTCAAAATAAGTTTAAGCCTTCAATTATAGAATCAAAAAACTATGAAGAGTGATTTACCTACCTTAATCAGGTTACAACCATCAGAAAAAGTAGCTTAGGCAGTTTTAAACCCAATTTCATGAACTGTTTCGTCTCCTATTTACTATCAGACTGTGATTAACCATTCACCTAAAGAGAGTCAACTGTTATTAAATTACAAAACTGAACTCTAGAAATAAATAAATCACTAGAGGGGCGAAGTACTTAGTGAATTTACCTTTTAGTTACCATTCATCACTCGGCTGGATCATCAGCTCTATAATGAACACCTTAATCGTAAAAGTCGGTTAATTAGGACGCGAAAAAGGATGTTACAGAGAAAACCCTTATTGTAGTATAGATTTTTTGTAAACTATCCGATGCGACAGAAGACGTACTCTGCACACTTGCCGTTGAAACATACCTGGAGTGAGTAGCCGCAGTTGATGATAGAGCACTGGTCCAGATTACAAGGAGGCATCATCGGCACAGCTATCTGATGCGTGTAAGACTTGGAGCCGTTAGCCTCTATAGCGTCCAAAGTCAACTTGACAATCTCCACCTTGTCCTCGCGCTCCTTGTTCTTCGGCTCTCGAGCTTTCCATTTGAGCACCTACAGAGGCGTCAATTTACTAACTCATTAAGGATGACAAATTGAAATGTCACTTAGACAAATGTAAAAGGTGTCAAGTAATGACAATAAGATAGTATAGTTTACCTCGTCAAGTAGGCCTAATCCAAATTTTAGAGATAAGTTGATTGACCTACATGTTTGGCGGTTGAGTAACTTATAATTTAATTTAAATTTTTTAACAGAGATTGGCAGCCTCTTTTAACCTTGCATTTATCCTGCCACAAAGGCTAAATCGGCATTGCGCGAAACTTATCTAGCAAAGCAAGGGGTGAACTGGTACACTGCAACAGTGTACTGATTAGAATGGGCCGGATATCAGGATCCGGAATCTTCAACATCGATGACCTAGCCATCAATTCACCATTAAAAGTTTAACGCTTTGGGCACAATGACTGGTTTTGTCTTAGGTACAAATGAAACATAGCTAAACCCTCATACAGTTAAAATTTAATCAGTGGTATGTGAGGTAAAGAATCCTTAAATACTTGATTGTCGATCACAGATTGTCTTCAGTTTTAACTTTTTTTAAAGGTTCTTTATCAGGGATGTAGCAGTATACAATATAAAAAGAAAGATTTTAAGGGGTCATGGTCATAATCACACCTATTTACAACATAAATTAATTATTCTTTAAATAGCTTGGACAAAGTTTTTTCTAGTGGGGTGGTATAATTAGAACCCATTTTATACATCCTGGAGTCATTTTGATAGATTAGGCTTCCTTACATTAATCTGTAGTTTAAATTTCATTCACCAAATGCTGCATGTCTAGTTTCATTGCAAGCGTAGCATTGTTAAAGCTTGCAACGCATCAAAATATATAAAAAAATATGAGACCAGCACAAAACAAAGGTAGAGCTAAGTGCTATTATGACGATTGCTGTTATAGAGTTTATTGCAGCTGCTGCTTAGAATGTTGCGTTACATAGATACACCTAATCGACATTTTGTTTGTACACATAAATGTAATAAAGGGAGTTAAGGAAGCATATTTATCACTAATATTCCTAGTTTTACATAATTAGGGTTTAATGAGCCCCCTCTCTCGAGCTGAAAGATATGAAGTTATAGGGAGCTTTGAAATTAAAATAACCCCTTAAAAACTCCTCACCTTCTCCAATCGAATGACCACGCTGTCCACCCGCACATTGCTGGCGTTATCCACCTCCAGGGTGACCGGGATGTTCTGTCCCGGTACATACCCGGAGAACGGCAGGTTGATGACCATAGTTAGAGGTCCGGACTTGCACCAACAGCAGCAAAAGTACTTCTCAACCTCCAACTTTACTGGTTCCTAAAGAAAACAATATCTGTTAGTAAAACCTGTAAAACTTTAGGCCTAATACTGTATTCTGAAATGGCCACCATACGAATTTAGGTATTTTTAGACCAAGTTGCTTAAGCAACCCAAATATGAGTGAATGATGAGTGTAAAATATTCTGAGATGATCTGTGTAGCTCTGTTAGATCTTTAGCCACCACCAATAAAAATTAGAGGGCAGCGTTAAAAGATAAATAGGTGCTTGTGATACTAGGGCATATGATAGGCAAACTTAACTTAACTTATAATAGCAAACTTGTACAACTGCACTAAAAAATACGGTGGGAATGCAGCTATAGGCATATATTGGTAACTCAAATAGGCCTATGAGGGACAAATAAGAAGGAGGTATCCTCGTAATCAGAGCTACATTCTTATTCTCACAATACACAACATTTTACTAGACTGTACCGCATTTAACTACAGACTACCTACCAATAAAGAAATTAGGCAAACATACCATTATTTAGGTTTTGCTAACGTATCATGACATTTTGTACACACCTTTGCCTTCAGATTGTAGTTCAGGTCAACCGGAGTGACTACTGTAAATACTTTCTCCACGTGTTGGTCGAATTTCCACGGTCGATCGAGGGTAGCCGTCACAGTATACCGAATGTTTCCATGCTCTCCCTCGAAAGACGAAGGGAGCATTGGCGGAAGAGTTGTACTGAAGGGATACACATGATCTCCAGGAGGAATCTCTATCTCACCTAACAACCGATGACAATTAAGGACCAATTAATTTCTAATAAGAAAAAGAAGAATAATTGAAAATATGTTGTAAATTTTTCTCTATTCACTTGTTCTACATGTTTTCCAGTGTGTGGAAGACATTTATTTTCATGAAGAAGTCGCACTATAGCCTACCATTTTGTTAGCCAGTCTATTCTTGCGGTTTAAACCGCAAAAAGCTTACCATAGCTCAAGAAATTTGAGTCAAATAATTAACACAGATAAATTTAGTGCCATGGTATTAACACCTAATTATAGCATATAATTAGCCTATGGTACTTCAAATTAATGACATAACGAAACTCTCCCTATTTTAATGTGATGTGGAAAGTAAAATAAAAAGTAGGCAATTAAAAATATGTCTTAGCCTACAACACTTAAAACATAATCAATTACACTTATAAACCTACTGTTAACTCACAAAACAGTAAATATCAAAGAAGGTTTCAAGTGGTATTGTTGATATATATTTACCGCATTGTGAGTAAATATGATTTGTGTTATTAGATGTATTTTTATTTGCTTTTCGTGAATCTAATAGCACATAGCATACAATGCTGATTAGGTCTGAGAAATTATTTAATGTGATGCACAATTTAATGGAGAAAAATAGGGTTTCCCCACCGAAGGTTTGACAAGTTCAGAATATTTGCAGTAAAAACAAGTTTGATTGGACATAAAGAGGAGTGAACTACAATGCATTTTTGTTCATTTTCTAAGTTTTGTTAGCCTATATTGAATTTTAGCCTCCTGATCGCATTTATTTACTGAATGAAGCGAGAAGACATCTGTACCGGCCTGACGATGACACTTATGTGAGTCAAAACCGGTGACAATTTAGCAACACATTGCATAAATGTAGGTATTTAGGCCAACACCAATTCTAAGTTTTACATAGTTCGCTCCTTCATTCTAGGCTACACAATTTAATCATGGATCCAGTAACTTACCTAAGTTAATTGTTATGTGATATTAAAAACAACATTAACTTTGAAGTTAGAACATACAATTAAATTAATACCCATTGGAAACTATAACTGCTGGTAAGTGTAATTGTTATAAGCCAGCAATAAAAATGTTACACATACTGTTTGGGCCTCCAGCAAGATTATATTTGTTGGAGAAATATTCCTCAGTTGCAGTGAAGGTGACTATTTCATTCCCCGTGTTGCCATCATTATTTCTGACGCTTTCAGTCTCACTCCACGATGTTTTCGCAACTCCCACGAACTGTATTACAATTGCTGTAAAAAAGAAATTACAAATTTGCCAAAGTAATTTAAACCAGGCTTAATTAATGCGCAAGTTAGGACTAAGATTTACAGTTTGTTTTTTATTATTATTTTTTTGACCCTTGTAAGTTATACATGGAACCTTCCAGGTTTTATGTGGGTAACTTACATGCATTATTCCAAAATCAAATTAAGTTACATTAATTGATCAGGGTGTCCACAGAAAATTTGTCATTAATTTCCATGACTATCCATGACCATTTACCATTGATTTCCATGACTCACGAACTTTACTCGAAAATTATAATATAACATACACACACATGATATTGCCTAGACAAGTTATTTCTCAGAAAATACTGAAACATGTATTACCGTAACAGAAAACAATAGAGTACAATAGGTAAAACAATGAACTATTACAGACTCAAAACTCACGACTGTAATAGGCCTAAATTGAATTGTCAAACATTTGTGAAACATCCTGAAAAATGAAACAATGGTCCGACTAGAGCATTGAATGGTCCCCTAAAATCCATTCATCATTGGGGATTTCCATGACTTTCCATTACTTTTTGTCTATTTCCATGACTTTCAATGACCAGAATTTTTTCCATGACTATCCCTGACATTCCAGAATGTGGACACCCTGATTGATGTAGGCCTAGTAGACGTTACTTGCGCTAGCCTAAGTAGGACCTAAAACATTTGGTTTGGACCTGTCACTAGGTCTAACAAAAAGCGTAAAAAGTGCCAGTGATGTAACTTAAAAGTTGTGAGGAGGCACAATACAATATGAAAAACACTGGCTTTTATAAATCATAATTTAAAATAACCAAATGATTTGGAACCATGGTCTTCAGTGTTAGGCCTATGGTTAGGTTACCTTGGTGAGTAGGTTAGGTAAAGATTTAGGATCTTAAGATCAGGTTAGAGTCAAAAATGTTCCTGTTTTAACTTGATGACTCAAGGTTGATGGGAGACGCCCATTTAGCAGCAAAAGTTACTAACTTTTAACTAACCTCTTATTTTCTTCGGTTTGTCTAGCTTAAATTGAAGCCTTCCAGTGACATTTGTACCAGCATAGTAAGCTCCAGTTGGGCTGTCAAGAATTATTTGAAAGTTCGTAAGGCCCATGATTCAAATTATAGTCTTATCCAACTTGATTGAAATGCAGGCAACAACTAAACAAATGCCAGACTTATTTCTAACTGTTAATAATTATCCGGTTACTCATTGAACTTAGTCTAGTAATCAAACAAATGCTGCGAATGCTTTTTTCGATCTATGCTCTTCTTCTATGATGGAATTTCAATTGAAATTGAAACCATTACATCATTTCTAAATATAAACACTTTCTCACAGACATGCATGCACTATTCATTCAATTCTCCAACCAGTCCACGCAATCGCAATCTCCTACCCTACTTCCCTTCCCTTGTTTGAAGTTTGAAGTTAGGCCTAGAGAACACAGAACAGCTGATCATCAGTTGAGCAAATTGTTCTTATCCTTCTCTTTTCCTATGGTTTGTTTAATGATTTGCGCAGACTGGTTTGTTAATCATGAGGTTTTTTTTATTCACTACTTATTACATATTAAATCTTTTATACCGAGTGTTTGTAAAAACCTATTTTGATAAACATTGATTTTAAAATATGCTAATTAGAAGAAAAAATCCAGTAGATTAACGTTTTCTTTTTTATTAACTACATTTTACATAAGATAATTAATTGTTTAATAGCAACAACATTAAGTCAATTTAGTCGTTAAAGACGCACCCGTTTCGGCCGTTTCCATTTGAGAATTCAGATTTTACAACAGGATTATAATTCTTTTTGTACTTTTGTAAATTATATAATAAAAGCATTTTGTCGTCATCAGCGCACTCAAACATTTCCAATATGAATATTGTAATATTTTTACTCATTGGTCAAACATCGTGTTCTATTACCCTATTCATAGCTTTCAGCTTTGGGTAAATATATCTAAATGTTGACTTAAAGGTTGTCTAGTAAGTTAAAATTAAAATACAGCTAATTTATTTAAATATTGTTTGTTTATTCCTAAGCACCGCGGGAGACCGAGCCGTTGGCTCGGTGCAGTGTGTAGTTTATTTCGATTCTATTCAATTAGTTTATTAATGGCATTAACCAAAATACAATGACATAGATAAAACATACCCTTTAGTAGATTCATGGACTAGCCAACAAAAGTAGACTTCCCATCCCATTGTAAATTTTGAAGTTCGTTTTTCGTGTCTAGTTCATGTCCGGTGACACTGATGGTGGCTAGTGACGATGAAATGTTGTTTCTATTATTTTAGAGTTAATTTCATGATTTGTGCTTTACTGTTTGGTTATATAACTAGCGGATGAGTTATTGTTTATGATTATATCGTTTTATTTGGTTAAACGGTGTTTTAAACGACTGGAATAACAAGAAACAAAATTGTAAACAAAACACGACATCAATTACAGTACCCGCACAGAACTATAACGATAAAATTGGCTCCAGCTGTTCCATAAGGATGAGAAATCTACTAAAAAGGGAGTATGTTTTATCCATGGTAGATTTCTCATCCTTAGAACAGCTGGAGCCAATTTTATTGTTACAGTAGTTCCGTCCGGTGCACTTAAAAGTCGTGTTTTTTTACAGGTTTTTTTCAACGTTGTTTGAACCCAGAAGGTTTTTTTGTTTTTTCAGTAATTTAAAACCGCGTTTGACCTAATAAAACGATCTAATCATAAACAATAACTCGTCCCCTAGTTTCACAAATCATGAAATTAACCCTAAGACAATAGAAACAAAATTTCGTCTACACTGGCAGCAACCACATGTCTGACAGTCACCAGACATGAACTAGCCATAGGAAAAACGAGCTTCAAAATTTAAAAAGGGGATGAGATGTCTACTTTGTGTTGCTTAGTCTATGACTATATAAAGACTTAAACTAATAAGCATTTAACAATAAAATTATTGACAAGAAAGATTTCGATTGTGAAAGCAATATAAAGGAAATTCACGATTTATTTTAATCTGATAGATTTTGGCTTTTATTAAGTTTTCAGTGGAAGTTCAATCTATTATTATGATAGAAATTTTTAGCCTATTAATCCACAACAGATTCATTTATTTTACAGTCGATGATAAAAATCCGTTTTTTATATTGCATAGCATATACTTCCATATATATACATATATATCCAGTAATCTTTCGGCAGAGATGACTAATCTTTGCGCAATAGTAAACTGATGTTTTTCTCTTTGTGCTGAATATTGTAATTATTTGCTAGTTTCATTGACTATTGGATACAAAGCTAGTATACTGTTGAGGCTTGTTATAAAAACATGTTAACTTTTTAAATTTACAAAATGAGTTGAGTATTGTTCAAAATACGAATTTTCCTGAGGTATTGGCTGCACCACAATCACGATTTAGGCTAGAAATAGTATATTATGAAACTAGTGCTGAAAATCGATGAAGTCGAGTGTGAGATTACCATACCATTGAAGTCCAATAAACACATTTTGGACGATTAATGTACTATTTTTTATGCCATACTACTCTAAGGTATAAGATAGAGACGATTGAAGAAAACATAACAATCCGCTCCAGTATGGCAGAAGAACGTGTGAAATGTCAGGCTACGCTGAATACTAGTGGATAGTGTGTCTGGGATATGGTGAATTATCGAAGACTAATCACGACTCAGTTGAACTGAAAAATTGGAACTCTGGCCGCGGGAAACAGGAAGTCATTATTTTATGCGATATTTTACAAAATACAATATTTTACACCATACTATTCTATAAGCTAACTTAAGAATAAATCATAACAACTAAACAAAAATATTTACAACATTTGAATAAAATTGTTGAAGCCGCTTTAAAGCCACTCAAACAATATCTGGCATATATCTGTCGAGGAATACATGCAACATTTATCTACTTTTGAATGCCTCTAATATTTTGATGCACGATTTTTAAACGGCTCCTGAGCAAGCTTTCCACGTCTTCCTAGGGCCCATAATTATTATGGATTATATTGATTATCATACAGTCAACTTTTCATGACATAGTTATACATATATATATATATACATGTATATATATACAACTGCTGACACATAATCATTGGTAACGTCATGATTATTCTAGACAGTTTTTTAATCGTGCTTCACACAGCTAGAAAATATAGTAAACGGAGATGCTGATTGGTTCGGTAAACGCCAAACGGTAGTGTCTGCATGCGCCGCCAGAGTTCTTCTGTCTGTTTTGTTTTTCTCATTTCAGTTTTCAACAGTTTGTAGTTTGTTTTGTTCTTCCAGTTCCAATCCAACAACAGTTCGTCTGTTGCAAGTTTGTCAAACGAGGTTCGTGTCCGCGTATGCTTGTTTCTGTCGAGTTTTGATAAATCTGGTTTGTGTTAGTATGAAGTTGTGCTTGTGAATCTAGATTAGCTACGCACATGTCTGTGTGAAATATCAAAGTGGTAGTTTGTTTTCGTACTTCGACGAACGAGGTAATGTGGGTGACAGTGCTTTGTTGTGCCGTTTCAGTGTAAACATGGGGAGTACTCAGAGTTCGAAAGTTGAAAATCCTCCTCTTCCAGTTGAGTACCCAAGAACTAACAATGTTAGGGCCAGCATACGATCGGCAAGAGTGCCGATGCCAGACCAGAATGAACTTGAGAGAAGGTTCAACAAAGTTTTGGTAAGCAATGGAATATTATCCTAACCGTAATATACTGTAAGTTAACTTAGTTATTTATTTGGCAGAAGATACGCGTGGAATCCACGCCGTACATTAGGCGTCCGGCAGTTACTGTCATAACCTAACCTAGAACTAACCAAACTTGCTGATAATGAAAAAATCGAATAAAGGTTAAATTCTGTTCATAAAATGAAATTATAAGTGCCTCACGTTCTATCAAAAGATGTACAGTTAAGAAGAAACGGCATTCTAAGCAAAATCGTTGACAAAATGTTAGTGTCACCAATAGGATTTGATCACCTAGGCCTACCTCCTGTACATCAGCCGAGTAGGCTTAACTTATTCTATCCACTACACCAAGAACATCGATGTCTGTACATCGTGTCGGTTGTGGTACTGGTAATGGTGTTCCAGGGCCCACAACCCACTGACGGCACTGCTGGACGCCTTATCCACGTTCTGTCACCAGACGCTTATCCTCTGCGTGTTTATTTTTGTTTCATCGGTGTAAGCAGCTTATAAATGAATTAAACATTTTAAGATAAGTTTAAAAACCACGATGTCTATCTAACTTGGTTTCAAAAGCTGTTAGTGTGTTTGCAAATACACTCTTTCAGAACATGAAACATAAGTAAACTTGTGGACTTACTGATAAAAGTTACTAAACTTTCAGGTACAATACCGGTACTCAGTTCACAAAACTTAACTTGTGGTTTTAGGGAATATCCCCTCCACGTCTTGATTCTACGATTAAGGCATTGCTCAACAGCTGAGATTTGTCAAAACGTCAATCAGCTGAACCTAACATCAACGCAAAAAAGTGGACGGGAGAACCTTCTCTCAAACCGCCTATATTTTTAGAACGGAAAATAAGTTTTTTTAATACAGAAAACAACAGTGGAGTGATTTAATGATCTGGATGACCGGGATTGTTCCGGGTTTTGTCACAATACACTAAAGTTTGTCTCGGAAGAATATTTGTCCTGTGACACTAAAAAAGATTCCAGTAACTTTATAGGCTAGGTCTATTAGCCTAACTTGGCCGTGAGGGGGGGGGGGGGGCAGAGAGAGACAATAATAGCCTATAGTGCCCCGGATTTTCTCCAAAACGATTTTAACACAAGTGAGAAAAAGACAATGCTCACTAGTT
Organism: Macrosteles quadrilineatus; assembly: GCF_028750875.1. Lineage (NCBI taxonomy): Eukaryota > Metazoa > Arthropoda > Insecta > Hemiptera > Cicadellidae > Macrosteles > Macrosteles quadrilineatus. The sequence goes on from NW_026542602.1 coordinate 62,117,337, forward strand.
TTTACATCTCATTCTTTATGATTTGTGATCAACACCTTTGTAACTGTTCCTAACTTGATATGCAGTACCGTAATTTAAGTTAAAGCTTTTCAAACAAAGCCTATGAGGTAAAGCCTGTCAACATAAGAAGTAGGTTACGTACACTAGAAATTTGGCTTGTCAATTTAATATGAAAGCTGTATCGTCAGCTGAATTGACCATGTGTATGCTACGGTTTTTTTCAAACGACGTGATGTGCGGCGATATGTGTTTGAACGATAGGCCTATTTTAGATGGATCCAGTCTTGAACTGAGAAGCCGAATTGAACAAGTGTAGGTCTAGGTTTAGACTTTTAGAGTTTGTCAAAATTGTGCCCTCATTGAGTTTGTATCTTGCTACAACTTAGGCCAATTGTTTTAGGTAACCTAATAATGTTTTGAGTCTGATTATTACTTGAAGAAACAACTAGTCAGCCACTAAATTAAATAAGGATCCAAGCCTTTCTCTTTTTTAAGTCTACCCAATTGTAAACCTGCGTACAGTAACTTTCAACTCTAAGTATGTCATGCCTCATCCCGATCTTTTTTTACAATATTTTTCATAGTGATTGTAAATCATTGTGCAAGACTCTGTTTTAACAATAACTTAACAACCTACTGTACACTTTTGAATTTTTCACACTTTCTGTAATTTAAGATCGTTTTTAGACCCAGATGTCACTTGTCAGTGGATATCAGTCATAAGGTCGACATTAGCTTACATTGTAACTACAGAGTCTGGACTGTTCCCTTAGGCCTACAGTAGCACAGAAAACGTACTACTATAGTACGTTTTCTGTGACAGTAGGTGGCACGGTAAGACCTAGACCCGGGACCGATTTACTTTTTCATTTTGGTGTCCCCAGAGCCAAAAAACACTATTCTTTCAAATTTTCATGTAGGCCTACGTATAGGCCTATTATGTGTGCGTGAACACGATTAGCCTAACTCGAGTAATTTTGGGTCGTTTTGGATTAAATTTGGCTTGAAGGTGTAGGGCAGGATGAACTTAACTTAAGAGTTCTAAACCAACTAGATTGGGTCATGGTAATGGAGTACCGGTAGCCTACCTAATACTTAGTGGTTTTAAAAATAATAAAAAATTAGGGTTTTCAATAATAATTTTTCCTTAAAATATAAACATGTCCATTTTTATTACAGCCATCGTGTAAGTTAGAGCATAAAAAACAAATAAGTAATTTTGTATACAGTAGTACCCCGGTTAACCGAAACCCGGGTCAACTGAAACGGTTCCTTAAATTAATTCAGGGCTAAAATATAAGCGCAATTATATGTAAACAGCAAGGTGTAGCACCGAGCACCTCTCTACTTTCCTAACACATTGTAACATTTTTAGCCTAAATAAAACACTGTATTGTAGCCTATAGACATTGTTTTAAATTCATTTTTCCTTCAGACCGTGGTGATACATAGGCGATATCCATATTACAATAATCAGCAATAAAATTGCGTAGGTACTACTTACATACATGCTCAAACCCCCTCAGCTCCTGGACTATTATCTAAATGGGGAACAACTAGCCTATGTCTAGTTTATGGAAATATTTGGGTAAAAATCCAATCAGACAAATTTAAATTCTCTTAGAATGCAGGTTTGCTGCGATTGATATATATTTGTTACCAATTTGAATTGACCATGGGCGGGGGGGGGGGGGGGGGGGGTGAAAACAATGTCAAATGCTATCCATGAATGATGAACACATTTTGCTGCCAATGTTAAAACGATGTAGTTTCTTAATGTCGTCTTTTCAACATGAATAAAAAAAAATTGTGTAGTCTATGTTGGGACTAGTGGACGTCTATTGGGCGCCCAGTGCACGATGTGGCAACAGCGCTCCGTCATCGTGCTCCGGGCATGGCAATCATCGCCGGCATAACACATAACATCACACCCTGTAGCGGTAGCGTCCACGCCTACAATCGACACCTAGTGCACAATTTGTATTCAAGAGAAACTGTGCTCGAACTTGCGTGCTCGACTGCGATCAGGGCCTACAAAACATAAACATAACGGAAATGTTAAGAGAAATTTTTAAGTGTGGCATATATGCCTATGTGGGTTATAAAACCCAGAAATTTATTAGCATTGGTTTATTTTCTGTTGTAAATTCTAGATAATTATAACGTCTAGTGCCCAATTTAGATGAGGATTCTTTACTCTCCAATAATTATTACCTCTTAACTCTTCAATATCCTCTTGACAACAATCCTCTTGATTTAGATGATTATGTCGTCTGCAATGGTAATTTTTAAACAAATTAGCTGGAGACCGGAAACCCGATTGAAGTATGGATTCACTTTTCTTCATCTAGGGTATTCGCCTCTGTTGTAATTTGGTAAGGTCATTCAAGTTTACAAACTGAGAGTTCATCGTATTTTTGATAATTTTAAAAATTTGGTCTAATGAGAGAAAATGGCACTAATATTGAATCGAAATTTTGTGCTAAATAAAAAATACGTTAACCATAGACTTTAGATAGGTCTAGGTACGGTACTGTACTGGACGAGAAGTTAAGTTCCTAAAAACTCCGAATATAACATGATTTTAGAGTCGTAGGGATGGCTAAGTTATGGGGTCGTTCAATATCATAGCTGATAATGGTTATAATAAATACGGTAATGAAAATACATTTCTATCAAGATTTCGTTTCACAGAGTTTAGAAAACTTAAACCCAGTAGAGCCACTCATCCAAATATCGTGTTAAGAGTACTTAAATCTTAAAAACCCCCAACATGTGGTCTTCTTCGGAATCGTTCTGCGTCAGATGTTCGATGTAAAAACTCGTGTCGTGCATATTGTTGGCGAGAGTAAGAAGAAGGTGCATGTGGGAGTGCCGGCAGATGGCGTTGCAGCCGGATGTACTCTTGTACGCACGCGCGCCCACCAGCTAAATGTCAGGTTTAATGCTAGCTTGACATTAGGAAAATTAAATGGGATGAGTCTGACGGATTCGTCAAAGCCCTTGTGGTAAACTGATCGGCTTCAAGTTTCCGCTCCAATGTCTTTTCGGTGCCTTTGATGTGGGGGTTGTGGGTATTTTCATCAGCTGTTAGTGGTAGCATTGACTATATAGTCAATGGTGGTAGTGTTGGCATCTCGGTCGATGGCGATGATGATGTTATTTTCTGAACACTCAAACATTCGTAGAAATAGTTCGATTTGGTTACGGGATTCCGTCACTCTCAACGTACGGTACCTCAAGCTTAGTAATTGCGTTATCATTTGCTTTTGTCGTGCATTTATAAAAAAAATTAATGGTTAGAATAGTACAGTAACAGATAACGTTGAAACTACATCGTGTTGTTATTCATTGTCTTTCCAGATAGTAGGCTAACGTAGAAAGGGTTTCAAAAATATTTGGACAAACGAACACGTATTTATTGCACCCGAGGAGGGTTTTTACTCATTGTCACTCAATAGTTCATTTCAAAACTATAAAACCCTCCAACCCTCTTAGTTTCCAAATCGTCCCCGGGCTGAACGACTGTCATAAAACCTGTAGTGTCATGTAGGGGATGGTCAAGGGTGACAGTCACTGCAGGTGGTTAGGTCGTGATTTATTTTCTACGTACGACCACACACGTTTAGATGTGCAAGATAAGCTTGACAACAGTTTCTTGTTAACTTGACGACCTAGGTTTACGTAAAAAAATACAGTACGTAGTTGGCTTGAGTGTTTTTTGACATATGAAACATGTGCAGTTACAACAAGATGGAAACTTATATTTAGAGAGAATAGAAACACGCCTAGATTGAAAATGTTGAAAAAAGTGTGTGTTTACATCATAATATTAATATCCCAAGTATTGAGAGTCTGATGGTGCTTCCTCAAAAGAAGTAGGCTTTAGAAAGTAAAACGATTTGAAAGAAGCTATGTTAACGAATTACCTTTTTAACCCATCTACGTATGTAATCAAACATACAGTGGAAACTCGATAACAAGACGTTCAAGTCACCCTTGATGTCATTTTCAAATATCTAAAATCTACACAACCCTAATTACATGTTATTGCATACCTCGATGAGAGGTCAACCTTGATAACAAGTCATTTTTTAAATAATCCCCATAAGTCTTGTTATCGAGGCTCTACTGTATAGACAACGTGTAAGCCTAAACTTTCAGGTACTGTTAAGGGTTGGCAACAAATCAATGCAGTTTTGTCGTAAGTAAAATAAGTTTTGCCTACATATTCAAAAGAGTAGCTCAAGTCCGATAGTGTTAACTTTTCCTCCGTTGTTAACCCATTCAACTCGGTTGTCATTGGACACTTCCGTCTCAGCACTAGGTGCAGCAAGTCAGCGTCAGCAATGCAGAATGCTCACTGCTGAAGCGACGTTTTGTAACCGACTGTACTTGGTTTGCGCAGTTCACCTAGTGGCATTAGTGGTATGAACATGTATTTGCCTATGTTCCATAACTTTCCGCTGCAAATTTAGGCGTTATCGGGTTCGTTCTGAAATAAAAGTAAAGAATTTGCCAATAACTGGACACTGATCCGGAACATCTTGAGCCAGTAGACAGGCTACATTACAGAACTATTACGATCTTATTCACCCAAGAAAGTTAGCTGTTTCACCTGAAATAGGTACTGAAGCTGTAAATTAAATTTATTGTTGTTCAGTATTAGTTCTATCGTTTTGACCTGGTTCAAAAATTTAGCCCACAGAGAGCCTGCGTGCTAGAAAAATACAAATTAACACGGATACCTCATTTTAGGCCTATTTTTTATTTGTGTGCAACGGAAACAGTTTGTTCATGAAATACTTGGATTTATTTTCATCTCGTATAATCTGCTCTTCACTTATACTTAGACTCCATAATTATACACATTATACTGTACTGTAGCCTAATTACAAATCATTTTCACTCTTCGAACACATTTCCAATAATTTTGTTAGAGCTAAAGAAATTAGAAGTGATTTTCAGTTAAAGTGGAAGTACTTAACTGTGTGATTGTTCTCATAATACATCTAGGCACTGATTCCTCAAGAGCTGTAGGCTACTTACTGAGAGAACATAAAACAAATGATGGTCCGTTGAATATTGATTGTAAATATAATCAGCTGTCTTCATTCCCATTGTTGTCATATCTTAAGCCAATCATATAGAATGGTAAGAAAAAGAAATACAGTCGAGTCTGACGCTTCAAATTAGTACAAAGTGGTGTAAACAGTAAATTCGCGCGTCATCAAAATTACCCAACGTTTTGTAATCAAACGTCCAATTAAATTACGCTCCAAGCCGAATGTTGATATTGGTCCTGAACCCACATCTGCTCAACATCTGCCCCCCCCCCCCCAATCGATCTGTCTGGCTGTCTAGTTATTGCTGATCGAATCCCTCCACAATAGCAGAAACAACAGCTGTTTCCGATATCGAGGTTCAAAGGGGTCCTTCCAAGATTGGTTCAAATGTCAATAAGAAAATTTAGAAGCAGCTTGATATTAACACAAATTAATCTTGAAAGTGGGACAAAAACTTCAAAGAACACCTTGGACAATTCAGTTTCTTAATGTTTTATGTTTTAATTTATGAACATTATGTAAATTTGTGGTAGGCTCCAACTGTTGATCGTGAGATACTTAAATCATTCATCGATCGTGCATCAGATTATTTCCGCGATAAGGTTGTCTATAAACGCCGGAACTTATTCTATGTTGTAATAAATTGTAATTTGAGTATCGTTTTTGGACCCAGATGCAGGTTATCAATTAATTAATAATGCTATCTAACAAAAAGTTGACTTAAGACGGTATTGATACCAGGGTTCGGGCCGTTGCCTTGCCTCAAAAGTGTAAAATGCAAGTGGATTAGATATACACACTAAAATAAATAGAAAAACAATATGTGAAGTAGATATAAATTAAGAAACTATACAGTATCAAAAATGTAATGTTAATAATGGAACCCCCTCCTAGGTGTAATAGGGAGCCCCCCTATTATACCTACTAGGTTGAAAGTTGTTCAATCGGAGTTTCGGTCAATAAATTATTATAAATGTTTTCATCGTGGTGTTTAAACTGCACAAAATGATTAAAAAACGGATGGCTAAAAAAAATGCTAAATTGTTATAAGTTCGCTTAAAAAGTGTGCAAGTGACTACCACAACGAATTTGTCATACAATTAATTGTCAGACAATAAGACAAGCTCCCACGATTGTGATAAAGTGTACAATTATTCATACAATGCAAGGCCGGCCTGTTCACATGTAGAACTTGTGGCTTCATGCACCCAACGCGAGCCATCCTTGTGTGTCTTGCCCTTGCATCGAACACGACTTCCGGTTAAGTGATTATTGCCTGTTTCCGGTGTGCGAGAGGGAATAGTGAGTGTGGAAGCTCAATAACGTGTGACGCACGAAGAATCCTTTCGTGACTGTAGGAAGATTATATCATGTTATTAATTTACATGAGTGACAGGAATAGTACGACAAGTATATTCTCCTCTAATACAATACAAGACAGCAAAAAAGTAAAAGTGGCAACACCGCAGTAGCGGCCTATCGACACGGCTGTTGCATGATGGCGCCTGGGCAATGTTTTTGTTTACACAGTAGTGCCAATACGCCGGCCGGTGCGACGTTGCCAAACACTAACGCCTGCCCAACGATCACATATAAGACCAACGCCTGCCCTGCATTAGAAGGCTATGCTTTGGGTTTAAGATATCCTATTTTTCTTGTACTGGTTTTGATGAGTTTGTCAACTAAGGGATGTGTTTTGTAAGTGGTTACCTATACACCTTATTGATTGTAATGCTTGCTTTTCATTACGAAAATTGAACTTACCGCATGAAAAATTAATTAGTTGTTGCTCACGATGAGTGAATTGGACAGTTATAGAAATAGTGTTTAATTTAGGAGGTTATACATGTCTAAGGTAAACTATTGTAGATTTTAGTGCTCAATGCGAATTTTAGGCACCACAGGTGCTAACTAAGCTAAATCTGTCCACTGTTGATTGGGAGTGTCTTTTTAAAGAGATTCTTAGATTCTTAGAAATGTTAGGCCTATACATCAATTGCCAGGTTTTCTGTCTTCACAAAATTGCACGTATCTTCAAATCTTGCTCGATACGAAATTTATTGCAGGTTCAGTGTGTGACGCCTATTTTCATTGTGAATCGTGATGCTCTCAATACAAATGTTTATAACAAATTTGCAGGCATGGTTTTGGTTCAAGGAGACCTTTAAACTACCCGATTATCCAACTTATCAATGTTTCAAGTTTCAGTAGAACCCTTGACGACATTGACGTGAACGATGCGAAGAATGCAGCGTTATCACATGTCGTGATGGAAGTAGATAAGATTCCCGTTCTATCGTATATTTGTGACAAGATCCAGACAAGAGTATATTATCACTGATTATCGCTACGTAGGATTCCACGCAATCCACTGTGGCAAGCTTCTTATCGCTGGTTGTATGTTGGATGGTTGGAATCCAGTGGATAGTGTTTGTAGATGTTAATTAGATTTCATATCATTCGTGAGAGATTACGCTGCAGATTCCATAGTCTGTTATCACTGATCATCTGGTGGATTCTGTGGTTATTGCTTTATTAGTTCTGTTGATTATCTGTTGTGGGAAGATTTTGCTTTTCTTATACTTAACTCAGAATAGGTGTTTTTATCACTTGCTTATGAAACAATATGATTGTGATCGACTTGTGATGCTGGATATTTTAGTTCTTAGTTCAAAATGGGACTTATAAACGAATTATGTATTTTTTAAAGGAATCTAATAGTGCATGTGTCCTTGCATACAAGTTTAATAGTTTACCTTCTTACACCCTTACTGTATTTACTGATTTATTTTCGTAAATGCGAAATTTGAACGAAAACGTTTTTTTGCATTGCAAGTAAAAATGTTTGATTATTGTTAGCTGTAGACCAAAATGTCACCACATACTTCCAATTGGACTAGGTTTCAAAACAGGAACGAACCATTTTATCTTTAAATCTATTAACCTCAGTGTGAAATAATAACACCGTCTATACTGTATCTCCAACGCGAAGGCCGAATCTTGCACCTGAAGGCGCGGAAGCGGACCGCAACCGCTTCAATTTGGGCTAATCGTCCTTCGCCACAACCTATTACTTGCAACCTATTACTGCCGCAATTAAGCAAATTTGGACGGTTCAGCTTTCTGTTTGCTCTATTTGACTAGAACTTCCGTGAAGGTATGATTGTCTATAAGAATATTTCCTGTGCAATAGCTACGTTCTGTAGCTATGTGTACGTTCAAGTACCTATTTGAACATTGGCAAAAATGTGTTAACTGCAACATTAATGCATTATTGCGTTGGAATTCAGAGGCAATGCGTATTTTAACATATCAACGTACTACCATTGAATGACGAACCAAAATGCATATCCATGGGTAATTTTGAAACACTAAATTTTCATATTCACGGGATTTTACATTTTTAATGTAGGCCTATGGTTCGCCTGAATCGCACAAGATACGCTCATGTCGAGTTGAGATATTTGACCTCGGGATATTGCAATAGCGTGTGAGGTCAACCCAATTTGTGTCTATTAAAGCAGTAGGGGAGCCGCATACGCGCTGTTGTGCATGCAAGCTGGATGTCCCTTTAAACGGGTTTAAACCGAATATCTGGTCAAGGGAATGTAAACAAACGAAGATAATAGTTGGAGATAAATGACGTGGTAATATTATAGGACAGTATGTATGTAATGTAACTGACGAGTCTTTGAATCATGCTTAGTTTGGAAACTCAATATTTTTACAGTATGTTACGCTAAATCTCTGAATTCGGGTCCGGAATTTTTACAAAGTTCGCGATGTGGTCAGTGTGGCATACTCACGTCGTGGAAAGGCATTTTATTCGAACTTTGGCCAAAGCCAAATGCCTACAACGGGTAGGTAAAATTATCTACTCAAATTCCGAAGTTCCAAAGTTCTTTGGGGATTGAGCAAATCAAAAATACAACGCCACATGGTGTGGACAGAAGTGATTGCCCATATTAGAATGGGGGTATGTTTAGTTAATCTTTACTTCATAATTGTTAGTTAATACCCTGGGAATTTACCGGGCATAAAAAATAGTTCAAGCGAACCTGCTGTATTAGGTTTTTGCGTTGTACTCGTGTAGTATAGCCTCTACAGAAGTCTTTTGCAAAGCTCCTGACGTGCCTCCAGTATCTTTGGGAGGATAAGGATTTTGGAATTCGGGGCTGGGCTACTGTGCTGTGGGGAACTAGCCGAGTATAGTGGAGACCGATACGAGTTTTTGTCGCGGTAATCTACCCACGGGCTGACACATTTCAGATTATACCAGCTTTCACTTGGGGATCTGTTATGTACTATTAGACGTTCTTTGGTGGGTTGTCAGCAGCTTGACAATTTTCAGATTTACCTCTGGATTTGTTGTTCGATTTCGTGCGTACTCAGTGAGGTATGATGGGATTTCCATGAAAGAAAAGCCTGACAACACTGTACATAAATCTAACAGCACCGCATGTTACGCTGATATGAGCATTTGTCTGTAAAAGAACATGGTTCACCCATATTGACAATATGTGATGTGTAAATAGGCGACCGAGTTTGCTTAAACACTACAGTACAGTACATAGTAGTGTTCAACACTACAGTTCAGCAAAATTAGTATTCTGTACTAGTAGCAGCGACGGTTTGTTTCTGTAGAAAGGCGAACTGAAAAAATAATTATTTGTGATTTTAATTCCAGCATAACCTTGTTCTTATCAGGTTCATTACCGGTAATCTTATAAAAAAACTTTCGACAAAAAACTCAAAAAATTAAGATGGCATATTAGATTTAAATCAATTCCTAATTTAAAATCCAGTTCTCGTCATTGATCTCTACTTCAACAATTTTCTTGACGCTACAGTGTTTGCTTTGCATCATGTACTTGTGACCTATTTAATAAACATACTAGCTGTATAAAGTATTATAAAACAAAACCATTTCACTGTACGTAAATTTTCGTGAACAAGATTCTCCGTTATATTTTCCAAGTAAAATTACGACCTTGTTAAAACAAGTCTGTCAAAACTATCCTCACTTGCCAAGATATTTTCATGCCTCGTCAAGCCAAGAAATACACTTGCGGTTATATCAGTTTGTTGATAATTCCAGTGTTGTTTCAACTATATTTAGCAGATCTGCTTCTTGTACGCAAATAGTTTATTCTCTGCGTCGTGTTGTGTTTATTTTGTTAATTGCTTGGTTATGATGCTCTCTTCTCTACACACTAGTTGAAAAGATTTAAGAGAAGAGACTTTATTGTACACTCTTTATTCTGTGTTAGTAAGTTGCTGCTGCCAAATTTGCTGTATGTTATGTATAGGACGAGTTGGAACCAACTTCCATAGAAAGTGTAAAGTCAAAATCAACTAAAGGTACAAAACTGTGTTTCTTATGTTGACATAGGTACTTAATTAGGGGTGTTCAGCATGTTTTTCGTCATTTACTTCCTAAAAAAATTGACAATTTTAGATGGATTGGACCACTTTAAAATTCAAACATAAATACAATACCCCTAATGTAACCTTAGCAACATGGATGAGCCACTGAACGCTTAACATTCATGGGAACTCTAATATTGCTAAGGATATAATTACTTTAACGAAATATTTTAAACTGGACCGTTTTGGCCATATTATTTAGCATTTCACAAAATTCTTTCAGGTTGTGAAAACCATTTAGAGTAATGAATAAAAACTAGAGAGGTCGTCCAGTGGTCGAAAACTCGACCAAAAATATCTAATGTACAGACTTTTCTATTTTCACCCCACACTGTAAATGGAACATGTGATTGGAATTTCTTCCATTTGGTTTGATTTTCTGTTAATATTTTGTTGTAATTTCGTCATTAGCAAGACCCATGTTAATTTTTAAAATTTAAAATTCATTTTTTGTGCTTTTTTTAGCCTATTTTAATTTAGAAAGGGATTCTGCACACCTACAGGAAAATATCTTTCTAACAGTATGCGTAGATCTCCCCTATGATGCACACGAGCTAAGAAAAAAGGTTTTAAAGAAACTTGCCTATTAATATATAGAGATAGTTGAGCAATGAAACTATAGCTTTGATGGTCCTGACTCTAGCACCCTCTCAACACAGAAGCCAGTTAGTTGATGGTCGATGACTACTGGACACATTCTCACTAGGAACGGTCGTACTCGTAAGGACCATTTGGTCGGTGGTTGCTGGGCAAGGCGGGTCGCATTCCTTGCCCACATGCCCCGGTGCCCCGTGCCCAGTGCCCGGCCCAGCGCTGTGAATCACAGACCGGTCTTGCCCGGTATTATTGTCTATTGTCTGACAGTCGGTCATGTTTGGTACGCTACGTTGTACACACGCCGCCGCTATACGGGTAGAGGTCACGGAGATAGCCACTGATGGAAAATACATCGAGTTATACTTTGAATACTTTACAATGAAATGGCGACCATACAAAGTAGGTAGCCAAGTATGAATGGAGATGAGTGTAGGATCTTGTAGTCTTGTTAGTGAGGCCGACTTATTCCTCAGACACAGCTGTTAATTAATAGCCCATTCAGCTACAGTAATGGCAACTAAGGGGCCTACCGTTTATAGTGGAATCCGAACCACATTTTTGCCTTAGTATATACGAATTGGTATAATTTTCAGGATAGTACTTATACTTTATACTTTTATTTGAAATGGTGACCATACAAAGTATGTATTTTAAGCCAAGTATGAATGGAGATGAGTGTATGATGAGTGACGCAATCTTGTAGTCTTGTTAGTGAGGGCCGACTTATTCCTGAGACACATCTGTTAATTAATAGCCCATACAGCTAATGACAACTGGACGTACAGTTTATAGTGGAATCCGAACCACATTTTTGCCTTGGTATATACGAATTGGTATAATTTTCAGGATAGTACTGCGGATAGTCGTAGTACTCACTGCGGACGTTAATCCACACCAGGGAGTATCGCATCCACAGTGCATGTCTATAAATATCCACAATGTAACCTCCTAGTAGCTGGATTACAGGACGACGCCACCTAACCCAGTACAGCCTGTGGTTAACCCCTATAACATAACCGTTAAAAATGAATTCCCCAAGAGCCAGGATGCGCTTTAATATTCTTTAGGTCATAACCAGTCCTTAAAGAACCCTAGTAAACTAACAAACCCAAACGTCACGAAACGAAAACATCACCCCCAAGCCTCAGTGCTAAGTCCGCTTTAATGAATGACCTCTTTGAATTGTGTGCAGTTAATACGGTATACAGGTATTTCGGTGGTGTACTCATTGTATACCACCTATTAATATTGTTGTTGTGGTGTACCTATTGTTTACACGTTATAGTTTTTGTTCAAATGATGGTCTGGTGATATTATATTTTGATATTAGGATTTCGTTAAGCAAATTTGGGTTTATGGGGTTGGATACTCTATTTTATAAGGTGTATAAGTATAAAAGTTTATAAGTATAAAGTGTTATAAGTATTGAACGGTGTTACTTTTTGGTTGCTGGCTCTTAGTCTACCATGGTTTGGTTTCATACTATTCATACTAGGAACCACCAACATAACAACATAAACGGCACGGATTATAAACATAAACAAATTACGTCATTGGCCCTAATCATAAATACTAATTGTACCGCAACAGCTGGCCTGGCATTTTTTAATAATAATACACACGTGTTTACTATCGTGCAAGTGACGTCATTTGTTTCAAGTTTGTGATTCATACAGTTTCTGCTCTAATTTTCGTGCTAGAAACCTATGCATCTTCTAGACTGCGTAATTTATTTTTGAATATACCAACCAGAGAGCGCAGAATAGAAATTCTGTGCTTTCTATTCTGTGCTCTCTGATACCAACAGTACATTGTGGTATATCCACTAAACAAGTGAGCGAGTTTTAACTATGTGGTTATGTTTCAATGGTTTTCGTAAATAGTTCAAACAAAACTATCGAAATCAAACAAATATTTATAAGTGACTTCCGTTGTATTTTGATTGGCTTTCCTACAAATTGGCCCTCGTTTGTGAATGTTCACACTATTATAGTCTGTATGATGGAACCTGTCTGACCCACCGTCTACCTGGGACTGGCCCATGACCAGGAGACGGGTTCCACCATACAGACTATAGCCGAGAATTGAGTTACTATCTCTTGTATCGCAGTGTAGACGAAGGATGTAGATGAAGCACCAACATCTGTAGAAGGGTGCGAGCGCAGCTGCCGTGCTATTAGGAGACAGGTTCCACCATACATACTATAGCCGAGAATTAAGTTATCTCTTGTATCGCAGTGTAGACGAAGGATGTAGATGAAGCACCAACATCTGTAGAAGGGTGCGAGCGCAGCTGCCGTGCTATTAGGAGACAGGTTCCACCATACAGACTATAGCCGGGAATTGAGTTACTATCTCTTGTATCGGAGTGTAGACGAAGGATGTAAGATGAAAGCACCAACATCTGTAGAAGGGTGCGAGCGCAGCTGCCGTGCTATTAGGAGACAGGTTCCACCATACAGACTATAGCCGGGAATTGAGTTACTATCTCTTGTATCGGAGTGTAGACGAAGGATGTAAGATGAAAGCACCAACATCTGTAGAAGGGTGCGAGCGCAGCTGCCGTGCTATTAGGAGACAGGTTCCACCATACAGACTATAGCCGGGAATTGAGTTACTATCTCTTGTATCGGAGTGTAGACGAAGGATGTAAGATGAAAGCACCATCTGTAGAAGGGTGCGAGCGCAGCTGCCGTGCTATTTTTGCCGCGTTTGGAGCCAGAATGCGCGGGTAAACACGGAAACGCCGAGGGCGATCCTGAAATACTACGAGAGTTGACATTTCCGCACATCTCTGCGTGTACATAGAGTAATGACTCGATACGTTGGTCACAGAGTAATAACTCCAGCTCAACTTTCCCATGGCGTGCTAACTGTTGGAACATTCTTTCACACAGGAGTTGTTGCAACATTCCAATTTGTAGGTTACATGCTGTATACGTCTTTATTATCAATATTGTACATTGTAGAAAGTAATTGCTTGTCGTTTCCGCATGGCCTGAAATTATGTATCAATTTTATAGTAGTGTTTCTTTTGGCGAATTTTCCAATAGGGAAAAAGCTATAATTGATGTTGGATTGGAAAGATCTAGGCCCGGAACCGATTTAAATTATCATTTTGATGTCCCCAGAGGTCATAAACAGTATAGGTTAAAATTTGTCTTGTCCGTTTTTTTCGAAATTTGGCTACACTTGCAAGATCGGTAATGGGAACAGGTTAATATGGAGGTTTGAAGCTTTTCAAACATTTGTCTTTAAAAATTTCACCTTTTACACATAAAAATGCCCGATTTTAAACAATCGTGATCTTTTAAAGAATTGCTGTAAGATTAAAGGTCCGAGAAAATAAAAAACACCCTGTAGATTTTAAATTCTCATGTTATTCTTATATGTTCTTGCGGAGAAAATGTAAACTGTTGTAGTTAGCTTGTTTATGGATACATCTTGTGTATTTTATTCTATACTATTCATATTTTATAAAAAAAAACTTTTCCCTCTCCTGTATGAGAAAACCTAAGTGCTACTAAATTGAATTTCATTTTACTGGGTAATAAATAACTTATTTATGAAATATCAGCCTAAAGTAGAAATCAAATGAAATTCGCCTTAGTCTGCAGGTTTGATGCGGCGGGGGTAATTTAATAAGTTTTGACACAATTATGAGGTTTAGCAAGAGGCCAGTAGCAATAGCGATAGCGATAGCCTACAAAGGCACTCCCACGATCAATTAACATAAGGTAACGGAGCCGTTTGTCAGACGTTGCATGCATAATGTATGAGTGGCGAACTTCGTGGACCATCCCACAACCTCCGGGCTCTGGGCTCTGTGCAGTATCAGGACGATCCTTTGTGCTCTGGATGTTGTGGGAGTTTTTCGGAAGCCCTCATGTCAAACAGACACTGCAGAAGTGGACTATGGTAGAGGGTCGCGCCTCTCAAGATGATCTGATTCTTTAGACAAGGGGCAGCTGGGTCCAGACTCGAAACTTCGAAAATACTAGGACCATTTAACCGCACATGTCCAAATTTATCTTATTGATAAAAAAAGTGCCTTACGTCTTGTGTAGCCCACAAGTAAGCGAATCACCAGACATCTTACATGAATGATTCTAGAGTGACGTGATCGTTTGTTTGGTCATCGCAGATGATTGGCGCCGTCAATGCGGAATTCCGGTCCTACACGCGCCGGTCAACCTTGGGCTACTTGTACACACTGGACCATTCAATATTGTGGTGGACTACAGTCGGATACTTCTGACGTTGTGTTTGGCTAACCAGCTACTTGTACACACTGGACCATTCAATATTGTGGTGGACTATAGTCGGATACTTCTGACGTTGGGCTGCTTGTACATTCTGGACTAATAATATTTTGGTGCACTATAGTCGCATACTTCGGATGTTGTGCTACTTGTTTACACTGGACCATGCAATATTGTGGTGCACTACAGCACTACAGTCGGATACTTCCTACGTTGTGCTGCTTGTACATCCTGGACTATTAATATTTTGGTGCACTATAGTGGGATACTTCTGACGTTGTGCTACTTGTACATCCTGGACTATTAATATTGTGGTGCACTACAGTCGGATACTTCCTACGTTGTGCTGCTTGTACATCATGGACTATTTAATATTGTGGTGCACTATAGTAGGATACTTCTGACGTTGTGTTCGGTCAATCTTAAGCCACTTGTACACTGGGTAATTTAATATTGTGATGCATTTTAGTCGGATACTTCTGACGTTGTGTTAACATAAATGTTTTTTACGTCGTGCCCCTGAACATATGTGTTTTACCCTGTTCAGAGCCAATCCCATATTGCTGAGATGGCTCTAACGGCCTTTGATTGTCATATGTCTGCAGAGAGAGATGGTCTAGTGGTAGAGCGCGGGTCATCTGTCCCCGAGGTCCTCGGTTCAAATCCTGCCAATCACCAATGGATTTAACCTGAGTTATAATGTCGCGACCCCCTATAGACGTAGTCTGAAGTAAAGTGGAAAACGTCGGGCTAGAATCTAAAGGGGGACAACTATCCTAGTGTCAAAGTTTGAATTAGATTTGAATGTCGCCAATCAGAAGGCTGGTCACGGGTTGCGGTGCTCGCGGCAGTTCATGATTACTCTATTTCTCCGTTGATAGATCAGTGCCCGAGGAGGTCGTCTTTATTCTTTCAAATTAATTCGTTGGGAGGGCCTTGGAAGGCAGGTCCTTGATTTATGTCGCTGGTTGAGTCATTTAACACGCAATTCTAAGGAGGAGGTGTTTTGGATTGATGTGGGGAAATTGAAATTAGGAAAATAATATTAATAGGAAAAAGGGTCTAGATGACAACAATAGATATTAAAGTTGAGCATTGTGGAGGTATCAGTTTACCGAAAATGATATGTTTTTTTCGAGAGCAGTCCCGAAATCTGCGTACAAAAGCTTTATTTACAGCGACTTCATTATCCAAAATAATGAAGCGTGACACATTTCACCTACGTGATGGAAGTCATTAATTTATTTTGATTCTTGATTCAGGGTTTCAATTGAAGTACATATTTTCGTTCGCAACTGACCTGCATACATGCCGTCAAGACCTAAAATACTGTAAGCTTTATTAGGATTAGGTTTTTTGTTAATTATTTCAACAAAGATTTATTTTTAGCATCGATTCTTTGCAGGTAAGGGGAGGATAGTTAATTTAGTTAAAGTTTATCTTTCGTTGCATGTTAGTAAAGTACAGTGAAACGTATCTTCTCGTCACGCAAGTGAGACCGTCCAACATAGTTTATTACCGTTGTAAAATATAGAGTGAAGTCGGACGAGTCGGACTAGAGAAGGCAGGAGTTTGTTTTACTTTGCTTGAACTCGTGGATTTTGAGCTATAGCACAGAGAAGTAGTATTTTCTTGATTGATCAGCACTTTCTTGGTTATGTGAATACTGATTTGTTTTGGGTTTTTTTCACAACGCTCGTGAGCTATTTAAAGTCTTTCTCATACAATAACACGATTAGTATATAGTACGATCTTTAAGCGAGCAAAACAGCTTGTAGAAAATGTTACGATTAACTAACAGCTATTCCTTCGTACAAGAAAACCTAAAGAGTGTATTTGTACAATTATTCGCACATTTTTTTATATTCGCCT
The DNA here is from genome assembly GCF_028750875.1 of Macrosteles quadrilineatus. Classification (NCBI taxonomy): domain Eukaryota; kingdom Metazoa; phylum Arthropoda; class Insecta; order Hemiptera; family Cicadellidae; genus Macrosteles; species Macrosteles quadrilineatus. The sequence continues at coordinate 62,134,561 of NW_026542602.1, forward strand.
TGGTCGCTTATGAAAAAATTGGCGTTTATTATGCTTGCAGCAAGGATTAAATCGCACGTAAATACATCCATAACTTGTGGCTGATTAGCACAATATTCATATCGGAGCTGAGTACATAATATATGGAGAAGGTCGACTACTTCATATCACCACTAAACATTAAGGTACAACGTTCAATGTTTAATGTTTTATTGCTTGATAATTAGTTGTTTCGAGTATAAACGTTTAAATTTTAGTTTACGATTCCTTCTTTTTACTAAGTATTCAAATTAACATTAAAAAAGTACCTAAATGTTGCAACACACTACCTAAAAACTAATTTTTTTTTTTAATATACGTGTTCGAATTTAATGGCTTAATAAACTAGTTTTAGTTAGGTACACTTCTCTGTGGTTACTTGATATAAGTTCACAAATTATAATTTTTTTTTTTAATTCCACTTTTCTACAACAGGTTTCATGGATAACAACCGATACACCTCAACAATAGATGTTTGAATACTAGTAGTCGTCCCATTTAATGGACCATCTGTAGGCAATTTGTGATTACAATAGAACATACAGTACAGTACAGTAGTTTAAATGAGCAGCACAGAATGTGCTACGACCAAAATTAAAGTTTTCTCTTATATTTCTATACTTTTATTATTTTTAGGACATAAAATACGTAGTTAAAATTGTTTTTCTGTTTGGTTTGGGTAAAACACTTGCCCTTTTGACACTATTCAGTAACTTTCATCAACGCAATCTGTCGGTGACTAAAACAACAATTTCTTTATTATAAAAGTTCCTACAATCTAAAATGTGAATATAACATCTAAATTTATTGATGAATAATAAACCTAACACGTAAAACATTAGCCAACAATGCAACAATTTTAAAAACAGCTGACCGTCACAAACAGCTGGCCAATGCTGGATGTACTGTATTTAACCAGTTGGAAATGTATGCACTTTCTCCATTCTATTTCCGATGCTTTGCTCATCCGTTATCAGTAAGACAGTCCCTCGGGTTTCTGCTGAGTGGGAAATGCTGTTAGCTTTCCAAAGGGTCCTTGTAAGTGAGTGCTGGAAGGTAGTTTTGAAACGAATCTGCACATTGGTGTAAAGACAAATTGGCATTGCCTTCGTTTGCAAGTGTTTGTTTAACTCTAATTTGACAATGGTGTTATACAGGGTGTTCATTTGAAAACTTTCCATATCTGTTGTGTGCAAAGGTAAGGCTTTTAACACTTGTTTGTTCTCAATTCCCCCTAATTTGGACATGCCAAATCCAATAAAATTATTTTCAATTTTGAAAAATGCCCCAAAAGGGTCCAATTTGGGGGGTAGGGGTTCTTTTTGAGAAATTTTCAAACGTAAACATGGGTTGTGTGATACATCAATTTAAAGGTCTAATCACCCCGATCATTTTGGTGCAAAAAAGTTTAATTATCTTTAACCGTATTTACAGGGTGGGTCAAAACGTTTTAAAAAAGGACTTTGAAGTTCAGTAACGTATTACCCTAACTACTGAACGGAACAGCACCAAATTTCTTTCCAAGCTTATTCTTGAGCTACTCTTTAAGATCACTTGTAGTAAGGGCATTTTCCATGTTATTTTCTAATTTTAAAAAAATCTCAAATTTTAAGAATAAAAGAAAGCTGAAAACTCAAAATTCTCAAATAGCAAGGTATGACAAATTTCATACCACGTGAAAGGTCCTTTTTTAACAAACATTTTACGTATTTAAGTTTTCTTTCTATCTCTTACCATTTAAAAATTGCAGTAGAAAAACATAATTTTCTATGGTAAAATTGTAACTAGTTTTCTAATAAAACAGCCAAAATTCGTCTCTAGACACATTAAATGGTTGGTGCAATAACTGAAGAAACAATTCATAATTATTTTTATGCAGATAGGCAAACAAGTCATTACGTTTTACTTTGTGAAAAACAAGTTTTATAGCTGATGAGAAAAACCCAAGCGTGGGCCGCTTTCTGTTGTACCCTAGGAGGATTAAACAAGGAGAGGACACGCTGTAGTTTCGTTGAAGCCAGCGTACTGGGGAGGGGGGGAGGCAGCGCTACTCTCCCGCCCCCCTCTCATACTGCGTTGTATGCGTTACTGGAAGATTTGGTAACAGAAATATCAATTAACTATTTAAAAATTAGACTTCATCATCCTACGAAAATTAAAAAGTTAAATTCTAACCGTAATATTAGGAACCTATTAAGAGGAAAGTCATATTTACGAACCAATAGTACGTTCAAAGGTGAGTAATTAATTTACACAAGGATGACTTATTTTTTGGAATTCGTTGTCCTTGTTTTTATTTTTTGCCATACTTGTATTGTGTATTATTTATAATACTCTAACCAGAGCGCGGGACTCCGGTTCATGGGGTCCCGGGTTCAAATCCCGCCATATCACCAATGGATTTTACTGTTCATAAATTTAAACTCAAATCATGAGTAGTACTGTATGTGTATTTGAACATTTTCTTAAAGAGAAATAAAATAAGTTTTAATCCTTTAAAATAATGATAAACGCACTTTGGCGGTCAGAAGACGTGATGATTGTTGAACATTCACACTTTTTACTCGAAGTTTCTTTAGGTAAACAGATCAAATATAGTTCAATATGATATTTAAAAAATCAAGAATTTGATTGCCAAGAAATTGTTTTACTTTTTATGATTGTAATTTAATTGTAACGAATGTTGGTGTAAAAAAGTTAGAGCGCAGCTTTGCATTTTTTCTTAACTTTGGCTATTTAAAATCACCTGCCTAGCACATAAATGACTTAAAACTAGAAAAAAATTATATTAACAAATCGAGAAAACTATGAAAAATTCAAATTTAAAATGTATTTCATCACCCGAATTAAAATTTTCATTTTAACCTATTATTAGTAAAATTGTTTTATAAACTGGAAAAATAAAAAAAAACTTTATTGTAATTATTTTTCTAAATACCACTTTTAAATATAGGTAAATATATATTTTTTATTTCGAAAAACTCTTAAGGAACACGAATAAATTGTTAATTTGTGTAGATACATCATATTTTTTTCAAAAACGTAATTAAAGTAATCATATGTTCAAAGTCCAGGTCATTTCTTTCAACTTTGATCTTCAATAATAAATAATAAATAATATTTTTTATAGGAATGATTGACACTGTTCGATAGGAAATTTAATTTACTTTAAGAATGCCATCGGTGAATAACACAGGTGTTTTAGTTTAGCGGCAATTTTAATTCGAAACAGCGCGCGTCGCGTTTTTCCCTATCTCTCCCATGTTATAGCCGAGGCTTTTTGCCACTCTACGGCTCCGCGTGCCCCTCTAGTGTTCTGCTAAAGCTGGCTTCACCGCAACACGTGTATTCCTATTCGCGTGCCCTCTCCTTAATGTTTAATCCTCCTAGGTTGTACCATTGACTAGTCAATGGTAGTACTAATTTCAAAAGTACCATTTCCTGTAGTACCTAATCAAATATGGTGTAAACTAAAAAAAATAGACTTTATTTTTACTTATTGGTCATAACAAAAGTGTTCCAGGATAACTGCAAAGTGTTTAACAATAGATATCCAGGTATAACCTTGAGTCATATGGCTGTAAATGATTTAGTTAGGAAGTTTTCTGAAACTGGCTCAGTTACCAATGAGAAAAGAACAGGATGAAGAGTCCAAGATGAATTCTGACACACGTAAAAGTAGTCGATCAATTTGTTATGAATCCTACTACATCGTTGTACAAAGTGCAATGTGTTTTATTAGAAAACTAGTTATAATTTTACCATAGAAAATTATGTTTTTCCACTGCAATTTTTAAACGGTAAGAGATAGAAAGAAAACTTAAATACGTAATATGTTTGTTAAAAAAGGACCTTTCACGTGGTATGAAATTTGTCATACCGTGCTATTTAAGAATTTTGAGTTTTCAGCTTTCTTTTATTCTTAAAATTTGAGATTTTTTTAAAATTAGAAAATAACATGGAAAATGCCCTTACTACAAGTTATCTTAAAGAGTAGCTCAAGAATAAGCTTGGAAAGAAATTTGGCGCTGTTCCGTTCAGTATTTAGGGTAATACGGTACTTAACTTCAAAGTCCTTTTTTAAAACGTTTTGACCCACCCTGTAAATACTGTTAAAGATAATTAAACTTTTTTTGCACCAAAATGATCGGGGTGATTAGACCTTTAAATTGATGTATCACACAACCCATGTTTACATTTGAAAATTTCTCAAAAAGCACCCCTACCCCCCAAATTGGGCCCTTTTGTGGCATTTTTCAAAATTGGAAATAATTTTATTGGATTTGGCATGTCCAAATTAGGGGGAAATGAGAACAAACAAGTGTTAAAAGCCTTACCTTTGCACACAACAGATATGGAAAGTTTTCAAATGAACACCCTGTAGTTATTAGTGAAGTAAATAAATAAGTAATGTAACGGTATGGCATGTTGTTGCTTTGATGAGTTAGTTTGGGGTTGACTAAAATAGTTTGTTAGGGATTTTTCCAAAATTTTTACGTCAACCTCAATACTGGTAACATAAAAGAGTTGAATTGTATTTCTCGGCTTTTCTCTTGCCGATTTTAATACATATACTCTGTATGGTGGAACTTGTCTCCTTCACATATTTCTTGTTTCTGGTGACTGCCCAATGGGTTAATGTCTGGGCGAGTCTCAGGTAGACGGTGGGCAAAGAGCCAAGTTCCACCCAACGATCACATTCCACCGCACAGAATAATATGACAATATATCAAAATGTCGACCACTATAGTTTGTTAAATTATCGAAGGCAGTTGGTGACCTACCGCGGCCAATAACTACGAACCGTATTCCACAAGTAGATCCCATCCTCCACCGCCTTCGCTATTTGAACATACTATAACTAAATTAAATAAGTTAGTCTAAACAAATTTATAAATATTTTCGTTTTAAAGCCACGAGGCCTACAGTTTTAATCTGATATATTTTCTTATTTTTGGACAATAAACCTTGGTTAACATAATCCATATAATTTATTTACAAACAATTTTCTTTTCCTGTCATCGAACATAATGTATCTTCAATTTCGGGGCAGTAGGACAAGCGACGTGTATATGAACAGCTGATGTCAGAGAAGCTGTTGTGTTGTGGGAAGACTCGAGGACGGGCGAAAGTTCAATGCCGACCTCTGATTAAATCATTCGACCTGTCGTTCAGGGCCCCTCATCTTTCACGTCTGAAAGGTTGTGTCCATATTACTTGGGCGTGGAATCGTCTCGCTGTGGAGGAACCCGTTTCAGTTATAGTCTGTATCATATGGCCTGGAACCTGTCTTAATGCCCCACTTTAGCATTTAATTTTTTTCTTAATTTGGAATTTTGAATTGAATCGAGTTAATTTAGATCTAACATAGGTTTCTTCTACCTTGCCATTTACCAAGTTTCATAGAGATTGGTTAGGACAATCGAAAGATAAAAATGTCTTATGTAAAATAAAAAAATGGCGGATAACTAGTTAACGAAACGAGTTGGAAAAAAGTTTCATTCGTGAATCGTGATTTTCTATTTATTTTGACCCATAGAAACATTTCTTGGAGTTTGGCTGTTTACTTGCAGCGCATTCTGTAGGTGTTCTTACAGATTATTGTTTTGCAGTTATCTCCCTCATACTTTTAACTGCATTTTCACTGTTGTGTTGGGTGTTGCATTTTTTCACAGTTGTGTGTTTTGTTGCAGGCCTCCATGGACCTTCCTCCTGACAAAGCCAGGGTCCTCAGGCAATACGATGACGAGAAGAAGTGGGATATCATCTGTGATCAGGTTAGTTATGTTTTTGTTTCTTTGAGTTTGTTTTGGATCTTGTAGAACAATTATCTTACAAGCTCAGGGATTTTTTTGTCAAGGTTCGTCTTGTGTCAAGCCCATAAGTGGATTATCAACCATTTCCGCATTTGTAACGACACATTTAGTTAGCTTAGCTTGGCGTAAACACAAAGATTCTATTACATGTTGGTTGTGGTAACACTTTACATAATTGTTGACCACAAAGTCTCAAGAGTTTCGATTATGGTGGAAGATGTGTTTATACTAATAGAGGTAACAGACAGTTAAAATAGAAACCTTTTTGATTCATTTTCGCAGATGTGTTTCTCACGATCGTGAAATGTCATTAGGAAGAACCATTGAAGTTACTCTAGTGCACAGATTCGTTATTTTCGTGAAGTTTCAGCACCCTAACCTAAACCCTACCGTAGGACCATGTCCTCTCCAGCCTCCACGCACAGGTTCCCTTGACGTGATATTGTTCCAGTGGTCGATGAGCCATCTCGGTCTGGCCTTAGGTCTTCTTTAGTTTTTACGTCCCTAAGATGATTGGTATGCGGAGGACCTAGTGTGACAGGATGGCAGGACTGAGCAGGATATGCAGGACAATGGTCTGGAGGAAGTAGCGGTGGACGCCCTTCCACAAATGGTACATGCGTAGCCACTAATGTGCTGTATATACAAATGGACAACTGTAGGGTGCAAATCTTCGCCGAACAAAGAGGCGATATTCAACTAAAGGGGGTTTATCCAGAGGCTGTGATAGGTCCAGGACTGCGATCAAGTCATTCTGTTCGAGTACAGTATTCGAGTATGATTCTGTTAAGATCAAGATTTTGAAGCGTTTAAGGGTCGAGAGTCTTGACATTTCTTGGTTTGAAGGCATAAGCCCTATTTTTGGATGAATATGTAGGATGTAGTTCAAATCACAAGACATGATTCCAAACTGGTCGGTTACTCATAGTTTACTAAAATAACTCCATATCGACGATTCATTTAAAATCTGACTCGCTTTGATATGCAGGAAATTTGATATTAGATAAATCATAAAACAATGATTACACATGGATTTTTTTACTACTCTACTTGGGAGCAATGGTGACGTGACAATAGTCTATTTTTATGTTGTAACTTCGATTCGGAAGTCGAATTAGAGCTTCACGATCCTTAATTTGTACAAATAGGAATGTAGTCACGCAAAGCATGTTTAAATTCAACCCAGTCAGTGCGTTGACAAGGTAGCAACACATTTATTCGCTCTTGGTCGTCTTTCTTTCCATTCTTTCTAAATCGTTAAAAAGCTGGAGTTTTTCGATAACGTAGTCACAAAAAGCACGTGTAAATTCATGCTAGTCCATGCGTTGACAAGGTAGCAACACTTTTATTCTCGCTTGACCACAACACTTTCCATTCTTTCTACAATCTCCACAAAAGCCGCAGTGTTTCGATAACGACAAATTGACAATCGCACAGTCGTGAGAAACCGCAGACAATGACGAGTCGTTTCTCCACGGTGACGTCCGGACGGTTGGTTGTGTCAACAGAGATGACGTGGCGATGAGCGGAACAGAAACAGCAGGTCTCGGTCCGCGGCGCAGCTTGTCGGACAAAGCGCGGGCGAGAAGATGGCATCGCGGAAATTGCCCAAGCGATGCTTTCACGCTGCAGAAGGTCCGTGGTAACTGGGGTCGCCACAGATGTAATATGTTGTGATGACAGCCTTCCTCTGGTGACGTCACTGGAGATGGAGGATTGGTTGAAACTCTTCAGGTGGCTGAAGAGGACATAGTCCTAAAACAGCCTCAGTCCAGTAGGGTTCCAGCTCACTGGACTGGAACATAATGACGACGGCGCTTCAGAAGGGTTGGTCGAAGTGTTGTGTTATATACTTCGATGGTCGAAGTGCAGCATCGTCTTCGATGCTCATCGTGTGTCTTAGATGAGCACCGTGCTTAGATGTCGTTTAGATGGGTCTGTTACCATTAAAATGAAAATCCTTCTTTACAATCACAAACTAAAGACTGTGTTGGGTGAAATGACAAGTCTAGAATCTATTTCAGTTTTGATACATTTTTCATATTGCCTTTCAACAAGTTCTTCTTGACACTTATTGGAAACTTCACATTTCGTTCAATTCATTTAAGGACTTTCCAGGAAGATGTGTCTTTGGTATGTTTTGCATCTCCCTTTTGCTAAAATTAACCCTTTTGACACATTTTATAACAGCCATATACAGTAACATCTTTCATGCGTACTCTGGGTTTGAAATGAGATTCAGATTATGCTATAGGATATCGATTATTTACTTAGTTGAATTTCTAACATTATTCCTTGCATGCAAATGAAAGGAATGTCATTGAAAACCGATCAACCATTGTGTAGTAGTTCCAAATGTTCTTCACGACGCGGCCCATGTAAAACACGACGTCTTCAATGGTAGATTCAGTGACCTAATTCAAAATGTGCATTTAATCGCGGATCATCAGAGGTCTCGGATGTTCAGATACCGTGGGAAGACCTATTTTACACTTCCTTCCTCCAATTCACCAGTTGAACTAGATTTTGCTCGGAAGTGCCGAACAGGTTGTGATTTTTCATTGAAGTGTTATCTAGGTACTTCAGCCAATATGAGCAGATTATTCAAGACGTTGTAGAGGTACTTGCTCTAATCTCGTCGTGTAGTCGTTTGTTCAATCACATTTTAATCACTTAAACACTTGCAACCCGTTAATCGTAAGTACATTGTGAACTTAAACGATTAAAAATAAGTTGGGAAACAGCTTTTTCTCAGACACAAAAATAGTCTACATACTTGTCTGTAAATGGCCAGTAAACTATTGTATTGCTGTGTGTTGTGATGTTTTGCCTACTTCTAAAATATTTAGTTGGTGTGCCAAACTTGAACATGTCAAACTTCTAATACATACTCAGTAATTGCAGTTCGATGCCGTACTTTACAAGTTCTTGCAAGTAAAGGTTAAGAATTACACGAAGACAGCCTACACATTTTATAAATGTGAAAAGAATTTTCACGGGTACAACATTTTGAAATCGAATGTTAATTGGAGGCCTCTGCCGAAAATATAAAATCACTGTTGATACTGATCATGTTTTTGGAAATCGACATTGAGTTACATTGCGTCCCCTGACAGGAGATTTCGATAACGTCTTACACTTGTGCATCTTTTTTGACTGGGATCCGCCTTTACGGAGTTATTATAATGTCTGCGATTCACTGCTCATTAGAGAATCTCCCGCACATTCTTTTATTGCTTGTTACAACGCTTGTGTCAATCGATGGTTTTGTCCGGCAACCTTGTTGGAGTTAAACGAATACGTGGTGCATCTCATCACATTGCAGGATATTCGGTTTACCTCATGTTTCGTTGTTGCATAATGTTTTGTCTGTGAGTCACCTTGTCGAAGCTAATTATATCTGTGATTCATTGTCCCATGAAAGAATTCCTAGATTATCTCGTATTGGACTTGCTCAATTTTTGTCTAGAAATTGCTTGTAGTCGCGACTGCGTGGTTAAATTATTCTATTTAAAGAGTCTGACGTTTATTCTCCATTTGCACTATTGCATTGTTTTGTCTAGGAATCACCTCGTAGTCAAGTCTGCCTGAGGTACGTTGCATCACAGGATCTCCCGCTTAGCTGTGACTAATCGCTTTCCCGGCCACGGCTCGGCGCCCGCGCTTTCCTCGGGTCTTTACACTTTCTCGCCTCCCGACGGGATTTGGACAAGAAAACTACTGTCGATTTTTATCTTCGTTGGTTATGCAAGCAATGACAAGTTCGATTGCAGTATTTCGTAAAACACAATGAAAAAAAAAACAACGTGACAGTAGTCTTGTAGAATTACGGATTGCTGTCCTGCCCATGCTAAAATTCTCATTATACGTCAGAAGCCCCAATACATTTTTCTGTTTTCAATTTAAGGCTTGAATGTGACTATGTTTCAACTGTGGCGATAGTGTCGAGGAATTAGATATTTTTCATTTTCCATTAGATATAATTTCCTCTTGAGGCCTGCTGTGTCAAGGAACGTCGATTTGGATGAAACGGTATTTTCCTAATTAAATTCATTGTTTGGCCACTAGAGCTGATTTTGAAATTAGTCATTTATGTTTACAACTACTGAAACTTCAGCCAAAATCCTCTACATTTTTTTACAACGACCCAGTCTTCTACAGTATAAAATATTTAATCAATAAGCACTCCACAGCCTGGCTAAGTTGTTATTACTCGAAGTTGAAGTTGTCTTTTAACATTGAGTCATCGTTATTCTTTCCTGTTTTAATAGTTTTTAGGTGTCAACATTGTTAATAGCAGCAACTCAAAGTGCACTGTTGCAACAATGTGCGTGTGTTGTGAGCCATCCATGGATAATAACATAACTTCTCCATGTGTTGTGTTATTTGTATGATTGACAAGTCAAGGCCTCGCCAAGATGGCAGCTCACTGTGTCATGACTGACATGTGGTGTTCATTTGCCATCGTATGTTTGTTTTGCATCACCGTTGTCATGTCAGTTTGACAAGTGTTTTAGCCAAACAGCGGAAACAAGTATTCCAGGTGATTTCACTAAACGTTCACACTAGTAAAGTGACGTTTTTTTCTGTTGGGATTTGTTGTTTGTCAATTAATATTTTAAACGTTAATTTTTTATTGTGTGAATTGTTTTGGGTTAATTGTTTTATTCTTCTCTCTATTCGTAGAAGTGTTTGTACGTTAACTTAACTTTGACACCAGCTCGGTAATCAAATTGATAGTAAGATTTGCTCATACTATTATGTTTGAAAATCTTCGATTCCTATCTAGCAGAAAAAAATGTTTTGTGTAGGCCTACTACATTCATAAATTTCGTGTACGTCCTTCCAAATACATAAATATCACCAATGTTTAATTAGAAATTCATGTTAGTTTGACAGAATCGAGTTAAACGTTCCCTTAGAATATTTTAAAGAATTTCTCTGATGTGACCTTCCAACGATGATGACCTTCAAAATTAAGTGTATTTTACCTTTATTCAAAACAAAAACAAATTTTACTTTTGTTTGCTAAAACGTCTGATTTCTAAACTAGATTTGACCATGTCATGATACCTGCGGTGTCGAAAGAGAATTTAAAATCTCAGTGGGTGTCCAGTAGCTAACTGCCTCCCAATTTGGATATCTTACGTTCAAATCAGCAGCCAATGGACCACGACCTTTCCTCGAAGTGATCACACTCTTTAAATATTGATCCTTGACTTGCGTATACAAAACCTGTTTTACACTTGAATTTTGTTTGGGAATTCCCATTTTCCCATACACTGTAATTTAGACTGATTTTGAATTTAAACATGATGGGTCCAGATTAGTAGCTATTGGAATACAACCTCCCTCAACGTAATTATTGCACGTATTTGCATATCCCGAGCATACACCGGTCACGATAAACAAACAATTTGACCGGGAAGATCCCAGTTTTTTCCCAACACATTTCAACAATCGTCTATGGTTACTTAATAATTTAAAATTGTTTGTTTGCTATCAGTTTCTATATGTTCAAAGGAACTCTGTTCGGTGTGATTTGCATTAGTTAAATAATTTACTTAGAAAATTACCCTGAAACAGCTAAAATACCCGTACCAAGGATAAATTACCCTTGGGTAAGTTGATATTATCCCCGCTGCCCTGAAGGCCTCCCACTCCCACTGCTCCCGGTATGAGTCATCGTCTCCCACGATTCGCGATCTCCTCTTGTGTTTGCCCTCTCTCACTCCCCCATATCTTGACAATACTAGAGGATGATTTGTGTATGTTTTGTCTTTAACGTAGATTGTTTTGTTGGGCATTTTCATTTGGAATCTTTGGTTTTCCAGAAAGTATCGTGGACTATTTGACAAATTCATGTCGTTGGCCTACATCCACTTCCCCTTTCTTTCCTATATTCCCTACCTCAAAAGTGATGTTTTATCGTTCCGGTGTTCCTTAAATCGATAACTATGCAATCTATTATTCATTAGGCCTACTTCTTATAACAAGATCCTAGGAACAAATTTTGCAAAAAAAAAAAAATAAATAAACAAGATATTAATTGTCAATAAGGTGACTTAATAACATAAAACAATCTTTTAATACCTTTCTAGCAAAAAAATAATAGGCCTACATTCACCTAATGAAGCGGTTCATTTTATTAATTTTTGTAGTAGAGATTAATCTTCAATTATAGACAAAACGAGACAATTAATGCCTGTGTTAGTTTTTGCCAGATTTATTACTAACTAGGCCTCTGACAGAATCCGGTGATTTCAATCAGTGGTTTCAATTCAATCTATATTAAGCAACAGTTTAAAGGTAACTGCAATTTTTTGGTGATCTATTGTGTCTTAAATCATATAAACTATCTTCGTATCAAAAAATAAAAGAGTGAAAAAACAAATTACAGTATTGAAGTGGCCCATTCAACAGTTCCATATTGATGGGATGTTGTCACATTCAGTATCAATGAATCAATGGTGTAATCATGTGAAATTTGAATTAATGTTCTAGTTTTGATGTGTGAACTGAAATTGTAACATGTTTACCTACTAAATGTTTGGTTAAATCCGTGTTAAGTTGAAGGTTTCTCAATATGTACTGTGGTTGTTACGTCTAACCGTGTCATGCCACAGCTGGTCCACAGGTGTTGTCGATTTGCAGTACATAGTGTAGCTGTACACTATTGTGACTTGTGTTTGTTTTAGCCTCGCTAAATGTACGCCACGCCAGATGTGTTGGAGCGAACAACGCAAATAATATACCTCACGTTGAGGAGCGAACAACGCAAATATACCTCACGTTGAGGAGCGAACGACGCAAATATACCTCACGTTGAGGAGCGAACGACGCATATATACCTCACGTTGAGGAGCGAACGACGCAAATATACCTCACGTTGAGGAGGGGAACAACGCAAGTATACCTCAAGTTGAGGAGAGAACGACGGAAATATTCCTCACGTTGAGGAGGGAACGACGGAAATATTCCTCACGTTGAGGAGCGAACGACGGAAATATTCCTCACGTCGAGGAGCGAACGATGCAAGTATACCTCCCGTTGAGAAGCGAACGATGCAAGTAAACCTCACGTTGAGAAGCGAACGATGCAAGTATACATCACGTTGAGAAGCGAACGATGCAAGTATACCTCCCGTTGAGAAGCGAACGATGCAAGTAAACCTCACGTTGAGGAGCAAACAACGCAAATATACCTCTCGTTGAGGAGCGAACGACGGAAATATTCCTCACGTTGAGGAGCGAACGACGGAAATATTCCTCACGTTGAGGTGCGAACAATGCAAGTATACCTCACGTTGAGGTGCGAACAACGCAAATATACCTCTCGTTGAGGAGCGAACAACGCAAATATACCTCTCGTTGAGGAGCGAACAACGCAAATATACCTCACGTTGAGGAGCGAACGATGCAAGTATACCTCACGTTGAGGAGAGAACGATGCAAGTATACCTCACGTTTAGGAGCGAACGACGCAAATACACCTTTCGTTGAGGAGCGAACGATGCAAATATACTTCACGTTGAGGAGCGAACGATGCAAGTATACCTTACGTCGAGGAGCGAACGACGCAAGTATACCTCACGTTGAGGAGCGAACGATGGAAATATTCCTCACGTCGAGGAGCGAACGACGGAAATATTCCTCACGTCGAGGAGCGAACGACGGAAATATTCCTCACGTTGAGGAGCGAACGACGGAAATATTCCTCACGTTGAGGAGCGAACGACGGAAATATTCCTCACGTCGAGGAGCGAACGACGGAAATATTCCTCACGTTGAGGTGCGAACAACTCAAATATACCTCACGTTGAGGTGCGAACAACGGAAATATTCCTCACGTTGAGGAGCGAACGATGCAAGTAAACCTCATGTTGAAGAGGGAACTATGCAAGTATAGGCCTACCTCACGTTGAATAGAGAACAACTCAAATATACCTCACGTAAGGAGCGAACGATACAAATATACCTCACGTTGAGGAAGAAAGACGCAAATATACTTCAAGTTCATGTTTTTAGAACTGTGTCGAGTCAGCTTACGTTGAAATGATTGTTCACGGTTGCACCGGTTGTCGTGGTTATGGTGATAAGGATTTATGATCGTGTTGTAATTGCTTCAGAGAATGGTTCGTTAATGGAGCAGATTGCCATTAACTAAGTCTATACGAGATTGAACTCGATGCTGTTAACCCTTTTTAAATGGTTGGGAAACGAAAACTACGAATAAACTTCCCAAAATTATTTTTGAAATTATAAAGTAAACAAATAATGGAGGTCTAAGATTTGTTTGCGCGTGTTATGCTGCATTTATATTCTATTTTTAGTCATAACTGGAATGACGTTAACGGATGAATGACTTTTTATCTGATATTAATTAATCCGATTGATCAGAATGTCATTACTTATCAGCCTATTAGGTCTGACGATGGGAGTCTCCTATTCAAACAACGTTTTACCTTTTTTTGTATTTTTTTAATGTGTAATTTAGGTGATGGCGGGTTTACGGTGTTTGATGGATTATTGCGGACATTTCCCATCACGATTTGAAAAAAATGTTTCTATGACGTTTCTTGATCTGGAATCTGACCCCTTCTTCAGATGAGGATGTGCCTGAATATTTCCGTGAAAATCAATCAGGTAAATGGAAATTCGTTTCTGCAGGTTTGCTGTGTCGTCGGCGGTATTATTTGTCTTATGGAGAATAAATAAACTGCCGTTTGCTTATTTTTTGCATTTATATTGGGCGAACATGTTCATTTCGTACTAAGCAATTAACATTTCCCTAAAAACAAACTTAAATTCTTTGTAAAGGCAAACGTGGTAGAAGAAACCGTATGACGAATTGATATTTAAATTTTAAACAGAACACAGTGTGTTTACGAAATGTGTTTTCGTAGTCCAATACGACATTTGATCATGGCGTGGACGTGGTAGAAGAAACCGTATGACAAATTGATATTAAAATTTTAAACAGAACACAGTGTGTTTACGAAACGTTTTTCGTAGTCCAATACGACATTTGATCATGGCGTGGAAATACGTTAAAAAATATATATTTTGGAATTTCTTTGAAGTATATATACAAACACTTTCGAGCACCCTCCCAATTTCTTAGGCTACTAAAATTATTTTTTCTCTATGGAAATAAGTATTATCTAAAGTTTCAAATATACGAAGAGCTTCTATACAGGAGTGAAATAATCAACATTAGTTAAACGTGTTTGTTAGCGGTGCGGTGAAAGTATATTAATCCTTCTTTATTTATTAGTGGGGCGTGCCTTGGCGTGCGGCTATGATAATATTGATAACACGAGGCCTGGAACCGGCTACGTTATGTCATGGTTACATGCAAATATGTTCAATGGCGACACTTTCACAGTGTGTGGGGTCGGTGAGTCAGTGTGTGGCTGGCTCACACCTTACACTGTATACTAATTGTGGTTATGCAATAATTAGTGTTAACTCTAGGTTTAGGCACGGTTTTTGAGGGTTTAGGGTCACCAATCTGGTTTTAGTTTTTTTCTAATATAAGTGCGGGAAAAAGCTATTATCGTAGATCTCATGGTAAGACCTGGACCCGCGAGCGATTTACTTTTTCGTTTGGGTGTCCCCAAGGGCCAAAAATGTTATTCGTTCAAATTATCATATTTGTATGTGTGTATACATAATGTGTCATGATATAATGTAAATTTATCACTACTTTTTAATTTATCGCTATGATATTTTATATTTTGGAAGAGTGAACTGTGTTTCAATATCCTATCAAGCTATTCAAATATTTCAACTTAATTATTAACAATTTTGTTGTTTTACTTCATTCAGTTGACTCCAGCAAAGTTTCTTGGTACCGTAACGTAAATTATAGTTTTTTAACCAATTTTTTAAATATTACATTCACAAATGGTGCCATAATGATCTGACTGGATCGAATGCATTTTGAACCATGTGGGTTATGTATCGATAGTGTCCGTATTGATGTAAAACAGAACTAACGAAATCAAACAGATATTGAAAACAAATTACTTTCATTGTATTACTTTTCTACAATTTGGCACTCGTTTGTAAATTTTCTTTCTTCGTTATAGTCTATACGATGGAACCTGTCATCTCACTCGAGGTATACCTGGGTATTAAACAATCTGCCAGTCCTCAGGTAGACGAAGTGTCAGGGAACAGGTTCCACCATACAGACTATATTGCCATATCTATATAAATAAAATTAGAGTTTTGTCTGTACATTTCTCAGAATCATTAACTTTTAGGTTATTTTTACGTTTCATACATTAGAGAAACCGAAACAAGTCTCATCTAAATTTCTGTCTGTCTTCATATCTGTTACGACCCAAGAGCCATTTTACGCGGCCTACTCCTGAAAAACGAGAGTACCTATCAAGTTCCAAATCATTTTAATGTATTCACTGGATTGGCGAAATTGTCTTTAGCCATTAAAATATAGCGTCACCACTTTGTAAATAAAATAACGGACGTTTAAAAACCCAATTTTGTGCGATTTTTTGTAAAGTTTTCGTGGTTTTCTCCCAATGTTTAGCACTTCTCATTCAGCATTCTTCTATGAAATAACGAACAGCTGTTCAAATCAAGATTATTTCTTCTAGCTGTCACTGATATGTTTACATTGAATGTTGTTTACAAATACCGCAACCATTTCCGATCACGTCTTGAAAGCAAATCCAAACCAATTAAGATTAAAAACGTTTTTCCTTACATAACGGATTTAATTAATCGCAAGTGCAATAATATGTAGGGTAACAGTAAATGAAAATAGAGTTTCTTTGTGTATATAAAATTGTTCTTGAGTTTTGATAACCGGGAAATAGACCTTGAATCAGTGTTGTATATTGCTGGGAAACTTACATTTTTTAAATGAGCGTTTTCAGTCGAGACTCGGCACACGACCGACGCGCGTCTACTTGTCTATAGTAAAAATAAAAGTAGGCCTACTGTGTATTTATGTTTTATTCGTCATGTGTATAAGTGTACAGTTCGTGTATGTGTTTCAAAAACTCCAAGACGCACCTAATGGGGAAGCTCAAGACCTTTAGGACTGATGATGGCGATTTAATTTCGCCGAAATGCATCTCTTGTAATAGGATACATTAGGATCGACCGGCGGACACAGGTATTTAGCCTTTTATTGATTGTCATACCGATCCGGAACAACAACAAACGACATAAAATGAAGTTATGTATAATAAATAGTTTGGCCAGCATATCTGAAAATATGCAAACCAGTTACTGCAGTAGTTACTATATAGTAGTTAGTATATGCAGTAGTTACTGTTCTTTATATAAGAAGGTTTCAACTGATTACTATAAGATCCCCGTGCGTAGAACGGGTACACAGCTAGTCTATATTATAATCGTTTCGGAATTGTAAATTTCGGCGTAGAATGTAGCAGTTTGACCGGGTTATGTAGGCTGGGCAGAGAGACCAGGTAGTGTTTACTTCTGGCCTCTCGCCCACTATACGATTTCGGTCGTACGACACTGTGTCGTACGATATTCTTATCATATGTGTGGTCCTCGCCCACTATACGACACTTTGTCGGATAAATGGCCAGTTGCTCGGTAGCCCTGGAAGAGTGAGGTGTGGTTGTGTTGCGCAATATCTTAAAACAGTGGTTCTGTATCAAATAGTAAAACAATGATTCCGTACCTGTTGTTGCAATGTGGCTGCTGTGGCGTAGATTAAGCGATAGTGGCCAATGTAGGCCTACAGCATTAAAGAAACATTTATTTTTATGTGTAAATTATTTTTTAAGTTAATGTATTGAAAGAAATTTTCAAATTATATTAGTCCATGCATTCTACAAGTTTTTAAATTTACCATAACTATCATAGGGTTATGGGATAGTCTGGTAAAAAGTATGTATGTTAATTGTTTTTGGATTAGTTTTTAAATAGATTTAATTTTATCAATATAATCTACAAAAAATATATTTATATGTTTTAGTGAAACTTTTTTACACAATTTAATTAATAATTGAGATTATACAATAATAATAGCCAAACTCGCATTTTTCAATAATTATTTCGGTATATTTACTCATAAGTGATGCAGCATTTAAACGTAATATAAGGAAAAATCTAAACAAATTGTAAAAAATAAATAGGAAGATCAAAATTACGCAAAATAATGGTTGAAAAATAAGACCAAGTGATATGTCAAACATTATAATAAAAAAGTATAAATGAATTGTAAAAAATATTTATTCACGATAAGAAATACGCAAAGTGATATAACAACTATAATAATGACTAAGTATGAGTTAATTGCAAAAAGTATATATAAGACTACTGGGGAGAACGCACGACATACGATAAAAATCGTATAGTGGGCGAGCGCCCATTTGATTGTGTACGCCACTGCGAGTGAAACAGTCGTACGACAGTCGTGTATCACAGTGGCAGTGGACGACTGCTTCACGACAGTTTGTCGTAGTCGTGAGATTATCGTACAGTGGGCGAGCTCTCATAAGATCCAATGGTTCACTGTGGAAATGTTGTCGTTCCGACACAGTGTCGTACGACCGAAATCGTATAGTGGGCGAGGGGCCTAATCCGTAGGTTAGGTACCGGAGTTGATGTCATCTGCTGACTCAGACTACCTCCCCTCTCTCCCGCCCCTCCACTCGAAATATTCCAGTCTGCTGGCTCCAGTCGCGTCATTCAATGGTAATAAGCCAGCATCCGTCAAGGCGTCAACCATCCCATCACATCATGTCGACATGTGGATGGATTATGTCCTCGGTGTAGATGCAACGCTATGGTTTAATTGGACTTTGGAGTTTTTTTGTACGGATTGATTTTTTTTGTATGTAAACAATGTGATGTGGCATTGTGTGATTTCTTTTGTGTTTCAACGCCAGTGTCACTTAATGCCATTTCATTGACAAATGGGGGCAAAAAATTAACTGGGTTGTAATCGAAGCAGTGATACTCAGGTTTGAAGGCGAATACTATACGACTCGGTGACCCTTAAACTTCATGTCAGGATTATTTATGGACCGCTTTTCCCCCAAGTAGTCTACGCCTGTTGTATTTGTACAGGAGAAATAAAGGTGGAGTATTAAAACGTTTTAGGGAATGTGGTCCTAACCTATATGTGTTGATGTGCCGGGAATCGAACCCGTTCCTCCCAGGAGGAACTCCCTCACCCAAGTCCGAGACGCTAACCTCTAGGGCCTAGCTACACACAGGTTACTATCATAAGCATTATTAATTATATAGTATTGTGCAAAATGCCACTGGCGTACCAAAACCAAAGAGGCTGGAACCGGTGGTGTTTGGTATACACGAGAGCACGCGCAAACTCGTATTTTCATCCACTGTTTGGTTTGTTTATGACTGTTTCCGTTACCAGTCGCGTGCGGAGTGTAACATTGTTATCTTGTGCGAGAGAGGGAGAGATATATAGAAAGTACACCTACAATCTACCTACTACCTGTGGAAAGGGAAACTGACTACGAGTATCGACTAAGTTTATATAAAAAAAACTCCAAGAGCCTGCTGAATCATGTATAGGTGAATCATCGATCTCTAGGTCAATCCATTGGTGATTTGGCGAGATTTGAACCTGAGACCTCAGGGACCGAAGTCCCGCGCTCTAACCACTAGACCAGCTCGCTCCCCGCAAGGGGTGCAATAGGTACGATATATGCGTAACGACAATAATAAGAGGGTTGTTTCCACATACAAGATATTCAACACAATTTGTGAAGGTTTTTAGTAATGTACAAAATTTCAGTCACACTTCGTGTACACTGCATTACAAAATTGTGGCTACAACTAATATGGCCTTTTTGTACAATACTGAAAGTTTTCACCGTCTCAATACTATTGTCATTGCTACCAATCTTCCACTGTGACAAGTTTGAACTTCCCATGGTTGTTTGACGGTCTGTCATCTCTGTTTGACCAAACCCATTGGTCAGCCTCTACGCAAATATTAGCGTCCGTGATGACCTTCCAGTGATAGTGATAGCGTTATCACCAGCTAATGAGTGCACAGCACACTGTTTTGACCCTTCCACAGTAGTTCCCGGAACGGTTGATTTAGAATGTTCTATGTTCACTGTCTGATGAGTATTCAATGAGTGATGTAAAAGAGATTGTGAGAGAAATTGTTAATTGAAATGGGTAAATATGGCAAAAAACGTATTTAGCGTTATAGAATAATTTCTGTTAGAAACTTTTGGATTTAGGGAGAGCTAAACATATGATGTTTCCATATTACTGTAGTGTGTTTGCAAAAGAAAAGCTTGAAATTGGGGTGGAAAACTATTTTTGAGTAAACAAAGAATCGTCAGAAAAAGATAAGAAAACAAATCAAGACTTGAAGGCCACCAAGCCTACCTAAATCACACTGGGGGGGGGGGGGGGGGGGGTTGGTTAGGCTTACCTTAATCACACCAGATATTGATAAAAAAGGTTGAACAACCGAGGACATTATAGATTATTATTGTTGCGTCTTGGAATGAAAGATCCGTCATAAACAGAGAAACTTGACAGTGGACGTCCTTGGAAATAAGATCCTAATCTTTTTAACAAACTTTAGTAAATAGTTAATCATAAAGGTAAAAGAACTTGCACTACTAGATAATTTTGGAGGTTGAAAGAACATGCAAAAAAAGACAATTGCGAAGGTAAAGTACCTGTGAAAAAGAAACTCATGAATGTGAACATTATGATGGAAAACAAATAATGTCAATGATACTAAATTTAGAATCTTGGGGACAAAAGATCTCGGAAGTTTAACAGAGCGCCATAAGATCTACATTAGGGTTCTTTTTCATACAAGTTGTATCAGCACCTTATCGAACCTCAGGTTCTCACCGGTTTGTATTCCTCGCCTGCCTCGTCTATGTGAGTCAGGCCAAGGCGAAGACGTTCTTTCTCTATTCCGTAAACGGTGAAGCCAAAGTGGACTTGACTTTCTGTCACATCGCTGTTGTGAAATTCCCATTGAGGAGAATTCGCTTTGTAATCAATTCAGTAAGAAACCATCGTATATTGGCTGCAAAATTCTTAACTCCCGCACACTAAGAAGGGTGTTTTTCAGAACAGGGCCGCCACTTGCGTGGAAAGCCACAGCTGAAGGAATTCTTCGACCTATGCAGATACTCTAATGGCAAACTAAATAAACAAAATAATTATTCCAAACAACTTTCTAAACCACGTATTTGACGCTAATGCATTTCGAAAAATACAACCAGAGATGATTGTGTATTCATCGTCCATGTTATAACTTCTGACTACACCGTGAAAACTAGGCTACATGGTAACATTTTGCCATATAATCAACGCTATATTGTGCCATGGAGCCCTGCGGTCACGGTAGCTACTGTATATTCACCAGTGACCTCGTAGACTGACTGTGGTCGGTGTCATGTTTATTTTTGCCGCTTCGCCGCGTCCGCCCCCGTACTGTATTGTGTTAAAATATGAGTAGGAAAGTATATATACGTCTTATGTGCCTTTGTGTTTAACTCTCAGTCTCCATAAACGAGTAAAACTTAAATCTTTCTTGTATGCTGGGACAAACACTCATTCCGACTTTTCTGTTTGAAAAAAAAAAGAACTAAGGAAAGGCTTAAAGGAATTAGTGCAGTTTACAATGTAAATACAAATCTAATGGTCGTGAAAGAATGACTTTTGATGGCAAATGATTGTGCCTATGCGACGCCACCTCTTTGAAATTGTATTACTTCTAAAATTAGACATAAAATGATCACTATTGTAATTGGAAACAAGGCTGTTACTAATGTAAAAGTGAAGCTTAATTATATTAACGCCGCGTAATATAAATATACGAGCTGAAAATGTGATGGAACCGATATAAGTCTACTGTGATAGATTGTGTAGCCTATCCCCTCTCATCATGTTGTATAAGAAATAAAAAAAAAATGATCCCCAAAATTAAAATGAGAAGAGTTGTTCCAAAATTTAAAAATAGTTTCACACAATTTACTTACAAACAAGTTTACAATTTGAATAGGTAAAGTAACTAAATCGTCCACAGATTTCTCTAGATGATTCAACACTATATTTACAGACAGATGATTGACGATGGTTGGAGTGTCTGGAGGGGAACTCGTCACTTTGGCGCCACCCCCCCCCCTAACGGGCCAGACTGATAGTGGCCATTGATAAAAAGCTTGGCAACATTCTGATAAGTTGCCCCCCTGTATCTTTATGGGTTAACTCGCCCAGCGCCAGATACATTGGAATGATCGGTCCCAATGAAAGTACTATTTTAGTGCATTAGGAAAGGAGTGTGTTCGGATTGTACAGTGAGAATTAAACAGGATATTTTAATTTTGTCCCCTTTGACAATGTATTTATGATTCGTTGAAAATTTTACGTGTGCTTAAAGAGGTCGCAGTGTAGTACAATTTAATAACCTTTTGGAAGGAAAAGGGTTAAATTACTCGTTGGAAACTATTATTTGGAAATTATCGTATTTTGTCCAAAGATTAAAGTATTTTTTCTCTAGGGACTCGAGTTCGAATCCAGTCTTTCGCCAATTACGATTTGCTGAGTGACAATGCCACGAATATGTGGTTGCAGATACGCAATACAAAAATACACACTCACGACAGAACATTTTCGGGTAAAATTGCTCGCGACGATAAAACCATTCAGAATGCATCTTATTTTAAATTCCTATTAAATTCGTCTTAGATGTCGCCTAAACCTAAATTCTGCTTCAAGGCGTATTTAAATATTTGCACAAACCTCCTTTGTATATAACATAGATGAAGATTTCTTGAACACAAAGAACTTGACCTACATTAAATATGGATAGTGGCCATTTTCTGTGTTGGTAGTGTAAACTAAAATGCTTTGCACCCTACTCTATTTGAGCTCTTCTGTCGGTGTACTTATGATAGTCAAGATTTACATAACTTAGTGGAACTTTACAGATGTTATATTTAAAGGGCCGCATTTGATAATTTAGTTTGGTTTAAGTTAAGGTTTTTCATTGACTTGTTCATGCTAAAGTAGACATTCTATTTAGGACCAGCTTTAGCCATTTTTTATTAAAAAAAGAACACACTTGAATCAGTCATTCAATAATATTTGAAGGTCTATTCGTTTGTTAGCACCAATTTTCATGAAGGTTGGATAATATTTGCTTGAGTTATTGTGCTAACCGACATAGATATTATTTTGGATGGTTAGTGTTTTGGCCTCCGGGGACATCAAAACGATCAATTAAATCGGTCCCGGGTACAGGTGTTACTATGGGACCTGCGGTAATAGCTTATTCCTTACATTGGATATTCACTAAACACTTGTTGATTATCTAATTAGATTATGTCTGTATCTTGGTGGTTATGAGTTTCTAAGAATGGCCATTTTACCAGCCCTGTATGTGTGTAACCGTGGTACACAGATATAGGCGCTACCAGCCTACCAGTTGCGTGTACAAGAGAGCCTGTGTAGGATACTCTCGCACGCTAGCTTGAGTACGGTCGATTGAAATCGGAAAATTGCTTCCTTCCTTTCTTGTCTTGCCATCTTCTAAAGCGGCGCTATGGAGCAGTTAGTTTGTGGATATAAATCAGAAACATGCACAGAGTTTTGTAACGACCCTGAGATGGTTTTATTTATTTTAACGCAATAGTATGTGTATAGTTTAAAGTTATATTTCAAGGAATTGTTCATCTCTATCCGATGAAAGCTAAGCTGTGATTTTGTTCTCGTCTCAAGACTACATACATCTATGGTTTCAACAACGGTTAAAAAGTATATTGGTTAAAAATGACACTGTTTTGCAATCGAAAATTGCTCTCAGAAAATAAATAGTATAACTTTTATCGTCTCAATTATGAATTAATATTTGTTATTTGTTGTTTGTTTGTTATTTGTGATTTTTATAAAATAAACGTGGTAATATAACTTTGTTGAATGCTATTCACTATAGATTTACAGTATATACTGGAGTTGGATACAAAAAATAACGGCCATAAGTGTTTTATTTTGACAACTTTATTGGCGTTTTGAAGAAGCAAGCATGATCAAGAAACGTGCGCTCATGTTATCCAAAAACCACGATTTGGGATACCCCATGGGCGGTAGGAGGAACTATGATATTGGACGAGGGAAATCACAAAAGTTGCAATGAATTTTGAATCTTTTTTCACAGCATTGGCTGTTATAGTTTTGTTTAGGGTTAAAAACCATAGAAATACTAAACAATCAGAATCGATTCAGTCGTTTTGGTGAAAATCCGATTTTCCACAATTTTATGGGGTTTTGTCAGAAAATTACCTTAAAAAAATAAATATCACCAAAAACGCCTGATGATACCACGAATCATCGCGTACCAAATTTCATCAAAATACTATGTACACACCATAGCCACACACAACATCACTTCGTTAATGTTAACAGAAACAATACTTTCTCCTTCCAGGTATTTTCCCCTGTAGGTATTTTCCTTTGCAGGAATATATGTGCAGGTATATTCCCCGCATGGCGTGCCACTGCCAAGGTTGGGTCATAGATATATAATACATAACAACATATATCTATGGGCAATGAATACAAACCACTTGCTATGGGTTGGGCGCGCTCTGCCCGCGTGGCGTCGCGGCGCAGTGTCCTTGCGCCTACTTTAATTAACCAAACCAGCTGATTGTTATCCTCCCGCCTAGTTTCCGCCTGTTTAATTATTTCAATGTCGCGTTTCAGGCTCGTCGCTCGTAACGCAGGAATTTCACACGGACAATTATCTTGTGCGGATTGTAATTGATTTGCAATTCCAGCGTTTTTAAAGGTTGTAATTAGCGGTTCGAGGCGTTTGATGTAATTATGTGTTTTTAATGGTAATTCAGTAATGGACTAATTTGGAGCTCGTGTAGGTAGTTGATTGAATATAATTGAATAGCCTACTAGCTTACATTTCGCTACAACAGTTGAAGTAATCGTTTACTCATTTACAACATCGGACCCGATTTATATTCATGCGAAATTTTCCCTCTCAGTTTCTCTCTATTTATTTTACTTTTTTTAGATTACATTTCGGGGTATTCACAACATTTGTGATGGACAGATTTTTTGTTATAGGACATTTTATTGCGATAGATTTTAAAGGGGTGAAAAAGTTACAAAAATATTCAAGCGGTGTAATAATAACATAATTTAAATTTGTGTATGAAATTATTCGTTTACTGTGCAACTGGCGTTGGAGTTCTGGGTTTGAATCAAGCCGGTAACAATTTTTTGTGAAAATTCTGCGTATTGTTGATTTGGTACCAACCAACAAACAAAAACTAATTTGTACCTTGGACAAAACGCTCCCTTGCTGTTTGCACAGATGAAGCGCTATAGTTAAAATAAAGGTTTGTTCAAATGTATGATACAAGATTTTACACGCTGGGTTATCTGTCGCGGGGGGCCACCAGTTGACCGACAAGATACTTGGTCGTTTTGCCACTAGACCGTCTTTTTTAATTAATTAGATAAATACTGAAAACCAGTACGTCGACAAGTTATTTCATCGTCAGTCCAGTTGACCGGCCTGTAAAACTAAATTATTATATACGAGAAACCCACTTGTCGTCAATCGACCCGGCCGACATACCACTTGCTCGTCTTTTAGGTGGGGATGTGTTGAGCAGCAGTGCCAGCGGTGCGCGCAGCTGTGGAGTGCGCTGTAGGCGTACCAACTTCTTTCTGTATCTTGTAGCGGCGGTTTTTATTCCGACGATTTCCAGCTATCACAATGCAGCGGACTAGTGAGGTTTTTATTACGTGTAATTGTTTGTTTCTCAATCGATTAGTGTTTATATACAGTACAGTGAATATAAATATGCCTATATTAATTTACTTCAATTAAATACACGTTTTTTAACATTTAAATTATTGAAGAATTACATGAAATCTAGAAAACTAGAGTACCGTTTAAATCATTTTCTGTATTTACTGGATTAGTGAGAGTGTCTTTGGCTATAAAAACATGGCTTCGCTTCTTTGAAAACAAAATAACGAACTATCAAGAACACAATTTTGTTCGATTTTTGTCAAATTTTCTTTCAATGTTTACTATTAAATTTTATGAAATAACGATCAGCTGTTTGGATTAGTTCCCACTTCTAGCTGTCACTGATATGTTTACATTAAATACTGTTTACAAATACCGCAACCATTTCCGATCAAGTTTTGTAAGCACATCCAAACTAAGTGAGATTAAACATGTTGTGCCTTACTTAATCGGTTTAATTAATCGCAAGTGCAACGATTGTACTTGAGTTTTGATAACCAAGGAAAAGACCGTGAATCAGTGTTGTATAGTCCTGGGAAACTTATATTTTTTTTTTTAAATCGTCACCAATAGCTTACAAAAAGGTTTCCACTCATTGACTGCGTTTCAAGGACAGTTGTGTAAAATTCAAAGTATAAAAACACAACTGCAAGGGTGATCGTGGATGTTGCTGTGATCTTTCTGATTTCGCTGTGATCGTAACAGAGGTTTAACTTACAGATGTAGTTAAACTCGCTTTTCCAATGTGTCACTTTTAAATTCTTCTTACCTCTTTGTGCTGCAATCGCTGGACCATACCGCAAATCTTGGCCCATAGCCCATCTCTTGGGCAGGCCCTACGTAGGCCGAATTATTCACAACCAAATTTCGACAACGATATCGGTACTTTTAGAATACATAGCCTTCCTACTTAGGAAGTAAAACTACAAACGTCAAAAATCCCAGATTTGTGCGTTTTTTGTCACATCTCCTCCGAATGTTTCCTTGATATATCGATCTACGTTAGGTTTAAAGATTACGTAATCTTTTAAATAAGAAACTTTTGGTTGGATAAAGGTGGTTTCTTCAAACTGTCATTAATATGTTAACATTAAAAGTTGCTTACAAATAATCCTATTAATGGGAAATAACTTAGATTTTCGAAAACTTAAAAAAAACCAAGGGAGATTAATAACTTCGGTACTGATACCACATCAAGTGAAAGATTTTTTGAGCAAACCATCATGAAATTTAAAGCTTTACGTTGTTAACGTATCAATGTTTTGTCCCCTGTGTATTTATTTATTATTTGCCAACGGATTAACACCAATAATACAGTTTGATTAGAAGGGCAGTTTGAATTGGTCGTTAGTACTAATAGTTCTTTTCTTAACTGTAAACGTTGGTTTTTGGTACTGGTACTTTTTCTTAGAACCTGTGGTAGCAGTAAGAATCATTTTTACGTACAAACACTTCCCTATTTACAACTTTGTTATCTTTAGTGCTGCACCTTATTGCTTTTTAAGTTTAATTGATGTCTTACTGTATATTTTTTTGGGATTTCTGTCTGGACTCAAAAATGTTAGTTCAGCTATGAAAGTAATGACACATTAGTGAAAGATTTTTTCAGCAAACCATCATGAATTTTTAAAGCTTTACGTTGTTAACGTATCAATGTTTTGTGGACTGTGTATTTATTTACTTATTTATATATTTGCCAACGGATTTACAAAAATTTTACAGTTTGATTAGGCCTAAATACGATTATCATAAAATTTGATGACACTATCAAAACTTTCAAATAATTATTTTGTTTGTAATTTGCTTTGGCTAAAGCGTAGCAAATCACCTAATTCAATTCTGCATTTGTGTGTGTATGTTTGTTGGTAACGCATTAATGTCCTTATTTTTTTGTGTTTCGTGGAAAAGACAAGAGTGCCTTTGTTAATGAAAATTTCACCCCGAATAAAGTGTACAGTAGTGAGGTTGAGGTAGTATTTTAACTACTTTTAACCAGTGTGAAAAGTAACTTCCAATTACAGGCCTACCTTAGGGCTATGCCTCATAGATCTATAAAGCAATTATTTTTATCATTAGATATAAAATAAGGACTAACGCGATGGGGTGGCTTTTTTTGCGAAGCATTCATTTTGGCTTGAAACTGTCAGATATTGTATTTGAGAAGGTTTATATGTATTGGTTCCTAAACAAAAATAGTTTTTCCAGCATATCTGGAAAAATGTACTCTAAATATGCAAACAAACTCCTGTTCTGAATATAAGAAGGTTTCAACTTACTACAAGATTCCTGTACGTAGAACGGTACTCTGCTAGTATAAAATAAAATCGCTGTTTGTATAAATAAATGACGTATACAACTGTAATAGATCGTTAATCAGAAATGTGTAAACCAGTTTAGAAGTATATTAAATAAATAGCAGAGCATATATACAATTCTAATAAATCACTTATCATTCATTAATTACAAACCAAAAACATACTATAGATTAAAGCAAATTAATTTGTCTCTATAATAATTAAATAGATATCCTTATATTTAATACGTGAAGGCGATTTATACGAAACACTACTCCTCCGTTAATAATCGACGGAGTTTTACAAATGATGTGTAAAAATTAAGTATTTTTTGTGTAGACGCCCCCTTTCACCAATTCCAGCAATAAAAGTCCTCGGGCTTTGCCCCACAGACCATCTAAATCCCAATGTATTTCTTATGAAGCAAGAATTTTGTTTACTTAAACATACTAATAACTAGCAGAGCACCCGTCCTTCGTACGGGGTTGTTATATAAGTATAAAATGCTTATTGCAGCTATACTTAAGCTTTGAGTTTGCAATGGGGGGAGGACACAGTTTGATCAAATTTACGGTATGATATAACACATCTACCATTGCCATAATGTTCTACCACTGCACCTAAACAATAGAAAAGATAAATTATCAAACATTCGCACAATATCTCAAATTATTCATTAAATAAAAAAATCAAACCTAACTGTAAACAATCCTATTTTGACTTGACAGTTCTCATTGTGTATCACAGCTTTTTGTTGCTGCTTAGTTCAAATTAGCTGTTGTCATATATGCAAAAACGAAATAATAATAGTGCTGCACCCAGTTGGGAAACCTTATAACTTTTTAATGCTCTTGCATATTAGAGAACAAAACTTGTAAAGTTGAAACAGCTGACTAAATTCTTTAATTCCCTTTAAATATGAATACTCATAAGGTTAACATGGGGAACTACAGAGCCACTGGGGCGGAGCCCGAAATGATTTTTGAGATAAGAATATGCCTTAATGTCAATAGGAAATGTTAGCTATCATCATGCCAAATTTCAGACCAATCCGTCTAGTAGTTTATGCGTGATTGAGCAACACACAAACATACACACAAACTCACAAACTTTCAAATTTATAATATTAGTAAGATTTGTATAAATTGCATACTAACACAGCTGTTCAAAGAAAACACATGATACACACAAGAGCGTTCGTTTTCAGAGTGAGTTCGTTTTGAGTTTCGATAACCGGAGTGGAGTAATTGATTACATTATCTTTGAGCTGACTCTTTTAAGTCATCGGGAAGTATGGATGTTATTAGTTTTGAAATATCGCCTGTAATACTTTACAATAATTGCTCTAATTCGAGCAACAGGTGCATTAGTATATAGTCATAGCAGTAAAAATTTTACGAAAAGCGTTATTAAGAGCCATAATTGTTAAAGAAAAATGAAAAAATGTAATTTTAAAATTCCCATGTTATTCTTATGGAGAATAAGTAAACTGATGTAATTTCCTGTAAAAGGAAAATATTTTTGATAATATTTGGAAATGCATTTATTTTACACCTAACTACGGAGGGGCATTTCACAAAAACACTTTTTACCCTGCCTCTTGCAGTAAACCTATGTGTACTCGTTAAACTAATGCTATTTAAATAGGGAATAAATGTGATATTTTTATAGAGATATTTTATTTATTTTATCTTATTATTATTTAATTTATAATTTTATTTTATTTATAGAGATGGTTGTATTTATTTGGTTTGAATGGAAATACATATTTGCATTGTTTTGTTGGTTGAAAATCCGTGTTTTACAGCATAACACTTTTTTAAATCGTTAAATGAATTTACAAATCAACATTTGTGCACTATTTGTTGTGGTTCTTAATATCAGCGTTTACACACAACTAAATAACAGTAGGCCTATATTTTTCAATGTGTCCAGAATACGTGAAAGGTACGATTATTTTCACTAGAGTTTATCTAGTATTTTTAGGGAAGGTCATCTGCCTTCTTCACTTATGATGTTAATCACCTTATGATTATTTCATGACTGTGGAACAAACGGTTTGTCTGAAATCAATAGTGGGCACCTGACGTGATTCACCCTGTGTAGTAGGCCTACTTCATCCATATCCTTCTAGGAACATCGGAGCAGTTCGCGCTTTCTCACCGAGACTACTTTCACTTCCTACCCCATTCGGAACCATCGACTGATTGGCACCCCTAATGTGCCGGGGAGGGCCATAAATCAGGGAATTAGCTTTAACAATGCCCGGGTGATATTATAACAAAACTTCTGTCTACCTTCGACTGGTACGTTCTGAGTTGCATATTCACGTTAGAGCTTTTCTTGCCACCATTGAAATTTTAGTTATATCGATCTGCAGGGTGAAGTTATTAATTTCATCCAAGATGGCTACTTTTTTAATTGAATCAATGATTTTTAAAACACCAAAGAGCGGGTTTTCTGAATAAACCTAGATAATACAAAAAATGCTATTGTTGTATGGCAATAGGCCCTTTTGTTGTATTGCCCTTTTAAAACATTTTTAGTCTGATTAAACCAAAATACAAATTTTAACTTAATTGCGACGCTGCACTATAGCCAGCTTTTTGAAATCGACATGTTTACTTTAGGCAACTCACCTTTCAAGGTGTAGGATTATTGGTTTTCTTATTTGACTTTTGCAAATATTCCTTAATGCGTTTTGTTGTAAATTTATTTTTCCGAAATAAATTTTTTTTGTAATGAAACATAAACACATTCAATACATTTCAAGAAAAAAATACATGATATAGTCGTCTAAAAAACATTTAAATAAATACACAAACACAACGCACGCAAAACATTTAAAATTTAAAGTAGGCCAACTATTAACCGGTCACGGCACGGAGGCAGACTCACTCATTAGTGGAAGTTTGCAGATAAAGCGAAGTCTAAAACACAAAATATAGCGAAACAATTTCAGCAGCATCCGTTAACATCCATGAAGATCACGATGATATCGTAAAATCTCCCGTGACCTTAGCTACATTTGTGAAACCCTCCACAATCATTATTTTTACTTTACGCGAAGACGTTAAAAAGAGAGCCGAAAGAAACACCGTTATGAGTGGACGCATGATTGTAGGTTATTACAGCTGATGGTTCAATATGTACAACTTTTTCAGTTGTATTAATTAAACGAACGAATATTTATTTATTTAACCTTTAATCTTCATTTTTACATACCTACCAACTATTCTATATATATTTAACAAACCCATCTTCAAATAATATCACCTCTTATCTCTTCTTTACAACAGGTTTCAATGAATGGTTATGTTGGGTTGATTTCGTTACCGACAGGAAACGGCATTTATCAGTTTTGATTCGGTTATTTACCAAGGGACGTAGAACGCTCTGTTGTATGCATTCGAGTTTTTAAGCCCCTTAGGTTAGTTACCTCATTACACGCTAAAAAGAACTCTATTATCATGTCGATGAGAAACCTAAGCACTATATAAGATTGGTTGTAGCTCACTTACACTATCAAAGCGAAGTTGACCAACTTCGGTCAAATTCTCATACTACGCAATAGTCCGTATTATGAGAGTATGTCCAAACATATCAGGTATGCTGAGTTTAGTTTTCCTGCTATAACCTGTTAAAAAGTTAATAAGGGATATTTCAAAATGACTGCCATTTTGATTAGGGATGCGATATTGACCTCTAGTTTGCGCCATTTAATTTGTCTTGAGAAACCCTTTGAAATGAGGGGTCACATGATAGGTGTTTAGATTTGAAAATTTGGTGCTGCCCCCAAAATACCCCATTTTGTGGGCCGGGTACAAGTTCTAACTTAAATGAAAAATCCCATTTTTATGTTTTAAACATGTGCCGAGTTTGATTTTCCCACTACCACGTTATAAAGTTAAGGGGGTGTCCAGGCTTTATCTTGGGATGCGATTTTGATTACGGGTGCGATATTGACCTCTGGTTTGCGCCATTCGATTTGTCTTGATAAACCCTTTAAAATTAGGGTTCACATGATAGGTGTTTACTTTTGAAAATTCGGGGCTGCATTGTAAAAACTGGGGCAAAGTTGTAACTTAGATGAAAAAGTGCCATTTCTTATGTTGTAAATATATGCCGAGTTTGGTTTTTCTACTGCAACGCGTTAAAAGATTAACTGGGGGGTTACAGACTTTTGCCTAATCCTGTATTCGGCTATAGTTCTGTACGGTACTGCAGAGGCCGTGTTTTGTTTACAATTGGTTTCTTGTTATTTCAGTTATTTAAAACATCATTTAACCAAATAATACGATCTAATCATAAACAATAACTCGTCTCCTATTTATATAACTAAACAGGAAAGCACAAATCAAGATATAATAGAAACACAATTTTGTTGACACTAGCGCCCAGTGTCACCGTACATGAACTAGACACGAAAACGAGCTTCAAGATTTACAATGGGGTAAGAAGTCTACTTGTTTTACTCCTAATGAAGAAATTTGGAAAGTATCAAATTCACTCAACCGGGGAGCGACCTAACATAACATAGCATATAACGTATATAACACAATGTGTACCCTATATCGATTCTTTATCAGCACATATGTTTAATACCCCCACTGCAGCAAACCTGCACACTAAACGAATTTCAACTTGTCTGATTACATTTTTACTAAAATATTTCTATAAATAAGACATATTTATTCCAAATTTAAATATCATTAGATTTAACGAGTGCTGCTATGGGGAAGGTAAAAAGTGTGTTTGGACCATATATGTCAATAGTATAGGATGAAATAATTAATTTGCCAAATTTTATCAATATATACCCATAGACAAGTAAACTACAGCAGTTTTCATTTTCTTCATAAGAATAACATGAGAATTTTAAATTATACTATTTTTAAATTTTCTCCGTAACCGTTAGGCATACAACAGCACTTCAATATACTAAATTATTAATTTTTTAAGCTCTTCAAAACAGTTTAAAAAGAAATTGCAAATTTTTTTGTTTTTAGGGTCAAAAAATGGAAAACCCCATTTTTACCCCATAAAGCCCCCCATAAACCCCCGTTCCCATGGTCAGATTATGCTGGATCGCGAACTCGTACGAATAAACGTAGGTTTACACGATTGTACAAAATTTCATCAAAATCGGATCATGTTTGCTCGAGTTATTGCGCTAACGGACACACATATATATACATATGCATTTGAACGGATGGTGTTTTTGGCCTCTAGGGACCTCAAAACAAAAAATTTAATCCGTCCCGGGTCTAGGTCTTACCATGAGTACTACGGTAATAGCATATTCCCTATATGGTAAATTCACTAAAAACAAACTAACTTCGTTATAGTTTTAGCTGTTCTGACAAATACAGATCGTAGAAGTAGAACACACTTGCATGGCATGTCCCACGTATATACTCAATTCATTATAAAAAATATAAACTAAACAGCACCATTGCAAAAAACACCAGTTCAAACCACACACCCGTGCTGACGACGTACAGATATACGTCGGCAACCCCAGTGTTTGACCGGACTATGGTGTCTGGGCGTCCGCGTTTTGGCTCACGTAGCGCGATCCATTGTGTTACATATCGATGGGAGCGACATGCTATCACGTTGGCAGCCTCTCACACACTGCCACTGCCTTAGCGGCCGACACGACGTTGACTTACTACGGAAAGAAACTATTTCAGCGCTCCAAGCGCCCGGTGTCTGGAACTATCCGAGGCAAGATACACCAACTAGGAAAGAGAGAGGCTAAGATACAACAATGAGGAAAGAGGAGGTAAACTGAGGCAAGATACACCAACTAGGAAAGAGAGAGGCTAAGATACAACAATGAGGAAAGAGGAGGTAAACTGAGGCAAGATACACCATCGAGGAAAGAGAGAGGCATCTGAGGCAAGATCCACCAATGGATCTTGGTGGATATCCACCAATGTGATATCCACATATCACATTGGATATCTACATATCACACATATCAGTGACAGCTAGAAAAAAATAATCCATCCAAACAGATGTTCGTTATTTCATAGATGTCGTATTCTCCAAACAGATTATTAGTATTTGATAAAGACGTATGTGGTAGACATGGGGAGAAAACTTGACAAAAATCCACAAAATTGGGTTTTGAACGTCATCAGTCAGGTTATTTCAAAAGTAGCGATGCATGTTTTAATGGCATACACTCTTGCCAATTCAGTGAACACAAAAAAACTATTTAAATCCCTATCGTATTTCGTATTCGTATTTCAGGAGAAGAACTCTTGTTCATTTTTACATGCAAGGACTACGTAAAATGCCTTCTGGGCCATGACAAACAGACAGACAGAAAGTGAGATAACACATTAAAAGCTTTTTAAAGTATAAACTCAAACATAACCGAAAAATACATAATTCTGAACAATGCACAGAGAAAATTCTAATTTTATTTATAGATATTTTATATACACTTTCACTTCTATCAAAGATTTTCTTTATCATGACGCTTGATGAACGGCTTATACACGTAATAATAACTTTCTTAAATAGACAATCCTAACGAACTACTGTTGCAGTAAACTTGCGAATATTTCTTACTTTACTCTTACACATGTTTGAAATTTACATCTTGCATAATACACTACTTTGTGCATGTTGGCTACTATGAATCGTTCGGATTAATTTAAGATATTAACATTTGTTGATATACACGAGGTAAATTGACCTCCATGATACCCATAATTATACACAGGTACCATATTACCACACTACAAATTTGATTCAACAATATACGGTACGTAGTTTTATCCAAACAAACGATCAAAAACCCCGAATGAAATTGTTATTTGACTCAATAGTCAATGCATATAAGCGAGTCTTATCTTTCGATGCAGATTAAATAATACAAAGGCAGAGGAATGCGCGAGACCAAGGACAAGGTCACGGCACGGTTGCTATAGAAACGACGAAACTATCTATTAGAATTGCGCGCCAACGTTAACTAAACGCCAGACTGTACAATAAACACGCCGCGTGTGTAGTGTTCGACGGAGCTATAGTACTTTCAGTTGGCAATACTGGCTTCTAGCCTCGAGCGAGGTGGTTCAACCATGAGAAGCGCCTCAAACTCCTGGGTAATCCCCGGTTAGCTCCTCCCACTCTGCCCCCTATCCCCACCTAAAAGACGAGCAAGTGGTAAGTCGGTCGGGTCGATTGACGACAAGTTGGTTTCTCGTATATAATAATTTAGTTTTACAGACCGGTCAACTGGAATGACGATGAAATAACTTGTCGACGTACTGGTTTTCAGTATTTATCTATTTAATTAAAAAAGACGGTCTAGTGGCCAGACGACCAAGTATCTTGTCGGTCTACTGGTAGGCTCCCATCTGTCGCCTGTCAGGTAAGTCGAACTGACCACAACCAGGTGTTTGGTGACATTCGACCATGAACGACATACCAGAGCCTTCAACACAAGTTACTAGCAATAGACACTGCAGTAACTACAGTAGTTAGTAGTATAACTTCAGAGGTTTAGGGTTAACTTACCAAACATTGTATCCAACAATGTATAATCTACTGCTCGGGGATCCTCCCCCGGAAAATTTTGTATTAGCAGTTTGGTGAGTGTTCAAAGCTTTTTTGACGTCTATAATTTTTTTATGTTTTAACTTATATTTCCAGGATCCATAGGTTAGGGGGGGGGGGGCTTTAGCCCCTACAACCTCCCCCCTTGGAACCGCCACTGATACACCTCATTACTTTTATTGAACAGGTTTAACTGTCGATTCTTTAATCACTTTCGAAACTTCCGAATAGTCTTCAATGGACGGATGTCTTTGAACTGCCGTATGAAGTACACGGTCGATTGAACTAGAGAAACAATAGAGCCGTGTGTGAGAGTGTTTTTGTTGAACAGCTGTGAATGACGACATTGCAACAGCTGTTTGATGTACACAACAGCGACGCTAGGCTGCTGTGTTGCTTTCAACCTGAATATGAATATGAATATTTTTACCGCGAGATTAATTTTAATGAGTCGCAAAGACGGAAACCGTTATAAGATTATTCATGAGAAAGTTCATGAGGGGATTAGGTTATTCTGTGGTTGATTTAATTTGGAAAATAAACCGCGTTTACCTCCAGTTGTAATGACTGATGTTGTATGCATTAAGTTAATTTGTGTGGTAATCAACTGAATGCTTAACAGTTCAGTGTTTAATTAAATAAATTGTTTATTCCCAAAATTTGAGATGGATTGAATTATTATAATATAATCTTAGCATACAGAGTCTCTAATTAGGATAGAGATTAATTTGGTGATGACTAATGTGAATTTTCGATGTTGATCGTCATTGTGGCATATTTTGCGTGTATTTACCATTTATTATAGTATTGGTATTTGGGTTTACCATTAATCATGTACATACTTTTAACGCCGATATAACTCTTTACTACGACTATGTAATTGGACTGTCAAACTTAAACATACACTGTATAATTGATAGTATTTTGTGTGTAATACATTCTCCTACTAATAATTCTCATTTTAATTAACATCAAAACTTATGCGCTGTTTGAACACATTAAAAAACTTATACCTATATAGGTCCATCATCCTTAAATCAGTATATTAATGCATCTCTAACAATTTCATGGTCTAATGACTGCGTTAATTACATTTTTTTCTATTAGGGACTTAAGGGCTATTCAAACTTTTACTCTGGCCACATTATTACTATCTTCACCATGTAATAAATGACACTATGCTGGTGTTTATTTTTTCGTATGCTATCACGGTTTTTACCAACACTCATATGCTATTTGTTTATCAATGTCTTCAGATTTTGGCGATTCTCACAGCATCGCCTAGGCACGTGTTATGTATGGGCGCCAGTGATGGGTGCGCCGTGTCGACGGCCGAGCCGCCGAGGGGCTTAACCGAAGTGTCTGGGGGGGGGGGGGGGTAATAGAACAATTTGGTGGTACAAAAGACCGGAAGTGTCACGATGCGGGAGCAACAGTTCCGGTGCGCCCCTTTTGCATTGAGTATAGATGGCTTGTTATAGAAACAGCTGTTGATTAGCACGCTATGTGTATTTAGAAGTCAGCTGATTTAAGTTCATTTGAACTAGGGTTGTCTTTGTCTTTGGAATATATTTACGTACTATAATATCTGTTATGTTTGTCCGTTCACAATATTTAGGTGGTTTGAGGAAAGTTCCATCATCACCCTTTTTCTGTTTAATGCATGTTGTTGCATGCAGCTGATCGACGTTTTGACAAACCTCAGCTGTTGCGCTATGTTTTAACGGTAGGGTAAAGACGTGGAGGTGATAGAATTACACCCCTTAAAACAGCGATTTTTTGCCTCATTATGGATAGTTGGAAGTTCTCTATTTTAATTGCCACACAGTCAAACACTCGTATCTACTTACCATATTTTAGTATTTAGTAAAGTTGAAACACCATGCAGTCTCCAAAAACAAAAGTGTCCATTGCTTTGGAATAATTGTTGCTGTATAGTAAAACATCTTTAATGTAAATATTTTCATTTAATTGAAATACATGTATATGAGACATCACTAACCAATGCGTTAGTGTCCATGGAAGTGTATAAATAACATAATATACATTGTCAAGTTCACCGCCAGCCCGCCACTGCAGTATTGCAGTAGTGCAGTATGTCACCGCAGACCCGCCATTGCCGTATACAGTAGCGACGTATCATGCAAGGTCGCACTATCGACTAACCTCAAGGTCGATGAAGAATGTTGTAGGCCAAGGTCCTTCCGACATCGCGATCCTTCCGGAAATTCCTGCGGTACAACGCGGGGGTTCACAGTGTGGATTTAAATTTCAACATTCGTCATCATTTCATATCTAGTTTTTGTTTGTATTATCTTTCCAGGATGGAATAATCCATCATCATTCCATATGTACCTTTTAATTTAAAACTTCTTCCAGCCTGGAATAGTTCATCAACTTTCCTTCTATACTTTTCAATTTTATTGTCCTTACAGCCTGGAATAATCCATCACCATTCTACATACTTTTTTACCGTCCTTCCATCCAGGAATAATCCATCACCATTCCATATAAACCTTTTAATTTTATACTCCTTCCAGCCTGGAATAGTTCATCAACTTTCCTTATATACTTTTCAATTTTATTGTCCTTACAGCCTGGAATAATCCATCACCATTCTATATACTTTTTACCGTCCTTCCATCCAGGAATAATCCATCACCATTCCATATAAACCTTTTAATTTTATACTCATTCCAGCCTGGAATAGTTCATCAACTTTCCTTATATACTTTTCAATTTTATTGTCCTTACAGCCTGGAATAATCCATCACCATTCTATATACTTTTTTTACTTGATTATCCTTCCAGCCTGGAATAGTTCATCAATATTCCTTATATACTTTTCAATTTTATTGTCCACACATCCTGAAATAATTCATCATCATTCCACTTATCTACTTTTTGATTTTTTTGCCCTCCCAGCCTTAAAAATTCATCATCATTCCATCCATATATCTACTTTTTAATTTGATTGTCCTCCAAGCCTGGAATAAACTGTCATCATTCCATACACTTTTTAATTTTGTTGTCCTTCCAGCCTGAAATGTTGGACGTAATTTTAAAATTTGCGTGGTATTTTAACAACATTGAGGTGTGTGTAGTCCTCGATTGCATTGTTATGCAGCATTTCTTTGTCTAAAGCACAAAGCTGGCGATTTCGTTGTATGGAGGGTGGAATGTTTATCTGTTTACGCCCCTCAGCACGTATGTTACGACCAGCTGATGTGATAAGTGATAAGACACGTCTGTCACACGCGTCTGATACCAGCCAGTTTATCTAACAGCTGATAACAAAGTTTCATACAAGCAAACCTGCAGACTGGTGAATTTCCACTTCCCTGTATGGATTTTTACTACGATATTTCCATGAACAAGTCGTATTTATTCCCTATTTGAATCATATTTAACGAGTAATTTACGTTAGCTGCTAGAGATGGGGAAAAAGTTTTTTATAAATGTTAATAGTATAAAATGAAGTTTTCATGTTCTACATAACAATAACCAAAGATTTTAAAATGTTCAGTTTTTTAAAATTTCCGTAACTTTTAATTGTTCAATAGCGCTTCAAAATACAAAAACATTTTTTAAGCTCTACACACTGGCTGTAATAGGAATTGAGCATAAGTAACATCGCCAATCTTATTAACAAAATTGCGAACCATTGTTACATCAATTATGCTGTATGAAATATTATAAACAATTCTTAAAGAGTCCTGTGTCTTGGTTTACCAAGGTTTTAGGAGTTTTCAATGACATTTGCTACCAGTTTCTAACACATCAGTCTATAAACTCCAATTTGTAGTAGAATGCAATAAAAAGCCCATAGGAACAATTCTGAAATACACTACCTACTAAGAGTATATTACATTTGAAGAATATACATCCCTTTAATTAACTTAAAATTTCAATTAAAACAGTACTTAGCCTAACAATGCATTTTAATAATTGAGTATGTAGGAATAAATTATCTTGCAATTTGCAAGTTTTCAAAGTTTGATTCATTCTGAACATTACTTACAATTAGATTCACACCTATGTATCATTTTCACAAATATAGTTTCACTTAGTCAGAAAATGCAACATAAAGCATTATTCATGGTAGGATATTCATATTCCTCAGTGTGTATTATTATACATCTATAGACTTCATACAGCAAGGGATTTCTCTGTAACATCCCTTTCCAGCCATCCTACTATGGTGTTGTACTAAAATCAACAAATTAAATTGTTTTAAATTGGTAGTTTCATTTACCTAATAACTGTCTCTAACAAACATAATATTTAAAAAGTAAAAGGGCATTGCATTATTCGATTTGCCTTGGAATCAATTTCTGAACTCTATTAAGATGCGCAATTTGTACAGGTCCCGTCATTTATAACAAATCAACAATTTTCTCACTCTGCATGTTTTCTGTGATTCAGATCATAATTCATGTTTTGTACCTGAATCCATTACCTTTACAAATCTAAATCTGTGAGCTAAATTCCACTTCAAACCAACGATTATACTTTGCTTTTATGATTGGCACTTGACTGTTAAGTTGAAGTGTTATACAGTCTAGTGTCAGAGTTGAGCTATCAAATCAGCTGATAGGTGATAACTCCAATGACTCATAGGCTATCTGTCTTCCTCTTGTACTTTGGTGCACTTCACAATGTTTATTTTTATTTAATGCCCTCATTTCATGACTATTGTGGTTCAAGTGTACTCGATTAGAATGGAGCAATTATCAATTGAGATGGGGACACCACCTAGGTGTGTAACCAAAATATGAGTGAAGGACTAGTGTAGAATGTGAGATTATCTTTGTAGCTTTGGGAAACTTAGGAATAAGTTAAAATAGTTCTGTATGATTCTGCTATTGATAAATGCTTATTTTGGGCAGGTATCAGCAGTTGGAATATTATTTTTTTAAGTCTTGGATGAAAAAGAATTAATAGGAAACACTTTTTTAGCTCAATATAGTTAGTTTTAATGAAGAAGTTCAAACATCGGAATTTCAAAATTATATGATCAATGATTTTATATTTTTTATAAACGTAGGTCTATTTGATTATTATTGCTAACTATCATTTTCAAACAAAGATAGATTTAGTATGTTACAAACATGAACTCAAACCCATAATCACTCCATTTTGAAATACCTACTACAGTTCTTTTAAATTTTTATATTTCCAGAAACAGTAGCCTATCCCTTCAAGTTCATTTGTGTGTGTTTTTTTTCTATTTGGCCCTCAAAAAATTATATTTTTAGAAATTTCTTTCTAAACCATTTTATAGAGCTTAAAAAACAACAAATTTTTTTCACTCAGCGTTTTTGTATGGTTAATTTAAACAAAATAAAATCCAAAACCCCTAAATTTTAAACTTTCTATGTCGTATGGGGAGTATGTATACTGTTGTAGCTTGCATTTTTATGGATATATTTTGATCTAATTTGGGAAATTTATTTAATAAGTAATACCATCAGGCTAAAGGAAATTGTCTTAGTCCGTAGGTATGCTGCAGCGAGAATATTTAATTAGAAGGTGAACACTCTTTATCATAACCTCTGGGATACCAACCATGAAAAATTATAATGATGATTTACAGTTAACTGGTCCATCTAAATATGATCTTGCTTGATAAACATTGTGAAACTGTATTTCCAGTAGTGTAGTGGAGCAGAACGCATCTGCTTGTTAAAACTATCCTATATATAATAGGCAACCTGTGTTTTTCCCGAGATTGTAGAAATCGTTCCGGCATTGGAAAATCTACACGTGATAATTTCCCAGTAAGGCTGTTGACTGTTATTGGTATTTGTCACGATACAGTTTTAACCTCAGTGAGTCACTTGTGCAGTGTTAGTGTCAGTTTTGATATGAGAATGTGACTCAGACACTTGACACAAGTGGTATAGACAAGTGGAGGCCTAGAATGTTGCGAGTCCTCCAACTCCTCAATGTTGAGTGGACGAATATCACCAGTTTGACTAATTGTGAAAACTTTGTTGAAGTTTGTCATAAATACGATGAAATATTGGAATATTCGGATGCATATGAGTTGTAAAAACCCCTGCCGCAGCAAAATTCGCAGACTTAGCGAATATTCATTTGCCTGATTGGTTTTTACTAAAATATTTGATTAAATATGTCAGAACTAATCTCTATTGAATGAGATATTTAATAGAGATATTAAATATTTAACAAATTACTCAGGTTCACCAATTCAGGGAAGTTAAAAGTGTTTTTCTTTTTTAGTAAAACGAGATGTTGGCCCGTCCTACGTACGGGAATCGAGTAGTCAATTAAAACTGAATATGATTCAGAACAGCTAGTTTACAACTTGGTGGCCGATTCACACACACTGGCTTTGAGTACAGTAGCTACATACCACCTTCCACTGCATAGGCCTACTATCACTTACCGTACCTTATTTTACCACCTTGGCCACTAAAACCTCTAAAATGATCCTGGCCTCCCGTTCTCTTCTATCCCCTGCCATTTCTAGATGACAGGAAGACAGTAAGATACCATTCTGAAGATGTCTTTCATTACTTGGTCTTCCAAGTGGTCGTCTACCTTGTAGTACTCCTTGGAATACACTTTTAAAAGTTGAAGTATCTTCTCTCCGCCATGCAAAGCCTGCCCAGCCCATCCGAGATCCAAGCCTTTTGGTCTAGTTTTGGAATGTACCACTTTTTTAATTTTCTGAATCATACAGTACTACTGGGATAGTTATGATATGGTATGAATCGATTTTGGTTTCTACTGACACCCTGCAGCTTACTGGTCAGTTTTCTGGAGACCTACTACACCGGTTGACATTTTCATTACGAATAAAATGTGTACTGTATGCAGTCATACTTATATTCATACATCTAGAAAAAGATGTATCAACACGTAAACCACTTATATCCTAAAGGATTAAGCACTTACACTTAGGCTAGACGGATTGCATTAATGAAAAAACTTGATTATACGTTTAAAATGTGTAGTTCAAAATTACACAATATCCTGATAACATATAGATCTTTTACGGTAGAAAATAAACTGCATTTTAAAGTAAAATAGTGTGTAGGCAAACTCTGACGATCAATATTTTTGTATACAAACAACTTGTAACATAAACATTTCAATGACAGTTAGAAACCGGCTGTTAGTTAAACCACCACTAAAACGACTTTAACTCGTCCGTCGGCTGCTAGACTTTTTGAAAATTAAAACTTAATTTCTAAAAAACTGAAACCCTAAACTAAAATTATGGCTTCAACATTCCCTACTTCTCAAAATTATCTTTCTTTCAACACAAAAATCATAAAAATCCGTCAAGTGGTTGATTCAGAATCGTGAAATAAAAAAAACCCTGTTTCGTTTTAATATATAGGATTTTAATAATATTTAATAAATTGTAGTAAATCATTGTATCAAATTTGATAAAAATGTAACCATCAACAAGAAAACTACAACAGTTTACTTTTTTCTCATAAGAATAACAAAAGACTTTTAAATGTCCAGTTTTTTTGGGGAATTTTGCTCCATAACAATTGATTGAGCATCAAAGATTCAATGTACAAAATTGTTTGTTTTTAAGCTCTACAAGAATGGTTGTATTGAAAATGGGCCATTCCCCATAACAACCCGTTTCCACCATCGGATCTTGCTGGTTTGCGAACTTATTCAAGTTTATACCTCTCTTTTTCTTCATGCCAAAATCCATAAAGAATTGACCAAAATTACTCAAGTTATTGTTTTTACGAACACACATATTGATCTCTTTACAGTTTGCCAAATTTTATTTAACTAATTAAAGCAATCGTCTTGATTTTGGAAGGTAATTTAGTGAAATCACGCCTGTGTTTTACAAAACATACTCAAAGCCTGTATTTTAATTGGGTGTGATGGACAGAGAGGCTGGGGATCAGAGATTTAAACAAACACCAGACATTGTCTGCGGAAATGTCTGGCCAGTGGGCAGAAGTAGCCAGACACTAGACACTGGCCGCATATACCAGGCTCATTACCAGAGAACAACACACCTCTGTTATCTCATCTGTGAACCATTCTCAACTTTTGCACTGTAATAAGTGTGTGTGACTGGCACACCCTTGACTTAGTAAAGCAGACTGATTTTGGCTTAAATTCATGTTAACATATATTTGAGTTGAAATTAAGGATGTTAAAAAAGTCTTTAGTAATGTGATATGCCTCTGATACTTCATGTTGATCAAACTATCTCTAGTACTGTATTATAAATTGACGTTGTTGGACTAGGGAAACATTAAAGTGACAGATAGTAGGGTTTTCAAGTGTCTTACAATTATTATTGTTTGTTTAAAGGACTCAATTGAAAAAAGAGGAGCTCCTCTTCTTTCCAGCTGGTTTAATTCAAAGCACAAATTTGTGACTTGGGGGTTTTAAACAGTTTATGATTAATAGCGTTTGTTTTTTCTCATAGCCGCCCACATAAATTAACTTGTGTGGTTAAATCAGAAATTAAGCATATGTAGTTATAAAATATTTGATAGTTTAGGGTGTTCACTGTTCAATCAGTAGTAAATTTAAGATTTCCACCAAATAAGATCAGAGTTTTGCTGATACTCTTTGACCACTAGTTTTTAGGTCAAAGGTAGTCAAT
The DNA here is from genome assembly GCF_028750875.1 of Macrosteles quadrilineatus. Classification (NCBI taxonomy): domain Eukaryota; kingdom Metazoa; phylum Arthropoda; class Insecta; order Hemiptera; family Cicadellidae; genus Macrosteles; species Macrosteles quadrilineatus. The sequence continues at coordinate 62,178,687 of NW_026542602.1, forward strand.
GAAGTATAAGTACACATTAATTTGTTAATCAGTTTCCTCGCTATTTACGGGTATTTAACAACATAGCCGCTTATTTCTGTCACTGCCTCAGGTTGAGTGTGTTTCCTGGTTGTCGGTGGAGGACAGTGAAAGTACAATACAGAACACAATTGCATTACCACGCCAACAACTAATATTTCAATATCGGTATGCACTTTCTCCAACTCTATCGCTACGAGGAACAAGATTAGAAAATGCTGTTGTTGTTCTAGTCAATAATTCTGTTATTGTGTAGTGATGTGGTTTTGAAAATATTCTAATTCTTAAGGTCCTTTTAGTAAGTTATTTCTGAAATTCTACTTCAACACACATCCATATGGGTTGTGGAAATTTGAGCCAATATAATGTAAAGGAATTTGGTTTAATAACTTGGTGTTCAGCTCAAACGTAAAACCTTTAGCTGTTAAACTAGTGGTTGACTTGCGAGAAAAAGAAAAAAAATCACTTGACAGTATTGCATGTATTATTAACCTTATATATTTCAAGAGACTAATAACCATTGGATTTTACTATGATCTGTTGAGTCAATGTCATTATGTTTAAAAATTGTTTTCAGAATATGAAAATTACACTACTGACCATCAGTGGTAGTTTTGATAATGGGCCTAGGACCTAGGACCTTGTCAAGGGGGGGGGGGGATACTAGGGGGGTTCCCGAACCCCTAAGAATGCAGGGGTGTCTTGGGTCCTTCTGGGTAAGATTTGGTATTTTAAACTCAGTTTTGTGACTTTCCAAAGCCATTTTAACGTCATGAACTGTAACAAAAAACCTCAGTTACATTTCTAGGATAAAATGTATTTTTCCATGGTCCAAGGTTGGCTTTAGCCCCTGTAGCCTCCTCCCTTGCAACCACAACCGGACCATCTTGGTATTCAGACTATTTTGTGAGGTGTCATTTGTCTAACCTCTCTTTTGTTGTTGCAGGAGAGAGTACAAGCCAAGGACCCACCGGCCCACTATCTCAACAAACTGCGGACATACTTGGACCCTACGGCATCTCGGAGCTCTAGGGTGAGTCTAATGGAATGTCTTGTGTATTAAGTTGACTCTCAATAGGCTCGAACACTCTTGACAGTCAGACACAATATCAGGTGAAACATAATGGTAATGAATATCCCTTACGGGCTCGCCATTCATTACCACTTGGGATGGCTCGATTCTAAAACCCAGATGAAGCTGGGCTGATTTAGATTAGATACGTGGATCATTTTTATTTGTATTTCTCTATTTACTTTACATAGGTTGAGAGGACAGTAATTTTAAATGATGTATTATTTGGAAAGTTGCACTGTACAACTAATATGGATACTACCTGACAAGTCACCTCTTTTATTGTGAATCGGTACTCTGTATGTTCCAACAGGGGCCTAGTCTAATAGACCTTATACAATTTTTAAAAGTTTTTTTTTAGGCTTGTATTATTGTAAATACCTAACATGACAAATTTAGTCTTTAAAGAATTCACAATACACATCAACCATGTTAAAGCTACAACAGTTTTAAGTAAAGGTTAGAGTTAGAACAAAAGATTAGTTTGAATGAATCTTTATCTCTCCCAAAAATATCAATATTTATTTCCCGGATACTTTGTGACTGGTAAAAAACTTAAGATAGGTCAGAAATATATTTATTTTTCAATATTAGGTGATAACCTACAAATAGATAGGCTACTTGTAAACATGTCTGTATTTACATAAGGATAAGGCTCCCATTTACACCATACTGAAATTTGAATCACAAAACCATAATGAAGCCGCTCTAACTAATGGTGTGACCGAAGCGTTCTTAGTAAGAAATGTTCCTTAATTTGCCCTCCAAATTTAACTTTTTCTTGTTACTGGTGGGAGCAAGCTGGTCTAGTGGTTAGAGCGCAGGACTTTGGTTTCTGAGGTCCTGGGTTCAAATCCAGCTGAATCGGCAATGGATTTTATCAAAGTGATAATGCCTCAACCCCTACGTCTAGCCTGATGTAACGTGATAAACAATTCCAGACCTGTGCCTAGCGTTGTAGAAAAAAAAAAAAAAAAAATTAAACTGGTACTACAAAATAAAACACTGAACTAAGACACTTATACACTGAAAATTCTCCTCATCTTGACTGCGTCTTAAAGCAGAAGTACAAAGAGTCGTGATTGAAGAGTAATGCCCATGAAAGAGGAATCAATGCTGGGGGACATTATGTGCCAAACAGGGGAACCAGGGGAAACTAGGGGAACCACCCTAGTGTCTAGGGGATGATCCCTGCTCTTGGCAGATACATGTTCATTGTTCCTCCCTCTCTTGACCCCTGTAAGGCCGGGGCCACACTCATCTTATCTCACTGAATTTTTTTCACGGGCGTTACCCGTGGGTTTGAGAGATACATTACGGTATATGGGGCAGGCCACACTAGAGTAAAAACGTCCGTGAACGCGTTTGTCAGTCTCGCTGGTTTTACCAGCGAGACTGACAAACGGAATTGCACGTGTATTCTCTACTAACATTCCACGGGCGTTGCACGTAAAACTAGTCGCGGGGCATTGCGGCTTATGGGAGTGAACACACTCATCTTATCTCGCTGAATTTTTTCCACGGACGTTTCTATACTGTACAGTGAGCGTGGAGGGGAGGGGGCGGAACACGGACACGGACGATTTTTATTGCCAGTGTGGCATGCTCTATCAGTGTCACTGGTTTGCCCGAAAAACCTATCTCGGAAGACGAGTGTGGCCCCGGTCAAACTGTTTCACGTGCGTCGCACGTGAAAACGGAAAAAACAGTCTCGCTGGTTAAAAATTACAAGTGTGACCCCGGCCTAAGGAGGAAGGCGAGACTCGCTCGTTGATTGAATCGTTCCAGAAAGGCTTAGTGTGAGAAAAAAATATAATTATCTTGTAGAATTAGAAAGTTTTAAAATTGTGCAAAGCATGTTTAAAAACTTTTTGAAATTTGTTTTATTTTTACAAAGTAAGTGCAAGTCCCTGTAAATTATGGTAACTATGCCTATAAAACATTGATAACCTTATAAAGATAGGTTAACATCTTTAAATAAGCAATTTTTGGTAAAAATTATTAATTTGAAAAACAAATTTAAGCCTTTTTTGTAACTAAGTACAAATATTCTTGCAGACTAATATATTAAAATTATTAAAGTGAAAATATATCGTAGTAGACAGACATAATTTAGAACCATATAGGTTGAATTGTATAAAAAAAAAAAACTATAAATTATAAATTATACTAGAACAAAGAATACAAAATAATAATATTTTTTTGCCAACTTCAATACCTTTAAGCTGACTAGCTCTTTCCAATTTTTAACAATGAATTGAACACATTTCTAAGGATTCATCCTCCAGATTTTATACAGACGTCTGACACAAACTGGTTTAAAATCCTAGTCCTGAAATAGCTAATTTTTATTCCACTAGTAATTTCTTACTCATTAAAATCTCATATTTTATTTTAAATTCATATTTACCGTCCTAATTTATATGACTGACATTTGTCATGTGTTTTAAAATATTTACTTATCTCTACTCTTGTTGGAGTTAACAAAAAGCAGATTAATGATCCACATCTGGTTAGTAGCAACTGTAAATGACTTCTCACACCATTTAGAAATAGAGAAACGGAGATGGAACAGTAGGATGCACAACCGTTTCTACTGTTTCATCTAATTGTGCCAATTAGCCATTTAATTGACTGATTCAGCCAAGTTAATGTGAGATCTGAATCATGTAACCTAACGCTTCAGGGTCTGTTCATGACCTGTTTATAAATATTTTGACAGTCTTTACAACAGAGTGTCTTCTGTCCATCAAAGTCATTGACGTAAATGAAACTCTGATATTGATGTGTGGATCACTGGATCCACAACATTAATTTTTACAGTATAAAGTTACATTTTTTCTGAAAAACATGATGAAGTTAATTGAACTACTAATTGTTAACGTGAAAAACGTGCCCAAGATGAATACTTGGTGAGGTTAATTCATTGTTTTAAATATGTATTTACATGAATAAAATTTGATTTAACCTTTATACTCCGTTCACAAAATTTAGGCCGTTTGAGGGGAAGTGAAAAAGATTCCATCCCCTCCATCTCACTCCAACTTTGAAACAACAGCTGACAGCTGATCAGCTGATATAAATCAAGCTTAAAAAGTGGTGGGGGAACCCAGCCAATGTTCCCCTTAAATCGCCTTAATTTTGTGAACAGACTTAAACAAGTTGACATATACTGTAATGTTCTTTTTAAAGCATTTAGAGGGAAGAGTGACAACCAAATTTGTGAGGTTGAATGACATGTTAGATTTTGATGTAAAATGTCGTTAACTACTGGCACAGTAGATGTTTTTCTTTCATATGAATTTACTTTTTATCTAATAATAGTCAATAGTACTAAGTAAATAAACTAACTAAATTTGTCTTTTAGGATCCCCGATGTGAAATATTTCAGTCACAGAATTTATTAAAAGTTACACTATTTCAGATTCATTTATGACAGTAAAGCCAGTAGTAACTTAATTATAGCTTATATTTAACCATTTCCAAGCTTTTGCTGTACTCTATGTTTGTTCCTAGTTGGAAAGCCGTTTTATAAACTACAAATAACTCAGTTTTTACTGTTGCAGAAACGAAAGATAGTTGGGGACGCAACATCGACACAAGTCCTGAAAGATTTGGAAATTTCTCTGAGGACTAACCACATAGAGTGAGTATAAGAAGAGTTATTCTTTAAATCTTGTACAATCATGACTTAAACCTGGTCAAATACAAGCTAATTCTTTAATCCATAATCCAGGTATTTACAACGTTGAGCCTACATAACAGCTTACTCGTTCAATGGGCCGTAACTGACACAACTCCCCTCCTTGTTGGCAATTCTTCCATCCATAGTGGAATTTACTGGTTACCACGAATAAGTGGAAGTAATTATCGCTAGCCCGATTGTTGTATAACTAAAAATTAAGTAAATACGCTCAAGACACCCGAGTTCTGACTTTGATTGTCAAAAATTTTCATGAGTGTGATTGTGAAAAATGATATGTTTTCAGGATGTTCGTTGTGAAAGTTGTGATGTTTTTCTTATTCTCTACAGCTAAATAAATTGACAAAGATTTATCTATTAAACTTATTAAAAAAAAAAAAATATTAAAAAATTTCAAATATGTTCAAGAAATTGAGCTTGTACTAATAATGTAACTTTTAGTCATATTTTATCGCTTTAAAACACACTGTAAAAAAAGCTTCCGTTATAGCAAACATGTTTCTTTCTGAGTTTATATATGTGTCAGTATTTAATAAAGTTTTTTTTTGCTTTTGAATGAATTGACTTTTTGGCTTAAAATTAAGGCATTTTATACTGTTAAAATTTAATTTTGTAGAGTTTACTGGATGTTTTAAATTTGATTTATGAATGATACATTCATCAGTATTGAGTTGGGTTCAATATTTATTATTTTTTAAATGGCAATTTTTACCCACTTTGATACAATGAATTTAGTTATTTCCCACCAAGAAAATATATTCATGTTTGCATAAGATTAGAATGTCAGTAAGCGGATATGAAGTATGAAGTCACAACTAAATTTATGTTAGGACAGAATGAGTCTGACTGTGTTATAAAATGTTAAGTGGTGTGCAAAATGGCCATAGAGATTAGATATTGCGAATAAGATTGGTCTTTAAAGTTTGAAAACATGGCAGTTTGTTTTTATACACCAATAAACTTAATAGTACAAGTTGCTGTTATTATGAAAGACGTCTTTATTAATTTTCCCATTCATATTATTCAAATTAAGATGTGGATATTATTTTAGTTTTTCTTTACACATACTTAATTTTAACATAAGTAACAGTTTTGTTTTCAAACCAAAAATCTATTATTTTCTTTTTAGTTTAAAAGTGGATAGAAAGTCAACTCTTAGACTAGGATAAATGAAATAACTTACAAATAAGTTCTGTTTGTGTTTAAATTATTATTTTTATGAAACTGTACGGACACTCAAAAACTAACCTTATGGTATATCGCGGCCTTTATCGGGTTATTTGTTATTACATTAAGTTTTGGGTTAAATGTACTCATTCTAATCTAGACATTTTACTTCAGAAGATAAAATGTTATTTTAATTTTAAAATGTATGCTTTGAGCGACAGTAAAATTCTTTCAAAATTGTAACACTGCTGTTATTAAATCCACACAACTATAAGTTCTAAGGTAACCTTATTTTGTTTGAAAGTATTAGTATTACTCCAAAAAGAGCTTTGGAAACAAGTTTTAGTCTTAAGCTTTCCAGGGTTAAACTGTTTGTGAACATGTTCCGTTTGTTTACCAAAATTGGCATTTATACCAATTTTATGGAGTGGTCCAAAATATGGTATTGTTACTATATAATCTTGAACTTTTATTAGATAATGTTTCATAACCCAATGACCCAATGATTTGGGTGTGGTGCTAGCCTAGTGGTTAACATCTCGTTTGGACTGCTTTCCCAAAAAGAATTAGAATAACACCTCTGTCATCTTCTAGCAAATGACATCAAGGCTCAGATTTGACTTAATTTGGGATCAAACCAATAACCTACAGATTGAAGGCGAGCAGTTTTAGTTTTGGTCAGTGGTCAGTAATGTTTTGCTGTTGTAGATGGGTGCGAGAGTTCCTCAACGAACACAATCAAGGACTGAACTCACTTGTGGACTACCTGAGCTTCCGACTAATCATGTTACGGCACGAGCAAGAGTCCCGATCGCCATCCGAGGAGAGAATCAACGCTTCTATCAACGGTAAATATCGACTGACTGTTTTGTGATTGCTAAATAACAGTTAGTAACGATAAAGGGATCAAGATAAATGTTGAGTAATGCACACCTTTACCTACAACCGTGTTTAAACTAGCCTTTTTAATTTAATTTTTTGAATTGTAAAGATTTACTTTACTGCACTTTTAACTTACTTTACAGCACTAGTGTGGTAAAGTAACCGACCAATGGGATTCAAGGTTTGAGTGAAAAGAAAATTGTAATGTTTGGAATGCAAACTTATTGCTGGTAACGACCAATTCATTCGTTCATCTGCTGACTACCGCTGGAAACTTGGGCATTCCATAACCACTTTTGACCACAATTAATGTAGTTAACCTAAAACTCACCTGAAAATTGAAATAAACGATTTGCTAACCAATAGTTGCAGTTAGGTTCATTGACAGATTTAAAAAATGTCAAGTAGTAAACAATGCGGTCAAGTGAATTTTTTTAATTTAATAAATTTAATTGAGAAGGCTAGTTAAAAAAAAAAAACAGTTGTTGGTAAAGATTTTAGACTAACTCAAAGGCGGATGTTTAAAATTTAACCCAAACATTGGTTGGTGTTTCCACCCAACACAACGTGGTCATCTCCCAAAGCTCAAGACGCAACAGTCTATTATGATCATAGCAGCTTACCTTATGGTTTCCATTCTCTTTCGGTAACAGAACTGTCAGAATAAGAAAATTTCGGTATAGGCTCACTCTGTAGATTCCTTATCCAAAGCCAACATGTTAGATAACGGATATAGTGGGCGCTGCTTGCTAATATTACTTTGCGTTGTACAGGCAGTGCCGGTGCTGGGGTGTGTTCTCTCCTGTCAGCCACTCTACCCAGCAGCCACTGTCGGACGCCGCTCGAGCCACTCGACTCCCCCGACGTGCGGAAACGCTCGCGTCACGCAGCCAGACTACGGATGGGCGACCCTCGAGATGACATTCACGTCTGCATCATGTGTCTGCGGGCAATCATGAACAACAAGGTACCCAAATCAATACAATACAATACAATACAATACAATATTCTTTATTGTTAATTCGTCAAGAATTACAATAGTGTCAATACAATAGTGAATTGTACATGTTAATTTTCATAAAATTCCTATATTGAGTAGAAGGGTCTTGCGATTAGCCACTTCTTCAGCTCCTGGTGTAGCTTGTTGCCAGTCAGGTCTCTCAGGTAGTCAGGTAGATGGTTCCTCAGCTTGCAGCCGGTGTAGGAAGGTTTTTTCTCCCAAAGAGTTGTTCGGTGAACTGGTAGTGCAAATTTGGAGCCGTGACGGGTGTTGTAGTGGTGCAGGTCTTGGTTTCTTGGGGGGTTTATTTCATTCACATACTTAATGGTTTCAAGTATGTAGAGAGACACCACTGTGAGGATTCCTAGGTTTACGAATGCTAGTCTGCAAGTCTGTGGTGGTACAAGGTTGGCGAGGGCTCTTATGGCTTTCTTTTGAAGGACAAGAATTTGATTCATATTTTTTGTTGAAGTTCCTCCCCACACTGTCAAGCCATGATGCGACTCTACCAGTGCGAAGTAAGCTGTTTTGGCCACAGAGAGTCCGCCTATGTAGTTTATCCTTCTGACGACATATATTCCAGTACTGATTTTTTTGCTTAGGTGGTTGATGTGCTCTTTCCATGTTAGTTTGTTATCAAGGATAACACCGAGAAATTTTGTGTAGTTTTCTAATGTTACATCCTCTAATTGAGGGACTATGTCTTTTTTCTTACTGAAATTCAGAGTTGTAGTTTTTGTGGGGTTTATTGCTAAGTCATTGTTCTTTGAGTAGAGGATAGCTTTATTTAAGATCGATTTTGAATTAAGGTAAAGGCTTTGGGCTGTGTTGTCCTTGATCAAAATGGTTGTGTCATCTGCATACATGATTGCAACAGCATTTTCACTCTCAATTTGTTTGGGGAAGTCATTAGTCAATAAGATGAATAGAATCGGGCCTAATACAGAGCCTTGTGGAACTCCTCTCGTCAGCTTGCTTTTTGAAGATTTGAAACTTTCTGTGACTTCATTTGATGAGTTTTTCAGTTCCACGACTTGTGAACGTCCCGTTAGGTAGCTTTTGAACCATTCTAGCGCAGAGTTTCTTATACCGAGTCTTTCAAGTTTCTTGCCTATCAGGTCGTGGCCCAGGCAGTCAAAAGCCTTACTGTAATCAAGGAAGATGGCGGAAATGTATTGTTCGTTTTCTATCTGGTCTAGGACGTACTCAATTAGTGCTGTTATAGCTGAGGATGTAGATTTATTCTTCCGAAAGCCATGTTGGTTGTCAGTTAAGAGTTTGTTATGATTAAGATGTGCCATTAATCTAGCCAGAGCAATTTTTTATATGATTTTAGAGAAACTGGAGATGAGAGAAATGGGCCTGTAGTTTTGAGCATTTTCAGTTGGTCTTTTTTATGTTTGGGGTATATTTTACTGACTTTTATGGCGGATGGGAATTTGCCTTCTTTAAATGATTTATTTATAAGATAAACCAGAGGAGAGATGAGTTCTTGAGAGCAGTGCTTTATCATCTTAGAGGAAAACTCATATATTCCACTTGATGTTTTGGCTTTTAGGGAGTTTATTATCGTTTTAACTTCTTTATAGGATGTTGAAGTTAGGGTAAGGTGTATTGGGCAGACTGGTTCCTCTCCACTCAGCACTGTTTCAGGGTCTATAACGATTGCTCTGTTTTGGTCAAGGGTATTTTCTGCTATATTTGAGAAGAATGTGTTGAAGTGTTCGGCCATTTCTTTTGTGTTGTTTGTGAGTTTGCCATTTATTTCTAATTCTGCAAGGGTTTTCTCTTCACATTTTCCTTTCCTTTCCTTGTTTATAACTTGCCATAGTGCTTTTGGTTTGTTGTCAGCTTGTTCTATGAAGCTAGCTGTTGAGGACATTTTTAGGTTTCTTAGTTTCATGTTGTATGTCCTTTTTCTATTAATCATTTCTAATTTGTCTTCATTTCTGTTCGTTAACTCAAACTTTTGCAGAGCTTTCAAAAAGTTCTCTTTAAGGTATTTTGCTTCAGGATCGTAGTACTTCATATGTTTTTTGTTTTTAATAATTTTAGTTTTCTTTAATGGGCATGTATAATCCAGTGCTTTTTGAAGAATATTATGAAATTTGTTGTAGGAGGTTTCAAGATTGGGTGAAGAGTAAACATGTTCCCAATTTTGTAGATGGAGGTGGGCCTTCAGATTGTTTAGGTTTGTGTTGTTTAGGCTTCTTTTCATTACAAATCTTTGGGAAGTGTCTTCTTGGTGTGTTTTCAGCAGGCACAGCTGCGCAGTGTGGTCAGATAGACCAGTATGCACAACTTGTCCAGTAATATACGCACATGGTATGTTTGAGCATATACAGTCTATTGAAGTGGCTGTGTGATGGGTTATTCTGGAGGCCTCTAGAGGAAATCTCCAGATGTTTTGTGTGGTTAACTCTTCTTCCAGCATGGTGTTTTTGGAATCTTGGGTGAGCCTGTCGATATTTATGTCACCGATAAGTATTAGGTTTTTCTTGTGTACTTCTTGTAGTTCTAGCGTGTCTGATAGGAGGTCAAGGGCAATTCTTGCATTTTCGATTGGTGGTCTATAGATTCCCAGAATGTAGAGATATCCTTTTTCTTTGTTGTCTGCATGCGAATCATTGCTGCTTCGAAAATTAACTCCTGGCATGTGTTTGATATGTTAATAGCTGATACTGTATCAGCAAGGGATTCCTTGGAATATATTGCAACACCTCCAAGTTTATGTTCTTCTCTACTAAAGTGGGTAATTAAAGAGTAGCCGGGAATTTTTGTAGCTTCTAGCTCTGTTTTTTTCAGTCCGTGTTCAGTCAAGACTAGAATGCTTGGTTTTGTGTCATTGAGAATATGGTGTAGTCTGTTCGTCTTTGTAGCAAGTCCTCTAATATTTTGGTGCATTATTGCTGCACAAGAATTATTTGGAGATTTGCAGATTTTTCTTTTGCTTTTTTCAGGCTGTTTGTTTCTAAAAAAGGGGTTATAGTATGGGGCACTGTAGAGTGATTAGATTGTTGACTTGAATTGGGTTCTTGCAGCTGCTCATGTTTCTGTTCTCCTTGAGAAGAGAGGCAGTCCATCTCGGTCATGTTTAGTCGCTTTATGTGTGACAGAATATTCTTTTTATATAGGTCTATATTTTTCCAAAAGGAGTCTTCAATGGTCTCTCCCGGCTTAAGAAGCTTGGCGGTGATCGGGGGTTTCCCTGTGTTCTTTGGTTTAGTTGATTCTTTTGGGGGAGATATAGTGCCCTTGAAAGTAGAGCAAACTCCTTTTGGGATTTTGATGGCCTTGGGTTTTTTAATATTTTGATTTTGTGTTTGTTGTGGTTGACTTTGGTGTTCTGGTGCTTCTTTCCTCAACTTGCTTTTTGCTATTTGCAAGGAAACACTGAAATGGGTTTTCTTAGTAGTTGCCAATTTGTTTTTATTATATGAAACTCGTCTTGGTGTGTTAATTGGCTTGCAAGGAGTCTCCTTTTTCTCAGTTATTAGTTGCTAGGAATCTTCTACTGTTATTTTATCTTCTAATTTCTTCATTTTTGACTCCATATTATTCTGTTTTTCTTTTAGGGCCTTTAGTTCAAGTAGAATTAGTGTTTCTGTGTTTGATGCTTCTGGATTTTTGTTGTCTGAAACTGTGGTTTTGTTTGTGAGGTCCTTCGCCTCTGTAGTGTTTGTCTGTGTGCTTGTCTCTCTGAATTATTTTGTAGATTCTTCTCCGGTGTTTATTCTGCTGCATGTATTTTTTTGCTTAAGGCATTTAATTTCATTCTCCATGTCCTTTATTTTTGTGTTGAAGCTATTAAAAGTTTCTTCCCTGTCTTTGTCATAATCTTCAAATGTTTTTGTGAGAGTGTTTCTCAGGCTTACTTCCTTTTCCAATTGGTGTTCTAGTTCAGTTATTGTTTCGATTAGGTCGTTGTTTCTAATTAGAATAGTATTTTTCTCATCTTCTAGTTGTTCAATTTGAGCGTGGTAGTTCATGATGTCGATGGTTTGTATGTTTGTTAGTTTCTGGGCCAGACTCGAGTTTTGTTGAGTACTTCTTCTCTTAGTTTGCTATTTTGTGCTAGAAGTGCGTTTCCAACTTCTGCTGCAAGTGTTAGAGAAGTTTCTAAATCGGGATCTTCTGAGTTTTCTAGTTCTAGAATTTTGTTTTCTACCTCGCCCATTTTGTTACCCTGACTTTCAGAGGATATTTGATTTGGGGGTGTGGGAGTTTGGTCTTCTTTTAGTTGTAACGCTGGCTTTCCAGAGGTGAGGGAAAGATCACTACAATTGTTACACCTCCATAGGAAAATGTCTTCTTTAGAAAGGTTTTTTAATTGTTTTTCTGTGATATTGACACATCCACCATGAAACCAGGAGTTGCAGGGACCAGTACATTTTATACTGGAGTATTTTACACCGATGTTGCATTCACCACAGGGATATTTTGAAACTTTTTTGTTCTTCGACATAGTTCAGGTGTAAAATTGTATCAGTTTTGAAAAGTTTGGCTGGTTCTTTATGTCAGGAATCTTGAGGTTCAGGTTAAAAATTATATCAGTTTTGAAAAGTTTGGCTGGTTCTTTATGTCAGGAGTCTTGAAGTTCAGGTGTAAAATTGTATCAGTTTTGAAAAGTTTGGCTGGTTCTTTATGTCAGGAATCTTGAGGTTTAGGTTAAAAATTATAACAGTTTTGAAAAGTTTGGCTGGTTCTTTATGTCAGGAGTCTTGAGGTTCGGGTTAAAAATTGTATCAGTTTTGAAAAGTTTGGCTGGTTCTTTATGTCAGGAATCTTGAGGTTTAGGTTAAAAATTATAACAGTTTTGAAAAGTTTGGCTGGTTCTTTATGTCAGGAATCTTGAGGTTTAGGTTAAAAATTATATCAGTTTTGAAAAGTTTGGCTGGTTCTTTATGTCAGGAATCTTGAGGTTCAGGTTAAAAAATTATATCAGTTTTGAAAAGTTTGGCTGGTTCTTTATGTCAGGATTAGAACTATTTAAATAAATAAATAAATTTATTTCTGTTGTCAAAAATTTGTGTAGAGTAATGAAGAATACAGTGTTGCACTGTATTACTGGTTGGTAGTAGGTTGTAGACACTGCTAGAAGTGGCAGTGTCTGTGGTCAGTTTGCTGAGCGTCCAGTCAGCAACTCTCAGTTCAAACACTCCCAGGCAGCAGGTGTCGTGTTGGAAGTGATGAATGTGTAAAGCTTACTCAACTCATAGATGATAACGTATTGCTACCACAATATTTTTAAAATTTTTCTATTCATATTTTTTTAATCAATTATCAATTATTTAAGATGGGGACGCCACTATGTGCATATTTTAACCCAAATATCAGTGAAGGATGAGTGTAGGATGAGTGGCGCGATCTTTTAGTCTTGTTAGTGACTAAGGCCGACATGTTCCTTAGACACAGCTGTTAATTAATAGCCCATACAGCTAATGGCAACTAAGAGACCTACAGTTTATGGTGGAATCCGAACGACATTTTTGTAATTTTTGAATTGGTCTAGTTATCGGGATAGTACTGCGGATAGTCCTAGTACTCACTAGTGCGGACGTTAATCCACACCAGGGAGCATCGCATCCACAGTGCATCCCTATAAATATCAACAATTTGTGACCTCCTAGTAGCTGGATTACAGGACGACGCCACCCGTCCCAGTCTTTAATAATAAGTCTTTAGGTTATGTCTTTAATAATATATGTTGATATGTCCATTTCAAATCAAAATACAAGTCAATAAGGGAAAAATGTGTCCACCTCTATGTACTAATGTAAAAATGAGAAGAAATAAACAGGTGTTGTGTGCAATCCTTATTGATCTCTCTAATGTTGTAAACTTCCACCCAAGCTGGACACTGTTTATTTAAGGTAGTCACCACTCCAGACAGCTAAGTCACACATTAGTAAGCTCAATATGGATTGCATATCTAGGTAATTTGAACCCGTGCATGTAGGAAGACCTCAAAGTTACACTTGTCAGTGCAATACAATTTAGCCACAAATGGGTATGAGAAATAGGCACTCTAAATAGATACCATTTAGGTATACTTATTTTGTCTTAAAAGTTAAACTTAAGTTTGCCCCAATAACAAGTGATAATTTTCCTTTAATTTTAATTTCAGTTTTGTATTTTGTTCTGTGTGTTTGTAACTCTTATGTAATTCTGCACAAACTCGTGTGCTTAATTTATTTCTTTTGTTTCAGTACGGATTCAATATGGTGATTCAGCACACGGAAGCAATAAACAGCATCGCCCTTAGTCTGATACATAAGAGCTTGAGGTAATTTGGTAATATTACTCGGGTATTTTAGTAAACTTTATTTAGAAATTAATGTAAAAAGACATTCAATAAGCTCCTTTACTACCACTTATCTCACTAGCTCCACGGCAAAAAAATTATTTAGGATAAAAATCACTTTAAATGTAACCATGTAACAGTGTATTCAAGTAAAGTTGATGCTTAAAACATACTCTAGATAGTTCTTGGAGTTAAAGATATCTAGTTTCTTCCATACATGAGTGTAAATATGTATGCAATCGTGGGTTCCTAACCTGGCATCCAAAGGAAATCCAATGATGGTACACTCTTATGCTTGGCGCCAACCACATTGAACACTACAATACACTTCTAAACTTCTTCTTACACTAAACAAAAAATGGTACAACCACCACAATGCTGTAAGAATTACAGTTCAAAAGTTATTGCAATTTGTGATTTTACCCATAATGTATCATAGTTACTCCCACTGTTTACCTATTATAAGGGGCTTGACAGACTAATAGTAGAAAGTATGTGTTAGTTTGCTGATACAGTTTGTATTATTGTTGATGTAGATTTGGAATATTTTTGTTTCACGACAAACGTTATATAGCTACTGACAGCTCTCTGTGTATATGTTGCTAATCACACGATAACCTCCTCTTACTCAGTTGAAAACTCTCCTTTGAAATCAGATCAAACCAAAAGAACACAACTCGTTCCCCATTTTAAACTTATTCCAAACACAAATCGTCTTGTCATAGTGGATGTTGTGTGCGTCCGGTTTTACTCTAACTGACAGAGATCGGTAGATTCATAAAACACAACTGCTGGAAGGCTAACTTATGCTATTTTTCAGGACAAAAGCTCTGGTCCTGGAGCTGTTGGCGGCCATCTGTCTAGTCAAAGGAGGACACGAGATCATCTTGTCCGCCTTTGACAACTTCAAGGAGGTCTGCCATGAGAAGAGACGCTTCCAGACACTCATGGAGTACTTCATCAACTATGAAGTGTTTCACATTGAGTTCATGGTAAGAACAAGTTTCAAATTGTACCCGCTTTGAAGTTTTTTTGCAATTTATTCAGTGTAGTCACAGAGAAGTGCGTTACAGAGGAAACGCACCTTGCATTTACCCGTTGCACTGGGTATGTTCCATGGGCTTTGAGGTCCATACCTCAAAGCCCATGGAACATATCAAGCAAAAGCAAAGGGTGACCCAGTGCAGTACAAAAATGAATTGTACTTATAAAATTAAATTAGCGTTACTGGGACGCAAACCAATGACATCATTTCCTTGGTTTCATATTCTGTCGCAATGACTTGAGCCACTAAATACCAATAAGCTGATGAATTTGAATATATGTTACTAAATAAGGATATTCATGTTTTAGATACAACTTGCAGCTCTTCAACTAGAATACAACTTTCTATACCATCACCTAAGATTGTTCTTTAAACTCACTAGCGGTCGTTTTGCAGGTGGCGTGCATGCAGTTCATCAACATCATTGTCCATTCCGTGGAAGACATGAACTACAGGGTACATCTCCAGTACGAGTTTACCAAACTGGGCCTGGACGAGTACCTGGAGAGGTTGCGCAACACGGAGAGCGAAGATCTCAAGGTATACATTGTAGGGGGTCCCCTTACGTCGAAAATGCTGGAACACTTCTTTAACACGCCGGTTGGTACTCTATGTGAATTGTGAATGTTGCGGGACGATGGGAGCGGAAAACTGGTGTGTATTTCCTCATTTTCAACTCGATTGTAAGGGGACGGACAAAACTCACTGGTGTTAGGAATCAGGCTGTGTTTGGTGTTGTGTATGTTTTCATGTCATTCATGTTCATTATTTTTTTTTAACTACCAACATTTTGAGATTTCCCTTGTTAAATAACCATTTATGTTTAGGTGTATTATTTTAAATTCAAAATTTCTTAATGGTTTTAATTCAAATTATCATTCCTTGGTTGTATGTTGAATGTTGTTTGTTCGAGAATGAAGGGTTTTAATTAAGATACCAGGAACTATTTGTAAGATTATATGCTCACTGGATTTGAGCCTGAATCAAGTAAACAAGTCTAATTTTTAATCTCAATGCTCATAGCTCAAGCAATATTCGCTGAATTCCATTACAATAGTATGGTTGAAAACTATACAAATAATGAAACAGAGTGCGTATATGGTATGGAATTAGTCTTATCTATACATTTTTAAGTAAAGCTCTCCAGATTCCAGTAATTTGGGAATTGAACTTGCCCTTGAGAGTTTTGATATTTGAGACATTAATATTGAGTTAGAAATAAACCTACACCACACATTCTGATTTCGATAAATCAGATTAAACCTAGCCTTTTTCATTGGCCTGGATAGCTTTACAAATGAATAGCACTTATAAGAAAGTTATTGCCTATTAAAATACCTAGAACTTAGACTTACGTTTTGTTAGCTCATCTCAGTCAAATTAAAACACGCTTAATCAAATTTGACTTTTTACATCAGTCATGTTTTGAATATAGCAACTAAAAGTGTGCAATACAAATATGTTTTGTTTGGTGAATTGATTTTATTTAAGAACTAAAGATATCTGAAACCATCCCATAGTTGTCCTCCGCAAAATAAATGAACATAAAATAAATTATATGTTTAAGACTATAAAATCAACTACCATGAACATTAAAATTAGCGTTCTGAATGTTTTGTTATCCAAATACTGTAATATACAGGGTGTCTTGCAACCATATGAACAAACTTGTCACGTTATTCAGCATGTCAAAAACAAAAATGTAATATAACATGTGTCCTATCTCATTCCGTTTTCGTTCTATCTGTCTGTATGTGATTTTTACAAAAACATTCATAACTCCTTAACTGTTTGAGCACTATTAAAAAATAGTTGCATCAATTTAACATTACTTAAAAGGAAAAAAACTAAATGGCAAGAAAATAATTTATTGCTAAGTTATTCTTTGTCCAAACTAAGGCTTATACGATATCGTTGTAATCTGCATAAAACTTACTAAAGTTTACATATCCTGCAAATATTTGGTAAAATTAATGGTTTTTTTGGAATTTGGCATCAAAATTTAAAAAAAGCAGCCATTTTTAATACTGTTCAAGAGTTTTTATTCATATTTTGCAAAAAAAAATAGTGCTCAATAGGATAACAAATTTTACAGAATTTCAACACTGTAGTTCAAGCAATTAAGGGGTTATGAATGTTTTTGTAAAAATCACAAATACACACAGATAGACCGAAAACTGAATGAGATAAGACACATGTTATTACATTTTTAGTTTCTTTTGACATGCTGAACGTGACAAACTTGGCTCATATGGTTGCAGGACACCCTGTATACAAACTAATATGATTAAGATTACGGATATGTGACATGTTTGATGTTTAGACATGTGACATGTGGTAAATATTTTTGTTAGCTTGTAGTGGCTTAGAAAAAGCTAATATAACTCTCCCCAATTCTCTTTAGTTGTGTTCAAAATACAAACAATATGACAAAAGAACCCTAAAATGAGTTGAGCATTTTTCCAAAACTTCACATGATAATTGGTTATTTTGTTTTCAAAACAATGACTCATTGTAAAACAACTGAACTATTTTTTTAACTTGATACGAGTTTTCCTCTACAGGTACAATTCTCTGCTTACCTAGACAATGTGTTTGATGTGGCCGCTCTCATGGAAGACAGTGAGACGAAAACCACAGCGTTGGAGAGGGTTGCCGAGCTTGAGGATGAAGTTAGCCATGTGAGTGTTGTTAAAACTGTACCAAGACCTTTGTTTACCTCTATTAAGTTTTTGCGCTCAACATTTCTATCTGTTTAGTGGAGACAGACTAAAACCAATTTCCACTTTAATATATAGACTCTGACCTAGAGCCATTGACCAAGATTAATCTACCCAATTTGGTTTACCCTTAAGCTATAAATATAAATTACATGGATAAGTTGATCAACAAGAGACCATTACGGAGTGTATAACATGTTTGTCGGCGCAGGCTCATGACAGGCTGGCAGAGATGGAGAGGGAGAGCCTGGCGCAGTTGGCCACACTGGAGGCGGCGCTGGGGGCGGCCAGGTCGGAGCTGGAGGAGGTCAACGAGGGACGGCGCAAGGTGGAGGAAGAGGTACATACCCTGAGGAAACAGGTCCACTCCCAGAGCAGACAGTCCAGCATGCTGGAGGACAAGATACAGGAGCTCATCTCCAGGACATCTCCTGACTCTGGTAAACCACATGGACAAGATGTTTTCTTATCACATGGTAATTTCACCTAAGTGGTCAAAGTGGGGATTTTTTAGTGAGAGTCAATTTGATCGAGTTGAAAAAAGACACTTTGAACACGAGTTGTACATTATATTTTGTCCTCAGTTTTTGGTATGCGACGAAAAAAACTTTTTAGGGGGTGCAGTACAGAAAATTTAAGGTTAGTTTCGGTACGTTATATTGGTAACCAACACACGTTAACATTAGTTCTCGGTACAAAATTAGTACGATACGCAGTTACCAGTAGTTACGACAGAACTCTAGTACTTTTAGGAATTAACTAAGAAAGTAGTAAATGAAGGTTTGTGTTTTAGTTATTCTTCTCTCTATAATAAGTTGCGGTTCAAAGCAATTTAGAGAGAGATGAAGATACAGAAAGGAGACTTGTTGCGCAAGTCGTACTCTCAAGTTGTATATTATCACTGTTTAACAAGTCTAACAGTTTTTTATTAACATTAGTGTTCTATTGACATTTAACCATCGTAAAAAATTAATTTCCTTCAAAAAACAAATCTAAAACTTTTTATTTTGTTCAGGTGTCAGCAGTGCTCTGTCGTCTTGTTCGACATCCTCCACCAGTTCCTGCAATAGCAACTCCACCCCTGCCCCGCCACCCCCACCAGCAGTCATTTCACCGCCTCCCCCTCCCCCACCACCTTGTAAAGCCTTCTCCCCACCTGCCCCTCCACCACCTGTCGGCATGATGCTGCCACCCGGGGATGCTACGACCATCAAACGCAAAGTCCAGACCAAATACAAGCTGCCTTCGCTCAACTGGATCGCACTCAAACCAAACCAGGTAAATGTTTTGTTTTATGATTACTAAAGGTCGCCCCGTGGTCAAAAACTCCACCAATAATATGTATTGTGCAAACTTCTCCATTTTCACCCCTCGCTGTAAATAAAACCTATAATTGGAATTTCTTCTCTTTGTTTTGATTTTCTGTTTATATTTCTATGTTATTTCGTCACCAGCATGGCAAACCCATAAGGCCCATGTTAATTTAAAAAATGTTTTAATTCATTTTTTGTGCTTATTTTTGAGCCTATTTTAATTTATAAAAATGGATTCTGCACATCAAAAGGCAAATATCTTTCTAACAGTATGCGTAGATTTTCCTTGCGATGCACACGAGCTGAGAAAAGAGGTTTTAAAGAAACATGGTTGCCTATTACTATGTAGATGATAAAATTAATGTTTGTTGGATTGTGGCAGCATTAACTTTTGGATATTTAAGTAGACATCCCACCATAATACTGTTACACTCTACAGTAGGAAGGGATCTATAAAATAGTAGGAAACTTTAGACTTGGATTAAAGGTTTTTAATTTACTTAAAAAAAAATGGGAGACTGAAACCAACTATTTACAACATAGGAACAATTACACTATTAATACTATTTAACATATGAAAAAATATCATCTGTTCCAAATTCAAATACATTTAAACAATATTTTCATGGGCATTAGAATTGATATTCAACAAATACCACCATACGGATCAGCTGTAGGTAGTTTGGGTCCAAAGAGAATTGGCCACTCAAAATTAATGAGCCACATGCAGAATGAGCTGCTGTCAAAATCATATTTTTCTAAATCTTAAAACTGTGAATGGGCTTTTATTTTTTTAAACTGTGAAAATCCCTCTAATCATTAATTTTACAGTTTAATTGTTGATAGGGTGGGCTGATTCTTGTTCTCAATTCCAGAAAACTATATGGTCTAACGGAATCTTTGACTCTCGTCACTTGGAACTTTGATTCGGTACCAGTTCCAGAATCTCCCCCAATGGTGGCAAAACCACAATATTATTGCAAATTGTGTTTGCAATAATATTGTGGTTTTCCGCAATCATGGCAATACCATGAAGTCTGATCCACTGTCACCAAAAAATGATTGAACATAATAAAGTAGAACCTTGATAACAAGACGCTCAATAACAAGTTACCCTTGATAACAAGTGTCATTTTCTTATCCCCTTGAATTTATTTTACCCCTAATTACATGTTATTATAAACCTTAATAAGAAGTCAACCTTGATAACAAGTCTTATTTTACAATTCCCTTGAGAGTCTTGTTATCGAGGCTCTTCTGTATTGCTTATTTTAGGTTTTCAAAGGTAGAATGGAGATTTAATGTCTTTTAGATATGGGTTATTATTATTGATATGCTATATTTGCTTTACCTGTCAACCAATACACTCTGACTCAAACACTACGCAGTTAGGCCTACTTAGTTGTCCGACTTGTGTAGGTGCGTGGAACACTGTTCAACGAGTTGGACGATGACAAGTTGTACAAGGTAATAGACTTTGCGGAGTTCGAGGAGATGTTCAAGCTGCCTGGTAGCGGCGGCAACATGCTGACCAACGGTTCTCACGAGGTGGACGGGCTCGGGCTGTCGTCACAAGCGAGCAAGCGGTTCAAGAAACCTGAGACTGTCTCACTGTTGGAGCACACTAGGCTGAGAAATATCGGTAAATATACACTTTTGTGAGCGTAGAATGATTAGTTGTTGATATTTTGAACTTGGAACAAACATTTGTACTGTCAGAACGGGAAGGATCTTGTTTCGACACATTCCTTGGTTCCAATGTCTGAAAAATTCTATACCTTAGGTGCAAATATTAAAAACACACATTATTTGAGCAAAATTACAGTATTAATAGGGGTGTGCGAATAGTGATTTTCAACCTCGAGCCGAGCCGAGCCGAGCTTTTTCAAAAATTTTCGAGCTCGAGCTTTTTCGAGCCGAGCTTTTTCTAGCGCCACCTTATCTAAATTATTAAACTTTTTTTCCTAAAAAATTGCATAATAATAATGTTCAGTCAATTTTTAAATAAACACAATGTTATTTTAATATGTTTAAAAACATTGAGAATTGTCAAGACATCAAATAGTAGATAATCACGATAAGAACTGAACTGAACTAAATTAAGATGCAAGAAATAAAAGGATAATTGAAGGCCTGACGAGATATGCATTGCAGACTGAGCTGAGACAATCAGATTGTCTTTCATAACAGAACAGCAACGCGACCTTGAATGACGACAAAACAACTAGCAAGTCGATTACATTATTATGTATATTGTAACTACTATGAATATTTAATTCTATTTTGTATAAATACAAAATAAATTTAAAAACACGTGATTATTCTTGTTGTTTTCCATGCACAAAATATTTTAGTTTTATCAATCGTATTAATCAAAAAAGAACATAGTTGGTTTGGATCCAAAAAGGTGGAGAGACAAGTAAAAAGTAAACTTATATTAAAAAAGATATAATTGACATATGGAGGAAATAGACCAAAACACTAAAATTAATAGAATAACACACAAAGTAAACAAGAAATGAAATAAAGAACACAATGAATTAACACTGTCACTCAATTTTGTTATCTAGAAGGGTTGGCGAACTAATCAATAAATAGCCAAAACCAGTTTCCTCCCCTTCTTGCAGTCTCACCACCACCCCTCTCCCCTAAACCGGGAGGCCCAACACTTTGTCCTTGAAACACCCACGTCCTTTGTACCCCTATGAAACAATAAACCCTTACACCCGTGTTGCTGTTTTGACAACAGGTTTATGAATGCGATCACTATTTTTCATTTTCCAGAATTAACTATCAATTATTATTATTTGCAAGTTACTGAAATAGGAAACTACATCACATTATGGTATTCAATGACCCATGTATTATTATCAAAAATTAATAACTCATTACTTATTTTGATAATAAAAAGCATTCACTACAGCACGCACCACTTATTGATAAATATAATCATCAAGGTAACTGTTACTTTATACAAAATAAAAAAAGGTACAAAATTGTGTGGCCAGTCAAACTTTATAAACAAACATTTTATTCTATAAAATACATATGGTAAATAGGGGTTGGTTTAAAGGAAATAAAATACAAAACAGATAATTAATTATTTTTATAAACATTAGAAAGGTTATAGGATTGATTGAACTAAAATAAACTTATAAGTAGAAAAGTCTTCAACCACAATCTGTTTAATCAGTACATTGTTAGAGAGAGATAGAGAAATAGAGAGATAGCAGATAGGGGCGTTTGATAAGGAATCTGAAAAAGTAAACAAACAAGGAACAACGACACGACGATACTCGTTTACAGCCTTATTGTGTCGCCCACTACATTTGCTCATGTGACCACTTTTTGTTTCTTCCTTATCTTTCATCCGTCCCAAAATAGAATTCCTGAAATTGTTTGTTGGTATAATCTTCCCTCCCACACAAGGCGCAGTGCTCAGTGCGCACTGTAGGTTGTCATGGCAACCGTGTGTCGTCATAGCGACAAGCCAATCACGCACTCGCACTGCGTTGTATATTACGATACGAATAGCTGTTAGAAAGACAACGCGATAGGTGGACGTTTGTCTCTTTCCTATCTCCTCAAAATTACGATCGATAATCATTGCGTCTTGACTGAGCTGAGGTTCGTGCTTATCATAAACCTCGAATGCATGAACAACGTAGAATTGTGATAACATTGTTTTCAATTATGACCCAAATTAAGTGTTTTGACTTAGTATTAAAAGCTCGGCTCGAACTTCGAGCTTTTTCAAAATGTCTCGAGCCGAGCCGAATAATGAAAAGCTCGACCAAAAAGCTCGAAGATTCGAGTATTCGCACACTCCTAAGTATTAAATGAAACAATGTATACTACAGGTTTTCTGTATAATATCCCTTTTTCACATGTCCTACTTTAAAATTGTTATCATTGAGGTGTCATTTGATAGCTTATTATCTAGGGGAGGGACGAATGGCAATTAGAAAAGTAATTTCATTTAGGGTGTCAGTGTCACCTCCCCAAGGCCTTGATTTATTTCTAGAGGTTAATTTCAAAGGTCCAGTGCTGCTGACTAACTTTCTTTACAGCAGTTTTGTAATGATTTTTTTCCATCACAGAACATCAGTGCTAGACGATTATTATCGACATGCCTCTGTTCTGAAATGGCTAGCTCCAGTAGTCTATAACTAGCAAGAGCTGTTTTGTTCTTTAACACGTTCGCTGCGGCCCATCAAATGGCAGGCGTAGCCCCAGTGCAGCGCAGCCCGCAGCGTCGAACAAACCCGATTGCCGGGTGATTGTCTTTCATATTTCGGTATGACTAATAGCAAATAACTTGAGGTGATGTCCTGCTTTATGACAAGAGTCAACTTAGTTCGCTAAACACCCACAGATAGCAGCACTGCTTGGAACGTAGTCGGTCCCATTATATTGCCAATTGGAGGGGGGAGAAAGACGGGACACCAAGTTAATTTTTAAGATTGCCAGATGGGGATTTTATGGGGAAATTTTACCACTAACCTACAACTCAACCAAAAGCAAGTCACCCACTACATGGTAACGTGGTATAGGTCTGCCTTTGACCGACGCTAGAGCAAAAACAAAGATATACGAAAGGCATTGCCGAGCGTATCCGATTGGTTACGGCAGCATCTGAACACCGCTCGGCCTGTATCCTATCGGATACGCCCGCAGTGAACGTGTTAAGTGATTTATTGTTAAATTTTTGTCAAGTTGTTTTTGTTAACGTTGTGATTTTAAACAATACATTTTTTATATTTGAACCAAGATTTATGACTTAGACTATCATGGTGATCAAGTATTATTGATTTGTGAAATGTTATTATTTTGGATGTAAACCTGCAAATAATAAAATTAATTATTGCCTATTTACACAAGATTACGTTGTTTTAATGTGTTTGTTATGTCTTGTTATACCATGTTGGATATACAGTACCGTGTTTTTCATTATTCGTGGCTCCGTACAACTACCCCGGATTTAAGTTCTATATTGTTTTTAAATTATCTTGGCTAATCTGAACAGTCAGCTGATCTGATCATTGGTCCCAATTAGTCCAGTAAGATGGACTCAAGTAGTAGTTTATCTTTTTAATCTTGTCCATTTCCTTTCACAGCCATCTCTAGGCGGAAGATAGAGATGCCAGTTGATAAAGTGATTGCAGCCGTTAATGCTCTAGATTTGAAACAAGTTTCTCTGGAAAACGTCGAACTGCTTCAACGAATGGTTCCCACCGATCAAGAAGTGAGTGATAATCACAATAACGTGAATAAGTATCTTGAGTTACTATATGTTGCATCAAATGGGAATTTTAAGATTTCTAAAATTTCATCATATAAGCTACATTTTGATATGGGTCTTAAATGTACATTGTAAGTATTTTTATCCCCAGTAAGGTCAATTCTGGACCCAGATGCTATAAGGTCTTTGATATTTCAATTAAAGACACTATCCACCAAAAAGGCTGATGTTACCCAAGGACCAGGGTGTGGTTCGTTTCCTTACCCTTACTTTTGGCGTTAAATAAAAAAATACATTCTATATCTAAAAGTGCCAAACAAAATGTTCCCAAACTCAGTACTTTTGAGGTAAAATGTGATTAATGTTGGTAAATTTGTAGAAATATAAATGCCAGTTTTAACAGTCAAAATAGGAAAGACTGCTTTTAGCAACAAACAATCATTTCCTAATTGTTAGTTTCCAAGTTTCTTGATATTAAACTATTCTTATACAGTTTTTAGTGTAATGCACTCAAATAGCAATGTTCCTTACTTATGAGGCCACTCAAACCTATTAAGGTTTTTGGCCTCGCTAATAGCTCTCGGCCATCCATCACAATCTTGACTTTTTTATTTTACCTTTAGCGGGAGAAACAACCCGAGCCGGTTTATTTAACCTTCTTCAGTTTTGCATTGAAAATCATCATGTCTTCCTGCACTTGATCATAGTGGAAGTTTTGAACTCTATTTTGTATTTCTCCAGGCCAAGGCGTACCGGGAGTACCAGCTGGAGAAGAAGGACATTTGCTTGTTGACTGAGGAGGACAGGTTCCTTATGCAGCTTACTAGGGTGGAGCGGCTGTCCAGCAAACTGGCCATCATGGCGTACATGGGCAACTTCCTGGACAATGTGCACCTTATTACACCGGTGAGTGGTTCTATCCAGCTAGTAGACATCGTAGGCTGTACATATGTAAATTTGTCACTAAAATCCACGGAGAGGTAGGTTACTGAGGAAACATTTAATGGTACACTTAGTGGTCCAGCACTAGTCGCTGGTGTCTAGCGCAAAGTCCAACACCGCTCCTGACCTTATGTCCTTACAACGCTGACAGTAAATGAAGATCCTGTCCAATAGGAATTTCTGCACAGTGCTCGCCGCTCGGGCTCTTCCTTGCTCGTCACGAGTATATTTCCGGCACAACATACCAAAACTGGAAGCACATCAATGATAAGCTCGTTTCCTCTGTACCTTACTTCTATGTGACATAAGAATGAGCTACTACTGTCAAAACTATATTTTCTCTGTTAGTTACTGTCACTGTAATTGTTGATGTGTCAAATTACAAGCTAAAGTTTACAGTTAGACAACTACTTTAGCTTGGTCAAAGAGTTGCTTCAGTTGGTTTCAGTCAGTGTTCCGTCACTTTGTTCGCAGGGATGTTACAGTCAAGAACTTTTTCATTTAAACAAAATATTCTATCAATTATTTATCATTCATCTCAATGACTGTTACTAACAGCACTTAAGATATAAACACAATCAACTAACAACTAAAAACAAAGATCCTTATTATAAATCAATTTTTTTTTAACCAGAATCTTTGCTGCATTTTGACATACAATGGTTTAGTAGATTACAGGACTGCTCAATTTTAATTTCAAAGTGTTCCATTTAGTTTTTCATCAAAATGTTCCTAATAATTAATTAAACTGTGATTTTCAGCAAGTGCATGCAATCATCTCAGCCTCATCGTCAGTACGAACATCGCAGAAGCTGCGGCGAGTGCTTGAAGTTGTTCTGGCTTTTGGCAACTACCTCAACAGTGCCAAGGTATATTTGTAGTCTTTAGTATTTTTGTCTTCATTATTTTTTGTCTTTGGTGTCTTCGTTATTTTTTGTCTTTTTAGTAATCAGATTATGTTTTTAAAAGGCACTTGTTTTGTAGGTAGATCAGTTGACCAAACTCCAAAAATAAGCTTTTGTTTAGTTGATTAATGAAAATAAGTGTAAAAGTAGTTTAAGGATTCTTTTTTGGTTTTAAAGTTCAAAAGCTCCTCTCATTTTTTCAAATTAGGTCTAAATATTTATTTAAAATAATTTTAATTTTGTCATACAAGTTAAACAATTTAAAATAACCACTAATTATAAATAACTAACCAATAAGTGTAATAAATGAACTTAAAAGTACAAGAGGCAAA
Source organism: Macrosteles quadrilineatus (assembly GCF_028750875.1). NCBI lineage: Eukaryota > Metazoa > Arthropoda > Insecta > Hemiptera > Cicadellidae > Macrosteles > Macrosteles quadrilineatus. The sequence continues at coordinate 62,205,332 of NW_026542602.1, forward strand.
AATCTTTAAATTACTCTTGTTCATTAATTAGGTTTTTTATTCCACTGGTAACGATGTTAACAAACGTATTTTGTCTGAATTGTTTTTTGGTCACCAACGATGTTGTTTGTACAGCGAGGACCAGCCTACGGCTTTAAGCTGCAGTCGCTAGACACATTAGGTGACACAAAGAGCAGTGACAAGCGATGCTCCTTGCTGCATTTCATCGTAGACACCATCAGAGAGAAGTTCCCGGAGCTGCGTAACTTTGACACAGAACTGCTGCATGTCGACAAGGCAGCCATGGGTAAGGGTTCTAACTAAATTAGTTTCTCCTACCGAATAATTCTTTATGCCAGTTACAGTGTTTGTAAATATAGTTTTTAATTCTCAGTCAATGTGATTTAGTTAGACAGTGATGTTTGTGACAGGTTTGGCAAACCCTTCATAGCTAATTCAAATGTAGATTGGAATTTTTTTGTTTTTATATCTCAAATCATCAAAAGGCACATTGGTGAGTGCCATATTCCTATCAGATTCTTACAACCTAAGAAGATATAACTAAATAAATTTACTGGTCAATAAATTTGTTTCTATCCTGGAAGTTAGCGTCTCAGAGTCAGACTTCCCTGTGAGAGAGATAAGTTCAAACACTGGCTTATCAAAATAAATATAGAGTTGATCAAGACCCAATTACAAAAATGGCAATTCTAATCCGGAATTCTTTTCCAGCGTCACTCGAGACAATAGTGGCGGACGTGGCAGAGCTGGAGAAAGGCATGGAGGCTGTGCGCAAGGAGTGCAGCAAGGAGCGTGCCAACGCCACGGTGCTCACCGACTTCCTCACAAACTCGGAGGAGAAACTGAAGAGGCTCAAGGCGGAGACCAAGCTTGCGCAGGACAACTTCAAGGAGTGTCTCGAGTACTTCGGAGAGTCCACTCGCACATCGGACGCCAACACGTTCTTCTTACTGTTCGTCAGGTTCATCCGTGCGTTCAAGGTAAAGGTTGGATTTGGTTAGACACTATGCTGTAAGCATCTAGTAAAGTTACTTAAGTTTGTATAAGAACAATAGTTTCTGCGTTCACTCAGTACAAAAGAACAGACACCACCTCTTATTTATAATGTTATAGATTTTATATGCCAAATATTTTAATATTAGACTGAAATGTTTATAAATTTATTTTCTAATTTTGTTAAAGGTAATTTGTGGATACCTCCAAATATCCTGTTTTTAACTTTTAACATCATTTACGGTTTTCAGGCGGCAGAACAAGAGAACGAACAGAGGCGGAGGCTAGAAATGGCCGCTGCTCAGTCCATGCAGAACAACAATTCCGAAGAAGTCATCAAACGCAACAAGCTCAATCAGAAAAGACAGCAGGTAACATATGGCATTTGAAGCTCGGTGAAATGTTGCTGCATGGTGCTCACTATTTCCTGACTTAGTAACTCATTATTAGCTTTCTACCTGAGCTAAGGGGAGTATTTATGCTTGTTGTACACTATACTCGCTAGCATGCTTACTTAATTTGCTAGTGATCGCACAATGAATGAATTAGTATTTTGCTTGCTTCATTATGTTGCATTCTTAGTTTTATAGCTTTATCAAGTGTGTTTTAACCCTCCTTTTATACTATACATGATAATTATATTTTAAATCAGTATTTTACTGAATTATTTCTTATATTGCTGTATATTACAGTCTTGTTATCAATTTGGTTTTACAATATATTTCTTCAATGTATTTACATTTGTTTTCTTTCCCTTTTAGAGGTCTGGTTCCAAATTACGTTTACACTTTTCACAAACCCTAACCTTTTTGTAACACAGTTTTTTTATTGCATCATGCTTTACTAAATTTAAAATATAATATCTTTTTTCAAACAATTTTACTTATTTTAGTTGAAATGGGTTTAAATGGGCATCACAAATGTTTTTAAGGTTGTGAAATAATGTTAAACTTTCATAACGTGATATTCCTTTTATTGTGTTTTTCTCTTGTGAACAACAATTTACCTAATTTTAGAACTGAATAATTTAAAACCATAGTTGAAAATCCTCTAAGCGGAATTGAACTTTTTTACTTTCAGTTCCGATTTGAAAACTGCAATTCAAATCTATGGAAATTAATCTCAGTTTTCTTCATATTAAAAAAAAACAAAAAACCTTGATTAATAACTTCAAAATAAAAATAATATTTGGTTAATTTTAAATTCTGTACAAACCACAAACAAAATAGCCTACACAGCTGAGTTCTCTATGGGTAAAAATTTAATTGTAAGTTTTGAAATTAAATTGATATACTCATTTATTAGTAATTTTTGATTGCCTCATGAATTTTTGAAATTTTCATTATACTTTGCTATGTCATCATTATTATCAACAGAGTTACTTTAAGATTTCCCACTGGAAGCGTCCCTGCGCCGTGGTTGTTGTCAGTCATTTGTCTTAAATTGAATTCTGTTGTATGTTTGTTTTATATATTGTGGAGTAGTTTGAACACCAGTAGCTAATATTTTATGAGTGTTTAACACAAATTAAAATTTGTAATTAATTAATTAATTTCTTAGCTTGCTGTACATTGCTTGTAGTTTCTTAAACGTATGATTCCTTGTAAGCTTGTATCCTGTTGAAATTACTGTTTATTTTCCTTTCAGTTTCCTTCTTGTGTAAGTGTTAACGATTTGTAACCTTGTATTTAAGATCTATTTTTACACTTTGTTCACACTGGATTAACTGAATTATAGATTCATTTTTTACATTAATTAACTTTGTACCTAATGAGTAACAAGTAAGTTTCTGTACCTATTTCTGTATTGTTGACTCTAATCCAGTGTTTCAGTGTAGAAAGTATAACATAACTAATCAATAGCATGGTAATGTGTATAACTCGCATGGACTGTAACTGGTAACCAACTAGACTTGCACGTAGCTAGCTACAAAGTTCAGGTCTCTGGCTTCTTTAGTTCTTTTACTATTTTGTTATTTTAGTTTTTAGTGTTTAGTTATTTAGGTTTATTATTTTAATTTCCAAGAATATAAAAAAAATTTGGAATTTAGGGAAATTGTTTACCCTTTTCACTGTTATATAAAGTTTTTCAGTTTTTAATCAAGCCGGTTTTTACTTTTATACTGTTATTTTTCACTTGAGTTTCAAGTCAATAAATTTAGGAGATTAATTTATTATGTTGGATTTTAGGTGAGGGATGATAATTGGCCTGTTGTTATAATATATTACTAGTAAACACGTTGCTCGAAATCGAGCAATTGAAAAGAAGTACTGTCAATTAGTTATTTAAAGACAAATGAAAGTCATCATAATTTCCGATGAGTTTAAAAGACTTTGAATGGAAAAATAAACAACAGAAATTAAATTATACAGCTGATCAAAATGTAAACAATTATGTTCTTCATAAGGATAACATGGGAACTTTCAAAGCCACTGGGGCAGAGCCCAAGGGACTTTTTCAAAAATGTAAGGCCAGTTTGCAAATCTACGTGACACGTTCTTTCCAATGAGACGTCAATGGATAAAATCGGTTAAGAAATAGCGGAGGAGTTCAACCGACAAAGTTTCATGTAGCGTATTAATTATATAGATGTAACCTTATTTGACTAAAATTTCTATAAAAATTGAACTAACTTGGTACTAAATGTTGCTGTGATAAGCAATTTTGTTATAAATCGTATAGTTCAAGTAATGAGTGTAACAGTTAAATTCACTTTAGTAAAGCAATAAGATCAAATGTTCATTAATGCATACAGACAAACACTGCTCCTTTAAGACTGTTAAACTGTTGTTTATAGTCTATTGTTAGACTCGATATTTTTTTTAATAAAGTGATCTAATTCTCAATAAAAAAAATAATTGAGTGAAAAATGAATTCACCCACCCCTACTAATTTGCTATGTTAAACTAGCAATTGATGGGTCAAAGTAAACTATTCAATTCATTATTAGTTTATGAGTTTATTAGTTTGTGTTAGTTATGCTATAGATTGTCTAGTTTTCAATTTTATTTGCTTTTTATCTCAGGAAATGGCCATGGTCGATAATATTATGTTGGAAATTGAAGTTTTAATATAGGCTACTTACAACTCTTGTGCCTATAGTAGGGTAATTATTTTTAAACTTTCTTTGTGAACATAATCACCTGTGTTTCCCGTAGCAAAATAACAGGTGACACTCACTAATCCGGCTCTGTTAAGACTTTAGAGGTGCCAGATTATTGAAAATGCTGGATTACTGTGCATCTTATAAAAATATCCTTTATTGCAAGTTGAGCGAAAATACCGCTAAGTTTGCAGCTCTTTCCGACGGTTACCGACTCTTATGATCGCTACAGAGGTCTGCCAATTGCTCTCAACCGCTACGAACTCTTCCGATAATTTAGTCAGTGTCTTCCAATCGCTCCCAATTTCATTTTATTGGTTCTGATATTTGTTAATCGCTTTCGATATCATCCGTTTGCTCTCAATGTCTGTCCATTGGTCCCTATGTTTGTCAATTGCTCCCGACCGCTACCAACTCCATGGTTAAAACTATACATTCCTTTTCCATGTTGATTTTAACCACTGACAGAATGAGTTGATATAAATGACTTTCTGTCGAATAAGCCAACATTTTAACCAAGCCGAATTGAGTACCTAAATGAAATTATAGTAGGCCATCTTACTAACAATAGTAGCAGTTATCAGTGTTTGAGTCGACCATGGCCGGGGTAGGGTAAGTGGCTAGTAGCGTTGCACGGTAGTCTGTTGGTTGCCAGGACGCAGTGATCAGCGAGCTGAAGACCAAGTCTCGTCTGGTACAGGAGAAGAAGCTGTTGCACCAGGACGAGGTGTACAACGGTGCCTTGGAGGACATACTGTTGGGACTGAAGAGCGAGCCGTACCGTCGGGCGGACGCGGTGAGACGCAGCCAACGGAGACGGATAGACAGCAACCGGCTCAGCCGCACACAGGACGAGCTCGAGATATGAGGTAGGACGAAATTGGTCAGTTAAAGAAAGCTGCTATGTTAAAACAGTTTTCAATTTCTCAGTGGGATCAGAAATTGAAACAATTACTATCATTACACACAACCATTTCCCATTTTAGGTATGGGATTTTATTCTTAGCATTATAGATGGGAAATACCGTTATACATAAAAAATAGTCAGGAATGTTCCTTAGCTTTTTGGTAGTAGATAAAATAATACTATTATTTTTGTCACCTATTACTTCCTCGTCAAAGACATTACAGTTGGTTAGTGTTGAAATTAATAAGAAAACAGGATCAGCGTTATCTCCGTTTCAGCGTTTCACCTACTCATATTAACAGTTCAGATGACATTACAAAAACAATCCTATTACCAACATACTTACTATTTAGTGATTCTCGCCGTTAACAGGAAGACACACTCAGCGTTATTTCACTCACCCGTTCTAACGGTTCCAACGACTACAAAAGTAATGGTATTCTCAGTAAGTGAACTACTAAGGTACTACTTTCATTTTGTGATGCTCACTGTTATTCGGTGCAATCAGTGGGATAGTTGTTTTATTTATTCATTTAAACAGTTCAGATAACGTTAACAAAATAAAAGTGTATTTTTGGTAATCCATTACCAAAAATAAGTATAAAGTGGGAACTTTAAAAGCCACTGAGGCAGAGCCAAGGTACTTTTTTGAAAATGTAAGGTCAGTTTGCAAATCTACACACCTAGACAAACATTTTGGTATATAGGTATGTGGGGTTAAATCTTAAAACAAAAAAGCCTTATTGTTTACAAAGTTCTATGCTATGTAGCGTATTGATAATATAGATTAATTATTTCAAATACTAACCTTCTATAGAATATTTCATACTTTTTGTATATATCATAGTGTGTTTGGGAATGTACTTCATAACACATCATTATGACTGTGCATCTTTAAAAATCATCTATGTTCTTGTCTGTGGTATGCATGTAACAATATTCATAATCTCACAAATCACATTTCATTTGCCTGAGGTATTTTAGCCATAACCAGTATGACAAGAAAATGTCTTTAATGAGAAAAAAATTAAGTTTTTCTGTGTGTTTGAAAAAATATTATTCTGTAGGAGTAATCTTAGTAAAATACACTTTAATTTGAGATTGTTTTCAAAGCAAAGAATTAAATTGCCTTTACAACAATCAATAAGTTGATTCATAAGAGTGTTGTTTTATTTACTAATTTACTTTGATATTTTTAATATCTTAAAGTAGCCAAATTAATTCATTTATATGACTTGAGAGTTATTTTAGTTTTTCTTTAAACTGATTCTGAAATCCAAGAAAATACATAGAATTTTTAAGATGTCCCAAATGCGTTAGCCCATCTTTAAGTTTAAAATTAAGTATAGTATGAGTAACATCTTTGACTATTAATACCAAATTCAGCATCTAATAGTCAATGGTAATATTCATCTCATAATTCCATATTTCTAATTCATATTGTTATTTAAACATCAACTAAAATTGTAGCTAACAATAATGTTTGAAGTCAAAAGTCAACAATATGTGGCATAGACTTTAAATGCTTTTAGCGAATTTCCCATATAGGGAATATTAGCGAATTTCCCATATAGGGAATAAGCTATTACCGTAGTACTCATGGTAAGACCTGGACGCGGGACCGATTTTTTTTTTTCGTTTTGAGGTCCCTAGAGGCCAAAAACACCATCCGTTCAAATTCATATATATATATATATATATATATATATATATTTATATATTTATATATTTATATATATATACTAGCTGACCCGGCGAACTTCGTATCGCCTAAGTTATAGGTTTCCCCTAAGACAGACCGATGGAAAGAAAGTACCGTTACGTTTAATTTTCAAGATGATCTCGTTCGCATCGCTCAATCACGTCCTGGTTGAAGTTCGTTCGCTACGCTCACTCACCTTTGGGTTGGAGCTCGTTCGCTACGCTCACTCACCTTTAGGTTGGAGCTCGTTCGCTGCGCTCACTTGCCTTCAGGTTAGCTCGTTCGCTACGCTCACTCGCCTCTCTCGTTCGCATCGCTCAATCACGTCCTGGTTGAAGTTCGTTCGCTACGCTCACTCACCTTTGGGTTGGAGCTCGTTCGCTACGCTCACTCACCTTTAGGTTGGAGCTCGTTCGCTGCGCTCACTTGCCTTCAGGTTAGCTCGTTCGCTACGCTCACTCGCCTCCAGGTTAAAGTTCGTTCACTACGCTAACTCGCCTCCAGGTTGAAGTTCGTTCGCTACGCTCATAAATGTAAAAGAAATAATAGTGCTGCACCCTGTTGGTAATCCTTGTAACTTTAATGCTATTGAACATCATAGAACAGAACCAACTTGTTTAATTGAAACAGCTGTTAAGATTCATTAATTCCATTTCTCATAAGGTTAACATGGGAAACTCCAGAGCCACTGGGGCGGAGCCCTTTTAAGAATTTCGAAACGGGAAATAGTTTACGTCCGATTCGCATACCTACAGAATTTACACACCAAATTTCATAACGATCGGTGAAGTCGTTCCGGAGGAGTTTGCAGACAAACACTGTGACACGAGAATTTTATATATTAGATATATATATATGTGTCCGTCAGCACGATAACTCGAGCAAAAATGATCCGATTTTGATGAAATTTGGTACAAACGTGTAAACCTACGTTTATTCGAACGAGTTCGCGATCCAGCATGATCGGACCATGGGAACGGGTGTTTACGGGGGGTTTTATGGGGTAAAATTAGGTTTTTCCCATTTTTGACCCAAAAAACATAAAATTTTGCAATTTATTTTCAAACCATTTTGTAGAGCTTAAAAAAACAAATAATTTAGTATATTGAAGCGTTATTATGCGCCTAATGGTTACGGAGAAAATTCCAAAAAATTGTAAATTTAAAATTCCCATGTTATTCTTATGGAGAATAAGTAAACTGTTGTAGTTTGCTTGTTTATGAACATATTTTGATCAAATTTGGAAAATGTTTTTATTTCTTACTAACTATTAACATTTTACAAAAAAAACAGTTTTACCCTCCCTGATGCAGCAAACCTAAGTACTTGTTAAACTAATTCTATTTAAATCGGGAATAAATGTTATATTTTTAAGTAGACATTTCAGTGTAAATCAAATCAGTCAAATGGAAATTCGCTTAGTCTGCAGGTTTGCTGCGGCGGGGGTATTTTCCTATTCTATGGGCATATTTACTTAAAATAAAAATGCTTTTAGATAACGGTAAAATGTATTGAAAATGGTCTTTTATTTAAAATTATTGAATGAATGGGTTTACATTTCCACTAGCAGAAAAGGTCTAGCTGCTAATATTTTCTATATTTGCCAAAATAAGGTGCTGTTAACTTAATGTTGCAGGTCTAAATTTTTTTCATCTATGAAAAAACTGTACAGACATCCCAAAAATTCAAAAAAAAAAACTCAGAATGCAAAAGAATTATTAAACTAGGATGAAAAAATATTAAAATCTGTGGTTTAAGAATCAAAAACCTGTTGGAAATCTGTTTTTAGTGCAAAAGATTATTTTATTTTATTATCAGTACTGCTTACATGCTTATATGTTATTTTTACTTAAATTCTAATAAATTTTTCAGATAGATGAGCTTGATGTCGATTGAATCCAAAACGAGAGACGGACGTGCCTTCACAGCCTATCTTGCCTTTTGAAAAGACTGCTGAATCATCTACGCACATTCCAAGCACAACTCAAGTTTTATACATGTAGTCTTGTTTGTCCAATTGTGACAGTCTAACATTTTAGACTTGATTACTTCACTATTTGTGACGTACACTTTTTAATCTACCGGTATATTGTGTTTACAATTTAAGCACTGCAATAATCTTTTGATTATGGCGTAAAGTTATGTACAAATTTTGTGCAATTGATTCACAGTGGACAAATTAATATATACTTGGCTTGAAAAGTATCTTATGTATTAGGCTTAATATTAGAGCTTATAAAATTTTGTATTCATAAACTTTTTTACAACTTAACAACGCACAATTGAAACTATTGAATGAAACAAATAAGAATAAGCAGAAGGCCTTAGTGCACAGTATTCTTTTTTGCAAAAAACATATTTTTGTACATATTTGGGATTTATTTTTTTACGGAAGGTAGTTTTAAATACTAACCTTGAAATTTACTAATAATTATAAATAAGAATATGCATAAGGCATTTTACACAGTATTTTTCAAAACAAGAAAGATATTTTTGCATATATTAGGGATACATTTTTACGGAAGACAATTTTAAATTAAAAATTTTGATGCTTTATTTTATTACAGGTTACCAAAGAGAAATATGTTTTATAATTCGTTTAGTAACTTGTTGGCTAATTGTGTATCTTAAACTGATTTCTAACTATAATATTTGAACTTGCTAGTAATGCCTAAATAAACGGATCTGAATGGGATATTTTAGATCTATGAAGACATGATCTTATTCGCTTTGCCTTATAACAACTATTGTTAGAGAGAGCTATTTAACAGCATAAATTAGTGTTAATTTAAGTTTTGTTGGTTAAGTTACTCCATGTGAAGTACTTTATAAGTAAATATTTCTTTCAATAGAATGAATGACTAAGTCCGACAAGGACTTTGAATGTAGGTCTAATAATGCTTTAATCATTCATTTAACGATTTTTTTAAATACAGTTCTCACAAACTTTGTCAATTAAAGAGCTGTCATAATTGTTTATATTTGCATTTGGAAGTACACATTCCACAACTTTGTACAAATGTACTATATTGGATTAAGTTACCTGGGCTCCTTTTGATGCCATGCATTCATTTCATTAGACAATGAATCTCATATTTACTTGATTGGTTTGTAATAAGTGACGCTTGTTGCACAATGATCTTATAGCAATTTTGTAGTATAGATTTATTATAGTTATTCATGTAGAATTGCTTTAAATATTTATTTCTATGGTGCTATTCCGAGTTGTATTTCAATTTGTAATTTGTTGCCAAAAGAGAGATTATGAATTTAATTTATACATAATAAAAAGCGTTGTAACATGACATGATTTTCAAACTTTCAGTTCTAATCAAAACAGCCAAATTTTGTAATTTTTGTACATTAAGGATTTGTATAAAGGCCCAAGTTTATAGTTTTTAGTAAGATTATTTTTGTACATGTTGTATAGATAAATTGTGATTTATATTTTGTAGTTATGTAAATAAGACATTCCTTATTATATTATGTTCTTGGCACATTGTTGTCTTATTTAAAACTTCCTTCAACACATTCTACACTTTGTCCATTTAAAAAATTTCTTTTAGACTTTTGTATCCTTTAAAAAGAAATTATGCAAGTTTCACAAAGTTACTTGATAAATTATTGTTAAGTTTTACATCAATTTTTTTTAGAAAAAATAAAAAAAAATTAGAAAATCAAGATGCTTACGGTACTCTTACTATACGGTACTTAATCCTTGTCATTGCTACATCTTCATGTAAGACGTTAAACCAAAACTAAGAACAACACAAATTTACTATACTAAATAAATATATAGGATGGAGAGGACACAGCTAACTCACCTGATGAAAGGTTGCAGACGAGTCAAAGAACACATAAAACACACACATAATAATACTTGATATTTCGCCTCTTTCAGAGGCTTCTTCAGAAGTAGGCCTGGATGGCAGTTACAAGAACAATCTTGAAGAAGAATTACAAGAACATCTTGTAACTGCCATCTAGGCCTACTTCTGAAGAAGCCTCTGGAAGAGGCGAAATATCAAGTATTATTATGTGTGTTTAATGTGTTCTTTGACTCGTCTGCAACCTTTCATCAGGTGAGTTAGCTGTGTCCTCTCCATCCTATATATTTATTTAATCCAAACTAAATGCTTTTTCCTAAAAACATAAATTTACTATACTGTAATTTAAAACAACTTCATGAAAAATATCACAGCAAGTTTTAGAGGAATACACCTCAAAATCGAGCATACATTTTGTCTTCACCTACAATCCAGTTGTGGAAAAACTCCGCTATAGATCCAAAAGTAAAACTGTCTTTTTTCAAACAAACTTGAAGAGATGGTGTCTGATGAACTCCGTGCGGCGCTCGATAGATGGCATATATTCATACTTGATTCTTCCATCTGCTTGCACCAAGTTGTACCTACGATGTTGTACCAAGTGCATATGCAGACGGAAGAATCGAGTGAGAAGATAAGCTAAATTAGGCCTACACTTGGACATCATTAATATGGCTATTTTACAATATCAGATTTTCCCAACTGACAAAACCTCCATTTGACCTTTGGATCACCTGAATTAGCTAATAGGTGTTTAAATTACCTTGTTACTGCCGAAACGGCCCTTGGTAGTTTACAAAGACTACAGCTGTTCTGTGATGGGGATGGAGCATGTCATCAGTTCAGAATGTGTATATCATTAAGATTTTTTTCATATTGTAAATTATTTTTCAAGGGTTTAGGTCTTGGTTTTAGTACTTTATAACATTGACCTTTTGTTAAATAGCAACAGTAATTGATAAGCCTTTGACAAATGGCAGCTTGGTTCAGAATCAATTTCATTCAGGATCGAACCAGTAAACTTCAAATTTGAACTGTGAACATCTTTTCAACATCATACTTATATTACTTATATTCCCGTTACATGAGAGCTCGCCCCGAGGTCGAAAACTTGACCAAAATTATGTATTGACCAAACTTTCCTATTTTCAACCCACGCTGTAAATGAAACATGTGATTGGAATTTCTTAAATTTGTTTTTATTTTCTATTCATATTTTGTTGTTATTTCGTCACCAATACAGCAACCCACAGGGCCCATGTTAATTTTTTTTAAATTTAAAATTCATTTTTATTGCCTATTTTTGAGCCTATTTTAATTTATACTGTAAAGGTATTCTGCACATCTACAGGAAAATATCTTTCATTTGGTACCAACCGCGTGTAATTCAGTTCAGTAGTATGGTCAGGCTAGCTGTCATAAGTTTTGCAAAAAGATTTTTAGTATATAAGATTGGTAAGTAATTGTTTGGATAACATAATCACATTTTATACCTGATGGCTCAGCTGTCAACCTTTTTGTCTCAGTCACAGTATTTATAATTTTACCAACATATTTGTTTAGCTTTACATTTTGTCACGAGGAATACTGAGCAAATGTGAAGTATGTTTGCTCGGGCTCCTTTCATTTATGATAAAATCAAGAACTTCTGTTTACCTCTGTGTTTATTGTTCAATAAATTACGACTGATAAAGGGGTGATATAAAACATTAGCTGATAAGGGATCTTTTGGGTCAATAATTATTGTCAATGGTGCCCCGTCATCATGTGGGACAGATTTCATGTTTTAGTGATAGGTAAGCTATTTTTTATATTTTTAATCCCATCCTAATCTAATTAGCATAATTCAGTGTTAGCATAGTTCAGTCGCAAGTGGAGATCTCCACGGACTAACATATCAAATAAACTATCAATAGCTGTTGAAAACTATGGTTTACTAATTTCAGTTTGGTTATAGATCATTTTTTTTGTGTAGCTTGCAGGATTCATAATAGTTTTTATAAATAAAAATTTTTATTAATGAATTTCTTCTAAGGGAAATGATGAAAAGAGTCGATACAATCTAAAGTTGTGCAATTAGACCAAAATATTTTTTCATCCACAAGTTTCTAACTTGCTTTAATAAAAAATTTTAATGTTTCAAAAATATTTTATTACTTTATATCCCTTATATGGAAAAAATATTTATGATTAGATTAGTTTAGTATAAGAAATAGAAAATTTTCAACCTTATTTTTTTGCGCTTTGTTGAGTACACTTAGTACTACAAGTACTTCAATTCAAACAGTACAACATTTTTTTTAAGGAATTCTAAAATTAATCTGTGCTCTTGCAACCATGAAATCATGTTTGACAACAAACACATTTTTGTAAAAAAAGTTACGTATTTGTGCACTAAAATATATCACTTGAAATCCATTTCAATAATATTCCCAACCAGAATTCAGTGTCAGAAAAATTTAGCTATCTTATTTTTCATCCTCATCTTGAGAAATTGTGATATACCTAAATATTATAATTTAGGTTATCAGTAAAAAGTTTATGCTTGACAATGTAGATTTACAATAACGTTAAATTCTTAAGATAAAAAAATTCTATTTAGGCATCCAGTTCTAAATATAAACTACATAAATTGTTTTTTAATTTAAAATCTGCAACTAAAAATTAAAAACCTTTCGGTAAAAATAAAAACCAACTCCAGTAGAAATGATATATAAAATTACTTCATAACCATTCATGGATTGCAAAATAGTATTTTGAAATAGTAACGAATTGCCTACTTGCTTTTAAGTAAACAATACAAAATACACAAACACAAATTTTTTCATCATGACCTATGCTCTAACCATGTAATCAATGTTTATTAAAGATCAGTTTTATACCACCAACTAACTACTAATTAATTGGTAACTACAAAATTGTCATCATCCTACCCGGTTAAACGGTTTTGAGTTACATTTCAGCTGGGTTCAGAGGGTTCTACCCGGTCAATTCAAGATGGCAGCTAGGCTACACATGCTAATGTTCCTCATCATGCCTCTACGGTACAAGCTCTCAACATTCTAAAACTAATTTGTTTCCAATGATTGTGTGCTTGTTGTGTCCTTTACATATCAGGGCTTGCAGTGGGTGGCTCAAAAATAATTTTGAACTATTGTTTAGAAGTTAAAATTGCATGTGAAAAAGACTTATTTACGGATTTTCAAAATGATTTTATAACTTAAAGAAACAATTAGGAGGTTTCAGTTCAGCCAGTGCATAGTTTGGATCTTTGTGAATATTTTACAGTTGATATCAACTCGATAAACACTTGAATAATGCCAGGAGTTTCTTGTAGGACCATGTGTATGTGGTAAGCAGCGGCGGGTGGAACCTTCTTAAAATATTGTATTGCATTGTAACAAAACTCTACATTAGGGTCCAACCTGATATTTCGGGGGGAAACCACCCCCCACCGCCGATGAACCATGGTATTCTTGTATGTTTTGCTAATAGTCTCTGTTGGTTTGAGGTTTACTGGTCTCACACAGCTCGCTCGTAGCCCCGCAGTACCTCACATCATTTGACTTTCCCGGGGGCTTTGAGTTAGCCAACGGATATGGCTTAGGGGCTTGCTCCACAGATGTCGTAAGTAAACCGTTTGATTGCTACTATTATTATCTCTCCATATGGTGATTTATAATTGTAATTGAGATCTTCTCTGAAGCTAAATCAGTAAGATTGGTTTTGAGAAAAATAAGTAGCGCTATTGTACAAAACTGGACTGTATTTATTTGGACAGTTGATACTAGGCCTTTGGCAAATGCTTACTTCTTTTACACTCATGTTGTAAATTATTTTGCCTATAAGAATATTTTGTTATGTAAAACTGTAAAAAAAACGTAAAGAAAACTGTAAATCCTTACTTTGTCAATAATATGTTATGCATCCTTACGGCAAGTAAAGATTGATTGATTCAGGTTAGAATATACAGAATTGTGTACCTAACAAAAAGTAAACATAAATGACTTGGCATAATGATGTAATGATCACTATTCAGGCTGTTTTGTTTTAACACAACCCAAATATAACAAGTACTTTGTACTATTTAACAACACCGTTCAAGAACAATACACAGGTCCCATTAGCAATAGTACAGTATATTAAATCATTGGTTTTATACCATGAACAGTTTAAAATTAATGTGAATCCAGTATCTAACAAATGCACTAATCATAGAATTGTCAAAATTTAAAGAAAGCGAATCTGTAGAAAACCTAAAAAAAAGAACGTTAACTTGCAGCACATATTCTGTTTGTGCTTGCTTAAAAACCTTGAGATTTACATACAATAAATTGTTAATAACACTAAACCTTTTCCTATGCAACAATGCATATTAGCTGAACAGCAATGAAGTACTAAGTAAAAACAGGGATACCAACATATGAGATTGTTTTATCACTAGTGTCTCACAATAATTGTAATTATTTGGGTTGCGTAAAAAAAATACCCTAAATCATGACAACTAAGCAGCGGTTTTAGCAATGTTGTATATGAATATCAAGATTATTTGTGTATCTATGTTGGATCAATGTTTTAGTGTGGACCTGTAGAGGCCTGCTGTGCGGGTTTCAGGTGCAATGAAGGCCTCTGCATAGACCTTGTGGGTAAGTATATGATATTAGTGTCCCACCAAACTTTAAACTGTTCTCCATATATGAACATTTTTCTAACCTTAATTGCCTGTCACCATGTACATTTGTGCACCTTAAGGCAGTCAAGTACCACAATTGTATTAGTCACATAGGTGGCCAGTATATTGGTTCTTATACCAGGAACCTCTGCTGGTTAGCCCAAGACAACAATGCTACCAGATTTGATTAAAAAATCACACCTAGGAAATTGATTTATAAATTTAATAATATTCAACTTTTAGTTTGAAAAACAGCTCAGGTTTTGTAACTTACGGTAATTATTTTGGTCCATAATATAAATTGAAATAACTAAGGATATAGCTAAGAACCATTTTTGAATACCTCGGTAAAATGCTTTTCACCTCTTTGACTAAATATTTTCATCCAGATGAAAATATTCAATAATTTTAAAACTGAAGAATGGACTTGCTAGCATACATTTAAATGTATATAGGTACAATAATCCCTTAACATGAGTGCTAGAAAATTATCCTGTAATTCCTTGTGTTTGATTTTATAATAGTTACGCTGTCAGGTTTTGGATTTTAAATATGCTTAATTACTCATAACAAATATTTCTGTATACTTTTTTATGTACAGAAATAATATTTTTAATTAATGTATCACTTTGATTCGATGTTCTTGATAAAAATCTGTCACAATCTTAATAAGAAGTGAAAACCTTGAAAAGATGGAAATTAGTTTCTGGGACAGAAAGTGTCAATAAGTATTATTATCATGCTGATAAGTTTTTCATTCTCAAACTGTGTAGCTCAGCCTGAGATCGCTACTGGGCCATATAGAAGGCAGCGACCCTATACAAGTAAGGAGTCAATGTGTGAGACTAACATTTTGTGTTGTCATTAAGTGAAAATAGTTTTAAATCATTAAAAAAATCAAAGTTCAAATTTAAAATATTGAAAGATTTCAACTAGTTGGAAATAACTAAAAAGTAATAAAGTTTTCACAAAACTAATTAATTTAGGCTGTTCAAACGTTCTAAAACAGATCATATGCTAGGTACAATAATTAAAGTGAATATAAAAAAATTGAGATAATATAACAATATACAAAGATATATAGTTTCTCCTATAATTTGTTTTACCATACAATAAAATAATCATATATGTTGTCGAATTAGGGGGTGAATCTTTTTACCACCATACATCATTAACTTTTTGAAAATGAAAAATTTATGTGAATTGTAAGGCCTGATCTACTTAAAAATATGATTTGGCATAGTTCCATAATTTTTGTACAAACATTTAAATACTATAATTACTTTATAAAAATAAAATAGCATATCCCATCAAAAGATGAGAAACTTTACACAATAAATGCCTCTTTTGATAAATTTTTGCCAAAGCAAATATAACATTCCATAATAAATAATAATCAAAACAATTAATCCAACAATAATTAACAGCCAAAGCTTTAACCAGTCCAACAATTAATTAACCACATGTTTAACCTTAATATCTTGCACTCAGTGTAACCTTAACCCAAATGGTTAACCACACAACTCTGTAAGCTTTTAATTGACAATTTCAGAGGTGATCGAGCCGCCCCACTACAGGCCGGGGCCCATCTTCGCCCCGCCTCAAGTCTACACAGACTACAATGTGATTGAGATTGAGAGGACCATAGTGGAGCCATTGCCGCCCCCACCTCCACCTCCGCCTCAGGTCATTGTGCCACCCCCGATTGTCCGCACTCAAGATGTGTACCAGGTCGACACCACTGTTATAAAGGCTATTCCACCCCCACCACCACCACCGCCTCCAGTGGTGCTGCCCCCGCCTATCATCAACGCCTACGATGTTTACAACATCGAGAGAACCTTCGTCGAGGAATTACCTCCGCCACCACCGCCTCCACAGCCTATCCACTTGCCTGCTCCTATCACCTACGAGTACGACATCGTGCAAGAAAACAACAGGCTTATACAGCATCAGCCACCCCCACCACCTCCACCCCCACCAGTGGTTCTACCTCCTCCTCTTCACAACAACTACGACATCTACAACTTGGAGCACACGGTCGTGCAGGAGATCCCCCCGCCACCACCTCCACCACAGCCTGTACATTTGCCTGCACCTATCTTCCAGAACTTTGAGATCGTTCAAGAGAATCTGGCCCATTTCACCCACCAGCCCCCACCACCACCTCCACCCCCACCTGTGGTTCTACCTCCTCCTCTTCACAACAACTACGATGTTTACAACATCGGGCACACTGTGGTCCAGGAAATACCACCTCCTCCTCCCCCACCACAGCCCGTTCATCTCCCCGCTCCTATCACCCGGGAGTATGAAATTGTCCAGGAGAACTTGGCGCACTTCACACATCAACCTCCCCCACCCCCACCACCACCTCCAGTGATTCTTCCTCCTCCTCTTCACAACAACTATGATATCTACAATATCGGACACACTGTTGTGCAAGAGATCCCCCCACCACCACCCCCACCACAGCCCGTTCACTTGCCCGCTCCTATTTTCAACAACTATGAGCTGGTACAGGAGTCACTTGAGTTCTTGACTCATCAGCCACCGCCCCCACCACCTCCTCCAGCTGTTCTGTTGCCGCCTCCGATCCACAACAACTACGACCTTTTCAACTACGAACACACCATCCTGCAGGAGCTCATTCCCCCACCACCACCCCCGCAGCCCATCCACCTGCCCGCTCCTATCTACAACGAGATAGAAGTCATCGAACCCCTGCCATTCGCCTACGGACATTACAAACACATCTGATTTGCTAACACTTTTAGAAACATGTAATTTATAGATTAAACTTTTTTATTATTAGAGGTTTTTTGTTACTGAGGAGTTTTTTTTTCTAAAGGCACCTATATTGTTCAAAGATTATAGATTATGGAGTTAATATTTATTGAACTATCCTCTTTGTACATAACGTTTAAATTATTATTGTGAGTCAATCAGAGTTAACAAAAAAACAAAGAAATGTTCCAACTCTTCTTTTTATTTATCCTGGAATTAGATGATCAGCTTTATTACTCAAATTATATTTGTAATTTTAGGCATGACAAGTTTACAGCACTCTACTTAAAGTATTACACTTTATATTTTGTAATAATGTTTCTTTTAATTTTTTATTCCAACGCAAAACCTATTACATTCTTAACAAGTCGAGAGATATTAAAAACCTCCGGGTTGTTTCAACAGTAAAAATATCATAAGCAATGATAGAAAAAAATATCTACCAAAAGGTTTCTTTAGTGATGAGGGCTTTTCTTGAATTTGAAAGGGAAATCTTGATTTAACAGCTGTATAGTTCTCCACGTCTCAAAATATTCAAAAACATTTTTTTAAAGGCTCTAATTTAAGAAGGTTAAAATATCAGCTTAAAATATTAGAGCTTCCAATGGATGAGTATAAATTAATGTTTAACTATTATTTAGAAAGTAAAATCATATGTGAAAAAGATTAAATTACAGATTTTCAGATTGAAAATTGCATACGCAAACAACTTGTGTAATCACACATTAAATCTAACAAGAAAATCAGGTGGAAAAAAAGTCGTAACTAAAAAATACAAATATTTTTATTTTGACACAGTTTAGTTTGTACACAGAAACACATAATAAGCTTGGGTCTCTGTTTTTTGTGCACATTTCTAACATTGAGCTCTTTGTAACCATTGCCAATTGTTATACCATAGACAACCAGCACATTAATTACTTAGATGTTCATACCATTATTTAAGCGGTGTAGTGATTAAGGGTTCGATCCTGAAGGCTGGGATTAAAATTGCCAATAGTTTTAGATAGGTGATTATGAAATAAGGCCGGGGCCACACTCATCTTATCTCGCTGAATTTTTTCCACGGGCGTTACCCGTGGGTTTGAGAGATACATTATGGTATATGGGGCAGGCCACACTAGAGTAAAAACGTCCGTGAACGCGTTTGTCAGTCTCACTGGTTTTACCAGCGAGACTGACAAACGGAATTGCACGTGTATTCTCTACTAACATCCCACAGGCGTTGCACGTAAAACTAGTCGCGGGGCATTGCGGCTTATGGGAGTGAACACACTCATCTTATCTCGCTGAACTTTTTCCACGGACGTTTCTAGTTTTAACCTGTACAGAGAGCGTGGAAGGGGGGGGAAGTGCGTATCACGGACACGGACGATTTTTATTGCCAGTGTGGCATGCTCTATCAGTCTCGCTGGTTTGCCCGAAAAACATATCTCGTAAGACGAGTGTGGCCACGGTCAAACGTTTTCACGTGCGTCGCACGTGAAAACGGAAAAAGCAGTCTCGCTGGTTGAAAATTACAAGTGTGGCCCCGACCTAACATGGTCTATCAAAGCTCACCCATCAAGAAAATGACTAGGATAAGTCATTAAAAAGAGAATTTTCCTTTTGCTGCATAAATCGTTTAAATTCTACTAAAATCCACGTGTCGATTTAGTTATTTAACATTATTCATAAATAAAATGATAAGGAAAGGAACTTTTCATCTTTCTAATAAGAAAGAAAAGAAAACTCAAAGACTAACTGACATAGATTTCAATGGGCGCCTAATGTTCAGCGAACGTAATTTAATCAGAATATGAATAGTTAATATATTGTATCGGTTATTAGTTAATACGATTTTTACAAGAAATCTAAATTTACTCTCTTACAAGAATTCTTTAGCAATGAAGGCAGCCAATAAGAGTTTTCTTGTTTTTCAAAAATTAGAGAAAAGGATGTATTATAAAATATACAAATTTTATATACTTTAAATGTAGCCTATATGAGCTTAATACTATCAGGAAAGGAACAACTGAAAACCTTGCTGCAATTTTAGTAATTTATCATAAATTATGTAGGAAACAGACCTCTTCATGATTGTGTTTGTTCTTAGCCTTTATAATTTATCTACAGCACTGCATTTGATAATTTTTTTATTTTGTTTGTTTTTTTCCTTTGGTTAGCCTTATCATTATCTATGTTGCATTCTACCATTTGTAATTTTGTCCATAGAGTTCTTAGCCTACAACTCTGAAATGTACCATTTTTCATTTTGCTTGCTTGTATAATTGGGACCAGTATACAGTTAGCAGTTTATTCATGGTAGGCTATCGTTTATGCTTTTACCTAGGGGCGTTTTTTAAAGTAGCCGTTTCAGTTCAGTTCTTGGAATTGAAAAGTGTCCAATAACAGCATTGTTTACTTTCATAACAGCATACTTTTACTCATATCAACACAGGTAACGGACCAATGAGGTTCAAGTATTGAGAGAGAAGAAGTAAAATTGAGAGTAAGAAATAAAATTGTCTTATACAATTTTAATATTCAAGAAGTGATCCTGGACCAAAGAACATCAATATGAAGTAAAATTGTATTGATTCAAACAACTAATCAGCTGTTCAGGCCAATTTAATTGTTGAGTGGTGCAATTAGTGTTTGGTACAATGTTGCCTTGCATCACTGTCAGTGGCAATGAGAGGTTATAAACGAAAACACTATTCTACTATTCCCTAGACTTAACTGATTGTTATCAATCTCACTTTAATCCAAATTCAAAACGTTACAATCTTGATATATCTTAAATGAATAAGGACCAAGAATACATGTTTATTTGTGATTTAGTTACAAAATAAACCTAATACATTAATTTACCTGAAAATAATGGTATGAACATTGTTATGAACAGTTATCACAATAAATTACATATCCAATAACACACAACATATTCTACACAACGTAAATTATAGTTTTCACGGTTAGTGTGAAGTATAACTACTTTCTTAGATCTAAGACATATACAAAATCAAAATTTGCATAACCAATCATTACTTAACATAATTAACTCATTTAATAAAAAAATAAGACAAGTTTGCATGTAATTTTACTTTCAATAATCTTGGAAATAGTTTTTAAAATTGCTCAAGAATGAACAGAGAATTGGTTTTACCACAAAAAGTGTTAAACAATTTACAAAGAGTGAAATAATAACACAAAATAAGTTAGGTTTTAAAAAGATAGATCAATACTTATATTTTACCATCAGTAAATACTAAGTAGTTTCAATTTTATCAATGTTAGGGTTATGTATTTTAGATTGTAGTACTCCTATTTAATCACAATAAAAAAACAAACTTTAAATGAGTTCAATTAGAATGATTTTAATTAGAAGTTACCATTGTTTGGACTAAATTAGTGTAGTTTAAATTGTAACCATATTAAACAAATCCAAATATTCTTTACGCACCATTGGTCCCAAGTTTGTGTTTTCAAAAAGAAAAAGAAGTTTTGCTTAGGAGTAAAAATGTTAATTTGTCATGTTTACTTGTTGACAAAAAATACGTAAGGAAAAAATTAAACTGTAATACTAAGATACAGTTTTAAGAAAGCACGGCCAAAAATATTACTTTTATCGTAATATTTACACGTACACTTCAAATAAAAATAGTGATTTTATATATTTTGTTATTAAACATATATGTTTACTACATTTTGTACATATATAAACCTTACTTATTGTACTAGAACATGGTTTGTTAGTGATACAAAACAAATTGTAACAAAATGTTACAGTTGTAACAATATAAAATAAATAAGCAATAGATAAACAAACAGTTAAACTCTTGCTGTCGCAGGAAAACAATCATAAAATGTAAAGAATTAAAACAAAGTGTACAATAATACCTCTCTAGGAAAAAAAACTATATGAATGTAAGAACTATAATAAAAATTTTCACAACCAACACAAAAATAAAGACCGATTAACATAAAATATATAATTGGTGGGTATATATACCCTCTATAGGAAGCGTTTTATAAAACATAATTACATAAAGATGAATAAAATAGCACCATGTTTTACTTCACTTCAGAAGTGAATTCCCGCTGCCATTTGTAAGTAACTTAGTATGCATAAGTCTTTCTGAATTATAATGCGTCATAAAACTTCAGTATCGAAAAATAATAGGTTTCTGCTAACATCTAAATTTAACTGTTTACTGTCTGTTGGATCCATTTTTGAGTCGCCGGAAGTCTGCCCCTGGATAACTACCCCCCAAGCAGGTTCCTACGTAATTCTGACGTCAGAGATGGGTGGGGAGGGGGCAGTTTTCAAGTCACGGACACTCAAGTTTCCTTGTCAAACTGGTCTAAACTAACCTGACCAACTAAACTTGCTGTAAGATTCCAAAATTCTGTTTGATATTCCTCACATGCCTTTTAGCGAATTTCCCTATAGGGAAGTAGCTATTACCGTAGGTGGCATGGTAAGACCTAAGCCCGGGAGCGATTTACTTTTTCATTTTGATGTCCCCAGAGGCCAAAAACACCATTCGTTCAAATTTTTATATATGTATATATATATATATAAATAGGTATATATCTATATATATAAAAGGCAAAGCCCTCACTGACTGACTGACTGACTGACTGACTGACTGACTCACTCACTCACTCATCACTAATTCTCCCACTTCCCATTTACCTAGGAGGCTGAAATTTGGTACACTGATTCTTTAGGCATTAAATAGGAAAACTAAGTTGTTTT
Source organism: Macrosteles quadrilineatus (assembly GCF_028750875.1). Taxonomy (NCBI): domain Eukaryota; kingdom Metazoa; phylum Arthropoda; class Insecta; order Hemiptera; family Cicadellidae; genus Macrosteles; species Macrosteles quadrilineatus. The sequence goes on from NW_026542602.1 coordinate 62,228,067, forward strand.
TATTCTGATCGGACTCTCGGGCTCTGCCCCAGTGGCTCTGGAGTTTCCCATGTTAACCTTATGAGTACTCATATTTAAATGGAATTAATGAATCTTAACAGCTGTTTCAATTAAACAAGTTGGTTCTGTTCTATGATGTGCAATAGCATTAAAGTTACAAGGATTACCAACAGGGTGCAGCTCTATTTGTTTTTTTTTTTAATTTATGACAACAGCTAATTTGCAACCAAAAGGTGAGTGAGCGTAGTGAACGAACTTCAACCTTGAGGCGAGTTAGCATAGCGAACGAGCTAACCTGAAGGCAAGTGATCCCAGCGAACGAGCTCCAACCTGAAGGTGAGTGAGCGTAGCGAACGAACTTCAACCAGGACGTGATTGAGCCATGCGAACAAGCTCACTTATGAAGTAAAACGGGGCAAAGCCCGTGGGTACAGCTAGTATATATATATATAGATTTATATATATATGTATCCGTGAACGCGATAACTTGAGTAATTTTTGTCCGATTTTGATGAAATTTGGTTTAAAGGTGTAAAGCGGGATAAACTTGAATGAGTTCGCGAACCAGCATGATCGGACAATGGGAACAGGGCTTTACGGGGGGTTTTATGGGGTAAAAATTGGTTTTTCTCACTTTTGACCCTCAAAACACAAAGTTTCCCAATTTCTCTTTATACCTTTTTAAAGAGCTTAAAAAAACAAATAATTTAGTATATAAAAGTATTTTTGTACGGTTATTGGCAACGGAGAAAATTTAAAAAATTGTAAATTTAAAATTCCCATGTTATTCTTATGGAGAATATTGTAAAATGTTGTAGTTTGGTTGTTTATGGATATATTTTGATCAAACTTGGCAAACTTATTTATTTTGTACTAAGCTATTAATATTTTACTAAAAAACACACTTTATTAGTTTCCTTGTAGCAGCAAACCTAGGTACTCGACCTATAATGTTATTTAAATATATTTAATTGAAAATCAATTCAGACAAATGGAAATTCGCTTAGTTGTCAGGTTTGCTGCGACGGGGGTATTCTGTTATCAAACAGAATTATATGAATTAAAATTTTCTGTTATCAAACAGAATTATATGAATTAAAATTTCAATATTGCATCTTATTTTGATATTTTTTTTATTTTGCTATTATTTTGCATCTTATTTTTTTATTTTGGGTAGTATTCCAGTCACAGACATGGCTCCCATATTGATTAGGTGGCAGATTTTGTGAGTCACATTTCACCTGAGTAAGTGGTTTTCCAGGGGATAGTATTTGGCATCTTCCTGTTTTTGGGGGTTTTCTTTTATAAAAGTCATGATAATTAATTAGTTTACAGTAAAAATTAGATTTCAAGTTTTTTAAGGGGTTTTATAGCTAAAATTTTGTAAATTTTCCTTAGTAGGAAGGTTCATGGCTTTACCAAACTAAAAATGTCTAAACACCTAAGAAAGGTTTTGGAAAAGCACAAACTGACATACCTTTCATCAAAGTAATTCAGAAACACTGCAAACATTTGAAGAGACTCACAAAAAGGCAATGTAAAATATTTGATAAAATAAAAACACAGCATAGATTTAAGTTAACATAACAAAATTATTGTTTTGTAGAAATTATAAAGCGTTTATATTTAATAATACTTATCTTATTACAATACCAACCAAAATAACAGGGTTGGAATTACATGGTTTAGTAGTATAATTTAAAACCAACATTTTCTACAAAATTAGGAAATAAGATTATACAAACCATAAAGCATTTACTGTTATGATAAAAAATTACTAGTCAATAACATCTATAAAATATTTTAAATGCCGAAGTTGTTCAGACTGATCTCATTTACTTATTCAATAATCTTTATCTTTCTTATAGGTAGAAACATTTTATGAAAAATATGAAGTCACAGTAAAAATTGTTCAAGGAACTAAACAAATATTTGACTATAAGGGTGTGTTCGTGTCAGAGCTGCGATTAACGATACAAGCTCCGATCCTAGCAATGCGTAGATGAAACAGACGTACTTTTGTTTAAGTCTGTGGTCTGTTCCAATAGAAGCAAAGCGCTACTTATAACAACAGAACTAATTTACCAACATCCCTGCTCTCATCGTTTCGTTTATCACAGCTCCACTATGAACGCACTTAATAACACAGCATACACAGCATCTGGCCTTAAAGGCCCCACAAAGATGTAACAAATACAGAGTAAATATTCATAAAATAGTACCTCATACTCGCGTCTCGTTTCAAAACCGGTAGGTGTAACAAATGTACTTAACAGAAATCGGTAAAAGTCATACACTTTTGATTGATAGGAGAAACACAATCAATGATGATATTTGTGATCCAACTTGCTCTGACGAGTAATCTGTATTTAGTGTATTTATTACTTCTCTATGAAGCCCCAAGCTTATGGAAAATAAAAAATTATCCTTAATGTTTCCTACATTTCTTGCATCATGTTAGCATTATTCTCCCTTCACCAAATAGACAGATAATGGACAATTTAACAGTACGTACATTACATTACCCTATAATGAATAAACACATTCATAACATGAGTTGACAAAGAAGTTAAAAATGTTTGGCTAAAATTGTATATGGAATAAAAAATTTAAACAATACGTAAATAAATGCAAAATTTGTAAGGTTAAAAACCATTCTGTTTAAAAATAGTGATTTTTAAATGTAAAAATATATTAATGAGTAGGAACATTAGGGCCACCGCATAATCCAGTTTCCTGCTAATCCGTAAACCTCAAAGAAAAGGTTATTATAAGCACGGAGAAGTAAGGTAAAGAGGAAACTTGCTTAGGAAGACTGTGTGCTTTCAGGTCTATTATGTTGTACCGGAAATATACTTGTGAGGAACTAGGAAGCAAGTACCCTGAGGTAATTCCGTGATCGTTGTAGTACATGATGGCGAGAGGGGCGGTGTTGGACTTTGCCCTAGACACCAGCAACTAGTGCTAGACACCAGCATCTAGTGCTAGACACCAGCATCTAGTGCTAGACACCAGCATCTAGTGCTAGACAACAGCAACTAGTGCTAGACACCAGCATCTAGGGCAACAACAACTAGTGCTAGACACCAGCATCTAGTGCTAGACAACAGCAACTAGTGCTAGACACCAGCAACTAGTGCTAGACACCAGCATCTAGTGCTAGACACCAGCATCTAGTGCTAGACAACAGCAACTAGTGCTAGACAACAGCAACTAGTGCTAGACAACAGCAACTAGTGCTAGACACCAGCAACTAGAGCTAGACACCATTTAAGTATACCACTGAATGATTCCTCTTTATCTTACTTCTCTGTAGTGGAGTCATAGAATCTTGCATTAATTTTATGGAATATTTCATCATGAATGTGGGCTTAGGCATTAGGTTTTATTAAAACCAAACAAAGGGCAGTTAGCTAATATTAAACTCACAAACCCATATTAAGTCGTAAATGACAACACTTAAATTCAATCTTTGGTTGATGGATTTTTTAATGTAATTAATTGGTTTATATTGCATTCATTAAACTAAAGGATTCTACTGTATATTTCTATTATTCATTAATTCTTAAATCACCTCAACAGATTAAAATAAACAACAAATTTGAAGTTTGTAAATACTGTTAAAATTAGAAAATAATAAACTATTGAATTCCCACCATTTTTCACACTTCCTCAAATAGGCTATAATAAAGTCACTCTAACACAACCCTTATTGTATAAATGAGACTAGAAAGTCTGACTATCAATGGACAACAAACAATAAAATTCTTGTTGGATCAACTATTGACTAGAAAGCATTTACAATTCAATTTTTGTACAGTAAAATGCATGACAGAAACAGTTGTTACAACTGTAGGCCTATATATTACTGATTTGATAGCAACTGAGTAACAAAATATATTTCACCATCTGGTGATGGTTAAAATAAGAAAAGTGTACAATAATAAATGTAAAGAAAATGTCACAAAGAAATAAAAACAGTATAAATATGGGCAAATATAGTAGGCTTACAAGAAGCAGATTATCAAACTCTCAATGGGCGTTAAAGCTCATTTTGATGATGAATCCTTATACAGTTTCTTACGTAAAAACATTATAAGAATACCATACCGACAGACTTGTAGGTTTTTGAAGAATCGGAAGTAGGTTACATTCCCTTTACATCAACACACATTTTTTGGATCGGCGACGATGGCGGTTTTTCTCTGCCTCTGCCGGGGGCTGATTTCTTATTATTCTCACAATCTGAAATCCGAACATTTAAAATCAGCTGTGAATGTGACGACAGGAATATTGCCTATGTGTAAGGGTTGTGATTCAGTTTACCTTTTTTGGCATCCAAGCCTGTTAACAAAACTCTATTAGGGAGGTGAGGCTGGTCTAATAACTATGACAGCATGGAACTCATTTTGTGTATGATCATGGGCCAAATACTGATATTGGAGAAGCAATGAATGGAGGACTAGAAATGAATCAAGGAAAAAATACAATATATAAAAGTAGTCAAAACAGCAAATGAGCATAATAAACTAGTAGTGTCAGAATTTAAGTATACAAATGATATTAGGGGGCCTATACAGTAGAACCTCTATTAACTAAAAACCTTTTAACAGAAATACTGATTAAAGGTCGATTCACACACATCAGTTACAGCAGCTCCAGTCACATCAGACACGTAACAGTTAACAAAAATATTCGTTAATGGATTTTCTATGGCGCTATCTACACTCACCCATTGCAGTTCAGTCAGTCGCTCTGCCGGCATCCGTCAGACAATTGCAGATTTCTTTTCACCGATATCTTTGGATTGTTCGGACGCCTGACGGACGTGTTTGAGATTAGAAAAAAGTACTTTTTATTTAAATGATCAAGTTTATATTTTAAGTAATGTTTGTAACAATCAACAAGACGGACGATGAACATTTGATAGAATATTGTGTTTTAATTAAACATTTTTGACTGTAACAACACTGTAAATAAAGTGGTGGAAGAGTGACTGCAACCAATGACTGACAGTTTGACTGAGAAATTGCGGATGCAACTGTGACTGGACTGATATGTGTGAATCGACCTTAACCAAAACAGCCCACAAAATCATTTTACAGCTATGGCAGAATGCAGTGCTGGCACAAAAAAATCTAGCTGCCACATAACAAAAAAAAAGGTAAGCGTGTCGGGAGCACGCTATAGAGGGTTATGAAAACGTTTCTGTTTGAGCGCACTACATATTCATAATTTTGCCGCGGCTATCGAATACATGCGAATGTAAAAGAGACACTGTTACATATTTAGGATTTTGCTTTGACTGTGGGCGACAATTATGATGTCCCCGTCACCGTGAGCGATGCTGTTAATATCACCACGTTTGCTGGAGTCAATGATAATGTCTTCATGATCGTTACAGCTTGAGATTTTGCTGCGATCGTGAGCAACAATGATGACATCTCCCCAATCATGGCAGATGTTTCAAGATGTTCTTGCACTCAGTGGAGACATTGAAGATGATATACATTGCAGGAGATGTATATGATTTTGCTGGATAAAATGATAATGCCTTCATGATCACGGGAGATGTTCAAGATTTTGCTTTAAACAAGGGAGACGATGATTATTAAAGTCTTTACGATTGCTGGATTATATTCATGACGACATTATGGTAATATTACCACACCAAATTTATGGATCAAACCCATAAATTTGGTACTGCTTTTCCATTAGCATCCAATCCATACAAGACAAACTTTACATAGTTATGAGTGGTTGGAAATAAATATTAACTGATTTTATTGTTATTTGTCTACGATTATTGCATACATTTGTTACAAACATTTTATTGAAATTAAAGTTTTACCTGCAATTATCCCAGTAACAACATGAAACTACCTTAACTAATAGCATACCTTGCACAAAGAAAATGATCATTACTGTGGCTTTGGCTAAAATATACGCTAAGTGTATGGTAATTTAATTCATAAAAAAAACAAAAAAAAAACATAAACTAACTACGGATAAAACAAAAACCAAATCTATATACCATCCTAAACGCAACTACCACCATAGGCCTAAGTACTAAAAATAAGTGGCCGTGGTTAAATACAAAACCCAGGTGGTTCTTATCCATTAATAAAGCTAAAATGAGCATAGGAGTAACTAAGATGATCCTAAGGGGGGGGGGGTTACACCAAGGGGCGCTCTCCTGGAAAATGTCTGAAAATTATACCAATAAACTTAAGTTTTTAGGCTATTTAGAGACACATAAAACAGGTTTTTTAATTGTAGAAACAATTTTAAATGTCAATTTTATTGTTTTTGAGGTCAAAGGAGGGGGGGATCAAACACCAAATAACACCCCCCCCCCCTGGATACGCTACTTACAATGAGCATCTCACCTATAACACACATCTTTGATTGACACTCTTGGCATGAATACACCTGTCTGCATACCCATTTCAATTGCAATTTTTGAGGTAGCAATAACAACATTGAAGTTCAAGTAAGCATATAACTTTAAGAGCTTTTACCTCCTGGAAGGCAGTGTCAATGTTGAGTGGAGGGTCCTTAGCGCTAGTCTCTATGTAGGCTGGGACGCTCAGTCTCTGCGCCAGCTCACGACCATGGTCCTCAGACACCTTGCGTAGATGTACGAGGTCTACCTTATTAGCTACCAGGAGCATCGGGTAGGTATCTCTGCGAAAGAGGGTAAACATGTAGAAAAACATGTCTAAGCTGGGATGATCAGTCTCTGCGCCAGCTCACGACCATGGTCCTTAGACACCTTGCGTAAATGTACGAGGTCTACCTTATTGGCTAAAATTTGCACTTTACATCACCACAAAGCATACAGCAGTATCTCAAAGGGATTTTAAAGACATGAATTGGTCTAACTTAGGTGGACCGGGTCCATCATCTACCTTTGCGTGAAATTTCCGACAAATTTTTTCAGTAGATTTAGCATTCGACCGGAACAAATACCCAGACCTTTTTTTATCAGGTTTTTTTAGGTTTAATCAACTGTTATTTTAAAGTGTTTAAGGCTACTGATAACCTCTAACAGTGCAGTGGTCCCAGATAGGCCTATAGTTAGCTGACAATAGCCTAATATGCATAAGCAGTAAGCATATTACACTTACCTGTCTTTTACTCGGAGAATCTGTGTGTGGAAATTTACTATATTTTCGTAACTTTGCTCATCAGTTACAGAATAAACCAACATGAAGCCATCGCCTTTCCTCATATACTGTTCTCGCATTGCACTGAACTCTTCTTGCCCAGCTGTATCTAGCACTGTAAAGGTTTTTAATAATGTTATAAAAAAAGTATAATAATGATCTACCAAGTATAGTTTTTAAATTTTTATATTCAAAGGGACAAACATTATTTTGTTGTATGGCTTTTGTTTGGCATAAATAGACTGCTGTATACAAGGCCATAGTGTTGGCACCGGCCGGCTTATTCCCATGATGATAACAGGAATAACATGTAAGTAAACATCCTACTTTAATAATATATATATATATATATATATATATATATCTAATATATAAAATACTCGTGTCACAGTGTTTGTCTGCAAACTCCTCCGGAACGACTTCACCGATCGTTATGAATAGTGTTGGCACCGGCCGGCTTATTCCCATGATGATAACAGGAATAACATGTAAGTAAACATCCTACTTTAATAATATATATATATATATATATATATATATCTAATATATAAAATTCTCGTGTCACAGTGTTTGTCTGCAAACTCCTCCGGAACGACTTCACCGATCGTTATGAAATTTGGTGTGTAAATTCTGTAGGTATGCGAATCGGACGTAAACTATTTCCCGTTTCGAAATTCTTAAAAGGGCTCCGCCCCAGTGGCTCTGGAGTTTCCCATGTTAACCTTATGAGAAATGGAATTAATGAATCTTAACAGCTGTTTCAATTAAACAAGTTGGTTCTGTTCTATGATGTTCAATAGCATTAAAGTTACAAGGATTACCAACAGGGTGCAGCACTATTATTTCTTATACATCAATGACAACAGCTAATTTGCAACCAAAAGGTGAGTGAGCGTAGCGAACGAACTTCAACCTGGAGGCGAGTTAGCGTAGCGAACGAGCTAACCTGAAGGCAAGTGAGCGCAGCGAACGAGCTCCAACCTAAAGGTGAGTGAGCGTAGCGAACGAGCTCCAACCCAAAGGTGAGTGAGCGTAGCGAACGAACTTCAACCTGGAGGCGAGTTAGCGTAGCGAACGAGCTAACCTGAAGGCAAGTGAGCGCAGCGAACGAGCTCCAACCTAAAGGTGAGTGAGCGTAGCGAATGAGCTCCAACCCAAAGGTGAGTGAGCGTAGCGAACGAACTTCAACCAGGACGTGATTGAGCGATGCGAACGAGATCATCTTGAAAATTAAACGTAACGGTACTTTCTTTCCATCGGTCTGTCTTAGGGGAAAACTTAGGCGATACGAAGTTCGCCGGGTCAGCTAGTATATATATAATATTATAAATGAGAAAGTTTGGATGTATGGATGTATGGATGTATGTTTGTGACAAGTGAACGCGAAAAATACTGTTCGGATTGGTCTGAAATTTGGCATGATGATAGCTCACATTCCCGATTCACATATAGGCATATTATTATTTCAAAAATCCTTTCGGGCTCTGCCCCAGTGGCTCTGGAGTTTCCCATATTAACCTTATGAGAAATGGAATTATTGAATCTTAACAGCTGTTTCAATTAAACAAGTTGGTTCTTTTCTATGATGTTCAATAGCATTAAAGTTACAAGGATTAAGAACAGGGTGCAGCACTATTATTTCTTTTACATTTATGACAACAGCTAATTTGTAACCAAAAGGTGAGTGAGCGTAGCGAACGAACTTCAACCTGGAGGCGAGTTAGCGTAGCGAACGAGCTAACCTGAAGGCAAGTGAGCGCAGCGAACGAGCTCCAACCTAAAGGTGAGTGAGCGTAGCGAACAAGCTCCAACCTAAAGGTGAGTGAGCGTAGCGAACAAGCTCCAACCTAAAGGTGAGTGAGCGTAGCGAACAAACTTCAACCAGGACGTGATTGAGCCATGCAAACGAGATAATCTTGAAAATTAAGAAGTTTAACGGGGCAAAGCCCGCGGGTTACAGCTAGTGATAATATATTGGGCAGAATGTATTAGTGCAACAGCTGTTTCAGTAGTAGGCTGCAGTGTTGCCACTTATGTGTAGGTAGCTAGAGTTCGTGCGTTTCCTGGTGAAGCCTGGAGGGTGGGTGGTTAGAGTGGCTCTAAACCGGTTTTGTATGGGCTTCAACCCTACCCCCAGGCTTCACCAGGAAACACACGACCTCTACCACCTTTCATGCTTCTGGTGGAGGCTCAAATACAGGGTGATTTGTACTCAGTGTGACAAATTTTTTAATGTAGAACTTGAAAATGACATTATCTACTCAAATCCATACACAGGTAATTGAGAAATCGCTGTATTAAGTTTAAAAGCATGGTTATTTTTAAAAACATAAAATAATTTTTTGGGACACTAATTTTGAGACTTGGAACATTTGATATGCATCATCACACTTCATTTACTTTGCACTTACATAAAAAAAAATTTGTCACGCTGAGTACAAATCACCCTGTATAAAAATGCTCTTCTCACCTAAACGACCTACCTTATTTCTGTCACGAGCTTAATGGATCAGACTCATTAAAAACTTAAAATATCATGAGCAGTGTAACTTATTTACCTTGAGCTCAAACTGAAGTGACTGAGAAAAAAAATAGGTTTTTTTGTTTTTTACTTAGTTAAGATTGATTAAAAACTTATTTCTGCAGTCTAAACTAAAGGTGAAGATATTTTTCAATTGGTGATACCCATTTACAAATACTCACCATCTAATATACACATTTGACCATCCACTTCTATGTGTTGAATGTAGCTGTCTTCAATAGTCGGGTCGTAATCGGTAACAAATAGCTTTTGGAAAAACTGGATGGTGATTGCACTTTTGCCAACACCTCCGTCTCCGACCACCACCAACTTGTAGGTGGACAAATTGTTGTTGGGAGCTGCGCGCGCCATGCTAGCCCTTGCACGTCTTCTACCTATTGTTGCGGCTGCTACGCATCAATCAAAGATCAGTCTGAAACCAAATATTTTAAATAAAATAACATTTTTTTTAGAAGTTGGCTGCTTTTTTAACCTTACATTTGCCTGTACATATGACTAAGGTGAGCCGGTACAGTACAAGGGTGAAGTGACTGATAAGAAGTAGTGGCAGGTAGGCCTACTAGGATTTGAACCCACAAAATCGCTGCCTTGGGCCCAAAGTTCATGGCGCTACCGACTAACCTTACAATAACTTAGTAATGCTACAGAATAACTTAATTTAACAAAGGTTAATTTAATGTAACACTTTAAAAAATATTAACTGCTAGGCCAATTGTACATTTTAAAAATTTAATAGGTCCTTTTAATTAATTAGAACAATTTTCTTTAAAGGATGATAATTGTGTAGGAAGAAAGTTTAAGATATGTTAGAGAAAAGATAGTTTTTTTGTCGTCGATTGTCAAATGCTAAGCTATTTCCAGATTGTCTCAGGTAGTGGTTCCCAGCCTGGGTGGGATTGCCACCTATCACACAGTTTGGGTTGTCAAGGGGCAATGATAATTATAAACTTACGGTGTAAAACTAATACATACTATTGAGCCTATCTCTTTTATTTCTTTAACATGTTCGCTACCGCAATAGTACTACATTTTTCATTCATATGGACCAGCAACACACATATGCCACAGCTGGTTTCTATCCATAGACTGCATATATGCGACAGCTGGTCACATTTAAATAGACTAATGTCACCAATTTTTGTGTTACCCAATGTTATTAAAACAAGCTTATCTTCGTAACAGTCTATTTGAAGGGCCCCAAATTCTCTGCAGCGGTCTACAGTGATGTATGTCACATATGTGCATCACTTGGTCTGCGGCTTAAGTTATAATGACATGTTATGATGATTAGTGACGTCATATGATGGTTGGAAAAACTGATTTTTACTTGGCTGCATAACTGGCCCGCAGTATGTGTGTAGGCCTACTGTTAACCAAGTGACACCTGGTCTATGAGTAATATTAAAATGTATATATACCACGGGCCATGGCAATGACTTTGGCGTCGCAAATAGCCTATGTGGTGACAGGTAGCGTACGTGTTAATTAATAGCTTATAACCAGTTGGATTCAAATGTGTATGGATGAATATTTAAAAAATCTTCTGTCAAAATTAAATTCGTTCAATAGGCCTATCTAACTTACAAAAGTAAGTCCCTAGCCTGAGGCAAATTGAGTCCCCTAGGTTCTTAATGATACATTATGTAAATTAAAGCATTATAAAATCATCCTAAAGTAAACCTCGCTGTTCAAATTGTTATAAAGTATAATTAAAGCGTTGATGATTCAAATTAAACAAAAGAAAACATTGTCTACCTTTAAACTTACTTTTCAATAATTATGGTAGGCCTATTTAATAAATGGTATTTAAAATCCAAAACTAAAATGGTATACAGAAGGATCCACTCACAGTTATGGAAATGAAAAACTAACTGTACTCACCTTTCTAGTTAATCTTTTTAGATGACAAATATAAAAATCTAAAATAATATAAAATATAACTTTTTCTACTTCCTAATTAAGGGCTGTCGACATTTGTCGTCTGCCTGCAATGTACAAGACCTCAGCCCAAGACGACGATGCTTTGCTTGACATTTGGATGAGACAAGGCCAATAAAAAAGACACCAAAAGCTTAAAGCATACTGTAAAAAGATGTTAATGTTTAATGATTTTCAGTATTATATAAAGTATTTGTAGTTATATTAAACACCACATTACAATCCTTAGTTAATTTTTAGCTATTATTGCATGTTAAATGCAATATGGTTAATGTTTAATACTTTAATCTGAAATTGTGACCATATTAATGTATGCATTTAGATCACCTACAATAATTTGAAACATTGATTGAATCTATAATTTCATACTCGTTTATAAATTCACTATATTTGGATCAGCTGAAGTGAAGTTAGTTTTAAGGTCAGTTCTGTCATTGATTATGTATTTATATAATGTATACATATAAGCAAGAAAGATAATATAATCAATGGTTCTGACCAGTTAAAGTAGAAGGCGTTTTGTTTTTTCATGAATCAAGAAGTTTACTTTATTTCTTGACATTTGATCAATTTCAAAACTATTTTGGCCGAAAGACTAATCATTTACAAAATTTGATATTACCGTAGACTAACCAACAAAAGTAGACTTCTCGCCCCATTGTAAAATCAGAAGGTTGTTTTTCATGTCTACCGTCCATGTTGGTTGTGAGGTATTTTCTCGAAGTTTACCTTACAAGTTTGACAAACTGTTTACAAGTTTGAGCGGGGGAAGCACAATTTTTATTTCAGCTGCAGTTTTTAAATACGGACAATATGAGAGTTAAAAAATGAGAAATTATAAAACAAATTTTAATGATAAAACTAAGAAAAAATATAAATATAATATTTGGTTATAAAATTGAACTGTCATAACCTAACCTAACTAACCAAACTTACTGATAAAGAAAAATTCGAATGAAGGTTTAGGCCTACTAATCGAAAACAATAGTTCTGTTCATATAAAATAAAATTATAAATGCCTCGGATTCAATTTTATGATTTTTAATTATAAAATTAAACTGTCATAACCTAACCAAACTTGCTGATAATGAACAAATAGAATGAAGGTTTAATAATCGAAAAAAATAATATTTTCATAAAATAAAACTAACTATAAATAGCTCGAAATCAATTTTATACTGTTTTAATTATAAAATTAAACAGTCATGACCAAACCAAACTTGCTGAAAATGAAAAAAAATATTAGACAAAAAGTTAATTCCACCAATGTGATTCGAACTGGCTACCCCAGTTTCTCAGCACCGCACGTTATCAATTAGACCACCGAGGCCGATGGCTCCAAACCGTATCGTTGCGGTAATGGTGTTCCCTCAGCCAATAGAATGCTCTCATTATTTTGTCCGTATTAAAAAACTGCAGAAACTGTACGAACTGTCTATAGGCAAATATGCACTTTTCTTTGTTAAGTGTAAGTCCTGATTCACTCAGCTTTGTCATTACTTCATTCGTGATCTTTTGCAAGTCTCTTTCATTGTTACTGTGAATGAGTATATCATCCATTGAATACTCTACATTCTTAATTTCTTTGAGCAAGTCTGACATAATATACTGGAACACTTCAGGGGCCGATACCAAACCAAAGGGCATGCGTAAACAAGAGTAGCGCCCCCAAGGTGTTGAAAAAGTTAGTAGTTTGGATGTTCTCTTCGTAACTTTTATCTGCCAGAATCCTTTTTTACAGTCAAGGATGGTGAATAAAGTAGAACCATTCAATCTAGCTGAGATGTCCACTAATGTAGCCAATGGGTAATGTCTACGCTTCACATTTTTGTTAAGATCAGTTGGGTCAATGCATAGACGTATTTTGTCTCTTTGTTGGACTATGACCATAGGAGACACACAAGGAGTAGGCTCACTTACCGGAGTAATAATCTTGTCTTTTACCATTTGGTCTATTTCTGCTTTCACTGCGTCACGTATTGGATGGGGTATTCGCCTGGGTGGGTGTATTTTGAAACTAGGATTTTCCACAAGATCAATATCATACTCAAAAGACTTTAAACACCCTATTCCATCATATAATCGACTTATAGACTGATCAATTATACCAGCAATCCGTTTTACGAACCCTAGGGTTTCACATGATACTCTTCCTAATATTGATTGATGCCCATTTGGAACTATTACAAACAAGACAGTGTCTTTATGAGACTTTTTGGTTACAACTGGACAAATGGCTTCACCAAAAACTGGCGTTTTTTGGTTGTTAAAAGAAACAAGGCATTTAGTTGCAGAAGGTACAATTTTCAGATTACAAGCTAGTGCCAAATCATGGGAAATAACATTGCACTGAGCCCCAGTATCTAATTTAAACTGCACAGTTTTGTTATTTGGCAATTCTAATAATTCTGTCCAATCTTGATTGTTGACTGGGTTAGAGATGCAATCAACATGCAACGGATAATCAGAATCTTCAATCTCTACAACCTCTAAAATATCAGTATTTTTACTCTTACTAGGGAGATTCTTTCGAGTTTTACACATCTTAGCAAAATGACCTTTAGTCAAGCATTGATTGCAAGTTCGATTAAAAGCTGGACATTGGCCTCTAGAGTGTTGTAAACCACAACGTTTACAGTCAAAGACTGAATTTTGTAACGTAGGCCTAGAAAAGGAATCGTCCCTTTTAACGACATTAACATTTGTAGGGCTGTCAGAGGCTATTTCTGCTAGTTGTTTCTTAGCTTGTTCATGTGCCCTACACTTACTAATTGCATCATCTAGGGTAAGCTTATCAGTAGAAAGTAGCTTTTCCCTTAAGCTAGAATCTGATATGCCAATAACTATTCTATCTCTTATCAAACTGTTTTTTAGTTGCTCAAAATTACAAGAATTAGCATGGTTAACCAATTTTGTAAAAAAATCTTCAAAACTTTGATGGGTTTCTTGTGTAATTTTGTTGAACAAAAATTTCTCAAATACTTCATTAGATTCACCAACAAAAAACTTATCAAATCGTTGAACAACTTCATCTAATTCAATATCTTCATCATCCATGAAACCAAAACTGTTATATATATCTATAACATCTGGGCCTAAACTAGACATAAATGATGCTACCTGTACTGCATTGGATTTCCTATCAAGGCCAGAAGCTGTGTAGTACCAGTTCCACTGTTGCTTCCATTTCTTCCAAGAAGGAGCCATCTGAGTACTTGAAACCACAAGACATTTTGGTGGTTTTCCATTATTATCTTTGTCTTCTGTATGGTTTGTATGGATATCATCATCTTCCTTAAAGTCATACCTCTTATTTCTATTCCGTGTGGGTTTCGGCACCATGTCATTAGATTAATTATTAAATAATTGTACTGAACTCAAGAAAGGTTGTTTATTTCTAATTTAACAAAAACTCAATCAAAATATAAAAACAATAACACAAAACATATGTAGAACAATTACCATATGTTATAAACATATTAACTACTACTGTCACTAACTATGGAACAACGGAACAACAGGAAATCAGCTGTTTCCCCGTCCTCGCTCGCGCGCTCGCAAGGGCGGTCCTAGACATATATTTTGGGGCGGGGGGTCACCGGGGGGCCTGGGGAGTAAAATGAGTGGTTTTTAAGCTATTTTGAGGACCTAGTTTAATAATGTGTTCAACCTTCCCAGTTTATTTAAAGGTCAAAGAAATGTCTAAAAATAAACTTGTATAATGTCATGTTTTTGCATTATTGAGACTTGTGGTTTTAATAACAAAGGAATGCCGCAATATTACAACACATTCAAGCATTATATTGATTTACGAAAACACCCTTTCAACTGGTGCCGATGTGCATGCTAAACAGAAAATATCCAAAATCAGACCAAGATTTCAAAAAAGAGAACTTATTTTATCTAAGAAGTGTTTAAGAACTTGCACCAAACACGACTGCATTTTACCTGCCCAGTAAGCAACAGTTAACCTACACAAAGTACACTACCCAACTAACGTTGCGTCGGCGTCCCGTCACTGCTACCGCCTGAAGAATTGGTTCTCAGTGCTCTCATTTTTTTCTACGCCATTGCCAGTGGCATTTTACAAGGGGTCAACGTGGGAATAAAGATTTTGTGCAACGTTTTTGTGGTTGTGCCGGGAATTAAATCCGTCCCTTCCGCATCTAAGTCTGAGACACTACCTCACTACCATTTTGTTGTTGTTTTGTGGCTAGCAACATGCATATTGGGTTGTGTTATTCTTATGTATGATATCAGGTGCTCTAAATATGAATACTATTTAATATTGAAAAATTTGAAATTTGCTACGGTTATCATTGAATACGGTTACATTGAATATCATTGAATGTAATTACTGTAATTACAATTTCCTAACGCTGAACTCAGATAAATTAATATTCAACTATCTTTCAAACTTTTACTATTGATACAACTTCTTTTCTTTATCCAATACCCAATTCAAGTTTTCAATCATCTGGGTTAAAATGAATTATAACATTAAATGCCGAAAAATTAAATAAGAAGAAGAATGCAGCCGAACGTCGAACGTCAGCATCGGACACTGTTGTTGCCATATGTGGCTGAAAGCGTCCGTTGTCTGCCTATCTTCCCTACTTTTCATAACGTACAAAAGCATAGTCAGACTTGAACGATCCAAAGTTTTAGGTTAGACTTTGTAATTAGTCCTTTCGTTCGCTACAAGTGTAAAGACTACAACGAATTTGAATTTCGTAAAACGATTTGCAATAAAAATTATTAATGTTTCCCTGGTATAATAGTTTATGTATATAAAAAATATTTTGGGGGGGTCATGACCCCCCCCCCTGGGACCGCCCTTGCCCGCTCATCGATATATAACAAACATGTTGTGTTTATATATCGATGTGCGCGCTCGGCGCTCGCCTTTGCCCTAGCATGTCAACAGCTGACTGCTGTAAAAATTGGATGATGAGTACAACCTTCCATAGCGTAATATTGTTTTACGAGTGCAGCTGTTGCTCGAATTCGAGCAATTGCAAAGTATTTCAGGCATTCAAAACTAATAACAGTTGCAATTTCCGATGACTTAAAAGAGTCAACTCAATGATTATGTAATCAATCACTCTACTCCAGTTATCGAAACTGGAAACGAACTCACTCTGAATACGAAAGCTCTTGTGTGTATCGTGTTTACTATGAACAGCTGTAATTAACACAAATAATTCGTCTGTTTAAGTAAGCAATAGTTATTTATGTAACTAGTGGTGAAAGTGGCACTTTGCTGCACACGAGAGCAATGTTTACGCACGAGCCGCAGGCGAGTGTGGAATGATCTCGAGTGCAGCAAAGGCCTTTTTCACTCGTGTTACACATTATATTTTTCCTACAGTCACTATAAAGCATATAAATAATTAGTCTTTCAAACACTATGCAACACGTTTTTAGGTTCAGCTGGCAACACAAATGGTGCCCTAGAGAAAGTAGTACCCAGGGTCCATATCATTCCGCTATTTTTCCTCGGCAAGAAATGTGCTTCGCGTTTTGAGAATATAGTTCCGTATGTTTTTGTAATTTGAAGTGGTTTCCGTGCCTAAAAAAAATGCTTAAAAGGTATTTTCTTGTTTATTAAGATCGTAGGAAGGTTTTAAAAACGTTTAAAAGAAAAGTCCAGAAAGTTCAGAAATACCGAAACTATAAACACGAAATGACAGGTTAAATCGTAGTTATAATAGTCAATCAGCCGCTCATAGGATAATTATCCAACCTATTTCCAAGCGTACACGGATTACGTGCATAATGGAACCACGCTGTTTTGTGTTGTTTCGTTGGAATCCTGATGTGCGGCAAAGTATAAACCGTACGGCAAATTATAAATATGCAGCAATTAGCAGCTTTCTGTACTATAAACAGTACAAGGAAGCCAACTTTGTCGGGTGACTGTAGGAAAAAGCTTTTCTTCATAAGAAATACATTGGTAATTGGTATTTTGATGGCCTCTGGGGCAAAGCGGCAAAGGCCGAGGACTTTTATTACAGGAATTAGTGAAAGGGGGCGTCTACAAAAAAAAAAAAAAAAAAAACGTTATTTTGACACATTGTTTGTAAAAATCCGTCCATTATTAACGGAGGAGTAGTGTTTCGTAGAAATCTATGATAAGCTGGATAATTTAATTGCTGATGTTAATAATGTATTTGAAATCTAAGGAAACTAGTGCTACAAACATATTTTACTAACTTGGTTGAAATGAAATATTACTGTTTGAATTTGGGTTGGCGTAAATAATACAATGAAAAAAAGCAAGCCTGGACAATTTGTTATACTATGTATTAAAATAAAACTGAATTAACACTTTGCTGCATTTCTTGAACTATGGAAACAAAGGAAAGTCATGGAACACCAAGTAGAAGAAATTTAAATGATGGTTTTTAGCGAATTTCCCATATAGGGAATAAGCTATTTTTATTTTCAAGAGTAGTAAAAAAAAATTAATCGTTATTATGAACAACTTTATGAGTGGGAAACATTTGTAGAAAACTCTAAAAAATAAGTTCAGCTTTTGAAAAATGATAAGATATTTACAAGAAATGTTGATCATATCGAACTGTTGTGTACATCGTGAGTATTTCAATAATCTTTGAGTCGACTCTTTTAAAGTCATCAGAAATTATGCCTGTAATAACGCCTGTAATACTTCAAAATTTCTCGAATTGGAGCTACTAGTACACTAGTAATTGTTAAATAGTGCAATGAGCAATTAATCAGGAATATAATTATCTTTAATAGCGATCGCAATAAAACAAAAACTCGTGTTACAAAATAAAACGGATTTAATCATGAACTTAATATAAACCAGTAAACATTTCAATAGGCTTGGGATTGCATTTGAGATTGAATTTCACTGATCAATTTTTGTTTTCTCGCTTCATGTCTGGCCACCATCGTATCTGTGAGTTTGTGCGTCACCCGAATCACTGGGAGGGACAGTATCCTCTTGATCTCTTGATATAAAGTGTAAAAATGATTGTCAACATGCAACGTCATTAACTCATACCTGACTGACTTGTAATGGTGCACAAAAACACAAACAAACATCGCCATAGCAACAACACTGCTGCGACTCAACATGTAACATAACACGTACAATCCGTTCACTTCGGTACTGCAGGGGAAGTATGGATAGTTGTATATTATGTAGAACATGTTTGAGGTGGAATACACATTGATGATGTTAGTCGAGATGTACTTCACAGGGAATGTTAGCAGTTGAAACAACATGAATGTTACAAATATCCAGTATATGTGCATAAAGGAACGAAGACCAGTTAAGAAGAATCTGAACACTGTACGTCCGAATCTCCAAAATGAGTAGAAACGAAGCAAAATCAAAATATACAAGGTGCAAAGTAACGCTCTAGTAGTAAAATAATAATGCGTGATCTTGTAGAAGTCGAAGGAGTTGAGTTCGTCAGCGTGCAGTTGATACTCGGTGACGTAATGAAGAGCGGTAAGTTGATGAAGCAACAAATAGACAAGCACAGCCAAACCGTTGACTGTCATCAGCAGCTCGTGCACGCGATGCCAGTTCTTAAACAGAGCCAACACTCCGACAAAGTTTGTCAGCATGACGATTCTGACGCAGAGCATAAACACCATTAAGATGAACACTGTGAGCCACCAGTCCAGTTGCAGATTAGGGTCAACCGAGTGGACCACTGTTTTAGGCAGGATCTGCCCTGTGACTGTGTGTTCTGCAATCAATGTAACCTCCGAGAACAGACGTGTGTTGGTGTTGTACACCTTGATCTGAGCAAGGACCGCTCTGGTGTAATGTCCCAGCCATCCCTTCCGCAACAATTTGTTCAAAGACGCGCTAAAGTCTTCTCTAGACGCCTTAAGATCCCGTTTGTACCCTCCACTCGTGTAAGTCAATCCTGTTTCACCGTTGAAACTGAAGTTTGGATCGTCTAGAGGCCTGGTGTAGGACCAGTTACCCAGTAGTTCAATCCCAAGCCATTCGTCTGTTTCATTTAGATCTCCACGTCTCAGCCAGTACGGAATATAATCATTTGTGTCTTCAGATCCTCTACCGAATGGAGCTGCACAGTCCTTTGACGAATTCAAGTACGTTTTGCAATATTTCGGTTTCACTCTAAACTGTCTCAGTCGAAACTTCTCAATCATCCTACTGACACTGTCATGCAACCAGTCTTGTCTAAAGTACTTCAGTTCAGATTCTCGACTAAGAGGTATGTAGTTGTACCAAGAGTACCTAAAAAGATAAGGCTCGCAGTGTTCCTGCAAGTAGGAGTAGTAGTCCGATGTGTTGTGAACTTTGTCAAAATCACCCATCAAAGTGCGCAGATGTGCATTGGTTTGGTAAACAATGGACATATTTGACGTTAGTATCGCACCGAGCACTATGAGGAACAACAACTGTACTAATAGTTGGTACAACCTTTGAAGCCTGCCAGTCCTTAGCATCTTCTGTCTGTGTTCTTCATGGAAGACTTCATTCGGTGATCGATAAGTGGGTTGAGATCGTAGGTGTACGAGATTAGACAAGTATTTAACATTTCCAAATAAATTAGTCTGTTTGCCTTCTGAAGGGTCAAAGGTGTAAACGTCCTTGTAAATTATGCGTTTGAAGAAGACTGCTAACAGAGCTGAAATACATACAATTTTTAAAGGTAACAAAATAAACACATGGAATATTATTGAAAGAGCCACAACTGTTAACCACTTTTCAGTCTTTAAAGGAGGAAGGTTTTTTGATAAAAGAATACTCATTGTTAAGCAACCCAGTGTGATTAAGGAAACTGTAATCCAAGATGTGTATAACCAAATCTTATC
The DNA here is from genome assembly GCF_028750875.1 of Macrosteles quadrilineatus. Classification (NCBI taxonomy): domain Eukaryota; kingdom Metazoa; phylum Arthropoda; class Insecta; order Hemiptera; family Cicadellidae; genus Macrosteles; species Macrosteles quadrilineatus. The sequence goes on from NW_026542602.1 coordinate 62,248,548, forward strand.
AATAACAACGTTAGGATCATCTCTTTCCAGCCGGACAGGAACTAATGGCTTCGGCATCAACATCAAATTAACAGATTCACACAATGTCCTCTTCTTCAGAACCCCAGTCTCTAGTTGATGTCTCCGGCCGTAGTGAATATAAGTCTTGTCTTCAGTCAGCGACATAGTCGAGGGCGAACACAAATAATCCTCATGTATACTTATTCTAGTGACTCTTTTCGTATGTGCTTTACCTTCTCCATGTGTTTCTATGTAAAATATTATCTTGTATATCTTTCTAAACAAATGCATCAATACAAATGCTACAATAGCAGCAATGATACAGGTATACATGCCCATTTCCACCATCAACCATGTCAAAGAATAAGAGAACTCGTCTATTTCCAAAGCCTCGTCGTACATGTTGATAAGTGTTATGCTAGCAGCCATTGATACAACTGTGTAAGACACGATGATAGCTAGTCTGTCTACCCGAGTAACTGGGTCTCTTGCATGTCTTGTGACTGTGGCGAGCCAAACATGGGAGAGATGAAACTCCAACTTTAAGTAGTCCAGGAATACTCTCGGTGGACTCTTTATTGCAGAATATGTTGATGGTAATAAACTCGCCTGAGGGAACCTCTTTGAACTTAAAGTGATCCAGTCATTTACTAGGAAATAGTAGCAGTTCTTATGGTGTAAATCATAAATAATTATAGAATCACAAAACCAGTGAGGTCTGGCTCCTGCATTGTCATGCCAGACGTCCAAACAAGATATTTCTCCAAGAGATTCAGCTTCGTAGATCAAAAACCAGTCCTCTCCTCTTGTACCCATGACCTCGTGTGTTTTACTTGTCAAAACGTGTCTTCGACCATCATTCGATGTCCCATAAATTTTGACACCCACAGCTGCGTCCGTGCCAGCTCCGAACCGTGCTCCAGTCATAACGCAGACTAGATATCCATGACGCTCACCTGGTAAGTTATCCGGTAATATTGATACTAGTCCTGCAGTTCTTTCATAACGGTCGGCCTTCCAGCAGATTAGTGCAAACAGAAGTAGTGAGAGCAAGAGAAGTAACAGCGTTAGATGTAAAGTTGTATTAACTCCTCTTAAGGTAAGGAACAATGATACGTCACTCACAACATCCAGAGATAGTGAAACCTCTTTTACTAGTCCACCAATCAAAGACAGTCTGCTACACCTACATGCAAGATTGTCTGTTAGGTTATCATGCGTTGCCAAACATCCTCTAGTTTCCCACACGTCATGAAAGGTGTAACAATTCTTTGAATACATTTTTACACCAAAGCTTATTGTACGAGTTTCATTTATGTGTATCTCGTCGCTGGGTTGAATTGCCATGTAATAAAGATGCTGGACATGCGAGGATTCAGTAACAATATGGAGCTTTGGACTAGCAGCCGAAATATTCTTTCCCTCCGTCATAAGCATTTCGTAAGTCGGTCTGATGCCTTTCCTTATAAGCACTACTATATCCACGTTGTCGTCCAATTTAAATTCAGCCTCTACAATCGCTGAAGGCATTGGATCAAATCTGTAAACAGGCAAGTTCTCGTCCAATACATGTCCTACCGACGGATTCAGCCTTGTGAGTGAAACGTTTTTGAAAGGTATATTTGAAATCAAATTAGACACATTAAATTTTATCATTATTTCATCTCGTAGAAAAAATGGTTCACGACAAGTGTGATAGTTCTGGATCCTATAACAAACCGACACATCGATTGTGTATTCCGTGTTTGTTTTTATCACCCAAGTTGGATTCTGTCGAAAAGTTGTTATAATCAAAGTCAATGTGTTTTCTATTTCTAGTCTTGATTCTAACTGAATTAATTTTTTGAGTAGTTCTGGGTAGTCTGCTTTAACCCACAAATCAATTTCCCCCACACTTGTTTTTATCACTTCATGCAACTGTGAAGGAAGTTGTCTGTACATTAGAGATGATTTTATGAAAGACAAGGTTTTCTGAACATGTTGACAGATATTCTTTATTTTCATGTATACATTTAGTATATTTTCATGAATGTGTAGGTCAAACTCGAGTGGTGTTGTTTCGCTTCCATCGTAGAATTCTTTAACTTCCAATTCAATAAAAATACAATCCAAAACATGTCTTATGAGTTTGTAAAGGACCTGAAATGTGCACAAGCGACCCTCTAATATTGCGCCAAACAAAGTCTCTGATAAAGTGTGTAGGGTTTTAGCCGCGTACCAAGCACTGTCGAGGTTCAGAAATCCTCGACCTGACATCAGTATATCGTGCAAAGTAAAAATACCAATCTTTGCATCGTCAAACCTGGTAATTGCCTGTAAACTCATGAAATGGAGTAGACTGTTATAAATGTCACTTTTCCTCAAATGGTAATCACTTGCTGCATATAATAGATCCGATATGATAGAGGCTGTTTCGAGGGAATCGCCAACACTTTGTTCGCTAGAGTATTTGATTAGGTCGTCTAACATAGTTTTGACATCCGCAGTTGTGTAGGTAATCATTAAAAGGTAGGTTTTAATAATAAACATGGAATCCATTCCGTAATCATCAAATGATATTATTTCTAGCCTACCTCGTGTAAGAACGAATTCTTCAATGTCACTAGTCTCTTGCGACTTAAACATTCTAGTCCTTGAGCCTGGCTCATATGTGTCATAGAATTCGTATAGTTTAGCCGAAGAGGATGATGAACAAGATAGTCTGAACTTCGTTAGTCCTGTTGACCCTATCTTTGGTTCAATCTCGCACTTTAGAGAAGTGTCAGTCACCGTCGTAGTTATTGGATACATGGCGAACTGCGAAGTGTTGTTGGGGCGAACTTTGAATTGATACGTTGAGTTTTCCTTTAGTTTTCCACTATCTATTATAAGTATGAACGATGGCGAGTCGCTTGGCTGCCTTAGAGATTCCGCAGAACTTTCCTCTACTTTGTTTTCAACGAACTTATAATCAGTCCATTCAAATTTCATTCTTAATAAAAGTCTCCATGGACCATCAACTCGCAAGTAAACTATATCATTAGGGTTGGTTTTGCTTCCACAGTTGTATATGCAGCTAATGATAATGTTCTTCAAAACTGTTTCGTTCTTTCCCAGTTCTCCCACGAAGATGATTTGATTCGCGAAGGCTGGATTGACCTTTGTACTGTCCCTAAACGTCATCATCAATGTAAAGTTGTATACTCTATCATTTTGCAGAACCATAGGGTCGATTTTGTAAAGTGTATTGGACTGAAAGTTCGTCGAGTAAGGTTTGCAGACAGCTTCATCAGTCCAGTTGCATGTAAATGTAAATTGACATTTAGACTTGCCCGGAGCTGAGTTAAAGTCTTTGGACTCGGAAGCGTCCAGCTCCAAACCGTGTTCTCTGTAGACGAACCTGGATATACCCCCTGAGATCACAGCCACCAGGGAAGAAAATTCGACATTCAACAAACAAATGTTGAAGTTGGTCTCCCTCCTCTGTCCATTGTTGATGATACCAGTCGCTGACAGATTAACAAGGTAAAGTCCTTCCCATCGAAAAGGTCCTACGTTCCACGATAGTGATCTGAAGTAAGACTCTGCAACCTTTTGCGCTAAGGAGGTGTCACCTTCTAATTTATAAGCTTCCCATTTGAAAAAAAGGTTCTGATTCAACTGTTTCTCTGGATATTTTGTTCTTGTGTAGTTTTTCACGTAGTAAATATTAGCTTTCAAACTAATGTCGTCCCCGAACTTATACTTTTTAGTAGTTTTCAAATTATGACCACAATCCGTGAATCGAATGATGGGTATGTCCTCGTAGTTCTCTGGATACCATACAAGGTAGTTGCGGACGTGATCACCCAAAAATATGCCCTTCCAGTACGTGTTCAGTTGGATCTGTCGAGTGAAAGACATAATCTTTTCACCTGGTGGCGTGGTCCAATCAAACGGGATTGTGAAACTAGCCTCATAAAACTGTTGTTCGCTGACTTTTTCACCGACTTTGATAAAATCACACACGTCATTTTTAAATGATTTTACACCTAAGAAATAATATTCACACAATTCCATTGCATTGTCCACTGCATTCGAATGCATTCCAACATTGCCCTGGTTCACCTTGTTTTGTATCGACGCTACGTATCCTCCGATCTGGTCGTGCACTAACAACGTAGGGGTTTCGGAAGTCTTCAACATGCTTACTAGCAGTTTGGCCGGTTCGTTGAAAAACACATGTATCTGGGGAATGAGCTGAAACCCGCTCGGGTAGGGATCCCCGCTGACTCGATCCACATGCTGGAATTTATCTACTCGCCCTCTGTAATGACATCTGGGCCCGTACCATCCTGTCGGCTGCCCCAATTTGTTCAAACAGAAACAAATACAGTCCCCGTAACCCTCGAATTCCAGGGTGGAATAAGGCCAATTACATTTATCCATGAAATTTTCGCAGTGCTTCCTGTTGTACGAGCAAGGCAATTTGTGTTCGAAGAGATTCGGGTCAATAAGCTTACAAATCCCTCTATCACAGTAGCCACATCTTATTAATAGAGCGAGGGGTCCGTTGCAGTCCAAGTCTTTACTACACGGACCCCCTAGAACACTTTTTAATTGTCCAACTCCAATGTAACTACGGGAAGTTACAAACCGGAGAGAACACAGAAATAGTAAGACAGTCGTCAACTTTAAAACCATAACAAATTAAAATAAAAAACGTAAAAAACTAAATTAAGAGAATAACATTGTTGACAACGTTGTAAGTAAAGAAGTGCGTATGTTTTGTTTCCTAAAACTGACAGTATTTTTAACAAATTTTAAACATATGTTTTAAGTAATTAACTGAATAAATCCCCTATGCTTGCCATAGAAGAGCAATGAATATTTTTGTTTGAGCTAGGAGTCGTGAAGAGTCTTTAGTCATGATAATAGAGTTCTTCAACATGAGTTTATGAAGTGACGAACCTAAATGGCTGAGTTCAAACACTCTAATGGATACAACAGATCATTCTACGTCCCTTCGTAAAAACCGAATCAAAACTGATATAAAAAGTCATGTTTACGGGAATCTAAAAAATACCCCCGCCGCAGCAAACCTGCAGACTAAGCGAATTTCCATTTGCCTGAATTGAACGAGTACCTAGGTTTGCTGCTACACAGGGAATAGGGAGGCTAATCAATTGTGGTTTTTAGTAAAATATTAGTAGCTTACTATAAAAAAAAATAAATTTGCCAAGTTTCATCAAAATATTTCCATAAACAAGCAAACTGCAACATTTTACAATACTCTCCTTAAGAATATCACGGGAATTTAAAATTTTTTGAATTTTATCCGTAACCAATAGCCATACAAAACACTTTGGTATATTAAATTATTTGTTTTTTAAGCACTTTAAAATGGTCTGGAGAAAAAGGTGTTTTGAGGGTCAAAATGAGAAAAACTATTTTTATCCCATAAGACCTCCCGTAAACCCCTGTTCCCATGGTCCGATCATGCTGGTTCGCGAACTCATTCAAGTTAATCTTATAGCCTACTTATACTTTTCTTTGAAATGGCGACCATACAAATGTAGGTATTTTAAGCCAAGTATGAATGGAGATGAGTGTGGGATGAGTGGCGCGATCTTGTAGTCTTGTTAGTGACTAAGGCCGACATAATCCTTAGACACAGCTGTTAATTAATAGCCCATACAGCTAATGGCAACTAAGGGACCTACAGTTTATAGTGGAATCCGAACCACTTTTTTGCCATGGTATATAGGAATTGGTCTAATTATCAGGATAGTACTGCGGATAGTCGTATTACTCTTTCGTGCGGACGTTAATCCACACTAGGGAGTATCGCATCCTGCCTTTAAACCAAATTTCATCAAAATCGGAGAAAAATTACTAAAGTTCATGGTTCACTGACGTATATATATATATATATATATTGTTATATATATATATATATATATATATATATATATATATATATTGTTATATATATAACAATTTCAAAGAATAGTGTTTTTGGCCTTTAGGGACTTAAAAATGAAAAAGTATATCGGTCCGGCTCCAGGTGTTACGTACTTTTTATACTTGATTGAAATGTCACAACTATGTGTGGTCGTAAATCCCAACAGTCACTAATGGGTTTTAGTTATGTGGCAATGACGCAATACAACATATCTATGGTCTGTATGATATAACCTGTCTCCTGTTCCTACATCTACCTGGAACTGACCAATGGTAAGTTAATACAAATAAAATAAACTAAATTAAAAAATAAAAAAACCAATGGTAAAGCACATCCACTGACCTCTTTTGTGAAAGTGCCTCTGGCGTGGAAAAAAATGGTTTAAGGGTTCAGGAGATAGGTTCCATCATACACACTATAAATGAGGTTCCTTAGGGGCCTCGGCCCACCACTTCTAGAAAAACGGTACTCATAATTTTGACGGAACCTACTACTTATGGTACTTTCCCATCAATCAAACATTGTCAGTTTGACCTTGAAAAGCCAAAAATATGTTTAGTGGTTTGAAACTGGACCCATCCGTCCTTGATTATTTTTTGAGCGGAGCGAGCGAAGCTCTTATACGTCGACTCTTATGCAGTTCGTAATACGCAAACTCCTCCTAGACGGCTGAATCAATCGTTTTCAAATTTTGCATGGTGATAAAGACCATATCGGTGAGTGCCAACATCTATATGGCGTTAAAAAAGTCTCTCAGGAATCCGCCCCACTGGGTCTCAAAGTTTCAATGTAATCCTTATGGAAGCAGTATTTGACACAAAAACAAAGACATATGATCAGCTGTTGAATTTGAATGCAGTAAAGAAAGAGCCGATAGCATTATTCCACAGATATTAGAACAGAAACGGTATGGAGCATAAATTTAATCAAATAACGACACTAGCTTGAGGTCCGTGACGTAGGAAGTGGTGAAGGAAGTAGTAAAGGTGAGTTGGTTGGAGTGTGGGATCTGTTTATGACGATTAGATTAAGGTATCTGCAATCCTAAAATGCTATGGAAAGGGAGGGAAACAGGTCCGTGACGTAGGAAGTGGTGAAGGAAGTAGTAAAGGCGAGCTGTCCGGACTGTGGGATCTGTTTATGACGATTAGATTAAGGTATCTGCAATCCTAAAATGCTATGGAAAGGGAGGGAAACAGGTCCGTGACGTAGGAAGTGGTGAAAGAAGTAGTAAAGGCGAGCTCTCCGGAGTGTGGGAACTGTTTATGAGCAATAGATTTAGGTATTTGCAATGCTAAAATGCTATGGAAAGGGTGGGAAACAGGTCCGTGACGTAGGAAGTGGTGAAGGAAGTAGTAAATGTGAGCAGTCCGGAGTGTGGGAACTGTTTATGACGATTAGATTAAGGTATACACAATTTAATAATTCTATGGGAAGAGAGGGAAACAGGTCCGCGACGTAAGAAGAGGTGAAGGAAGTAGTAAGGTGAGTAGAGTGGAATGTGGGAACTGGAAACCATTTGTAGCAGTTAGATTAATGTATCTGCAATGCTGAAATGCTATGAGAAGGGATGGAAGCATACCCACGACATAGAATATGGTGGAAAAAGTAGTAAAGGCTAGCATTGCGGAGTGTGGGCAATGTTTGTGGCAATTGGATTAACGTATCTAAAATAATAAAATGCTATGGAAAGTGATGAAAACAGGTCCACGATGTAGGAAGTGGCTGAGGAAGTAGTAAAGGCTGGCAGTGCAGAGTGGGGAAACCATTTGGACAGTTAGATAAATGTATGTAATACTTAAATTCTATGAGAAGGGAAGGAAACAGGTATATGACTTAGGAAATGCTGAAGTAAGTAGTAAGGCTTGCAGTGCAGAGTCTGGGAACCGTTTGGGCAGTTAGATAAATGTATCTAATACTAAAATGCTATGAAAGGGGAAGGAATCAGGTATATGACGTATGAAAGGTGAAGGAAGTAGCAAGGCTTTCAGTGCAGAGTGTAGGAACTGTCTTTGGCAATTACATTAATGTATCTGCAATCCTAAAATGCTATGGGAAGAGAGGGAAACAGGTCCATGACGTAGGGGGTGGTGAAGGAAGTAGTAAATGTGAGCAGTGTTTAGTGTTTGAATGGATTAATGTATCTGCAATGCTAAAATGCTATGGGAAGAGACTGTAGACTGTAGGTTAAAATGATTACGAAGTACGAATCGATACATATTTCGATACATGCAATCGTTTACAATAGAAATTTACAACTGATTTGACAACAGCTGATTTTTAATCCATAGAGGCTAAAAACTATTTTTACTCCCTAAAGAGTAAAAATGCTACTTTAGACCCGCAACGCATGCATTAAAAACGACTGTTTTTACTGCAGTATGACAAAAACAATATAATATGAACCCTTGATGACTCCGCTCAATTTTGTGGATGCCTCTGCGAACGCCACCTAGTAATTGAGCGAAGCTCTTATACGTCGACCTTATGTATTTCGTAATACGCAAACTCCTCCTAGACGGCTGAATCAATCGTTTTCAAATTTTGCATGGTGATAAAGACCATATCGGTGAATGCCAACATCTATAAAAATGGCGTTAAAAAAGTCTCTCAGGAATCCGCCCCACTGGGTCTCAAAGTTTCAATGTAATCCTTATGGAAGCAGTATTTGACACATAAACAAAGACATATGATCAGCTGTTGACTTTTAAATGCAGTAGATAAAGAAATAACTGATAGCATTATTCCACAGATATTTTTTTAAACATTTTATTTCATTTACAATCTGTTCAACAAAAATAGAACAATAAGCAAATATGATAAAACTAGCTGTACCCACGGGCTTTGTCCCGTTTTACTTCATAAGTGAGCTCGTTCGCATGGCTCAACCACGTCCTGGTTGAAGTTCGTTCGCTATGCTCACTCACCTTTAGGTTGGAGCTCGTTCGCTGCGCCCACTTGCCTTCAGGTTAGCTCGTTCGCTACGCTAACTCGCCTCCAGGTTGAAGTTCGTTCGCTACGCTCACTCACCTTTTGGTTGCATAAATCACTCAGCTGTTGTCATAAATTAAAAAAATAATAGTGCTGCACCCTGTTGGTAATCCTTGTAACTTTAATGCTACTGCACATCATAGAACAGAACCAACTTGTTTAATTGAAACAGCTGTTAAGATTCATTAATCTATCTATATAAATAAAATTACAGTTTTGTCTGTACATTGCTTAGAATCATTTTGGTTATTTTTACGTTTCATAGCCTAAGAAAGCCGAAACGAGTCTTATCTCAATTTCTGTCTGTATGTCTGTTTGTCTGTCCATTCTGTGACTTCGTCTGTAACGCCAAAATGTCATTTTACGCGGCCTACTCCTAGAAAACTAGAGTACCGATCAAGGTTCTAATCATTTTTCTGTATTTACTGGATTGGTGAGAGTGTCTTTGGCTATAAAAACATGGCCTCGCTTCTTTGAAAACAAAATAACGACCCACCAAAAACCCAATTTTGTTTGATTTTTGTCAAATTTTCTCCCAATGTTTACTATTACATTTTATGAAATAACGATCAGCTGTTTGGATTAGTTCTCACTTCTAGCTGTCACTGATATGTTTACATTAAAAGTTGTTTACAAATACCGCAACCATTTCCGATTAAGTTTAATCAGCACATCCAAACCAAGTGAGATTAAAAACGTTGTGCCTTACTTAACCGGTTTAATTAATCGCAAGTGCAACGATTGATTGTTCTTGAGTTTTGATAGTGGGGAAAATACCATGAATCAGTGTTGTATTAGTGCAAGGAAACTTACATTTTTTTAATCATCGCCACCAATACCGTAGCTTACAAAGGTTTCCACTCATTGACGGCGCTTCAAGGACAGTTGTGTAAAGTGCAAAGTAAAAAATCACAACTGCAGAAATCAGAAAGATCTTCCAAGACAGTTTTTTTTTAAATCGTACCGTAACGGAGGTTTAACTTAACAGATGTAGCTAAACTCGCTTTTCCAATATGTCACTTTTGGTTTCTACTTACTTACATTTCGACAACGATATCGGTATTTTTCCTACTTAGGAAATAAAACTACAAACGTACAAAACCCCAGATTTGTGTGTTTATTGTCACATTCCCTCCGAATGTTTGCTAGATATATGTACCGATTATCGTTTACGTAATCTTTTAAATAAGAAACCTTTGTTTGGATAAAGGTGGTTTCTTCAAACTGCCATTAATATGTTAACATTAAAAGCTGCTTACAAATAATGCTATTAATGGGAAATACTGTACCTTTGATTTTCGAAAACTAAAAAAAAAATTAAAACCAAAGGAGATTAATAACTTCGGTACTGCACCACATCAAGTTAAAGTTTTTTTAGCAAACCATAGTAAGTTTTCAAAGCTTTGTAGTTGTTAACGTTACATGTTACATGTTTTGTGGCCTGTGTATTTATTTATTTATATATTTGCCAAACAGATTAATTAACACCTATAATACAGTTTGATTAGAAGGACGGTTTGAATAAGTCGTAAGTACTACAGTTCTTTTCTCAAATGTAAACGTTGGTTGTTGTTACTGCTACTTTTCCTTAGAACCGGTGGTAGCAGTAAGAATCATTTTTACATACAAATACATCACTATTTTCACTATTTATTTATAAACACTGCACCTTATTGCTTACTAGCTGTAACCCGCGGGCTTTGCCCCGTTTAACTTCTTAATTTTCAAGATTATCTCGTTCGCATGGCTCAATCACGTCCTGGTTGAAGTTTGTTCGCTACGCTCACTCACCTTTAGGTTGGAGCTCGTTCGCTACGCTCACTCACCTTTAGGTTGGAGCTCGTTCGCTGCGCTCACTTGCCTTCAGGTTAGCTCGTTCGCTACGCTAACTCGCCTCCAGGTTGAAGTTCGTTCGCTACGCTCACTCACCTTTTGGTTGCAAATTAGCTGTTGTCATAAATGTAAAAGAAATAATAGTGCTGCACCCTGTTGGTAATTTTTGTAACTTTAATGCTATTGAACATCACAGAACAGAACCAACTTGTTTAATTGAAACAGCTGTTAAGATTCAATAATTTCATTTCTCATAAGGTTAACATGGGAAACTCCAGAGCCACTGGGGCGGAGCCCGAAAGGATTTTTGAAATAAGAATATGCCTATATGTTAATCGGGAATGTGAGCTATCATCATGCCAAATTTCAGCCCAATCCGACCAGTATTTTTCGCGTTCACTTGTCACAAACATACATCCATACATCCATACATCCATCCATCCAAACTTTCTCATTTATAATATTAGTAGGATTAAATTTAATTGATGTCTTACTGTATAATTTTTGGCGTTTTCTGTCTGTACTCAAAAATGTGTGGACTCAATTCTGTATTTGTGTGTGTATGTCTGTTGGTAACGCATTAATGTCCTTATTTTTCGTGGAAAAGACGAGAGCACCATCGTTAATAAAAATTTCAACCCGAATAAAGTGTGCAGTAGTGAGGTTGAGGTAGTGTTTTATCTACTTTTAACCAGTGTGAAAAGTAACTTTAAATTACAGGCCTACCTTAGGGCTATGCCTCATAGATCTATACTGTAATGCAATTCCTTTCATCGTTTGATATAAAATATGGACTAACACGATCGGGTGACATTTAATTGCGAAGCTTTCGTTTTGGCTTTGAAACTGTCAGATATTGTATTTGAGAAGGTTTATATGTATTCCTAAACAGTTATGGTTTTGCCATCATATCTGGAAAATTGCACTCTAAATATGCAAACCAACTCCTGTTCTGAATATAAGGTTTTAACTTACTACTAGATTCCCGTACGTAGAACGCGCAAACAGCTAGTTCCATTTAAATATGAGTACTCATAAGGTTAACATGGGAAACTCCAGAGCCACTGGGGCGGAGCCCGAGAGTCCGATCAGAATAAAAACAGCTTAGCTATTTAATGCCTAAAGAATCAGTGTACCAAATTTCAGCCTCCTAGGTAAATGGGAAATAAGAGAATTAGTGATGAGTGAGTGAGTGAGTGAGTGAGTGAGTGAGTCAGTCAGTCAGTGAGGGATTTGCCTTATATATATATAGATTTCAACACAGTAGTTAGTCTTTATCCAACAATAAAGCTAACACACAAACTTTGCATATTGGTACAAAGTTTAAAGTCCATAAATCTCTAAAAACGACTACTCAGGCCCAAAACATGGCATCTTTTCAATCTATATATATACAGTTGCTGTTGTCCAACAAATTCAAAGCAAGGTAGTTGGGATGGTACTCTAATTTCTTTGGGTATTTGGCACTTAACCTTGAAATTTCTTCTTTGACCGTTGGGGTTCGACTGTCTCTATGGAGCACTTCGTTGTTAACGAACCATGGTGCCTGGAGAATGTGCCTTAGAACCTTGGATTGGAATCTTTGTATGACGTTCAGATTTGATTCACTGGATGTCCCCCACAGTTGGATATGGATACCATACGTCCATACTGGTTTTAAAATAGTTTTATATAAAAGTAATTTTTTATCTGTTGTTAATTTAGAATTTTGATTTAATAGCCAAGAAAGATTTTTAAATTTTAAATTTAACGAAATTCTCTTGTTCCAGATGTGGCTTTTCCAAGTGAGTCTTCTATCAACGGTCAAGCCCAAGTATTTAACCTCATTGCACTGTGGGATTTGAACGATGTTTAGGGTAACTGGACGACACGTGTCTAATCTTGTTGTAAAGGTTGTATGGACAGATTTACTCTCATTTACTTTGCTCCCTCATTTCTTCAGCCAATCGGAGATATCATCGAGTCCAGTCTGCAACATTTCTGAAGCTATAACAGGGTTTTCATGAGAGGCTATAATAGCAGTATCATCAGCGAAGGTTGCAATTTCGACATTAGGATTTTCAGGGTGGTCCGCCGTGAACAATGTGTAGAGAACGGGGCCCAATACAGTTCCTTGGGGAACTCCTGCTTGAATTTCGTGAAGTGGGGTAACAATATCACCAAATTTTACTCTAAAGTGTCGGTTGGAAAGGTAAGACCTCATGAGATTGAAAAATGTGTGGGGAAGATTAAGTTTTAGTTTGTAGAGTAAACCAGTATGCCAAACTTTGTCAAACGCTTGACTCACGTCAATGAATACAGCAGAACAAAACTTCTTGGTCTCGATATCCTCTTTGATAATATCCACCACCCGATGAACCGGCTCAATGGCAGAATGTTGCAAAATATTGATTAAACGTAACTCAACTTTTCAACATGGTTTGGATGTCGAAATTCCCCAAAAATCTTTATTAACATAATAAAAAAGTGATAACTTTCAGTTATATTATACATATATAAATACATCTTAGTTGTTCAAATCTCATAATAAATAGCCAGGATGAGACAGTTAACCCTATTTATAAAAACATTACTAATTGAAAATATTAAAAAAATGTCTATTGTAGATCCATAACGCAAGGAGTTTAATTTGAGAACATCAGTCCTGTTTCAATCCATTTATCTACTGTATATATAATATGCAACCCAACTGATGTTCTTAATATAAGACGGTTTCAAATGACTGCGATAAGATCCCCGTGCGTAGAACGGGCACACAGTTTATCAATAAAAGTAGTCTATCTATATAAATAAAATTACAGTTTTGTCTGTACATTGCTTAGAATCATGCAGTTTTTGGTTATTTTTACGTTTCATAGCCTAAGAAAGCCGAAACGAGTCTTATCTTAATTTCTGTCTGTATGTCTGTCTGTCTGTCCATTCTGTGACTTCGTCTGTAACGCCAAAATGTCATTTTACGCGGCCTACTCCTTGAAAACTAGAGTACAGATCAAGATTCCAATTATTTTTCTGTATTCACTGGATTGGCGAGAGTGTCTTTGGCTATTAAAATATGGCCTAACTACTTTTGAAAAAATATAACAAACCATCAAAAACCCAATTTTGTTCGATTTTTGTCAAATTTCCCCCCAATGTTTACTATTACATTTGATGAAATAACGATCAGCTGTTTGGATTAGTTCTCATTTCTAGCTGTCACTGATATGTTTACATTAAATACTGTTTACAAATACCGCAACCATTTCCGATAAAGTTTTGTTAGCACATCCAAACCAAGTTAGATTAAAACCGTTGTGCCTTACTTAACCGGTTTAATTAATCGCAAGTGCAACGATTGTTCTTAAGTTTTTATAACCGGGGAAAATACTGAGAATCAGTGTTGTGAATCAGTGCTGGGAAACTTACATTTTTTTAATCATCGTCAGTGACGAATGATTAAATGTGATAATGATTTATTATATCACGAACTCATTATATTTATTATGAATGAATGAATTATATATTTATTCCAACAAATCGTCACCAATAGTTTAAAAAAAGGTTTCCATTCAATGACGGCGTAACAAAGACAGTTGTGTAAAGTGCAAAGTAAAAAATCAACTGCAGTGGGTGATCGTGGATGTTGCTGTGATCTTGGAAGATCTTTCTAATTTCACTGTGATCGTAACATATGTTTAACTTACAGATGTAGCTAAAATCGCAACTCGCTTTTTCCAATGTGTCACTTTCGGTTTCTACTTATTTCGACAACGACATCGGTACTTTTTCTACTTAGGAAGTAAAACTACAAACGTCCAAAACCCCAGATTTGTGCGTTTTTTGTCACATTTCCTCCGAATGTTTGCTAGATATGTGTACCGATTATAGTTTAGAGATTACGTAATCTTTTAAAAAAGAAACCTTTGTTTGGATAAAGGTGGTTTCTTCAAACAGTCATTAATATGTTAACATTAAAAGTTGCTTACAAATAAATGGGAAATAACTATAATTTTCGAAAACTTAAAAAATTAAAACCAAGGGAGATTAATAGCTTCGGTACTGCACCACATCAAGTGAATGTTTTTTTTAGCAAACCATATATAATAATATAATAGTGAGTTTTTAAAGCTTTACGTTGTTAACGTTACATGTTTTGTGGCCTGTGTATTTATTTATTTATATATTTTCCAACGAATTACCACCTATAATACAGTTTGATTAGAAGGACAGTTTGAATTGGTCGTAATCGTAAGTACTATAGTTCTTTTCTTAAATGTAAACGTTGGTTTTTGGTACTGCTACTTTTCCTTAGAACTGGTGGTAGCAGCAAGAATAATTTTTACGTACAAACACATCACTATTTACAACTATAGTTATCGTTAGTGCTGTACCTTATTTCTTATTAAATTTAATTGATGTCTTACTGTATATCATTTTATTGCGTTTTCTGTCTGGACTCCAAAATGTTACTTTATGCTATGAAAATGATAATACATTAGTGACCGATTTATTTAGCAAACCATCATGCATTTTTAAAGCTTGGCGTTGTTAACGTATAAATGTTTTGTGGGCTGTGTATTTATTTAATTATTTATATATTTGCCAACGGATTTACACCAATTTTACAGTTTGATTAGGCCTAAAAACGGTTATTATAAAATTTGATGACACTATCAAAACTTTCAAATAATTGTAATTTGCTTTGGTTAAAGCGTAGTAAATCCCCTAATTCATTTCTGTATTTGTGTGTGTAAGCCTGTTGGTAACGCATTAATGTCCTTATTTCTCAGTGTTTCGTGAAAAAAGAGCACCTTTGTTAATGCAAATTTCAACCCGAATAAAATGTGCAGTAGTGAGGTTGAGGTAGTATTTTTACTACTTTTAACCAGTGTGAAAAGTAACTTTCAATTACAGGCCTCCGTAAGGGCAATGACTCATAGATCTATAGAGCAGTTCCTTTTATCATTAGATATAAAATATGGACTAACATGATCGGTTGACACTTAATTGCGAAGCATTCGTTTTGGGTTTGAAACTGTCAGATATTGTGTTTGCGAAGGTTTATTATGTATTCCTATACAGTAATAGTTTTGCCAGCATATCTGGAAAAATGCACACTAAATATGCAAACCAACTCCTGTTCTGAATATAAGGTTTCAACCTACTACAAGATTCCCGTACGTAGAACGGGCAAACCGCTAGTTTAACTTATTTTTACTATCTCTTATGTCTCTTGTTTACAATCTGACTGTTGTTAAACAATTAACTAACGTAACCAGCTCTTAATCTAATCCACTTGAAAACCCGTTATAAAGAAAGTTACCTAATCATTAAAACTGGACCTTTGAAAGCATTCTTCAGACATAAAACAAAGCTAAGTGGCGAAAGCAAACATGTGTCTTTTTAATTACCACTCATCAATTCGCCAGATCATTAAGCTTTCAAATAACACCTCATTCGTAAAAATCAGTATACACCAGCACGGCCTGTATATCAAGTGCAGCCTTATCTCACCATCAACATTTTTATTTAGTTTTTCTCAAAACTAATAAATTTTAACTAATATTCATTTTTACCTTTTGAACAATACCGTGCGGGAAACTTAAAAGATGTCAAATAAGGTAAATTATAATGCAGCTCAAGAAATAATTGTTAAATGCTGCTCAAAAAATAATTGTTGAATGCTGCAATAGAAATTAATCAGGAATATAATTATTTTTAATGGCTATTGTAATAACACAAGAACTCGTGTTACAAAATAAAACAGATTTAATCACGAACTTAATATAAGCCAGTAAACATTTCAATAGGCTTGGGATTGCATTTGAGATTGAATTTCACTGATCAATTTTTGTTTTCTCGCTTCATGTCTGGCCACCATCGTATCTGTGAGTTTGTGCGTCACCCGAATCACAGGGAGGGACAGTATCCTCTTGATCTCTTGATATAAAGTGTAAAAATGATTGTCATCATGCAACGTCATTAACTCATACCTGACTGACTTGTAATGGTGCACAAAAACACAAACAAACATCGCCATAGCAACAACACTGCTGCGACTCAACATGTAACATAACACGTACAATCCGTTCACTTCGGTACTGCAGGGGAAGTATGGATAGTTGTATATTATGTAGAACATGTTTGAGGTGGAATACACATTGATGATGTTAGTCGAGATGTACTTCACAGGGAATGTTAGCAGTTGAAACAACATGAATGTTACAAATATCCAGTATATGTGCATAAAGGAACGAAGACCAGTTAAGAAGAATCTGAACAGTGTCCGTCCGAATCTCCAAAATGAGTTGAAACGAAGCAAAATCAAAATATACAAGGTGCAAAGTAACGCTCTTGTAGTAAAATAATAATGCGTGATCTTGTAGAAGTCGAAGGAGTTGAGTTCGTCAGCGTGCAGTTGATACTCGGTGACGTAATGAAGAGCGGTAAGTTGATGAAGCAACAAATAGACAAGCACAGCCAAACCGTTGACTGTCATCAGCAGCTCGTGCACGCGATGCCAGTTCTTAAACAGAGCCAACACTCCGACAAAGTTTGTCAGCATGACGATTCTGACGCAGAGCATAAACACCATTAAGATGAACACTGTGAGCCACCAGTCCAGTTGCAGATTAGGGTCAACCGAGTGGACCACTGTTTTAGGCAGGATCTGCCCTGTGACTGTGTGTTCTGCAATCAATGTAACCTCCGAGAACAGACGTGTGTTGGTGTTGTACACCTTGATCTGAGCAAGGACCGCTCTGGTGTAATGTCCCAGCCATCCCTTCCGCAACAATTTGTTCAAAGACGCGCTAAATTCTTCTCTAGACGCCTTAAGATCCCGTTTGTACCCTCCACTCGTGTAAGTCAATCCTGTTTCACCGTTGAAACTGAAGTTTGGATCGTCTAGAGGCCTGGTGTAGGACCAGTTACCCAGTAGTTCAATCCCAAGCCATTCGTCTGTTTCATTTAGATCTCCACGTCTCAGCCAGTACGGAATATAATCATTTGTGTCTTCAGATCCTCTACCGAATGGAGCTGCACAGTCCTTTGACGAATTCAAGTACGTTTTGCAATATTTCGGTTTCACTCTAAACTGTCTCAGTCGAAACTTCTCAATCATCCTACTGACACTGTCATGCAACCAGTCTTGTCTAAAGTACTTCAGTTCAGATTCTCGACTAAGAGGTATGTAGTTGTACCAAGAGTACCTAAAAAGATAAGGCTCGCAGTGTTCCTGCAAGTAGGAGTAGTAGTCCGATGTGTTGTGAACTTTGTCAAAATCACCCATCAAAGTGCGCAGATGTGCATTGGTTTGGTAAACAATGGACATATTTGACGTTAGTATCGCACCGAGCACTATGAGGAACAACAACTGTACTAATAGTTGGTACAACCTTTGAAGCCTGCCAGTCCTTAGCATCTTCTGTCTGTGTTCTTCATGGAAGACTTCATTCAGTGATCGATAAGTGGGTTGAGATCGTAGGTGTACGAGATTAGACAAGTATTTAACATTTCCAAATAAATTTGTCTGTTTGCCTTCTGAAGGGTCAAAGGTGTAAACGTCCTTGTAAATTATGCGTTTGAAGAAGACTGCTAACAGAGCTGAAATACATACAATTTTTAAAGGTAACAAAATAAACACATGGAATATTATTGAAAGAGCCACAACTGTTAACCACTTTTCAGTCTTTACAGGAGGAAGGTTTTTTGATAAAAGAATACTCATTGTTAAGCAACCCAGTGTGATTAAGGAAACTGTAATCCAAGATGTGTATAACCAAATCTTATCAATAACAACGTTAGGATCATCTCTTTCCAGCCGGACAGGAACTAATGGCTTCGGCATCAACATCAAATTAACAGATTCACACAATGTCCTCTTCTTCAGAACCCCAGTCTCTAGTTGATGTCTCCGGCCGTAGTGAATATAAGTCTTGTCTTCAGTCAGCGACATAGTCGAGGGCGAACACAAATAATCCTCATGTATACTTATTCTAGTGACTCTTTTCGTATGTGCTTTACCTTCTCCGTGTGTTTCTATGTAAAATATTATCTTGTATATCTTTCTAAACAAATGCATCAATACAAATGCTACAATAGCTGCAATGATACAGGTATACATGCCCATTTCCACCATCAACCATGTCAAAGAATAAGAGAACTCGTCTATTTCCAAAGCCTCGTCGTACATGTTGATAAGTGTTATGCTAGCAGCCATTGATACAACTGTGTAAGACACGATGATAGCTAGTCTGTCTACCCGAGTAACTGGGTCTCTCGCATGTCTTGTGACTGTGGCGAGCCAAACATGGGAGAGATGAAACTCCAACTTTAAGTAGTCCAGGAATACTCTCGGTGGACTCTTTATTGCAGAATATGTTGATGGTAATAAACTCGCCTGAGGGAACCTCTTTGAACTTAAAGTGATCCAGTCATTTACTAGGAAATAGTAGCAGTTCTTATGGTGTAAATCATAAATAATTATAGAATCACAAAACCAGTGAGGTCTGGCTCCTGCATTGTCATGCCAGATGTCCAAACAAGATATTTCTCCAAGAGATTCAGCTTCGTAGATCAAAAACCAGTCCTCTCCTCTTGTACCCATGACCTCGTGTGTTTTACTTGTCAAAACGTGTCTTCGACCATCATTCGATGTCCCATAAATTTTTACACCCACAGCTGCGTCCGTGCCAGCTCCGAACCGTGCTCCAGTCATAACGCAGACTAGATATCCATGACGCTCACCTGGTAAGTTATCCGGTAATATTGATACTAGTCCTGCGGTTCTTTCATAACGGTCGGCCTTCCAGCAGATTAGTGCAAACAGAAGTAGTGAGAGCAAGAGAAGTAACAGCGTTAAATGTAAAGTTGTATTAACTCCTCTTAAGGTAAGGAACAGTGATACGTCACTCACAACATCCAGAGATAGTGAAACCTCTTTTACTAGTCCACCAATCAAAGACAGTCTGCTACACCTACATGCAAGATTGTCTGTTAGGTTATCATGCGTTGCTAAACATCCTCTAGTTTCCCACACGTCATGAAAGGTGTAACAATTCTTTGAATACATTTTTACACCAAAGCTTATTGTACGAGTTTCATTTATGTGTATCTCGTCGCTGGGTTGAATTGCCATGTAATAAAGATGCTGGACATGCGAGGATTCAGTAACAATATGGAGCTTTGGACTAGCAGCCGAAATATTCTTTCCCTCCGTCATAAGCATTTCGTAAGTCGGTCTGATGCCTTTCCTTATAAGCACTACTATATCCACGTTGTCGTCCAATTTAAATTCAGCCTCTACAATCGCTGAAGGCATTGGATCAAATCTGTAAACAGGCAAGTTCTCGTCCAATACATGTCCTACCGACGGATTCAGCCTTGTGAGTGAAACGTTTTTGAAAGGTATATTTGAAATCAAATTAGACACATTAAATTTTATCATTATTTCATCTCGTAGAAAAAATGGTTCACGACAAGTGTGATAGTTCTGGATCCTATAACAAACCGACACATCGATTGTGTATTCCGTGTTTGTTTTTATCACCCAAGTTGGATTCTGTCGAAAAGTTGTTATAATCAAAGTCAATGTGTTTTCTATTTCTAGTCTTGATTCTAACTGAATTAATTTTCTGAGTAGTTCTGGGTAGTCTGCTTTAACCCACAAATCAATTTCCCCCACACTTGTTTTTATCACTTCATGCAACTGTGAAGGAAGTTGTCTGTACATTAGAGATGATTTTATGAAAGACAAGGTTTTCTGAACATGTTGACAGATATTCTTTATTTTCATGTATACATTTAGTATATTTTCATGAATGTGTAGGTCAAACTCGAGTGGTGTTGTTTCGCTTCCATCGTAGAATTCTTTAACTTCCAATTCAATAAAAATACAATCCAAAACATGTCTTATGAGTTTGTAAAGGAGCTGAAATGTGCACAAGTGACCCTCTAATATCGCACCAAACAAAGTCTCTGATAAAGTGTGTAGGGTTTTAGCCGCATACCAAGCACTGTCGAGGTTCAGAAATCCTCGACCTGACATCAGTATATCGTGCAAAGTAAAAATACCAATCTTTGCATCGTCAAACCTGGTAATTGCCTGTAAACTCATGAAATGGAGTAGACTGTTATAAATGTCACTTTTCCTCAAATGGTAATCACTTGCTGCATATAATAGATCCGATATGATAGAGGCTGTTTCGAGGGAATCGCCAACACTTTGTTCGCTAGAGTATTTGATTAGGTCGTCTAACATAGTTTTGACATCCGCAGTTGTGTAGGTAATCATTAAAAGGTAGGTTTTAACAATAAACATGGAATCCATTCCGTAATCATCAAATGATATTATTTCTAGCCTACCTCGTGTAAGAACGAATTCTTCAATGTCACTAGTCTCTTGCGACTTAAACATTCTAGTCCTTGAGCCTGGCTCATATGTGTCATAGAATTCGTATAGTTTAGCCGAAGAGGATGATGAACAAGATAGTCTGAACTTCGTTAGTCCTGTTGACCCTATCTTTGGTTCAATCTCGCACTTTAGAGAAGTGTCAGTCACCGTCGTAGTTATTGGATACATGGCGAACTGAGAAGTGTTGTTGGGACGAACTTTGAATTGGTACGTTGAGTTTTCCTTTAGTTTTCCACTATCTATTATAAGTATGAACGATGGCGAGTCGCTTGGCTGCCTTAGAGATTCTGCAGAACTTTCCACTACTTTGTTTTCAACGAACTTATAATCTGTCCATTCAAATTTCATTCTTAATAAAAGTCTCCATGGACCATCAACTCGCAAGTAAACTATATCATTAGGGTTGGTTTTGCTTCCACAGTTGTATATGCAGCTAATGATGATGTTCTTTAAAACTGTTCCGTTCTTTCCTAGTTCTCCAACGAATATAATTTGATTTGCGAAGGCTGGATTGATCTTTATATTGTCCCTTAACGTCATCATCAATTTAAAGTTGTATACTCTATCATTTTGCAGAACCATAGGATCGATTTTGTAAGCTGTGTTGGACTGAAAGTCCGTCGTGTAAGGTTGGCAGACAGCTTCATCAGTCCAGTTGCATGTGAATGTAAATTGACATTTAGATTCGCCCGGAGCTGAGTTAAAATCTTTGGACTCGGAGGCGTCCAGCTCCAAACCGTATTCTCTATAGACGAACCTGGAAATACCCCCTGAGATCACAGCTACCAGGGGGGAATATTCGACATTCAACAAACAAATGTTGAAGTTGGTCTCCCTCCTCTGTCCATTGTTGATGATACTAATCGCTGACAGATTAACAAGGTAAAGTCCTCCCCATCGAAAAGGTCCTACGTTCCACGATAGTGATCCTATGTAAGAATCTGCAACCTTTCGCTCTAAGGAGGTGTCACCTTCTAATTCATAAGCTTCCCATTTGAAAAAAAGGTTCTGATTCAACTGTTTCTCTGGATATTTTGTTCTTGTGTAGTTTTTCACGTAGTAAATATTAGCTTTCAAACTAATGTCGTCCCGGGGCTTATACTTTTTAGTAGTTTTCAAATTATAACCACAATCTGTGAATCTAATGATGGGAATGTCCTCGTAGTTGTTTGGATAGTTTAAATGGTAGTTACGGACGTGCTCTGTCACTTTTCTGCCACTGGAGTACGTGTCCAGTTGGATCTGTCGAGTGAAAGACATAATCTTTTCACCTGGTGGCGTGGTCCAATCAAACGGGATTGTGAAACTAGCCTCGTACAACTGATGTTCTCTGATTTTTTCCTCATATACGTTAAGAAATGTATATGATAGGTTTTCAAATTTAGTGATAATAGCACACACTCCCGGCATAAAGTGTACTTCATTTGCCAAATAAGATTTACACAAGTCTGTTGAAGTCTGTTTGTACTTGTTCACCTTCTTTTGTATCGACGCTACGTATCCTCCGATAGGGTCGTGCACTATCAACGTAGGGTTTTCGGAAGTCTTCATCATGATTACTAGGAGTTTGGCCGGTCGGTTGAAATACGCATGTATCTGGGGAATGAACTGAAACCCGGTCGGGTAGGTTGCTCCATAGTATTGACATCTGCGCCCGTACCATCCTGTTGGCACTTCCCAGTTGTTCAAACAGTAACAAACACAGTCCCCGTAACCATCTAATTCCACGAAGGCATAATAAATAGGACGGGTTCCTGTCCAAGGCGATACACATTGTTTCCCGCAGTGATGATTCTTTAACTTGCAAGGTAAGTTAGGTTCAAAGACATCCTGGTCAATAATCTTACAAATCCCTCTATCACAGTAGGCACATCTTATGTCATGCAACCATTCGTTGCACTGCAAGTCATTCCCGCAAGTGCCATTTATTTCACTAATGAAACTAGTTACAAACCGGAGAGAAAACAGGAATAGAAAGACAGTAGTCAACTTTAAAACCATAACAAATTAAAATAAAGAAAATACTTAAAAAACTTACTAAAGAGAATAATATTGTTGACCACTTTGTAAGTAAAGAAGTGCGTATGTTTTGTTTTCCAAAACTGACGGTATTTTTTTACAAATATTGAACATATGTTTTTAGTAATAAACTGAATAAATCCCCTCTTCTTGCCATAGAAGAGCAATGAATATTTTTGTTTGAGCTAGGAGTCGTGAAGAGTCTATAGTCATGATCATAAAGTTCTTTTTGTCATTAAATTAATTATTAAATAATTATACTGAGATCATGAAAGGTTGTGTATTTCTATTTTAACAAAAACTCAATCAAAATATCAAACAATAACACAAAACATATGTTGAACAATTACCATATGTTATTAACATATTAACTACTACTGTCATCCCTCCTTCACAAGTCAAAATGATTTGGTTTTCTTCTAATCCTTTCCCCTCGTCTTACAACAGGAGCTGAGTCATTGTTTTGTAATTCTGACCTGGACGATTGACCTTTATTAACATCATGGGAGATTCTGAATGACTTGTCTCTTCTTAGGAACCATGAGTTTCTTCGGTATTCTCGTCCATCACCAGTCTGGATTTTGTACGATCGAGGTTCAGGACCAACTTGAACAATCTTTGCTCTCAGCCAACACTTTGGTTTGAATCTGAAAAGCACTGGTTCATCGAGTTGAAACTGATCAGGATCTGTCTTCCTCATATCACCGTATAGCTTCTCTCGTCTTTTAATTTTTTCTAGCTGTTTTGAAACATTTTTTATGACCATCGGAATAAGGTGGTTGGTCGTAGATGGAAGTAGAGTCTTTGTCCTCCTACTCATCAGCCGCTGAACTGGGGAACCTAGGTTACCTCTTGGTGTGTTACGGTGATGAAGAAGTGCAAGATAAATATCGGACTGTTCTTCTTGACACTTGACAATTAAGTTTTTTCCTTCTTGGACATACCTCTCCGCTAGCCCGTTGGATCTTGGAAAATGAGGAGATGAAATTCTATGATTAAATTTCCATTCCATTCGGATACGAATTTAGTAAATTCCATAGAAGCAAAACATGGTCCTCCATCAGTTCTTAGTTCATCTGCAATACCATGAGTTGCAAAGTACTTTTTTAGGTGTGTAATAACAGTGATGCTACTTTTGTTCCTAAGAATTTTAACACTCAAAATATCCTGAGTAACTATCAGCAACTACTAAGAAGTCTTTACCTCCACATTCAAAAACATCAGCTCCGATGAACTGCCATGGCCTCACTGGTACTGTTTCTTGAAGGATCACATCTTGAGGTTTATCTCGTTGATATTTGCTGCATACATTGCACCTTGCTACATACTGTTCAATATCTTTTTCCATATTAATCCAATATACATAGTCACGTGCTGTATTAATTGAACTTTGAACACATTTGTGAGGACGGTGAATATTCTGTAACACTTCAAGTTTCATTTCATCAGGTATAATGAAACGGCTTCCTTTAAACAAAAGACCATCATAGCAACTTAGTTCTTCTCGGAAAGTGAAATATTTTATTAATTCCTTGTCAACAGTGCTTCTTTCTTCGGGCCATCCATTCAAGATCATTTCCTTCAATTTAGAAAGCTCTGTGCATTTTCCAACACTAGTTCTGATTCGAGAAACTGTATCAGAAGACATAGGAATTATCAACTGAATATCAAAGCTGTGAGGTTCATCATCTTGGTTGTCATTGTAGCAATCTCTACTCAAGGTGTCAGCCAGATGAAGCTCACAACCCCTCTTGTAGACAACTCTTGGTCGATACGGTAATATTTCCAAACACATTCTTTGGATTCTGGGAGGAGCGTCAGACAACGGTTTCTTAAAGATAGACTCTAAAGGCTTATGATCTGATTCAATAATCAACTCCTTGCATCCCCATACATACTCATGAAACCTTTTGCAAGCAGTCAGTATTGCGAATGTCTCTTTTTCAAGTTGACTGTAGTTCTGTTGCGATTGAGTCAATGCTTTGGAATTATAAGCTACGGGCTGCCCAGATTGTAACATAACAGCACCTACTGCATAACTGCTTGAATCCACAGATAGAGTCACAGGAGAGTTAGGGTCATAGTAACGAAGCACGGGAGTTCTTTGCAGTTTTTGCTTTAACTTGTTGAATGCTTCTCGTTGTTGTGTATCCCAGAACCAGGCCACATTTTTCTCAGTGAGAACTCTTAGAGGTTGAGTATCAACCGAAACATCTGGTATAAACTTTGACAAGTATGTTATACAACCTAAAAATCTCTGAAGCTCAGACAAACATGTGGGTTCCTTCATTCTTGAAATGGCTGCTACTTTGTCAGGATCAGCTTGTAACCCTTGGTCTGAAACTATGTGACCAAGAAATTTCACCAACGGTTTGGCAAATATACACTTTTCTTTGTTAAGTGTAAGTCCTGATTCACTCAGCTTTGTCATTACTTCATTCGTGATCTTTTGCAAATCTCTTTCATTGTTACTGTGAATGAGTATATCATCCATTGAACACTCTACATTCTTAATTCCTTTGAGCAAGTCTGACATAATACTGGAACACTTCAGGGGCCGATACCAAACCAAAGGGCATGCGTAAACAAGAGTAGCGCCCCCAAGGTGTTGAAAAGGTTAGTAGTTTGGATGTTCTCTTCGTAACTTTTATCTGCCAGAACCCTTTTTTACAGTCTAGGATGGTGAATAAAGTAGAACCATTCAATCTAGCTGCGATGTCGTCTAATGTAGCCAATGGGTAATGTCTACGCTTTACATTTTTGTTTAGATCAGTTGGGTCAATGCAAAGACGTATTTTGTCTCTTTGTTGCACTATGACCATAGGAGACACACAAGGAGTAGGCTCACTTACTGGAATAATAATCTTGTCTTTTACCATTTGGTCAAGTTCTGCTTTCACTGCGTCACGTATTGGATGAGGTATTCGCCTGGGTGGGTGTTTTTTGAAACTAGGATTTTCCACAAGATCAATGTCATAGGGTACTCAAATGACTTTAAACATCCTATTCCATCATATAAGCCACTTAAAGACTGATCAACTATACCAGCAATCCGTTTGACGAACCCTAGTGTTTCACATGATACTCTTCCTAATATTGATTGATGCCCATTTGGAACTATTACAAACAAGACAGTGTCTTTATGAGACTTTTTGGTTACAACTGGACAAATGGCTTCACCCAAAACTGGCGTTTTTTGGTTGTTAAAAGAAACAAGGCATTTAGTAGCAGAAGGTACAATGTTAAGATGACAAGCTAGAGCCAAATCTTGGGAAATAACATTGCACTGAGCCCCAGTATCTAATTTAAACTGCACAGTTTTGTTATTTGGCAATTTTAAGGGTTCTGTCCAATCTTGATTCTTGACTGGGTTAGAGATGCAATCAACATGCAACGGATAATCAGAATCTTCATTCTCTTCAACCTCTAAAACATCAGTATTTTTACTCTTACTAGGGAGATTCTTTCGAGTTTTACACATCTTAGCAAAATGACCTTTAGTCAAGCATTGATTGCAAGTTCGATTAAAAGCTGGACATTGGCCTCTAGAGTGTTGTAAACCACAACGTTTACAGTCAAAGACTGAATTTTGTAACTTAGGCCTAGAAAATGAATCATCCCTCTTTACGACATTAACATTTTTAGGGCTGTCAGAGGATATTTCTGCTAGTTGTTTCTTAGCTTATTCATGTGCCCTACACTTACTAATCGCATCATCTAGGGTAAGGTTATCAGTAGAAAGTAACTTTTCCTTTAAGCTAGAATCTGATATGCCTATTACTATTCTATCTCTTATCAAACTGTTTTTTAGCTGCTCAAAATTACAAGAATTAGCTTGGTTAACCAATTTTGTAAAAAAATCTTCAAAACTTTGATGGGTTTCTTGGGTGATTTTGTTGAACAAAAATCGCTCAAATACTTCATTAGATTTACCAACAAAAAACTTATCAAATCGTTGAACAACTTCATCCAATTCAATATCTTCATCATCCATGAAACCAAAACTGTTATATATATCTATAACATCTGGGCCTAAACTAGACATAAATGATGCTACCTGTACTGCATTTGATCTCCTATCAAGGCCAGAAGCTGTGTAGTACCAGTTCCACTGTTGCTTCCATTTCTTCCAAGAAGGAGCCATCTGAGTACTTGAAACCACAAGACATTTTGGTGGTTTTACATTATTATCCTTGTCTTCTGTATGGTTTGAATGGATATCATCATCTTCCTTAAAGGCATACCTTTTATTTCTATTCCGTGTGGGTTTCGGCACCATGTCATTAAATTAATTATTAAATAATTATACTGAGATCATGAAAGGTTGTGTATTTCTATTTTAACAAAAACTCAATCAAAATATCAAACAATAACACAAAACATATGTTGAACAATTACCATATGTTATTAACATATTAACTACTACTGTCACTTTTAACATTGGTTTATGAGGTGACGGACCAAAATAATGGCTTAATGAGTTCAAAAACTCTAATATATACAACAGAGCGTTCTACGTCCCTTGGTATCAAAAGTGGTATAAACCGTTTCCTGTCGGTAATAAATTTGACACAACAGAACCATTCATTGAAACCTGTAATAAAGAAAAGATAAGAGGTGATGTTTGATGATGAAATTTTTAAATATAATGGTTGGTAGGATGTCTAATGGTATGTAAAACCTAAAGAATCCATGCAGTTCTTACTTTTAAGCTGTTTTTGTTTAAAATTCTTTAAAGTGAATAATAATATTTCATATCCTGGGTTATTTATTGTAGAAAGCACAGACTAAGTATGTTGGTCGTCATGGATGAGGTAAAAACAAATCAATTGGATTTGAAAAGTAAATATTAGTTTGTTTTGATTAATTATTTTCTTACCTAATCGTGTGAAGTAAACATGTCCAGTCTAAGTTACTTGCAGAATGATATAAAAGATCATTTTTATGGAAAATTACAAAAAAGGGTTTTGTATTAAATTCTTCTGGTTTAGTGGGTAGAAAAGCTTTAAAATGTCACCTCGTTTATTGAAATTGGCGAAGAACGAAGGACGTTATGGCATACAGATAAAAAAGTACTTAAGAAATTACAATAAAGTAACCACTATAAACCCTCCCTTGCAACAGGGTCAATATTCAAATGATACTATTTTGGTACATTGAAAATGCCACATCCAACATTTAATAAACGAAATTGAACTGCAATCTATTCTATAGAAACTTCTAGACAAACTTTGTCGGTCGAACTCCTCCGCCATTTTATTTTATCCGCCGATTTTATCCATTGGCGTCTCATTGGAAAGAGCATGTCGCGTAGATTTGCAAACTGGCCTTACATTTTGAAAAAGTCCCTTGGGCTCTGCCCCAGTGGCTTTGAAAGTTCCCATTTTATCATTATGAAGAACGTAATTTACTGTATTATTTATTTTTCAATTAAATGAAACGCATTGGCTACATTTACTGGTTTTGTTGAAGTTAAATATTTACAATTTTAATGTACACTTCGAAATATGTTTTTAAAATGATCTATTTTATGTTACTAAAACAGTGTTTCTTGTTTTATATCTTGGGTTTCCTTCCGTTGGAGTCGTATATTAGTTGCTTCTGACGTGTCAATGAAATACAATTGTAAAATAATGATTAAATCAATAACACAACATATTAACAAATGGAAACGTGCACACGGTTTGGCCTGAGCCTGGAGAGCGACGAATCAGAGCTGAAATCATACAGCCAAACTTGGACATCTTTTTTAGTTTAAAATTGAAGATTTGTTTTGTAATCTTACGAATTCTGTTATAGTTTCCATTTTGAGAACCAAATGTAAAGGTTAAAATTATTATTAATTATTATGAAGGCAACTCCCCATTTCGCGGTAGTAGGCCCTAATTCATAAATATATCTATTAATTTCGTAATATATCGTTCACTTATGGTCATGATTTCGTCCTTAACTGTAGGCATCTTAAGGTCTTGATGTAGTGTTCTATCTCTATTGCTGACACATTCAAATATAAATGACAAAATATAAACACAATTCATTTTAAAACATTTTTTACCAACATTGGCTTTTGAAATAAAAGTAAACATTGCAAATAAATAAGTAACAGCTGATAGAATGCACACGTTTTTCAGTCCCCATGCATTTCTTATGGTGGATATTTTACGTTATATCTCGTTTTCTGGTATGTTTATGGGAATTCTGCTATTTTTCCCGAGTCCCTGGGGTCAAGACCTTTAATTTAAGACCTCTCCCAATTTTCTGCGACTTACCAGGCGTCCACAATTTTCTGGTAAAAATTTGGTCTTACAGAATTATATAGATAGATAGATAGATGTAGATTCGTACATATTACGACGTAAAAAAATCGAGAAAACCTAGACAATTTGATATATTTTACCGAATAAGAAAAATGAATCGACATAGTACTGTATTTCTTGAGAAATCATTGATAGAACCGATTTGTTAACCATGGAAACATAGCCAAGTCATAGAACGCCACCAAGTAGAAGAAATAGAGATAAAAAATAATTACCATCGTTATCAACCTTAATTATGTACACCTACAGCTACATTATGAAGATTACTACAAACAATGAACAAGGATGTTGCCGAAGTGCTACTATTTTGTAAGAAACATGGACCTAACTTTATGATGACGAGCTGTTGGCCCGTCCTACGTACGGGAATTGAGTAGTCCATTAAAACTGTATATAGTGAGTCTTTTACTAATTCAAGCATAGTTTAAGCAGTTCAAAAATTTATTGTAAAGAAAAAGCTGCCAAGATCAGTTAAAACATGTGATCATTGTTATTTCCCAACCTGTCCCTAAAAAGTCTGGTAGTAAAATAATTTGCTTAGCTTTCCTTTTGTGAGCTTCGATTCGTATACAGCGATGGTTATATAATCAAATTACTTATTTCCTATAATCAATGACAAATCACAGAGTAAAGAAACTAACCTCATAGTTCCATAGAATATTTTTATATTCAACCAGCTGTTAGTCATAACAAATTATATTGCACTAAAACAAACGTAGATTTTAAAGACTGCTAAAAAAAATAAATTAGAACATCTAGGATTTTACTATGTATATTTCCTGTCCTCTTAGCGAAAAAATTAGCGTATCAATGATTATAGCATTACACATAGTATAAATAAGTCGACCCTATGTAGTTTCATTTTCATCCAATTGCTGAATTTGTGTCGAATACACTGAATGTTTACAGCTGTTAAGATAAGCGAATTGTATTATACCAAAAGCTATAGTAGAATGTTAGCGTCGGCTGCTAGACTTTTTAAAATTTTAAACTGTCTAAAAATATGAAACCATAAACTAAAATTATGGCTTTGACATTCCCTAGTTCTCAAAATTAAATTTCTTTCAACACAAAAATCATGAAAATCCGTCGAGTGGTTGATTCAGAATCGTGAAATAAAAAACCCTGTCACGTTTTAATATTAGTACCTGGAGACCTAGCTTGCTCGGGAGAAATCGTTGGTTTACTCTGAAAGAAGTCTTAGTACTGGTATTGCAGATACATTAATCAATTCCCACACTACGGACAGCTCGCCTTGACTACTTCCATCACCACTTCCTACGTCACGGGCCTGTTTCCCTCCCCTTCCATAGCATTTTAGGATTGCAGATACCTTAATCTAATCATCATAAACAGTTCCCACACTCCACACTGCTCACCTTGACTACTTCCATCACCACTTCCTACGTCACGGGCCTGTTTCCCTCCCCTTCCATAGCATTTTAGGATTGCAGATACCTTAATCTAATCATCATAAACAGTTCCCACAATCCGGACTGCTCACCTTGACTACTTCCATCACCACTTCCTACGTCACGGGCCTGTTTCCCTCCCCTTCCATAGCATTTTAGGATTGCAGATACCTTAATCTAATCATCATAAACAGTTCCCACACTCCACACTGCTCACCTTGACTACTTCCATCACCACTTCCTACGTCACGGGCCTGTTTCCCTCCCCTTCCATAGCATTTTAGGATTGCAGATACCTTAATCTAATCATCATAAACAGTTCCCACACTCCAGACTGCTCACCTTGACTACTTCCTTCACCACTTCCTACGTCTCGGACCTGTTACACTCCGCAATAATGGTTACCGTCACTTCAATGTATCGAGTAATCTTCATTATAAACTTTGCTCAATAGCAACAACTGATGTTTTTCCTTTTGTACCGTTTGTAATTTGCTAGTACACTGTGGGTAGATCAAAACGGCACACGGAAGATTTCTCAGGTGCCGTTTGACGTCACTAACTGCTGACGTCACTTTGAGGTAACACCATTACCGCAACGATACGGTCTTCTTGACCCATCGGCTCTGGTGGTGTAGTGGATAGAGTGTCGGGCTGATAATTCGAGAGAAACGGGATCGAATCCCGCTGGTAGCACTAAGTTTTTCTCGACAATTTCTTTCATATCAGCAAGTTTGGTTGGGTTGGTTGGGTTAGGTTAGGTTATGACAGTTTAAAATAATTATAAAATAGAATTTTAGACATTTATAATTTTATTTTATGAACAAAACTATTTTTTAGATAAGTAAACCTTCTTTAGATTTTTTCATCATCAGCACGTTTGGTTAGGTTATGACAGTTTAGTTTGATAATAGAAAAATTATAAAATTGTCTGTTTCTTCAGACGCACCAGTTAGTGACGTCAAATTGCACCTGAGAAATCTTCCGTGTGCCCCACCGGTGGGTAGAGGTAGAACCTTTTTATGAACACACTAGCTGTACCCGCGGGCTTCGCCCCGTTTAACTTCGTAAGTGAGCTTGTTCGCATGGCTCAATCTCGTCCTGGTTGCGTTGGAGCTCGTTCGCTGCGCTCACTTGCCTTCAGGTTAGCACGTTCGCTACGCTAACTCGCCTCCAGTTGATGTTCGTTCGCTACGCTCACTCACCTTTTGGTTGCAAATTGGCTGTAGTATTGAATTTAAAAAATAATAGTGCTGCACCCTGTTGGTAATCCTTGTAACTTTAATTCTATTGAACATCATAGAACAGAACCAACTAGTTTAGTTGAACCAGCTGTTAAGATTCTTTAATCTATTATATTATTAAAGTGATACAATCAAATTTCATGTAAACGGTTAAGGTCATTTACCAAATAAAAATATAGGCATATGGCACATCAAAATGAAGCTTAGAGTGTGTAGATTTGCCGAAAAGTGTTGATATGGACAAATTTCCTAAGGGCTCTGCTCCACAGGCTGATTTCCAAAGGGCTACGCCTGGCATGCTTCTAATGTTTAAATGGTTTAATTTAATTTAGTTAATGAAACAGCTGGTCAGTACAGTGAACTGGCGTTTGTTTATTTACTCGAATAAGATGTTTGTGACGCTTTATGTAGATTAAGGAGGGTTATGTTTGGTTTTAAAGTGAGGTTGTATATACGTTTTGTAAAGTATTGCTCAAAGTTTCATTTTTTAATTTATATAGTAAGCTACATGTGAAAAGGCTTGACTTAAATTGAAGAATTATGGTAAAACATGTAATTCAAGAAGCATCAATATGAAGCAAATTGATGATATTGCTACACTAAGGTATGTTGTCATATTCTTGGATCTATTAACATCAAAAGTAGGGGTTTGAAAGTAAGTAGGTTTACGCTTCTAAATCAGTTTATGTTTTCAAACTAAATCATAGAGTTGCTGTATTTTAAAACACAAACCAGCACTACTTTAATAGCTCTCTAGGTCACATTTTCTTCCCGTTGCAAAGCACGGGTATAGCAGCTTGTTCCTTTTAAATTTGAAAAATCATTAGGTTAACATGGGAAACTCCAGAGCCACTGGGGCGGAGCCCGAAAGCCCGATCAGAATAAAAACTACTTAGTTTTCCTATTTAATGCCCAAAGAATCGGTGTACCGAATTTCAGCCTTCTAGGTAAATGGGAAGTGGGAGAATTAGTGATGAGTGAGTCAGTGAGTGAGCCAGTGAGTCAGTGAGGGCATTGCCTTTTATATATTTAGATGTTACAACTTAAAAGTTTTTTGTTTACTTTCTCATTGTTATTCAATTCAACCAACATGGTTACTTAGCAACCCAGTAAGACTAAAGTTAAAAAAATGTGACTTTCAGTTTCATTTCCTAATTAGATTTTTGTTGGCAGTTCTAACTGCAGTAAACTCGTTTAAAGCAAAAAATAAACTATTCACAAGATTTGAAGAAAAATCGTCGGAGCTGTTTTCAAGATCGTTCTGCAAGCAAGCAAGCAAGCAACCATACATACATACATACAAGCAAACATTGCTCATATTAGAATATAGGATAGATTGGCAAAGGAAACCCCTCTAAGTCTGAATTAAACTGGTACGGCAAGGACATAATTATTAAATATATGTTTTAATAAAAGTCAAGTGATTTTAAAAGAGTGTGACTGCATCCAAGAATTCTTAAAACTTTCACGAAAGATTCACATTATTCACATTATTATTCACAATTAAGGGAAAAATAACTATCTGAACGATATTAGGCCTTTCAATTCTGTATTTTTTCCCATCGATATAATAGTAATTAGCCAAATGAATGCCTTTGAGGTAAATAAAATTGCGACAGAGGTTATGCAGAAAATCATGTAGTTCTTAGTCATATAAACAAAATGTTATCGCTATAAAAAGTGACTGAAATTTGTACTGAAACGTACTGGTGACAATGGGTGGTACCATGCAGACTACATTATCATTGACGAAGATCAACAGTAGGGTAAAAATGAGAGAGCTAGCACCACCGTGTTATTAAACGGCTGAGAGAACTGGCACGGGGAGAACGTACATGGGTGAGAGAGCTGGCACGGTGAGAGAGCTGGCACACGGTGTCGAAAGTTTCCGTCGGCGTGTCGGGGTGGACGGTTGAGAGAGCTGGCACCGCGGAGGCTGGCACACGGTGTCGAAAGGTGTCGGTGGTGTGTCGTGGTGGACGGACGAGAGAGCTGACACCGTGGAGGGTACAGGTGTGACAAGATGTATTATAAATATTTAAATTAACATTTGATTTTTAAGGTGGTGATGATTAACTCGCAAACCGTTTAATAACACGGTGGTGCTAGCTCTCTCATTTTTACCCTACTATCAACATAGACAACCTAATACGGCTATAAGTGGGAAACATTAAAAAAACAGATCAACTTTTGAAAAATGATAAAATATTTATAAGAAATGTTGATTATATGGAACTGTTAGGTACGTATCTATGAGTTGAGTCTTTTAAACTCATCGGAAATCATGATGACTTTTATTTGTTTTTAAATAACTAATTTACTTCTTTGCAATTGCTCTATTTCGAGCAACGTGTACACTAGTGTATATAAAACTATGTCATGCCCAAGTTAAGTAAAAATAAGATTAACTATTTTCAACAAGCAATGACATACATTTTTTAAAGCATGCATGAAACGCAAGTAAAAAAGCTTAAGATAACAATAGGATGCAGAACATAAACTTCTGTTTTTTGCAGTATCCAAGTTGCACATTTTAAGGTATGATCAAATAACATGTTGAGTAGTTTGTACTGTAAACTAAAAGCTTTCACAATGGTTCCAAAACTGGTAATAGAATAGTTTAATAACGTTTTAAAGGAGACATTTTAGTGAAAATATAATCAAGAAATGGAAATTCGCCTATTCTGCAGGTTTGCTGCGGAACGGTCATTTTATTACTGTTTCCACAAAAATATACCTAAAAAATAGTTCTCACAAAACTCAAGATAACAGCCGAGGTTGATACGGCAACGGTTATAGAATCTGACTTATTTAATCAATAAATAATTTCTTTTATCAATCACTTCACTATTAAATTTGTTTAGGTCAAATGTGTGGATTGTTTTATCAGTGCATTTGACGGTTCTGCTTGTTACATAAACATTATTAGTTTGCTTTTTGTTGACATGGATAGGTCTCATCAAGGTAAGTAACTAGATATTCTTTGTGTATACAATCTTTCACCGGGGAAAAACCTAGAACATCGTTCTCTATTATTAGAATCAGTGTTGTATAGGGCTGGGAAACTTACATTAATTAAATCATCGTCACCAATCGCTATTGGTGACGATGATTTAATAAGTGAGTGGAAACCTTATTAATGAGTGGAAACCTTGTTCGCAAACAAGGTTTCCACTCATTCATTGGCGGTTGTGTAAAGCGTTAAGTAACAAATCACAACTGCAGTGGGTGATTGTAACAGAGGCTTAGACCTACGGATGATGCTAAACTCGCTTTCCAATGTGTCACTTTCTGTTTCTACTCGCCGCTATGATACAGCCGACAGGCCCATAGCCCATCTTATGGGTACGTATGCCTACCAAACTATTCATAACAACCTTTTCGACGACGATCCTTGATACCTGTACTTTTCCCAAGAATAGGCCTACATGGCTACCTACTTAGAAAATACAATTACAAACGTCCAAAAACCCAACATTGTGTGAGTTTTGTCGCATTTCCTTCTAATGTTTACTAGATATACCAATAATTGTTTAGATGTTTAGAGAATACGTCATCTATTTAAAAACAAAACTTTTTTGTATAAGGTTGTTTTTTCAAACTGTCACCGATATGTTAACATTAAAAGTTGTTTACAAATAATGCCATTAATGGGAAATAACTTTGATTTCCGATAACCTTTTGTGAGAAAATCCAAAACCAAGGGAGATGAATAATCTCGAGACTTGATTAACGAATTTAATTGGTCGTATGTACTATAGTTCTTGGTGTAAACGTTACTTTTCCTACAGTCACCCGACAAAGTTGGCTTCCTTGTACTGTTTATAGTAGAGAAAGCTGCTAATTAATTGCTGCATATTTATGCTTTGCCGCACATCAGGATTCCAACGAAACAACACAAAACAGTGTGGTTCTATTATGCACGTACCTAATCCGTGTACGCATGGAAATAGGTTGGCAACACTTAAAGATAATAATACTATGAGTAGCTGATTGACTATTATAACTACGATTTAATCTGTCATTTCGTGTTTATAGTTTCGGTATTTATGAACTTTCTGGACTTTTCTTTTAAACGTTTTTAAAACATTCCTACGATCTTAATAAACAAGAAAATACCTTTAAAGCATTTTTTTAGGCGCGGAAACCACTTCAAATTACAAAACCATACGGAACTACATTCTCAAAACGCGGAGCACATTTCTTGCCGAGGAAAAATAGCGGAGTGACGGACGGGGTACTACTTTCTCTAGGGCACCTATTTGTGTTGCCAGCTGAACCTAAAAACGTGTTGTATAGTGTTTGAAAGACTAATTATTTATATGCTTTATAGTGACTGTAGGAAAAATATAATGTGTAACACGAGTGAAAAAGGCCTTCGCTGCACTCGAGATCATTCCACACTCGCCTGCGGCTCGTGCGTAAACATTGCTCTCGTGTGCAGCCAAGTGCCACTTTACCCACTAGTTACACAAATAACTATTTCAGTATTGGTTCTTTTCCTTGGTAGCAGCAAGAATCATTTTTACGTACCAACACATCACAATTTACAAATTAGTTATCTTCGGTGTTGCACCTTATTTATTACAGTCGTATTCAATTTAACTGATGCACCAAATAAAACATATTTTCCTGAAGATGTGCAGAATCCCTTTATAATTTAAAATATGCACAAAATAGGAAACAAATGGACGTTAAATATAAAAAATATAACAATTTTGGTGACGAAATAACAACAAAATATAAACATAATAAAATCAACACAAAATGGAAGACATTCCAATCGCATGTATTATTTACAGCGAGGGGTGAAAATTGCACAAATTTGCATAATACATACTTTTAGTCGAGTTTACGACCCTGGGGCGAGGTCTCGTAAAAATCGAATAACATTTCCAATGTATAAAAAAAATACAAATAACTATAACTAAAACACCATTGACGGATTAGTAACAATTTATTTCTTTACGTGTTGTTAACCTGGAATGTTGGTTGTATGGCAACACCACGCAGTCCATTGGTCATATTTACAACCTCATTCGCATTACCGGTCGCTTCTAATTGTATTTGTCGTCCGATTGTTTGGTTTGCCTATTAACGGCTCTTAATGGTTCATGTATAACCACAACACAACATACTAATGTACATGTAAATTAAATTATGCAGCAAAAATTGTGATATAAGTATTTCCGTCATTTGAAAATCAGTTTCACTATCTATATGAGTAAAATTATAGTTTTGTCTGTATATTGCTAAGAATCATAAACTTTTAGGTTATTTTTACGTTTTTGACATATGGGAAATTCGCTAAAAACATTAATGATATATATATAGAGTTGTGGCATTATCACGTGGATAAAACCATAGATAAAACCATAGACTAACCGGAGTATGTACTAAGGGAGTGAGTATGTTTTATCATAGATAAAACATACTCACTCCCTTAGTAGATTTCTCATCCTTATGGAACAGCTGAAGACAAATTTATTGTTAGTTCATGTACGGTTTATGTAGAGGTCGTGTTTTGTTTACAATTTGTTTCCCGTTATTACAGCCATTTAAAACCTCGTTTAACCAAATAATACGATCTAATCATAAACAATAACTTTTCCCCTAGTTATATAACCAAACAGTAAAGCACAAATCAAGAAATTAACCCTAAAATAATTGAAACAAAGTTTCATCGACACTAGCGCCTTTGTGTCACGTACATGAACTAGACACGAAAAACGTGCTTCAAAATTTACAATGGGATGAGAAGTCTACTTGTGTTGGTTAGTCTATGATAAAACCCATTGGTGATTGGTGGAATTTGAACCAGGAATTTCGGGATCCGAAGCCCCACCCTTTACCTAAGAACAGTAAGAATATATCCGGCTTACCAACCCTTATCATCGATCTACTGTGTATGACCATGGTAGATACATCTATTGTTTATAGATAAAATACCAATTCCAATTTACCAATTTACCAATTCAAACAATGTTGTATAAATATTTTCTAAGAAATAATTTTATAAACAATTGTTAATAAAATTTACTCTACATTTTGTTTTTAGTTGTGGACAGCAGCTCTAATGTAGATGTAGTGCCATCAGTGAGTGTCATGTGATATAACATTAGACAATCTGTAGCCTCATCACTTGCTCACTGATTGGCAAAGCGATTTGAATCATGGTAAGTATAAGCTTGGACTAGAAAAACGATCTTAATTTTTAAAGACGATTTTATCATACGAAACAAATTTACGAAAAAATTAAACTTTGAAAAATATATATACATTAATATTTTAGAAACTTATTAATTGGAAATATGAAACTTATAGATTTTCCATTTCCCACAAATATTTAATTCATACAATTCTGTTCTGAAACTAAGGTTTGTTTTTCTACCCAACAAATCACAATGGATAGCCCCATTTTGGTAAGGATATAAATAAAATTGTATCATGACCATCTGTTTTGATGTAAACAAATAAAATCTTGAAAGAGTTCAGATGATTGACAACAGAATTCAGCACAAACTATGAAACATTAAAAGCCTATAGGACGAAGGGCTTTCACGGGATATCTTCAAAACCTGCAAAAGGCATATCTAGAGGATAAGAGATTTAAATTGATACCCAATATGCCAAAAAAATACATATTTATGATTCGATTTGCTGCACAAAAAAATCCAATATATTATTTTAATAATATAGATTGTATCACTAGGGCCTAACGTGACTCTTTTTGAGCCGAGGTAAAGTTTCATTTACATGAGCCGAGGTAAAGGTAAGTTACATCATTAATTAACAAAAACAAAGCTAGAAAAATAATTAATTTGTATATAAAGATAACCTCTCAAAACGACTTCCAGCTTGCTTTAAATTCTAAGCAGCTGTTTAGTAAGTGATTCAATTATTTCGTCTATTACGACTGTGTTATTATACCATCGGTATGTCGAGCAATCGATAACAATAGCCTAAAACTTCAAATGATTAATCAACCGATAAATCATTTCTACCGATACGATTGCCACGATTTAAATTTACAACAGGTGATTTTTAAAATAAACATGATTTTTCACCACACTATGATGTTTTAGCTGTTTTACATACGTTAATTGGTGGCTGAAAGCTACGTTTTGCTGGCCATGCCAGCTGTCATCGTCATTTGGGGACCAAGCAGATTTTTGCATCCCTAGGGCCGCAAAATCAGCTGCCCGCTTACTTTCTTAAAACATAAATGTATATTAAATACACAATCAGTATCCATAGCATTGCAATAGAATTGTTTTATTGTCACCGCTGCCTAGCAACTATTTATTATTATTTTTGCTGATTCCTCAAAATATTTCATCACATAATCTTAAAGTTGTAGTTGTGATGACTATCAGTGTGCATTATTATTGTGGTGAATAGTGGTAATAGGGATTAGTGTGGTGAAAAATAGCGTTCGTACCACGGACCGAAATGGTTTTGCAGCTCTCGATCGTTTCAAGTTCTCGACGACTCATTTATTTCTTGATTTTTAGATATACACTTTCTCAGCACTAGATTTTTAACAACATATAATCATTGATTGTTTAAAATTATGGGTTTCCCGGCATTCGTATATATTGTGCATAAGATAAGTTTACCTGATGTTAAAAGCACATTGTCGAACGTAAACCTCCAGGGTGCAATTTAATTAACGTAACATTGTCTGATTCATGGCGCGTCGTTCTCTCCCTCGGAATAAACGCGAGTGTAACTCGACAGGCCATTGTAAAACACAGAATGCTACAATACTTTTCAGAGGAATGCTTTACTTACAAGTATTATTGGGTTGAATTATGGCTTTTAGTGAAGGAGTACTCCGAGATAAAAGAAGGGTTTCACCTCTGTTACAGACAAATATTTCGTATTTTCTGAATAGATAACCACGGGTCTACTAAAGCTCCAAACTACAAGACTACGACATTAAGTTTTACACAAGAATACTGTACTGTAACCCTAGCTGTATAGGATTGTTAATGCTATAAAAAAATGGTTTAAAAATGAATGAGCTATGACTTGATGGGGGTTTATATTTATAAATTTTTAGTTGCCCCCCGAATCCCCCCTTTCGGGGTACTCTGAAATGTTTCAAAATCATAAAATAAAACTTCCTGCTAAGATTGCACGACCAACAAAAGGATATCTCTGTATATTTACTTAGAAAAATATTGGAGGGGGCGGGTCTTGACTTTTTATTCACCCTGTATTATACCTATAACATAGTTTTATATTTAAAGCAAAAATATCCAACACCTGATTAAAATTTAAAAGCTTCAGCTTCATTATTCCAAGACTTACCGAGGCAGTCTTCTCTCACAGACTTCTAATTAGATGATCAGGTTGCACGTAACGCGTATTAAAACTACTAGAAGGAAATATGTAGTTCCTTCTATATTTTAATTGTAAAAGCCGGAGGTGTCCGTATTATTTTATAAATTTATCCGTTTTATAGGGTAATTGAATAACCATTGCCATTTATTCTATCAAGAGTATGTCCATTGATCATGGAGATTCCGTTTTAGTTTTCAATGCATCATTGAACTTCCCAACTTTAAAATTACAATCAGCAAAACAGCAAAATCGAACGGAAAAGTTGGATAGAAGTGTTTTCATCCTTAACACAGTCAACCACTAGAACTAATCTAAGCCAAACATTGAACCGTTCCGTTTCATTTCAACTCAAAGCCCCTGTCTAGGAACATGCTTTTGTTTAAACATACTTGTATATAATTAGAACATACAATATACAATAGATAGTATACAATATAACTTCCGTTCCGTTTCAACTCACAGTCCCTGTCTAGGAACATGCTTTTGTTTAAACATACTTGTATATAATTAGAACATACAATATACAATAGATAGTATACAATATAACTTCCGTTCCGTTTCAACTCACAGTCCCTGTCTAGGAACATGCTTTTGTTTAAAAATACTTGTATACAATTAGAACATACAATATACAATAGATAGTATACAATATAACTTCCGTTCCGTTTCAACTCACAGTCCCTGTCTAGGAACATGCTTTTGTTTAAACATACTTGTATACAATTAGAACATACAATATACAATAGATAGCATACAATAGAACGTTCGGTTCTATTTCCACTCAAAGTCCCTGTCTAGGATCATGCTTGTGTTTTAATATACTTGTATACATTATACAATAGAAAGAATATCATATTTTAGTTTGGTAATTTGAATCTCACTCTAGTAAAATTACATTTTGTGTCTTAATTTCTCTACTTAATGAATTGCATATTTTTGATATTTAAAGAACTTATGTTCTCCTAATGTGATTTACACTCACCCAGGGTTGTTGTTGTAAAACTGCGTATTAATAAAGACTAAATTCAACTTTAAAACAGCATGAAATGTAAAGTGCTACTCAATGCATGTTTCTACAAGGTGAGGCAGTTTAAAAACCCCGATTTTTCGTTATTACATAATAAGTAAAAAACAATGAATGAACAGCTGTGCTTATAACATGAATCAAACTATGCCATTTTAGTAAACATGGTGCCTGAGGCTTGTAACACTGAGAGTTTTATGTAGGAACCTATTTTTAAATTAGTGATTCTTGTACCCAGAGATTGTTTGGACCACATTCCATACTTGGTCTATATGGTGCTGCTCCATATTGGAAAACAATAGGGAACTGGGTACAATTATTTAGGATAACAGATTTAACTTAAAGCTTTACCCATAACAATTGTCGGTGAAGCTGCAAAACTCTTTGTACACCAGTAAATGTTGAAAGAGAGTGAGTCGCAGTGACTCAAAGTCCAAAGAGGTTTGCCAGGATGCTTTCGTTGTTGGAAGCTTTAAGTTGGCTCTTTGCTTTCTTTTTGGGTTTCCCCATAAGCTACTTGAAATTTAATGTTTTTTTTTTCACAGTTACCCTAGAGATTATCTTGAATTGTCCAAGAAACTAAAGTGATTTCTAAAGAAATGTTGGATGGAGTATGTATTGGCATTTTCAAGTGACTGAAAAGAAATGTCAAGTAGGACAAGGACGTCACTTGAAGGATTTTTATTTAAGAAATGGAAAAATGACTTTGTTAAGTTAAATTGGCAAAAGATAAACTGTGTTTTGATGCGCTATTTATATATATAGGGTAAATGGTATTGGATTTGTACTATTTATAAATTAGGACGCTTTCATTGCCTCACCCTGTCTAAATTGAAATTATTCGTAACAACATATCTAGGCATATGTTTACAATTGATACATTTTTCAGTAACAAAGTTAATTAAATATATACATTGTTAGTTAAATTAATTCATTAAATACACACACAATTTGCCCCAAGCTATCAAACTATTAGCTCAGCTGGTTAGAACTGATTGAGGTTGAACCTCAAGGCGGATATGGGATGGAGTCCTGATTACTTATTAGGATTACCCAGAGTGCCCTTCAAAACTGACAGCTGTGATATATAAACGGTATCAATAAATAAATAAATAAATAAATAAATAAGGTCTTTATTCATGAGCGAATTTCAGTTACAAAACTGTTTTACAAATTGACTCAAGTCAGGACTTAAACTAAATAAAACCTCTTATAACTACGAAACAAAATAAGATTAGTTACAAACTCTTAAGGTGATTCTTAAAACTGTTGTAAGACAGTGCTTTTAGCTTGCAAGGAAGTGCATTGTACTGAGCCGGCCCGAAGTAAGAAAACCCCCTTCTCCCAGCATCAAGAACAACCCTTGGTATGTCAAGCAACAAGTCCTGTCTAGTTCTGCGCTCTCTCACGGCCGACCTCGCTTTCAGTTTTTCCTTCAAGTACTGTGGTGCCTGAGTGACCAGTGTTTTGTGGACGATACATGCAACCTGCTTATCACAGCTCTCTCGGATGGACATTGTATTTGAGATCCTACGGTGACTTGTTATATGATCATATTTTTTAAGTTTGTATACGAACCTTAGGGAGCAATTCTGTAGCCTGTGAAGTATTGTGATCTGTTCCTGTGTTAAGCTGTATCCAAAAACAGGTAGGCAGTAATTTAAAGTCAATATATCACTATGTATTATGAGAATTGGACACATCGAATTAGTTTAACCCAATTACCAATGGAGACAAATCTCAGTAAAAAATGTTTTCCCACCTTTCCATCCTAGTACGCTAGGTTTACTATTATATCTGGAACTGTTTTACACTTTAGGCTAGTCATAGAGGGTCACGGCGTCATCGCATAGATAAATCCATTGGTGATTGGCAGGATTTGAACCCGGGACCTCAGGCTCTGAAGCCCCACGCTCTACCACTAGACCAGCTTGACCCCCCCACTACTTTGTGAAAGATAAAGATAAGCTTATTTTCCTGTCAGGACCAAGAATTGTCAAATATAGAACAACAATTATTAACTGTTCCGTGTTTGTTGTTGGGGTTATTGTTGTTGCTCTTGAAAATTTCCAATAATCAAGAACAGACAACCATCGTGGAGCAAGATAGCTCAGATTTAATATTTTGTTTTCATATTGATTTATACAGACATTCGACTCGCAAACTTTAGCATTTTTTTGCCTTTAATCTTTTAGTTTCTAAGATTAAAGTTTAAGTTCTAGTTTGAAGTTTTCCTGAATAGGAACAACTAATGTTTGTCACCCCCGATCTTTTTTTCAGTTCATGGTTCTGTTTTTTAACAAAAAGATAAATGTTTAAACAACATCTTTTTTTCAAACTCATCCCTAACAAGTAGGCTACATAGTCTATTTGTTACATAGTGGCTACATAATGACTATTTGTTATACATAATAAAAAAATGAATAAATAGTAAAAATAACATTATAAAAGAGGGTATAGTCATTTAATATAATATTTTTTAATGAATAACCTTCAATCTTGTCAAAGACAAGTGATTTTCAAATCCGATTATTGCTCATTTCAGTAGTGAATTTTGACAGGTTTGGAAAAGTTACAAAGGCGTCAAATGTTTTTGAAATTCCGATCCTTTGATGTTTCTATTTGTAGTCTTAAGTATTTAAGTAGGTAAAAAAATAGTTTAGACGAAAGAAAATAATTTCGATTCCCTTTCAATTATGTTCCAAGGAGAAAACAGTTTTTATTAATACGGTTGATGAAATGTTGTGCGTCTTAATAAAAATACTTGTATAGTTTTCAAAGAATGTGTTTCTATAATATATGGCTAAATTTTCTGTTACAAGAAATCGTTACAAATAATATATGCAATTTATCTTATGTGACACTGTTTTATTAATCTGCACATTACAAAGTTAACAGCAAAGTAATATGTAGAAAAGAGCAACTTTGTGCCATTTTTCTACTGTTTTTGATGATTTATATTGAAGGAAATTATCACGAATATCTTCTGGAATTTATTTGGTACACAAACTTCTAATCATCACATTTTAAATTTGCCCGAAGGTTTTGGCTAAGCTACAGCTTTTTCATTTATTTTAAGAGGAATATTTTTTAGTTCTTACTGTTTGGAAAGTTGTACATAAAATATTATAAAACAAACTATTCTTTCATAAAAAAATATAATATCAAACTCATCCTAGGTATAATAGTATGTCATTCTTATAAAATATTTGAAACTTAGATATAAAACGTAATTCTAAATGGGTAAAAGTAAAAAAACATCTTAGCATAAAATTTATA
The DNA here is from genome assembly GCF_028750875.1 of Macrosteles quadrilineatus. Taxonomy (NCBI): domain Eukaryota; kingdom Metazoa; phylum Arthropoda; class Insecta; order Hemiptera; family Cicadellidae; genus Macrosteles; species Macrosteles quadrilineatus. The sequence continues at coordinate 62,293,331 of NW_026542602.1, forward strand.
ATAAATGTTTGGTATTTAGATGTCAAGCCAAATGTGTACTTATGAACGTGTTACGTTTGCATCCTTTTACAAAATATTTAACTTATCTGCTAAATACATTGAAAACCCTTAATGATATGGATGGTTCAAAAAATATTTTGATTTAAGATTTGAGGTAGAAAACTGGTTGACATAAAAACAAATCTCAGTAAGCAAAAGTAACATTCGAACCAACTACAAACAGTAATCAAGTAGATTTCTCCAAGGAAAAGAATACTTTTGTCATTTGTCTTAAACTGGCGCTGAAGATGGGCTCTCCCTTGGGTTCATTTTTCTTTTCAAATAATGTTGTGTGAGTTTTTATCTAAATGTATGGCTTACTGCATACAAAATATGAGCTTTAAATTCTAAAATACAGTAGTTTATTTTATGCGGTTTACAGTGTATGAAGATATTTTGTGGCAAGACTGTAGAAAAGCTAGAGCATTTCATTCGTTCCAATGATTCAATTTAATTGAAGATTCCAGTAATGCAATGCATTCATTTTATTCTTTGATTAATTCTTGATCAGAATTTTATTCATATAAAAAACTGAACCGTGACGGAAAAAAATACAAAGACGAAATAAAATATATCTTTAACTTACTCTTATTCTGTAACCATTTACAAAACGGGATGGCTGTTTAAAAAATAGCTATCCATTTTTACCAGCCTGAGTAAAGACACCAGCAGGAATTTTCATCGGGCAGGGGAAACCGTATATTGTTCAATGGGTCAGGAAAAGGTCCTCCGCCACAAAAAAGTCAATGTAAAAGATTTAAGTCATGGTTGAAATCATTAAAAAAAAAACTTAATTCTTTGTAGATACATTTTGTTTAAGCCATTACTGAGTGTAGTTAACTTTAATTAGTAAAATAACTTATATGTCAAAACCAAGTTCTAGCATCTATTGTTTAATAAGATAGGTAATGCTTTGTTGATTAATGTTCTCTTATTTTTATACTAATCGGTGTTGTTTATTCCTGTGACGTGTGTGTTTGTGTGTGAAGGTTAATTAGGTAAATTTCTTCTTCCTTGTTTCTAGATGCTTGAATCACCGGCGTAGTCTCCCTTGATACAAGTTCACAGCGTGGCGTGTGGTGTGGCAACGTCGCACAGGCCGGCTAGTAAGTAGAATGTCTAACCATAAACAGCTGTTTCAGTAGGCCGGGGCAGCGGTGTTGCCATTTTTGTCTCGCCTCGGCCTTGAGTTGGCAAAAAAGTTGCTACCTCTGTTGTGGTCAAAAAATTCAGCTAATTGTGTTACAATTATCATTGACTCGTGGTGAACGCATTGAAACATTGTTGGGTTTATATTTATTTTGTAAATTAAAGCATTGATTAGAAGATAAAGGCAAGGAATTATTTTATGCAGAAGTTTGAACGTGAGCGAATCGTGACCAGATGATTAAATGAACAGCTGATTGCGTACTTTACGACGTTGAACGCGTAAAACAGAATAGATTTCATTTTATTTTCAGTTTATGTCTGAAGATTAAATACAGGAACACGTAATGCCAATCTGCTTCGATTAAATACAATAATATTTTGATGTTCGCAATTCTATTGAGCAAGATCATTAATTATTGTACCCTAATGTTTCTAAATATTTATTTAAGTCTCAATAATATTCGAACCAATGAAAATTATTTTAATAAAAAAAAAACTAGTTTGATTTAAGATGCCAAAAAAAGTTTCAATTCCAACATGTACACGAGTACAACTACACTTTGTTCTTTGTTCTTTGAGGCATTACAGATCCGAAGTGAAGTTAATTGTGTTGTGTATAAGTTCCGATTACTAAAATAAATACTGGTATCTGTTTACAAAATATGTTAATTTTTGAAAGGTAACAAGTTTTGCCTTCAATGTGAATAATTGATTTCATATTACTCATATTACTTTCATCATATTACTTTGTTATTAAGTTCCAAGTACATTGTAACTGTTTTATTACATCTAGTGATGTAGACATGCTGTGTAACAGCTAACGTACATGATCACATGAGGTAATATTGTAGTGTAGTCCATGTACATAGAACATGTTATGTACACAGTGTCTAGACACCAGAGAATATATCCGATATTTTACAGAGGTTTGATTGGTAGTACTGTAAATGGTTTATAATAAAGGAATGATATTGTTTCCCATTAAATAACCGCATGTTCAACGTAAAATTCTGTATTAGCTTAAACTATGTAGTGGTATACCAACAATATTATAGCCTATTTTCATATCCGTGCTTTGAAATGAGTTATGACGAAAATTAAAGGGTTGTGTTTTGAAAAAAACTACTTCAGACAAATACTTATAAGAATAGATCCACAAAAGAACACTATGTTGGATTTTTAATTAATGCTATCTGCAGAATGCATAGAGGTTAAAATTTAATTCCTCTAACAAATTATGTAATTTTACTTTACACCATAATTTTATGGATAACTGGGCGTTTTAGAATTGTTTATGTGGTTTTTAGCGAATTTCCCTATAGGGAAGTAGCTATTACCGTAGGTCTCATGGTAAGACCTAAGCCCGGGACCGATTTACTTTTTCATTTTGATGTCCCCAGAGGCCAAAAACACCATTCGTTCAAATTTTTATATATCTATATATATATATATATATATATATATATATATATATATATATATATATATATATATGTGTCCATCCGCACGATAACTTGAGTAATTTTTGTCCGATTTTCATAAAATTTGGTTTAAAGGTGTAAGGCGGGATAAACTTGAATGGGTTCGCGAACCAGCATGATCGGACTATGGGAACGGGTGTTTATGGGGGGTTTTATGGGGTAAAAATAGGTTTTTCCCATTTTTGACCATAGAAACACAAAATTTCACAATTTCTTTTTAAACCATTTTGTAGAGCTTAAAAAAACAAATAATTTAGTATATTGAAGCGTTATAATGCGCCTAACTGTTACGGAGAAAATTCAAAAAAATTTTAATTTTAAATTCCCATGTTATTCTTATGGAGAATAAGTCAACTGTTGTAGTTTGCTTGTTTATGAACATATTTTGATCAAATTTGGAAAATACATTTTGTACTAAACCACAGTACTTTTTAACATTTTACATTAAAAAAAATGTTTACCCTCCCTGTTGCAGCAAACCTAAGTACTCACTAAACTAATTCTGTTTAAATAGGGAATAAGTGTGATATTTTTAAGGAGACATTTTAGTTTAAATCCAATCAGGCAAATGGAAATTCGCTAAGTCTGCAGGTTTGCTGCGGCGGGGTATTATTGTTTGGCCTAAGGAGCAAATATTTCCAGGGAGTTTGTATACACCCTGTAGATATAGATGTGGTCCTATAAGCGTTAAGTCATAGTCGATATTATTGTAAATTCCTTCTTAGCCTTGTATAATATTTTATACATTAAAATGTATAAATTAAGCTCTACTAGGTCTTAATGTGTTCCTGATAGCTCTGAAAAAGTCCAATATTGAATGAAAACCTACCAGAATTATACAATTAATTAAAAATAACTTCTTACCTTTTCCTCGAAGGAAATGAAAAGTTGGCCAGCCAGATGTCGATTTCTCTAATTAAAATTAAAACAATCAAGATAAAACTTTTCTGACTGGAATAACTTAATCTTTGCTTTGTCATTTGGTTCTTAAATTCAAATTTCCTTAAAAATACTCTTGCTTGTTTGCTATTATTACTGTACTGTATTTAAGAAATATGCTAAAACCTTTGCAGTGTAGTTAATTTGTACTATACAGTAATACACGTAATAAGTTATCAATAAGCAGAAATATTAATAAGCAGATAATAATCGGAATGTGTAACTGTGAACAAGTTTACAGCAATTTTACTAATTCAAACAGTTAACATTATTAAAATACCCGCAACACAGGAAACCTAAAAACTAAGCGAAATATGTGAAAATACATATTCTCTTTTATAAAAATATTTCCTCAAACTTGCCAAATTTATTCTTTTTTAAATAACATTATATTTAACGAGTGCCTAGATCTGTTGCTACAGAAAAGGAAAAAGGATGTTTAGTACAATGTTTACGGTATAAGTTAGACAAATTTGATTAAAATTGTATCCATAAACAAGCAAACTACAACATTTTATTTTATCTCCATGAAAATAATGGGAATTTCATATATACAGCTTTTTAGAATTATCTCCTTTATTTGTACAGTTCTTTATACGAAATGAATGATTTTTAATAGAAACTTAATGGATATTTTTTTTTCTTTTTTTCCGTCATGTTTCAAGGGTAAAAATGTGGAAAATCAAATTTTAGAAAATTATTAAAATCCCTGTTCCCACTACCCAATCTTGTTGATTCGCGAACTCATTCAAGTGAGAACAGCTGTAGCTCTACACGTCCATGCCAAATTTCACAAAAATCCGACTAAAAGTACTAAAGTTATGGTGTTCACAGACACACATACATATAACAGGTTTACATGTAGACAAATGCTGTAAATAGTGTTCGTAACCTTCGCGGACATCAAAGTAATAAAAAACAATTGGTCCCGAGAGTAGAACCGTGTCACCTACGGTAATAGCTTCTTTCCTACATGGAAATTCACTAAGAATAAAAAAAAAAAAACATTAATGATGTCGTGTTTGTATAGAATAAACATATATGATTATAAAATGAAGTTAGGAGATATAGAGATTGAGTGACCTGTATCTATAACTATTACACCTATAAACCACAAAATTTTCATTTTCAGCTGTCACAAGCAAAGTCTACTTTAGCTAAACACAAAAAATACATAATTTTTCACCCAGCTTCTCTTATTCTACAAGCCGGAGATGGACGCAGGTCGTTTGTTACTCTCGGCTTCTCGTTGTCAGCTCGGGTGAAATATCAACATCAGTCTGCCTCTGTAACTTAGCCTGATTTATATCTTCGTTCAGAATTTTTAATATAAGATTGTATATAAGAGTAAAGAGAATGCTAACATAACTGTTGTAGTGTTGTACTTTGCTTATAGAGGGTTATTTTGATATAATTTGCAAAACTCATTTATTTTTTCTCAACAAACTCTGTATTATCTTCCTGTGGAAGAAAGCCCACATTTCGTTAATCCCTAAAGTTGCTTGGACATAGTTTAATTTCTTTAGGAAATATCTGACTTTAAATCCAATCGGGTAAATGCATGTTTTTTTAGCCTGCAGAATTGCTGCGAAAGTTATTTAATATTACTATGGATTTTTCTATTCATTAGTTAATGGTTATCTCCAAGATGAGGTTAGGCTACCAAATTTCCAAGTAGATTGCGTTGAATCTTTTTCAATTAAGTTAACAGTCTGCTTTAGTTGTTGTGTGATAAGTCCTAAAGGTCTGCAACTACTGCCAACCGGCGCGTCTAAAACTTTCCAACAATAACAGTTTCTTGTGTGAAGACAACAGTTACTTCTTAATCCTGTCCATTCACCTGTCTTGGACTAACAAGAGTGGAACAGTTACAAAATGATTAATAGGTGTCTTTCTATAAGGGTCTACCATGAAATTATCTTAACACTCCTCAGACCATAATATAACATAAAACTATGTTTCGTAATTGTCTGGATATCTGACCTCTCTCAACTCAATTAAATTGTAGTGGGAACCGATGAGTTGGGTATAGATATCAGATGTATTCAACACATTTAACGTGTGGACAATTATAGTGTATGTAGCTTATTAAACTAATTTTTAATACTTAACAATTTGATTATTCAGTATTAGAAATACAAAGATTTGTCGATTGATGTTGGGAATTCTAGATGCAAAAAAGTGGCACTCTGAAATGTTGTAGTGTGGTCTTTTATTTCCCCAACATCCAAATCGTGAGCCATGAAATCCTGTAAAATAAGTTAATACAAATATCGACACGGTTTATTGTATTGGCTAAATGCTCGAGCTTACGATATGTAGACATTGTGTAGAGTAAGATAATACAATACAAAGAAAAACATTTGCCAGAGTAATATTAAGGACTTGCACGAAATAGAATACAAGTATACAAAGATAAAAGGTTGAATTGCAAGTATAGGTCGCAGCCCGCTATTTTTTTGACTGCTCAAAAATGGCGACCTATAAAAAAAGTTATCTTTGCGGTCAAATGGCGAGTCGCCGTGTACCATTTTCCCGACTACTCGAAAGGCAAACTATACTTGCTGAAAAATGGGGAAAAACTTTGACCTCAAAGGGTTAACATAATCATTCAACTAATACCTTTGCCTTGTGTTTTGAATTCGATGTGGCAAAATCCAGGTTCAGGAAGAGTGTTTGTCGATACAAACACTCTCAACGGTTATTGCACACCTTCCATCCTTGGATGATGATTTTCCTTCCTACTTGAAAATTTAAATTGATTTTATGTTGACTTTAATCACAAATCACTTTTGTTGATACTTTTGTCAGTATCATAAAAACTAGTGATTTTATACTAGGAACTAGTTTTTATGGATACAAAAACCAAGAGATTTTCACATTGTTAAATATGGATTTTTTCGATGACAGTAAGGTACGTATGTACTTTGCCTTGTTGTAATGTATGAACATGTCACAATACACTTTCTTTTAATCTTATCTACCTACAAAACCAATTTAAAATCAAACATGCAAAAAGCTAGAACGTAAACGAATCCTGATCAGACGATTGATTAAAAAGTTGATTGCGAATTTTACGATCTCAAACACGTAAAACAGTATTGATTCAACTCGATTTCCAGTTTATACCTGAACATAAGACTGGAACAGGTGAGGCTAAGCTAATGTAACGATGAAATACAATCAACTTTTGACGTCTTTATTTGTTATTAGAGGGAACACTCTTATTACTGTACTAATGTAGATCAACCTGAATTTAAGTTTAAGAATACAACACGTGTAAATAGACCCAATAGGTTATTTTGCATTGCTAATTACGAGTGTCAGATAATAAGGCTGAAAACATAGTTTGAAGGTAGTAAAACATTAAAAATCCAGGCAATATATTCAAATCAATTTATATTTGTTTACTTTAAACAATGCTATAAACATGGTGGAGTTAAAGGGTTTTCTTAGTTTTTTGATCATTAAAAAAATTCATCTGTGATTTAATAGCAAAATAATATTAGTTATTTAAATGTAAATATGTTGATCTTAGATTACATTATTATATCTACTTCAGCATTTTATACTGAAGTCAAATTCACAACTAAATGCTTGCAGAGGCTCAAATGTTTTACACTTTAGCCAAAATATCACCGGATTTCATTAATCTGTTATAGAGCAAGCTTTGCATTTGACAGATTCAACCAGGACGTGATTGAGCCATGCGAACGAGCTCATCTTGAAAATTAAGAAATTAAACGGGGCAAAGCCCGCGGGTACAGCTAGTCTGTTATAGAGCAAGCTTTGCATTTGACAGATTTTAATTTGAAAAGAACGACAGTGATAACGACGGTTCTTTAACATCCATAAATTATTTCCTTACATCTTTTTTACATTTAAAAATATTAGTTCTTTGCCTACTTCAAGTTTCATGGCCTTAAAATTACCATGTTTGATTAGTTTTGTGAACAAGTACCTGTTAAATTCCTTATAAATTTCAAGCATAGCGAATTTGTTTGGTTTTATAAATAACAAATACCCAGTGTCGAAACATAAATTTAAGAAATTTTTGAAAATATACTACATATCGGTAATTTTTTCTATTTTACAAACAATTTATAGTTGTCTCACTGGTGAGATTAAAAAAGGAGTTAAAATTTATAGAATTTTATATATAGTTATAATATAGTTTTTTAATAGAAGCGAAGAACTCCCCACACCTCATTAAACTTTGAAAGCTTCAGCTTCATTATTCCAAGACTTACCTAGAAAGTCTTCTCTCAGGCTTCTAATTGGATGATCAAGTTGCATCTCTTATAAGTATACAAAGTATTAAAACTGTAATTGAGTCCCTTAAGCGTATACTCAATGCTAAAAACCCAGATATACATGCTTTGTTGAACAAATAAAGACATTTATTAATTGAAAAAATACAAATTTGCTATCAACTAAGTAGGTGAATATTTTGTAGGTCTTTGCCTAAAAACACCATCTAAGTTTTCTATTGTTTTTATTTTTTTTTCACGATAAGAAGAGGTCACTTACTCCTGAACTAATCTAAAACAGGTGTAACTCTATTTTAATAAAATTAGATACTTAGCTTGCGTACATTTTAAAACAATACATTAAGAACCCCCCAAAACACCCAAACTAGAAGCTAGTTAATTTTAGCTACCAAAAACCCCTTTTTTTAATATTTTCGTTGGAGAACGAAGAGAGCAAAGTTCAAGTAAGGATTCAGATCACTGAGTTATTGAAACTTCTTTAGCATTCTGTTGCCAACAATTTCTTATTTGAGAAATAAAAATGTGCATTCAAGTTAAACCCAATTTTAATTTTAATTCGCCCTAACCAAACTGGAGACTTATTTAATAATATCTTTCCGTCCTTTCGGCCGTCTTGACGACGGAGTGTTATTTAATTACCTTGAGGTCAATTTACTGAATGAAATTATCATTGCCTTAAAAAATTGCCCATCTTATCCAAGATAATAATAATTTGTTATACAATATTTACTTTTTTCTGATACAACGTGTATTTTCACTCGTGGTTTGTATACCCTACATAGTCTGATAAATTATAATCTATTTATTTTTTAAGTTTTTTAAGATATCGTAAAAAACACATCAAATCATAACCAGTAAAACCCTAGTTCAGTGCAAGTATGTAACGTAAACAAGTTCAATTTTTTCAAAAATGTGTAAGAACCTTTTTTTAAAGATACACACATTATTAATAACATAATATCATTTAAAAATAAGATTTTACAAGTGATAAGCCAGTGTAGGAGCTCCTAAAATTTGGGTCGTCAATATGAAAATTAATGACTTCTTGGAGAAAAAAGTGTGTTAGTTTGCTGTCTTTTGTGGGAGAAGTAAACTTATATACGATTTTTTACTGATACATTATTAGGCTGGCGAAATACTACTCTAGACTGGCAAGTATTAATATTCGCTACACCAATTTTTAAATAATCAAATTACTTAATAATAAAAACGAACAAAGGCTACAATGTTTATTTTGGAACTTACATGAGTTTATTTTGTAAGCTTTTTCGTGTTAACCTTGCAAGAATGAAATGAAACACGTATCAAATATTAAAAATAATAATTTTTATATTTAAAATAATCTTTAATTTTATAAACCATACACTTACAGTTGCTTTTGGCTCTTTTTATCAAGGGGTTTTCTAAGAATTACATAATTCAGTGTTTCGTGCATTATGATGCTTTTTTTCCTTCCGATTTTGTTATTATATTTGTGAATTAAGGCATGAGAACCATTTAAAAGTAGCTTTTCATGACTATAATTAGTTGACCTTTTAAACATCATCAAAGATGTATTGAAGAACGGATCAAATTCACAACCTCAATGAACTTTCTTGATGATTTCTTTAGGGGCGACTTTATGAGACAACATTAACATTGATTAAAAGTTCCATCAGGAAATAATATCTTTAGACATAAATATATGAGGTGTTTATTCTTTATTTTTCCACAGGTGCTGTCCAAATACATGTAACAATAGCTATTTTACTTTTGCGATATGAAGTGTTGGTACAATAACTCTCATCAGAATTAATTGATCTTCCCATCATCGATATAGATAGAATTATACAATTCTATCCAATATTTAAACTCTTTACTTTAGTACTAGTAATACTTAGGACTTTCAAAAATATGTAGTGTAATTTGTAATCTTATTTAAATGAATATAGGACTTTGAAACAAACGTTTGGTTTTTGCAATGTTCAAAATTTTTCAAATAGGTTTTACGGCTATTTAAAATGAACTCTTGTGGTAAGATTACAAAAAATTAAAAATAACGAAAGACGCTTAAAATATAAATCAAACAGTAATATTAAATTATTTATCAAGTTTTATACCTTTCTAAACAAAATATTTAATTGGCACTATTTCATTGTATAACAGGAAAGAAAACGAAGGACTGTTAATTGTTTTCATTGATATTGCTTCAACAGATTCTCCAGTAATAGCTTCCTTGGTTGCTGACAATAATCTATAGAACTCTTTTCTTCAGTGGTGTATTAAACGAACTGTCATTTACATTTCTGAAAGTGTAATTGTCTAGTAAAAATATACATTTAGTCTATGTAGTCTGATATAATTTTTTTATTTAATTCTTTGAACTGTTTCTTTCTTTATTGATTTTTTTTTTCATCAGGAGGCTATGACTATTGAAAAACCAATGATAATAATATACATGACATTTGATGGTTCAGCATGGAAAGAGTATGGGAATAATAAATCAAACTAAAACAAAATAGATTTATTTTAAAGGTCACTCACATTGTTTTGGGACAAACAATACATATTGTTTTATGTTGATAAGACAACTGGTGGAACACTAAAAATACTTACAGTTTCTTAAAAAAACCTTAAATACAAGTACTAGGTTATATCTATGGTAGTCAACTAGAAGTATAAAAATAATAAGGTTTCTATGCTAGTCGTATTACATCTTTACTTATCCTATACTACATTTTTAAGTGGGGATTAGTATATTTACATTTATTTTTAATATTAGAGATTGATAATTAAGGTTTATCAATAAAACCTCTGTTGGCCATAAAGGCTTGCCAAAGCCGTAGTAACTCTAACAATACCAAGTACAATATTTAAAACTAAGATTTGATTTGAAGTAAATAAAATATAAAAAATAAAACAAATCAAAACATATTGCACTTCAAAAATATTTCTGCTGAAAACGCTAATCGTATCTAAAACAAAGATACATTTCATAATAATAATCATAGGTACTGGCAAATTATGGTATGAAATTTTACAATCTGTTACAAATAAATACATTTCATAACTATACTATGTTCAATAGTGCTCCCGTTCTTTTCCTCAGTCCATTTTGTACCCTAAATTACATTTATGATAATTCGTAGCAATTATGTTAACTTACAATACTAAACTTTTAAACTTTTATACTAATTTTTTGGCTTGCTCCTTTTATACAAATTTTGTAGCTGCATTTTTTACCAGCCATACAACTTTTTGTTAAAACTTCTTGTCAATCATAAAACAACAAGAAATCATCAAATTAATTATTAAATTATACCATAAAGGGAAATGAATAAATCTATATGTGTTACATGATAAATGAGCGCACTGATAAAAGATACTCTGAAGATGACGGGAAAATGGAATTGCTAAGACGTACATTAAGACTGTGCTTCATCACTTAGGTTTTAAGATTAAATCTTAAAAATTATCACTGAACACCTCACTTTTCATCAAACTGGGTTTTGACAAAGTAAGTGACCAAAGTCCCCTTGCCCTTGACGTAGGTAGGTCCTCTGCATTCACATTGATAACCGGCACCCATCAAGATCTTGGCTGTATCCTCAGTTACCTGCAAATATAAAATATACAATTTCTAAATTATCAATGGAAGTAAATGAATTTATTAAGTAAACAATGTATTTATTCATTTATAAAAATTGTTAATTTTGGTGAACATACGTTGAATATTACATCTAAGAAGAAATTTCTAGATTGGTTTTGGACTAAGAATGATATCCAGTGATTTCACAGAGATCATTCGAAAGATAAGGAACATAAGCAGAACAACTTGAATAATATTAGATATCCTTTTATGTTGCTACCTTAAAAATTAGAAATGCATAGACAGAATCATCTTGCTCAAGAACACAAACAACAAAAACAGATATATAATAAAATACAATTAATGTATTTTTTACAATGTAACTACATTGTAACAGTAAAAATGTTAATATAAATATTACTACTTTGAGCATTAAAATAATTAAATTACTTTTTACTTTTGAGCTTTCGTTATAAATTTGTTTAACAGTGATTTTCAGCATAATATATTTTTGCAGGAATATTATTCCTCAAATGGACTTTTTTCGTAACGCATGCAAATTGAACGAACATTCAGAAGTTTTAGAACGTCCTAGAAAACTATAGACCATTTTTGGATTTAGTGAAAACACTTGTGCATTTGAACACTTTGGGTAATATGATGACATATTTTAAAAGTCATAAGATTTACTACCTCATCATTATGGTTCTCCATAATGTTAAAACTTGGATTAAATACAATGTGTCCACTTTTAGAACTATTAGCTACTAAATCTTGTTTACAATAATTAATACCACGTGTCTCATACGTCTTAGTAACCGATTGTGACGTCATACTCACTTGTAATTTACCCATAAGCCCACAGCTATCCATTCTTGAGGCCACATTCACTGTGTTGCCCCATATGTCGTACTGGGGCTTCTGCGCGCCCACCACCCCAGCTATCACAGGCCCGTGGTTCAAACCTAGACAGAAGAAATCTGTTAACTTGCATCCATCTGCGATCTACCTTACTGTAAAACTGTATTGAAGGGTGAATCTTATCTAAAAATTGTAGTCTTTCATGAGAAGGTAGTACCTTTGACTATTGATGGAACTTCAGCTTCCAAAAGTCAATAATGATACCCAACTAGGCGTACAACAAATATGAAACTTTGTTTTAACTCTCTTCGTATTATTCCCCAGCATTCTATCCTTTAGATGTATGAATCATTCCAGGAAAAAAACACTCAGGCAAGAGAGGGATAGGCTTATTTTCAGAGTTCAAATTCTCATCGGCTTGACTGGATAACCAAACTAAGTAATAGAGCTATAACTGAGCACCACTATTTCAGTTGAGTACCAATCAAACCCAACCCCAACAAACATTTATTTGGCAGATCATTTATGTTTTACTGTAAGAATTGCTACCAATAGCCTCAAAGCCAAGGACAATATAACATGAGCTTGAAAAGCTGAACAAAAGTTGTTACCCATTCTAAGCTTGAACCTCTGGAAGGACTCTCTATTGATCTGGTCTAGAATTGTCATGAGAGCGACGGCGAACTCAACCAGGACTACCACATTGTGCTCCATCCTTCGAGTCTCGTCCTGTACAAATAACGTACCTTTTTTGATTAATTAATAACATACTATTGGATTGGTTGCCTACTTTAAAGTAGTCTAGGGTGCAAATGTAAAACAGTTGCATTCTTGATTAAATTTTATCCCAATTCAACAAAAGAACTTTAAGGAAGTTAACTAGGTAGGACTATCCATTTAAGAGTGGATATATGTGTGGATATGGTAAAACCTTGATCTAACGTTGGTCAATTTGGTTGAACCCCCCGTAAACATGACTACTGATTGCATCAAAAATGCCTTCTTTTAAATAGGTTATACTTCACATATTTTGTTAACTATTGATGAATTCACTTATCATTTGCTGCTTGAGCACACATTTTTGCTACCATTCAAAATCATCACAATCTATGATGTAATTTCTGAAGAATCTGATGATAATTGTAACTAATATTATAAACCTGAACTAGTTTTGATGCGCAGCTAAAACGAAGCTGTTATTTACTTGTATTAAAATACAACACTAAAATAAAGAAATTTACCTTCTTAGTGTCCTATGGGAGCATGTAAAAACGATTTCAATTAGTGCATTGCAACAGTTATTAAACTGTATAGTTACTAAGAAAATTTGATTTTTAATGAATAGGCCTAGCAGTTAAAATAATAATGATAACAATCAAAATATATTTATAAATAATATTTTAAATACTGTCTCATGATAATAATTTTTTATATAGACATCTGGTCTGATGGGTGTTTTCATGAACTACTATGATGAACGCTCAAATGCCATTTTGAAGGCTAATAATAATTAAAAATTACGAATTATCAAGTAGTGTTATTTAAGATAACAAATATGACCACTAGTTTCACATTTTATTTACTACTCTATTAATATATTTATTCAACTTGAATCTACATAGCCTCTTACTCATTACTATTTTCAAACACCTTAAATATACTTTTACTATCAGTTGTACACTACGAGTATACTTCACTCTAAAAAAACCTTAAATTCCTTCCTCCCATTATAAATTTTCTCCTCGTTTGACTCACCCCTCCTTCTTTCTCCTTTCCTGGCCTCAGTCCTGATGCCAGCATGTAAGTGCTTCCAATGGTTTTGATCTTCTCTATACTGCTGAACTTCGGTTTGAGCAGCAGCTAAAAACAACAATTTAGTTTCAGAATGTGAATGAAAAGTCTAGAGTTAAATAAAATTCATTCAGATTCAAAGAAACCCCAAATAATTCACTTATGTCTACACTAACTTGGCAAGCCTTTTTTCTACTTTGTTATTTAAGATTGTTTCTACTTCCAGTTTTCATGAGTTGTTCTTGAAATGCATTTTAAATTGATATGTCTAATGTAAAAAGGACGTAAGAAGAATAAGTTACTGTTAGTTAGAATTTTAAGAACAGAACATGAAATACAAATTTTATTTCTTTGTATTATGCTTTAAGAAGTGTTAGGCCTTCAAACGAATTCGGGGTTTAGTAGAAAATGCCTTTTGATAAAAATGAGTGCTTGCACCATTGATACAAATTGATGATCCTTATGCCCAGTATACCTAACAGTAGTACCTTGTCAAAGTCATATTGATGATCCTTATGCCCAGTATACCTAACAGTAGTACCTTGTCAAAGTCACAAATGATCTCGTTGAGTAGTCTGAGGCACTCCAGTCCTTGTTTGTTGACGTCATTCTCGTCGTAAAACTCCTTGTAGTTTGGAATCGATGCGAACATGACTGCTATGCAGCTGTACCGTTCGTGATACAACTCCTAGACCAATAAAACATTTATATAGTATATCACAACAAAGGAAAAAGCATTGTCATGGCTTCCACGAGATAAATGTGGCAACGCCGCAATACCGGCCTACTGAAACAGCTGTACTAATTCATGGAGAGTCTCTGCATGAGGCCAGCCGGTGCGACGTTGCCACACAGCAACGCCTTGGCCTGGTATTAATGGAGACTATGTTACTGTACAAACATGAAATAAATAAAATATTTTAACGTAACATTCATTATGTTATTGAAATAAATCATATCCATAATGTTATTGATGCATAGCGAAAGGTGACAAAACAATTATTCTTAATGCTCTAACATTTTCAAGTGGTTTTGAAAACTAATTTTGAGATAACGTATTCTTAATTTACAAACATCCATAGTTTGAGTCACGTGGCTAACTAAAGAACAACTAACTAAAGAAACTAAAGAATAAGAAGTTCTTCTTACCTTACTTAACCTTAAGTTAAACGTAATATACTTTTATTTCGTAATCTGTTTGTACCTGAGTTGCTCTTGTGGCCAAGAAGTGTTCAGCGACGTGAGCTGGAAGTATATTCTCCAGTAAAATCTTGTTAATGCCCCGCATAGTCTCTACCTGAAAAGAATAATTTGATGCAAGAATTGTACTTAATGTACGACATATTATGTCATGAAATGAAGCGTATAGTACTAATGAAAATGCAATTTAGAAAAAGCTAAATAGGAATTCATTTCTGATCAAAAAAAAATTTTTGTTCTATAATGGCATCTAGTTAAAACTGCACCTAGTAAAAATCTTAGTTGTTTAAACTATGAACACTTTGATCAGCATTGTTTGACTTGTCACCCAACCCATCTTCTCAACCATCTTTTATGTATTTACCATCTTTTGAGCTAACAGTATTAGTGTATATATATGTTGATTGAGCTACTAGACGCATTTTATCACTGTAATTGGTGGATACTCACCTCTTCCTGCTCAACCTTTAGTTTTGCCTTCCACAGAAAGTCTGTTCTTGATGTAAACTCTATCTGTCTGTCCAGGATGTGCAGAAGGACCATGAGTATCAGAAGAGGAGACCACAGCTTGAACTGGATAGGAAGACCAGCTAGGCTGAAAGTACAGTAAACATTTAGTAAAATGAATGATAATATATCATGTTCCAGCTTAGGATATTTTTACATATACTTGCATTTGATGAACATTTTAAAAGTAGCTTTTGATGCAAAGGTGTAAGTGAATTTTCAATTAAGTAGACCTACCATGATCAAAAATGTAAACCTAATAACTCAAATTAATAAAAAACTTTATGTTTTGCCCAAAGAAATTACCTGTCCGTGTGAAAGAAGTCGTACAGGTCGAACAGGGAGTCTGATGTATACAAGGTGAGATGAAACACGGAGGACGCCAACATCAGACACAGCTTGAGTATGAAGCCGATCCTCAGAAACACACAGATTGTGGCCAGTGTGATTGCAGAGCTGTACAAGTAGGCCTGGGACATACAAGTCAAAAATACATAGCATCCTCTAAAACAAGGCCGTGCCCGCGGCGTAGGAGCGTGGCAACGTCGCACCGCCGGCCTATTGACATGGTTATAGCATAAATAACACATTGTGAACACAAACATTGCACTGAAGCTCGTGCCCGCGGCGTAGGTGTGTGGCAACGTCGCACCGCCGGCCTATTGACATGGTTATAGCATAGATAACACATTGTGAACACAAACATTGCACTGAAGCTCCATTTTAGTGCCGCCGTTTCGGTAGGCCGGGACTGCGTCGCCACTTTTGCCTCACCTTGGCATTGTGTATCTAAGGAGCATGGGAAAATAACTATATTTACAATTGTACATGTGCCATACACAACGAAAAAGACTGTTGCTTGAGAAGGAAGAGTATAAATAATCTTTATGCCGAACAGCAAAAATATTTGAGTAGGATAAAAGAAAATGGAAGATGGATAGTAAAATAAGATTTTGCATTGGTAAAAGTTGAAAAAAAACAACAAATCAGTCGGAGTTATAAACGGTTTCGTATGTCTATAGTTGTCCACCTAGGATCAATGTTGAGATAACGATTTATACAGGGTGTTAGAAAAGTAAGTACATAATTTTGTACCTACTCCTTGGTTTAAAATAAATAAAAACTTTTATAAAAATTTATATAAGTTCACTTTGTACGTGTTAATAAAACAAATTATTATTTTATGTATTAATAAATTTGGATAAAACTGTAGGTATAGCAAGAAAGAAATTATTTTTTTATGAAAACATATACTGATAGACAGCCACTGAACAAAAAGATATAGCACTTATGTTCATATAACTTTTTTTGATTATTTTTTCCTCAAGGAGTCATGTAATGTCACCATCCTCTTTTAGACAGTTTGTATACATACAGTATATTTATTGCATTTGCCTTTATAACTTTTCTTCATGGGTAATACTGAACAAAATTAGTTTTCCAGATGATTACATTTTTAATCTGGAAGAGTTTTAATGTAAAAGTCAAATATTTAAAGGAATCTTCAAAATTTACACGTAAAAACGATTTTCAAAAACAAATTTATGTGATTCAAAGTACAAGGGGTTTTCAAATCAAATAATAAAAAAATAGATTCAAATTTGTACATAAAAAAACTGACAAAACATGAAGAATGGCAAATAAAACCATTCTCTTCCACTGTCTCCCAAACTGTAACGCCCAAACACCTTATTAATCACTTTTGATAACTTTGACATCCCAATTTGACACAACCGTAAGTAGACAAGTTGATACTACATTTATATACACTACACAGGGTAGACTTTTAATCCAATGTAAACATTTGAAGCCAAGAAAATAGATGAAGTTTAGGCCCATCTCACTAGAGACTAGTGCATTGGGTTTTAATAAAAAATTAATGCCAACAGCTGATTGATTTATCACTTGACGTGGAATTTTTCCATTAGTTGGTAGACCACCAACTAATGGAGCTACAACTTAGTTGGTAGCTTTTTACTTTTCACAAAAGCTGTTAAATTAAAAATACAAATTTAAGGCATACCGGAGCAGAATCAATCTCCTCCATAGTGTAAGGTTTTTTCTGCCTCGGTACCCTGAGGACGTCTCCAGCCTTGTAAGGGAATGACGTCACAAAATATGTGTCGTTGTCTATTGTGGAGTTGATCTCTAGTCGGGGAACTTCTTGAGGCTCGTCGGGCTCAAAATCTATCTGCAACAATACTCATGTTTAACAAAACATGATTATTTTCATAATACACTTAACGCTTTCACCTATTTTGGTATTGGCAAGTTTATATTTGCTAAGACATGATAAAATGAAAAAAATGCACTTTAAGTGGCTAGTTTTAACTTCCAATGATTAACAAGGTAAGCAATATGGGTGTCGCACATGTTTTTAATTGCTAACAAAAAAGTAAGATTATAAGGTTTATAAAATACGATAGAAGGTAAACAGAATAATTTCTAAATAAAGCGATATCCAATGGTACGATTTTGAAAGGTTCACTTCACAAAGACATTTCCAACAGTACAATCATTCATAAAAAATACAGTAATCTAAAATACAATAGCATAATATTGTAGCTCAAAACTCCACAAGTGGGGTGTAGGGGGGTAGCTTGTAGGGTGTGTTATAGAAAATCATTTCGCACACAGCTTCAAAAGGTCACGCAGTCTCACACCAATGTTTTAATGTACAACATGTTTTAGCATTGATAATGCTGACATAATCTTTTAGATATTTAAAGTATCCTACCTTCTTGACGAGTCTATAATAAATCGTAATGAGTTTAATCCTTGAAAAGGTTAGGTAGTTAGATTAGGTAGTTAGGTTAGGGTACGTAGTTAGGTTAAGTAGATGGGTTCGGATAGGTAGTTAGGTTAGATATTTTGGTCAGGGTAGGTAGTTAAGAATCTAATTCTCTCTAAGTTAGGTTGCTACGAAACCCTCCACGACCGACCCACCAGTGTGATAACAGCACAGACAGCCACTAGCATGACAGTGATGACAAACATGGCGATCCTGAGCCACCGACTGTCGCTGACCACACGACCAGCCTGGCCCTCGTCAGCATCCTCAGGGGTGGCAGAGCCCTGGGGGGCGCAGCCCTCGGCCCAGCTCACGTATACGAACACCAGGAGTGCCACCAGCGTCGGACCGTAGGCGCCATACAGGACCAGACCTCTGGAAAGCAAGATTGACGATTTAATTGAATTCTAATTTAATCCTTCCTCAAAAACATAACCAAAATAATACTACGGTGAAAAGAAAGGTGTGCAAATGACCAATTCCCCGAAAACTTGTTTGTTTTGCTGAAGGACCCCTAGGACATGGTTCATGAATTTAAATTGATAAAAAAGTCCACCTAAAAGAATATTATGAGCCTCAAGGTCCTTCAGATGGGTACCTACTCAAAATATACCATCGCTCCAACGAGCTGCAAAATAAAATTTAAGAAAAAAAAATAACCAAAATTGTTGTACCAGCTATATAATTATTTAGGCCTGTTTAAACAATGATTTATAAATTAATTGGACCGATTTTTTACTATTCTATATTTAGACAGAGTAATAATTTATTTAGTAACAAAAAATAAAATACATTTCATAATATTTGACTGAATTTAATGATTATGTATACAGAATAATTTATTTAGTAAAAATAAAATTAATGTTGGAAAATCTTATACTTTCGAATAAACAAAAAAAGGGGACTGAACTCATTTGCATCTGTTTATGATGCATTTTACGACTTTTAAAAGTTATATTATTTTCGTATCTTGCAGAGTATAAGTACATTACCTGCTATTTCACTTTTACACCTAAGAAAACAATATATGAACTAAAGCTAAATAACACAAAAGTGCAGTGTAAACCCTCGATTATCTTATAAAGCATATTCGTATTAGAAGGAGAAATAATCACGATAAATGCAAACCCCTTAAATTAGGAAAGTGACAAGCGAATTTTACATTATTCTGAAAGTTTTTAAGGTATCAAGGGGATTCGTGGGCGAATTGTGCATTTGAATAAAATCCAAAATATGTTTCCGGGGCAAAACGAATAATACTCTTTCGTCTTTCAAACAATATGTTTAGACAGTCAGGTAAATAAAACTAAAAAATTGTAAAGTGATTGTAAATGAAAACCATATAGAATTATTTACTTACTTAAATCAGGTTAATATATCTCCAAAATGCTTTAATATCAATTTTGTATGATTTCGTCTATTGTTTACTGTCCGAATATGCTTAATCATTCAACTGAAGGATTAGATGTCATTTAATAAAATTAATATTTTAAAATGGTTATAAAGAAAGTTCGCCAGTGTCACAGAAGCTTTGAAAGTGAACTGTAGAAATTAATCAAAAGCTAAGGGGGTGAAACCCTAAATGAAATAGCTTCTTTAATTACCATTCATCACTCCATTGGATCATAAGCTAATGACTAAATCATAAAAATATGTTCAGTTGGACGGGCGAAAAAGGATGTAAACAAGAAAACACGTAGTACATTAAGTATATAGAATATATATTACTTGGAGAACGCTGGATATTACTTTGAATATACTTTGAGTTATTTTGAAGAAGAAAAATCAAACGTGTAGATAAATTCATTTTTTCTATACAAATTCACATGCTGAACTGACCTCGGCACCATGAGGGCTTGCACCGCAGCCATGCTGAGGAACAGCACAGTGGCGCAGGCTATGTAGAACTTGAACTGCAGGTCTGGCTGTGACCTGTATGATGTTTCTTGGTCTCTTTTGTGAAACCAGAGCATAACAGGGTTGAGCTCCTCCGAGTTGAACCACTTTCTGTAACAACAATTGCACCTTTAAGTTAGGTTTTCCTAGGTGCGGAAGCGGAGCGCCACTGAGTGAGCGAAAAACCTTTTCTCCACACTTCGCTCTCCACCAGTAAACCTCAGCTTTAACACGACAATGACATAAAGATTATACGTGTCTATGGTTAAATATTTAGTAACAATTATACACTTCCCATCAAGGGTCAAACCTTGTAACTCCTAACTACACCTTAAAAGTGCTCTTAAAAACTCTTTTATCGTTCACATTCGTTTCAAACCATAAAAAGAATTATCAGTAACCAATAAATAATTAGGAAATACAATTTTATTAGCACTGAAGGACTACAATACTTTGACTGTGTACTTTAAAACATTAAATGCAATCGTTAAAGTTGTTTCTACAATTTGCTTCCGTATGATATTAATTCAAAACTCGGTATCACCAAATTCGAACTATTATTCAACTGACAGGCCAATTATGTGTTAACCATAAATACTTGAATAAGATTTCTAATTATATATATATATATATATAATTAATG
Source organism: Macrosteles quadrilineatus (assembly GCF_028750875.1). NCBI lineage: Eukaryota > Metazoa > Arthropoda > Insecta > Hemiptera > Cicadellidae > Macrosteles > Macrosteles quadrilineatus. Next base: position 62,314,467 of record NW_026542602.1, read on the forward strand.
ATTGCAGCCAACGTAAACACTGTGTATTTTACAGTTTGAAATCAAGTTAATTCCTTACCTGCATTCCAAACAGGTACTTTTGCTAGGTAGAAGATTCGATTCAATCATTGCAATACTCTGAAAAAAAACATGAATAAAGTATAGCATCAACATAACCTAATAATAGTTTACACTGTGAAGGTGGAATAGGAAAATAACACGTTACCAACTTATTGATAGCACAATTTGAGCTTATAATAGAAAAGTAATTGAGAAACAATACACATACAAATAAGAAGAGATTAATTTAAATATGAGCTTGAACACTACAACTCTTTTACGAAATCAACTAACTGTTAATTGTATTATTTAAACAATTCCTCAATTGTTTTTTAAACAATTTACTTACTCGTTTCTCTACACCAACTGTAGAATAAACGCAAAACACCTTAGTTGAAACAGTGGATTGTAACAGTGTATATTTTGTTTGTTAAATTGTTACGGTAGTAGTTTATTGACTCTGTTAATGCAGGCAAAACACACATTTGAATACCAGTTACACTTTCAACAAAGATTTTCAGAAATAATACATAATGATGCTTTTGGTTGCAATGAAATAAAGCTATCCAGATCAAGTTAAATTATATTTATTGGTTATATTTTGATTCCAATAGAGGGTTGAGCGTCCTTTGGAGAGGTAGGGAATTTTGAAAGGTATCAAACCTTTATAGGACTCATACACAGTTTTCTATAACACAAATTGTTTATTCAATTAAATTTATTACCAATTAAAGTGACAATTGTTGAGACAGGATACGTTTGACATTTTAGTTCACAATATGTATCTCAGAGTAAAATTACAAAAGTTACTGATTCTGCAAATTGAAACCTTTAATTATTGAACACTCAAATCAAAACCACTTTAACTTTGTTTATCAAGGAGTTTGTACTGTATTGTATGGAAAATTATTGAAATATCATTTCGGAAAGCATTATTATCGTCAGTAAATTTAACGTTTGTTCTTGAAACATCTCGAGATAAATCAAACAAAGAAATAGTCAGCTGTTTACGTACTATTATTTTTGAATGGAGATTCTCTATGCTAAATCATATGGAAGTGGATGGCAAAATAAAATTTTAAAGTTCAAAATAGACATCGCACAAAATGTAATAATAATCCAAACTGGGAAATACACAAAGCTTGAACTTCATGTCCCATTTCGTTTTACCAGAAACACCCCTTATCATAAAAAAATAAAACTATCGAAATGGGGTTTTTTGTCTGTCTTTTCGTATCGGAAAGTCCTCTGAACAAAATAATTTTAAGATGTTTAAAAAAGTCAATCTGTGAGTCTGATAGTATATCGAAATTCACCTAGATCTCTTTCCATAAGCTTTCATTTGTGAGACGGAACTTTAGGATTTTGACTGCCCTTTGGCAAGATGTTTGAAAGGAAAATGTTAGAATTAAGTTTATACAATCAGTACATATGTAAGCTAACATTTAAACCAATTGGGAATTACGAGTTAAGCTACTAAATACATAACCACTGACCGTAAGACCAATATTCTTTGCCAGGGTGCTCTCTGTGATGTTGGCGAAGGGTTTGTCTGCGCCCCAACATTCCACATACTTGGTCATCTTGCTGGAGCCTCTTCCTCTGTTGATCTGACCAGGAGTAGCATCCGAGTTGACCGCTAGTCCGTTCGTGCTGCACTCCTTCTTCTCGTCGCTTTTGTTGTCTTTCTAAAAAAAAATTACATTGATTAAGTATTAGTGAACACGTAGAAGTGATACAAAAATAGTAAAAAATTAAGTTTTGAAATACTGGATTGAGGGTATTAGTACCACTGTATACGTGTATCCCAATGATAGTGTTCTTCTGAACATTCTCTAATGTATAGTCGATCAATTTTACTATACGAACTTTTGAACGATTTAGGTGGAGTTTGAAATGTTAGAGTAGCATAGAAATAATAACACACAACGGAAATAATAAGACAGTGAAATAACACGAATCGAACTTTTTGTTTAGAAATGTGTCCAGCTATACTCAGCTCAGGTTAACCGTATTCTAAAGAAATACAGTGACATAGAACTGTGGTATAAGATTTAACATTTTTGAAGTTCAATGAGGGTGATATAAAAATATAAATGATCAGGTATAATTTGTATAACCTACAGATGGAGGTATGATCAGGTATGTTTCGATCTTGTGGTCAGCCAGGTATCCTTCTCTTTCTTCTCCGTGACCTGGCTCCACTTTAAATCTGTCGCTCAGCTGGTCCAGAGTAGCTCTAGTGATATGCACCCTCCTGGAACATGACAGTTGATTCAACAAAAATATCAGTAGTGCATATAATAATGCATTCATGTATAAATAAAACCCCATAGTTTTATCATCACATGGACGATGGAATGTCGTCTTGAAAATTGTCAGGTTTATTGAAATAAGCTTTGACCGGATGGGTTTTGCAAATAAATAACAATTGATGAACCAGCAACAATAATAATGGTTGGTACACCGGATGGTAATGAGTCAAATTGATAGACTCGTGTTTCCATTTTTGTTTAGTGGGCTATAACTAAGATTGTGCAAGGATAAAAACTTATACAAATTTCTGGCAGTATTTGGAATTATGTTGTAAGAAAGATAATGGAAAATTCACTAGACTAAAATGATAGCAATCGGTTAAAATACCAGTTCTGACAATAAAATGTTTATATAGCAAATAATCATGGTTACTATAATTGTGATCGGCAACATTAAAGCTTTCACATTATTTCAGGCTGGACCTGAGGGTTGCGGCATTATCACTTAGATAAAATCCATTGGTGATTTGTCGGGATTTGAACCCGGGACCTCAGGCACCGAAGTCCCGCGCTCTAGCCACTTGACCAGCTCGCTCCACCAATGACATATATTGGAAGATTAATCTTACACAAGGCCAATGGCACTACTCCACGTCATGTTCATTAATAAACAGGTTTTAGTCTTAAATATTAGCCTAATAATGAAAAAGTGTTATGCCTGAAATTGGGTTAGGCCCCTATACCTTATTCTACTATTTCGGTACGCTTATTCCACTATTTCCACTAACTAATTCCACGTGAAACTAAGTCAATAAATAAACAATTCTTTCTCTCCGCACCTTGAATGAATGTGTGCACCAGATTGTAGAAATAGGATGGCTATTTATAAAACCGCCATGACATCGCATAAAATGTGCAATTTATGCCTTCGACTTATGTCTTGACAAATTATCGTAGTTTATTTGTTCAAATGTGTATATTTTTTTACAGTTTTTAGGATTACGGCTTAATTTTATGTTAAACATACAATAAGCATATGAAATAAACCGTTTATTTTGTTAAAACAATTTGGAGGATAAGTATATGCAATACGTAATTCAATCATAATGATTAAGTATTATTAACTATTTCGGAACCATTTTATTTACCGATTCAACTATTGTATCCTTTTTCTAGAAGGTATTATAATTGACTTTGAATGGTAGACGACCTTCTATCTCATTGTACAACCTGAAACTTGACTTAGTTTTATTTTATTTATGTATTTATTGAGTTACATGTCAGTACATCATAATAACAGGACACATTGTCAATGAAAACTAATAGATACAAAAGAGCTAGTAGGAGTGGGAAGGTTTATTTATACCTAATTCCAGCAGTCCTTACAAATGTAAAAAAAAGATTTAGTCTTGAGCCATTCTTTTAAAGAAAGTCTATTTGTTTTATGTTGGTGACGTCGATTTTTAGAGTCGGCAAAATATTTATAATTTTTTTTGAGTAAAATTTCTAATTTGTGCTTTACTGTTTGGTTATAAAACCAGAGGTCGAGATGTTATTTATAGTAAATTTTGTATTTGCTAAAAGTATTTTGAAATAAGTGAAATAACACAGAAATTAGGAAACGAAAACATACTCTCTACAAGAACTGGGTGGAACTTACATCAAAATTGTCTTCAGATGATCAATAAACATGAAAAATCCATAAGGTATGCATAATGGAGTGTGTTTAATCTTTGGTATTATTTTTACCAAGACAATTACTAAATATTATACCAATGAAATGTTTGAATGACAGGCTTAGTTCAATATTAACTTTATTGAGATAAGGGGTAAAGTCTGACTCATCGGAAGTAGCGAACTTGACACCTCATTAACGTTAGAAAGCCTCTTTACCTTTATAACTCCAAAAGCTTACTCGCATGCACCTAATTAGATCTTCGAATAAAGGCTTCGTCATCTTTAGCAGGTTATAAACTTTCATATTACCATACAAATCTTCAGAAGTGAAAGATAAACCCATTATTTTCAACTAAGTACTTTTGAACTGATGCTCTATCTCTAGTAGTTAATTAAGTAAGATTACGCCTAAACAGATAATAGTCTTTACTATTACTGTACATGCTATTATCTAACTTTTATAAAGTAGTGTCCATACCACCCTCAGTTTTACCTAAATATACAACCGACAGAATATACAAAATACAGCGATTGTTATAACGAATCAGGTTGAAATTGATTATTACTTAAATTCATGTTGTAAAATAGGAGAAATAAGTACTGGAACTAATCGATACTATGCGATTACCATTTCTAAAGAGATCAAGGACTTTTCAAAAAAAGATTACTATCATAGAAAACGTTCTCGATCATAAACAAACAGTTTTAAATAAACAAATAGCCTAGTTTTTGGGATCATTTTGCAATTGAAATACGTTTATTCTCGTAGAATAACCTTTATGAAAACGTGATGATAATGGACCAAGTTTTGTTGCAATAATTTAATTGGAACAACTAACGCAATACTTTGCTAAGAGACTGAGTGGCAAAGTTTAGGAAAGGAGGTTGTTTGCTTAAGTGCACCAAACTCTCAGAAGTGTTACTGTTTCTGACAATTTAAGCGCATTCAAAATATTGACTCATGGGTAAAACTAGCAAACTACATTAGCAATTTAAACTACCAATAACACATTTAAATAGGCGTAAATTGTTATACTTTTATTCTTAAACATTACTTAGACCCAAGGGTAATAAATGAGGTCTAAGTGAGAATAAGAAACAGATATTTTGAAGTATAATATCTTTAGTATAATTGTTAAATATTATTAACAATATTATTATTATTATTATTATTATTATTATTATTATTATTAAATATTATTATTAACCTACGTACTTCTAATAGTTCGTTGAAATGTCACAACTACTCAGAAAAAATAGTGTGGTTGTATGTACCCTTTTATGTAATCTTTGAGTGCTAAAAACCAAAAGATGATAGGGATTTCCCTATTATAAGTTTTTACGTTTTGTAGAGGTTTATTAGGCTTTGTTTACACCGAAATGATTCGTTGATAGGTTCATAGGGGTAATCATGGGTAGTGTAGCTAGTACTGAGAGCTAGTCTACTGGTATAGCGCGGTCCCCAAGGTGCTCAGTTCAAATCCCAACAGTCACTAATGGGTTTTAGTTATGTGCCAATGACGCAATCCTAGGTTGCATAACCATGCATGGTCTGGTTGCATGGTCTGTATGATATAACCTGTCTCATGTCCCTACATCTATTTGGAACTGACCAATGGTAAATTGATAAAAATAAAATAAACCAAATAATAAAAAATAAATAAAAAAACACAATTTTAAAGCACATCAACCAAACGTTTATTTATCTCGTGATCTTTCTCGTGAAATGCCTCTGGTTTAGAAAAAAAATGGTTTAAGGGTTCAGGAGACAGGTTCCATCATACAGACTATAGATGAGGTTCCTTGGGGTCTTCGCCCACCACTTCCAGAAAAACGGTATTTATAATTTTGACGGAATCCACTACTTATGGTACTTTCCCAGCAATAAAAGATTGACAGTTTGACCTTGAGAGGTCAAAATATTTTTAGTTGTTTTAAACTGAACCCAGCTGTCTTGGATCATTTTAAATCATTAGTACAGGCTAAGAAACTTTGGCCTTAGTCAATGCCAAACATAAGTCATCTTACTCCATTCCACATCAAATGTTCACTCAATTTTGGTTTGGAATGCACGAAGCTGTGTCTCAATTTTTAATTGTAACAATAATAATTTTCAGCTTACCCAGGTTTGCCACCAGACTCCATGTGATTGGCTAGAGTGACGTCATCACTCCAGACGTCGAATTGCCACTTTCGCAGCCCCAGTACTCCGCACAACACATTGCCCGTGTGGATACCTATCCTCATGTCAACGTTGAAACCAGTGGCCTCTCTAACAAATCTGAACAGAGATAAAATGTAATATTTTAATTTTTAAGTTAGCCTCTGTAAAAATGTTTTAATATTGATTAAACGTTTTAAACATGGTTTGTATGTATGTCAAATTTCACAACAAGTTTTATAAACATACTCGAAAAACGATAGTTTTCAGTTTCAAAGTTCAATCTTAGTTGCTTAAATCACACAAGAAATAGCCTTACTGTATTAAGTATATAGATAGATGACAGATTCAAACGCTACTGTACCTGATGGCGTCTATCATCTGTAGCCCCATGTTGACACAGTTGTACGCGTGGTTGGGTCTTGACACAGGCAATCCTGACACACAGTAGTAGCAGTCGCCCAGGATCTTTATACGCATGCATTGGTTATCCTGGGAAAACATACAGCATTGTGAATAGTCAGTAAATTAACAACATTGAAAACTTACTTATACTTGAGAGAGGACATATAATATGGGTGAAAACGAAATATAGATTAAGTTTTTGTAAATGTGATTGTTTAGTTTATACAAAACGTATCAAATAACAGTTTTGTTTAATAAGGTGGTAAAACCTCTTGTCAGCTACAAAACAGATTTTCTTGACTAGACAAAATCAAATTGAATAAAAAATTAAGACTATGTCGCAAACACACTTGAAGTTTCTCACAAATAGAGCTATTTAATAGAAAAATCAACAATGTTTTCCCACAAAATATTTCTAAATGAGAATATAATTTCGATTTAAAGAGTAAACTTGTTTTAGTCTAATAACAATTTGAAACATTTTTACACTAACTGTTGACTCTCAAGACGGTAAATTCATATCCAAAATTGTAAGTGGTGATCGATGTCGATTGGACACTCCAATAGTTATCAGAATCAACAGGTGAATGTGAATGATATAAATTTATGAGAAGACTTTGACCAATGAACTATTTCAACTCTTGCACCTGAATTGAGTTATCGCATTTGTCGTAGAATTTTTGCTTAACATGATTCCAATTGATACTATTTGAATAACATTTTGAACTGATTACCTGAGCTAATTGATCGAATCGACCAAACAACTCGTTCAGCGTCTTGACCAAGTCTGAAGCACTGAGCTGTTCCGATAAAGGTGTGAAGTTTACAATGTCAGCGTAAAGTATGCTGAAAATTAATACTTAGTATTAGATATGTCACTTGAAGTCTTTTGTCACTTGAAGCTCATGGGAAATTGTTATTGAGTTGGTATTCAAAACGTGCTTACACAATTGAACATATTTAATTTAAATGGAACTTTCAACGCAATCCAACCAACTTATTAACTTACACAGTAAAAAGAGTCCTGTTCAATAGGGTAGAATTATTTATAGTGGAAATGTATACAATCTTATACAATGATCAACATTTTTTTATGCAAAGAGTGTTTTAATGCTTCGACTACTGCAACTCCTAAACATTCCAGCGTAGTTGTTATTAAAACAGTTTTAGTTTCAAACCTGTTAGTTCAATAAAATAAAATTTAAAACTAATTTATTCCAATAACTAAATCAGTTTTGGATATTTTTCGTAATCATTTTGAGAAGAATAACAAAAGAATATAGACTATAAGACAAATTACACTTTTAAAAATCATGCACTGTTAGAAATGGCGGCAACCCTAATACCATAGAATGAATTTGTAAAATAATAAAATAAATGAGATAATATTAAAGTTTGAAAAGAGAAGAGACTAACTGAGTGAGAACAGGTTTAATGAAACAGCATTGCGTTTTGAAAGTTTTTGATCCTAAAGTTTTGTCGCTCGCATATTCAACATTACTGTGGCAATTCATTATTGTAGACTTTAATAACAGAGGCGGAATTCCATAAAAAGTACTAACTTTAAAACGAGTTTAAACGCCTTCCAAGTTTGCCAGATTAGTACTTGGCGAAACTGTCTTTACACTTTAAACGAATTTGCTTCTGACAGATAGGCTGGCGTGATTATAATAAATCTTTCCCAGTTTCATTGAGATTATATTGCAAATTGGAATTTAATATTTTTTGTAACCTTAGTGTTTAAGGAAAATATGTGGTTCGGATTCCACTATAAACTGTAGGTACCTTAGTTGCCATTGGTTGTATGGTTAATTAACAGCTGTGTCTAAGGAACATGTCGGCCTTAGTCACTAACAAGAGTACAAGATCGCACCACTCATCCTTTACTCATCTCCATTTATACTAGCCTTGGTATGGACCATAAACATAAACAAAAATATGTCACTGTTAAAATAAAATGGAACTCTCTAAATCATAACTTAATGGTAAGTATAATATCCGGGCCAGGAAAGTCATTAGTTTAACTTTATGATCCATACAGGTTCTGTTCAATTCGTGATACTTGGCTTTAAATATCCACCTTCGTCACTATTTCAGTTAAAAGAACTACAAGCTTTAGGAAGTGGAAGATCACATAAAATGTCAAACAATAAAATATAAAAAATTAAAAACACAAACTTAATAAAACAAGAATGTAAGATGGTTGAAATGTCAGGGTTTCGGCCATTCTATCGCAAATACGTTAAAATGCCACAGGAAAACACATGATTAAGACTAAAATTAAATGCAATATATATAAAAAAAAAACGTTCACTTTTAGAACCTTTTGTTCTCAAATACTTATCGAAGTTAAGAACTATTTTTGTAAACAATGATTGATAAAATTTTTCGCGAAACTCAATGTAATACCAAATATGAGCGGATTTGAAAAATGACAATGAATGATGAAAAAAGGGATCCTTTCTGACAAAAAAGGACGAATGTGTAATCGTTTTTTAATACATCGAATATAGGCTAATTGTAATCTAGTGTTTTCCCATGCTATTTTTACGTATTTGGGAGAACGGCTTAAAACCTGGGATTTAAATTCCCATGTTTAATACTTTTATCGAAGTTGTTAGATTTTATATTCTAAACTTGCCAATAAAACTAAATACCTACCTTACATTGTTGTGACGTTGGACATACATTTCGTGGAACCTTGTCTGTTTGTTGGATATGTCTTGACAAGCGTCCGCCATCTTGAGCATTATGCTGCGCTTCACCTAAAAAGAAAATGTCTTAAAACATGAACTGATGCGTATAAGGTTAAGCATTATATTTCAGTTTCGGCGTTAGTGAATTATTTATGTTTATTCGATATTGCGTTCCCCTTATTTTAATTATTTCTTGGAAAATACCAAAGTACGAGACAGTATAGTTTATTGCATTCCTCGATTTTTGTTTCTAAAAGTTTTTTTGAGGGCACTTGGGCTTTGGTGATGTTTTTTCTATACAAGTAAAACAAAACTTTCGAGGAACAACGGAAACCATGAATATTAGGTCTACTTGGAAGTTAGATAATTTATAGAAAATGTATTGTATTACAAGCCATTGCAGCATCCTCCTTCAGCGTGGAATAATATTTTTCACAACTCCTTACGTCATGAAGTCTGTAGTTTGTAAACATGTTGACAAAATGACCAAAGCTCTACTGATCCTCCCCAAGTCTTCATCTCTGCAGGGATCCTAGTTGTTATTCCGTGCACTTTAAAATTATGTATTTTGTAACTATTAACCATAACATCGTCTTTATTATACAATCTATTTCTTAACTTTTAATAAATTGAAGCAAATTTAATAATGGGGGACCCATAGCTTGGTGATTTCTATAACTAATTGGCGGAGGCCCATAATTTGGTGATTCCTATAACTGATTGGCCGAGGCCCATAATTTGGTGATTATTTCTATAACTGATTGGTGGAGGCCCATAATTTGCTGATTTATATAACTGATTGGTGGAGACCAATTATTTGGTGATTCTATAACTGATTGGTGGACGCCCATAATTTGGTGATTATTTCTATAACTGATTGGTGGAGATAAATTATTTGGTGATTCTATAACTGATTGGTGGACGCCCATAATTAAGTGATATCTATAACAGATTAGTGGTGGTCCCATTATTTGGTGATTTCTATAACTGATTGGTGGTGGCCCATAATTTAATGATTTCTATAACTGATTAGTGGATGTCCCATTGTTTGGTGATTTCTATAACTGATTGGTGGACACCCATAATTTAGTGATTTCTATTAGTGGAGTTCCCATTATTTGGTGATTTCTATAACTGATTGGTGGGGGCCCACAATTTGCTGATTTATATAACTGATTGGCGAAGGCCCAAAGTTTGATGATTTCTATAACTAACTGATTGTTTGAGATCCATAATTTTGTAATTTATACAATCAACACTTCTATACTGTACCTCTGCAGCTATGTAGGCAGGGATGACGCTGAGCAGCAGCTGTTCTTGTTGTTCCTTCTCGCACTCTAGTTTGACCCTGGACTCTATACAAGTCCTGGTCCCTACGAAGGTCCTTTCATGGGCTGCTTCTGTCATCAGGCGATAGTAAAACCCAGCGACGCTTCCGGAGACTAGGAATACAAGTTCTGCCAACAGCTGGAAACAATGTTTGAAAATTTAATATTTTTTGATAAATAATAGTAGTGTACGATTAAAGTTTGATTAGATTTTCAATGCCTAAGACTGGACCCACCTGATGATGATTGGGATTTTAAAATAACAGTTAACCAAAGAACAGACGTTCGTAACCAGTAACAAAGGCAAAAAACATCACTCTTTGCACACTAGTATTTCAGTTACGTTCATTCGGCTTAAAATAGCTGCTCCTGTAAGTAAAATCAAGAACAAATTGAAAATTGTGAGAAAAAAACTTTCTATCTTAATATTTGGTTTAAAAATCTGTACCAAAAATAAAATAAATTGAAAATATTAATCAATTTCAATGTGACATTTTCATACGCACGAGTTTAATTTGTTATGTTAGTATGAGAAGATAAAATACAACCATGCAAGTTGATAATGGTGTTTACATCTTTATTTCCAAAAATGTTGTTGATAAATACGCGTTTTATTGTAAAATTATAATATTTCAATAAAAAACCTAGTGAACTTTCGTCGTGGAAGTAAGTTGTTTTGATAAAAATATGAAAGTGATACGTGATATGAGAGGTAGGAAGCACACAAGGATTTTCCAACCCTGAACACGTTCCAACAAACCTTTCAAGTCCGTCAACGTACTGTTATTTGATACTTTGTCTTGATAAAACTTAATAGTTTGGACGCTAATCATTCGGCTAATGTAGACCCGGTTAGTTTGATTTTAGTTTGTTAAATGTTTATAAATATTTCCTCTGAATTGATACACTTTGTGCACAAAAAGAAATCGCACTAATCATTTTTACTTGGCTAATTTTAGGTGGTAGATATCCTCGTGAAAGTATACGTTATATAAAATTTTTAAACACATTTTTGTAACTTAGTGTTTACATATTTTGCTTTGAAGGTTTTAAAAGTTGATGTATTAAACTAAATTTAATCTAAAACCTTTTCATTCACCTTTTTAAGTTTGCACGCATACAGGATATTATTTTATGGTCAAGTATACCATTGACCAAATCATTAATACTTCTTTTTAGCTCCTGACGTGATTTTTTAAGGTAAAAAAGGCAATTTGTAGGCAAAGTAAGGTCAATTTGAGACAATAATATACCTCTGTCAAATAGTTCAACGATGGAGATATCTCAGTAGCTTACATGTTTTGTTGTGAAGACAATACTTTTTAAGCTTGTAACTCGTTAAAAATACAATTCAAACAAATACAACACGAACATAAAAACTATAAAAATCCACAAACATTTAGGCAGTGCTGTTGTAATGATGAATTAGTCCAGCGTGGCACGGGGTTGGCTTTATAAGGGTTTCCGAAGAGTTACGAGCTTTAAAAATGTCGACTTTGCAATGAAACAATTTAAGCTACTCCTCGTTTGGAGTATTGTAAAATCGACGGAGTTATGAAAAAACAATGTTGTCAAATAGTCTAGAGAACAGAAACATACAGTTTATTCTAACATTTTTTTATTTTAAGCCAATAAGAGGGTTGTTTTAAGTATATTTGAAGCCACAAAAAATTATTTTTTACCTGTGTGTACAGTCTGAAGTCATCCAGTGTACGATGACTCCTCACAGCAGACACCCCCACATGTCCAGCAGTCACCAAGGCTGCCAACCCAACAGACACGGCCCTGGACACTGGTAGGACCGTGTGGGTGACGACTACAAGGGCAAACAGCAGCAGAGGGACACAGGGGCCGCCCAGGGCGACCACGCCGCCGCCCAGGGAGGCTATAGCCGCCACTCCCAGGACCAGCATGGCGGTGGTCAGTTGGGCGGCCACTGAGATGACCAGGGTGATGACTGTGAGGCCCCCGCATATTGAGAGTGGTAGTAAAAGATGACCCATGTCCTAGAAAAAATGCATTATAGTCTGTATGGTGGAATATGTATCCTGACCATCCGTCTACCTGGGACTAGCCCGGGCCTTAAGTCTTTGGATCCCCAGTTTCTTTTGGTCAAAGGTTTTTATGATATAACGTAGCATTTTAGTGGTAGTATAAAAAAAGACATACTCTGCTACGTTAACCTTTTCATAAATTTTTGTTTTAGTAAATATATTTATGAATAGTAAAACTATTTTTTGTCAGATTACCATTAAGTATACTTATAGTAAGTATTTTCATATAATTTTCTTGATTTGTGCATAAAATATGTTATTTATATTGACTGTTATGCTATTATTTAATTTTCCTAGAGACAACGCGAAGAGGTAAGCAAAATGGCATACATTATACATTATTTTCTCCTTCCTGTAAGAAAACTATATTTTGTTCCTTCTCATACTATCATGACGAAATCTTCTAGTATACTATATGATTTGCCTTTGATTTTTCTTGTTTACTTTAAACCTGATCAATTTCCTCACTCGACAAAGTATCCCCATTCCTAATATTATCTGATTTCTGGACACAGGCGTAAAACATTTCTTGCACAAAGACCAACTTTGTTGAAGTTAGCTTTGTGTGGACTTTGTGTGAGCTTTGTTGTTTGACAAAGGCTTACTCTGATCTTTGATGTTTGGCATCCAAAACAACGTAGTCTGATTGCACCAAGTCCTTTAGTCAAAGTTTATGTTCAAAGGTCACATAAAGGGAAGAGGAGTGCGTCGATACGGCAATCGGCAATCCCTAGGTAGCAATCATTTATCTGAATAATTTAGAAGGCCTTGATGGTAGCGATCGATTCATGATGCTAAGTACATGTGGTTTAAAACTGTAGCTATGAAACAACAGTTGGAGTTATGTACAGTCAGTGTGGGATTGTTAGTTTTGTTAGGTTTGTGAATACAATTATTCATGTTACAATTTTACAATGAATAGGATACGTTCACCAAAATGACTATAAATACTTAAAAAGGGGCACACTGCTAACAGAAATGGTTTCAACTGTGTTAAAAGCTAATTTTCAATGCTTATCGGAGGGAAAAAAACTTTAAGGTGGTGAAATAAAAAGACTGGTGTAAAAAATATAAGTTATAAACTTTGTTAGTATGTTTTACTTCCAGTACTTTAGTTCACAATTTAAGTTTATATGTGCCTCATCATAAATACATTTTCCTAATTCAATGAATAGACTACATAAACTTGAATAACCATAAGTCCTTAGCACCTGAATACGTTTTGACAAACAATGAATAAAATATTTATTTTAAAACCTAGTGCTTTTTTTCTGTACCACCCTCACATCCTAGGACACTAGTTCAACCCCGGAACTCTTCTAACATTACTTCAGGCTGTTCCTAGAGAGTTGCGGCATTATCACATTATAATCCATTGGTGATTGGCAGGATTTGAACCCAGGACCTCAGGCACCGAAGCCCTGCGATGTACTTCTAGACGAGCTCGCTCCCCAGTAAATCGGTGCTTAAGCTTACTATACACCTACAGTCTACTGTATTCGGTTTAAATATCATTCATTTTTGTTCTTAACTAATTACTTTTACGTACAGAGTACTTACGAATGAGAAATAGAAGAATGTGAGGACTATAGAGGCTGCAGCACAACTGATGGTAGCCACTGCTAAGCTGGATACGAACAGGGCGTGCTTCAGCCTTACACAGTACCTCCGATACAGGTCTTCTAGCTCCATGGTGTATCTGGGAATTTGGAAGAAAACATAGTAGATGTAAACAGAATAAGCGATAGCAAAATCCCCACAAGGCCACGGCGAGACAAAAGTGGCAACGTCGCAATCCCGGCCCACTGAAACGTTTGTTATTACAGAGATAAGTATGCCAATAGGCCGGTGCGACGTTGCCACACACCAACGCCGTAGCGTACAGGCTTTGGCGATAGTCATATTCCCTATACATCTGATTAATATGAAGTCAATTCAACACTAAGTAATTTTCAAATCTTTGATAGAATCTTTGGACGAAGATAATGACTGCTCTTTTCGTTTTGGCATTTGGCCTGATAATGGCCAGTCACCATCAGTAACAAAGTTACTCCAAGCATTAACTGATTCATTTCCCATGACCCATGCTTGGTTAAAAATGAGCAATATATCGATTACTTAACATAATGTTATTTTATTTATTGAAAACCATTAAAACAATCGTCCGCAAGACATATTTTAAGAGCGTGAATCCATTGACTTCACACGCTAACCTTTGGACGAAGGAATCATTCACGGTAAACAATTTAGAGCTAAAACGGGCAACGAGTAGACATAATTTAAAATAACTTGTTATAAACGGTTATAACTCATCAGCAACTTAGGGGGATATTCGGCGTTGATTTGATTAACAACTTCGAATCACCACAATAACTCAATATACAAAATGTAAAATGTAAAAAAAGTAAACACATCTGATCGAGTAAGATAAACACCACTTTTCCAACCAACCTGTCCGCACAGAAAATAGTCTGAATACATGCAATCTACCAAATGTTGTTTGCACGATAATCAATTTAGCCTGTAAATGTGTCGGTTGCACCAAACCCCATTACCCCTGAGTACAGTATGTACAATGTGTATTATGTCTTGCTGTGTTGCGAGGTTACATGGTCAAATATTCATGCCTAACTCGCTTTGAGACAGTAACTAGGTTTGTGACCACACTAAAATTACACTACAGCCTACCTTGCTGGGGGAGCGCAAAGGTTACATGGCAAACTGGAACCTGAGAGCCATCTTTGATGGTGATTTTTCGTTCGAGAATTTTTTTACGAATTAACGTATATCCTTAGAGGATAGTCAGTAATATGTGTAGGTTAATAGGTTCAATGATGGAACCTTAGACTTACGCTCCTTAGGCATATCTTAAACTGTAAGTGAAAAAAATAAAGTACAGATGTTTCCACTAAATGGCTATCAGTAACATTTTTCTGAAATAAACTTTTTATATGTAAATCAACAAAAGTTTAAGACAATGAAAACACTTCAAATCTAACAACACAAAACCTGTTTAATTTTAAGTGAATTTAGCAGTGAAGATATTTTAAAGGTTGATGGTGATTCAGAAGAGCCACAAATCAAACTGATAACAAAGTTTTGTAAATTTGTACGTTCCTTTAAATGTTAAAATCTTATCCAACTTAATATGGAAATAGCAAACGTATTGAACGCACAAGTTATCATGTGAATTAATGCTATTTGGGAACCAAGCTGTGTATTTTAGTCATTAGTTTTTATAATGGAATGTAAAATCCATTGGTAATTTCCCTTAACTAACCTATTCCTAAAGCTTTTTCTAAAGTCAGATCAAATGAAAAAAAGGCAAAACAATCGTTTAAATAATATACACTAAACTTTTAGTTTGTTTATGAAAAAATCCGTTTTGTAAATTTTTGATTTTCAATGTAAGTTTTAGAAGAAAACTAGAGAATATCAAATATGGAATTTACAAAAAAATATCTGGAGTAGGAGAGCAAATATTCATGAGATAGGGAGAACCCCAAGTTATCACTTCAGATATCAATATATCGCCGCGCTGGTCTCATTTGTATTGGTAAAGTAACTCCTCCTGGGCAGACTGAAGTGAGCTTGGCCAACTCAATCATTCCGCTGAACCCGCGTGAAACCGTGGTTTTTTTAAATTGTCCATGTATCTTTAATAATTAAACTCTCTTCATTAACCTAATTACAGACATAGCACATGTACATGACATTACAGATGTAGGAAAATTGTAGGTTTTTGAAGATTTGAATAGTTTAAGTTTCTTTGTTGAATAATTTATTTTATTTTAATAAAAAAAAAACATTTTTGTGTACTTAAAATTGCCAATCTACGTAAATAACCTACAATAAAAGAGTAAAATAAATAATAAATAATAATATCAAGTAAAAAACAAAAAAAATAAACTAAAGTAAAAAGTAAACAATAAAATAAAGTAAAAAAATAAAACAAAAGAATTAACCAAAAAAACAAATAAAATATAATAAAACAAGTAAAATAATTTGTCCCCTGAAGATAGAAAGAGGGGAAATTATTCATGGATAAGCGAAATTCAGCAAATTTTTAGTAGAATGGTAAATAATAACAAAAAAGACATTTTTTCAGGTGTTTCGTAAATAAATAAAAACATTATGGATTCCAGCCAAAAGTTGGTCATAAATAAGAATGATATACGTACGACGTACAGTACAGTTATAAAGAAGGTCTTTGCACCATTTGCTTGGGTTATTACCTATAATAATAAAGATAGGAAGAGGAGAAAAATGTGGGAAAATACTGCCGATTTGTACTAGATACTTGTCATTTGACACTGTTCTTGGTCTTGGGCAAAACCCGCGGAAACAAAGTAAAAGATCGTATTTAAAAATGTCAACCTCCCCCCTCCTCAAAGAAATTATATTCTCCACATATGTTTATTTTGGAGAATAATATTGAAATTTACTCACTTTAGTATGGTGATCTAAATCCCTATGGAATTTAGAAACAAGAAGGAGAATTAAATTAAACACGTGAAGACCGTGAAAGTTAGTAATATTTTCAAACTTTAAACTTCAAAAATTTAAAATGGTGGACGGCAGAAAACGCCTTATCATTTATGGGCTCTAACGGGATGACGGTGTGTGGTATGTAAAAAGGACAGCGAAAGCAACTTCTCATTTTTGATGATCTACAAATTTGTAACAACTATTTTTTGTACATTCGTAAATAAAAAAATTGTATCTTTAGATTTTACAAACATTGTTAAAGCTTTCTGTAAAATTATACATTACAAAAATGAACAATTCTGTTTTACGCCTAATGCTATTGTTTCGTGATGAACAACTGGAAATGATTCATATCACAAGTTACAGTCACAACTCACAACACTACGTGAAAAGTGATATTGGCACGACATTTGATATCACATTTCTGATCAAATGTCATGTTTTGGTCTCATCAGTTTGGTCCTTTTTCGTTGTAATAGTATAGTAATAATATATTACAACGGTAAACCTTAATATACAAAACTTGGCCAAATCGATACTTTATGAGCTTTAGGATAAAGTATATTGTATACAGTATAAAAGGATATTTATTGGTTAAAACTTTTATACGTGGCCATAATGCTAGGAAACTTACATTTACGTGATAAATTATTTATCCTTATGCCTGGACTACAAAAGAATTATTTATTCATAATTTTTTTTTAGGAAATGTAAAGGGAGTATTTTATAAATAATATTGTTTAAATATATTTTGTAATATAGTTACATAATAAATTAAGAATATTGATTGATTACTCTTAACAAACCAATAGAACGACGATAATTCATAAATAACCAATGACATATTTAACTGAATACATTTAAGGTAAATGAAAAATATTAGTGCACCTCAATAACAATTTTACATTTACATCGCAAATATAGAATATTTCGGTAAATGCGATATATCGGTTTAAAAGCTGGACGATGATATGTTGTGATAAAGTCAGATAAAACAATAATCCGTTTGTTAATTGACATCTGCTGAAAATCTGTCGATTATTTTAATCGAGTTTCAACTAGGTTTTTAGCATTCTGCATCACCACCATTCCAGAGGAATACAATAATTTTAAATAGATTGAACAATTAATACATGACTAATATACAGCAATATCGATTACAAAAACACTTAAAAGGTAAGATAAATTAGTAACTTAAGAACATTTAACTAATAATCTACAAACATCACACTGTATGTTTTACATTAATTTGTGTTACTTTTTTATAAAACTTCCCATTTTAATCATACACATAACACTAAATCACGGGGAATTGGAATTTATTAGGTTTACGTATTTTAACTATTTCAAGATAGTTTATAAAAAAAGGTGATTAAGATGATCGGTTCCAAACATTTAATTCAGGACTTTAAAGCATGTTTTGTTTTAACTTGTTTTAATGTTAACCAAAGTTGAGTTTTTAGGGTTGTTCAATGCTAAACAAATTTGAAACATAAAACGTATGTTAGAAAATATCTTGACACAAAGACCTGTTGACTGATCACCTCAAATTTCAATAGGAAATATAAAAAAACTGATACAATCATTAAATCAAATGCATAAAATTAGTTATTTTTGTTATTTACACTACAGTACATATTAATGAGTATTTTTGTATATACATTGTATTACATACACATGAAATATATAACTAATATAGTATCAACATCATCGTGTTTTCCATGATTTTGTTACTTTTAGTCATTTTCTTAATTATTTAAATACCAATTCTTCCCTACTGCCTCAATAATGGAAATAACAAGTTTTTTGTGTAAATTTTTACGGCAAAAATAAATAAGGTGTTTAAAAACGGTCACATTGTTTAAAGAGAAATGGAAAAATAAATGCAATCGGAACTATTGACAGACGAAGGTGGCAACGAGGGTCTCGTATATTTTCATTCATAAATTCCAGAGGGATATGAATCGGAAATATTACACACGGTTACATTTTTCAGACCTACCTTTTTCACTATACGGAAAATCCATTGAAACAAGGTTTTTTTAGTATAATTCAATGAGATAATTTTGTATACTACTAATTGTATAATAAGAAAGCCAAATAGTTAATGTTACTCTATTATTGAATGAAGTTATTAATATGCAAACTGCTCATATTTTATGTAGGTTTTAAACGTAAACCTGCAATCATTGTAATCATAAATTCTTTATATTTTATCACACTGATCAACTATTTCGAACTGTTATAATTTACAGCTATTAGTTTAAAGGTTTAAGTGCTAGGTAATTACATGGAAAATAGGTAAAACCCTATGAATTCGGCACATAGTTCTTAAGTATAAAATTTAAGTTATATCTCCTATTTCGTGATGAATGTTAATCAATTTTCTTAACAATTAATCTTGAAACAAACTACCTAATTATGTGTCGTAAATAACTAAGATTCTTATGGTAAACGCTTTGTGCCAACAGATGGTGTGTAAATCTCCTTATATAAAAATATCTTCAACTTTCTGTCCGTGAAAAAAAACCGACTACCGGTACTCTAAAACGTCATTACAAATACTTATAACTTATATAATAGTTTATTATTTATTTATATTACAATAGATGCATTTAACAAATAAAATGTTAGTACATACCTTTAGTTTTCCTACTTAAGCCGAGTCATGGTCTTTTCCAACAAAGCAGCGTTAGGCCCCTGTAAAAAGTACATAAATAAATAGTTTTAACTTTAAGTTCAAAGTTATTCTAAATTAAAATTAATAACAACTTCTAAAACCTTAACTTTCAAATATCAATGTACAAATAACTAAAGTTAAATGTTTAAACCTGCATTATTATTTTTTTATACGTTTATTTTTATTTTGTAATGTAATTTTAAAACTTTAAGTATTCTAAAAACGGTGGCAACGTAGTTTCCAGAGGAATTAAAAATGAACCATAGTTTGAGAAAGAATACGCCTATAAAGGGTTATGAAAGAATTTGTATTTATTAAAATGTATTTTACTCAATAAGTCCCTCAAATAGCTTAAAAGCGAATATTTGGTATGATTATTTCATAAATTAAAAATCTATTAATACTCTATAACACAATAAAATAAAGCCCAAAACCAATTCATACCACAGAGTTTTAATTGAATGTCACAAGCGATTATACAAACTAAGCACTTTAAAAGCATCAAATAGTACGAAGCTTTTACTGGGATGTTGTGATTCTTTGTTTAGCCGTAATGGACCATTCAAGCCACCGTGTTGACCGTATTTTTCAATTGTTGGGCTTAGTTTTATCCTAAAGTTAAATTTAGTGTTTTAGTTGCGGGAACGCTCTTGCGTAGGTTTTCATTTAAAGTAGAATCATTTGAGTTGTTTTGTCGGGAAAATATAAACCGAAATGGATGCCAAATAAATAACCTAAGGTGTGGTGTTAATACAATTATTCAATTTTTTGTAAGCAGCTGGATATCTTTTCAATTTATTGAAATTATTAGCAATAATTTATACATAGGTAAAAGGGGGAAATTGTTAATTTTTCGCGGGGTAAAAGCGTAGGAGTCCAGGATGGAAGCTCTACATTTTTTACCTGAAAACACATTTCGTAGTCAAAGTAATTTTTGAGACGGATTAACAATCATATTTTCATAGGCCAGGTCAAATAAAGATATATTCATTTAAAAATTTGTATTAAAAATACAAAATAATGTAGGATACAATTATATACATGATGTAACATATTTCAATGTTAAGCTAAAATACCTGTATATTAACGGGCAGCAATACATTTTTTCATTTTTTTTACTTGACTTTTGTACTTTATTGACAAAGACTTCCTGTTTCTTATTTTTCTTCAAACAACAAATAGTTAGTTGAATAAATCCGTAACAGCTGAAGATATTTAAAAATTAAGGAAACATTTTGGGAGAAAAAGGGGGAAAAGCGACTTTTCCGTTTCCTGAATTAATAATCCTGAGGAATAGTGGTCTTAGGAAAAATATAAGTTCATCATAGGTTAAATAATGGCATAGTAAGATAAAACCACGATCTTACAGGTTTTATTTTAAAATCACTAATATAACTGTGGATATTCATATACCATCCAAAAGTTTATTCGATTTTGCTAAATTAATATGCATAAATTATTATTTGCTACTAACTTTGTACAGAAATCAGAAAATTTTTGTCGTCTTCAAATAAACAAATCGATATTTTTTACCGTACAAAAACTTTTGAAAAGTCGTCCAGGCAAAGCAAGTTGTGAGACATTCTTTAATTTTATCTTTTTTAATAATTTATGTTCATAAGATAGAAGAAATATGATACTCGTAAATGTTAATGGTGCGTCAACATTAACATGTATTTGTCTCGGAAAACATAAATACCTCACAGTAAATTTTAGAGCTGCTTTCAGAAAGGCAAATTAATACACCGTGTTTTTATTACAAACATTATCATTTTAACACTTGGTAGTAAATATTAGAGACTAATAGATGTTATAAATTGGGGTTATTCATATTATCAATGGGGTGCAACAAATGTGTTTCCTTGCCAAGATTTGAGTCATCGTTACGGGACGTTTGCCAAGTAAATATTGGGTCCGATTTTTATATTTGTAACGGAAAATATCTACCTAGAACTGCAGGATTTTATCAATAGACTCAATGTTAGAGTGTTTTGGGAATAAAAGTAACCAAAATATTTATTATTTGCCATATTTGATCAAACTTACATCATATAGACAAACTCCTAATCCACAAACTATATTAAAGAATGATCGCTGTTGCATTTACAATTTAAGTGATTAAATAATAGACAGGGTATCACGTAAGTAAACAAACTCAAAAAAATAAATCTATGGGTAAAAAAAAAACTAATTGTTTTTCAAAATGATTTGTTAACCAGATATCCACAGTTTTGGACTTTTTACATACAAGTTTTTTTTTTTCTTAGTTGTTTCCACCGATCTTTATGAAACTTGCTATGTGTGTTCAGGTAGAAAAGAGTGATATGTTAAGAAATTAAGAACAAGTTAAATATTATGCTATTTAGTTAAGCAATAAGGTGAAATTAATTATGAGGTGTATTCTCACTAGCTTAGCCTTATATTTTTATCTAATTTTTCCAACAGAAAGGCGTTATTTTTTGGACTTTTTTTTTTCAATATTTTCGGTCTTGGAGTCGTTTCAAAGCGTATTCTAAGTGATAATAAATATCTTTAGTTCAATATTTAATTGTATGTAGCCTACGGCAAATTTACAACAGTAAATGTCATGGTTTTGTTTTAATTTCCTCTATTTATGTCGGTTTGTTAGGAAATCAGTTTTTGTGGACAAACTCAATTTCAGCGGCGGTAACATGGGTTTACGCTGAAATCGTGGATTTATTTTGTCCAAAGCGTTCAAGCCCGACCAAGCTGAAAGTCCACCTGATCCGTTTGTTTTGTATTTTAAATATTTTTTCTTCGTATGTGGGCTTAAGATAAATTTGAATTGTATTTCAACATATGTCTGTTTTATGTAGTATATTGTTATTTTTTACAATCTGAGAACCGGTTTTAAGAAATTTTATGGGAAAAATTAATCATGTCACTGATATCAATTCAAGATTTACACTGGTTTTTTATCCATGAAATAATAAAATAATATAAAAAATTCATCTTTAAACATGTAATCTTAAAAATACTTTACATTTATAAAACAGCAAGAGTCAAAAACTATCAATAGCTTTAAATAAAAAAAAAAAAAAGTTGCATGGGAATTATTAATTTTAAATGTGCTATTACAATAAGAAGTTAAAATTTTTATGAGTCAGCTGATTAAATTTGCTTCATTTGCTAAATTATTAGTCTATCCGAGCAGTTTGCTTTTGGTAATAGTAAAGAAGTTTTAAACACCAAACATGCACTGTACCATTGACTATACACCTCTACATGTAGAGGTGTATAGTCAATGACTATTTAGTTGTGTAATTTCAGCCACTTTGATGAACTTACCAAGTTAGACAAACGCAAACTTAAACCATCAATAAACTAGACTTTTGAATAGATAAAGTGTCCCAGTAGTTGGCAAAAGTTCTAGTTCTTGACCTGACATTGATATCACTAATGACATATACACATCTTACATTAACAGGACATTTAAACATTTTTACTGACGCTGTTTGTTTTCAATTTTGTTTTCTTTCTTGTTGTTCTTCTTTTTATTTGTCATGCATGTGTTAATTATTAACAATCGATACAATTAGTACAAATAATAACAATAAAGATTAAGATTAAAATGGTTTATATTATATGATAGTTGACTTGAGAAATAGTGTTTGTCAATTATTAAAATATTCATTTCGCTATAAAGCTGGAGCTTTCGTAAAATATAATTTATTTTGGATAATGGAAAACAAATTATATTAACCGCTCACTTTGTGCAACAATGTATTATTTCTGATGCCCAGAAAACTATAATGGACTAAAATAGATTTTAGTGTAATCCCAACAGTTAAGCAGCATATTTACTTGCTGATTATCTTTTCATTTTTGGACATTTGCAGCAAATACCTCACATTTATGAGTTTTGTAGATTCAAAATCTAAAACAGTTACTTACTGTTTATTATATTTGATGTATTTTTGTTTTTGATTGCAAATCAACATTGGAACCCATGCATATAAATCTACAATCAATTAAACATAATATTCAACATTGTTTAACAAAAATAAATAAATACAAAAATTGTTTTATACATGGAGCATTCATATTCAACCGACCAAGTCGGAAACGGTGGTAACACTAACAACATCAACTGCTGAATATTCGTGTATTAATCGACATATCCTGCAATCAAGGGACAAACACGAGGTGCTCCTATGAAACTTGGTCATATAGTTATAACATAACTATAAAAAACATTCCTTATAAAACATTAGTTCATAATAAAAACATATATGCATCTCCCTCCCACGCGTGGGTTCTTCCATGTGACAATTAGTCTATATTTAGTCTATTTATATTTAAAGTAATTGCAGCATGTAATATTTTTGTAAATGCTTTCGAATTGTTTATTTGGAACGAAATACAATACATTTTTATTTAAACATAATTAAATGTTAAAATATGGACCTTATTCGTTCGGATAGTTAATAATTTATGTAGGACTTCTCGTCCTTATCTATTCTGGGTGTTTATGTACACTGAGAACTATTTTAGTTTCATTTACTGCTATAGTTATGCAGTGTCAGGTCTTTTAATAATCTAACGATATCTAGATGCATATTTTCAGTATGCTTAGTATTAAATACTGGCAGAATCAAGAATTGAGAAACGTATTTGTATTTTTAACACAGCATATCAGGTTTAACGTAGGCTGTTTACAGTTTTAAACGTTTGAATTTTAAAAATACCCTCACCACAGCAAACATGTAGACTAAAAGATTTTACATTTAGCTCGCTGGTTTTCCACTTAAATATTCCCATAAAAATGCCAGATGTATTTCCTATTTCAATTACATTACTTAGTTTGTTGCTGCATGGAGGTGGGTTTTTAATTGAAATGTTTTAAGCATGGCTGCAAGTATAAGTAACACTAACTTAACCACACAAACAGATGTTGGAGCGTACTCTGTTTTGACATGTGTTGAGTGAGCTAACATCTGAACAATATACTCCATTCATAACTAAGTGTTATGATTTCATTGTAGTAGTAGACTGTAGTGTGTTAAGTTAGTTTTAATGATGTGTTAAGTCTTACAATTGTAAAACATATCAACTGATGTAGGTATTTTAAACTAAAAAGCTCTTTATACTAGAAAAAGTCTTCCTACTTTTATCAGCAGGAAACCTACGTACTCGTGAATCATATTGTTATTTAATTAGGCATTAAGTCTGACACTTTTCAGGAAATATATTGATAAATATTTGATTTGGCTACTGGCAATTGATTTGGTATGCAGGATTGCTGGGACGGGGGTATGTAAAAGAATTGTAGCTCCCAGCCATGGATGTTTTTTTAAGATCTAAAGATCTAGTAAAAACAAAGAATGTATGACGCGTATGGCTGCATTAAATAGATTTTGAAAGTATCAATTTATAAATACCGGTAAAATATCTAATAACAGCAGAATTTAAAAGCAAGACAGTAACACTAACATAATATTTATTTAGAATAAACTCAATTTAAGCATGATAATAAATACACATAGTATTACATGGTATTACATAGTTATAACGATATCATGTATTTCTGTAAGTTACAGTATCTAAGCAAACAAAAAACAAAATACTATTTTAAACATGTTATGGAGTTTTAGTGGAGTGGTTAGGCTTACCCATATCCGAGGGACGGCAGTACGCTACCAATATAAATGAGGCTCAACTGGCGATATATCGATATCAGTAGCGATATATTTGACGCTTTTCCAATCTTATAAATATTTCCTTCTCCTTACATCAGCAGTAAAATATATGCACTTCACATAACACAAGTGCTTGAATATCTTTATTACAAAAAGTAAAACATATTTTGATCGACCTTTCAGCATGTACACGTTTTAAGTATAAATTTACTATTTTATTAATATTGTAGGCTAACTAGTTCCTTATTCCACATTCCAATATGTATAGATTTTGATATGAAGTGAATTTAATTGTTTGATTTGTTAAATTTGTTTAAGTGAGTGTGCAATAATTTTAAGATACGATCTGTAGCGATTTTATCTGTTTTTGGAATAATTTGTTCACGCATTTATAAAATCTTCGTTCTATAATATGAAATAGGAGGAGGACGCAATTAAAATGGAGAAATATTAGCTTCGGAATGCACAATGTTCCTCATAAATTAGGAACTGCTATAAGTTTTAGTGTTTTATGAGTGGAATCGGTCGCAGATCTATTAATGTTTTCTGGCAACTCAAAATCGTTATCATGACGACAGGCTTTGATTCTTACCTGTTTTACCAGTTTTACACATACATTTTCTTTTGGTTTATTTATTATCATACAATCCCTCGTCCGTTTTTCCAAATAGCATGTAAAAGATTCCAACGTACAAGTTGTACCCTGTATAAGATAACGAAAAAAATTAAGGACCCTGAATACATAGATCCTGTATGTGTGTGTGATCTGTGTGTTAGTGGATAATGGCCATTTGGTCATCCAATACATTGCAGTAACATTTAATCCAAGGTCAAATTCTGGTTTTAGTGATTGACATGATCTAGTGGTGTTTCCAAGCACTTGATCAATCAGATAAAATTGTTTCCAAAACTCTTACAGTGTTTTTAATCCGAACTTAGTTATTGATCGAAACGGTCATCCACTGGAATTGCCATTGATTATAGCCTATAGTGTTATATATTCAATGGTAATACCAAAAGTTGTGATCATTGTAATATTCATCTACTTACACAACTGTTTTGGCTAAATTACATAATAATACAATTTTTAAAAGTATATTTTGTAAACATTTAATTAGTTTTCAAAGTTCGTATTATTATAATCAGGGTTTATTTTAGTTTATACCAACATACATTTACTGAATTTTCTCTGACTCTTTGAATATGTAAACAATGAACTGAGTTTAAATGTTCCATATTACATGAGGGCGCCATCATTTCCAGCGAAAAAGAAAAACATTGCATGTGCTCTCATTGTGTAAAACAAAACGTTTCTGGGTTTTACTAAGCTTACACAACTCCTAGGAAACATGCAAAAACTAAAGCTATTTTAAATACTGAAAAGTTTATATTCAAAACAAAAACAATGTACGCTTGTAAAATAATATTGCTGGGCATATTTGCTAAGTTTTGTAGATCTATAATATATACTAATATTATAAAACTTACATACAATAATTAACCTCGTTCACAAAATAATTTAGTCTTCACCAAAATTACATTACTTGTGTTCCAGTTCAGTTACTACCAAATTGCAAAATAATTAAAAGATTAGAGACGATTGCTTTTGTAATTAAGGAATAATTCACATTAATAGTGAATTTAAATTCACATTCATCTGTCTGTGGTATTTAATTGTATTGTAAGAGAAAAATTCATGCAAAATGTTTCACACAATTAAATTTTTAGTCGGCGTTTTTGGTTGTTTATCATATTCAAACAAAAGTTCAACAAATTTAAGGGGGTGTATAAAAGAAATAATATGGCGTAATTTAAAATGAAATTTTTAAATTTGTGTTAGCTAATTATTTAAAGAAAAATTAACCGAACTTGAGACAAATAGTTTTGTTAGTGATATCTATAACCTATTATTCAATCAAATTTACATTTGAGCGTATTCATTACACTTTGTATAAAAGCTAAAATTTTTACAAACTAGACCATGAAAACGTTCCCTAAGAACCCTTCAAACTCCCCCCCCCCCTTTTGGCCCTCCCTTTGGCTTTAGTTGAATAAATTCTATAAATAATTAGGCTGTTAGTTAAAACATAGTAAAACACATTATTCTTGAAGCGTATAACCATTTTCGTTCAACCAAATATTCGTGTAGACCGGCTGTACAATCAACAAAGACATATTGTTTGGAAACATATCACAGGGAATAGAGGCGCAATTGATGGCGTTGAGTGATTAAGGAGGATTTGTCTTTGTTGTTTTAAAGACTGTAGCAGAACTGTTTTGTTAGTGAATGTGAGCGTAATACTTTGCATGATACAACATTTCACAACAACATTTCAGTTCAGTAAAAAGTTTTCTTACATTTTTTAAACATGTACAGTCTAAACATGTTGTTTTGGTTGGAGTAAAAATGTAAAGCTCATGTTTTTAAAGGAAATTATCAGCAAATATGCATTGTAAAATTTTTTCCTAAGTGATTTATTGTGTTTTTTTAGAAATCTTTGGTGAATGATATCAACATTGGTGTTTATGTAAGCATGTAATTTAGGTTTTATTTTTTTGTACATATCCGGTTTCCTTTTTGACTGAATTTTAAATGCCGGAACCACTCCTAAAACTTGATTTGATACCTTCCTCTTTACAAAGCCAATTGTCTAGACACACTTTTTGAGCTTTAAATTATTTCAAGTCTTACATTCCTTACATTTACAATAACACATTTTGGACAGCAACAACTCATTTGCAGAGCAAAAAACCATTGATCTTACCTTAAACAATGTCTTTCAGCATTAAAAATGTAGGTTTCCATAAAAAAAACCTGTACATTATGCATTGACTGATATAGACATTACAGGAGGATTAAACCCTAATTGAGACCGTTTGCTTCATTATAACGACCTCATATAGTTTCAATTAACTTGAAATATCAGCTGATTGGTTCATGATATGAGCGATGTTGCATATTGTCATTATTCAGGATATGATATAGTGGGGCTTCATATTCAGATTGAATTATTAGGCTCTGTGGGTGTTCCGTATTATAAGAGTGTTTTGGATTTATTAACTTTATTTAAAATATATTGCAAAATCCATACTACTTGTTAATCCTCCCAATAGTAAAGAAAGAAATTTCATATTGATTGATTTTTTTGTAACAGTAGAAAAACATCAGAACATGTTAATTAATTTTTAATATATCTTACGTATTCTTTAATTATCAAGGTAGCTCTTAAAGCAAAGATAAAATCAGACGTGCATTCATTCTCATTACCTTGATAGTTTAAATGTTTATGAAAACATAAATATTGACTGTATTGAAGGTCTTATAGTCATAGGATAAGGTGATAATGGTATTGAGGACATGAGTTGTTACATTAGTGTTGTTTGTATCAATGTAAGCTCCAAAACAACCTACGATAATATTAATGTTATTGGGGATACGCCACTATCTCCAACTTTATTTTTATTTTTTTATTTTTGTCAACCTAATTAGTATATTTTGTTTATACTTTACTTCATTAGAAGATTTAGGTCCAAAAATATTGAATTTATGATTTATTTACAAAATTTATATGCGTTTTTAGTTTTTTTCAACCAAATTTTTAGGAATTCGGTATTGAGAATAACTTTTCAACTACTGAACTGAATGACATATTCTATTTATTTCCTGATTCAGGATGAAATAATGAGCCATTCTGTGAATAATCGTTATGGTAACTAAAAAAACAAAAATTTTAGGACACTTTTTATTCAAAATATAAAAAAGCTAAAAAAATTAAAATTTCGCGTAAACATATATATTTTTAGTAATAGTAAATGTAATGCTATAGGGTTTACTACACACACAAGAGGGTCTTGTGAAAATTTGAATACTATAAGTATACTGTAGTACTAACGGAGTTATTCTAAGTTTTTTACAATAATAACCTAAAAACACGGTAGTGAGATAATCGCAGGTGATGTAACAGGTGGTTGGCAGAACTAAATCCCCATAACAACACTAATTTATTATTTTATATTATAAAAATACCAAAGTACTTGTTATGATTTAAATAAATGTACCCTACTTTATACCTTCATAATACATAATTATGATACAAAGTTAAAAATGTAAATATCAGGAACAAAAAAACTTTTGTCAAATTGCTGGTTGCGGCGTTTTATTTATATGTATATATTTTATTTATTTTATACTAGAAGGAGTTGTCAGATTGGCAAACAATTTTAGGTAAATGTTCACTATTAAATGGCCTATATAAAAATGCAAATTTTGGAAAATTTACAAAAAATCTAAAATATGGCCTAGAGATAGTGGCGTATTCCCTTAATATTGTACTACTACATTGAAATACCCTAATTCTGAAAAAAAACTTGTCAGAACAAATTTTAATCATAAAAAAATCTTCACCAATAAATAAAATTTTGAGATTCATCTACATCTACAATGGTTGTTTTCATCTGTCAATAAGATAAAGACTATTTCCAAAAATGTAGAATATTCAGAATTAAAATGTTGTTAGAGGATTAGGCACGGAGCAAAATTGACGTAGACGTTTTAAAGTGTGACCAGACTAATGATGTCATTAACAGTGTTCAGGATATTTATCACTGTTGCTTTCTTTAAATAAATAGCTCTTTACCTTTGGACGAGAGCCAGAAAACCAAACTCATGTCAGATTCCATATGCATCATCATGTTTGACCAAATTGCAACTACATATTAATGATTTAGTGGTTTGGATACAGTATTGTATAACATTCAGTGTTGTAGTTATCAATAAGTGTGATAAAACATATTTATCCTTACTTTTAAAGTAAAAAGAATATTTTAAAAACTTCATCGATGTTGAAATTTATATGGTATAGAATATATATTTTTAGGTTTTCAAGACGTTGTCCAAATGTCTGTTACTTAAACAAATTACATATTCAATAATTCTATTTCAGGCTCTGCGTTGAAACAAATATTCATTAAAGGAAATTCTTTAGATTATATTTTATTAAAGTTAACAAATGCTTTTCAGGGGATTATACACCATATATATACATTTTTAATCATCTATACCTTACTGTATTTGAATATGTGAAATATGTGTATTAAGATAGATTTTAAACTAGAAAAGACATAGGAGCAAATAACCTTTGGAAGTTATTATACGTTTGTTTTCTTTTATATGTGTTTACAATAATTGTTGACTTTACAAATTAGCAATGGATAAAAGACAGTAAATGAAATATCAAGATACAATAATAAGCTTGCTTTCTGGCTTCCTATGATTTAAGTATATTATTCTCTACCTCATTAAAAGGAATTAAATGTTGAATGTAAGTGTTTGTGCTTACCCTACCCTAAATATAAGAATAATGAATTAATTTTACAAAAAATTGTTTGAAATTTAATTTTACAAATTTAATATTAATCAGTTTTTAAACATAACTTTAAATAGTTCAAAATACAACCAAAAGTTTGACATATTTTTATGTACATTTACAATAAATAATTTTGTGTCAAATAATTTTTATAACTTGTAACTTTGTATTGCAATAAACACCTCGTTGAGAATAAGTTTGGTTTTGAAAGCCGTTAAACGGGTCAGTGTATTTATTGGTTCTAAGTTGGCAGCAGTGTTTACGCTAACAACATCACCTGTTGAATATTTAACAGGGCTGCCAACAATCACGGCAATCACGTCCCCTTGCATACGTCATCGAGTTTAAGCTAATAGTTTTCCAGCAAAGCGACATTTTAGGACATGGACAGTAACTATGTGAAATAAACTTTTAGGTTGGAATTCAATCGGTTGTTGTTTAAAAATCTCGTTTGAGCTTTGACTGTTTATTTTACTTTAAATAAAACCGCTTTTTCATTACTTTATTTTTTGGCAAACAAGTAATTATTTCGGTACATACAAGAAAAATAATCATATTTTTTCAAGGACATAGCTATTGTATTTGTTCCTAAAATGGAAAATAATCAGTTAGGTCAAATACTATCAGTAGTTACAATTTTCGATACGAAGAACAGCACAATAAGCTAGGTTTATTGATTAACATGAGGTTTTGTTGTTAACTACTGTAGTGTAAATGGTTTAATTGTAGCAATTAGCAATTTTATTCTAGAAATCGTTTTCTTCCATGAATCAATTTTTTTAATGGCACCATTTAAAATAAAATATAAAACATATTTTAACATTATTTAAGATAAGAAAGTTTATATAATTGAAAGTTTAGATAATTTAATTATTAAGTATTCATTTGAATGTTAGTTTATATATTATTCAGCATTTATTTATTAAGTTAATAGGCTATGAACTGATTTTGCAAGCTTAATAATTAAGGTAAACAATTTCTATATTTATAGTGAAGTCATGAATTGAAAAATCACTACAAAAAAGTGGATCAACTTTGAAAACTTAACACCTTACTATTACACAGAAGAGTAAAAAACAATATTTATAATGGTTTAAATACCTGCATTCAGTAATCCAATGAGCTGCTTGTGGCAACTATAGTTTCGGTTCACAGGGAACCATCTTCAGGCCGTACAAGGCGTCGTTATTCACTTCCATATGTGAAGGTCGTCATTTAATAAATAAGTACATAGAACACGACATAGTCACGATTTATTAAATGACGACCTTCACATATGGAAGTGAATAACGACGCCTTGTACGGCCTGAAGATGGTTCCCTGTGAACCGAAACTATGGTTGCCACAAGCAGCTCATTGGATTACTGAATGCAGGTATTTAAACCATTATAAATATTCAAACGTAATCCGGAGGCTAACAACTCTTAAAAATAAAAAACAATGAATTGTCCATCAGGATTTAATATTTGTTGTCAATAAAAAACTAAATAAAAATGAATCTCAATATAAAATTTAAATATATCCTACATTGAGCTTGATTATGAAAGACTCATAGTTTCAAGAGATAATCTATCAAAAGACACGCTCAACAAGATTGGGTTGATCTTGTGTCTCATGAATATCTAAGACTTCATCAACCAGCGAGCAAATTAAGTTTTTAAAAAAGTTCAACAGAGATTCTTACAAAGCATTTAGATTCTGTAGGCTTTCTTAAATTGGATTTGATCCCTAAAATGTTGGCAACAAGCGTTTTAAAATGTCACGTTAAAAGGAGGAGGTCCAGTTATGCAACTGAATCCAAGGAAAAAATATTAATGTGAGACCGATTAGAACTTCTAAATAATTAATTATTAAAAAAGCAATTTTCTATCTACCTGTATGGACTGAAGTCTATGTATCAACTTCTTGCCGTGGATCCAAAACCCTGAAACAATATTTCTTCGTAAAATAGAAGATATAATATTTACAAAAAAGCTCAAAATCTCTAGTGTCTATTCTAATGTAATAGTATATTACGTTACTAGTCCTGAAAATAAGTGTTTACCGGGATTACCATACGAGTCCGGTACACACATTTTGGACGAGTTACGTACGATAGTTTACGCCATACTACTTAATTAGTACAAATCCGTATATATTTCCACCAACTAAAGGACTAAACATCACCAGCCATAACCTCTAAGAGAGGTTATGTTTTTGTTTATAACCAATCATTGCCATCTAAATACAGTATAATCAGCTGATTGGTGTCCGGTAAAACTCATTGCAGAACAGTATTACGCAATGAAACCCCATTTGAATAAGCTGGCGGCAAACAGCTGTTTTCTGGACTAAATGCTTGCGTGGGAAGTTCGTCAAAATAATGTAGTGTGGCGTAAAATAGATTTTCTTTTTAATTTAGAAAGTGTAATGGTTTAAAAGAAACCCAAATTGTATTTTCATACACACTCTTAAACTTGGTTCTGGATAAAAAAGGGATAATTTAAAATAATAACGCAATTACCTATTAACTTGTATTGTATAATTAACACAGTAAAATCAAAAAAGTCCGTACTTTATCAATGATTAATTAAATAATAATTTCGATGAATGAATGTTGCAGTTCCACTATTAAATTAGATACAGTTTTTTTTTTCGGCGTTTAAACAAGAATAAATGCGTTAAGAATGCAATGGATCAAAAATACTAAAAATTTGACGTTCATAGTGTATGCTTTGCAGTTAAAATACTTTTTTTATCGCAATTCATCACCTTGTGCTCTAAAGTAACTTTTTTATATTTATACATTATATTAGTTGATTATTAATGGTAAATGTAATAGTTAAGGGTTCATTGGTGTTCCCAAAATAAACAGAAATTATTAATTCTACTTTGTAATATTATGTCATGTAATGCCTTAAACAAATTGTATGGGGTGTTACACAAAAGCATCAAATGACCTTTAATGTTGACATTTTTGGGATTTGACCAAGATTCGACAACGCATTTTACTTGACAGACTTGTCAAGGATTGTTAACATGAAAATATACGTTGAACTGAATTTATTTAATAACTATAAATGAATCACCGCAGTCAAATTGAGTATCAAGTGAATTAAAATGTGTTGATAAAGTAAATCCAAACCAAAATTATTAATTTGTTGTATTAAAAGAGGCAAAACTTTAAAAATGCAAAAACAATAGTGGTACAAAAGACAAATCTAATTTTCTTAAATATTTTTTAATAGAAACTATTTCTACGGTTTTGAAAATTGCGAAAATCTATCAGAATAGTGGCACACTTCATGCTTATTAATTAAACGTTACCATGTACAAATGAAAATATACTTTTTAATTCTGTAGCAATACCAATTTAAGGAAAATGGCGATTTAAGGAAATCCGATAACTAAGTCTCACTGAATCTAGGGATATACATAATGAACATTCTTGATATTATTTTTTCAGATATTTCATTTTGAAAAATAAAACTAGCGACATCAAAATTCGATAATGTACACTTGAACCACTTAATTTTACTAACACATAGTTATAAGGTCGGTGTTTATTAATACCAGTTGAATAAATAATACACGACCTTACTGGCATAGTTTCTTGCAACCTAAAGGGAAAAATACTATAAGCTTAAGATGCAAAGTAAATAATATTATTCAAGCAGATACTGTAGAAAACATTCAAAATACTTTCAAAGGGAAATTACTGTAAATCCCAGAACGTAAATTCAAAATGTTTCATACAGAATTTCTGGCGATCAAAACATACATATTGACTAAGAAATAACCAATTTCCGTTCGTGAAAAGTTTTGTAGAATTGAGTCTCGAAGAGCTTTTCACATGCACATAAAAAGAAAGATGGCCGGAAACGTTCTTGTTGAGGGCTTGGACAACTTCTTAATGGATGTTCATGAAGGGCAATCTAAACAGCTACGTTTGTAAAATAATATTTTAAAACTGAAATGTATTAGTTTTTATTCTTTACGCTTATATTTTTTGATGACTAATAAGTAAATAAAATAATATTTTATGAGGACTACTTATTTACAATAAACACCATGTTTGGATGTACAGTATAACAAAAGCACAAATACATTGTGATGTTGAAGATACGTCGTTAACCTTTATGATTCGATTGTATATGTATAAATATAAAATTAATTACCTTTCAAGATGTTTATTAAAATGTTATATTATTCAAGGGAAACCAAAATTGGATCTTGATCCGCAACCTAAATTAGTTTACGCTGTGTCATTCTTTCGCGTAATCAAATTTTACCATCAAAGTAAAATCCTTCATCTTTGGTAGAAAATTATTTTGAAGCTAGTATTCTACCTACTTCCACCTACTTCTAGTACATCTACCCTAGTACCTAGTACTTCTACCCACCTAGTTCCAAAAATATATCTCTACATAAAAAAATATTGATGAAGAATACATTACAGTAATAAATCCTTTAATGTAAATGCATTACGGAAGTGTAAGTGTAAAAATATTCATATGGTAAAAATATTTTGATACACTTCTTTCATTGTCAGCGAATTAAAAATGATGTAAAACAAAATATAAATTCGCAATTCAATTCAAGATAACTATGCAGAGTTTGGTGAGTAGTTTTTGTCTGAATATGAATAAAGGGTGAGTGTAGTAGAATGGAGTAAGAATATTTGTGAAGGTTAAATCTGAACGCTACTAATAATCTCAAATGTAATTTATAAAATAAAATTCTTAGATTTGTTCATCAACGATTGCCTCAGTTCTCACAAATCAATAAATACAATTTAATAATTATCAATTAAAAAAATTACGGTTATAAGTAAGTCAATGCTTCGTAAGAGAAATTATAGTAAATATTGTGAGTCCTGATAATGGTCAATATAAATGCAAACAAAATTGAATTATTATATTATTATATTTTGTATTAATCTAAGAAACCATTTATTAATTATTTATTTACTTAACTACTTACTTAAGGTATTGCGTATACAAGGACTGCATTTTTCAACTCGTTTTTTTATAAAGATCTTAAATTTTTCTAGCACCTAATATTTTAACTAATTTAACCCTTATACGAATTTAAATTATTTCAAAAATAGTACAAATAAAAAATTTGTACTGTAAACTTACATATATTACTATTATTTTCTATAGAGCATTCTATGCTAAAACTGGCTTAGATTTCATGCATCATGTCATGTATGCTTTCTACCGTTTAGGATAAGAATTGGATCTGATAAAGTTGATTGAATTTCAAGCAAAGGGAGGTAAATTTACCGTTAAGATAAACAGGAATCGCTAACAAAACAGTCCTGCCATACGGAGCTTAGCAAACAAACATATATTTATCATTACTCATAAATCTAAATCTATGTGAAAAGTAATGCAGCTTATAACAATTTTTGTATTTCAAATATACATTTGAAGAATAAAGAAATATTGTTTAATGTATTTGAAGAAACACGTCTTAAAATAGTTTCTAAAATTACTGTCAATGAATTAAAATATGTTAAAGTTTTATCTAATAACATCAACTATTCATCAACAAATCAACAAATTAAATTTAAGTTTGAAAAAATGAAAATATGAGCAGGTGCAAATTTTCCGAATTTCCTAAGCTCAGATTCATTTTGCCTCAGTTAGTTCCTCCAACATAATTGAATTTCGCTCTCAAAGTCAATTTACTTAGTGTCAGGGGTCTTGCTACATCAATAATGGAATGTCATTTTGACTTTCGAAAATTCTATCGATAAATTCGATTATAATTGAGTTATTTTTCACATAGTAAGTTCAAAGATTTTAATACATGGTTTGCCCAAGTCGTAATGAAGTCAACGATACTCTGTTACCAAGTTTCAACATAAAAAAATCTACAATGAAAAAACAAAAGGCACAACCATAATAAGAATGCATTTTTTACAAAATCCAAGCTAAGGTAGGTCTTTTACGAATATATTAATTTTACTACTCCGAAAAATTCATCTTAATTTTTCAATCTGAAAATGCATTTCGTAAATATTTTATCATACGATTTTCTTTAAAAGCTATTCTACATCAGATTCATACAAACAGCTATAATTTTAGTCAGTAGTAAAGTTTAGTTTTATTAACGAAGGCTCAAATTTGTAAATTAAGTTAATTCTTGTAAAATGTAACTATTTCGTTAAGTATATAGACTGCGAACGTTGGGAAATCCTAACTAAGCCCTGATAAAGCCTTTACAAAATCTGGGAATTTGAGCAACTGAACCCATACAATGTATGATCCTGATTTATGAAAAAATCGTCCACTGCTCAGATAAAACTTTGCATTTTAAAATAAGTTTGAGCCCGTGATATTCTAATTCATATCTACATACAGATTAATTCGTTATTTCAAAATAATATATATAACTCTGTTATAAACAATACTTGTAAAATTTTAACAAATTAAATAATTTTTTGGGGAATAGTAATTCAAGTATCCTTAAAGCATTAATCATTGATTGATAAATCCACTGCTTTTTTTACACTTTAACCTTTGCATTCTAGATATTTATAAGAAGCTGGAATAAGTGTTTCAACACGATATTTCGTACACCGCTCTGCTCTCAATTCAACAAACAAAACAGCAACAGTAATTAAAACAAAGACAAATACGCCGAAATCACTCAGTGGCTTCCGTTTCATGTTATGTTTGAAAACGATTTGCCTTTGTTGTTGAACACACCTTTAAATGGGAAACACGCCAAGCTATAACTCTTAGCATTGAATCTAA
Organism: Macrosteles quadrilineatus; assembly: GCF_028750875.1. Classification (NCBI taxonomy): domain Eukaryota; kingdom Metazoa; phylum Arthropoda; class Insecta; order Hemiptera; family Cicadellidae; genus Macrosteles; species Macrosteles quadrilineatus. Next base: position 62,352,022 of record NW_026542602.1, read on the forward strand.
TTATGAAAATTTCTTCTTGATAAAAAACAGAGTTTTTTAAAATAAAACTCGGGGTTGTATGAATAAACGGAGGGGCGAGATGGTCTAGCAGTACAGTGCAGGACGTCAGTTTCCGAGGTCCCAGGTTCAAATCCCGCCAATTACAAATGTATTTCATCTACGTAATAAGGCTGCGACCCCCTCTAGACCTAGCTTGAAGTAAAGAAAAATTCGAGGATAAAAACCTGGAGCAGTATATAAATAAATAAAGTAGGGATAAACTACTATCCCTATAAATGATCTAAATACGCTGGGTTATAAGTCCCATACACCAATTGCAAATAAAAAGTATAGTTTGACACTTAACCTTCCGGAAGTCAACAACTAATACTACTCAATAACATAGAGCCTGGCCTGAATAGAACAGTAGTAGTTCAATAACAATCGACATCTGTGTTATGTTATCTCAGAGACTCAGACCGTCGTCATGACAACAAACACTGGTACAGAGGTCGTGGAACAAGGGGTTGAATAATATCATACAACAGCATATTTAGTGCAGTGGTTGTTAGATTTTTCTATGTATAAGGTTAATAAGAAACACGAGGTTTTGAGGAAACCTTAAGTCGCACACCTAATAATCACAAGAATGAAGGTCCTAATAAGAAACTTCCTACGAAAATATTACTTTTCGATTAACATGCAGAGCACGACCCTTTAATGAAATGGTCATACACAATCACGTTTAAAATATTAAATATAAGTCAGCTCTAATACTTGTTTTTAATAATTGTTAGTACTTGTTAATAATTGTTTACTTGTTTCCTGAGTTAACCTCGTTAACTCGTATCACATATTGTCCATGAATAACAAAAAAGCCTGCATGATTTTTAGATTCTATACAGTCACATTTTCCTAACGTTCCATTGAGTTGTTAAAGGTTTTACTATTTATTTCTTGTAGAAAGTTGTGAAAAATCTCACATAATATTTTCTGGTGAAATGATTTATGCTGTACGCCATGGATGAATTTGGTCGTTATAGTAATCGCGAAACTTACACTTATGTGAAAAATGTTGCATTTATGCAAACTAACCTCTTGACTTAATTGTGCCCTAGATTAGAAACAATACAAGCCATGGAACATTCTAATATGTGAGCTAATTCTGTGATGAATATATGTTAGCCAAACAACAGCTGTTTGGCATATTAACATTGTCAAGCGTTGGTAAAATTTATGTACAACATGTAAGCTTATTAGTTTCGGAATTGTAACACTAAGTATACTCTCGTTTAAAACAATTAATCTATTGCATTATTAAAGTAAATGATGAGTTAAAATGTTAGTCTTGTTGAAATTAAAGAGATAATCTACATTGACGTAAAATTTGTTTTGATTTAATTCTACAGTTTTTAATTGTTTGGTATATAATACTTAGTATAAAACCGGCATATTTACGAAGATCATTTAGTTTTAAACACTCTTATTGCCATTGATTAAATTTTCTCTTGTTTTATGGTTGGGACGTCGAATTTTATTTTGTTAAACTAGCAAGTAACATAAAAAAACCAAACAGGTACTCTCCTCAAAAGCAATGGATATACTTACCAAAGCTACTATTTTAGGGTTATAGAGGATTCAAGAGAATTTTAAACTCCTCTTGCCCTTGATAGTCTTTGCTATCAAAGGCTCTGGTAAAATGATCTACCTCTTATTAATCTAATTTGTGACCATGTTAAAAACAGCAAGGAGTTTAAAGTACACTTGGTGGTAAGCCCCTACCCCGCCCCTAAATAACATGCTTTACTCAAAACAAATATTTTACATATTATCTAATAAAAAAAGAAATATGCCGAAATTTAAGTTATTTCAATTTGGCTATTTTAAAATATTAAGTTCAATGTACGCTTGTGACGCAAGCGCCACAGCTTCATGGCGTAAGGCGCTAGCATGCCGTTCAACCGCTCTTTTTCTTGGACCAATTTTTTCTAAGCTCAGCCGGCTCGTCTCTTCTCTCGCCCCTGTCTGCCCGCTGCCGTGATTTGACGAACTTCGAGTCTTCAAACTTCGTACAGAATGAACAAAAATCAAGCTAAGTTAACTTATTAGTTTTAAGTAAAATATTAAAATATGTTAGGCTAGAAGTAAATCTCAGGGGGGGGAAGCCACTGGCTTCGCAGGTACGCTGGAAAATGTAGTAAATAACTATCAAGTTTGATTCCGCCTAACGGAATCAAACAATCCTTTTCATGTTTCGAAGCCACATGTTCCAAGAGATTAAATTGCCGGTTAGAGGGGTTGCTTAGTTCATCTACCAGTTACAATCAACCAATTCTTGCTTCAATCAGGTTTTTCTTATATATATTTATATATTAGTTTGGAAGGTGTCAACCAAAATTAGGGTATTTAAGTGTGTTAGTTAAATAAGTGTAATCAAGGCTGGCTTGGGCTGTCTTCCTGGTCTGGGTAAAAGGTCCAATTCTCTGGGCCCCCATCACACTTTTCCAGTAATCCAAGGTAATTCTGACAACCAGAATAGTTTAAAACCAAATAGAGAACTCTCTTTCACCCATGTCAGCTTAGTTTATTTTTTCATTTTCTCTTGGAAAAAAAAATAAATAAATAAATAAATAAATAAAAAAAAAAAAAAAATTAGGGATTTTTTCAGCGTTAGGTGGATGGCCTGGCTTTTCCCCCTTGTTAAAATTTTTTATACACAGGCTACAGGGTCTTGTGAGGATAAGCCTAGTGCGTAGGTTTCAAAAATTTCTTTTTGCTAAAGGCTAGTCTTTAGCAACCATCATGCCTTCTGCAGTGTACGCGCCCAGCGATATGCCGCCTGGCACTTCTTGGGTATATTCACTAAATGCGCAAGACGCGGTGAATCAATGTCACATACTAGGGATTACTCCGGCGTCGACGTTGACCCAAAATAGAACTTTGCTATCCGATTTCTTGTGCAAGCTCCAATTGAATGGTGGGTCCGAGCCTATGCCCGACAACCTCCGACCGGACCTCACCAAGGTCCTCGAACCCTCTGGCACACACACTAGGACCAGCCAGGATCTCATGGATGATACCGCCGAGCCCCTTGTCCCTGCACAAACCGCACAAGCCTCTTTAGACACAAATACCATCCACACTACGTCTCAGCAGCATCCGCATTTGCCATTCCTTCCAGGAGTCGCGCCCTTCAATAACACGAGCGCGAAGGAAGAACCCAACCAGGCACCTACAGATTGGACCCATTTGGTTCAAGCCACCGCCATGGCCGTGGGCCAGCAGATCGCGACCGCCATGTCAGGCACCCACTCCCCCCCCCAGGCAAGCAGAAATAGGTTGAAAGTTGTCGACGACCTCGTCAGAGATTTGCCAGTCGCCACCGGGGCGGAGCCAAGAAAGCTTGTAGAATTTCTTGTAGCGGCCATCAAAATAGACAAGCTAGGATTGTGCGCGGATGAGGATCTATTGATGGCTATTCTCCCTCGCACGGCGGATCAAATGAGAGTATTTTGGTTGAAGGGCATTTCTGATCGCGCGAAGCTGGGACAGGTCATTGAAAATGTTAGAGATTTTTTTTCTCCCGGGTCAGGTCAGGCACGCAATAATTTCTAGCATGGTTTACAGAATACAGAGGCCGTCTGAGTCCCTCCCAGAGTTCGTCGAGAGTATTTCTGGGACGTCAGCATTTTTGATTCCCCATTTTTCCCAGCAGGACGTCCTGGACACAGTTTTAAATGGTCTAAATGGACCAACGCGAGCAGCTTTGGCAGCTTTCCCCGCGGCACGCTCCTTGGCAGATCTTCTTGCTCTGGCCCCTAGGGTTCAAATGGTGCGCGCGCTGGAGGGTGAACGCACCGTGTCGCGGCCAGACAGTCAGCGCAGCACGGTTCTCAATAGATTCCGCGGTTTTCCATCGTGGCAAGCGACGGCAATCTTTTTTTTCTCGTTCTAAAATTGCATGCGTTGATAAAAAAAAAAAAAAAAAAAAAATGTTTTGTATCCTTCTCACCTTCCAAACCTAAACACACTTACAAAACCACAAAAGCTCTCGCGACCCTCACCAGTCTGACCTTGGTTCACCACGCCACTGTGAGTCTTAAACTCTCGGTTTCCCAAACAGATTCAGACCAACCCTGTCAGTGATCGGACCACCGCCTTGCCCACTGACCCTTCACACCTTCACTTGAACGACAGTCTCCCTTTCAACCTTTTCTCTTTACACCAATCAAAGCACAATACTACGGTAATACGCCCCAATTCAGTAAAAGCTGAGTCTTAACATCTGCACAATCAAAGAAAAAAAAAAAAAAAAAAAAAAACAAGAATAAGACAACAAATAATAAGAAGAAAGCTTATAATGAAAATAAAAACTTATATGCATCATCAAAGCACTTCAGCACGAACTTCATCATCATGATAGTGGGCTACAACACTACCCGAGAAACAAACGAGTCGTCTGTGGCTACTCAACTCCCTAGCGGTCGGAACCTGAATGAACACCATGGTCTACAATTGGTCTCTGACAGCACAACTCACTATTGGTCAGCTCCTGTGCGGACCCCTGAGATCAGCGAGTTGGAAAAACGTCTTGGTCTCTGCAATTGTGGCTCTGCCAAATCTCAACACACTTCATCAGTACCTAAACCAAGTGTCATCTCGCCATACTTCATCAGACGATCTGCACATCATCCTCGGCTCATCGCCAAGACTGCTAGGGCCACTTCTCACTCTTCCCGCCAGACACACCGAACTCGCCCGTGTTGCTCCACTAACCTTGATCCACAAAGCATAAAAAAAAAAAAATAAAAAAAAAAAAAAAAAAAAAAAAAAAAACTCTTTGTGCGTGCAGATGTCCCCTTTTTTTCCAACAAAAGAAGAAACCGTCAAGTTTACAGGATAGTATGACTGTCTTTCACCCAATGCCTACCTTTTTCGCAGGGGGGGTGGACTCCCATCCCTGTCGGGTTGGTCAACCAAAATTAGCTTCACACCCCAATGTTTTGCGATGGATGAACCAAGCCGAGCCAGTCTGGTTGGGCGGTTTTAAGCTTCCCTCATTGTTTCTCGGCTTCCTTGGAATCCAAACCGTGTCAAGATATCTAAGGACCCAGAAACGAAGATGAAGGGAGGCGTTTCGACCAAAAAACTCACCTTTCACACAACTTGTCACACCTCCCACTCCATTCACCTACCTCAAAAAAAAAAAAAAAAATCTTTTGCATGAGGGGGGGTGGTTGTGACGCAAGCGCCACAGCTTCATGGCGTAAGGCGCTAGCATGCCGTTCAACCGCTCTTTTTCTTGGACCAATTTTTTCTAAGCTCAGCCGGCTCGTCTCTTCTCTCGCCCCTGTCTGCCCGCTGCCGTGATTTGACGAACTTCGAGTCTTCAAACTTCGTACAGAATGAACAAAAATCAAGCTAAGTTAACTTATTAGTTTTAAGTAAAATATTAAAATATGTTAGGCTAGAAGTAAATCTCAGGGGGGGGAAGCCACTGGCTTCGCAGGTACGCTGGAAAATGTAGTAAATAACTATCAAGTTTGATTCCGCCTAACGGAATCAAACAATCCTTTTCATGTTTCGAAGCCACATGTTCCAAGAGATTAAATTGCCGGTTAGAGGGGTTGCTTAGTTCATCTACCAGTTACAATCAACCAATTCTTGCTTCAATCAGGTTTTTCTTATATATATTTATATATTAGTTTGGAAGGTGTCAACCAAAATTAGGGTATTTAAGTGTGTTAGTTAAATAAGTGTAATCAAAGCTGGCTTGGGCTGTCTTCCTGGTCTGGGTAAAAGGTCCAATTCTCTGGGCCCCCATCACACTTTTCCAGTAATCCAAGGTAATTCTGACAACCAGAATAGTTTAAAACCATATCACAAGACTACCACCACCACACGCTATATTTAATAATGAAGTAGGCATAATAATATGTCACTTGGATGTATAAATTTACTTTATATAATGTTGGTGTTGTTATTTACAACATATATTTTATATCCTACCTGGTACAAATGCTTAACCCTTTCTGGTCGGCATTGGTTGGAAAAGCATACCTAAGTGGGTGTAGTACGAAACAGTATTATTCTGTCTATAACTGTTTTGACAAATTATAAAATCCTATTTTCATAATTTCTAGGTGCGACCTTTCTTAAATTCGTTATGGTTAAATCAAATATAGTGGTTAAAATTAAATTAGTTTTTAATGTTAAATTTGTTGTAAAAACTATAATTCTAATAATTAAATAACTTACGTCATCAATCCATAAATTACTGTGGAGTACGCGTTTCAACCATCAGGTCATCCTCAGCTCCACTGTCACTAGGTTGAATTTGCTTCTATGTTGCATTATAGCAACAGCGTCGATATATTAAATAAATAGTCCAAACATGTTTTACATTTATCACACAAACACGACACGTACTAAACATTTAGGAAACAAATACTGTGATAACACCGTGCGCACGGCTGTACGGGCTCAGGTTTGCGGCTACACTCCTATAATATAATTAATTATAATTATTGTTATGTGTTAAGATCGACCACTGTAAAATGTTACCAAGCCCTGAAGCCTTAATGCTTTAAGGCCTTTACAGAGCCTGATAATTTGAATAACGGAAGCCATTCTGTGCAGGATCATGAATTATGACAAAGTAATCCTACGCATAACATTTTACGTTGTTCCAATAACATTAGATTTCTGATGTATTGTATAAAATATCTTTGTAAATAATATAAAATTATAAGTATATATATTGATTATTTCAATTTCATAAATTAATTCATTGTTGATTAGCCGATCAGCTGATCATATAATTTCTCTGATTACATCAACAGAAGTACTATGCTCCGTTCAGAAGTTTTAGGTGGTTTCAGTGGAAGAATTCTATATCTTCCATGTAATTCTATCTTGAAAACAATAGCACAACAGGTGAGGTTTGCCAAAACGTCAATCAGCTGTAAAAAGGGGGCTCAAAAATAGGGGGGGGGGGGGACTTCCCTCATCCTTCAAATTTTAAGAATGGACATTATTGGTTTGATAAATTCTATAAAGTCTGTACCAAGAGTGCCTTTTAAATGAAAGTGCGGGTATAAACGTGTACACAGTGCTTAATATTTACTTTTTTGGCTAATATTTGCTACACTCATCTTATTTCCCAACAACGGCAAAACCATCTTTCAATTTCAACGAGCTCGGACATTCTTAGGTCAAAGATTTGATCAAAAGTTTCCAGATTACACAAGAACTTAAACTACGAACTTAACGTATATCATATTTTCTAAAGGCTACTTCAACCAAACATAGCTTGATGTACAGAATTATGTGAAGGTAGGAAGAGTGTTAAAACGTCATGTTTCGGACACAGCTCCGTTTTCGATTGAAAAGCAAAACGATTCGGCAACATTAATTAAAACAACAAAGACAAATCCACTGTAATCACTCAGAACCATCAGTGGTGCGACTGTTCCCTGTGATATGTTCCAAACAATATGTCTTTGTTATTGGACGAGTTTTCACGCAACAAATACGTCTTGTTGACTAGAAATCACTTTGAATCTCTGGAAAACCATTTAAAATAAAGTATATTTTCATCGATGCATTTTTTTAACCACTACTGGATGTTAATGGAAATTATATTTCATTTCTGTAGAATAAGGCACTAACTTACTTGCTATCCTACGTTGGTGGCAAAGTTTACTTTAGAGCACTAGACCTTTTCAAGGGTGGCAGGGGTTACTGAATGATTGGAATTTCTAACTTGTTAATGCACTCTTTTCTATATCCCTTTTCACAGGGTTTCAATTTGGAAATGCACAATTATGATCCAGGGTCTGAAAAAATAGTCAATAAGGAACATGAATTAACGTCCCATCTTTTGTAAAATGTCCCACCTTCATATCCTAGGATGCTAGGTTCTAGCTCGGAACTGTTTTACATATTACTTCATGGTAGTCCTAGAGGGTTACCTCATTATCAAATAGATAAAATCCATTTGTCATTGAAGCCGGGACCTTGGCCTCCAAAGTCCTGCACTTTACCACTAGACTAGGTCCCTCCCCACATATACTGACTTAATTCCAATGAATTTCATGACGATTTACAGAGTTTAACCTTCTAACAAACACAAAATATACTGTTAAAAAACAAGAGGATTCAATTTGAAAAATTTGATCTATGTTATTGAATATACTTACTAGAATATAGATATAATCTCAACTTGACATGAAATGTTTTAGTTGCAGTGGAGAATTCAGTTAATAGGATTGCGAAACAGCTTAGTCTCAGATGGATTGGACTTTAGTTGTAGCAAGATTTTACTTAGAGAAATACAATGTATAATGTTTGATGGGATATATTTCTTAAAGATATTGACGGCTCTTAAGATCCTGCTTGTTTTGTATAATTTACGTGTAAAGCTGATATTATTTGTTATAGATACAGTGATACAACTCATATTTAAATATGTTACACCAACACCCGTTTATTGAACAAAATAAATTACATACATTGCTTTGAACACTGCATAATTGTGTCTTATAACATTCAAAATATCTTATTGCAATTTTTTGATTGGAACAAACGATTTATAATCAACAATATATTACAAGCGAAGAATATTACATTATGTCAACGGTTGCTTGTATAGTTAATTAAAAAACAAATTGTATTATTATAAACATTTACAGCTTTTCTTTCATACATGACTCCTTAACAGTATGTCAAAGAAACAGTTTTCTTGAACTGAAAGCTTTAATATGCCTCTGGATTTTTTTTTCTTTTTCCCCTAAGATGCTAGACACGCCCCGGAATTCTTTTGCACATTACTTCAGGCTAGACCTAGGGGTTGCGGCACATCACTTAGATAAAACCCATTCATGATTTGGTGGGATTTAAACCCGGGACCTCAGGGACCGAAGTCCCACGCTCTAACCATTAGCCCAGCATGCCACATGCCTTGAGGTTACGGTGAAGGTTATTTTATGCTGGATTCACTAATGATAATGAGCTTCCAGCAACGATATATTGGTCAGACATTTAGTTATTGTTCCCAGGTGCGTTATTATGAACTTACGAAGGAAATATATAACTGAAAGTGAATTGACGTTGGTTATTACAGGTACTAAAGTAAAAATGTAATTTATTTTTGATACTGAGGACCGTAAGTAAAGAAGTAAATTTGTAATGCATTGCTGCATTTGTTGTTGGTATTGCTTTCACAGATCACGATTTCTGCCCGTGTAGTAATGTTAATAAATTACTATAAAGGTTTAACCATCTAACACTAGCAAATAATAAAATACATTTCCATACAATGATAAGACATTTGAAGAATTGAGGAAAACAATCTACGGATACTGGAATCACTTGAGTGGATGTCACAGTATATTCGGAACGTCATGTTGTGTCCATGATTTCAATAACAATCCACGTAACACATGTTATGTTATCTCAGAGACTCAGCTGGTTGTCATGACAACAAACACTGGTACAGTGGTATTGAAATACAGGGTTGAATAATATAGGGTTAGCACATGGTTAGCACATATAGGGGGGGTAAAGGTTCTATACAGGGTGTAAATAAAGTCCTTATAAAGTAAATAAAGGGTTAAATATGTTCTGAACGATAACATATAAATTAATAAGAATTCGTACATCAACACGACACCTAAAAATCTACTTTTCAAGGAACTATCAGTTTTCTGTCATATCAAGGGGATGTTCCGCAAGGAGTCAGAAGGAAATCTAAAATATGAGCATAGGTTGATATGTACGTAAAATTAAAGGCCTTTATTAGCAGAATACAATGCTGCAAATTTAAACTCAACCGAAAAACCGAGTAAAAAATGACAGCGGTTTACTTATAACTCCTTGCGGGATGTCCTCATGATATTACAGAAAACTGTTAGTTCCTTCAAAAAGTAGATTTTTAGAATTCGAGTAGATTCAAAATGGCGGATTTAACATATCTTTGAACGGTTGCCATTTTTTACTCGGTTGCCCATTCTAGTTCAAATTTGCAGCATTGTATTTTACTGGTAAAGGCCTTAAATTTGATGTGCATACCAACCCATGCTTACTTAAAAGATTTTCATCTTACTCCGTGGACCGTACCCCTGGAGGAGAAGAAAATCTACAACTGCTTAAAGAGGTAGGTTTTTATGATAAATATCTAGATACAAAACTGTTCTACCGTATTTATGTTGGTAACAAAATTATTGAGCCGTCCCGTCACTTTTTTAACACCCTGTATAATCACTAACAAAGTTAAATGCAGATAACGTTTTGTTTAATTCTTTACCTGAACTAATCACTTTTTGCACTTTGGTTTTCGTTTGAATTGGAAACAGCGTATAGTCGCTTAAAAATAGTACAAAGTTCAAGCATTGTTTTTCATTCCAGTTGATTTATGTTTTGTTCTGGAAAATGTTTGCAGCTTCTGAAATAGTTATATAACCTTAAGAGACATAATGAAAGAAAATATTTACATGGAGTAATAAGAATCGCACAGGCTTATTTGTTACATGGCACAATAACAAGGGAAAGGACGGACTGTTGTAAAAATTAATTTAAAATACGGATTGCTATTATTCTTCCATGTTCAATGTTATTTCCTACTGTTAAATTTATAAATAAAATATTTTTTCAGTGAACAAATTAAAATAAGTATATGTTTAACATCAACTCTGCATATTCCAAACTATGTAAATGTAAATTTGATTTACGAAAGTTGTTTACTTTAACAAAATCTTTCTCGTCGAGGAGAAAATTGGAAAAAGGATCAAGAACCGGCGATGTTATCCTAAAGAGATTAAGTTTAAATCGGAACGAGACTTAGAACGATTAAACACGAAACTCAGTTACTAACACTTTTCCAACACTTTATTTTCTATTTTCACGTGTTTAAAAGTTTGAAAATGCTTGTTAGAAATCTTGGTAGGATCCCTATAGTAGGATTCCTATCTTAGAAATCCTACAACAATACTTTCCTTAAAATGCATTTAAAACCACCAATCTTTTACGTAAGTAGGGTTATAGCATTAAGCCAAATGTAACAATACAAAATAAATTTTGTCATAACAATTTTCGCTTAAAATATTATATTTATGGAGGGGTTTGAATTATTTTTGCACTAGATACAACGCAAGCCACGGAACATGCTAATATGTGAGCTAATTCTGTGATGAAGATATGTTAACCAAACATCGTCTGTTTGGTTTATAAACATTAGCAAGCCTTGGTAGATTCACTTACACCATATAAACTCAATGTTTTAGACTCGATCTAATCAAAGTATTCACAATATTACGACTGCTTTGTGCCTTTAATACATAAACATTATACCTGTAAAGATAGTCGTGTTTTCTTTTATTGTAAATACATTTTGTTATAATTTTTATTTTATTTATTTTTTCCCTATTTATTTTGTAATGAACAGTAATAATTTGATTAAGTATGAGAAGCTGACTATTTTAGTAGATATATTTCCAGGTCTGAGTATAACCAGGGTAACTTAATAAAGATTACATTTTTCAGATAAAATTAAACCAACAAGTAATTGTAATACTATAAATTAGGTGTATGGGTTTTTAATTAACACCTGCGTCTAAGGAATATGTCGGCCTTAGTCACTAACAAGACTACAAGATCGCACCATTCAACCTACACTCATCTCCATTCATACTTGGCTTAAAATATCTACTTTGTATGGTAGCCATTTCATTGAAAAGTATCAAAGTAAAAAGTATTCAAAGTAAATGCAGTATAATTATATACGTCAATTTATTGGTCTATAAAAGGGTAGATCTTTGATTGAAAACATTTTTTTATCTTATAAATAAGGCCTCTTTTTTATTTGCTAAAAAAATTGCATAAGTAACTTAATAATCCTGTATTAGGTCGTCTGTAATAAGGTTGTATAAACAATAAAAAAATATTTACACCTAGTTATGAACACTTAATCTTGCGACTAAATAAAAAGTCATGGTATCGCAAACAAGTTACAAATCACAATCTTAGAATCGTCAGAATTTTAAATTTCCATGCAATATTTTATGGTGATGTAGAATAATAATCTGTGACTATGTTGACAATTAAGTTTAATATAGTGCCAAATAATTGCAAAGTTTTGTAGAAGTACTAATGATAATGAGCCCCAAGCAACAATATATTGGCCAAACAAACTCTCCAAGTTATTGCTCCCTGGTGTATAATTGCAGTCTTGATTATGAGAACTTAGTTAAGTTTGTAGCATTTTGGTTATTATAACAAATCCTAAGGCGAGTATTTGGTCTGATAATTTTTTTCAAAATAACAATATATTCTATTTTTTTTCAGATTTTGTCTCTATTTAAATAATAGATTTTACGAGTGCTTATGTTTGCTAAATAGGGAAGAAAAAAGTGTTTTGTAAAGTTACGGCTAATTGTGTAGTATGAAATAAATAAATTTACAAAATTTAATTACAATAAATTGATGAACAATTAAACTAAAAAACTCATGATTTTACCAAAAGAATAATATAGGAATTTATATTGAACTTTTTTTTTTTTATTTCTATGTAACCTTTTATACAACAATGACCCTTTACAATACGAAATTAATAATTTTTTTGAGCTCCACACGATGATAAGTAATGAAAATTGGGCTTTTTATGTTATTTCTATTGACCTGTTGCGAGTGAAACATTTATTTAATAATAGAACGTTCTCTATTACTTTTACTCAATGAAGTGTTGGTAAAAGTGGCAATGTGCCAGCTGTTTAGTTGTGTTGGCCTAGCCCCAGTGGTTGAGGAAAGACAGGTGTTGTCATAACAATTAATAATATTTTTTATATATCTTCAAAAAACTATTTCCTTGGGCTAAAAACGATATCGTCGTCTGCTGTAATAAATGAAGTAGTTTTTTATTAAAGTACACAATGTTTATTTTATCAATATTTTATCCATTGTAATTTAATTACTTTAAATCTTTGATATTAAATGTTATATTATAGTTAAGTAATTAATATTTATTTTTATATAATTTATATGGATAAATTTAAATTTATTACGTTATAACTAAATGTATAATGACTTATAATATTTTTAATAGAATATTAGTTTTTTATTTAGGTATAAGATTTATTATTTATTTATTTAATATTTATAATTATTAGCGTTTTAATTTCCTTCGTCAAATTAATATTCGTTATCACACAATTCTTTAAATATTATTAATATCAATATTCCTCAGACATAACGAAATCGTAGTTAAGTAGTTAGTTAATCGTTAGTTATTAATTAATATTAATTTATTTTTAATATAATTTATATTTATAAATTTAACTTTATCTAAATTTATATAATGTTCATTTGTTATTTATAAAATTTATTATTTCTTTATTTAATATTTATAATTATCAGCGTTTTAATTTCCTTCATCCAATTAATATTCGGTATCATATATTTTTTTAATATTAACAATATCAATATTTCTCAGACAGAAATCGTAACTTAACTGACTTAATTTTTACAGGTGAAGCGATAAAAGAGTTATAAAAACAAACTCGTAAATTTGCAGTTTAAGATACACGAGAACTGGAACTCGTAAAAATAACGTAAAACTCGCGTAGGTCGGCAATCGATACTATTCATGGGCCGTTTCAGCTATTTCAACAACACTTTTAAAATTCATTGTTTGAATTGGTGTTTTAGTATCGTTCAAATGACACATTCTGCAATAATGTGTAAACTTAATTCTATCATTTTATGAACTATTTAGTAACTTACCACTTTGGATATCCGTGTCTAAGAAACTAATGTCTAAATAAAATGCTCCGTTAAAATAATGCCATTCTTTAAGAAAATACTTTTGGAAAACTAATATGAAACGCAAATAGTTTAAATGCAAGGCGTTGTGAGTAACAAATAAATAATTAAAATATAGAAAATGTTACAACTACTATTTATTTTTTAAACGTAGCAAATGGAAAACAAATACCAAAAGTACAAGTTCAAAATGTTTTTTTTTTATGAAATATTTTAAAAGTATGGATTTTAAAAAACTGAGTGGTGTATAAACAAATATTTACTGTAAAAAATAATAAGTTTTAATTAAGAATCATCTTCTTCATGATCTTGATAAAAAGAACGGTTAAGGGGTTTATAAACGATTAAAAATTGACATTTTCAAACATTTTTTATGTATTCATATACATGAATTTATTACAATGGAGATGTATACAGGATTATATTTTTGGGTTTATGGGTTAATTGTGATTTTTGTGACATGTGAATGTTAGTGAATTTATAAAAGTCATTGACTTTGCACTATGCTTGTATTTTTTACCATTGGGACCCCGTTTATCGAACTTTAAAATCTTTTAACTTTGACATATTAAATATTTCAATGTTGCCGATTTCAATATGTAACACATGGTATATTTAACAAATTTCACAAAATCATAAAAGCTATACAACCCTTTAAATCAGTATGTTTCAATTAAAACTTAAAAATGTTTCACAGTTTACAAAATAAATGTTACCATTGTTTTATTTATCCTCTCATATTTCATGAGGACCAAATGCTATGCACTAGGCCGTATATTTACCACTGAGCCCCCAGTACATACATTATACCACCCTTCTGCCCTGACCAAACTTAATACTTATCGTTATTGCCTTTGGCTATACCACAGCAGTTACTATCGATGACCAAGTTTTGGTACTCACACGGAACTTCTCAACTGTGAAACAACATAACGACATTTTTTTCTATAAATGTATACACTATTTAATCGATTATGGAGTAGGCATATTGTAGTTATTCTTTTTGAAGTGTTAAACAAATTTGATATTTTAGCAAATAATATTGGCTATGAACTGTTGTTTCCTATAGTAATTAATTTTGAACAATGCCAACTAATTATTGAAAGTAATTTGACTTCTTAATACAGTGTAACATTTCATAAAAGTCTATGGACCATTGGTTATTCAATTGTTTAAACATTGACAAAAAAAAACTATAGTTATATTTAAAATATGCCAATAGCATAAACTGTAGAAGTAAAGTTTTAATTGATAATTTAGCTGAAAGAAAATTTTAACTATTTTAGTAAAGTGATACTTTAAAACTAAATTTACAGGATGATAATTAATTAAAATGCTTAAAAACATGTTATAATGTTTTAGGTCTGGCTGTTTTTTCTGTGGCCCTTGTAAATGGTAGTTTGTTGATGTGTTTACATCCATGTACGTTATAAGAATGATGTTTGAGAAAATGACGTTAGTAATGTGAATCTCTTGTTAATTACAAGCTCACGTTGTAGGGCCCTCTATAAGAATCTGAGAATGTTTGCTAAGGCATTTAATAATTAAAGAGATAAGCTTGTCTGCCCGAAGCCCTGCTCTTCAGCACGTTCACCAGCTCTCTACTTTAATTATTGTCTGCTTCATTAGAAACCAGCTGGTGCCACATGTTTACTGGTGTTGTACATGTGACTAACCAACTCAACTAAACAGTTTAACTTCAGAACAAAAATTAAGTTAGTGTAAAGATTTGCGACTTAATAAGAACCGGTTTTAATTTAGTTTTTTTTTTTACATAAAGTGTATTATATTTGCTTAATGAATTTATGGATTTTAGGTTTGAGAATGGTATTGTCTACATTATATTTAGGATATATTATTTTTTAATTCTAAAATGTTAAACTTTTAATGTTTGTTTACCGACATGAAAAATACGTAAAACAATTTAGGCTCTTGCCACACAGCTCGTTTGGGCCGCGGACGAGAAGTTTGAAAAAATATGAAGATTACCACGGTAATGTTGAGGAATTTAAATGTTCTAGTTATGGGATGAGATATACGAAAAACAACATTGTTTACCAGTTAACAATTGTGATTCAAGTATAGCCATTTTTATAATATTCAAACTGAACAGCCATTTTAAGTACCAAGCCAAGTAAGTGGGGAATCAAAATAAATTGGCTGGAAATATTTTTAATGGAAAAGGAAGTTTTGAACATTGCTTAAAGAACGGATTGGAATTGTTCTCAGTATTTGGCTAAAAATAAATAATATTCCGTCGCTTTACAATATCGTGGCTCATCTTTATATCATGGACTAAGAAGCATAATTTTTGGCAAATCAGAGTAGATTGTAGAAAACCTTAATATTCATTGTGTGGTGAGTAAAAATAAATTACTACATTTCAATTTCTCACTGAAAGAGAATTCCAGACATAGACATCTGGAGAGTAATTCTTTTGATACGCATTCTCTCAAAACACCTCTAACGAACTCTTGATAAAATATCTCTTTGCAATAAAAAAATAATCACATATTGCTTGTATAACAGTTTAAAACTCAATATTATCAATATCAAAATATTTGTTTAAAGAAAATTTATCATTTTCACTGACAGTACAACTCACAACGAAGCGTAAACTAAATGGCAACACTCGCATCAAGGGATAATAGTTTGTAGCAAATGCTAAACGTCCATTGTGCGTTGAGTGAATGAAGTGTGGAAGATCGTAGTGATATTTGTCACGGTTTGGCTTGTCGCCAGCTGGCCGCCAGTGGCTAAAGATAGACGGGTGCGACAAACGCAAGTGTCGCGTCGTTTCCTCTAGCGTTGTCGTAGGCCGGGACAACCTATGACTTTACTCGCCTATGAGTAACGTTTATTTCAAATAAAAAAAACTCAGAATTTGACTGTTTTAAATATGTTTGTTATGAATCTTCTTCTAGAAAATAATTTGTTTGCTTTTGACAAAAAAGTGTAAGCGTTTATTGTTTGTAAGGTTTAAAATTAGGAAATTACAGATGAAATAATTTAAGTAAATTTTTGGAATAAATACAACCATGGATTTATTTTTTGGTTGTTTCATTGTTCGATTCTTAGCGAGATTGTTATCATACCCAGTGAAGTTTTTCATTGCGTTATCAATTAATAGATAGCTACACACTACACAGATCATCTCACACCATTCTACACTCATCCTTCACTCATATTTGGGGGAAAAATACGCAGATGGCCTCCTCATCTCAATATCATAATGATAATAATGATGCTATCTAACAAAAAAACTGAAGTTTAATAGTAATAAGGCCTGAGTTTAAACCGTTTTTCTTACAAAACAAAAAATTTTTGCTTTAACAAAAATTGTTTAAGTTTTGACCATGTCCTTACAAAAAAAGTAAATAAATGCCACTGCCATAGATAGCCACAATAAATTAACAAACAGTATGTAAATAAAACACCATTTACAAAACTGTATTTGTTTATAAATTAAAATGCATTATAATAGCCATGGAATTCGAATGTAAATAATATGGGGTTTAAAGTAAAGGGACCAAAGTGTTTATTAATGGAATCCCACCAAAAAGTAATACATCGACTGTTGCCATTATGAAATGTCACTGATACTGTAAAATTCGTTAGAAATTGACGGAGAAAATATCGGTTATCATTATTTTTTAATTTTAAGCACGGTGTTAATTCCCACACTTTTTTACCAACGTTATTATACATTAATTTACGTGATAACATGTGTAGGGTCTTCTAACAAAACAAATTTCGGTTAAATATTAAATACACCACTCTAAATGAAGGGATTTTATTTTTTATGTATAACCATACAACTATGCTTTTTAATAGAATAAAGTTTCAATATTTTAAATCAGTAGTTAAAATCTTTAATTAAATTAAATGTTTATACTTATTAGTTATATTTCTATTCATGACTAATTTCTTAAATTTTCTTAATGTTATGACAACATCTAAATAAAAACATCATTATAAAATATTTAATTTATTATCAAGGTATTCAAACTAAACAGTAATAGACTTTACAAACAATGTATGGATTAAAAAATAATGGTTGAAATTGTGAGTTAATATGATTAATCAATTATTAGTATTCATATTTGAATGTAAGTTAAACTTAATAATCAAAAAGAGGAGAATTAAATTAACTCTTTCATTATAATACAAAACATTGTATTGATTTAGTAATATTGTAGAAGATATTTCGAAGAAAATTACATACTCTGGCTTTAAAAAAGCGGCTAAATAACATTTTTTGGCTAACATTAACCACGAAAAAATTCAACAAAAATTCAATGTATTTTTTACATGTAAAATGCCTATATATAACAAAAACACGAGTAAAAATAACTAAATCTAAACATAAAATATAAAACATAGCTTAAACTGTATTATTTTTCAGATCACGTCGTATTAATTCTGAAAAAAAGCAAAACTTTTATTCACAAACATTGGAAATTTAACTAAAACGGTCCGAGTATATTTTTAGTTAATATCCTATAGTATTGGTCACAGGCCGGATTTATGCCCACCTATATTTGTTATCAGTCTTTAAGCACGCGTATCACATTAAATCTCACGTTTAACTGCACGCCAAGTTTATATTTAGGACGTGGGACTTTATAACCACATAAATGTTGTGGGGAAATATTTTTGGAATACATCGACCACTTTGTTTTGACGATAAATTAATTTTGACAGATTTTTACATATACTTACTATGTCTACAGGCAATATATTATAACAAATGCTATTTTATTTGTACTTAAAACAAAATTGGCATTAGGCTGGGACAATAAATCCCTGGTAAAAAAGGGGGAAATTTCGTCAAATAAGTTTATAACGGATGTGTATTAGTAAAAAAAAATTCTAAAAATATAACAAAAAAAGTGGAACACTATCTAAAAATTTTAAAACATAAAATATATTAATATTATGACTTTATACATACGATTACTTGGCATTATAAGATAATATTTTGGCTTATGTATACGTATAGTTTCAAGACACTAAGACTATTAGCAAAATTTAAACAATTTAAACTTTAATAAGTAATCAAACAGGTAATGAATGTACAACGCATCACTGCAAAATGCTGACCCAGTTTTTACGTAGGGTCATGTGACAATTCTCGTGGTCCTTTGTAGGGGGTGGGGGAGGCAAAAACCACCCTTACACGTGAAGAGTCCTCAGACCAACCGTTTAGGCCCTTACTGCCCTTCTACCCTTTCAACTGAGAATTAAAACTCCTTGTTACATATCGAGGTAAATTTCAAATAATTAACACTTTCCTAGGCAGGTAATTAGTAAGTTAGTTAGCATTGTTGGCAAGTAAATAGCTAAAAAAATAGTACAAGAGATAGACTTAAGATAAATCGTTTTATAGAATCAAGAACAGATTTCATCCCCAATACATTGTATGTGGGGCTACATATTTAGGGATCTGTAGGGGTAAGTAATTGCAAATACTAAATTATTTATTTTCAAAACCTCAGATTTAAAATATTTTTTAAAGGCTTTTAAGTATGAAAAAATCCGTACCCTATCCATGGGCTTTATTATTGTGTTTTATGGGCTTTTGGGCCAAAATGATAAAATGATTCTGATGGGTTATATCACAAAAGTCTGTGGTAATTACGCAATGTCAAATTTTCTAAAACATAATAAAGAACTATGGCGTTGTTAACTTTGAAGGATCGCGATTTTTAACATCAATATTTGACGTTTTATTTAAATTTTGAAGCGGTATATTTTATCAGGTTCGCCACTTGCTGGCACATACCACTCAAGGGGTCCAATATTGAAAGATAGCAGTGTTATGGTAATAACGCGTATGGTTATTGAACCTCCCATAAACATATACCTGACACTAAAAAAGCTTTACTCATAATTTCACTACTAAATACAGCTATCAAAAATTTAAATTAAGCCAGATTACTAAATATTACTTTAAAATCTTTTAACTTAATACAAAATCACTCTTCAGATTCTATTAAGGTCAGTGTTGTCATAATAATATTAAATATATATTGATAATGATGATATGTATACATGAGTTGATATATATTTAGAATAGGGTTTTTAAATAGTCCATTTGATAGCAATACAATACTTTGGTTGCACATATTTACATTACTTTAAACATAAAACCTTTACATAGAGTGTGTCCAATAAGTCCCAAAAAGATTTTAGAGAATTCCTTATAAGCTATCACTGTAGGTCTGATGCTAAAACCTGAACCCAAAACTGGCGTTAAATTATAAATAGAATCTGTGAATAAACTTTACAAAATAATCTGTATAATAATAAATAAACAATACCTTGTAAACAAAATTCAAGTTATCATTCGAATGATTCAAGGTCATACTAGACAATATGATTACTCGTGTACCACATTATTTAGGCCTTTTCAGTTGTCAGGTTGACATTCAGGAAGTGTAAACGTTTAACTAATTATACAGCTCCATTATGAATGAGACTACGTAATTACACCCATGTGACTGGCTTTTGTATTATGCATTTGACTTGGAAATGGAGCAGTTGTTTTACATTATTAGTTTTAATTTAAAGAATAAAAAATTAAGATAAAATAATTTAGTTTAATGTGATAGAAGAGTCAAGATATGTAAATATGTTTACGGAAAAATAATTTAACCCTGGCTCTGGTAAATAATGGACACAAAAAAATAATGGACACAAAAATAAAGATCCCAGTCTATGTATTAATAAAATAAACTAGAAATAGTTATTGTAATACGATACCTTACTGCAAAGGTAAACTATAGTATATTATAATAGATTATATTTGTGTAAACATTATTGTTATAATGTTGCAGAGAAACTAGAATAAAAAGGTAGGCTACATAATAAATTATACATTAATATATTTATTAACCGTCTCAATATTTGGCGTTATTAATTCAGTTCGTTCTGTAATATTTATTGCAATTATCAATAAAAATATAAATAACTTAGGATACTGAATTGTAATGCAAAGAAAATCGAGTTTTCTTTTTATCCCCCTTAAACAAATACAGTTAAAATGCGGAAACATCTACTACATGTTGGACTTTGAACACATTTGAAGTATTATTTTAAATTTATAAAATAAATAAATATTTTATATTCATGATATCTAGGCCTACCTTAATTTGTGCATTAAAGAAAACACAATGTTTTGACCGATGGAATATAATGTAGTAATATAAACGATTACTTTTTTCGATCTATGAACAAAATTTATTTCCTATACTACGAGGAATTAATAAGTTTGCCATATTCAACAACCAAAAAATAATTTAAGAAAAAATCTTAAGATACATTTTGTTCCAACATGAAACGTGTTAAATATTGCAGTTGTTGAAAGTTCAAATAAAAGGCGGTTCCCTACACAAGGCTTCTTGCTTCACATTTATACAATAAATATATACAAAAAATAAAATGTTGCATTCGATTCAAGAATTTATGTTCTAAAGCAAATTTTATCCTAATTAATTTGAATTTAAATCTATTTTACTTACATTACATCATGGCAAAAACACGTAGTTTGCAGAAACGTGTAGTACGACGGTCGCGATGTCTTCGATAACGTAGACGCGACGCAACTGGTGAGTTTGGCGGCGTCGGTACGCGCATGCGCATCTCGTGCGCGCACACAAACTCAGGTTTACACATAAACACACACACAAGCATGTCGGCGAGGTATTTGACTTCTGTAAATTGATGCATTATTGTATTACGAGAACATTTTTTTGCAGGTTACTTTGAAATAAATTAATTGCAAACCTATGGCAATTTTTAACAGAATTACTAGCCTACGGAATATTGTTTTATTGTTTTAAACCAAAAAGCGTTGTTTGGTTTTTTGCATTTTTTGCATCATGATGATAAGTGTAGTTCACTACTCGTCACGTTAAGATCCATTTCGGGCCTTGATAGTCGTGTACGTAAACCAAACAATCTTGACCTGAAATGTGTCACTTTCAGCACTAGTAGTGAAAAAAACCATTTCAGGCCAGTGCAGTAAACTGTGCAGTAATTCAGAGGTGTACCTCTTACAAATGTTTATCTCTATTTGTATAATTTGGCAGAAACATTTTGGTGTGAAAAATGTTAGCATATGCATGAACTTATGTATATATTCACTACCCCAGAGTAAGTTTGGTATAATGATTGAAAACATTTGAAATTTTTCATAGAACTTTCATTTTGTAGCATTACCTACAACTTCATTATTATAGAATTAAACATTATTTTTTATAAAATTTATACTCAGACACAAAGATCACGATTGATTAAAAGTGTGGTTTGAAATTTATGAAATACTACTCATACGAGGCATAATTAATAATACTCGCCAATTGTTAGGGTTGGTGGTTGGTGTGCCTGAATTTTAGAGCAAATTCATTTCTATAAATAAAAGTAATTACACGTGACTTACAGTTGTCTGCTGACGATTCGAATTTTTTTACAAACTTTTTTAATGTTAGGCAAACCATTGTGATATTTCAATAAATATTATTAAATTACGCACGAGCCGCAGGCGAGTGTGGAATGATCTCGAGTGCAGCGAAGGCCTTTTGCACTCGTGTTACACATTATATTTTTCCTACAGTCACTATAAAGCATATAAATAATTAGTCTTTCAAACACTATACAACACGTTTTTAGGTTCAGCTGGCAACACAAATAGGTGCCCTAGAGAAAGTAGTATTAACTATCAAACAACTTATAAAGTATTCAATATCCTGAAATGCAAATAAATGATATTGTCGACAATTATAAGATATGGTGAAAATATTATTCAAATTACGGAAATACTTATATCACAATTTTTGCTGCATAATTTAATTTACATGTACATTAGTATGTTGTGTTGTGGTTATACATGAACCATTAAGAGCCGTTAATAGGCAAACCAAACAATCGAACGACAAATACAATTAGAAGCGACCGGTAATGCGAATGAGGTTGTAAATATGACCAATGGACTGTGTGGTGTTGCCATACAACCAACATTTCGGGTTAACAACACATAAAGAATAAATTGTTACTAATCCGTCAATGATGTTTTAGTTAAAGTTATTTGTATTTATTTTATACATTGGAAATGTTATTCGATTTTTACGAGACCTCGCCCCATGGTCGAAAACTCGAACAAAAGTATGTATTGTCACCCCTCGCTGTAAATAATACATGCGATTGGAATGACTTCCATTTATTGTTGATTTTATGTTTATATTTTGTTGTTATTTCGTCACCAACATTGTTATATTTTTTTATTTCAAGTCCATTTGTTTCCTATTTTTGTGCATTTTTTAAATTATAAAGGGATTCTGCACATCTTCAGGAAAATATGTTTTATTTGGTACATCAGTTAAAATGAATACGACTGTAATAAATGAGGTGCAACACCGAAGATAACTAATTTGTAAATTGTGATGTGTTGGTACGTAAAAATGATTCTTGCTGCTACCAAGGAAAAGAACCAATACTGAAATAGTTATTTGTGTAACTAGTGGGTAAAGTAGCACTTTGCTGCACACGAGAGCAATGTGGGATGATCTCGAGTGCAGCAAAGGCCTTTTGCCGGAATGTAGATTGAAGATTCAAACTGTAGAATGTCTTGTATGTCTTTCACATCATAGTACAGCTCATTTTCAAAGAACTTGACATGTTTAGCTATGATGACTTTTTCTTTCACAGGGTCCCATAAACGATAACCATTGTTTGCATAACCAACCATGATCATTTTTGAACTGCGGTCACCCAGCTTCTTCCGAAGTTCCTTACCGACATGACAATACGCTACACAACCAAAGAGTTTGATTTTTGCCAGATCAGGTTTATATCCATACCATATTTCAGCAGGTGTAACAGTTTCGTCTAGAGTTGCAGTAGGTCTTCGATTTATTAAATACACAGCTGATCGCAAAGCATCACCCCAGAAGTGTTGTGGCATTTTCGAGTCAATTAAAATGCAACGCAAACACTCACAAATAGTCCTATTAAGCCGTTCACTGCATCCATTAGTAGTGACAATAGAAGAATATGACGTCACTTGGGGCGTTTTTCCCCATAAGAATAACATGGGGATCATTTTTTAGCCACCAAATCCAAAAATCCTGATCTTCGCCTGTACACCTCAATATAAATGTTCAATACCATTGTATAACTTCATTACTATTTCAAATCCACATGCATTCACAAGTATATTCTCAAAATCATCAACTTGACAGTGCGAGGTTTGCACGTGCTCCCAGCTCACGGCGCGCTCCCTTGGACATCCTTAGTGGAAATCCATGAATTCTGACTACTTGGGAACCCAAGCCATTTGACATACAATAAATCACCCTTCCTTCTAATTACCTTTTCTATTAAATACATGTCTTTATATTTGGTCTTTAACAACTCCTCTGTATAGAAGCCTCCCCTGATTATATTGCCATTTTCATCTTTCAAGATATAAGTCACAGGCTTTGTATTCTTAACTTCTGCTATTGTAAATAGCTCACCTGTCCAATTTGGGGTATAACCTTTACTAAAAACATGTTTATACTTGGAAATTCTCACGCTATCACCCACCTTATATCTTGGCTTCTTAACTTGCACTACTTTAGAAGTCAACCTCTCATGCACATATTTACTATTCTTAATATTCACTTGGTTAGGCTTCATTCCTATAGATCTATGCACCTTATTATTATATTTTCGAATTAACTTTGGAAGTAAATCCAACCATTTATAACTCCCCTGAGCACTAAATTCCCTATATAACCAATTCTTTAAAGTTCTCTGAAACCTCTCCACAATTGCAGCCTTAGTTGTAGAAAATGTGTGATAGTGATTAATATTTAAGTTTTTCATTAGTTTGCTAAAATATTGATTAAAAAATTCTTTTCCATTGTCAGATTGAATGTTTTTAACCCCCTTTGGTAGAATGGTTTTAATGGCTTCTGTAACCACCAACCCTGTCTTATTCTTTAGCGGAGCAGCATAAGCTTTTTTAGAAAATGTATCTATTAAAGTTAAAATATATTTATTGCCAGAATTTTCTCTAGCATAGTTTTGCATATCAATTAAATCTATTTGTAAGGTTTCGTTTATACCTAATACTTTAAAAGATCTTCTAATGAAATTCTTTCTTGCAGGCTTATGAAGTTCGTATGCAATTTCATTCATTTTTTATAACATCACTCTTTCCTTGTACTGTAAATATATTACCATTAGCCCCAATCAATAGATTATCTTCCATTCTTTTAAATACATAGTTTTCTGGTATATAAGGTCTATTATCTATATACTTAAATCCACTCAAAGATGTAGGGTCGGCAACTAATAAATCAGGATTGTATTCCATCAAATTAAATTTTCTTCCTGCATATACAAATTTTGATCCATCATAATACATAGCTTGTGACATTAAACAAATATCATCTAAATATTCCCCCTTTGGCAGATTCCTTATAAATTGTTTTTTGGCATCCCAACATTTTTCTTTTTTATCAAAAGTTATAGTCTGTTCTTTTGTAACACAGTCAGTGTCATCAACGGCGGGTTTTACACGTACTAACCTTTTATTATTAAAATCCCAATAGCCTGCTTCCATTTTTGGAACTTGTGAAACATTCACAGCATCTTTACTATCTGTACCTTCCATCAAATTGCTAAGTTTCTGTTTCTTAGCATTCCAAACACCATTCTCAGATTCTAAAAATTCATAATTATTATCGTCTTGTACAAATTTACCATCTTCTTTTCGTATTAAAGTCTGTTGTAAAGTGGGCACATCATTTAAACTTTCACCCTTTTCCACATTAGTAATTTTCCGTTTCTTAGCATTCCAAACACCATTCTCTGATTCTAAAAATTCATAATTATTATTGTCTTGTACAAATGTACCACCGTCTTTACGTATTAAAGTCTGTTGTAAAGTGGGCACATCATCTAAACTTTCACCTTTTTTCACATTAGTAATTTTCTGTTTTTTAGCATTCCAATTTGTATTCTTAGATTCTAAAAACTCATATTTAGTTTTACCTTGTAAAAAGACATCACCTTTTCTAGTTAATGTCTGTCCCAAAGTTGATACATCATCTACAATCTCCCCATCTTTAACATTACCAATTTTACGGTTTAAACCATTCCAACTATCGTCTTGTAAATTTAAAGTAGGTTCATGACTAGCCCTGGGTTCTGCAGGCTTATTATATGGATTATATAAACGATAAAATTTATCTATAAACATATTTTTATTTAATAAATAATACCACTTTCTCTCAATTCCTCAATAATGGAATCTATTTCATTATCCACTCCTGAGTTACCGGCTTGGCGACTTAGCCAAAGAAGTCTTAACCTATCTACAAGCTCATTAGGATCATCCCAATAAATATAGTCTATTTTATTACCAGTCACTTGTCTCAAACCTTCACCAACAGATTTAAATAGAGGTTTAATTATATTAAGATATTTAGTATGTCTATTACTTGAAATTGGTGCTCCATCTTTGTAACTCTTTAAATGCCCATTTGTAGCTTCCAAAATTTCTTTATAATTTTGCAAATCAGCCGGAGTATAATCCTCAGGTTCTTTTAAAGTTAACAACTGCCACAAGCCTTTTGTCCCCTTGTAAGTTTTATTTGCAACTGTAACATCATCATTGGCAATATCAACTTCCTTATTTCCAATAAAAAATTTATTTGCTTCTCGTCTAATACCATATATAGTGTCTGTCATACTACTTTTACTGAGGTAATTTCCTAAATAGTCTGATGCTAAAAGACCAAAATCTAATTTCTGTGGGGTGGATTGTTGTAATCTTGGTATCATTGATATTCTAGATGGAGTCATTGGGAGTATCTCCATTCGAGGCCTCTCTGTTTTGGCGATTTTTTTTAATTCTTGTAATGGCTCTATTAAAGGTTGGAATGTTTGGAACCTCTCTTCAGCCTCTAGAAATTTGCCACGTTTTAAAGCTCTATATTTCTCTCGTATTTGATTTGCAGAGTCAACCAATTCTTGTTGAATGTTTTTCATCTTTTATTTAAATTTTATTTATCTCATTTGACAAAGGATTGTACTCAAACACTTTATCATGTATTATCAAACAATATGCAGATGTATTTGCTGGTACATTTTCTGCAGTTTCAATCTCTAATTTAATATCAACAATTCCTTCC
Source organism: Macrosteles quadrilineatus (assembly GCF_028750875.1). Taxonomy (NCBI): domain Eukaryota; kingdom Metazoa; phylum Arthropoda; class Insecta; order Hemiptera; family Cicadellidae; genus Macrosteles; species Macrosteles quadrilineatus. The sequence goes on from NW_026542602.1 coordinate 62,379,000, forward strand.
TTCACTGTTTCGTTCTGTCTAGAACAATCTATTACAATTAGTGGATATTTCTTCATAAACTCAGCCCTACTAATCATAGGATCTGGGATAGTATTGTAGTAAGTCTCTCTAAACCTCATAAACATCTCATAAGCTTTAGAGACATCTCCATTTTCAAAATCGAGATTTAAATCACTATAAGGATAATATTCAGAGTTTAGAAATACTTTGAGATTTTTTAACTTACAGTGATCAAATTCATCAGTTCTTTTTCGTGCACTATTATCCCTTGCTGTTTGAAAACCAAATATAATATACCTAGGCTTCTCCAAACTTGAAGATGTCTTTACTGACCATGTATGTCTTGTAGTATTGGGATATGATGGAAGTTCATGCAACTCTAAACTTCTAAATGCAATTTGCAAATTTTTATTTTGCAATAACATCTTTTGTAATTGTAACTTCTCCCCATCTGATGGTGTCACATGTGGCATCACCCATTGAATTGAGTTAAGTGTAATTTTGGGAATCATATCAGCAGTGCCACTGGCTGGAGCACTAGCAGTTGTTAATATACAATTCAAATCATTTTTGGATCTTTTCAACACCAATTCTTGTTTGACATTTACTAATACCTTATTAAAATCCTCAAATACACCCATTAACAGCTCTAATGGCAAACATGTACTAAACTTACCACCTTTATGGAAATCTTTTAAATTTGTGTCAGAATCAAATGCCACATTTGACAATTTAGTAGTTTTATTGTAAGAGCTCAATATTTTCATAAGACTAGAAATTCCTGGGTTTCTTACAATGTCTATTTCTTTACCTGCAACTTCGTATCTAATTTCATCAAATAAGAACGCAAATGCATTATTTATAAAATGACCTTTATCATGATTTTCAATTTCTCCCTTAATATACAGATAACTCCTACATGGGAGAGTTAGCAAATCTTGATTATTAATACATATTCGAATTTCATCAGAATTATTTATTGCCAAAGTGTTGTGGGGAACATAGGAGTGATTTGTAATTTTAACCACACTATCGTCGAATTGGGATTTCCCTGTAACATCTAGAAAATCTTCCATTTTTATTAATATAAATTTTTAACTTTAGTCCTATTGACTTTAGGAACCTAGCATTTTGTACACTTATAGATAGCTGCCCACTCTTATAAATTCTCATATCTTTTTTATATGACAAGTAATTGTAGTTTCTTCTCCGTTAAAGTCAATTGCCTTGTCGTGCTGATCGGCAAATGTAATACTGACAACATCTAAACTTCTCTTATTTACAGGAAAATATATAATATTTCTTGGAACTTCAATAATTTTGTAGCCAGGAGGAGCTTCTGGATAAAAGCTATGTATGGTGTGTGATTTGTTGCCATTTAAATAGGACCCGTTTGCAATATTACATTTTACTCTAATCACATTTACATTATTAATGTTTATTTTATTTGTAGATTCAAACTGAACACCAGGAGTAGAAACACCTTTAAATCCCAATAAAACAGACCCTAAACATGGTTTTGTAAAATCAAACACGTGGCTAGAAAGTAGTGTAGCTTTCATAGTTTTATTATTAGCTGTAAGGAAAAAGTCTGGGATTTGCTTTTGAATTTCCTTTGCAAGCTCAACCACCTCATATGTTCCTTCAGAAATTTCTATTGTAACTGGAGCATTGTGATCATAATAGAAAACATCATCACCTTCTCCAATGGTTAATTTGTTGCCTTTAAGTTGATTTAATTTTGGAATAAGCCCTTTGAATAAAAGTTTGGATTTAGTATTAATTAATGCTTCTCCATTTTTATCTACTATAACTTTAAGTTTACCATTTAATAACTGGTTTAAATCATCGACAGAGATCTCTCCTTTTGGTAATGTCATTTTCTCTACTTTGTAATATGTTAAAGTATTTAGAGGTTTTTTAACATTAAATATAGAATTATAACTTTGAAAATCTACTAATCCAATTACATAATCATCATTTAATTCTATGGGAGGAAAGAACACTGACTTTAGCTCTGACTCTGTACCCGAAAATGTTATAGTAAATGAATCCATTTTTATAAACAAAAATTTTTTATGAATGATAAACATAAAATTCCACAAATAGAACTATTTAAATCTTGTATTTGATCAGTTGTATAGAATATTTTATGTCCCTCAAAATATTTAATTACTTCTTTTGGAGGTTGGATTCCAAATGGGTCAAAATAAATTACAATATCTTTATTTTTACGATATGCTGTCCAATGTGTGCCAGATGAACTATCTAAATTAACTATTCCGCACTCTTTTACTCTTGGTGTTAGATTTTTTAGCTCGCTTTTTAGGTACACTCCCCTGAAGTGAGGCACGTCTTTTGCGGCCTCTAACAGCTGGTAGTTGTCCATCTTTTTTATTAAATTTTAGTACCATTCCCATTTTTGCTTTAGCCTTCATCAAATTTGTCACTGCATAAGCAGCGGCTTTTTCAGCAAGACTTGCGTCCTTGGCCGTTACTCTAGTCCAAGCTAAGTCTGCTAATCTCATGTCTGCTTTGTTCCGAGCAGCAGTATCAGGATTATTCATGTAGAATATGTCATGCTCTTTACAATAAGAGTCTAGTTTATTTTTTGGAGGTACATTTTTAGCTAAATTCTCACGTACATTCGTCCCAGGTCCACAGTATTGATATGATGGTATGTGAAGTGGAAATGGAAGGTTATTTATAAGAGTATTCAATAACCCTCGACCCCTGTAAGGCTTTAGGAATAAACCTTTGCCCTTTTTACATGTTTTCTTATTATCATTTTTTACCATTTTTATTATATAAAAAATGTCTTTTATTCAACAAAAACATAAATTTAAAATATCACATACTAAGGAGTATATACCAAAGAAGTTGGGTCTATTTCCTACCAATATTCGATGTGTTATTTGTGGTCCAAGTGGAAGTGGGAAGACGGTTGTAATTTACAATTTAATTGTAAGAAAGGAAGGATTAAAATTTACAAACTTATATTTAATATCTAAATCTTTAGAACAAGAAAAATATAAAAAAATAATTGAAATATTTAGTTTGTGTGATGAAGTGAAATTACACACGTTTACTGACTGTGAAATCACACCAAATGATGTAAAATCACAGTCAGTTGTTGTATTTGATGACATAAATAGTCAAAATATTACACAATTTTTCTCAATGGGTCGACATAAAAATATTAACTGTTTTTACTTGTGTCAATCTTACAGCAAAGTACACAAACATTTACGTGATAATGTAAATTTCCTAATATTATTCAAACAAGATGATTTAAATTTAAAACATGTATATAACAATCATGTTGGTAATGACTTTTCATTTAACCAATTTAGAAATCTCTGCCACCAATGTTGGGATAAAACTAAATATGGCTTTTTTGTAATAGACAAAGAAAGGTCAAAGAATAATGGCAAATATAGATTTATGTTTGATCAATTTTATAATGACCAAGAGCAAGGGTGTTGATGCCATCTTCTAGAATAAACCTCTTGTCATCGTCAAAGGATAGTACTTTCTTGTTCATGGTCAAGGTTTGAAGATGATGATTTGTAGATTTAATTCTTGTCACATTCTCATAGTAGTCTTGACCAGTTGCAAGACAGTTCAAATAATGTTGATGTCTAAGGAGATGTTTAACTGTAGCACCATCAGCTCCTTTAGCTTTTTTGACCTCTAAAGCTTGCTTGTCTTCTTCATATAACCATTTTAGAGGAATGTAAGAGTATAACTTTGGTCTTAAACCACAATATTCATACATAATATGACCATCCAATTCGTCTTTAAACTTCCCAGTGACTTTTTTATTTTTATCAGAGTATAAGAAATGGTCTTTACTATATCCAGAGGTATCAAAATAGTGCAAGTCACATTCTATTTCCTTGTAAAAGTCCTCTGTAACTATAGCATACATTAAAGAATCTGTATCTGTCATTAGAAATCTTTTATTCTTAAATTTTGACATATAGTTATAGTGGAAATCATACATTATTACTTTACTAATATCCAAAATGGTCATTCCCAAATATATTGGTTTATTAAACTTTACAACTAATTTATTTAAATGTATAGCATGTAAATTGTTATCAAACTTTTTGCTACAATCAAACCTTGGATTAGTGACATATTTTGTTAATAGTGACTCATCCTTGAGATATATATCACGAAACTTTCGTTGATTCATAATTGTCCGACCAAAGAGACTATTATTTAACAATTTGTAAAAGTCTTTTTCGAAATCATTTTTAGCCCATTTTCTTTTTTCAATATTAAAATTAATATAGGGTGCAAGCCATTTTGATTGTCTAAATTTTAAAATTCTGTGGTATTTTGTAACAATCAAACCCAATTCCTCATATTTTTGTATTGCTTTGTAATGTAAAATATATTTAGTTTTGTCATGTAAATTAGGTATTAATTTGCCATTCATTTTCTCTGGTGCTAATGGATAGTCATTATGTAAATCATGTAAGCTTTTATCATATTTTAAATCAACTTCTAAAATGTATCCAAACTCATCATTTTGATTATTTTTGTATATTTTGTAGTCTATCTCATTAGTCCAACGAAATCCATCCACAGGTAGTGGCTCACACATTGCTGTGGAGTATAGCGAGTTACAATCTAAATATATTAAATACACACTCTCTTGATTGGGATCATAGTGTTCGCCCATATATCTATTATTGGCTTTAGCGTAACGTGTAGAAATCATACTGACTCCTCCTCTAATCGCACTTTCTATGAACAAATGCATGTCAATATCTTGAAATAATTGTAATTTTATACCAGTCATTCTAAGACAGGCCTCCCATGTTAATCCAGGAAGTGAATACATATGTACGGGGTCAAGTTTGTAATCTTTTAAACACAGGTCTCTAAATGTCTCAAACACATCAGCCAGTAGCAATACATCTGTTTTAAGATATAAATCATGATATTCTTGTAAATTATTTATATTAAAATGGGTCCAGACATTTTTAGCATGTTCATATTCAATGGGAGAGATATGTTCTTTAGTTAGAGTACTGTAAAATGCTTCTATAGGAGGGAGATACTCTGCAAACTTATCTGGTCCCGTCATATATTCATAGGGAAATACGCCTTTACGTTGTAGTAGTGGATCGTCTATGAATCTAAATGTATTTAAATTGGAAGCTAATTTGTATAATGGAAGGGACAGAAAGTTGTATGAATCTAAAAATACTAAATCATCAATAGAGAATGATATATATTTTTCCATATCTTTAGCTATGCAATTTAATTTACGATTAAAATTTCCCAAGTGTTGCATTATTAAATGGCCATCATAATTTTTCAAGTTATGGAAGAATACTGGTATTTTCTTTGTTAATTTATAGTTTAAATTACAATCATTATGGGCAGCTCCACGGTATTGGCCATTTGAATGACAATGATCTCTCACCCTATCAAAATATAAGGGCTTTTCACAAATGTGACAGTGTGTTGAGTTTTGAAAAGATGCCTCTTGCTCTGGAGTCATTACAAGGGGAATATATATCACCATTTGACTTTTAATGAAGTCATAAGTCTCAAACAACCTTTTGAAAAACACATCCATAACATTTTCGCCACTATATAACTCTTCAGAAATAATCTTAGACTCTTTCACTACTACGAATGCAAATCCAGATGGAGTATGGTTGTTTGAGTTTATAAAACATTCAAAATCTGCATAAATCACAAATGGGGCTTTAAGTTGATATTTAAAATTTTTAAATTGTAATGTATCTTGTTTAGACATTTCCACTCGTTGAGAATCAAAGTTTTTACAATATGTTGCATGACGCTCCAATTTATCATTAGTATAAAAATGTTGTAAACAAAATTTGCAAAAATGCTTCTTATTGTTATTTTTTGTAGAGTGGAGCATTAACATATTAAAATCACGAATTAAACAGTAATGTGATTTACGACCTTCTTGTAATAATAATAAATCTATGTGAGTATTTCTATTTAGTTTGGTTGTTCTTAATGGATATACACATTTAAGGTCTTCAACTCCAAATACATTGACACTTATATTATTCTGTCTTTCGAATTTATCTATATCAGATATTTTTACGGGATATTTTATATTTGTCATATTTAACTGTGTTTCATAGGGTGTATAGTTAGAGACTCTTTTAGCATTTTCATTTTTAGCATTCCTTGGATATAAAGCTGCTAAAATTGACCAAAGGAAGCATTTATTGTCAAAATTTCTTATATTTAAAACTGCTTTTGTCAATTTAATACTCTCTGGTGTGGGAATGTATGATTTTGGAGTTAAGGGCTTATACTTGTAAACATGTAACTGCCAATATTTAGTATGGTCATAAATCCATCCACTGCCTTGGGCTTGATATTTGTGTATAGATGCATCAATCTTTAAAAGAGCATTGTCAATTTGAGGCTTTAAATCTCTCTTCTCAATAGTTAAGGTGGTAATGCTTCTAAAATCTGCAATACATTCTTTCTCATTAACTAATTTTCCATTTTGATCCACAGAATATTTTATAAATTTGATTCTCCTTACTAAAGTCCATTTTATCGGCAGAGGACAAGAGTGAAGAGTATTTTTAAGTTTAGTTTTAATTGATTCACCAACAAATTTAATCATTGTATATGGACATTTGTTGCAAGAATGTACATGTCTTTTAAAATGACCAACAACATTTCTTTTACAGAAACTACAAGTCTTATGAGTTATTAATATATGAGATTTTAGAGCTATGTTACTATCACAGATTAAATTACAAACTTTACACAGTTTTACCTTGATTTGATGTATCAAATTGTAGTGGCGAATCAGGTTACTTTTGGTGGAGAATGACACAGAGCAGTGTTGACATGTAGCCTTCATTTTATATATGTAACAAAAAACTAGGTTGGCATCTTCTATATAGTTGAAATTAAATTTTAACAATTTCAATTAGTGAGAAATAATAATTTAAATCTGAATTTTAAATGTTAATATTCAAAACAATTTTATACAATAAGATTTTATAATTGCAATTTTCAAAATCAAAACTAGATCAAAAATTAAATTTGTTAAATAAAAAATACTTTTTAGCAATTCAGAATGTTGAGTCTACATTTATACAATGTGTGCTATAGAGAAAACTATCTATGTTAACTCTGTGAGTGAAATTTGGCTAAGTGTTAAAAAATCAGGACTTTGTAAATTTTTGTATAGTAGAAATCACATGAAAAACGACTAAGTGTAATTGGAGAATAATAATCTAAGTGTTAAAGAAAAAACTTTGTAAATTTTTTCAAAGTTCAAAAATTGGGTCTTTAATGTTTAAGTTTGACTGTCACAATTATATTGAAAAAAACTCTTTAGTAGAAATTACATTTTTAAAATTTCAATTAATGAGGAATAATAATTTAAATCAGAATTCTAAATTTAAATATTCAAAACAATTTTATACAATAAGATTTAACAATTGCAATTTTCAAAATCAAAACTAAATCTTAAAAGATAAATTTGTAAATAAAAAATACTTTATAGCAATTCAGAATGTTGAGTCTACATTTATACAATGTGTGTGCTATAGGAAGGACTATCTATGTTATCTCAGTGAGTGAAATTTTAGCTAAGTTTTAAAAATCGGGACTTAGTAAATTTTTGTATAGTAAAAGTCACATAAAAAACGACAAAGTGTAATTGGAGAATAATAATCTAAGTGTTAAAGAAAAAACTTTATACATTTTTTCTAAGTTCAAAAATTGGGACTTTAATGTTTAAGTTTCACTATCACAATTGTATTGAGAAATACTCTAAGTGACAAATAATAAATACACAAAACAGGCAGTCACCTAACTAAGTCATTTCCACACGACCAAGCGAGGAAGCGTCCATACCACTGGAACTAATTATGCAGACAGCTCACTCCCAGACATTCTATTCGCTACCAAGACAGGGGTGTGGCGGCGTAGGATGTCTAGACAGGTCCTTGGCGCCGACGCCTTCCACTAGCCCAGCCCCGCATGTGCAAAAAAACTTACCAGAGGAGAGAGACCAAGATGGCTGCGCTGCGACGGAAGGAGACTGACTGAAGGAACCGGTTTTCCCCGCCTTTTTATATAATTCCCAGCGAGTGAATTCATAAAATAATTTTTAACAATTGCAGTGTATTTGTAAAATTTATTTTAACAATTTCTGGAGAAAATTAAAATATGAAAGTACAAATTTAATTTGACACCTGTCACCTGTCATCACATCAATCAGGTCAATGTGTCTGGCGCCAGGGACCTGTATAGACATGTGTCGCCACTCTCTCCCACACCGCGTTCTCTCTCTCTCTCTTTCCCCCCTCTCGACATTGAATAGAACACCTGAGATTGGTCTGTCTGCATAATTAATTGCAGTGGTATGGACGCTTCGTCGCTTGCTCGTGTGGGGTTCACCGAACCTTGGCGGAGGTACCCGAAGTAGCCTTGATGTGTTGTTAGTGTCGCTGTTGAAAGTGAGAAGACCGGTCGCACTCAAGGCCAGCAGCATGCCCAAGTTTACGCAGTAGTTATATATCGATGGTTTACATACAAACCTCGCACTGTCAAGTTGATGATTTTGAGAATATACTTGTGAATGGATGTGGATTTGAAATAGTAATGAAGTTATACAATGGTATTGAACATTTATATTGGGGTGTACAGGCGAAGATCAGGATTTTTGGATTTGGTGGCTAAAAAATGATCCCCATGTTATTCTTATGGGGAAAAACGCCCCAAGTGACGTCATATTCTTCTATTGTCACTACTTCCATTCTGTTGGGGATTCCGTGGTACAGTATACTCTAAGGTTATACCCTTTTCACGAAAAAATTTTTGAAATTCTTTAGATGCATATTCCCCACCGTTATCATACCGAAGGTGGCCAATTTTACTTCCAAAACGTGCAGAAACAGAGGCTTCAAATGATTTTAAATGTTCTAATACTTCATTCTTGGTTCTCATAAAATAAACATAAGTAAAATGTGAATAATGGTCTAGAAATGGGACAAAGTACTTCATATCATCATATGTCTTAGTTTCAAACGGACCACAAACGTCACTAGAAACGACCTCAAGAATTCTCTTTGGTTTCCTTTCAATTGGTAAAGAAGAAAAACTGTTTCTTGTTTGCTTACCCTTAAAACAAGTCTCACAAGGTTGTTTACATGGAAATGTTGATGAATGCCCCATCTGTCTATGTAATAAAAGTTGATTGTCACTACCTTTAACAACATTAGCTTCAGAGTTGAAGGGTAAACCTAGTTTAACCATGTATAAGTTACCATATATCTGACCTTTCAGAAGTACATTCCCAAGAGGTTTTTCAATAGAAACCATATTTTCTGAAAATATTACAGAATGTCCCTTTTGCTCAATTCTACGCACAGATAGTAAATTTCTTGTAAGGTTCGGACATTCAATGACATTTTCGATTGTGACACTTTTCCCGCTTGGTAGTAGTAACCTTAAAATCACCACATCTAATAGCCTTTAGTTGTTGACCATGCTTGGCCACTTGAATATTAAAATCAACATCTTTTACATTTTCAAGAAATGCTCCAGTGATAGAATCAACCAGATGATGTGTAGAACCAGAATCTACCACAAAATCTACAATAGCCTATCATTAGTACCAATGAGAGCTTCCTTACCTTCAGATAAAAATTAAGTGTCATCTTTTGCTACATGAGACTTTACTTTATGTTTCAGTTTAGGTCAGTCTGCTTTACGATGACCTTCTCATTACATTCATAACAACGGAATTTAAATGTTTGATTTTGATCTTTAAAGTAACGACGTTTACTGTCTTTATTCCGGAAATTTTACTTCGTGTTAGAGAAGTTTGATTTTCTGTGACCAGCAAAGGCAGAAGAATCAAGAATTTCAGTTTTACACTCGCCCTTAATACGAGTTTCTTCAGACAGTAGTTGATTTTTCAAAAAATCAAATGTTATAGATTCAGGATTCTGATGAAAGAGAATATCAACAGTACGAGTGACCGATTGTTACTGTGCAGGCATGGACGACAAAAGAGTTGTAATGATCTCTTTGCTATCCATACTACCACCTGCAGATTTCAGGTCATTCACCAACATCTCAAATTTTGTAAAGAATGACAAAAGAGGTAACTCACCACGATACTTCAGGTTACTCAGTTCCTGCTTGATTCGTACCTGTTCCCCTAGCCCCGTCATTCCATACGTCTTTTTGAGAACTTCCATCATTCCCTTTGCCGTTCTTTGATTCTTCACAGTCGACATGATTTCATCTGTGATGTGTTGTACAATTAAACCTCTGGCTTTTACGTCCTGTTCCATTAATGCCAGCCTAGAGTTTTCTTCTTCTGGAATGTTATTAGTTACGGCATTCAAAACCTTATGCTGTTCCAGTATCAACTCCAGCCTAAATAGCCAATTACTAAAGTTCTTACCATCAAAAGGTCTCAGCACAAACAATACTGGTGTTCCCATTTCTGACCAACACAAATCTACCTTAATCTCAATTTAGTACAATTACCATAGCCTGCCCTGGGCCCATAACATGTTAGTTTGAGGTCCTTTAAGAACAGCTATATAACTATAATAAATAAGAAACCTTAATATTTGTTTGGAAATTAAATTTAACTTTTAATAGACAGAACAGAACACAACACCAATACAAACTGAACAATTACACATTGTAAATAATGTCATATGTTTCATGATTTATATGTCATTATAAGCAGGCTTATTGAAATTGCTTTAAAAATTTGATCATACCTTAAAATGTGCAATTTATTTTGGATACTGCAAAAAGCAGAAGTTTATATTCTGCATCCTATTGTTATCTTAAGCTTTTTTACTTGCGTTTCATGCATGCTTTAAAAAATGTATTTCATTGCTTGTTGAAAATAGCTAATCTTATTTTTACTTACGTTGCTTGAAATAGAGCAATTGCAAAGAAGTAAATAATTAGTTATTTAAAAACAAATAGAAGTCATCATAATTTCCGATGAGTTTAAAAGACTCAACCCATAGATACGTACCTAACAGTTCCATATAATCAACATTTCTTATAAATATTTTATCATTTTTCAAAAGTTGATCTGGTTTTTTAAATGTTTCCCACTTATAGCCGTATTAGGGTGTCCATGTTGATCTTCGTCAATGATAATGTAGTCTGCATGGTACCACCCATTGTCGCCAGTACGTTTACAAATTTCAGTCACTTTTTATAGCGATAACATTTTGTTTACGTGACTAAGAACTACATGATTTTCTGCATAACCTCTGTCGCAATTCTATTTACATCAAAGACATTCATTTGGCTAATTACTATTATATCGATGAGGAAAAATGCAGAATTGAAAGGCCTAATGTCGTTCAGATAGTTATGTTTCCCTTAAATGTGAATAATAATGTGAATAATGTGAATCTTTCGTGAAAGTTTTAAGGATTCTTGGATGCAGTCACACTCTTTTAAAATCACTTGACTTTTATTAAAACATATTTAATAATTATGTCCTTGCCGTACCAGTTTAATTCAGACTTAGAGGGGTTTCCTTTGCCAATCTATCCTATATTCTAATACTAGCTGTACCCGCGGGCTTTGCCCCGTTTAACTTCATACGTGAGCTCGTTCGCATGGCTCAATCACGTCCTGGTTGAAGTTCGTTCGCTACGCTCACTCACCTTTAGGTTGGAGCTCGTTCGCTGCGCTCACACGTCCTGGTTGAAGTTCGTTCGCTACGCTCACTCACTTTTAGGTTAGAGCTCGTTCGCTGCGCTCACTTGCCTTCAGGTTAGCTCGTTCGCTATGCTAACTCGCCTCCAGGTTGAAGTTCGTTCGCTACGCTCACTCACCTTTTGGTTGCAAATTAGCTGTTGTCATAAATGTAAAAGAAATAATAGTGCTGCACCCTGTTGGTAATCCTTGTAACTTTAATGCTATTGAACATCATAGAACAGAACCAACTTGTTTAATTGAAACAGCTGTTATGATTCATTAATTCCATTTAAATATGAGTACTCATTAGGTTAACATGGTAAACACCAGAGCCACTGGGGCGGAGCCCGAGAGTCCGATCAGAATAAAAACCACTTAGTTTTCCTATTTAATGCCTAAAGAATCGGTGTCCAAATTTCAGCCTCCTAGGTAAGTGGGAAGTGGGAGAATCAGTGATGAGTGAGTAAGTGAGTCAGTCAGTCAGTCAGTCAGTCAGTCAGTGAGGGCTTTGCCTTCTATATATATATATATACTAGCTGTACCCGCGGGCTTTGCCCCATTTTACTTCATAAGTGAGCTCGTTCGCATGGCTCAATCACGTCCTGGTTGAAGTTCGTTCGCTACGCTCACTCACCTTTAGGTTGGAGCTCGTTCGCTGCGCTCACTTGCCTTCAAGTAAGCTCATTTGCTAAGCTAACTCGCCTCCAGGTTGAAGTTCGTTCGCTACGCTCACACCTTTTGGTTTCAATTAGCTGTTGTCATAAGTTAAAAAAAAATAATAGTGCTGCACCCTGTTGGTAATCCTTGTAACTTTAATGCTATTGCACATCATAGAACAGAACCAACTTGTTTAATTGAAACAGCTGTTATGATTCATTAATTCCATTTAAATATGAGTACTCATAAGATTAACATGGGAAACTCTAGAGCCACTGGGGCGGAGCCCGAGAGTCCGATCAAAATAAAAACAACTTAGTTTTCCTATTTAATGCCTAAAGAATCAGTGTCCCAAATTTCAGCCTCCTAGGTAAATGGGAAGTGGGAGAATTAGTGATGAGTGAGTGAGTGAGTCAGTCAGTCAGTCAGTCAGTGAGGGCTTTGCCTTTTATATATATAGATAGATGAGGCATAGCCCTTACGGAGGCCTGTAATTGAAAGTTACTTTTCACACTGGTTAAAAGTAGTAAAAATACTACCTCAACCTCACTACTGCACACTTTATTCGGGTTGAAATTTGCATTAACAAAGGTGCTCTTTTTTCACGAAACACTGAGAAATAAGGACATTAATGCGTTACCAACAGGCTTACACACACAAATACAGAAATGAATTAGGGGATTTACTACGCTTTAACCAAAGCAAATTACAATTATTTTAAAGTTTTGATAGTGTCATCAAATTTTATAATAATCGTTTTTAGGCCTAATCAAACTGTAAAATTGGTGTAAATCCGTTGGCAAATATATAAATAATTAAATAAATACACAGCCCACAAAACATTTATACGTTAACAATGCCAAGCTTTAAAAATTCATCATGGTTTGCTAAATAAATCGTTCACTAATGTATTATCATTTTCATAGCATAAAATAACATTTTGGAGTCCAGACAGAAAACGCAATAAAATTATACAGTAAGACATCAATTAAATTTAGCCTAATAAGAAATAAGGTACAGCACTAACGATAACTATAGTTGTAAATAGTGATGTGTTTGTACGTAAACATGATTCTTGCTGCTACCACCAGTTCTAAGGAAGAGTAGCAGTACCAAAAACCAACGTTTACATTTAAGAAAAGAACTATATTACTTACGATTACGACCAATTAAAACTGTCCTTCTAATCAAACTGTATTATCAAACTGTAGGTGTTAATCCGTTGGAAAATATATAAATAAATAAACATACAGGCCACAAAACATGTAACGTTAACAACGTAAAGCTTTAAAAACTCACTATGGTTTGCTCAAAAAAACGTTCACTTGATGTGGTGCAGTACCGAAGCTATTAATCTCCCTTGGTTTTAAATTGTTTATGTTTTCGAAAATTATAGTTATTTCCCATTTATTTGTAAGCAACTTTTAATGTTAACATATTAATGACAGTTTGAAGAAACCACCTTTATCCAAACAAAGGTTTCTTTTTTAAAAGATTACGTAATCTCTAAACTATAATCGGTACACATATCTAGCAAACATTCGGAGGAAATGTGACAAATAACTCACAAATCTGGGGTTTTGGACGTTTGTAGTTTTACTTCCTAAGTAGAAAAAGTACCGATGTCGTTGTCGAAATGGAAGTAAGTAGAAACCGAAAGTGACACATTGGAAAAAGCGAGTTGCGATTTTAGCTACATTTGTAAGTTAAACATATGTTACGATCACAGTGACATTAGAAAGATCTTCCAAGATCACAGCAACACCCACGATCACCCACTGCAGTTGATTTTTTACTTTGCACTTTACACAACTGTCTTTGAAACGCCGTCAATGAGTGGAAACCTTTTTTGTAAACTATTGGTGACGATGATAAAAAAAGGTAAGTTTCCCAGCACTGATTCACAACACTGATTCTCAGTATTTTCCCCGGTTATAAAAACTCAAGAACAATCGTTGCACTTGCGATTAATTGAACCGGTTAAGTAAGGCACAACGGTTTTAATCTAACTTGGTTTGGATGTGCTAACAAAACTTGATCGGAAATGGTTGCGGTATTTGTAAACAGTATTTAATGTAAACATATCAGTGACAGCTAGAAATGAGAACTAATCCAAACAGCTGATCGTTATTTCATAAAATGTAATAGTAAACATTGGGAGAAAATTTGACAAAAATCGAACAAAATTGGGTTTTTGATGGTTTGTTATATTTTTTCAAAAGTAGTTTGGCCATATTTTAATAGCCAAAGACACTCTCGCCAATCCAGTGAATACAGAAAAATTATTGGAATCTTGATCTGTACTCTAGTTTTCAAGGAGTAGGCCGCGTAAAATGACATTTTGGCGTTACAGACGAAGTCACAGAATGGACAAACAGACAAACAGACAAACAGACATACAGACAGAAATTGAGATAAGACTCGTTTCGGCTTTCTTAGGCTATGAAACGTAAAAATAACCAAAAACTGCATGATTCTTAGCAATGTACAGACAAAACTGTAATTTTATTTATATAGATGAGGAATGTTTGCTTGTATGTATGTATGGTTGCTTGCTTGCTTGCTTGCAGAAAGATCTCGAAAACGGCTCCGACGATTTTTCTTCAAATCTTGTGAATAGTTTTTTTGGCCTAAAAACGAGTTTAGTGCATTTAGAACTGCCAACAAAATCCTATCCTATATTTTAATATGAGCAATGTTTGCTTGTATGTATGTATGGTTGCTTGATTGCAGAAAGATCTCGAAAACGGCTCCGACGTTTTTCTTCAAATCTTGTGAATAGTTTATTTTTGGCCTAAAAACGAGTTTACTGTGTTTAGTTTAGTGTTAGAACTGCCAACAAAAATCTAATTACGTAGAAAAATGAAACTGAAAGTAACATTTTTTTAACATTAGTCTCATGGTTGCTAAGTAACCATGTTGGTTGAATTGAATAACAAGGAGAGAGTAAACAAAAGACTTTTAAGTTGTAACATGTGTTCATAAAAAGGTTCTACCACTACCCACCGGTGGGGCACACGGAAGATTTCTCACTTGCCGTTTGACGTCACTAACTGTAGACGTCACTAACTGCTGCGTCTGAAGAAACAGACAATTCTATAATTTTTCTGTTTTTAAATTAAACTGTCATAACCTAACCAAACTAACCAAACTGATGATAAAAAAATCTAATGAAGGTTTACTAATCTAAAAATAGTTTTGTTCATGAAATAAAATTATAAATGCCAAAAATTCAATTTTTAATAATTATTTTAAACTGTCATAACCTAACCTAACCTAACTAACCTAACCAAACTTGCTGATATGAAAAACAATGTTGACAAAAACTTAGTTCTACGAGCGGGATTTGTTCCCAGTTCACTCGAATTATCAGCCCGACACGCTATCCACTACACCACCAGAGCCGATGGGTCAAGACCGTATCGTTGCGGTAATGGTGTTCCCTCAAAGTGACGTCAGCAGTTAGTGACGTCAAACGGCACCTGATAAATCTTCCGTGTGCCGTTTTGATCTACCCACAGTGTACTAGGAAATTACAAACAGTACAAAAGGAGAAACATCAGTTGTTACTATTGAGCAAAGATTATACTGAAGATTACTCGATATATTGTAGTAACGGTAAGCATTATTGTGGAAAGTAACAGGTCCGAGACATGGAAGTGGTGAAGGAAGTAGTAAAGGTGAGCAGTCTGGAGTGTGGGAACTGTTTATGATGATTAGATTAAGGTATCTACAATCCTGAAATGCTATGGGTAGGGAGGGAAACAGGTCCGCGACGTAGGAAGTGTTGAAGGAAATAGTAAATCTGAGTGTAATCCAGAGTTTGTGAACTGTTTATGACAATTAGGTTAAGGTATCTGCAATCCTAAAATGCTATGGGAAGGAAGGGAAACAGGCCCGCTACGTAGGAAGTGGTGATGGAAGTAGTCAAGGCGAGCTGTCCGTAGTGTGGGAATTGATTAATGTATCTGCAATACTAAGACTGCATTCAGAGTAAACTATCGATTTCTCCCGAGCAAAGCTAGGTCCCCAGGTACTTATATTAAAACGTGACAGGGTTTTTTTATTTCACGATTCTGAATCAACCACTCGACGGATTTTCATGATTTTTGTGTTGAAAGAAAGATAATTTTGAGAACTAGGGAATGTCAAAGCCATAATTTTAGTTTAGGGTTTCATATTTTTAGACATTGAGTTTAAAATTTTAAAAAGTCTAGCAGCTGACGCTAACATTCTACTCTAGCTTTTGGTATCATACAATTCGCTTATCACAGCTGTAAACATTCAGTGTATTCGACACAAATTCAGCAATTGGATGAAAATGAAATGACATAGGGTCGACTTATTTATACTATGTGTAATGCTATAATCATTGATACGCTATTTTTTTCGCTAAGAGGACAGGAAATATACATAGTAAAATCCTAGATGTTCCAATTTATTTTTTGAGCAGTCTTTAAAACCTTACGTTTGTTTTAGTGCAATATAATTTGTTATAACTAACAGCTGGTTGAATATAAAAATATTCTATAGAACTATGAGGTTAGTTTCTTTACTCTGTGATTTGTCATTGATTATAGGAAATAAGTAATTTGATTATATAACCATCGCTGTATACGAATCGAAGCTTACAAAAGGAAAGCTATGCAAATTATTCTACTACCAGACTTTTTAGGGACAGGTTGGGAAATAACAATGATCACATGTTTTAACTGAACTTGGCAGCTTTTTCTTTACAATAAATTTTGAACTGCTTAAACTATGCTTGAATTAGTAATAGACTCACTATATACAGTTTTAATGGACTACTCGATTCCCGTACGTAGGACGGGCCATACGCCATCATAAAGTTAGGCCATGTTTCTTACAAAATAGTAGCACTTTGGCAACATCCTTGTTCATTGTTTGTGGTAATCTTCATATTGTAGCTGTAGGTGTACATAATTAAGGTTGATAACGATGGTAGTTATTTTTTATCTCTATTTCTTCTACTTGGTAGCGTTCTTTGACTTTGCTATGTTTCCATGGTTAACAAATCGGTTCTTTCAATGATTTCTCAAGAAATACAGTACTATGTCGATTCATTTTTCTTATTTGGTAAAATATATCAAATTGTCTAGGCTTTCTCGATTTTTTACGTCGTAATATGTACGAATCTATATCTATACAGGTTGTTTTTTTTTTTACTTGCATCTTTATTCATGTAAAACCCGCAATAGATAGAAATATGCAGTTGGCGGGAATCATCTATTGACGTAGCGGGCACATTTTTTTTTTTATTCAACGTTACATTCACATTCCCCCCTTCCCCCCCTACCAACAACTTAACTTTTTTTTAAAGCAAGGTACCCCTTGTGACATATCAAATAAAAGAGCATGAAAAAAGAAAAAGTTGTATGTAACGTAGAATTCAAAACAATTGGGCCCCCTACGTCAGTAGATGATTCCCGCAAACTGCATATTTCTATCTATTGCGGTTTTTACATAAATAAAGATTCAAGTTAAAAAAAAAACAAAAAAACACCATGTATATAAAAATTGAATGTATGTTTGTTTGTCCTTTATGGACTCCGAAACCGCTCGACAGATTTTAATGAAACTTTCAGGGATTATTAAGCATTATTCAAGGATGGTTTGTGTGAAGTTTGGTGCAGATCTGTCAAAAGAGCTCCACCCCAGTGGCTCTGGAGTTTCCCATGTTAACCTTATGAGTATTAATATTTAAATGTAATTAAAGAATCTTAAGATCTTAAGGATCTTAAGAATCTTATCGTGCCGCTGGTTCAACTAAATAATTTGATTCTGTGATGTTCAGTAGCATAAAAAATTTAATAGGTTAACCAACAGGGTTGCAGCACTATTATTTTTTGAAATGTATGACAGCAGCTAATTTGCAACCAAAGGGTGAGTGAGCGTAGTGAACGAGCTAACCTGAAGGCAAGTGAGCGCAGCGAACGAGCTTCAACCTTAAGGTGAGTGAGCGTAGCGAACGAACTTTAACCAGGACGTGATTGAGCCATGCGAACGAGCTCATCTTGAAAATGAACGAGCATCTCTCTATCTATTACTTATTTAATACGCAAGCAGGTTTTTTGTGACAATCACTCCTCCAAAACTACTCAACCGATTTACATGTTCTTGGTGTTATTGGAAAGAGCGTAACGTGAAGTTGTGCAGGAAACTTTCTTTTTAGGGAAATAATTAGAGGGTAAGGCCCTGGAGCCCTTTAAATTTCCGTATTTCTCCTTAAGATTAACATGGGAAACAAATAGTGCTATGAAACTCTAGCTGTTGTCATAAATTAAAAGTGAGAAGAAGAACATGTGTTAATTGTAAACAGTCAATAAGTTTGCTACAAACAATTTACTTACTTGGTTGAAATGAAATTAGTTAGGCTACTATTTGAATTTGGGTTGGCGTAAATATTACAATGGGAAAAAACTAGAGAGCCTGGATAAACTGATATACTAAAAAGAAAACTGAATTAGCACTGTGCTGCATTTTTTTAGTAATCATTGAAAGAGCCGATTTGCAAATTATAAAAATAGGAAAGTCATAGAACACCACCAATGAGAAGAAATAGAAATAATGTGTTTTTTTTTTATAATCGTTATTATGGACAACCTGATGCGGCTTTGAGTAAGGCTATTCGTAGAAAACACGAAAAAACAGATCAGCTTTTGAAAAATGATAAGATATTTATAAGAAATGTTGATTATATCGATCTGTTATGTGCATCTTGAGTATTCCATAATCTTTGAGTCGAATCTTTTTAAGTCATCAAAAATTATGACTGCCATTCGTTTTAAAATAACGCCTGTAATACTTAGAAATTGCTCGATTTCGAGCAACAGGGACGCTAGTACTTATTTAATACGCAAGCAGGTTTTTTGTGACAATTACTCCTCCGAAACTACTGAACCGATTGACATATTTTTGGTGTCATTGGAAAGAGCGTAGCGTGAAGTTGTGCAGGAAACTTTCTTTTTAGGGAAATAATTAGAAAGTGAGGCATTGGGGCCCTTTAAATTTTCGTATTTCTCCATAAGATTAACATGGGAAACAAACATTGTTATGAAACTACAGCTGTTGTCAGAAATGCTGTTCTGCTATTTAATTTAATTTGTTTACAAGGAGAATTTTTTCTTGGTGCCATGTGGTCAATGAATTATACGGGAGTATGTTTTATTTATGATTATACTTTTGCATATATTTTAAATTCTATACACTATATAAAATGATAGTACTGTAATACATTAAGAGATCTTAATTTAAATAATCTATAAGCAGGATTGAGTTTTTCCCTATATGTTTCCTGGTAAGTGTGTTGTAACTGTTTCTCATAGTATATTATAGTATCTTAAAGTAAAACCGAACTATTCTTTTCTGCATTCTCACCCCGCAGCGAAGCACGGGCAGAGCAACTAGTTTGAGATAAAACCGCATTAGGACAGGACGACGTCTGTCGGGCAGCTAGTATATATATAATTCTGTAAGACCAAATTTTTACCAGAAAAGTTGGAGACGTCTTAAATTAAAGGTATGTACACATACTCGACTTGTACACATCGATGGTGTTACTTATCTCCGTGGTCTACTAATTTTACTTATTTCCTATAATCAATGACAAAATCAGAGTAAATAACCTCATAGTACTATAGGGAATTTTTATAATTAACCAGCTGTTAGTTAAAACTAATTATATTGCACTAAAACAAACCAAAGATTACAAAGATTACTTAAAAAAAGAATTTGAATATCCTAGTATTTTACTATGAATATTTCAATAATCCGTCATCCTCTTACCGAAGGATTGAACGTATCAATGATTAGCACTACACATATTATAAATAAGTCAACCCTTAGTATGTCTTTTAATTTGTTCCAAATGTTGAATTTGTGCTACAAACGCTGAATGTTTACAGCTGTTATGTTAAGCAAATTTTTCTATGCCAAAAGCTAGTTTAGAATCTTAGCGTCGGCTGCTAGACTTTTTAAAAACTAAAAATTAATTTCTAAAAAAACCGGGACCGTAAACTAAAATTAGGGCTTCGACATTCCCTAGTTCTCAAAATTATCTTTCTTTCGACACAAAAATCATGAAAATCCGTCGAGTGCTTGATTCAGAATCGTGAAATAAAAACACTGTTTCGTTTTAATATTATAGACTATCTGTTTGCCCGTTCTACGTACGGCAATCTTGTAGTAAGTTAAAACCTTATATTCAGAACAGGAGTTGGTTTGCATATTTAGTGTGCATTTTCTCAGATATGATGGCAAAACTATAACTGTTTATGAATACATTTAAACCTTCTCAAATACAATATCTGACAGTTTCAAAGCCAAAACAAATGCTTCGCAATTAAATGTCACCCGATCGTGTTAGTCCATATTTTATATCTAACGATGAAAGGACTTGCTTTACAGTATAGATCTATGAGGCATAGCCCTAAGGTAGGCCTCTAATGGAAAGTTACTTTTCACACTGGTTAAAAGTAGTTAAAACACTACCTCAACCTCACTACTGCACACTTTCTTCGGGTTGAAATTTTTATAACAATGGTGCTCTTGTCTTTTGCACGAAAAATAAGGACATTAATGTTTTTATGTTGAAACTAGTCCTTACCAATAGACATACACACACACAAATACAGAATTGAGTCCACACAACATTTTGGAGGCCAGACAGAAAACGCTAGAAATTATACAGTAAGACATCAATTAAATTTAATAAGCAATAAGGTACAGTTTTTATAAATAAATAGTGATAATAGCGATGTGTTTGTATGTAAAAATTATTCTTACTGCTACCACCGGTTCTAAGGGAAAGTAGCAGTACCGGTACCAAAAACCAACGTTTATATTTGAGAAAAGAACTGTAGTACTTACGACTAATTCAAACTGTCCTTCTAATCAAACTGTATTATAGGTGTTAATCAGTTGGCAAATATATAAATAAATAAATAAATAGCTACACAGGCCACAAAACATGTAACATATAACGTATACAACGTAAAGCTTTAAAAACTTACTATTGTTTGCTAAAAAAAAAACTTTCACTTGATGTGGTGCAGTACCGGTAGCGAAGTTGTTAACGATTGAAGATGTTATTAACGATAAAATCTCCTTTGGTTTAAATTTTTTTAGTTTTCGAAAATCCAAGTTATTACCTATTAATAGCATTATTTGTAAGCAGCTTTTAATGCTAGGTAACATATTAATGACAGTTTGAAGAAACCACCTTTATCCAAACAAAGGTTTCTTACTTAAAAGATTACGTAATCAAACGATAATCGGTACATATATCTACCAAACATTCGGAGGAAATGTGACAAAAAAACGCACAAATCTGGGGTTTTGTACGTTTGTAGTTTAATTTCCTAAGTAGGAAAAGTACCGATATCGTTGTCGAAATGTAAGCAAGTAGAAACCATAAGTGACACATTGGATAAGCGAGTTTAGCTACATCTGTTAAGTTAAACCTCTGTTACGGTACGATCACAGCGAAATCAGAAAGATCTTCCAAGATCGTAGCAACATCCACGATCACCCACTGCAGTTGTGATTTTTTACTTTGCACTTTACACAACTGTCCTTGAAGCACCGTCAATGAGTGGAAACCTTTGTAAGCTACGGTATTGGTGACGATGATTAAAAAGAAATGTAAGTTTCCTTGCACTAATACAACACTGAATCACGGTATTTTCCCCGGTTATCAAAACTCAACAACAATCGTTGCACTTGCGATTAATTAAACCGGTTAAGTAAGGCACAACGTTTTTAGTCTCACTTGGTTTGGATGTGCTGACAAAACTTGATCGAAAATGGTTGTAAACATCTTTTAATGTAAACATATCGGTGACAGCTAGAAGTGAGAACTAATCCAAACAGCTGATCGTCATTTCATAAAATGTTATGTAATAGTAAACATTGGGATACAATTTGACAAAAATCGAACAAAATAGGGTTTTTGGTGGTTCGTTATTTTGTTTCGAAGAAGCAAGGCCATGTTTTTATAGCCAAAGACACTCTCACCAATCCAGTAAATACAGAAAAATGATTAAAACCTTGACCGGTACTCTAGTTTTCTAGGAGTAGGCAGCGTAAAATGACATTTTGGCGTTACAGACGGAGTCACAGAATGGACAAACAAACAGACAAACAGTCATACAGACAGAAATTGAGATAAGACTCGTTTAGGCTTTCTTAGGCTATGAAACGTAAAAATATCCAAAAACCGCAAGATTCTAAGCAATGTACAGACAAAACTGTAATTTTATTTATATAGATGTTGGATGTCGCATTTTCAATGTACCAAAATAGTATCTTTTGAATATTGACCCTGTTGCATGGGACGGGTTATAGTGGTTACTTTATTGTAATTTCTTCAGTACTTTTTTATCTGTATGCCATAACGTCCTTCGTTCTTCGCAAATTTCAATAAACTAGGTGACATTTTAAAGCTTTTCTACCCACTAAACCAGAAAACTTTAATACAAAACCCTTTTTTGTAGTTTTCAGTAAAAATGATCTTTTATATCATTCTGTAAGTAACTTAGACTGGACATGTTTACTTCACACGATTAGGTAAGAAAATAATTAATCAAAACAAACGAATATTTACTTTTCAAATCCAATTGATTTGTTTTTACCTCATCCATGACGACCAACATACTTAGTCTGTGCTTTCTACGATAAATAACCCAGGATATGAAATATTATTATTCACTTTAAAGAATTTTAAACAAGAACAGCTTAAAAGTAAGAACTGCATGGATTCTTTAGATTTTACATACCATTAGACACCCCTGCCAACCATTATAATGTATTTAAAAATTTCATCATCAAACATCACCTCTTATCTTTTCTTTATTACAGATTTCAATGAATGGTTCTGTTGTGTCAAATGTATTACCGACGGGAAACGGTTTATACCACTTTTGATACCAAGGGACGTAGAACGCTCTGTTGTATATATTAGAGTTTTTGAACTCATTAAGCCATTATTTAGGTCCGTCACCTCATAAACCAATGTTAAAAGAACTTTATGATCATGACTATAGACTCTTCACAACTCCTAGCTCAAACAAAAATATTCATTGCTCTTCTATGGCAAGAAGAGGGGATTTATTCAGTTTATTACTAAAAACATATGTTCAATATTTGTAAAAAAATACTGTCAGTTTTGGAAAACAAAACATACGCACTTCTTTACTTACAAAGTGGTCAACAATATTATTCTCTTTATTAAGTTCTTTAAGTATTTTTTAAATTTTAATTTGTTATGGTTTTAAAGTTGACGAATGTCTTTCTATTTCTGTTTTCTCTCCGGTTTGTAACTAGTTTCATTAGTGAAATAAATGGCACTTGCGGGAATGACTTGATGTGCAACGGATGGTTGCATGACATAAGATGTGCCTACTGTGATAGAGGGATTTGTAAGATTATTGACCAGGATGTCTTTGAACCTAACTTACCTTGCACGTTAAAGAATCATCACTGCGGGAAACAATGTGTATCGCCTTGGGTAGGCGAACGTCCTTATTATTTTGCCTTCGTGGAATTAGATGGTTACGGGGACTGTGTTTGTTACTGTTTGAACAACTGGGAACTGCCAACAAGTCGGTACGGGCGCAGATGTCAATACAAAGGAGCAACCTACCCGACCGGGTATCAGTTCATTCCCCAGATACATGCGTATTTCAACCGACCGGCCAAACTCCTAGTAATCATGATGAAGACTTCCGAAAACCCTACGTTGATAGTGCACGACCCTATCGGAGGATACGTAGCGTCGATACAAAACAAGGTGAACAAGTACAAACAGACTTCAACAGACTTGTGTAAATCTTATTTGGCAAATGAAGTACACTTTATGCCGGAAGTGTGTGCTATTATCACTAAATGTGAAAACCTATCACATACATTTCATAACGTATATGAGGAAAAAATCAGAGAACATCAGTTGTACGAGGCTAGTTTCACGATCCCGTTTGATTGGACCACGCCACCAGGTGAAAAGATTATGTCTTTCACTCGACAGATCCAACTGGACACGTACTCCAGTGGTAACAAAGTGACAGAGCACGTCCGTAACTACCATTTAAACTATCCAAACAACTACGAGGACATACCCATCATTAGATTCACAGATTGTGGTTATAATTTGAAAACTACTAAAAAGTATAAGCCCCGGGACGACATTAGATTGAAAGCTAATATTTACTACGTGAAAGACCACATTAGAACAAAATATCCAGAGAAACAGTTGAATCAGAACCTTTTTTTCAAATGGGAAGCTTATGAATTAGAAGGTGACACCTCCTTAGAGCGAAAGGTTGCAGATTCTTACATAGGATCACTATCGTGGAACGTAGGACCTTTTCGATGGGGAGGACTTTACCTTGTTAATCTGTCAGCGATTAGTATCATCAACAATGGACAGAGGAGGGAGACCAACTTCAACATTTGTTTGTTGAATGTCGAATATTCCCCCCTGGTGGCTGTGATCTCAGGGGGTATATCCAGGTTCGTCTATAGAGAATACGGTTTGGAGCTGGACGCCTCCGAGTCCAAAGATTTTAACTCAGCTCCGGGCGAATCTAAATGTCAATTTACATTCACATGCAACTGGACTGATGAAGCTGTCTGCCAACCTTACACGACGGACTTTAAGTCCAACACAGCTTACAAAATCGACCCTATGGTTCTGCAAAATGATAGAGTATACAACTTTACATTGATGATGACGTTTAGGGACAGTACAAAGGTCAATCCAGCCTTCGCGAATCAAATTATATTTGTTGGAGAACTAGGAAAGAACGGAACAGTTTTAAAGAACATCATCATTAGCTGCATATACAACTGTGGAAGCAAAACCAACCCTAATGATATAGTTTACTTGCGAGTTGATGGTCCATGGAGACTTTTATTAAGAATGAAATTTGAATGGACAGATTATAAGTTCGTTGAAAACAAAGTAGTGGAAAGTTCTGCGGAATCTCTAAGGCAGCCAAGCGACTCACCATCGTTCATACTTATAATAGATAGTGGAAAACTAAAGGAAAACTCAACGTACCAATTCAAAGTTCGTCCCGACAACACTTCTCAGTTCGCTATGTATCCAATAACTACGACGGCGACTGACACTTCTCTTAAGTGCGAGATTGAACCGAAGAGAGGTGAAACAGGACTAACGAAGTTCAGACTATCTTGCTCATCATCCTCTTCGGCTAAACTATATGAATTTTATGACACATATGAATATGATTCTAGTCCAGGCTCCAGGACTAGAATGTTTAAGTCGCAAGAGACTAGTGACATTGAAGAATTAGTTCTTACAAGAGGAAGGCTAGAAATAATATCATTTGATGACTACGGAATGGATTCCATGTTTATTCTCGATGTCGACATTTCAAATAGGCGTTACAAAACTGCGGATGTCAAAACTATGTTAGACGACCTAATCAAATACTCTAGTGGACAAAGTGTTAGCGATTCCCTCGAAACAGCCTCTATCATATCGGATCTATTATATGCAGCAAGTGAGGACCATGTGAGGAAAAGTGACATGTACAACAGTCTACTCCATTTCATGAGTTTACAGGCAATTACCAGGTTTGATGATGCAAAGATTGGTATTAATACTTTGCACGATATACTGATAACAGGTCGAGGATTTCTGAACCTCGACAGTGCTTGGTACGCGGCTAAAACCCTACACACTTTATCAGAGACTTTGTTTGGCGCAATATTAGAGGGTCGCTTGTGCACATTTCAGGTCCATTACAAACTCATAAGACATGTTTTGGATTGTATTTTTATTGAATTGGAAGTTAAAGAATTCTACGATGGAAGCGAAACAACACCACTCGAGTTTGACCTACACATTCATGAAAATATACTAAATGTATACATGAAAATAAAGAATATCTGTCAACACGTTCAGAAAACCTTGTCTTTCATAAAATCATCTCTAATGTACAGACAACTTCCTTCACAGTTGCATGAAGTGATAAAAACAAGTGTGGGGGAAATTGATTTGTGGGTTAAAGCAGACTACCCAGAACTACTGAGAAAATTAATTCAGTTAGAATCAAGACTAGAAATAGAAAACACACTGACTTTGATTATAACAACTTTTCAACAGAATCCAACTTGGGTGATAAAAACAAACACGGAATACACAATCGATGTGTCGGTTTGTTATAGGATCCAGAACTATCACACTTGTCGTGAACCATTTTTTCTACGAGATGAAATAATGATAAAATTTAATGTGTCTAATTTGATTTCAAATATACCTTTCCAAAACGTTTCACTCACAAGGCTGAATCCGTCATTAGGGGAATATGTATTGGACGAGAACTTGCCTGTTTACAGATTTGATCCAATGCCTTCAGCGATTGTAGAGGCTGAATTCAAATTGGACGACAACGTGGATATAGTAGTCCTTATAAGGAAAGGCATCAGACCGACTTACGAAATGCTTATGACGGAGGGAAAGAATATTTCGGCTGCTAGTCCAAAGCTCCATATTGTTACTGAACCATCGCATGTCCAGCATCTTTATTACATGGCGATTCAACCCAGCGACGAGATACACATAAATGAAACTCGTACAATAAGCTTTGGTGTAAAAATTTATTCAAAGAATTGTTACACCTTTAATGACGTGTGGGAAACTAGAGGATGTTTAGCAACGCATGATAACCTAACAGACAATCTTGCATGTAGGTGTAGCAGACTGTCTTTGATTGGTGGACTAGTAAAAGAGGTTTCACTATCTCTGGATGTTGTGAGTGACGTATCACTGTTCCTTACCTTAAGAGGAGTTAATACAACTTTACATCAAACTCTGTTAATTCTCATGCTCTCACTACTTCTGTTTGCACTAATCTGCTGGAAGGCCGACCGTTATGAAAGAACCGCAGGACTAGTATCAATATTACCGGATAACTTACCAGGTGAGCGTCATGGATATCTAGTCTGCGTTATGACTGGAGCACGGTTCGGAGCTGGCACGGACGCAGCTGTGGGTGTCCAAATCAATGGGACATCAAATGATAGTCGAAGACACGTTTTGACAAGTAAAACACACGAGGTCATGGGTACAAGAGGAGAGGACTGGTTTTTGATCTACGAAGCTGAATCTCTTGGAGAAATATCTTGTTTGGACATCTGGCATGACAATGAAGGAGCCAGACCTCACTGGTTTTGTGATTCTATAATTATTTATGATTTACACCACAAGAACTGCTACTATTTCCTAGTAAATGACTGGATCACTTTAAGTTCAAAGAGGTTCCCTCAGGCGAGTTTATTACCATCAACATGTTCTGCGATAAAGAGTCCACCGAGAGTATTCCTGGACTACTTAAAGTTGGAGTTTCATCTCTCCCATGTTTGGCTCGCCACAGTCACAAGACATGCAAGAGACCCAGTTACTCGGGTAGACAGACTAGCTATCATCGTGTCTTACACAGTTGTATCAATGGCTGCTAGCATAACACTTATCAACATGTACGACGAGGCTTTGGAAATAGACGACTTCTCTTATTCTTTGACATGGTTGATGGTGGAAATGGGCACTTATACCTGTATCATTGCAGCTATTGTAGCATTTGTTTTGATGCATTTGTTTAGAAAGATATACAAGATAATATTTTACATAGAAACACACGGGGAAGGTAAAGCACATACGAAAAGAGTCACTAGAATAAGTATACATGAGGATTATTTGTGTTCGCCCTCGACTTTGTCGCTGACTGAAGACAAGACTTATATTCACTACGGCCGGAGACATCAACTAGAGAATGGGGTTCTGAAGAAGAGGACATTGTGTGAATCTGTTAATTTGATGTTGATGCCGAAGCCATTAGTTCCTGTCCGGCTGGAAAGAGATGATCCTAACGTTGTTATTGATAAGATTTGGTTATACACATCTTGGATTACAGTTTCCTTAATCACACTGGGTTGCTTAACAATGAGTATTCTTTTATCACAAAACCTTCCCCCTGTAAAGACTGAAAAGTGGTTAACAGTTGTGGCTCTTTCAATAATATTCCATGTGTTTATTTTGTTACCTTTAAAAATTGTATGTATTTCAGCTCTGTTAGCAGTCTTCTTCAAACGCATAATTTACAAGGACGTTTACACCTTTGACCCTTCAGAAGGCAAACAGACAAATTTATTTGGAAATGTTAAATACTTGTCTAATCTCATACACCTACGATCTCAACCCACTTATCGATCACCGAATGAAGTCTTCCATGAAGAACACAGACAGAAGATGCTAAGGACTGGTAGGCTTCAAAGGTTGTACCAACTATTAGTACAGTTGTTGTTCCTCATAGTGCTCGGTGCGATACTAACGTCAAATATGTCCATTGTTTACCAAACCAATGCACATCTGCGCACTTTGATAGGTGATTTTGACAAAGTTCACAACACATCGGACTACTACTCCTACTTGCAGGAACACTGCGAGCCTTCTCTTTTTAGGTACTCTTGGTACAACTACATACCTCTTAGTCGAGAATCTGAACTGAAGTACTTTAGACAAGACTGGTTGCATGACAGTGTCAGTAGGATGATTGAGAAGTTTCGACTGAGACAGTTTAGAGTGAAACCGGATTATTGCAAAACGTACTTGAATTCGTCAAAGGACTGTGCAGCTCCATTCGGTAGAGGATCTGAAGACACAAATGATTATATCCCGTACTGGCTGAGACGTGGAGATCTAAATGAAACAGACGAATGGCTTGGGATCGAACTAGTGGGTAACTGGTCCTACACCAGGCCTATAGACGATCCAAACTTCAGTTTCAACGGTGAAACAGGATTGACTTACACGAGTGGAGGGTACAAACGGGATCTTAAGGCGTCTAGAGAAGAATTTAGCGCGTCTTTGAACAAATTGTTGCGGAAGGGATGGCTGGGACATTACACCAGAGCGGTCCTTGCTCAGATCAAGGTGTACAACACCAACACACGTCTGTTCTCGGAGGTTACATTGATTGCAGAACACACAGTCACAGGGCAGATCCTGCCTAAAACAGTGGTCCACTCGGTTGACCCTAATCTGCAACTGGACTGGTGGCTCACAGTGTTCATCTTCATGGTGTTTATGCTCTGCGTCAGAATCGTCGTGCTGACAAACTTTGTCGGAGTGTTGGCTCTGTTTAAGAACTGGCATCGCGTGCACGAGATGCTGATGACAGTCAACGGTTTGGCTGTGCTTGTCTATTTGTTGCTTCATCAACTTACCGCTCTTCATTACGTCACCGAGTATCAACTGCACGCTGACGAACTCAACTCCTTCGACTTCTACAAGATCACGCATTATTATTTTACTACAAGAGCGTTACTTTGCACCTTGTATATTTTGATTTTGCTTCGTTTCTACTCATTTTGGAGATTCGGACGAACAGTGTTCAGATTCTTCTTAACTGGTCTTCGTTCCTTTATGCACATATACTGGATATTTGTAACATTCATGTTGTTTCAACTGCTAACATTCCCTGTGAAGTACATCTCGACTAACATCATCAATGTGTATTCCACCTCAAACATGTTCTACATAATATACAACTATCCATACTTCCCCTGCAGTACCGAAGTGAACGGATTGTACGTGTTATGTTACATGTTGAGTCGCAGCAGTGTTGTTGCTATGGCGATGTTTGTTTGTGTTTTTGTGCACCATTACAAGTCAGTCAGGTATGAGTTATTGACGTTGCATGTTGACAATCATTTTTACACTTTATATCAAGAGATCAAGAGGATACTGTCCCTCCCAGTGATTCGGGTGACGCACAAACTCACAGATACGATGGTGGCCAGACATGAAGCGAGAAAACAAAAATTGATCAGTGAAATTCAATCTCAAATGCAATCCCAAGCATATTGAAATGTTTACTGGCTTATATTAAGTTCGTGATTAAATCTGTTTTATTTTGTAACACGAGTTCTTAGGTTATTACAATAGCCATTAAAAATAATTATATTCCTGATTAATTGCTTATTGCAGCATTCAACAATTATTTTTTGAGCAGCATTTAACAATTATTTCTTGAGCTGCATTATAATTTACCTTATTTGACATCTTTTAAGTTTCCCGCACAGTATTATTAAAAAGGTAAAAATGAATATTAGTTAAAATTTATTAGTTTTGAGAAAAACTAAATAAAAATTTTGATGGTGAGGCAAGGCTGCACTTGATATACAGGCCGTGATGGTGTATACTGATTTTTACGAATGAGGTGTTATTTGAAAGCTTAATGATCTGGCGAAGTGATGAATGGTAATTAAAAAGACACATGTTTGCTTTCGCCATTTAGCTTTGTTTTATGTCTGAAGAATGCTTTCAAAGGTCCAGTTTTAATGATTAGGTAACTTTCTTTATAACGGTTTTTCAAGTGGATTAGATTAAGAGCTGGTTACGTTAGTTAATTGTTTAACAACAGTCAGATTGTAAACAAGAGACATAAGAGATGGTGAAAATAAGTTAAATAGGCTACTTTTATTGATAACTAGCTGTGTGCCGGTTCTACGCACGGGGATCTTATCGCAGTAATTTAAACCCGTCTTATATTAAGAACATCAGTTGGTTTGCATATTATATATACAGTAGATATATGGATTGAAGTTCTCATATTAAACTCCTTGCGTTATGGATCTACAATAGACATTTTTTAAATATTTTCAATTAGTAATGTTTTTATAAATAGGGCTAACTGTCTCATCCTGGCTATTTATTATGAAATTTGAACAACTACATAAAAAAAGTTGTCACTTTTTGATTATGTTAATAAGGATTTTTGGGGAATTTCGACATACAAACCATGTTGAAAAGTTGAGTTACTTTTAATCAATATTTTGCAACATTCTGCCATTGAGCAGGTTCATCGGGTGATGGATATTATCAAAGAGGATATCGAGACCAAGAAGTTTTGTTCTGCTGTATTCATTGACGGGAGTCAAGCGTTTGACAAAGTTTGGCATACTGGTTTACTCTACAAACTAAAACTTCATCTTCCCCACACATTTTTCAATCTCATGATGTCTTACCTTTCCAACCGACACTTTAGAGTAAAATTTGGTGATATTGTTACCCCACTTCACGGAATTCAAGCAGGAGTTCCCCAAGGAACTGTATTGGGCCCTATTATCTACACATTGTTCACGGCGGGCCACCCTGAAAATCCTAATGTCGAAATTGCAACCTTCGCTGATGATACTGCTATTATAGCCTCTCATGAAAACCCTGTTATAGCTTCAGAAATGTTGCAGACTGGACTCGATGATATCTCCGATTGGCTGAAAAAATGGGGGATCAAATTAAATTAGTGTAAATTTTTCCATACGACCTTTAAAACATGATTAGACACGTGTCCTCCAGTTACCCTAAACAACGTTCAAATCCCACAGTGCAATGAGGTTAAATACTTGGGCTTGACCCTTGATAGAAGATTCACTTGGAAAAGCCACATCTGGAGCTAGAGAATTTCGTTAAATTTAAAATTTAAAAATCTTTCTGGGCTATTAAATCAAATTTCTAAATTAACAACAGATAATAAATTACTTTTATATAAAACTATGGTACTTTCCTGTTAAAGGGAACATTCATTATTATCGATGATTTTTTTCTCGATATATCGATATTAACAAATTGAAACATATCAGCTGACAACTACGATAAATATTGTTCAGTAGCCTATATGAAACTGTTCTAAAAAAATAACCTAACATAACTAACCAAACTTGCTGTAACATTTAAAAATTCCGTGTTTAACTTGCTTTTTCTATTATCAAACCCAAACTTCTGCTTGGGTTTGCCGTTTGTTTGCCGTTTTAAATGGTACAGCAAGTTTGGTTGGTTATGTAAGGTTAGCTTAGAACAGTTTCATTTCTTAATCCATATAGACTATTTTAGCCTAAACAAGATCAGTTAGTTGTTGTTGTCAATTTGTAATAGATCTGATCGGAAACAAAAATATAGATTTAAAACCAGTATGGACGTATGGTATCCAACTGTGGGGGACATCCAGTGAATCAAATCTGAACGTCATACAAAGATTCCAATTCAAGGTTCTAAGGCACATTCTCCAGGCACCATGGTTCGTTAACAACGAAGTGCTCCATAGAGACAGTCGAACTCCAACGGTCAAAGAAGAAATTTCAAGGTTAAGTGCAAAATACTTAAAGTAATTAGAGTACCATCCCAACTACCTTGCTTTGAATTTGTTGGACAACAGCAATTGTATATATAGATTGAAAATATGCCATGTTTTGGACCTGAGTAGTCGTTTTTAGAGATTTATGGACTTTAACAAAATTGTCAGATTTATTTCCTATTTAAACATCATTAATACTAGGCATGCGGCCTCATGTCCGCCAATTGAGCGGAGTAAGCAAGCTTTGATATAAACAAATAACTTTAATTTGCTTTCATGATTCAAATTGAATACATGATGACGTCACCATAGCAACAATCCAATTCAATTCTCGTGGTTGGTTAGAAGAGTTGAAGGAAATATGAATCCAGTTAGCTGTTTCTATTAGGTCATTGATTTTTACTTGTATATATGAGTAACTAGCTGTACCCGCGGGCTTTGCCCCGTTTAACTTCATAAGTATTCGCATGGCTCATTCACGTCCTGGTTGAAGTTCGTTCGCTACGCTCACTTGCCTTCAGGTTAGCTCGTTCGCTACGCTAACTCGCCTACAGGTTGAAGTTCATTCGCTACGCTCACTCACCTTTTGGTTGGAAATTAGCTGTTGTCATAAATTAAAAACATAATAATAGTGCTGCACCCTGTTGGTAATCCTTGTAACTTTTATGCTATTGAACATCATAGAACAGAACCAACTTGTTTAATTGAAACAGCTGTTAAGATTCATTAATTCCTTTTAAATATGAAAAACCATAAGGTTAACATGGGGAACTACAGAGCCACTGGGGCGGAGCCCAAAAGGATTTTTGGGATAATAATATGCTTTAATGTTAATCGGGAATGTGAGCTATCATCATGCCAAATTTCAGCCCAATCCGTCCAGTAGTTTATGCGTGATTGAGCAACACACACACACACACAAACACACACACAAACTCACAAACTTTCAGATTTATAATATTAGTAAGATAGTAAAACTGTGTGTTTGTAATAGCATAAAGATAAGTATTATTTTGTCAATATCCTAATGTTTGTTTAGCTCACATTTATGTAATAGGCCTATAGGCTTCCTTCTCATTTTCTCCAACTGAAACATTTAGCCAATTAGTAAACTTTGCTCAGCGAACAGAATGACAGAAGAAGGTTACTATATATAGCAATACCATAGTCAATGGTCACCACAGGAAATAAGGCGTGGCTAATTTCACGAGCTGATGATACCCTGAAAAAGATGGTGGTTGCCGCGTCGCTAGTGGCATTGGATTGGTTACGTTTACGCTTGCTCCGAACCATTGCCAAAATAGGCCTACTGTACTCAATAAATAGATATGATTTTAAAGACGGCACTGGATAGAGAATTGATGAATTAAACAAGAATATATTTATTCCTCATGCTAAATTACAGCATGATTAACTAAAATACTGTATATGCATAGTAAACTACTGTACAACAAAATTATTAAAATCAAATATAAAAGACGTTTTTATATTAGGCTATGGCAATAATTTAATTTGAGAACCTGCACTGTGTTGATGTAAAGCCTATTTATTGGGTTGTACCATTGACTATATAACCACAACATTGGTTATATAGTCAATGGTTGTACTCAATTTTCAACCTGACATAAAAATGCCAACATGCTGTTCTGTTAGCTGTAATAATTCATCTTATAGTATTACGGAAAAAATAGGAATATTATATCACGCTTATTTTATAACTGGACTCCCGTACAGGCCAAGCAGTCTAGGCTCTACTTTTTGTAATTATTACCTAATTACCTTATTATCTTCATTTCTTACCCAAAAGGGATTGATGGCGTCAGACTTTCAAATAAAAAAATATATACATTTAAACAAACAGACATAAATTACTGAACACAATTTACAGCATTGGCATGTGTAAATGTAACTGTGTCTGTATATCTGCACAGAGAAAATTATTTCCACACTTATAAGTTATAAATTGGACAACACAAGTTAACAAGTTTAGTTAAATATTTAATTATAATAAATAGCTATAACTGAACTTCTGTATAGGCCTAGCAGTCTAGGCATTAGGCCTACGCATCGTAATCGTAACTGTACAAGCCTAACCAATTATTTACACGCCTTAGTTAAAGTGGACTTCTATAAAATCCTAGGTAATTATTGAGCGGAGCGAGCGAAGCTCTTTGGGATCAACTTCAATGCAACAAATAGAGAAACATCACTCAATAACGGCTGAACGCATTTCAGCCAAACTTAAAAAAATTACTTAGACTAATAGTGAGATGGTTTTTAAACAAACAAATTTCAATTAGATAATGCTAATGCAATTTAAAACGAACTTAAAATTTCCAATTTTTAACATTAGGCTTATGGGACTAAAGTAGCCATATGACAGTTTTTTGTTTACAAAAAAAATGTAAACAAGAGGATCATAAGGTATTTCTGAACTTTCTAGACTTTTCTTTTAAACGTTTTTAAATCAGTCCTATGATCTTAATAAACAAGAAAATACCGTTAAAATATTTTTTAAGGCGCGGAATTCACTACAAATTGTGAAAATAGACGGAACTACTTTCTCAATGCGCGGAGCATATCACAGTGACTACTTACTCTTGGGCACCTATTTGTGTTGCCAACTGATTAGAAACAGTCAATGTTAGAAATAAGGATTTAATAAGCGATATATCAAACCGCATCGAAATCGATATTTTCCGATAATACCTCACAGGTTATATTTTGTTGAATTACATCGACGATACAGTAAGTTATTACACTTATTAATAAAACGCAGATTGAACACTGATATTATTTAGGCATGTGGGGAAGGTAGGTCGGGGTTTATGAGTTTTCGTGACTACATTAAGTGTTTTGAAGTAAGTTTAGACTGGGAAGGTAAAGTGTAGGTTATAGGTACTGTAGGTGATCGGTTTATTTATTTGTGTTGCACCATATTATTTTATTTTTATTTTTTGGAATAGTTGGTTAAACGGGGAAACGATTTCAAAAATGCTTGCATATTATGGTCTTAACAAACCATCTACAGTATTCTAGCATTGACTTTATATAAAATACTAGCAAATTACTACATACAGACCAAAAGAAAAGAACATTTTGATTTGGACCTTTGATCAAAGCAAAACTAACATATAATTTATGAAATTAATGTGAAAAGTTGTATATCATTAAATACTATTCTGTAATAGCCAATTAATAATTGTTTGGCAAATCCTCATTTTAATGGCTCGGCTAAAAATGGAATCTGCATTTTGTGAAACAGTAATTTGGTAACAATTCAGTAATTTCAAATGTTGATAACAGTAGCATATCCTATATAAAAACTGTTATTTGATTGCCAGGCCACGGACTATACATACGTCCAGTTACAGCCGTAATAATAAGTAAATAAATAATTACCTGGGCTTATAGAAGTATACTTTTAACCACGTTATGGATAATTGTCTAGGGCTGTCCAATGGTTTTATTAAGGCCAGTATTAAAATGCCGTCTCTAAATCGCCCCAATAATGGTAGAAGACCTACATTCCAGTTCCATTACAATCATATCCTCCATCAAGAATACTTGGTATTAACAATCATAAACTATTTCCAGCAAAGAAAGCTGAATTTAACCGATTGCAATGGTTGAAATGAAGACCAATGTTTATGTTGCACAGTTGAATTTAAATGTCAAATTTCCCCTCCTGATGTTATACTTTAATACTTATTTTTTAAATAGTTACTGTTTTTTTTACACTTAAATACTTTAACCGATTGTAAGGGTGAAAAATGAAGTCCAATGTTTTTGTTGAAGACTACAGTTGAATTTGAATGTTAAATTTCCTTTCTCTTTTTTATACTTGAATGTCCTTTTTGGATGTAAATATCAGATTCCAACTACTGTAATATTTTTCTGGTCAAAACTACCATAATGCACTTCTGGAAGAGGTATCTGAATAATAAGATGTAGTTAAAACAAATTTGAATTATTATAATTTGTATCAATAAAACAAGCATTAGTATATATATTGACTTTTTTACATTTAGTTACTTATACAAATATCAAATCACGTTTGTTCCGCTCAACTGGCTTTCACCTCTCTGAAAGCAACCATAGTTTATTTATTGTAGTCGCAACTGGACTTTAGTGAGCAAGCCCAGCAAATCACTGTATTTATTTAGGATAGGCTACCGTTAATAATAGTTGAAAACATTGAATTCCTGCTTCGGAAATACAGTTTCTATAGTTTTCAAATTGAATACTCTCTTTTACTGTTTATAAACTAAGTACCTGGAGACCGAGCTTTGCTCGGGGAAAATCATTCCCCCACTCTTTTTTTACTTTTTTTATACTTTCTTATGAAATGGCGACCATACTATGTAGGTATTTTAAGCCAAGTATGAATGGGGATGAGTGTAGGATGAGTAGCGCGATCTTGTAGTCTTGTTAGTGACTAAGGCCGACATTCCTTAGACACAGCTGTTAATTAATAGCCCAAACAGCTAATGGCAATTAAGGGACCTACAGTTTATAGTGGAATCCGAACAACATTTTTTCCTTGGTATATACGAATTGGTCTAATCATCAGGATAGTACTGCGGATAGTAGTAGTACTCACTAGTGCGGACGTTAATCCACACCAGGGAGTATCCCATCCACAGTGCATGCCTATAAATATCCACAATCCGTGACCTCCAAGTAGCTGGATTACAGGACGACGCCACCCGTCCCAGTCTTTAACAGTTCCCACACTCCGGACTACTCTGCAATGCCAGCCTTTACTACTTCCTTCACCATTTCCTACGTCATTATTTCCTTCCCTTCTCATAGCATTTAAGCTCAGACAATATAATACTTTAATGGTTTTATATTGATATTTATTTTATATTATATATATTTATATTTAATATTATGATATTATATTATGATATTTTATAT
The DNA here is from genome assembly GCF_028750875.1 of Macrosteles quadrilineatus. Taxonomy (NCBI): domain Eukaryota; kingdom Metazoa; phylum Arthropoda; class Insecta; order Hemiptera; family Cicadellidae; genus Macrosteles; species Macrosteles quadrilineatus. The sequence continues at coordinate 62,416,481 of NW_026542602.1, forward strand.
TATATTTAATGGTTTATTCCATTGTCTGTGATTTAAGTATTACAGATACATTAATCTAACTGCCACAAACGGTTCCCACACTCTGCGATGCTAACCTTTACTACTTCCTACGTCGTGGACATGTTGTCATCTCTTTCCATTGCATATTAGTATTTTAAATACATTAATCTAATTGCCAACAACATTTCCCACACTCCGCACTGCTAGCATTTACTAATTCTTTAACCATTTCCTATGTCTTGGCCATCTTTCCATCCCATCTCATAGCATTTCATTATTTCAATTTCAGATACAGAAATCGAACTGTTACAATTGGTTTCCAGTTCCCGGACTCCACAGTGCACGCCTTTACTACTTCCTTCACCTCTTCCTACGTCGCGGACCTGTTTCCCTCCCTTCCCATTGCATTTTAAGATTTCAGATACCTTATCTAATCCTTATAAACAGTTCCCACACTCCGGACTGCTCGCCTTGACTACTTCCTTTACCACTTCCTACGTTTCGGACCTGTTTTCCTCCCTTCCCATAGCATTTTAAGATTGTAAATACCTTAATCTAATCGTTGTTAACAGTTTCCACAATCCGGAGTACTCGCCTTTACTACTTCCTTCACCACTTCCTACGCCGTGGACCTGTTTCCCTCCCTTCCCATAGAATTTTAGAATTGTATATCCCTTAATCTAATCGCCATAAACAGTTCCCACACTCCGGACTACGTACCTTTACTACTTCCTTCACCACTTCCTTCGTCGCGGACCATATTTCCCTCCCTTCCCATAGCATTTTATAATTGTAGATAGCTTAATCTAATCGTCATAAACAGTTCCCACACTGCGGACTACTCATCTCTACTACTTCCTTCATCACTTCCTACGTCGCGGACCTGTTTCCCTCCCTTCCCATAGCATTTTAAGATTGTAGATACCTTAATATAATCGTCATAAACAGCTCCCACACTCCGGACCGCTCACCTTTACTGCTTCCTTCACGACTTTCAACGACGCGGACCTGTTTCCCTCCCTTCCCATAGCTTTTTAGGAAAACAGATACCTTAATCTAATCGTCATTATTAGTTCCCACACTCCGGACTACTCACCTTTACTACTTCCTTCACCATTTCCTACGTCGCGGACCTGTTTCCCTCCCTTCCCATAGCATTTTAGGTTAACAGATACCTTAATCTAATCGTCATAAACACATACTACACTCCGGACTAATATTTTCCACAAAACTAATAGCAATAACAACATTTAAAAGAAATAATCTGCTCAGTAAGGCCGCCAGAAATTATGCGAATCGGCGTATTGTTAATCAACGCTTCATGGTATTCATCGGACTCCTTTTCTTTTGTACTGTCTTTTGTAAATAGGCCATATGTGCATGTGCAAGCTGAGGTGCCAGAGGGTACAGAATGTCGAGTCGCATACGCTACGATTCTTTGTTTACATCTACGTTGTTATCTCGTAACCATTTTTTTTAACTTTATTTAATTTACAATCTGTTCAAGTTGAAAAATAAGCAAATGATATAAATAGTAATAAAAAAATAACTTGAAGAACATGAGCTAGTGATTGACCACCGTCAACACTAGCAAACAAAGAGAATTTTGATAACACTTAGCCGAATCTGAATGGTAGGTCCAATATCGTATGTCGCTTCAGTCTGTAAATGGTGTTGTGATTGTCCAATAAGTTAAGTGCAAGATGATTTGAATGATTTTCCAATTTTATAATGTATTTTTTGCTAGATTTTGTAATTTCTTCTTTTATTGTTCGAATTTGAAGATCATTGTGAAGTGTTCTGTTGGTAACAAACCATGCAGCGTTGACAATTTTACGTAATAATTTTGATTGGTAACGTTGGATAATTTCAATGTTTGAGGTACTTGCTGATCCCCAAAGCTGAATACCATAAGTCCAAATTGGTTTTAAAACTGTTTTGTACAGTAACAATTTATTTTGTGTACTGAGTTTTGATTTAGATCCAAGAAGCCAATTAAGTTTAGTTGTTTTTAAATTTAGATGTTGTCTTTTAGTCCAGATATGTGCCTTCCAATTAAGCTTTGCATCTAAGTGCATGCCCAAGTATTTTATTTCCGTTACTTGAGGGAGGTGAATATTGTTCATGGATACTGGAGGACATGTAGCCTGATTTAAGGTAAAAGTAATGTGTGCTGATTTATTTTCATTAATTTTGAACCAAGTTTAGCTGTAAATTTGCTGTAGCTTGAGCTGGATTGTTGTGGACAGATAAAATCGCCGTGTCATCCGCAAATGTAGCAACCATAGTGTTTACACTTTCTGGTAGGTCCGATGTATAGAGAATATACAAGTATGGTCCAAGCACGCTTCCTTGGGGGATTCCTGATTTTATAGGGTAAAGGTCAGTTAAGTAATTTTGGTGTTTAATTTGGAAAGTTCTGTTGGTAAGATATGATTTTAAAATAGGAAAAACTGAATGGGGTAGTAACTTCTTAATTTTGAATAGTAAGCCAGAGTGCCATACTTTGTCAAATGCCTGACTGACATCAAGGAAAGCAGCAGAACAAAATTGTTTGTTTTCCAAACAGTTTCGAATTGTATGAACATTGAACAACCCTATGGACCTGTTCCACGGTGCCATGTCTCCGTATAAACCCGAATTGGTGTCCTGGAATGACGTCGTCTTCTTCAAAAAGAGCTTGTAGTCTTTTGAGGAACAATTTATCAAACAACTTGGACACTATAGGCAAGAGACTTATAGGTCTGTAGGAAGTGATTTCATGAGGAGGGTTTCCTGGTTTTGGTATAACAATTAATTGGGCTTTCTTAAATTGAGTTGGTATGTGGTCTAGTCTCAATATAGAATTAAAGAGAAATGCAATAAAAATAATTCCTTTCCTTGGCAGTTCTTTTAACATTTTCCCAGTGATAGAATCGTAACCAGGAGATTTTTTCGGATTTAGCGATTTGTCAATGGTTGCCTTAATTTCTGTAGGTCTGAATTTTTCCAGAGGAAAGTCAAGTTGAAGTGGAGAGTCCAAGAATTCTATTATTTCTTCTTCATTATTGACCACACCTACATTTGGCTTGAATACATTGGAAAAGTAATCCCCGAAAGCTTCATGGCAACTCATAAGACTCATGTTAAACATTGCAAATTTTATGTCAGTCTTTAATTGTACAGGTATCATCAAATTGAAATTGGTTTGTTTCGAAACATCAAAAATATTTGTCGAAATACCCCTGGTAAGTTTGGATTCAATATGTTCAGCCGTTATTGAGTTAATTGATTGCATAGTTTACACAAGGTCCGATCTCAAAGAGCTTCGCTCAATTAATGAGTACTTAGGTTTGCTGCTACAGGGAAGAAAATAGGGGGGTTTTATTGAAATATTAATAGCTCAGTATGAAGTAAACAAAATTTCAAATTTTCATTCATCATGTACATACACAAGCAAGCTACAACACTGTATTTATTCTCCATAAGAATAACATGGTAATTTTAAATTTACATTATTTTGCGATTTTTCCGTAACCGCTAGGCATGCAACAATGCTTCAATATACTAAATTGTTTGTTCTTTTGAGCTCTACAAAATGGTTTAGAAAGAAATTGCTAAATTTTATGTTTTCAGGGTGAAAAGTTAGAAAAACCCATTTTTACCCCATAAAACCCCCCATAAACCCCTGTTCCCATAGTCCGATCATGCTGGTTCGCGAACTCGTTCGACAAAATTTAGGTTTACACTTTAATACCAAATTTCATCAAAATCTGATCATTTTTGCTCGAGTTATCGCGCTAATGGACACACACACACACACACAAACACACACACATATATATATATATATATATATATATATATATATATATGAATTTGAACGGATGGTGTTTTTGGCCTCTGGGGACCTCAAAACGAAAAACTAAATCGGTCCCGGGTCCAGGTCTTACCATGAGACCTACGGTAATAGCTTATTCCCTATATATGAAATTCGCTAAAACAACAATTTTAGAGATACCTTACAAAGTAGTTAAATAGTTTTATGTATTCAAGTGCAAATTCGAAATATCTCTACTAACCCACAACTAAAATAGTACAAAAATTATCGTCGTCTACGGTGACTAGATATGATTTATTTTGGTCGGCCAACCTAATCCACACATAGACACACAAAACAGGAGATTACTTCAATTGCTTTAAATTGGTTTTGGCTACGGTAAGAGTATACATACCAAATTGATTGACCTTTCCTAAATATGGTGTTCATTTACAGTCCCATTTGTGTGAGAATATTTTTGAAATTAATTGATAGTGAATCCACGCATAGGAGGTGAACATCTTTAATATAATAAATTTTTATCTATCTTTAATTATTCCTACTAATTCTAAATTCAATGATTCTTACATATTCAACTATATTTTATAAAAGTTTCAAACATGCATTGCAGTAAGCTAAAAAATACCTTGTGATTTGATGAATAAGTTTGTTATACAAAAATTACTTTACAGTTTTGGGTTCGTTTTATGAGTTTTTCTTACTACTATATGACTATTTTGTAATAGGCAGAATATGCAAACGCAAATATTTTCTTCCGGCCCTGACACCTTATTCTGTATTTATTTCAACATATAGCTAAATATTCTGAACCTACATATCACGGAGTTTTAGAAAATTGTACTGTTTAGCGAAGATTTATTCAAAATAGTGTTTGTTCAAAAATCTATCAGAGAAATATAGTGTATGACAGTTTTTTTGAAATATTACAACTTTATTCTTTCTGAAATATTCATTGCATTTGAGTGTATTCTGTAATACCTTTTCACAATCTAAATATATAAAAGGCAAAGCCCTCACTGACACACTCACTCACTCACTCACTCACTCACTCACTCATCACTAATTCTCCCACTTCCCATCTACCTAGGAGGCTGAAATTTGGTACACCGATTCTTGAGGCATTAAATAGGAAAACTAAGCTGTTTTTATTTTGATCGGACTCTCGGGCTCCACCCCAGTGGCTCTGGAGTTTCCCATATTAACCTTTTGAGTACTCATATTTAAATGGGATTAATGAATCTTAACAGCTGTTTCAATTATACAAGTTGGTTCTGTTCTATGATGTTCAATAGCATTAAAGTTACAAGGATTACCAACAGGGTGCAGCACTATTCTTTTTTTTAATTTATGACAATAGCTAATTTGCAACTAAAAGGTGAGTGAGCGTAGCGAACGAACTTCAACCTGAAGGCAAGTGAGCGTAGCGAACGAGCTAACCTGAAGGCAAGTGAGCGCAGCGAACGAGCTCCAACCTAAAGGTGAGTGAGCGTAGCGAACGAACTTCAACCAGGACGTGATTGAGCCATGCAAACGAGATCATCTTGAAAATTAAGAAGTTAAACGGGGCGAAGCCTGCGGGTTACAGCTAGTCTTTAATAAACAGCTGTATGCAATATGTACTTAATAGTACGATAAGAAGGAGTATGCACTCTAATCATTGTCAGATGATGGTATGTTGTTGCCTACAAACAACTCAGCCCATTAATGGTGGACATGTCAACCGAAAATTAGGCCAACGTTGTCATGTTTACACTGCAATGTCATATGAATATACATTAGATGTTACTGATTATTATTATTGTTCATTATAAAATAAGTCTTATTATGGATAATAGGAATTTAAGTTGGTAAATCTATACAGGAAAGTCTTAAAAAACAACGGGAATTATTGATGAGCATTAAAATATCTGTTATTAAATTAATTTGTTTCCTACAGATATTTTTGCATGATATATCACATGTTTAATTTACCTTTATCAATTAAGTGTATTTTCAAAATTCTATAACTTGTTTGGTAATATTTTTTGTTTAAATAATATTGTGTAGGTACCAACTTTTTTAAACTAATTAAATTTGAATGTACAACTACTATTATTTTTTTTATTAATAACCTGTCAGTAAACGTACGTTTTAGGTAACAATCATTAGATTGACCTTAAGCAAAGAAGACTTTTTCAAGAGGTGTAGTCTAATTAAAGATCTACACTATAAATTAATTAATAAAATATGACCTTTCGATTAGAGCTCACGGAAATGCGATATAAATTATGCAATGAGTTACTTACCAGATAACCCGATATCATCATGAGACTAAAGGTTAAAGTGATGATTAATTCCAATTGTTTATTGTTTTTGAGATTGATATGCCATTTTAGTTTTTTCTCCTAAAATATCTACAGTCGCAGAAGCCATATGTAGTTCCTCAATTACAATTTTATTTATATTCAAGAATGCTCCAGTTTCAAGAAAATTAGTTGCAAAACCCATGTTGGATAGCTATAAATCATCATTTACAAACTATGTAATCAATATTGAAGCCCCTTGATTAGCAATATACATATTATTACGTTTACAGTAATTAAATAAAATTAGGTCCAATAAAACGTGTAATATTTACACTAATGCACGGTAAATAAAATACATATAAAAAAGTAGTGGTGATCAATTTCGATTGGACACTCCAGTCATAATCAGACCCAATTAACAAATTACAAGTGGCTTTGGAGTATGGAAATGTATGGAAATTAATTAAATCTTGTATTTATATTTACCATCCCGTGAGTCAACTATATAAACGTAAATAAGTGTTATTAGACATAACATATGAAAATAAATATTATGCTTACACTATGCTGTTTTATGACTATAATCTAAATTATCACCTACAGTTTAAGTAATTTTTTTGTCGACAACAATAATCTTCTATATATATAAAATCCAATGTATGTTTGTATGTTTGTATATTTGTATGTTTGTCCTTTATGGACTCCAAAACCGCTCGACAGATTGTAATGAAACTTTCAGGCATTATTAAGCATTATTCAAGGATGGTTTGTGTGAAGTTTGGTGCAGATCCGTCAATAGGGCTCCGCCCCAGTGGCTCTGGATTTTCCCATGTTAACCTTATGAGTAAGAGTACTCATATTTAAATGGAATTAAAGAATCTTAACAGCTGGTGCAACTAAACAATTTGATTCTGTGATGTTCAATAGCATTAAAGTTAATAGGTTTACCAACAGGGTGCAGCACTATATTTATTTTTAATTTATGAGAACAGCTAATTTGCAACCAAAAGGTGAGTGAGCGTAGCGAACGAACTTCAATCTGGAGGCGAGTTAGCGTAGCGAACGAGCTAACCTGAAGGCAAGTGAGCGCAGCGAACGAGCTCCAACCTAAAGGTGAGTGAGCGTAGCGAACGAACTTCAACCAGGACGTGATTGAGCCATGCGAACGAACTCATCTTGAAAATGAACGAGAATGTGACATAAAACCACAATAGGACAGGACGACGTCTGTCGGGCCAGCTAGTAGTTTATATAAAAAAATGTGACTTTACAAACATAAATTTCCGTGTAGAAGGATAACTGCTTAAATCTGCAAGACACACGATCATGCATCACAAGAGATTGAACCAATGTCGTTATTCTGAAAACATATATCTTGTGACCGGTGACTGCGTCGACTTGTTATTCTTCAATATTCATCTTTTTACAATACTTCTTGCTGCTACGTATACTTATATCGCAAATAAACTTGTTGTCTTCACATAATAGAAATTGGACTATTTTGAAATGACCTGTTTGAGAATAAACATCCATGCTATCAATCTATTATTATTTTATTATATCAAGTAGTATTTAAAGAGTAGACTATTTTGTACCAAATTAAATTAGTTTCGTATACATAAAAATAAGTTAAATCAACGAATCACATTAATTCATGCTTCATTTACTCAATAGTACTTATTTAGTTTTGTAGTATTGTACTGTAGAAAAAAAATGTTTACAAGAAAATTTGTTAATCCTGTTGTATATGGTGTGTTCCAATTTCAGATTCAAAAATTGCTTTATCAGGGAAAAAATCAAACAAAATTGGAATACTTTTTCTTCTTAAAACCAAACATGTGTTCAGAGTAGAGGTAAATATTCATTTGAGATGACTCCCAAAAATATTTCACTTCAGAAAGTAAAGAGTTTAATAATATTGAATGTCATCCTCAGGGACATGAATAAAAGATGCTTCATTTGCACTTCATATTGAATCTGTCATACAAGAATAAAGTTTGATTTCCTCACTGAATTCTACCTATGTGTTTCTTTATTTAGTTGTACTGTATCGCCCTGGAAAATACATCATAATTAGCATATTATAAATACTACTAATATATCCATTTAAATTATATCAACAATACAAATACGAAACCATATACATTAATACGGAGAAGGATGAAAAATAAAAAAACCCTACAGGTGAGAAACTCTTTAAACAGCAAAAGTTGTTTCGTCAAAATGTGTTTCATTAAAATATTTTTTGTGTGATAAATCTATACTTATTTAATACGCAAGCAGGTTTTTTGTGACAATTACTCCTCCGAAACTACTGAACCAATTGACATGTTTTTGGTGTCATTGGAAAGAACGTAGCGTGAAGTTGTGCAGGTAATTTTCTTTTTAAGGAAATAATTAGAGAGTGAGGCCCTGGGGCCCTTTAAAGTTTCGTATTTATCCATAAGATTAACATGGGAAACAAAATTTGTTATGGAACTCCAGCTGTTGTCAGAAATTAAGAGTGAAATATTTATTGATGGTATCCATGGTAACAAAGAACAAACCCCCAAAATTTAAAAATGTAAACAAGCAGAACTAACTGTCAAATTAATTTTAATTTCACAATTCCACACAGCTGGTTCAAACATATTAAATACTGCATGATTATTAGAACAGGAACGGTAGGGATCATAAACATTAATAAAATATGTCACTCGCCCGAATCATTTTTGTCTATGCCCGAATGTAAACATTTAACATTGATTAAATGGAACTGTCAAACTATATGTTAATGTAATTAGTATGGAATTCATTCAGTTACATCATTTGTTGATCGAGTTTGTTTCAATATTTTTGAACTGCTGTAATAATATTTTACAGGAAATAATTGTTAGATAAATTCATGGATATAAGTAATAATTCAGATTCTTCAATCTTTGCTGTTATTAAAATTGTGTATCCGCAGCAAACCTTCAGACTAAGCGAATTTCCATTTACCTGGCTTAATTTATACAAAGATATTCCCTAAAAATGGTCATTTTTTTCCAATTTTAAATAACATTAAATTATGTTGAAATGTTGATAGCTAAGTATGATTGTTATTGGTTTGAAAATCCTGTAATACTTTACAATTGCTCGAATTCGAGCAACATGTACACTAGTAGTAATAAAATAAACCAAACAATACCGTTTTGCTCATTAAAATATAAAATTAGATGCACTTAGATTATTGATTGATAAATGTAAGCAAGTTACTTGTATTATACTTAACGTAATTCTCTTTTCAAGTAAAGATTCGGGGTGGCGAGTCGGTGGCTCAGTCGGTAGCGTCGCGGACTTCGGGCTCAAGGCAGCAGTGTCGTGGGTTTGGATCCTGGTCACTGCCACTAACTTTTATCAGTACAGTTCACCTTTGTACTGTACCGGCTCACTCCTTGCTTTGCTGGATACGTTCCACGCACAGATCTGTAGTCTATGTGGACGGGCAAATGCAAGGTTAAAAGAGGCCGCAAAAAAAAAAAAAAAAGATAAGGGGATGAAAGAAACCCTCACAGTATGTATGTAATTGAATATAAGTAAAGTGTTTTTCGTAGGCTCCCGAGCTTCACCCATGTGATATTATACTTTTTTACAGTAAACCTCCATTACATACTTTCCTCTATATTTTTAAAATAATCTTTTATACTGTTGTCCTAACTACACTCCGTGAAGCTTTTCAAGTTATAGTAGTATATTATACAGATGTAAACCCTATTAACACCCTTATAATTATTAGTTGAATAAATAAACAACATTACTTTTCGATACATTAAATATGTATTAGTAATGAATAAGTGTACATTTATATTTCATTACTGAAATAGAAGCAATACACATTTTAAAACACAAAAAAATATTTGTATTACAATCAGATTACTACTAATTTTTTATTTGTTATGAAAGGGACTTTGATGTTAAATGGTCAGGTCAAACAAAAACAAATCCTTAGGATACCGTAAGTAACAAACCAATCCTAAAAGTAAAAGGAAACTGATTTAACCTGGTTTCTTTGTTCATAAACTCATGAAGTTAGTTTTGTGTTTCAAAGTCAAATGAAGATTAAAACAGTAAAGAAATAGTTTTCAAATATATTATTTACATACATTTTAAACAACATTACAAAATTCACTACAATAACTGCTTTCATTCAAAATATTACAAAAGTATTCCTGAAACATTTTTTCTGTGAAAAAATCCAGTACTAAGTAACAAACCTGATAAATTAGACAAACCATTAACATTGACAAATCAAGTGACAATTTTAAAAGGAGTATTTGAATAACAACTATTCTCATTGCCTTTCTTTACAACTAATTTCATAATACTACAACACATCAAGTTATTTAAAAGCATACATTTGAGATAGTGTTTTAAATATTTTGGAATATTAGAAAATATACATTAAAAATTAGGGAATAAAGTAAGTATAGTAGGAATTTTGCATAACCGTTAATAACTAGTAAAATTAAAAAGAGAAAAGTTTTATGACCAAGAAAGTGTTGCACTAATGAAATCCAAACTAGTTTACGATGAAATGATTGTTATACTAGTGTGTACAAGTTTGAATCAAGTTGGATATATGAATAATATATTTTTATTATTACATATTCGTAGGTGTTTAAACAAGAATGGAAATCATATGACACAACACTTAGTTTTTGTTTCTTGTATGTCACTAGCATTTAAACGTAATTTTGTTTTACAAACCATGTAATTTTATGTTTTTTTCAACTCACCACTTTTAAGACAATATGTATAAATCTGGAGTCAGTCGCTCTATATGAGTAGCAACAGACTATTTAGGTGACATCAAACAACAGTAGTGGCAGTGAGAAGCAGCCAACTTTAAATGTGGCCAATTAGTGGCTAATTGTCCAATTAGAGGCACTTCAAACAATAAAGTGTATCTAATTATAGTGACAATTCCAATGTTAAAAGCTTAACACTCCTAACATATACAATTTTAGACAATCTACCAATTAAATAATGAAGTATTGATATTGTACCTAGTGAAATTTTAGTTTATATTAAATTGTATATTGTAACAGGTATAAATATGTATAGGATAGTGTTAAATATAGTAAACAGTTGAAAACATCCAAAACATTATGTAATTAAAAATATTATAACTAACTGAATAAAATAATGTTGTTATTTATACGTATTTTCATAAAAATCAATCAATACTCCACAACTTATATACTTTTAGGAATATATAAGGTAAAGTGGCCCTTCTATTTTCAACTACCAGTCCTATATTATGATCCCATCCTAATTTTGTAATTAATCTCTGGTTAATTGGTGTCTATATAAAAAATCAAACAGTTGGTTTTTGTTCTGTAAGTTTATATCAATTATTTAAGACGGGGACGCCACTTTGTGTGTATTTTAACCCAAATATAAGTAAAATATCAGTGTATGGTGAGTGGCGCGATCTTGTGGTCTTGTTAGTGACTGAGGCCGACTTATTCCTTAGACACAGCTGTTAATTAATAGCCCATACAGCTATTGGCAACTATACTAGGGACCCACAGTTGATAGTGGAATACGAACCACATTAATTAATGAATTAATCAGTTTAATTAGTGCAAAACTAAGAAACGATCATAATAAATAAAAGTATTAAGGATTTGTTTATCTAATTCATTGTCTGTACCAAGACTGACAAATGCCAAAGTTTCGCCCTACTCTAAATAATAAAGTGTATAAGATAACTTCAGGAACGTCAGTTATCTGGTATTTCCCTTGAAGCTTTGAATATTTTGTAAAATATTTACTGCAAAATTCCTAACTAACTTTGGGATACTACTTAATACAATAAGAATGAGTAGTAAATGTGCTTCAATAATTAAAACAAAATTTATTAATACCTATGTACATAACATATGTGTGTGTGGGTGTATGTATAAAACATATATACATAATTACTGTAAAATTTCTCATAAATTTTAGGATGACGCTTGTTATAATGACGCTTCACTGATGAAAAAAAAATTAATTAATACCAATATACCTTAATATTCCTTAATACATACCTTCATATATATTTTAATATTCCTTGAGATTTTCTCATTCTCATTATAATTCCTCCACGTGGTATTATAAATATTAATACCCACACACCTTAACAATAGTCTTTGACACATGTAGATCTAATTAAGTAACTTTAGTGTGCGAGTTAGCTGATACCAACTTTACACTTCAACACCTCAACCTGCCAAAGTTTAAAATTGCTTTCAGCTCCTGTGTGGTTTTATTGAAAGTTGCATTTTTGTTTGTTATGTTTAGGAATTTCGAGAAACTTTATATTTTATTATTTTGAGAAAACATATGCTTCCAGCAATTATTTAAAATTTCTAAACTTTTTTTATTTTTCGATATATGATTTAATATATTTTAAATTTCAGTGGGCTAAACCCTTAAACTATGTTGAAATAATTCGTTTTTAGCTGATGATGACCAGCGTGAGTTCAACTACATCCAGTTCCTGTGAAAGATGTACATGAGGTTCAGGGTTCAAATCCTGCCGAATCGCCAATGGATTTTAGCTAAGTGACTCCTCTAGGTCTATCCTGTATTAATGTGCCAAGGCTATCCCAGGCTATAGCTTCGCGTCATAGGACAAAACCAATGGAAATTAAAAAGTTTAGATTAGGACTCTTATTAAATCACACTCTTTTGTAGCTCTGTAGTTGTGGTAATAAAAATAATCTATAATGTAACTCTTATTTCGTTTAATATTTTGCTGTTTTTAATTATTTTAACTACACTGTTTTATTACTTAAACTTCACCCAAACAACTTTTTAATGAAAAAATCTACTTAAACATCACTAAAGTTTACCAAAATACAATTTACAAAAAATACAATAATTGACCGAATTTTAGTTGTAAAAATAACAGTAGTGAAAAAGAGTTTATTACTTGGAGATTTCATCAACAATACTTGGACAGTGTATATGAGCGATACAGTAATAGAAGTCTCGAGACAGCTTGAGGCGACAACAATGAACACTGACATACAACATGTTGTGACTGGAACAAAGCAATGGAGAAACATAGATTGAGCTGTGCGTTGACCTTGTCAAAAAATATACATGGTTTAAATATTTCAATGAATTAACATCAAAATGTAGCTTAAGAAAACTGTTAGATATAAGGACAATATTATTTCACAAATATTTATATAAATGATTTGTTCATGAAACTTTGTATTTGAATATAGCCACTTTGGAAATCAAGCGAGTAAATAATATTATTATAGGTCTAAAATTAATTTTATGATGGTTTACTTCCTCTAAGGGAAGACTAGTATCAAAAATTAGTATTTGGGTATTTGCTACCTGTGAAGCATATGCATGAATAGTATATCTCATTATTAGTCTCGAAAGTGACATAATGGGCAAGATAGTTAACGCTGAAGACGAGCACAAAAAAAAAAAAACTCTCGTACCCCAATGGTACTTTTGTGACGAGTAGTAAACGATACCTTTGATGAAAGGTAAAACCATAACAATATTCCATTTTACATCGAGATGAGGATGCAAGTAATCACTCAAAGCTTCTTGGTTTTACTTTATAAAACGGTTTTAAAATGGTTTTACTTTATAACTTTACATTGTATAGTGATTTTGATTAAAGTTTTCTTCTTGTTTTTCAAGTTTTACAATTTATTACAAGTCAGCGTCAGATGTTTTCTTAAATAGAAGAATTCACAGACTACAGTTCCTGTTGAGCTGAACTACAACTTCGTTCACTTTGGCAGGGAAAAAGTTTGTTTGGAACAGGAAAAGTAATTTTTAGTAAATGCAAAATCTTATGTTTTTGCTGAATGGAAAACGAAGATTTTTCTGAATCTCAGCTGTAAGAATATGAGTTTAATGATGAAAATACACTTCATAAAACATGTAAATTTCCTGGTTTACATGATCATCGTGTATCAAAATTTTCCTCTACATTACATGTAATTTATGTAATAAAAAGGGTGAGTGGTTAGTGTCTGTTTTACTCTAATAGCTGTTGCCATAAGAATATTTTCTACTTATGTTTCATTCTATTGTAAAGAGTTATAGGCCAGTCAATAAAACATTTTCCGAGCTGGCAATCGTTTTATGTACCTTCCAACCATGTTAAACACTGTTAGTGTTACACAAGTGTGAAACATATTTACCTATTCAATAGTAGATAGTTACATGTAAGAAGGATTATCATCTACGTGAATACAGCTTGCTGTGAATGGATATGATTGATTTTGGTTAGTCCAGCCAATCATATTCCCACATATTGGGGGATTACTTTGATCGATTTTAATTGTTTTTGTTGGATAATAATATTTGGTAAAAATATTGACATTTCCTTTATCAATTAAATACTTAAGTCATAGTATATGACTATAGAAGATAAGAATCCTTCAGTGCAATCTTGAGCGATCCAGGTCGGCTGACGCACTTCTATGTCAGCTTGCCCTAGAACACGATGTCGACGCGCTCTTAGTCAGCGAACAGTACCAGTACCGTGATAGGGACCCATCTTTTTGGTTCCCTGATAGTCTTGGTACTGCTGCATTCTGGGCGCGTAATGCAGCGAAAGTACAAGTACGGGGTCACGCGAAGGGCCGAGGTTTCGTTTGGGTTCGGTGCCGGGATGTCACTTACTTTAGTGTCTACCTCACTCCCAACGAGGCCATCCGTGAATTTCGTGAGAAGATAGACCGCCTGGAAGAGAGCGTGCGCAATACCACAGGACACGTCGTCGTGGGTGGGGATTTTAATGCTAGGGCTGTCGAGTGGGGAATGACCCTCACCAATTCCCGGGGCAAGTACATTCTGGACTTTGCTGCCAGAGCCGGACTCGTTGTCGTCAACGAGGGAAACACGCCAACTTTCCGGCGCCCTGGGATGCGGGGAACGATCCCAGACATAACCCTTGCATCTGAGTCCCTTTTGCCAAGGATCAGAGCCTGGAGAGTTCTGGAGGATTACACGGGCAGTGACCACCAGTACATTATTTTTGATGTCCTGGATGGTCATCAGAGACAAGTAGCCGCGTTTCGTCAAGTGCCCGTTCGATGGAATATTAAAAAATTGGACGTGGCAAAATTCAATGAAGCCATCTTACGAGGAACACCGGTGGTTCCCCCCGCAACTAGTGTGGCTCATGCAGAGGTGTTAGTTACATCCATGATGGGACTAATCGTCTCCGCTTGCGATGAGTCTATGCCTCGCGGAAGATCCCGGTGCAATAAGCGACCTGTGTACTGGTGGACTGCCGAGATTGCGGAATTGCGTCGGTCAGCATTGAGAGCCAGAAGACTTGCTACCAGGGCCAGAGAACCTGTAGACAGACGTCGTAAGTCGGATGCTTACAGAGTGGCTAGGAGGTCTCTTCGTCGAGCCATCAACCGGAGTAAACGTAGTTGCTGGGAGACATTAAGGGACGATATCGATTCCAATCCGTGGGGCTTGGGTTACAAACTGGTAACCAAGAAACTTGGCACCCGCTCTCCACCTTCCGTCATGGATGGGGCCACTATGGAGAGGATAGTCGAGTCCCTTTTCCCGGCTCACACGTTGCGCCCACTGCGGGATTTCGGAAGGGTGGATGACGTACCACTTTTCAGTCTTGGAGAGGTGGAGGCGGCCGTCCTATCCCTGAAGAACAATAAGGCTCCTGGACCCGATGGGGTACCCGGCGAAGTTCTCAAAAAGGTTTTGACTATTAACCCCTTGATCCTTTTACGCATGTACAATGCCTGCCTAGTCGAAGGAGTTTTCCCTTCGTGCTGGAAAACAGCTAGGCTTGTGCTTGTTGGGAAGGGGAAGGGAGATCCAGACCTGCCATCCTCTTACAGACCTCTGTGTATGTTGGATACGGCTGGAAAAGTCCTCGAGAAGTTGATACGTTCCCGACTGAATTCAGCCGTAGTCGCTGCGGGGGACCTGTCCCCTCGGCAGTATGGATTTAGGATGGGGCGATCTACGGTTGACGCTGTTGAAGAGGTGAAGCAAGCCGTGATGAGAGCTGAGGATTTTAACCACTACCATTTAACCAAGGGATTTTAACCAAGGGTTGTGCTGCTCGTCACTCTCGATGTGCGAAACGCATTTAATTCGGCGAGGTGGTGCGATATGCTGGATGCTCTGGAGAACACCTTTCACGTCCCGGCATACCTCATGCGTATCATAGAGGATTATCTCCGGTTCCGCCTCCTCTTGTATGACACTACAGAGGGCCCACGGACGATGAGTGTCACTTCCGGTGCTGCCCAAGGTTCCATACTCGGCCCGGACCTCTGGAATGTCGCGTATGACAGCCTCCTGAGGTCTGAAATGCCTGAGGAAACTGTTTTGGTTGGGTACGCGGACGACGTTGCAGTTTTGATAGCTGCACGTAGCGTTGAGCTGGCTCAGCTAAAGCTGAACCGAGTTATGCGTACTATAAACGCATGGATGACAGACCACGGTCTCTCGCTTGCTTTGAGCAAAACTGAGATCGTGATATTAACAAAAAAACGGATTGACACCATCGTGCCGTTGAGGGTAGGGGCCGTTGAAGTCCAGACCGTTCGTTCTGCCAAGTACCTTGGGATTATGGTGGACAGCAAGCTTAGCTGGCGGGATCAGATTTTCCGTACGGCGGACAAGGCCGCTAGGGTGGTCTCCTCTCTTAGCCGGTTGATGGCCAATGTCGGAGGGCCTCGGTCCAGCCGTAGAAGGCTGTTAATGTCTTCTGTCCAGTCCGTACTCTTGTACGGTGCTGAGGTGTGGGCAGACGCTCTAAATAAGGAGGTATATAGGATGCGGCTTGCCCGAGTGCAGCGTCAGGCAGCACTAAGAGTTGCATCCGCCTACCGAACAGTGTCCGAACCCGCCGTCCTGGTGGTTGCTGGAGTCATCCCCGTCAAACTTTTGGCGGCGGAGAGAAAAGCAATTTATCAGCGCCGTGGGGAGGACCAGGCACGAACAGAGGAACGCACCCGCACCTACCAGCTGTGGCAAGAGAGCTGGGAACAGGAGACTCGGGGACGCTGGACCAGGCGACTGATAAAGCAAGTCCAACCTTGGGTTAATCGGCGGTGCGGAGAGGTGGACTTCTACCTCACCCAATTTCTGACGGGTCACGGCTTTTTCCGGTCGTACCTGTTCAGGATGGGCAAAGCCGTGTCACCCGATTGCATATACTGCCCAGGCATTCCCGATGACGTGGAACATACATTTTTCCACTGCCAGCGTTGGGAAAGGCCCCGCCTGGAGGCTCAACAGTTAGTAGGACTGCTGTCGGTGGACACGGTCATACCGATGATGACGGAGGGTGAGGACAATTGGACCTGTGTGTCACATTACATCCAGGGTATTCTCCGCGCCAAGAAGCTCGACCTTGACCGGGATGCGGTGTAGGTCTTAAAGTATCCAAATGCCATAAACGGTGAGAGCCCTGAGGGCTTAGGTAACATGTTGGCCTGACTTGAAGTAATGTGACAAACAATTCCAGGTCTGTGTCCAACAGAGTAGAGGGGGTTTTTTAGTGAGTAGTCTGCGATAGATTCAGGAGTCTCACACTACAGGCTGGCTACCTGTGTGCGTAAAAGCATTTTCCCTCCTCTCCCTTAAAAAAAAAAGTATATGACTTTGTTTATAAAATCTAATGACAAATTAATAGATTGTTAATTTGTTTGAGTGCCATTGAGTTGAGCTCGATACGTATGATCTATTAATGAGGGTTCTTTATTACTTCTTTTTATTTGATTGTTTCGTTATTCGTGCGTAAAAATACGGAGATTCCAGTAATACAGTTAACCTTGGTATTTTTGAAATGACAAACAGTTATAATCCTTATGATTTAGCTAGTGCATCATAGTGAATTGTATTATCGCGTTTTACATTTGCAGCTGTTATGAGCTATTAGTGCTAGTACTATTGAACTTTAAAAGCTGTCAAATAATTAAGTTTATATTTTTTAACCCATATTAATTTATGTTACGCTATAGGTAGCAGCAGGAGTGACAAGTTAAGTAACGGACCGATAATTCTGAACTTTACGTTCATGATAATAATAATACGTTTTTCTCTACAGCTCACAACTACTGGATAAGGTGGTCACTTAATTTTAAAGATAGACAATTTATTTGTTAAATGATTGTTTTTTAGGAACTAAATTCGATCTCCTTTTTTTATAATTATGTAAATCTTATTTGTCTTCAAGATAGTTTATTGTTTGACAATAGTCCTATAGTAATAAATAAAATTTGTATGGTAAATCTATTACATACTTAATCATACTTTATTAATAACCTTTTTTAAGGGTATTCTAAAAGAAATAATTCCTTACTTCACTCCCTGTAAGTCTGGTTGTGGTGTACTGAGTGGTTGGACATCAACCTAGTTACTGCTTCAAAGCAAGTTAGGCATGCATATTTCACCATGTAGCCTCACAGTACAGCATTGTATGAGCTATAGTTTAAATGTAACCATCTCTTTTTGAGTCATGTATTCGCATGTAGAAAACTATAGGTCAGACGGGAATTTTAACGATACAGGTAAACTAGCCCATCTTCTAAAAAATAAAAGTGTCCTTGAGTCCTATCATTCAAACATTATTATATATTTGAGGTTTCAGAAAAAAATATACCACGAAAAGAGCTTTGTTTAGTTTGAAATGACTCGATGCATTTAAATTATTTCCATAGCCATAAAAGGGCATGAATACCAAATAGCCAGCTGTACCATAAACTCAACTAATGCACTAGTTCAACTTGATGAAAATTTTTATAACTTTCTGTACACCTACTGCCGGTACAGTTTTTACTTTTCCCCGGAAAAGTATATCATTTTTAAAATTCTAAGTTATTTAAATCCTGTAAAAACAGTTTTTGGAATCATCAGGAACTAAATAACACATACGTTGGTCTTGATAAATAGACCAAAAGACTTATGAGAGTTCCAATCATTGTCAGATGGTGGTATGTAATTGCTTACAACTCAGCACACTAATGGTAGACATGTCAACCGAAAATTAGACCATTGTTGTCTTGTCTGCACTTCAATGTCATGTGAATAATTATATTATCAGATGCTACGAGCATTTACTAATATACATTGTGATGATGTCAGCGTATAAAATGTCCTTGCAAATGTCTGGTCAATGGAAAAAGTGAAATAACAAACATATTTTTAAATTAACACTTCAATGTAACTAAATAATTTTCGAAAATTTAAGACGTATAAAAATAGTAAATTGATAATTAAATCTCTTATTTTTCTGTAGGAAATTACGATATGTGTTTTCAGTGTCGCCATTTGTATGTGAAACTAGATAGAACTCTTGTAAAACATAAGGTCAAGAAAAGAATATAAATACTTTATTTTTAGTACATATAGTTATAAGATCATATACTTTTCTATAAGCAGAATACTTTGGCACGGTGTACATTTATTCACAATTCAAGTTTTGATATATTAATAAAATCAATTTTGTAGGTGATAAGATCTGAAAATTTCTAAATTAATTGTGTTTGTTGAGTATAGTTTTAAGTTTTACACACATTATTGTCATCATAAAATTACAGAGTTTTAGTGATAAAACTATAACTATAACACATTCAAGTTGTTTTATTCATTTAGTTTATTTACATAATGATTTAAAATTGCGTTTAAATTTGGTCCATATAGTCTTCAACAAATATTTAGATACAAAATAACTATACATCGGATGATTCTTTTGAACACATAAATGTTTAAACAAACCAGACTCCGATCATATATCACAGACGATTGAACCAATGTCGTTAGCTTCACCGTCTTCTGAGGAAATGTCTTGAAACACGAGACTATGTCAATTTGTTATTCAAACGATATATCAATCTTTTCACCATTTGTTTCTGAACAGTGCATTTCACAAGGTTAAAGAGATGAAATATGTTATGAGTTTAACTTAATGTAATACTTTGTTATTGAGTATAGTTATAGTTTTTGTATAAATTTTTATTATGTACATATTTTTTCATTTCATAGAATTACACAAGGATATATCAAATATAATTCCAAGTTTAATAGATTAAATATACATACTTAATAAATTAATCAGCACACCCCAGTTATAAGTACCATATTTATTAGTAGTTTATTCGAAGAGATGTTTACTTAACTATTTTTAAAAACAAGTTTAATTATTTTCTTATCACGTTTGCCCTCATTGCGTATGGTGTGTTTTAATTACATATTAAAAGCTACCCACTGTCAGATATATCTCTTTACAAAGAAAATAGAATATATTAGTGGTCTCTTGGTAAAAAAAAAAAAAAAAAAAAAACTGAGGATATTGTGGGTCACAAGTAATTTTTTCGGACTCTCAAAAGAACTTTAGTCTCACAATGTGAGGGTTTTATAATATTGATCATCATCCTCAGAGACATGAATAAAACATGTGCTATTTTCACTTTATATTGAATCTGCCATTGTAAAAGTACTGTAAAGGAATAAAGTTTAATTTCCTGACTAAACTTTACCTTTATGTTGTTTTTTGCTGCATAGTTCTTGCCAGATATTCATCCATAAAGTATTATTCATTATTTAGTCTGTTTTTGTCTAGCAAGGGAGGGGGTGATACAAATATAATGCATCTAAATTTGTCCTCCTTGTAAAAAAGTATACAGGCATTAAAAATATGTTTAAGTTAATTGTTTGATGTACATCTTACTACTGTAGATACACTTTTATTGATATTTATACTACTTAAAATACAAACTGTTGACCAATTCTTAATAAATATGTTACAAACTACGATGTACACCCGGCTTAAAGCAATTCGTTGAAATATGTTAACAGCTTCCTGTGGAAATCCAAATCTCTTTTGTAAAAGGTGAAAAACGAATGATCTTCTGGGGTTGGGGGTTTTATCTGTCTACTTCTTGAAGCAAACAATAAACTAATGTTCATGTTATTTATGGTGCAATGATTTATCACTGAGCAATCATATAAAACGACTCACTATTACCATACGGTTGGTTGATAATACATAGTTCGCTTTCTAATCGTGACCACGGCTCTAAAATAATAACATGAGACATTTTCATTAGTTTTAAATGTACTCAAACACTAAGTAAATAAACCTTTAAATTAACTCCTTTTACATTAACGGCATACTAATTAGGTTATATTTACTAAACATTTGGTAGTTTTTTATATTTTTCATACAAAAAGTTAAAAGTGCGAGAAAAAACTTAATACTAAACTCAAATGCATTTGTATCGTAAAAGTAAAAGAGTAAAGAGTTTTATGTTGGCTCTAATACTCTAGGAAAGTTGTCCCGAGCTTCACCCATGTGATAGTATACTTCTTTACACTGAACCTCTATTATACATCCGTCTTCTTTTTTCTTTTGAATATTATTTCTCATATTTTCTTTGCGGCTTACACTCATCTCAACAAAAATATTACCAAGGTATTCAACTGATTTAAGATTATTGCCCCAAATAAATTTAGTGTCTAGGCATTCAACATAATTACTAATGCAATAAAAATAACCAGCATATATTCTTATGTACACAATTTACATAACTTTTTTACGAGTATGTTGAAAATTATAAATAAAAAATAAAAACAACTCTTTAAACAAATCTATAACAGCAATTCCTAACTACAACTTACATAATTTTGCATGTATTTTCACTTAAAAATACAAAATGATCAGGTAAAACATGTTTGTAAAGTTAAAGATTATGATAAGAAACAACCTGGTTTATTTGATAACTATATTATTTGTACCTTATGTTTTACAGTTAAAATTTTTATTTAGTTGGAAAACTGTGCATGAATTTTATCCTCAACTGCATAATGTCTAATTTAAATAATAAATAAAACACACAACAATAAGCTAACGATACTAATGATATATGAGACACTTACAAATACAGAAGATGAAAAATATTTAACAATCCAATACTGACAAAATCAAAAATATTTGTGAAGCAAAATCTTTCTCAGCAGAAACTCTGCACCTGGTTGCAGACTTGATAAATGAAAGTAACTTTTGACATTGACAAATCAAGTGACAAATCTAAATGTAATATTCGAATAAGAATATTCTTTTTGACGTTACTTAATTTACAATAGGATTTACAATTGAAATACTTAAAGTATGTTAGGTATAATGATTGTAGATTATTATTGTTAGGGGTCTAAATTGCTTGTTATCTACTACTAAAATGATATATTAAATTTGTTTTGTACGATATTTTCATCTAATTATCATGCCATTGTTATCTCAGTTAAGTTCAAAATTGTTTGAAAGGGTTCTTCTGTATTAAGGGATGTGTAAGGTTGGGAAAAAGCACATCCATTTAACCTATGTAACACCTGCTAAGAGCATTTCCCATCTCATAGAATCTCTATTATGATTACTGTATACCTATTACTACATCATCCGTTTAAACCCCATAATAATCCGTTTAAACCATAGATAAACATTTAAAATTTAGTTTTAGGAAAATTTTAGCTTGCATGATTTTTTCTGTCTGAATTATACTATATTTTTTTAAGAGTGGAGAAACTCAAAAATAATTATTTCACAAAAGAAACCAAACATTTGGTTTGTAATTATGTTTAAAAAATACCATTAAATATGCAAAAGATATTTTAAAAGTAAATGTAAAAGACTACAAAATAAGCTCAACAATTATAGTTATAAGCTATATAAAAGCTATATAAATCATAAGATAAATTAAAATATAAAATAAAATATAGTAAAAGGAAAAACTAAAATTGTCCAAAAAAGAATTAAAAATTGAGAAATTAAGAATTAAAAAGAATTATTTAAAAATAACGGGTAGGTCGGAAAAATGTTTGAAGGACCAAATAGGGTGAAGGGCCAAAAAGGGCAAAAGACAAAGGGCTAAAAAGTGCTAAAGGCTAAAAATAGCGAGGGGCCAAAAAGGACGAAGGGTCAAAAAAGGGTAAGGGCCTAAAAACTTAAGAACAAAAAAGGTGTAAAAATAGGGTAAAGGGCTAAACAAAGGATGAAGGGCTAAAAAGGGCGAAGGGTAAAAAAGGGTGAAGGACCGAAAAGGGCAAGGGGATAAAAAGGGCAAAGAGCCAAAAAAGGGTGGGGTTAAAAAGGACTTTAATCGCCAGTTTTATCGACTGGTTGACAGCGATTACCCGTGGTGGATTCGATAAACCCATTACTGAAAAAATATTTTATTAATGATAATTTTCATCATAGAATCCAGCACCAGGGAACGTAAACATTGACTGGATACCAACACAAAATACTAATAAGTTTACTCGCCTAGAACAGCAGTTCAACGAATTGTCCAGTCAGACCACTGTTTGAGCTACGGAAATGTTGAATAGGAAAACCACATGCGATAATTTGCTTGCATTGTGTTAATCGTTTTTGATGAGCGTAACATCTCGTAAATGGAATGGTTAGTACGTCATTCTGCAGTTTTGTTCAGTACTTTCATAATTTGATTGAAAAATCTCAGGCATCTGTAAAAGAAAATAAATAGTAATACATATGGCTGAAAATTAGAAAATGTAGGAAGTTTTGTATTGATATATGAGTTTTTAAGGTTATAACTAAATTTTTTAGTCCCGTAAATATTATTGGGCTGCACTAGTGTACGTCCTACACTCATTCGAATGAATATATCGATCGATGTATCAATTATTTCATTCGATATATCAAGTTTGGTTAGTTAGGTTAAAACCAACCTAACTAATCGAATGTAATAATCGATATATCGAATATTCTATACATCGATAGTTTACATTCAAATGAGTGTAGGACGTAAACTAAAGTGCAGGCCATTATAATGCTTTTGTGTAGAAAAGGTCGTATCTTAGAAATAGCCCCCCCCCCCTTAGAAACTAATACTTTATTCCATAAAGTTACATGTTTATGTATGTTATTTAATTTACATTTTTAGGTTTGTAATTAGCTATAATTCGGTCAGTCCAAGGCTCAGTTGTTAACCCACGGCCCAAGACAGTGATGTCGTGGGTTTGAATCCTGGTACCTGCAACTACATTTGTTTAGTACAGTTCACCCTTGTACTGTACCGACTAACCCCTTGCTTTGCTGGATACGTTCCACGTACATATCCGTAGTCTATGTGAACGGACAAATGCTAGGTTAAAACAAGTCCCCAACTTATTTTTTTAAATAATAAAAACAATTATATGCACAACTGAGGATTTTACTGTGCAAATACCCCCCAGATGACTAACTTTACCCGTCAAAGTTTGTCACCTGCAACGTATCTCGAATTGTCAAACATAATGAAACAACTTTGGTGTGTGGGTTTGTGATAAAAACTTCCCTTAAAACGCTTCTGTGGGTAAAAGTTTAAAACTCGTGGATATCACTATTGAAGGTTAGACAACAGAATGATTCAAGTTGGTGCATTCGTATGAAGTCAGGTGAATATATACTGTCTTATTAAGATAAATCTAAATAAGAAGTATTAATTGTAACTTGCTCATCATCTAGGACGTTTTAAACAGTAATTGTTATCACCTCTTTTAAAGCATGTACTTTAAAATATTCCATTCCTTTTGTTGAATAAACTTCATCGAAATTAAAAAAAAATTATTAATTTAAAACAATAATTCTTTGAGATATATGATGTAGGGTTCACACCATAATAGAGGTGTAGTTGTATTAAGGCTACGTTATATGTTTATTTATTCAAATTCAAATCTCTACAAATTCTTAACTTTATGTGTAATTTCAACAAAAACATAATGCATTAATTATCGTATTCGTAGTTTAATATGAAACCATTTTATTCTAAAAAATATTGGTATATGTGAAATAAAAAATATATGGGCATCCATTAAATATATTATTTTAATAAATCTATTGTTGTGATAACTGGTAAGTGTGTTACTTATATTTTAGGATTGTCTTTATTGCCTTATTATTATGAAGTATTATTCGGATTTGGTTAATTATTTTATTTATATTTTAAACCACGTGTATAGTATGTTTTAATAAAAAAAGATTTATCGGAATATTATTGTTAAGCGAAAAAGCATTAATTAATAAACTTAAATATCCATTTGCAAATCATTTTATTACCTACTCGTTTTACACCAAGTGTTAAACGGTGTTTTCAGTCTTTAGATAACATAACCTGTAGGGTACAAATACCAATATAATTTTCTAAAAGTATGTTTCTTGAATAACTCCTATAACGTCGGCGCTAAGTTATTTCCCTTATCCTCAATCAAAGCATCAAATATTGGACAAGATTCCTGACTGTAACATTCTTATGAGTTTCAGAATATTTTTTGGTAAAATAAAGATTATACTAGTAAATAAATTTAACGATATTATATTTGTTGGTTATATTTTGCAAGTATTTTCCGTAATACAGAATACAATAAATCTTTTCCCTAGGGTATTAGGGATAACAATATGCAGGTTTGGATTGAACAATAGTCTTTGTCATATGTAGATCTAATTAAGTAACTCTGGAGTGTGAGCAGGTCCATCCCAACTTTTCACTCCAGCGCTTCTAGCTCCTAAAGTTTGAAATGGCTCTCTACATGTCTTATTGTATACGATTGTCAAGCAGAATTATATTCATTTATATAGTTTTAAAATAATGTATAATGCAGATATCATTTCCTGGATATTTTATTAAATCTAATTGCACAAAAAAGGAGGGATATAGTTTTTTAAAGGTGGCTAAACTTAACATAACATTGTTTAACACGTTCCCTCCAGATGTAACACTCCTTAGTATAGATGGTCTACCACCACTTTTTCGTTCTTCTAGGTTCTCACCCGAAATTGTATAGAAAAATCCTTCAGGATAGGTGTAGAGAGGGTCGCGGAAGTATCACTAAAATAAAATCAACTAGGTGGTGGAGCGAGCTGGTCTAGAGGTAGGAAGTATGACTTCTGTCCCTGAAGCCCCGGGTTCAAATCCCGCTGAATTACCAATTGATTTTATCTATGTGATAGTGCTGCCCTATCTAGCATAATCTGAAGATTGGTCTAGCATGAAGATATGAAAACAATCTCGGGTTTGAGCCTAGCGTCCTAGGAGAAAAAATAGTATTTCGCGGGATTTGAACCCGACACCTCGGGGACCAATATCCCGCACTCTACCACTGGACCATATCGCTCTCCCGACAAATACCACCACCTGGTTGAGAGCGTGTTAGTACACTTTCTCCCAGATGTCACCCCCTTCTGTGTGCACTGTGTATGGTCTACTACTGCCTGTTAAAGAGTGTGTTAAATGGACTTTAAAACACATGATGATAAATTTAAAGCCTTAGTGGTTCCTTCAGCGTTTAGTTCGTGAAATATGACATTGTGATTGACACCAACAGAGAAACTATTGGCAACACTGGCCAATTATTTCGTAGTCATCTCTCATTGAGCAGCACGTGAGGTGTCTCTAGTTAGGGAGTTCCACCAAGGGGCCGAGTTAGCCATTTTCGTATTGGGAGCTCAGTAACCACGCTTTAGAACGGGTTAGCGAGTTCCGGAATCAACCAATTCCGAGTCCGAACAAGTTAATAGGGGTCACTAAATAATATTGCTGAAAATTATGAAACAATGGGACTAATTTTGTAGGGATGGATATTAGTAACACAAATCTTTTGCTTAATTCCACCATTTACATGTAAATCAGTTCCAATTGAACCTAAAGCGTAAAAGCAGTTTGTCATAGGCAAATTAAAACAAACAAACGACAAATAATTAGAATCCACCGGCAATAGTTACGCAAATGAGAATGTAAATATGACCAGAGTTGTTTATGAATGCCGTTGACTTCTCATGTGTATGTAGCTAAATTAGATAATTTATTATCTAAAGTGCAGTATGCTTCGTAAATTCTTTCAACTATAAGCTCATGGTTTACTTTTCAGTGGCTAAATTTATTAATAGCTAAAGTATATTCTTAAAGTAATATATATAAAGGAGGCTAGCCTAAGCTAATTGTATAATTGCCATAGAATACGTTCCTATAAATGTTATTTCCTACAAAAAAATGCCCACTATGTGTAGGTTATCACATTCAAACACAAGTTAAGTAAATTACACCACTAATCTAAATCCGACCACCGTCTATAGTGCTTTTGTTTATGTTTATATAATACTCGACTCTACCTCACTAATACGAATTCTCGTATACGAGCTTTTCCTCCAGCTTGACAATGGTGTACACCATATGTAGGTTATGAGAAGGGAAATACATGTTAACTAAGTTATGTTGCTTGGCAACAACTGACCACCATCCCTGTTAACATTTTGTTTGTCATGAGCTTGACTTGACTTAACAAATCTTCAACAGCTTATTATACATAAAAACGAAAATTTACAGAAAACCACCATTGTCAATTGGACAAATATTGCTGTTAACATGTTTTTACAACATGAATTCGCAGACCCAGTTATTAATTCAATTCCTAATAATTGCATAAAATTTGATTTATTGAGAACGTAATGGAACCAAACACACTTCTAGTGGAACCAGTACATATTTGATCCATTGAACTATGTCATAAATAATTACTATGTTTTCCACTTGCACATTCATTTTTTTGTGATAAGTAAAATAAATTTAAGATTTCCCGCAGTTAATCTATATATACGTAATAATCATTAATAAGATGTAATATGGTACGTATATTTTGTAGTACACATTTCAATTTTTATGTAATAACATAGGTTATATTGTTTTTTTAATCTTATAACCTTACAAGGACCATTGCGTACAAAGTTAAAATTTATTAAGTTTCCCTTTTATGGTTAAATGTACTGAAAATCCTTAGTCCAAGCAACATAAAACCTTCTTCACAATATTGAGTTGCAATTTTAGAAAAAATAGCATTTTTATATTTAAATAAATAGCCATTATAAATCAAGGTCTTGGCGTGTAATTTATTCATGGCAATTAGAGCACTCAAAAAAGTAGTTTTTTTCTTTATATTATTTTTAATTGTAAAAGTAGTAGCAAGATTAGTATATTTGATTTATTTGTTACAACAAAATCATCTATAAACATTAAAACAGATCGAGGACCAGTGACGTTCATTTTGAATTAAAATCTGTCAAACGCAAAGCAATGTCAATAACAGCTTAATGAATTCTGCAGATATTTTAGCTCCAAAGTAAATGCGTTGACCCTCTGTAAGAATTTAGCTGTCACTTTGACTTCAGTGAAAAGTGTTTAAGTACTGACTTCAAGCTTAGTTATCTAAGATAAACAAATTTACACTTCAAAACTCGTGTTATTTTGTTGGTGAAGCAACTTATTTTTTTTACCTAAGCTTAAACAACAAATATAAAAAATGGCAATCGTAATATTAATTTTAAAAGTGAAGTATTTTGAGTTACTACATAATAATCCAGGTTACTAAGATTTCTGTATGCATAGTCTATTAATTAGTCGTAGCTTAAACCTATAAAATTTTAGGATTTGTTAACTTCGTCAGGACGGGATACAAAAAATCGAAGGGAAGGCTTTTTACACAAGAAGACACTTTACATTAAGCTCAAAAGCACAAGGAAACACACGTGTATAACTTGCCAGCAAATATCAATGTTGAAATGTTCAATACAGTATATGTGTGTCTAATAGTTTTGTTAGACCAGAACATAAACACATTGTTTGTGTTTTATATGTGTGTGCCTAATTTGGTATTTTTGAACTTAATGTAATGTTTGTGAAAGGATATGAATACTGTATTATACTCTTTCCTAGTAGTTACAGTATCCAGAGTCAATGTATAAATTAATAATAAGTATTAGCTACTTCAGAGTGACATTTTTCCAATTTGATCCTCACTTTTGATGCTCTTTATGTTATATTGTTTTAAAGAAATCATAACATAAATTCATTGAGTATATTTGTATTCCATTTTATTTTTTCATACCAATGGTGAGTTATATTTTGTAATTGAAAAGGATTCTTGCATGACTATACAGGGTGACAAAAAAGTCTGGAAACGGCTTGATATTTTTTTAACTAAATTTGTTAGAAAATTCAAACTTTTTACATCAACATACATGTATGAAAACTACTGTTTGCAAGCATTATCATTTTTGACCTTCACCAGGGGACGGCGCATAAGGTGTAGGTACATAATCTTTAATGTAAGGATAGATTGATATGCACGTCATTTTAAAGGTCTGGTCAAGTGGAGTTCATTGCCGGAAACCTCTTCAAAAAAGGTTCATCCGTTTTAAAATGGCGGCAGTCCAAAGTTCTTGTGGAATATACCTGCACAGGCCTTAGTATTGGTAAAATACTCATAGTCAACATTAGCCGGGAAATCTGAAACCCGGTTAAATTTGTTTTGAAGATTGAATTAGTCTAAGAGCTAGTTGACTTTAAATTACAGTTTCAGCTCTCAAGCTAATGTTTAATACGAGTATTTACCAATACTAAGGCCTGTGCATATTCCACAAGAACTTTGGGCAGCCGCCATTTTGTAACGGATGCACCTTTTGAAACGCGGTTTCCGGCAATGAACTCCACTTGACTAACCCTTTAAAATGATGTGCATATCAACCTATGCTTACTTTAAAGATTATACACCTACTCCTCATAGGCCGTCCCCTGCTAGAGGTAAAAAAATGATAATGCTTGGAAAAAGTAGTTTTCATATATGTAAGTTGATGTGAAAGGTTTGAATTGTCTAACAGATTTAGTTAAAAAGATATTAAGCCGTTTCCAGACTTTTTGGCACCCTGTATTCATTGAATTATATACTCTCTAAAGAAAAATAAGTTAAGCCATGCAAATCCAACAAATCCAATAAAGCCAGAAAATGTTAGTATAAAAGTGTTAGGGAATTGTTGACTTGAACAAACTGAACATCAAAGACAAAGTTCAGTCGACTAAAACAGTTCAACTCTTTGAACCTGTCTGTATCTTTAGAGTGTAAACTCCCTTTAGAATTGTAAAAAAAGTTGACGCTTAAGTATTGATTGTGTATAATATGACAGATTTAAATTATTTTATGACAGTTTTCTAATAAAAACTATATAAAAATATTACATCCTAGAAAATAATAATTAACTTATTTGAAATTGGACTTAGTGATAATTGTTAAGGAAAGAACATTTTAATTTAATGGGACACAGAGTTAAAACATATTATTTACAAACTCTCACTAAAAACTGTATATACTGCAACAAATATATTGCATAATAAAATTATTTTAAATTAAAATGTAATATAGTGTGTAATAAAACAGAAATTTATAACAATTCAACCTAATATTATTTGATCAGAAAAATGAGCGCCCCGGAAAAGTCTAAGAATCTTCATTTCCGGTTAAAAACTAACGAAAAAGGTATTCTTTTGCTTGAAAAAAAAATTGATAGCTGAGAGTTGTTGGATTCGGTTATTTCTTGAACGCCCCAAGATATGTTTCTATTTAAAGCAGTTTTTTACCTTTAGAAAATGTATTTTTTTATATAGACTCTTTTAAGGTTTTTAATGATTAATTAGACCTGTCAGAATATAATCTGAAAACGTTTAAGAACGAAATCGGTTGAGTTTTTAAATAACAATTATTGTTTTATGCAAATAAATGTATTTGATTACTTATTGTAACTTTATCCTTATAAATTCCAAACACTTGTTGAAACATCTTAACCTATTTTTTTATTTAGTCTTTGCTAAATTTGTATTTTCAATGGTAAACAGTTGTTTATATACCTTTTTGTTAAAATAACTCCATGCTATCATATTTAACTGTAATGACTAAAAATGTTCCTTGTAAAATCAAAGGCAAATCAATAGCTTCAATATACCTTCAGAAAAAATTGGAATGTGATGATGAAAAATAACTTTGCCTGAGATAAATTCCAGAAAATGTTCGTAACTGTCTCCTTCAGGAGAAATTATTATTATTTTATTGTATAATAAAATATCAATTAATGGCAAATTTTTCTTTTAAACATAATTGTGAAGGGATTAGTAAAATCAGGTGATTGAATGACTTTGGCTGAAACATAGGAAAGTGCTACAAAAATTGCTTTTATGCGACCAAAACAGCGTTCACAAGTCTTATAAAAATAAAGCTATCATGTTAGTAACTTAAAGGACTTAGCATGCATCTTCTTTCTGCTTACTTAGCATTTTATGTTATTCAAATATTTGTATTTTATCCTCGATGTTGTGCATTTTCTAATTTGTGCTGTGATATCAAACAAATATATTTTTAATTTTAGTTACAGCAGATTAAAATAGCAAACACCAAAGTTTACATTGCTATAATTAATCATGGTGGGACAATTATTACTTTATTGACTTATTTGAATAAACATAGTTTATAACCCCAACAGACCACAGTAATGGGAACAGAGCTTCCCTAAAGCTACATTATTTATGATTCTCACGTGAAATCTCTTTCAAGAAGAAATACACTACAGAACAATAAACTACTTCAGCCTCTGTTTTGTTGACTACGACTTATTTTTACAACTGCTATCAGGTAAATTTCGTCGTAGTTAGGCTATTTACATATTAAGTAAAATTACTAATATTGTCACAAACATTTATTAAAAATAGACAGGTATTTTACAAAATATATATGACTGTATTCAAATTTTACACCTACTGTGAATTATAAAATTCTAACGTTATGATGTGCTTATGATGTTTTGTCAAATTGTATTTAAAATAGTTAGATGGATTAATATAAATAAGATTAAAAATGTTTAAAATAATGCTCTTATGAGGTGGGGTTTAAAAGGTATAGAAATAAAATATGCCCTCACAGGTTTTGTTTCTTGGTTGTCTAAGAAGGAATCATTTTTATTGATTTCCACACATCGTAATATTTTACTATTATGACAAAATCCCTAGATCAATTGAACATTTTGTTGCTCTATTTTCATAGTCCGCTTCCGTTAAATTTATTGTAAATACTTTGAAAAGTAATCCTGAACTGTGATTTGATAGGCACTAGTTATTTAAGTATTACAACTCTTTGAAGAAAAATGTTGAGATCAAGATGTTCACTTACGAATTAATAATCTCAACAAAAAATTAGTTAGAATTATATTAAAAAATTAGTTTAAAGTGTTAGAATATTATTGTGATGGCACAAACTGAACATCAAAGACAAAGTTCACTCGACAAAAAAATTGTAACTCCTTAAATTGTTCTTTTAAGTGAAACACCTGATAAAAATGTTACATTATAAGAACATGTTATGTTATTTAAAACTAAATTTTGTTAAATTTCATCGCTTTAAAGAACCGTCTAGTATACAGTGTCCAAAAAAAAGATTTCAGGACTTTGAAATATAATTTTTCATACAAAAATAATGCATCGTATATTGAACTCATGTATTAAATTGCAATTTATCCAAAAATCAGCCATATAATTGTTTTCAATAACATTTTAATCTTTTAATCTTAGTAACAAATTTGTATAAAACTTTATATGTATATTTTATAGGATAGACTTATGGTAGAAAAAATCAATTAAGTTGGTCCAATTTGATATTTTAAAATGGCGCACATTTTAGTCACTAAAACTTAAATTAATGTAAAATGTCGCACACACATTTATTTAGCATTTTCAATATTTAATTTACGTCTATTATGAAAGTGTGGAAGGAAGATATAGTAGAAATTTCATTTATTTTCTCAATCATAAAAAAAATGGAACCTCGAGGATTTTTTATTAATAAAAAGAGCCAAACCCGGCTGCAAGCAATTATTTCTTATTAAATTACTCTCTAGTTTGGATTGTGCATATCATTTTTTGTATTTAGCTACATCATTAATTATAAAGCCATTACGCAGAGAGATATAACTACTAATTACCCAGATTTAGAAATGTATGGTCAAAGCAACCTTTGTGATTGAGTATAGAAAGGTTCCGACGAAGTCAAATATTTATTCTTGCAATCCCTTCTGCTTGTGGCCTTCTTTGGGGGTTTTGTGTGTCAATTTTAAGAAACTCTTTCGTTTCAGCATTTAAGGGAAAAAATTATATATCAAACGAAATCAATAACGATTGGTTAATAGTCTTTGTATTATGCCAAAATTTCAATAACAACTGTGTTTGATTTTTGTACTCTTGTGGTATTTCTTAGTGTAGTGTATTGTTCGTGCAAAATCAGTTTATGATGCAGTAAAGAAAATACTATAGTACTACAGTAAGGTCTGTTAAGTAAATAAAGCAGTGTGCTAGGTATTAAGTTAATCAGCCAGTCTTAGATATGAGGGCTTACGTCAATGTTATTCCCACAGGAGCCATCTAACTCTGAAACTTGTTGGCTCCAAGATGTCATTAATTTTCATATTGAAGACCTGATATCTTGAGACTCCTATAACGTATTATCACCTAATTTTAATGGTTAATGCTAACATATTAGAGGTGCGTTGTATTGTATTGAATCTTTTCCATTCAGATAATCTTAAATATACAACCTTAAAATTTGTAACCGTTGTGTTTATATACTATAGTCACTTATAGTTATTGGTACCTATATAATATTCAACCAACAATCCTATACATACGTTGATTTCGGATGTAATTATTTTGGAGTTCCTTATATAAATTTTGAAAGTTAAAAAACGAAAACTTCATAATACACATACAAAATCAATTATCTGTTTAGAATTTAATCATTTTAAATTATTTAGACAAGTAAATTTAACAACCAACATTTTTTATGTTAACACCCCATTTATTTTCATATTTGTGATCCAATGTATATTTCAATAAATGCAAACACTTTAATTTTATTGTTTTCGGGTTACTTCAAAGCTTTAAAATGTCTAGGTATGACATATAAGAATGATTGTTTTAATTTAATATTAATGAAGGAAGGAACATTACACTTTTTTATTAATTAGTGGCTCTTATTTACATGGGAAAGCTGATGTTTTTGTCAAGGTCTTATAAAATAAGTAAATATTGATCAAAATGTCTTCATTCTTAAACTAATCCACCCATCTTAATTTTTTTTATGAGTCTAAGCTGAAGACAAGTTTGTATACTTATAACAGATGCAACCTGATCATCTAATTAGAAGTCTGTGAGAAGACTTTCTAGGTAAGTCTTGGAATAATGAAGCTGAAGCTTTCAAAGTTAAATGAGGTGTTGGGTGTTCTTGGCTTCTATGAAAAAACACTATACTAGAACCATAATAAAACCATTACCAGTTAAACATAAGTTAATGTTATTTTACCAACTACAAAACTACCAAAATCACTTTCAGGTGTCAGTGAACTAAACTAGAGGAGTGTGACGGGGTTGGTAGCGTACCTGTACAGTCCACTTTTCACAGATCTTACAATTGACTACAGCAATATGTACAATATTAGATCTTAGCAGTTGTTATACCCAAAGGATTACGTTTTATGACAAATGCTAAGACGTATCACGTCAGTCATTTAAACCAAATTAGATCAGTTTCAACGTTTCCGAGACAATTTATTTGCTAAGGATATTGTAATGCTTTCATCCATCTAAATCACATTGCGTTTACGGAGTTTCATTTGTCTACGTTGGGTAAAACCCCGCTAAATACGTCTTGATATCGCACGGTTGTTATCTTGTAGTGAAACTAATTATGTATCTGTTTGCAGTTTTTCATAAATGGAAATATTGCAGTTATATTCAATTTACAATATTTTAGTACGTTTTGCGTAGTTCCTGTTCCATGAAAAGTATAAAAAAAATTACCTTAAACTGTTTTGTACAATAATGACTAAGTGTTCACCATAAAACAAAATAATCTTACTAATATTATAAATCTGAAAGTTTGTGAGTTTGTGTGTGTGTTTGTGTGTGTGTGTGTTAATCAATCACGCATAAACTACTGGACGGATTGGGCTAAAATTTGGCATGATGATAGCTCACATTCCCGATTAACATTAAAGCATATTCTTATCTCAAAAATTCTTTCGGGCTCCGCCCCAGTGGCTCTGTAGTTCCCCATGTTAACCTTAAGATTTTTCATATTTAAAAGGAATTAATGAATCTTAAAAGCTGTTTCAATTAAACAAGTTGGTTCTGTTCTATGATGTTCAATAGCATAAAAGTTACAAGGATCACCAACATGGTACAGCACTATTATTTTTTTTTAATTTATGACAACAGCTAATTTCCAACCAAAAGGTGAGTGAGCGTAGCGAACGAACTTCAACCTGGAGGCGAGTTAGCGTAGCGAACGAGCTAACCTGAAGGCAAGTGAGCGCAGCGAACGAGCTCCAACCTAAAGGTGAGTGAGCGTAGCGAACGAACTTCAACCAGGACGTGAATGAGCCATGCGAATACTTATGAAGTTAAACGGGGCAAAGCCCGCGGGTACAGCTAGTCAATACATAAAGTCAAAGCGTAAGATAACAAGGTTATAGGAACAAAATTCTCTTCATCTGCTAAACACATTTAACCATTAAAATCACTATAATGCGATAGATTAATATCTCAGGTCGCTGACAATGCTGAATAAACAAATCATAAAATATACAACAGGGTTTTTTTTACAGAAATTTTATATTTTAATTGTATATTATTCTACGAACAGTCTTTCGTTTTTAAATACCTTTCCGGAAACAGCTGAGATCATTTTAGTTCGAATTAAACATGATTTTAAGATCTTATAACAATTTACAATTTTCATTTTATAATTCCATGCTTTAATAATAACAGAGGATGGTAGGCCTACTTTTTTTCTTCCTCATTTATAATTCAAAGCCCAACCCCAGATAAGCTGATAAGCTTCTTTGTAAAAAAAAAATCGTCGTAGTCAATTAATTAAAATATATAATAAAAAGTTGTCAAGATGCATCAAGCATGTTGAATTAAAAATCATTGTAATTTTGTTGTGTAATTCAATAACGTTGAAAAGACAGCCGAATATATGACGTATTTAATAAACTGCTTTAACCGACTTGTTTCTTTTATGTGCATCAACTATCTGGTTTGTATATTACCATATTATTTCATAAACATGTTGCCTATCTTATGAATGCTTAATATATAGGCTATAATAACAATAAGAATTCTAAGAATACAGACTTGCAGGTTTTCATAAGAGTTTATAATATATTTTAATATCATATTTAAAATAAAAGTTAAAGTTGTTTGTTCTATATTTAAATGATAATGGTTTTAATATAAACATTTTGAGGACATGGAATTATCTAAGTGCAATTTATGACTGGTAGGCGTTTTAAAATTACTGGTAGATAAACAAGGTTCATAATTATTCCGAAATTAAAGTAAATTAATGATATTGATATATTTAATATTGCTTATATTAATATCCTGATTTAGCCATGCTCCATTAGTGCGCTGGACTGTTTAGCTATTGGAATAGTTCCTCTCATCACAGCATACTATAGAGTTAATACATTCTCGTTTTGGGATACAACATAACACAGGTCTTATAGACAAACAAAACATTAAAATTAAGATATTACAGACCACGAATAATAAAACAGGAACGTAATGGACAATTACATAAATAACTTCTTGATCGGCATTGTACGTGTTATTAAATTTACGGAAAGTAAATAAAGATACGTCTTATAACACTTAAAACATATATTTACGCTTATACTGTTACTCACAAGACGGTAAATATACAAAAGATGGTAAGTGGTGATCGATTTCGATTGGACACTCCAATCATCATCAGACCCAATAGGCGAATGACCAATAGGAGTCTGATGATGATTGGAGTGCCCAATCGAAATCGATCACCACTTACCATCTTTTGTATATTTACAGTCTTGTGGGTAACAGTATAAGCGTAAATATATGTTTTAAGTGTTATAAGACTATCTTTATTAACTTTCCGTAATAACATAAACAAATGACGTCGCTGTCCGGAATAGCTGTAATAGTAGGTTTGGACGTTCATAACAGGTGTATTTAAATATTATGAATACAAAATATCGTAGCTCGAGAAAAATATCTATTACTGGAAGTTGTGACTGAAGTTAAATTTTTCAATATGTGAGAAAGAATCCCACTTGTAGAATTAAAGAGCTTAAACAGATGTTTGGCTTCTCGATTCATTTAATTTAATTTACCTCACAATTACAATTCATTGGTCGTAATGAAGGATTATCCAGGTAGCTAAGAGCCTTATATGATATATTGACAAATTTAAGCCGTTAATTTAAAAAGTTAATTTTCATAACACCAAATCCAATTGGAAACATTAGTGTTAAAATTCTTCTTCTTCTTGTTTTAAATTATATTTTATAGCTGGCAACTTCTCGGTTATAGAAATAGACAAACTATATTTATCCTAAATGATTTACGATGTTTTAAAGTTAACCAATAAATTTCTTATACAATCCAATGGGTATGAAGATTATGATCAATATGGTTTGAAACCAAAAATTGCTCTTTGTTCCAAAGTTATTGATAAAGACCTAAAATTCAGTAGTATACATGAATAATAGTTTTTCCTGAAACTGGATTCTTAGTGATATAAAAAGTATGTACTGTTATAAAATAACGGGCATTTCTATGTGGTAAATAAATTCCATATATTTATAATACAAATTCCTTGAAGATAAATTATTAAACACCTTTAACATATGAGTAATATTCAAGAATTACTGGAATGTTAATCAAAGTTATTTCATTCACCTGCCACTTAAGCTTTTATAATACGACGAAATACCAACCTATGATGTTATTTAAGGTTATGAAATTTGTAAAAAAAATTAAGATGTGACAAGATCAATCATTCTAAAACAGTGTTCGTTTTTACGGTAATACTTACAAAATTTTCATTCTATTTGTGTATTTACATTATTTTATTATTTTTCTTTGTTATCTTTCTTGTGGTTTTTTGAAGATAACGACACAGGTTTAACTCTGCATGCTCACTCATGGTAGATTATTATTTTAGTTAAATTTGAGTAGTTGATAGTAAATTTGTAAAATGATTTTAAATTTCACATAGAAGTTGTATTGAGCTTCACTGTCAAATGTAAAACTGAAACGTTATTTGTTTATACATATAGCTGAACTTAAAGTACAAAAAATATTTCCGACCACACTTATAACATATATATAGGCTACACTTATAATGTTGACTCAAAAGACGGTGAATACATATAAAAGATGGTAATTGGACTCGCCTATTGGGTTTGGAGTCTTCAATCGAAATCGATCACCACTCATTATTGTATACATCCTTACCCTCTTGTGTAAAAATTTTAAGTGTAAATATATATTATTAAAGACGTATTTTATGACTTAAAATAAATTTAATAACACATATAATGCTTTTAAGATGCTATTAATATCTCTATAAATATCTTGAAAAAGGTGGACATGTATTACATTATGTTAGTCATTCCTATTTTAACAAAGCTGTCCGTGAGTAGGCATTGCATTTGAGATTCCCCAAGTAATGTTCTGTGGATATCGATGTGGATTGGCGTTTGAGTAAACATCGTTGGTAAATTGACTCTATAACGTTTGTGTCCTTTGAAGTCTTGCAAGAGCAACTCAAACCTCATTTTGAAGTTAGATGGGTGCAAAGTTTGATTTTGAGAGCCTACTAAACTGCATTTCGTTAAGTAAATATATTTTTTTCCAGAAAAATACATTTTTAAACACCTTCTGACTAATTTTGAATAATTTGTTATACTAATGAACGATGCAAATAATGTAATCATATACAAAAATGAGTAAATTTTACACTAGCTCAAATTATTATACGCTCATTTGTATGCAATGTATCTTTATTAAATTAAGTTTTTAATTCAAACGTTACTCTCAAAAACAATTATTGTATAATATCTAAAGTGCCTGTGCTATACACGTGTATACGTAACATATAGGTAAAAAAAATTGACAAACAATACAATATATGAACAACCTTAATGAGATTTCAGAAAGTTGTATTTTAATTTATAAACATTTGTTCTAAAGTTAATTTGACGATATAAGCTTAGCCAAAATAATTACAGTATATTTAAACATATACAACTCAATGTTGTGTCTCAGTAAACGTTTGACTGAAAAGTCTCTAAGCTAATTTATTAAAGCCATAAAGTCGAAATACAGTATGATAAAATGTACAGTTTTTCTTTACGAATAGGCTTGGTGACATTTGGTTGAATAAATGTGTTTCTGTTTCAATTAAATACAGAGTTTTTTTTATGGAAACTGTTTATTAGGAGCTCTATTTATTTTGGAAGTCGATCTATATTTTTATATTCTAAAACAAAAATGACTGTTTACTGTAGAGAAGTAGAGACTATACGTAGCTCGAATGGTGAATATTGCTGAGTGAAGTACCACCGGGGGGGGGGGGGGGGGGTTGGGCGATGAATATTTCAATATTGAAATTCTATTTTTCTTTTGGCTTTGGAAGAATAGAAAAAATTGAAATGTTATTTAATGTCCATCATATTTATTTCACACAATCTTCAGTGATATAAATCTATTTAAGTAAATATCATAGAGAATCTTCTAACACAAATAAAACAATGTTATCACAAAATACAAGTAAGATGGCTGCAATATTTGAACACGTCATGTATCTAAGTTCTATCAATACATACATGTTGTTTTCGTAAGAGTAAATAAACATGTAGATAATAAACGGCTGTTTAGTAAATTCCATATTGCAGGCAACCCTCTAACAAATTAATTTTATGTGTTGTATAGCTTGGCTGCTATAAAATCATTTTATGTTACGTACATTTTATTCATGTCGCATTTTGTTAAGTACTAAAGGCTTATGCGCAAATACATTTTAATGTGATTCAAAACATGTCTCAGACGTATAACTAATAAAGCAGCCCTTTTATCGCTGGGAAAGTTTTATCGTTGAAAAATACATTTAAGAAAAAATTATCACACTAAAAATTAAAATAATATGAATCTACTTTTACATACGAATGCTTGCAACTGAAGGTAATAAAACTCAGTTTCGTTATGATTTACGTTTAAACCCGTTATCTGCGATGGGTTATAAGATTTAAAATTACACTGCAATCGTTAACGAAGGCATGCTGTATGGGCAAGGCCCATATAGCATATAAAAGTATCAATAATTAGGTGCATTATGGGCGTTAACGGTGGAGTAAATCTCTGCGAAATCCCCGTTGGGGTTTGCGTGTTTGATGCAACAACTTATTTTTCGTGAGAATGTAAGAGTTGCTAAAATGCCTAAGTTGCCTAATGTTAGTTCGTATTCGCAACAAATAATAAAAAAAAAATACAAAGCCGTTTTATAAAATAAATATTTTGACTATTTATTTGCGAACCACACCACGTAATGTGGAAGATAATGAATTGCCTTTGACAAACATAGGTGTGTATCCAGTATGTGTACGTCACTACTAATATTACCCAATTAAACTGGCCTTTGAACTCCTTTATTGTGCAATCTTAACTGGGTTTTTTGTTATTGTATTCAATGATTATAATTGCTTTTGTATTCTTGATATAATTACGAGGTAGTTTTGGTGACTGATATTTATTATTCGGGACTAGCGTTTGTCCAACGGAATTTAATAATAACTAGAGATTTCTTTTTTATATTGTAAATTAGGAACACGAACCTTGAAATAAATAGCAAGCTCACATGTAGAGATGTAGAGAGTTCTATTGCCGTGCTCAAATCAATGGTCATAAAGAGAAATGTCTAGGATAAAAATATATAATAAATAAAAAAATAAAAAAATAAAAATTTTTCTATGAACCCTCTCCTAAAGACATGCAATTTAATCAAATGATTATATTAAAAAAACATAATATTGAATAGTAAATAAATGCGTCAGTTGTTACATGTTATTTACTAACAATTAATTGTTGTGTAACCTATTGGAAAAACGCAGCAATGCATTTTTTTGTTTATAATTTTGTTTGGTTATTTATTTATTACATAATTTGATTCCCACTTATTATTAACCATAAATACCTGAAAGCCGTAAAACTGTATACATGAGAAAACTTATAACAGTGTTGCATGTTTCATTTCTACGCATTTCCTCGAGGATAGCGTGTGTGACGCAATACAATTCCTCCACGCGAAGGGCTGTGTAAAAGTCACTTTAATTTACAGCAGTAAGGTGTCCTTGGAGTATAACACACGTCATAACCTCCAATACAAGGCCGCGGTGAGACGAAGTGGCAACATCGCAGACGCGGCCTTACGAAACAGCTGTTGCACTAATTTATAATGGAGTGTCTTCACAATGTTTACTTTTACACGTTTGTTACTGGTGTTTTTGCCATAGCTATAGGCCATGGGGAGTGAGCTGGTTTAGTGATGGAGCACAGGGATTCGGTACCTGAGTTCCCGGGTTCAAATCCCACCAATCACCAATGGATTTTATCCACTTGATAATGCTGCAACCCTCTAGGATTAGCCTGAAGTAATGTGTAAAACAATTTCTGCCTAGAACTTAGCGTCCTAGGATATGAAGGTGGGACATATAAAAAGAGGCAATAGGCCAGTCCGTGCGATGTTGCCACATACCAAATAAACTGCTACCACGTTTCCAGAAGGCTATGCGTATGTACACATTTAACTTAAAAAGCTTTATAATATCGTAGATCGAAGAAATATTATAACTATTATAAAAATAAAACAAACTATGAAATACTTAGATACATATTATATGCCACCCAATTTTGTTATTGCAATCAGGTCTCTAGCTTTAAGTCGTAATTATTGGTGTAAGAATTTTTGATTTTTACAAAAAATATTTTTAATTACCAGTCTAAATTATATATGCTAATAATGATGATACACAATTTTCTCTTTTTTGTAAGAAAATAATTTAAAACT
Source organism: Macrosteles quadrilineatus (assembly GCF_028750875.1). NCBI lineage: Eukaryota > Metazoa > Arthropoda > Insecta > Hemiptera > Cicadellidae > Macrosteles > Macrosteles quadrilineatus. Next base: position 62,458,379 of record NW_026542602.1, read on the forward strand.
TTGGTCTTGTGCCATTCAACGTCAATCATTTGTAAGATTGCATATAATCTATCTATAAAAGGATTTCTTGACAAATCTATGAAAGTAAAAACTAACTATGATTAATTTAAACAAATTATCCGCACTTGAAATTTCCGACGTCATCGCACTTCAAATATGTATACGAAGACAACAATTGAAAAGATGCAGTAAAACAATTGCAGTAAAAACATTTTGGGACCATAATTAAAACCACAATTTTATCAAATAGGATTTATAAACACATCAATAATAGTAACGACAATTCATTTATCATACCAAAACCATGAGCCAAATTTAAGTTATCAGCACTTAATCAATTAAGTACTGCAATCAATTAATAAGTTAGCAAATACTTAATCAATAAAACGTTTCGATAAAAAATACAATTAATTGTGAGTTCTGTTTATTTTTATAGTATTCCGTGTTTCCTAAGAGCTAATTATTATCACTCAGTGCAAGTTTGTGAATTTCATATACGTTTTTAACAGTACAAATGCATTAATGATAAGTTTAACCTTTTCAAAATCTATTCACACAGTGTACTGTTTCTAATTGCAACCAATTTACTTTGACAGGCTCCAATGTAAAGACACATTGTGTGTAAGGTACACCTAATTTAGGGCAATCACACTTACCTTTGAACAACATCCAATTAATTATTATCAATTATCTTTACCGAAGAGTAGGTGGCGTCAATATACTATTAAATTGATTTTACCTTTGTAATAAGTCATCGATAAAGGTTAATGTCTATACAAATTCTTATTAATTATAATTTCTTATAATAAGATTACAAATGTGAATAACAAATTTTGTTTATTTATTAGTTGTTGCTACGCAGGAAGATTGTTTTGAATTAGTTAAGTCTTGTGGTATAAATATTAAGAAATCTTAGGAACTTAATAACTAAGAAGAAACTCAACAACCAAAACGCTTTTTAGAGGCGAAGAAATACTTACAAGAAGTCACTGGAAAGTTTTCTATCACTTCAAACACTTCAGTGATTTTTGCCTCTCAGCTAAGCATATTCTTATCTTGGCCTTAAAAGTATTAAAAGAAATTTTCTTATGCTAAGAAGTTCGTTTTGGGAAACAATATTATAAAATTAATATTTTTTACCTCATTGCTACATGACAATATTTATTATAGTTGAATTTAAGGTACTGGAAAGATATTACCAGTAGATAGATAGTATCAGTAGTTTTTCAACGATAAATGTACATAATATTTTTGATATATAAACAAAATATGCCCACGAAACAGTATTGTATTGTATTGGAAAACACCATTCATATCTTATATATTTTTCTGAATATCACTTGGAGAATTGAAGAAATAACAATTTTTGAAAGATTTGCTGGGACTGGGGTGTCTATCATCATTGTGATACAGACATATGGAATATTTTTGTCATTATTAATAATACCAATTAATTATATACGCCGATAGCTTATTATACAAATATAATAAATTATAACACCATTTCAGCAATTTAACAAAATTTTTACCTTTGTTATAAATAAAAAAACAAACTGTCTTCCAAATAATTGTCTAGAATTTATGTTTTGTATGCAAAGAATGCATTGAACCCCCAGAATTGTTTTATATACTTATCAATGATGACATTCAAATGGTTAACAAAACTCTATTTATATTTGTTTTTATTTTCTTACATTTAAATAAAATATAATTTTCATATTTATTGTAACTACCAGCAGATTTGGTAATTATATGTCATTCATGAGAAAGCCAAAGGAAAATCAAGTGAAATGGAGGCTTTTGGAGCAAGCAGTCTTTTCATTATTCATCAATTAGTTATTCCAAAGAATTTCTTCCTGAATGGAAGAACTCATCTAGCTTACAGCTTGAGATATAAATGAATTTCCGGCAAAGGTAGGTAGATTCGTCTCTTTAAACCGAAATAATTACACAGCAGTGCTTCGTCAAACTGACTGATCAATGATTTTAATTTATTAAAATTAAGATGAATTTTCAAATTAAAAATTTACTAAGCTAATAATTGTTCTTCTTATGTCTAATAGTTCTAATAATTACTTAAATTAATTTGGACTAAATAATTCACCCAAACTAGCTTCTATGGTCGTATTAAAATAGATTTTATTACTTTTCTATAGTCGAAGACATGGTCTAAGAACAAAATCACATCGAATAAAATGTTTATGAAGCCTTGCGAAAAACATAAGAAATTTTAAATACACAACTACTGGAAAAACTGGCATATTAGACGAACATAGGGTAGCGTAATTTTTGATTGAGATTTTATATTTTTTTTTACTTATAAAATATAAACTCTTAATTGTTTCACTGAATTTTTTTCTTGTAAAATTTTGGTAGCTGACCATTTAATTTAAATTTACTACGAATAGCTAAATTATTGAAGTGTTAGCTTTATAAGAGATCATGAAACTAATATTTAACTTTAAAAGCTATACGATTTATTTTGCTTTATTTTATTTGGATAAACTTCTATGATGTACAGGAGAGCAAATGAAAGATATTAAAAAGGGAAAAATAATTATACGACTAAATTTATTTATATTTAAACGTGGTATTATCTTCAAACTGCTTTATTCCTTGTCATAGAAATAAATGAAAATAATGTTAATATTATAGAATTTAACAATGTAAAAAGAATTTTCATATACAACCCATTTAGATTAACTTACCTGACGCATAAAAAGTAAGCATTTACTCCACATCCATCTATACATTGGTTATTATTCCTTAACCGATTAATTACAGTGTATTAAAAATACATTTATTGCTGAAAAATAATCAAACAATATATTTCAAGTCTCATTCAGCATTTTATCTCATTAAAAAAATTAAAGCAGCCTCGAAATCAAACAAATACTTGATAAATTATACACATTTTTCAACTAGGAAAGGGTCAAGATGTTCATTCCAAAAATCGTCTTTTTTTGATTAATCAGCGAGATTCGATATAAAAAAAACTATTCAGCACAATAACAAAAACATTTTTGCGTAGTGATTATGTGTTTTCAATTTGAATAACGGGGTAAAATTAAACGTATAAGAGAATGAAATGTTTTATGGCCGCAGGAACACTTATGAAATTGCTCTTTGGTACACAAGATCCTTGGACGTAATGTAGGGGTATTTGTTGGGGTACTTGTCTTCAATTACTTTCACCATTTTACCCAACTGGTAATGAGTATACTGCTCAAAGATGTCCACCAGAAACGGCTCTCTCATACGAGTGTAGTGAGTAACCATCCTGAAAAAATAAAAGTCTAATCATAAAACAATCAGTTGGTTTATAGAATCAGTCTAATCAGTGAATAATTTTGCTCATATAGTGTATGGGTTTTCATAAGTGTTTGAAATCCATGGTTTAAAACATGACCTCTTCTAACACAAGGCAACGGCACGACAAAAGTGGCAACGTCGCAGATCCGGCCTACCGACACAGCTGATGCACCAGTTCATATTGGAGTGTCTGCTTAAGTTTAGGATATTAGTGACAATAGGAAGGACGGCGCGACGTTGCCAAATTGCGCTGCGGCCGTGTATTAGGGATGTTGTTTCAAACATAAAATGATTGACTTGAAAGAACATACATCTATGACTTAGTGTACCACTGTGATTTAGATTTAGTTTAATATGCATGTGGTTACTGAAACAATGAGGATTGTTTCATTAAATGTTATAGTTAAAGGTGGTAAAGGTTCATGGCGATGTCTTTAGGAAAGCGAACCAGACTAAACATCAACCCAGACAATTGGCTTATAACTTTCCTTAAAAACAACTAATACATTTTAGTGAACTCAGCCTAATGTTACCGAAACAATTTAGAATTGTGGAGCTAAAAAGTCGTTTGTGTTGGCGATAAATAATCTAAAATTTTAATTTTTCAGAACTATTATGACCTTCAACTTTATGTATAAATGTGAAAAATATAAAAATGTATGCTTTAATAGGACTTATGTTTATAAAACTTCTAAATTGACTACGATCTATGTAAGCCAAGAATGACAAATGTTGCACAAGTGAACTTCTGATAAAGTACAAAATTGGCAATATAAATGTACAATATTTTGGTTATAGGTCACGTACTCAGATACTCAATCCTTTAAAATAAAGATTACTCAGATACTCAGATTACCAAGTTAACTTATTAACCTTTTTGGAACACAATAATCTCATACTCGCAGAGTGTTAGGGTGATAAAAGATTGATAGAGCAAACTCAATCAATTACAAGTGTCAAAAAGCTTAAACATGATGACGAAGCGACCTAAGCTCATCAATTATATTTTCTGTGTGACGTTTCATATCAAAATTTTAAATCGATAAAAATATATTACAGAAATTTGCTACAAATATAGAACTTAATCTTCAAGCTAAAAATATATTATCAGCCAACCATAACTTTGCCTCCTTTACTGGATTTGTTTACTTTGCCATCCTGCTGCTATAGATACATATTTTAATATTGGATTCAAACTATTAACAAAGCTATTAAAAGAATAATCCATGCAAATACAAGGTTTTTTTAAACTTGCATCTTTATTTATGTAAAAACCGCAATAGATAGAAATATGCAGCTGGCGGGAATCATCTATTGACATAGGGGGCACATTTTTTTTAATTCACCGTTACATTCACATCCCCCCCCTTTCACCCCTGCCACCACCTTAATTTTTTTTAAAAGCAAGGTACCCCTTGTGACATATCAAATCAAAGAGCATGAAAAAAGAAAATGTTTAATGAAAAAAAATTTAAAATCGGTTCATAAATTTGTGAGATATTACCCCCTCCCCCCCAGAACTTATTTTTTTAAAAGCAAGGTACCCCTTGTGACATATCAAATGAAAGAGCATGAAAAAAAGAAAATTTTTGGTAAAAAAAATTTTAAATCGGCTCATGAATTTGTGAGGTAATCCCCCCCCCTTTTCCCTTGCTCATAACTTGTTTTTTAATAGCAATGTACCCGCCCTTGTGACATATCAAATGAAAAATAAATTTCACCAAATATTTTCTTTTTTCATGCTCTTTCATTTGATATGTCACAAGGGGTACCTTTCTATTAAAAAAAAAGTTTCGGGAAGGGGGGGAATATCTCGCAAATTTATGAACCGATTTTAAATTTTTATTCGTCAAACATTTTCCTTTTTAATGCTCTTTCATTTGATATGTCACAAGGGGTACCTTGCTATTTCAAAAAATTAAGTTGGGGGCAGGGAGGGAAAGGGGGGGAATGTGAATGTAACGTAGAATTCAAACAATTGGGCCCTCTACGTCAATAGATGATTCCCGTAAATGACATATTTCTATCTATTGCGGTTTTTACATAAATAAACATGCAAGTTTAAAAAAAAAAAACAAGATAAGATTTCAACTATATTTAGGTTAAAAGTATAAGATTTCACAAAGAATTTGAACAAAGTATTTTAGAAATATATTGGGTAGTAGAGTACATCAATCAACATAAAAAACTAAAGTCGTTTATTTAAGAACTTAATGTACAAACAAGTAGAAATATCAATTTAAAATGCAGGGAGTTTGAAGTAAAAAAATTCAAAAAAAGGAGAGCAGTCATAAAAATTAGACTAATAAACTATGATTTGATCATAATTGATTACTATTGAACATACGTTTTTGTTAATGTTTTCCACCAATAGAAGCATAATAGCTTGGGAATGTTTTGCTTATTATCATTGTAATTTTAGAGACTTCTTCGAAAATGTGATGTTCTAGGACTCTTATACTGTCGCTAAATCTCATATACTGGTTGCCCATCCTAGAACAGAAAAATATTGTCAAAATTGTGCAAATGGAGTATTTTAAATCATCAAATTTTTTTTGTTTTTTTGTTTTTTTTTTTGTTTTAAAGGATTTTGTTCACTTGCCAGGCATTTTTTAGAACCATAACCACGTGTTTAATTTTTCATATTTATTGGAATAATATATTTCAATATATATTTCCACAAGTATTAATAATAGAATGATTGTCGTATGAACTAATATGACTTGAAATTTGATTGATGTACTCTATTTTTCTTTTGTTGAGAAAATTCCTTACCTTAACATTATTTGCAGATTTTAAATGTCAAACTCGTATTGATATTTGAGTAATCCAATTTTGGAAAAAATATAATACATTTGGATTTTTATAGTACTGTACGTAAATAAACTGTTCCTTTAATCATGGACTATTTATTTTGTGGTATCGGTTATTTTTTACATTTAATTACAGGCTAAATTTGTTACTCCATGACCAAGAATAGAAAAAACTCTCTGTAAGAGACCTTTTTTAACCTAGTGACATACTTAGCCATACTGTGTCCAGAGGGTTGTTCATTGTTTTATTTGGAGCTATTCATAGCAATGAGTGTATATTTTTCTGAGTTAGTGGTTGGTGTTAAAACCGGTAGAAAGAGTGTGTTGTAATGACTATATATATAATGACCTATTGGATTGGTATAACATGAACCCCTTTTGCGTTAATTTAACCTACTTCCATTGAGTGTAGTTTTATTTTTTACAGCTAATACCAAAATTTTAAAACAGTGACATAAATTATTCTAATGTTGCCTGTTGCTACATCAAGAACAGTGATGGGCGTCTAACCTTGACATCAAGCTTCTTTTCATCAAGTACTTCAAGACTAGCCTTGACATCAAGCTACTTTACAAAAAGAACTTCAAGACTAGCATTGCCTTTAAGCTACTTTACATCAATTACTTTAAGACTAGGTTTTACATCAACCAACGTTACATGAAATACTTCAAGAACAGCCTTGCCATACTTTACATCAAAGATTCTTTTCATAAAGTACCTCTAGCTAGCCTTGACATCATGCTACTTTAGATCATGTACTCAACACTAGCATTGACATCAAGCTACTTTACATCAAGTAATTCAAGACTTGCCTTGACAACAAGCTACTTTTCATCAAATACTTCAAGAAGTGTCTTGACATCAAGGTACAAACGAACATTGTAAGATATTTCCTTTAAAAACTTCCATCATAACGTACCTGTCCCTGAATCTCCTGGAGATACTTCTCTGGATATTCGGCTTCTTCGGCCCCCGGAGGTTCTTCCCGTGGGAGTACTGCAAGTAGAATGCCAAGTCTGGCTTCAGCAGATCGTCTGGCCACTTGTATAAGACCGAGTCTGGAGGAAGATGCATGTTTTCGCTCAGTTCAGCAACAGCCAGGCCGAAGGCTGCTTGGCTGTGCCAGTACCTGTGGATACATCGTTTTTTGTTTCGTTATCATTATCATCAAATTACAACCTAAGTCTCACGCATCAATCGCATCATCCTCTTGCAGCTAAACACACAATTTATTCACTTAAACATGCAAAATGTGGTAAGGACATGTTTTATAACACCAATGGAATGACTATATTGTCTATTGACACACAACAATATGATAAATGTTAACTCAACGTTTATATGTCATGGTTGTATTTGGTAGAGTCGTAAAACTCTTCGTACACCAGAACATGTCGAAAGAATGAGTTCCATTAACTCGAAGTCCAATCGTAAAGTCGAATGAGTCAAGGTCATCTCCTAAGGTACCTGTGGAGTCTAGAACCTTTATCGGTAGCACATTAATGGACCTTTTTGGGAATTAAACTTTTGGGACCTTTTCCGCCGCGCCGGTCTTTTCTACCTCACCGACTATCATAGATGGTTCACAACCATGTATCTCTGATGGACCAACCTTCTTGACTAGTTGGATGAAACTGGATCATAATACGGTCAGAAAACCAATTTGAGGTTAGATGTTGGCCATTGATCAGGTGAGATCAACTGTTGAGCACAACAGTTGATGGTTGAGCACAACAAATTTTAGAACTCCTGCAGCAGCAGGAGTTCTAAAATTTGCACCTATTTGTGACAAACTATTACACCGTGGCAAAATCGTAAACCAAACACGCAACCAACTAATGTTGCTGGTATATACAGAGAAACGTACGTGCCGTGTGCAAATGGCCGGACAGAGATCAATGTGGTTTTCCATGTTCGTAGTGTACATACTTAGTTGCTAAATAGGAGTGCAAAATAACTTTATCAATTTTTCGTTAGGTCAAGTACTTTACCTGTTTGCGACGACGGACCTCGTCCTCAGCCTTTTCATGGCCTGGTTGGCGAGGGCGTACATGGACAGTGAGTAGTACAGACTACGGAGAGTGCAGTTGTACGCATCAAAGGCAGGTCTGAGGTGAAACAGACAATCTGGAGGAGTTGTCAGGAAGTCTGCCTGAAGGATCTCAGTCACCCGTCGACTAACTGTCAGCTTACCTGCAATAGAGGGTTGGGTACAGACAAGAATCAAGTATATGTGGACAATTTCAAGTATGACTGAGGACTTGCCTGAAGAATCTCAGTCACCCGTCAATTGACTGTCAGCTTATCTGCAATAGAGGGTTTGGTACAGTCAAGGATCAAGTATATGTGGACAATTTCAAGTATGACTGAGGACTTGCCTGAAGAATCTCAGTCACCCGTCAATTGACTGTCAGCTTATCTGCAATAGAGGGTTTGGTACAGTCAAGGATCAAGTATATGTGGACAATTTCAAGTATGACTGAGGACTTGCCTGAAGAATCTCAGTCACCCGTCAATTGACTGTCAGCTTATCTGCAATAGAGGGTTTGGTACAGTCAAGGATCAAGTATATGTGGACAATTTCAAGTATGACTGAGGACTTGCCTGAAGAATCTCAGTCACCCGTCAATTGACTGTCAGCTTATCTGCAATAGAGGGTTTGGTACAGTCAAGGATCAAGTATATGTGGACAATTTCAAGTATGACTGAGGACTTGCCTGAAGAATCTCAGTCACCCGTCAATTGACTGTCAGCTTATCTGCAGCAAAGTTTGGTACAGAAAAGAATCAAGTATTCGTGGAAGATTTCAAGTATGAACGAGGTTAATTTTATAAAGGTTTCGTATGTGAAAAATGTATAACTTTTATTAAATTTAGTGGGGGTTCGCCGTTAGTGTGACACCATTCATAACATATATGCAATGTTTGAACTATCGTAATAAAACAAATTTAATATTAGTAAGAAAATGTTTTTTGTTAGTAACAATAAAATAAAGGTTTTCTTATCCAACAAAATTCAATTGAAACACTATTGAGTAAGAATGTTACCTGAAGTTTGTACTCCTTCTATGACGATGAAAGGCCACAGACCAGTTTTGTTGTATACTGGAGGAACCTCAATCTTGCCGTCAGAACAGTCGTTTTGATACGAGTTTATGAGTTGCCGTACTTCTATCTTGTCCCTGTACTGAAAAATAAGTGTCAATGTGGCTGTGATGAAAAATGCATTTGTTGACAAGGTTTTGAGTGGGATTCGTAAAGTGAACACTCCTAAAGACCCTCGTTGCGGAATGAACATTTTATTTGGACATTCGCTGTAGCGAAACACCTGTAACGCGTTATAAATCCACGTTAAAGGCATCTGCTTTATTACCAAAATAATAAGCGGTATTAGCAATCTGGTACATAATTTCTCCATTAGCTTTTCAACAAACTTTATCCTGGGTAAGCGGTGGCAGTAACTATGATATTGGGATTTTTTGCCACATTTCTTCAAGTCAAACCATCTCGTGACCTAGGCCCTAGGGCTCACACCATTTCTGGCAATCAGTTATTTTAAACCTACAACGCTTTGCTGTATTATGATGAACAGAAATATTTTAAAGTAAGAATATAGGTGTGATATACTTGAATAAGATGGGCCTTTAGATCATGTCATAATAAATGTTCACTCAGCATATTGATAAATTGATTAATTATTGCTTTGGTTTAGCTTCTTTGGGGAAGTGTTACATGCAAAGTATGAATTCAATTTAGAATAGAAGATTGAGATGTAGCTAATCGTATTACCTCTTCCTTGTCCAAAGCTTCCAGGATGGACTGTAGAGAATGGTAGATACCGTGGTCCTGGATACGTCTCAGAAACTGCTCTCGCTCAGGGGTCTTTGGGGCTTCTAAAAATTGAATTAAATATTTTTATCCTTAGCTAAAATTAAAACTATATAAAAATGCGTTATTCAGAATGCTAAACCAGGTGAGTTGCTGGTAAAAATGTAGGTTTATCTACAACAGACAGAGCTGTAGGTAGTAAATCATTGGATTAACTGTTGTAATCTCTGGTTTTGGTGTACAAAGTGATTGATTTGATAAAACATGATATAGAATGGACTAAAATGTACCAGGTAAAGTATTAAATAATGCTCGTTATATCTATTGTCTAGTAATTCTATAGAATACCCATTGGCATAACAGCTACACTATAAAATAAGCTGTTGTGGGAATTTCTTCAAACTTTTGTTTGTTTTGTTTTGTTTGGCCTAAACTAATCTTATCAAAAACAAACTAACCTAAACTAACTTAACCTAATCATATACAAAATATTTCATTATTTTAAAGTAAAGTGTTTACCTCATTGTTTATAATACAATATCTATAATTTATACTTTGCCTGACACACCTATAAGATTTGTATAGAACGTTTAGGCATTACACTTATAGTAAATGGCTTGTCAAAGAGTATAGAATCCTATTGCTAAGATTCTATTTTATACTTTTCCTATCTTCTGGCAATGTATAGAATGCCTAGTCATACTTATTTACCAGTAACATAGGCTATATATTTCCCTCCTTAGGTTTGGATTTATGTAGGCAAGATGCATTTTTTTCGTCCTTTTTTATTTTTAGGAATGTCTAGTAGAGCGATTCAAATTGTATTTACAGAATTAAATACATAAGTAAATTAGCTATCTTTGGCAACTTAAAAGTTTTGAATAAACCAATTAGAATTTACTCACCAGTATTGTCATCCTCATGGTACAGAATCGGTTCATCATCATCTTCGTCGGATTTTTCATTACTGTCTGGATCCTCGTCGTCAGGGTCGTCGTCGTATTCTTCAGACGTCGTCAAACCCGAGCACAAAACTAGTCCGTAGCTCACTGCCACCAAAAATACCAAATGGGATCTTTTCATTTTTTAAATATTGTCCTATGTTACACTAAACTACCGGGCCATGTCGGAAACTGATGTAATTGTGATATCTCATAATTGATCTAGATGTGTTAATCTACTACAATTACTCTATCTCTCTCACCCATCAATGTAGAACATTATAAGCTCCACATTTGGTTGGCGATAAGCTCAGTTTGGGTCCAAATTGGATCTGTCCGTTTGAGATAAAGCGTGGTCAACCATCGTGCAATATACGACCAACATGCAGTGGATATTGTTGATGATGGTCATGTATTGTACTGTATACCCGTCAATATTACGATTAGTTTTCACTACAAAGTGTGAATTGGAAATTGTACAGTGAATAAAAAATAGTTGGTCTTTTAACTTTATTAATATACATTGTACCATCGAGTACTAAGTCTTGGGTATTCTGCGATTTTGTTATATAAGAACTTCATGGAATATGTACAGTTCTAAATTGGGTGCGATGACTTCTTTTTGAGTAGGAAAACTAAGGCTGTACTCTTTAGTAATATTTGTGACACATTTCTACATATTTAGCTCGAGAATAATTACTCCAGCTGGATATCTGAGTGAATATACATATTGCTTTTACCACCAGGTTCGATCCTGAGAAAAGCCAAAATCTTTTAGAGTTTTTAAAACTGGAAAAGCTCTTGACCATTGGGGTTTTATTAAAGTAGTATGGCTAAAATAATCTTATCTTCGTCAAAGAAAGCTGTCGCATAAAAAACTCACACTGATTGTTGGTGTCGTCAACTTATTTATAGTTTATAAAACTATTAATTTTTATTTCTAAGGCAAGAATTTTTTATTTGAACTATTGTTATGCTTCTTTCTTAAACGGAAAACGTCCCTCATTAAATAAATTACGACTAACACATTAAAACAATGTATTTATTGCAAAAGGCTCATGCCTTCTTTTATATATTAAAACTCATTGAAATATTTCATTGTGCTATAAAAAACCCATATTTAGTGTTGGAATAAATCTAGTTGTTGTATACACCTGATACTGCTCAAGCCTATCTTAGATTGTCCAATAGATTGGCTACAATGAAATGTTTGGTGAAATGTGCTGGAAGTGTTGTTATATCTCATAACCAACAAGTCGACTATGTGACTAAATACTTCTTTTACGTGTTAGTGAACACTAAAGTTTGTTATGATAAATCAGCTGTTGTTTGTTTTCATAACAAGCTATGTGACAGGTATGTTGCTAATTAATGATCAAATACAATAAATCATGTGTTTAAGTTAATTATCAAAATATGTTGATTAAATTAGGCTATTGATATATATATTTTTTATTAATAGTTTTTTTTCTAAAGGGATAAGCAAGTCAAAATATGGTTGTAATGGAAGATTTCGTCTTCAGACTTCTTATTGTAAATGATTTACCTTTGATTACTCTTAGTTGTTTGTAGATTTCCTAGTTTTCTCAGTATGTATGATGCTAATTCATTGAATATAACTTCGTGAAAGGGAAAAAACTTTTAAAATGTTTATAATAAAGACTATTAACATAATTAGTAGTTCAGCTTCTGGACAAGTTACCTATGATTTAAATAAATTTGGTAACTGGCCATACGATTTAAATAAAACATAAATATAAAATAAAATAAAAATTTTAAAACCAAATATTTTGAAGTATATAACCGTTACTTTTCTTCCTATACATTCTGACTATATTTAATATTAAGTTCGTGACACTATAACACGATTTCATTGGGAGAACAATACGGATAATTATTAGAATTGTGTCCAAGCACAGAATATATATTTTTGTTAGTCCAAAATATATATTTAGAAAAGAACCAGAAAACAGCCAGTCCTTATATATATTAATAAATTAAACATATCGACCATACAAATTACAAATCTAGACTTAGCTCACTTGAAAATATCTTTTGTGCTAGGTGAAAATTATCACTATTAATGGCTAAAAGATATTATTAAATTCATTCTAAAATAATATAATATATAAATAATGTTATGTTACAGAATCGGTTTTAGGAATCAGAATGGAAAATGCCTCAGAGCCAATTGACTACAAAAGTGGCGTTTTCCACTCTCTCGACGAGGTTTTCAACGTCTTTAACATGCCACAGGTAAAGCTTATGAGCAAACATTGCATTTAATCTTGAAATAGTTATTCCTGCTAGTAAATGATAGTCAGTTTTTAGAGTACTATGGTCAGTTTAAGTATATAAAACCATGAAATATAAGGAGAGAAAAGAAAAAAATTGTGCATTCTATTCAATTGATTTTGTCTGCGTTTCATAATTTATAATACACCTTTAGCGACAAAACCATAAAGAATGTTATATTACTATTAGCTGTTGAACAAAATATAAAGATTATTTTAACTAACAATAAAGTAAAGGATTTCAAACTAACAGGGTTCGTAACTTGCATATTTACTTACCATTATTTAATCAACGCTGATAATTTTGCCTCTAATTTAAACATACAGTTTGGTATGAGTTCTAATTAAAATGCATTATAAATTTAGGAAATTCCTAGAATTACCTGCAATTTTTGCGGAAAATAGTGCCTTCTGGGGTTTACTAGAAGAATGTAGTATACATATTAGGTTTAATTTGAAAAAAAGTTACGTCGCGAATATATTCTTAGTATCAAATTTCGGTGCTATTCTTATTTATTAGACCATTGCTTGAATACTTGGCCCTACTTCTCTGCACATACATAAAAAGCCTCTGTTTTAGTATCTAGACACTTAATAGTGATTGATTATGTTCAGTACAGGAACATCTCCGAAGTCAAGAGTCTTCTGGACATGTTTGACAAACAATGTCAGTTCCAGTCTGGGAAGAAGTACATGAGGAATAGGCACAGAAATGTGTTCGTAGTCATCGAAGGAACCCCAGGCTCTGGTAGGTTATAATCAATGTTATATGTACGTGGATGCAGTATAAACTTTTGTCACTTTAAACATGTTAAAAATAATATCTAATACACTCCGTTCAAATATAAGAACAAAATCTCCCTGTCCATTTTCAGATGGAATGGCTAAATGGCTGTAAAGTATTTTAAAAGGGTTTTGAATCATGGGTCGTGAAGAATACTTTAATTGCTATATCCCAGCAAATATTTGCTGAACAGTTTTCTTTTTCAATTATGCATGCGTAAACAAACACTCCAAACTGCAAAGTCTTAACTATTCACCACGCAAAAATTAAGTTTTTTTGGTGATCAAAACCATTATATAGTTTATTACAACTAGCTGTTACCCACGGGCTTTTTTCCGTTCGACTTCATAAGCTAAAACTATTTATTGGTTAAGTTAAGCTGAAATAAAAAAAAACAAAATACATTAATTCAAACAAATAATCACACCTGATTTTCAAAAGGTAATAAGTTGAAAGAATGACATACGAATAAGTACATCTGAGGTATTTAAAACATTAGGTATATGGAAATTTCCCTTTTGGAAAGCAATTACGACCTTAAAGGGCAATTTATGAAATAATGGATAGTTTTGCGCAAGGTTTCTCGTCATGACGAACATTTGAAGTATATGGTTTATGAGAGTGTGACTTGTATTTTTCTCAAAAGTTCATGGGTACTTTTGGCTTTATATATAGATATTTATGTTAAGGTTATGATTCACATAATTTATCAATAAGTACATAAGATATTTTGTAAGGTTCAAATGAAGCACTTTCCATTTTATAGGGTCCAGATATTTCAGCATGAAACTGATGAAGAGTTTAGGAGGAACCTACATTATGTCACCTCCCAACTGTTTTGCGGTGTTTCGCCTGTTTTTCGACACACAAGACTTTTTGCTTCGTTCTGCCTTCTACGCCTTGGGAAACTACATTGTGGCTGAACTTGTCAAAAGGAACTACTTCTTTAAGCCCGTCGTAGTTAACAGGTACTTTGTGGATTTCTTTATTTGTTTAACAAATTTGTAATGGTTTAGACGGTAAAGTATTGTTTTGTAAGATTTGCCTACTTGAATGAGCCAAAAAACTGAAATGGCTATACATTTGACACTGACTGTTGTATTATTTAGAATTCTTGCAATGTTACAATTGAGTGACCAACTTAATGAATAAACAACTTAATAAGTCATCTTACAACATAAATAGACGTAGTCGCTATTGAGCAACTAGATTCTAATTGTTTACAACTCTTTGAAAGAATTATATGACCAAGGTGGTTCGAAGGATGTTGTTTACTACGAATTTCAGATGTAAGTGGATGGGAGGGCCAAGTTAGGTGCAGCAGATTGCTAATAGAACTAAAAATTTTAACTACTAAGAAAATAAAAAGTTTTGTAAATAAATACAGGGTAAGAAATCATCTTCCTCCTCACTTTGATGTATATGCTAACAAGTTAAACTCCAAGCTACTACAGTGAAATTCCTGAACACTGGTAACCGAAGACATGCATGACAGAATCACAACTCCTTAGAGTTGTCAAAACTCAGAACCAATGAAGATGATATAAATATCTTTGAGCATAAAAAACAAAAACCATGTCTTCAGGTATTGGCAAAGCCACGCTTCCATGTCCCTGACCAAGGAGGCCATGCAAGGAAGGCCTCTTCCTCCACGGGACTCTCCGCTGTACCGTTGGCCCCGGGATCTCCTGGTTCCAGACATCATCTTCTTCCTGACCAAGGCCCAGATTGTACACAACCCCATCGTGGCCGGGTCCAGAGGGGCGATGAACAAACATTTTGTTGATTTGTAAGTATGGAACGATAAAGAATAAGCTGTATGTTAACAGATGTTCATGTGGAAGAAGTATTAATGAAGACATTTTCTAATCGTGTAAGATTTTTTTGAGTGAATACTCAAAAGCCGTAGTTTACCAAAATTCAAGAGAAATGTTTCAAATGGGGTACCTGATTAAATATATAATTATACTGTGTAAAAATAACTTTGAACCTACTAGAACCCTTTTCAGATGATTACAACGGAAATTGCAAGGGATTACGTTATTAAAATCTAAGGAAACAAACACAAGTGCCTTAGCAGTTTAGGTTATTTATAAACCTAATTTTCACCAACAGTTCACTAAAAATGAGTATATTTTAAGCAACGTAAATTTTATCTCCTGTAACTTGAACAATACAGCATAGGGGTTTTTAACACCCATATTAAACTTGTACGTCTTCATGACTAGCCCGTTTATAAAATTTAGAGGGTTTAAGGGGAAGGTTTTTTAGTTCCCCATTACTGTTTTTTTGTGCTTAATTTATATGTCAGCTTTTGTCGGCGTATGTGTTGTATCTGTCGGCTGTTGTTTTATAGATAGTGTGAATCTCGAAAACTTAAACAGAACTTCAAGTATTCGTGTAGTTAAAAAAAGGGATGGAATATTTTCCTTATTTTATAACAGAGTCTAAAAAAGTAAATGGACAAATTACTTTTGCACTTGGTTTATGTAAATCTACAACCTTTATTAATAGTTTGAGGAAATTATATGATGCTACAGCCCTATATTTGTGTTTGTAGGATGGTGGAGAGCTACATCCGTATGAGGGATCCTCCAGTCATTGACGTTGACGGTGGAGCTTTCAAGACGAAAACCTACACGACCTTAGTGACACTGACCAATCTGACGCAACAACATTTGAGAGACACATATGACGCAATGGGGTACTACAGACCAGCTGATAAGGTGGTGGCCGCAGCTGCGGCATGAAGTGGCCATAGTGTCTACCGTGTCTTTAACTCCTAACGTCAAGAATTGCGGAAAAACTATGAAAATACATTTCCAGATTTGATAATTGAAGAATAGATCATAAAAAGATTTCATACAGTAAAATATTTGAATTACTATTAAAATAGCAATCTTACTACATGCCTATACGTTGCAGTTTTATTTAAGTACCTGGGGACCAAGCTTTGCTCGGGGAAAATCATTACTACACTCTATACCCTGAGAGCAATCTTTGCTCAATGTCATTCTTCCAAGTATAATGATCAACATTATTTTATTTCATACCACTATTTATGGAAATACATGAAGGTCCGTTGGTTGATACTGCATATGCTTTACTTGTCTTGAATACTAAACCATAATGTAAAATTAAAGTGCTTTATTGAAGAATTAAATTTGTCAGAAAGCCTGATTCAAAATTCAACCATATGAGATACAGTTTACAGCCAAGAGACATTTTTATCATTATCTTACGGCGAAGTTGGGTTCTCAGTTCACCTAACCTTTTTTCTTGAGCTTTACAAAGAAACTCCCATAAATATGCTTTTCAACCAACTAAGGCGCATTCCAGATTGCAAATTTTTTTAAAAGATGGTTATAGAAGTCCAACGGTAGGCAAGGTTTTGTTGTGAAACATCTGCTACTATGGTAAAGAATAGAAGATTCCACCTACCAGTCTTTGTTTTCTACCGCAATTATTTTCTTAATCAGATACCCATTACACTTGGTAAGCTAGAATATCATTATGAAGGATCCTAGATCAATTAATTCATACCAGGGTTTAAAACTAACCTAGCTGTCCAAGAAACAAATTAAATCGATTAAAATGAAATATATTTTAAATTCCTATCAGAAACCTTACACTGTGATACACATAGTACACCATCATGTGAATAGCTGGGTAACTGAGACATTATAATGCTCGTCTAATAATTAATATGTCGCCGGTTCTATCCTGAGAAAAGTCAGTAGCTTTTTGATGGTTCAAAACTGGACCTAGTTGTCCTTGATCATTGGGCTTTTTAATGATCTTGGGTAAATCAGCTGACCTAAAAGCTAGCCAAGGCGTCTAACTTCATTCTAAACTCATTCCTTAATTCAAATTAGGATTAAAACACGAAAGTAGGTTTTTTATCTTAGGCCTATACAATTTGTAGAGATAGCTTGGTTTATGCCTATGTGATTTTCAAAATGTATTCGTGTAAAGGCATACCTTGCCCATTGCCACGGTTATAGACCCTATGTCGTCCACTAACCTTCAAAATGGTTTCACTTATGACCCAAGTTATGAGTAAATTACATCACTAAAATATATTTATACACATCAAATCAACATTTTTGTCAGAAATAGAACTAACATCGCAGAATCAGTTGATAAGATCTCTAACTGCGTTTCAGACCGAACGATAGGCATCTCGACAAATGTAAGTATATATAGCTCTAGTTTAAACGTTTAGTTAGTCAGAAGCTAGGCGAGTTTTAGTCAACATGAAGCAGCTCATTGGAGACAGAGATGAGAAGAAGAAGGTCCTTATTTGGCACGTAAGACAGAACTGAGGTGTGCTATGTCTTGAGAGGTTATATTTCCTACAATTGGGTACGTAAAATATTAGTAAGCTTATTGAAGTCAACAGTATTCAAGTGCACGCATACACACTCACACACACACACATTAGGATAACGTACTGTTGATCAAAATATTTTAATTGGTATTGTTAACTCCTACGTAAATAAATGTATTTAAAAAAAAACATATAAGATACGGTCAAATTCTTTTTCTACTTGTCCTGTATTTCTAAATCCTGTATTTCTAAATATATTCATTTTAAAATAATATTTTAGGTAATTTTACTTTTTTTTTACAAAACTTCTTTTTAAATTAAAATTGTACATTAAAATATATTTTATGATTAGTGGTTATTTGGATTCTTTTAAAATCTTATGTACACGTACTAAGTAATAATGATATAATACCCCCACCACAGCGAACATGCAAACTGAACGACTTTATATTTACTCGGCTGGATTTATATTAAAATATTTCCTGGAAATAATATTTATTTCCTGATAAAAATAATAAAAAATAACATTAATTTTAATGCTGCTACAGGTAAGGTAATGAGGTGTGCTTTTAAAAATTTTTATGTCGATAGATGTTTTTTTTAGTATATAATAAACTTGTAAACTACTAAATTTACAAATCTTTGAACTACCTCCGTAACTGTTAGGCACACAACAACGCTTCAATATGCTAAACATTTTTTTTCTTCAGGTCTACAAAATTGTTTTGAAAGATGTGGTAAAGTTTTATGTTTTTTTGTAAAAAAAATGGGAAACCCAATAATATTTTTCTTTAGTAAGACACATATATTTGGGTAATGGACTTACCCAAAACTCTCTCCGTAACTCCCCCCCTAAACTTTCTTTAAACCCCCGTTACCATGCTGCTACCGTACGACCATGCTCATTATGTGTTATAATATTATGTAGTGCTAATAACCTCCCTTTATCAGGAAACCTAGGTACTCGCTAAAACTATTGCTTTTTAAATAGATTTAACAGAATCAGGCAAATGGAAATTCGCTTAGTCTGCAGGTCTTGCTTCGGGGGTTTTAAATAATAATTGGCTTAAGCTGGTCTATAGATATTAGATGTCCACTTCAGTATAAAAAGTCCATAGCACTCCCCAAATTGTGTCCTACTAAGGAAAAATATTATTTAATGTGCTCGTTGCTTGGAATAATTGAATCCAGCTTTTATTCTTAGTAATAGGTCACTCATATTTTGTGAAATTTTTCTCAATAATTCAGCAAAAAAACTAAGAACAAACACTATTTTTTAAATTGAAGGAAATACAAAAAAACCGTCTAGTCAAGTAGTATATAGGTACTTTGTTTACTGTTTAATGATAACTGTTGAACTCAAGTAGTACTTATTTTACTTTTTTTTTTTTAATAGTAACACTGTAGCAACTCACCAAGCACGGTTTCAATGCATTACTTTTGCATCTCATTTTAACGCAAATAATAGTTTTACATAATATAAGAATGTTATTTACATCCTTCTTTAACTTTTCATTGGTTACAGCAAAATGAAGAACTGCATAACGGTTTGTGAGCGGTTCAAGAAGAACAATCCCGATGGTAAAAAGGTTTCCAACAACAACAAATCAAACTATCACAAAAGCAAGAATATAACATTCAAAGTTAACTGAACATTGAGTAAACATGAGGAAATACTTGTAGTGTGTTTTAGTAGATATTTATAAAAATAAATAAATGCATTGTTAAATTAAATTGTTGTCTTTGACATTTATTTTCTATGTAAAAATAAATAAACTTATTAATTAATTGTGGTGTTATATTGTTATGAAACAGGTAAAAAATTCTTCATATTTCCATATTGAAAATCCATGTACATTAGGTCGAAAGGGTTAGATCATTTTAAAGTTCATAATAACCTCATTTTGTAAATGTTCTTTTATGATAAGTATTTTTGTGGCAAGAATTTCGTTACCCTAAATAAGAACTCTCTCTCAACATTGGGGAAAAAATAAAAATAGTATACAATCTTGCTAAAAGAATTCTATTTAGTTAGAGCAATATTTTGTTCTTTGCCAATCTGCTTTAACGACAGGCCAGTACTTGGTTTTGTCATCGTGAGAGTAGTTCTATAACTTGCCGCAAGGTAGCAGCACACAGTGCCGTTGTATGTGGTGCAGTCTGGGGTGGATTGGTGAAACTATCATGAATAGGAAATTATTCAACCAACAGAGTTTAAAATTTAAACTAAGGCAATATTTATGAAAAAGTGGGAGGTATTTTTTCATTATTTACGGAAGAAATTTACTTAAAGGTAGGCCTACTACTTTCTACAAAATTAAATTAATCACGGAAATGATTTAAATGAACATATTTCTACATCTTTATACAACAATATTTCCAAGAGTACTTCCTGTGTTGGCTTTTGGATCTGCAAGGATTTTTTAAGGATTACCATATAAAAACGAAGGTTATCATCAATTAACAATTATTTAACATGGGGAATTATTTAATATGTACTATGTGCATATTTTAACCCAAATATGAGTGAAGGATGAGTGTAGGATGAGTGGCGTGATCTTATTATAGTCTTGTTAGTGACTTAGACCGTCATATTCCTTAGACACAGCTGTTTTTAGGTGTTTTCTGGATTACGTTATAACCACCTGGATTTGTTTAATCGTAACACAACCTGCAATTGGAAAAATTACTAATACAAATACTAATGGAGTATGGTTAATAACAAAGTAAAAATGGAAACCTATGCCTATTTCTGATGTCGACTTCAAACCTTTTCATAATTATGAGATTTTTATGATACATTATTTAAGATAATTAAGTTTTCCTTACACCAATTCTTGATTCAATTTAATATGCTATATTTATTTTTATGTTCAAATAATTTAATAAAATACTACATTATGTATGGTCTGGTATAAAGGAAAAGAAATCCTAAAAAGAATGGTTTATTCTTTGCGCCATTATTGCATTTATTTATTAATTTTACCAACGATCAGCACAATTTAATTTAATGATTACATAATATATATTGAAGGGGTAATATAGGTTAGCCTATAACTATGATAGCACTCATAATTAACTACAATATAACTACAAGCAAAAATAAAATTAAAACATATGCTAAACTAATAACATTATTTGTATATCGATAAAACAACAAATTGACAAAACAAAATAAAATGTGAATATATGCAGCAAATATATTCACGATAAACATACTAATAAAATTATTTATAATGAATTTCTTTTATTATAATTTTATTACAAAGTAATAAATTATAATTTATAAAATTATGCATTAACAAACTAAATCATACTCAATCACATTTTCAGTAGTTTTAAAATTAATAAAAACTAGCAAACAGTTCTTTCTAAGTATTCAAACTTATGGTAAAAAATAGATTTATAGTAGCACTGTTTCCTAAATGATGTAGCTTTGGCATCGAGCTGTCGTAGGCATATCAGCATATTGTAGTTAACAAAAATCACTAATCAATTTTAAATACAACAGTACATTAAATCGTTTTTTCAAACAGTATTTATCATAAGTTAAGAAAAGCTTTTATATGAGGACTTTGTTTCATTTATTACATGCAGGCCTGCATGTAAACATCTTTATAAGAAACAAATACAAAAGTATCTATATTGGCAATTTAATAAGTGTGTCAGTCATTGAATTGGAAATTTAACTTCAAAACTTCTGCGTGGAAAACTCGTTAAGATAATGCTTAATTGGCTGAAACAAAAGCGTGCTTGACGTCTTTAATTAAGATAAAATCGCTTAGTCATACATGGAACCTTATCTTGCAACTCATCTAATCTTCAAAGAGTGCATTATTAGCTCAACAACCCCAACGAAATGGTTATATTTCCTTAAGAAACAACAGTTCGTAACAATTTAAATACTGTTTATTACTTTTGATTATTGGACTAACTATGTTAAACTCACAAATTATCTTATGTTTATTTGTGACACTTTTAGTTTTCATTTCGACAGTGGATTCGTTGTGTGACATAGCAATACAAAATCTGGCCAAAGGTAAATAGTTGTTAAAATAAAAGATCCAGGAAATAATAAACGCTTTTTATTAGTTACAAACTGTAGATTTCCAATTAAAATATATTTTTTGAAATATAATTTTGAAGCCAAGCTTAAATATCTTGTACCTGGATATCTTGAATACTTGTATTGTATCGAAACCATTTTTGTTTCAGCTAAAGGCAACCATTCGTACTGTGTTTACCATAGCATTGAAGAAGTACTCAACATTTTAGTTCCAGCTTTGGTAAGGATTATAAATACCAATTTATTGGTTTTAGTTTATACTATAAGATAACTATAGTTATATTGACAATGTTATTGCCTAAAACTACTTAATGATTCAGCTATAACTCAAATAAAAATTTTATTTTGTGATTGCTGTATGTATTCCCTATGTTAATTACTTAATTAAATAAAAAAGAATACTCAATTATTTTATAATAGGTATTGCTTATATTTTGTGTATCTTTGTTCTTGACAAACAGATATATAGTGTAGTAAAGTAAACGTGTTAAAAAAATTGGAATTTTAAATCTGAGTAACCAAATGGTTAAGGTTCTTGACTTCAGATGATAAAATTGCTGATCCAATGTAAGGCTCGATTCTTAGAATGTTCCATATGCCAAAGAGGTTGTAATAGTTTATACGTTCTGTACTTACGTGTTCACCTACGATGGACTCAAGACCTGGGTTTGGACCGTTTAACGTAAACAAAAAATACATATAATACACCAAAAACTCAGCTTTAAACTATCCTGTTTATGTTAATTAAACATATGTTTTAGAAACAACAACCTCCTCTACCAGAGGTGATGCAGGTTTACCACAAAGATCCGATGGTGATGAAAGCAGTGTTGCCATTACACAACCGAAAACCATTCATAGTCTTGGAAGGAGTGCAAGGCTCTAGTAAGTGTTCTATCATTATATACTTTACTAAATTAACTTATGATAAAGTATTAGTGATTAACTTTAGTTAAGACTGTTAATGGACAAAAAATTTGCAAAAAAGTCTTTAGAAGTGAATATCAGGAAAACTACAAATTTCTTCCTCATGTTCCATTGCGCTTCCATTTAAAGTTTGCACATAAGTTTAAATCGAAATCATACATTATTGTTTTAAAAGTATTTGTTAGTTTCAATCATTAGGTATCGCCTAAACTCAAAGAATGGTTTAATTGTTGACTTACATCAAACTCAGAGATTTAAGTTCAACCCAGGAGTGACTTGGGGCTGCACTTTACTTTAGGTCCTACACTCATTCGAATGAAAATATCGATCGACATATCGATTATTCGATTATTTCATTCGATTTATCGTTTGGCAAGTTAGGTAAGGTTAACCTAACCTAACTAACCAAACGATATATCGAATGAAACAATCGATTAATCGATATTTTCATTCGAATGAGTGTAGGACCTAAAGTAAAGTGCAGCCTGACTTGGTTTCTAAAGTGATTCCAGGCTCTGTTGACAGATATTATCAGGTTATTTTTGAAGTTAAGTATCGTTTTAACAGAAGGTATAAAATCATCATCATACTAAACTATGTTTTTTTATCATAAATAATTTCGGAAATACATTTGGGTTGGATTCACAAACAATTATATTTAATTTTAAATATTAATTAATTTTAATTACCTAATTCAATATTTTTCATGAACTAAGTAATCACACAGAGGAGTAAGGTACAGAAAGAACATTTCAAGTGGTGTCTACCAATAGTGCTGGTGTCTAAGGCAAAGTCCACCACCACCCCCTAATATGTACTACAACGCTCGCGGTGGAGGAAAACCCTGTGTCCTGCGTTATAGGAATTTCACACAGTACTTGCCTGCCACTCGGGCTTTTCCTTCCCCCAGCCACAAGTATATTTCTCGCACAACATACAGTACTATAGCTAAAAGCACTGTTGGTCATCACATAAACATCTCTGTACCTTACTTCTCTGTGGTTATTACTATAAATGTCACTGCCTCGTTAAATACTTTGCGGAAGTCCTCTGTATCAACAATCAACATAATAACGCTCTGCCTGCTTAAGTTCTCTAATTATGTGCATAATCAGGGAAGAACCTGCTGGCCAAGCGGCTTGCAGAGGCCATCAACGGTACTTACCTGAAGAACCCGCCTAGGGTGATGGAGAGGCTGTATGCCTACCTGGACGATCACTGCCCCCAGGTCAGCAGTGCCTTCATGGCCATAGGCAACTACATTGTGGCGGAACAGGCGAAGAAACTGCTGCCTTACATGCCTGTCGTGCTGGACAAGTAAGTGGACGATAAAAGTTAGTTGGCACTTGAGGTAACTGGAAGTTTCTATCTTTCTGTACTACCTAATGCCTCGTTATTTTTTTTTCAGTGAATTTATTTTGGCTTTCGTGTGGTTACTTTACTCTATTGCGTGTCTAGGTATATAAAACTGTTAAAATAGAGGAGGACTAGAATCCCATTCATTAATAGGAGTTAGAGAATGGTTGTTTTCCATACACTTACAGGAGTGCACACATGCACTTAATTTCCTGGGCTACTTGAGAAGTTGGGTTGTCAAACATGTTTTCCCTCTATATAAAATTAAAGAGTACTGTAGATGAATTTAGTATTGGTTAAACTTTATTTTTGCTTAAGATATTGAAAACACACATCTTAGCTTTGTCACTCCTTCTGGGGACAAAATTTTCTCAGCCAACAATAACATTTCCAACAACCAACATTTTACGTTAATGATTTTGAATATTCAAAGTCCTAGAATGCAAACACATTCAAAAAGAGGTTATAGAAAAGTAAGCTCTATGAGCTATATGAGTTTTAAAATAAAATCCAAGTAAATGATCTTAAATCTCTACGGCTAGGAACAAATTTAGTTTCGTATGTATATTCTCAAGGTACTGGCACGGAGTGACCGCCTTCAACCTGGCCAAGGCAGCTCAAGACAAGGGGTTGGATCTTCCCCCAGCTTCCTCCCTGGTTTACTATTGGCCCGAGGACCTGCTTATGCCTGACATGGCCTTCTACATCATAGTCAGTGAGGATATCTTGAGATTCAGATTCCACCAGGCCCCCAAGAGAGTGTACCCGAAAGACTTTAGAGACAGGTGGGTAAAACTAATAATTAGTGGAGAGAAAAAACCTATTTTGTTGTTAAGTGTTGAAAAATAGTATGTAGCTACAGTAGTTAATTTATTTCACAGCTTATTAAAATATTTCAATAAGTTGCTTTTGAAAATAATTTAACTGAGGATAGGGTCTTTAAATTCAATTTATTCCCTTAAATTTTAATTAGAATAACAAATAATATGTTTTAATTCATTTTGAAATAATTAATAAAAACTGGACTAGGCAAACCCTTGTAAATGTCAAATGTTTTTAATATTAAATTTAGTTGGGGAGCGAGCTGGTCTAGTGGTTAGAGCGCGGGACTCCGGTTCCTGGGATCCCGGGTTCAAACCCCGCCAAATCACCAATGGATTTTATCCAAGTGATATTGCCAGGACCCCTAGGTCTAGCCTGAAGTAATGTAAAAAACGATTCCAGGCTCGTCCCTAGCGTCCTAGGACAAAAAAAATATTAACTTTTGTTAGGTACACTTATATTGATCTTTAAAGTATCACGTTTCTAATTCAGATATTTTCTATCCAGTGACATAATTTTACAGATCTCCTAACTAGCCGAATTTTACTTGTTTGGGCATTGATCCTTCTCAGGTTGACTATCTTCGATTCGATCCACAAGTGGTCAAAAATTTCAAAAATGTTTGAGTGGTCAAAGACAATCATTGGTCCTTCTTGAGAATTTAAATTATTATTTGGATTGGTGTTTGAGAGTAAAAAGATTATGAGTTAACCTAAAATTATTTACCAACTTACAACAATCGGACCTTAAAACCTTTCCTGACCCCTTTGACGGTGAGAATTTTGAGCTTTGAACAGTAGTACCCTAAAAGATCTCCATATAAGCTTCATGTAATATCTTCATGTTTTTATTTAAGCAAATCAAGGTCACTTTTTCTCAAACTAATTATACATTTTCAGCATCCACAAGGCGCTGATGAGAATGAGGTACCCAAAGCTGTGGCGAGTCAACGGCAATGTGAACGTTATGAACGTTGAGAACCAGATAGCTTTGAGAGTTTACAAGGAGTTCGCTTCACCTATCTACGGGGATGAGAAACTGGCACTGACTGCTTGAGAGAGCAAAGACTGCTTCATTTGTACTTTTTTACTTTTATACAGAAATAAAAGTTATTTCACAACTTTGACTTATGCCTACTAGTTTTAAGTTACTAAACTTTGTCCAAACTATTTTTTCAACGCTTTAAAATATTTTGCAAAACAAAAACATTACTATGGAATACTTACCTCCTAGTCCGTTCATCTATGAATATTTACACACCCTATAAAGGTACACATCATATCTCTATTAGTGAGTGCTAGGTGTAAACGTTAACACATCCACATTTTTATGATTAGATAGCAAGATTAAATGCTCGGATAGCACTGATATATAAGTCTACATACCTCCCATCGCATACTGTAAGTAGACTTCTTTCAACTGTTTAGTCAAATTAGGGTCGTAAGGAATATAATAATTTTAGTAAAAATTATACTAACAATGTTTGGGACTCTTGTTAGTGCAATCTTACTGAGCTGCTTCCAATGTTGTTACGATTATTTTTCTGTACATCTATCAGGATATAAAACTATGACAGTGATAATAATCTGCATGCTTGGCCATGTTAACAAAATAAAAAAGTATCTCTATTATGATGAGTTAATGTAAACTTACAATTTATTCTTCTATATGGTGTACAACAGGATTGGAAAATCATATGCAGTTATAAAGGACGAGTTAAATGTGTTTGCAACATTCTTTAGACAGTTTTATTTATATATAAACAAACTTATTTTGGATTATTGAAATGTGCAAATATCCAAATTGATTTTGAAATAGATTTGGTTATAAATTTAGTTAACCATTTACAATAATAAATACTCTGCCAGTTGAATCTTCATTTAAATCTTGTAAGTAAAATAATCTCATTATATTACAATACATGTTTATAATATCGACCAGTTGTGTAGCTGAGTGGTTGTGCTCGCCTAACAATCAGAATGTCGCCGGTTTAAACCTGAAATAAGTCAGTAGCTTTTTGATGGTTCGAGCTGGACCCAGCTGTCCCTGATTGTTGGACTTAAAATAAATTATCCTGACGAATGAAACAGCTGATCTTAGTCAGCAACAATGATACACAGATCATCTCACACCATTCTACACTCATCCTTCACCCATATTTGGGTTAAAATACGCACCTAGGTGGCGTCCCCACATCTATTGATAATGATATTACAAGAGGTTTTATATTATTATTTGTGTTCTTAAATAAATACTTCGTAACAAATATTGTTTAAAATTTTATTGCATTTCCAGAAAATGGCAAGATTCTATGAAGCTGTCCTATCTATTATTGTTTTTGTATCTATGAGGCCGATTGCTGCTTACGTTCCAGGATATTCTAAACAAGGTTTGGAATCATTTTTATACATATATGTTTGCTATTCAAACAAATATTGTTTGGGTAATTAAAAATTGTATTGACCATATATGAGGATAATCAGTATAAATTGGAAGATATTATTTGGATATGCAAACTGTGTGCTTTATTAATGTTCAGCATCATAGCTTCATCCATTCACTTTTAAATTGTTCATATTAGTGCAAAAAAATAACATTGTGAAAAAAGTACTGTTAAATCATACTGAAAAATAGTTCGTCTGGCAAAAACTGTTATTAAGCATAAGTGTATGTAGAAAAACATTGACTTTCAAACATCACACAACCACATAGGCATTTCTGTAAAAAAAAAAAAAAACTGTGCCTGCTGCTGGATAATCCATTTTTTTAGGACTAGATATAATAACTGTGCACCATATCTTCGTACGTCGATAAGTTTTTTTATTTTATTTATAAAATAAATAATAGATACTTCATGCATGAAGAAACTAGCCTTTGTGCTAATTTCTATAAAAGATTGATTCTGTAAAATACCTATTTTTTATTGTGACAATTGCATTTCAGACCAAACATACCACTCTATTCCTCCGTCGTCGTTCGGGATATTTCACAATTTATGGGATATACACCATGTCGTCAAAGACATCGTAAGTAAAAACATGACATTCTAATCCTAAATAGTTACGAAGTCATCTACTAGATTAAACAAAAATATAGAATACATTAATGCTGTTTTAATTTATTGATAAATAAATAAACATGCATGTTAATCACAATATTATTGGATTTACCAGTACTAAACCGATTCGAAAAATTCTGTTGAAACAGCCTAAAATGGCTCTAAAAATAACACCACGTACACATGTTTTCTGTTTAAAGCTATCAACTTCTACATTACTATGGTACTATTGGTGTTTCTTTCTTTGTAGGCATTCAAAATAAGCACACTTCATATTTTAAATATTTTCCTAAATCCAGAATTCTTCTCTTGCAAGACAAATTTAATGGATGTATATAATTATTCATTTATTTGCATACTATTAAAAAAAATAACAATCCTTTTGATCAGAGACATTGCCACATTTTTTTTCAGCCAGAAATCATGAACGTTCCACAAGTTTTTGAACTTTTTGAGAAAATGAGACAAAACCAAATAGTCCAGTTACCCCGGGGACCGAGAAAACCTTTCATTGTCATTGAAGGAGTTAAAGGATCAGGTAATATGTAAACACCATAAAGATAAATAATTTACCTTAATTATTTTATTACTATTTTTAATATTTATCATAACTATAATGGTGTTTTAGCCGAAAGCATTTAAATGTTATTGTTATTAGAAACTAGGACAGTCTTTGTGAAGTAAAAACCTCTTTGTATATTTATCACTTTTGTTAAAATATTTTTTTTTATTAATTGATGCTACATAGCTTATCAACGAGAACAACAAGAAAAAGATAATATGTGTGTAAAATATTTAATGAATATTTTGGCAAACAATTTTAATAAAACCCTAAACACTTAAGATGATAATGTTCCTTTTTGGGATTTCTGATTAAATAAAATGATGGGCTATTATCCACCTTAAACACGATCTGTGGCCATGAAGCATGGTTACCTGTATTTATTTCAACCCTTTGAAAGTGTATGCTAATGTTAAAATGAATAACTTTGTAATAATTAGCCTCCTGCCAATTTCTTAATAGAACTTAAAAATATTCTACCACTGAGTATCGATCCGTTCTACTTGTGCCTAGGCTTTTTAAATGATAATTCATTGTGAGAATAATTAAAATTAGACTATTACTGATGTCTAAATTTAATAATTTTATTTCTATGTTTCAATTTAATTTAGTTAGCTCATTTTCTTTGGTATTTGTATTGTTATTTATTAAGATAAATATTTTAATATTGTGTTGTTGCCTGCAAGATGAAATTTGACTCCCGAACAGAGAGCACAGATTAAAAACAAAGAAGAAGTAATGTGAATTTATGTTATGCTGAAGTGTAATTGGACGTCTTCATTATAACATTTAACTAAAAAATTTTTATATAATGCTATAGTATAAATTAATATACCATACATAAATAATGCCAGAATGAGTAACCTTTTTAAAACCTAAGTGTCTCAACAGGAAAATCATCACTGGCACTGAAGTTTGCTCAAAGTTTCAACGGAACCTACCTGAGGGCACCACCAGAGTATTTCGCTCCGTTCAAAGGATGGGTGCAGACGAGGAACAAACTAGAAAGGAACGCTTTCCACGCCCTCTCCAACTATCTGATGGCCGAAGAAGCTAAGAGACTCATGCAGACGAGGATGGTCGTCATGGACCTGTAGGTGATAAGTAAAGTCCGAAGAAGAAGGGCAGATAAGTAAGATCAGTCCTTAGTCTATGGTAAGATACAGAGGAAACATGCTTCTAGAATGACCTTGTGCTTTTAGCTCCAGTATGTGTGGTAAATTTACTTGCGAGGAAGAGCCCAAACTGTGAGCACCGTACGGAATTTCCTATTGCACAGGGCACAGGGTCTTCCTTATCTAAGAGCGCTGTAGAACATTTTGGAAGGAGGGTGGTGTTGGACTTTGCCCTAGGTATCAACTACTATTACTTGACACCAATTAATTTTACCATTTAATGTTTCCTGTGTACTTTACTTCTCTGTGTATGAAGTTAGGAATTTAAGCAATGAACTAGCTAAAAATTTGTCACATTTAAATAATTAAAATTTTATAGATATAACCTCAAATACAGAAATATAATTTTATAATAACAAGTTCAAAACTTACCTAGCAACTAATCACACAGATGTGTTAAGAAATAATGGACTAATCTTTGGCTCCCTAACTGTTTACTTTCGTGACCATGTAGGATTTTGGACAAATTTGGGATACATTATTGTTATTTTATGAAAAACGATATTTTAAGCAAAACCCACTTTCAAGACATTGTCTACCTTACTTTTGTTAAAGATTCGTACAAATTGTATGAACTTTCAAATAGCGTTTAAGCTTTTACTTATAGGAAGCCTCTGAGAACGTTCAAAAATGTTTATGAAATCAAATTTGGATCGATTCAAGACTTTATATTATGCCTTTTTAAACTTTTATCTACGTCAATGAATCTTAGAGAGCTAATGCACAAAAAGCTCACAAACCATCAATAATGTTTTGGCATTGACCGACGTGCATTGCTCCAAATTATGTATGTATTCTTAACCAGCTCCACAATTTTTCCTCCATTTATTATTTTGCCAAAACCTCTCATTAAAATTTTTTCCAAGGTCTTATAGTCTGAAAATGTTTCCCCACATTACTTAAGGATATACCTAGAGGGTTGCGGCATTGCTATACATTAGGGTTGGTATTATCAATTGGTGGTTTGCGGGATTTGAACACAGTACCTCAGGGACGAAGCCTTGCACTCCATCCACTAGACCAGCTTGCTCCTCTCATCACCACAAAGCACTCATACTATTGTTATTGTCTCAGCTATTGGCATGGGCTGGTGGCCTACGAGCTAAGTCGTCTCTCCGGAGCCACTGGTATTCTCCCTGTCACATCTTCCCCTGTGTACAAGTTCCCAGAGGATCTCCTGGTACCAGACATCTCCTTCTACCTGCTGGTCCTTGAGGACAAGAGGTATTATCGGGAGAAGGAGACTGGCAAACCGGCTGTCAGTAAGAAGATAAGAGAAATGTAAGTATTGTATATATAACCGACTCACTTACACTATCACTTTCAAAAATAGTTGTACTGTTTTTATTTTATGTATGATCTTATTTTATAGTTTTCATTATATACATAAAAAAAAAACATGAAAACAATATTCGTTAGAAATCGTTGTTAAAATCCTACTCCTAGTACTACTATTTGCGGAGTTGTATTTAATAATCTATAAAGATAAATGTAATTACGTTTATTTACCAAATTATATTATAAACCTACACAAAATGACAAGGTGGTAAAAGGTGTGTTGAAAAGTGCAACTATGATATTTTATAATTAATTGGAAGTCACTCTGAAAATTTACCTTCTTTTTCCTTAGTACCACTAACGTTGCATAGGGGTTAAATAAAAAGAGATCGTATGCAAACAATTGCACCGATTTCTTTTTGTAAAAACTGTAACAATATTTTATGTTTTAAAAAACAAATAGTTAGTTACAATCGAATATTAACCTTTTTATATAATTATTTTGTGCTAATTAGTTAATAATAAATTATATTCCTTGAAACCTAGGGAAATGTGGTCATAAATGAATAGCTAAGAAAAGAAAAAAAAAACTTTACTAATGGATTAGTTGTTGTTCCACAGCATGTTCCGAGCATACAGCAAGTTTTTCAAGCCCAGGATGGTTCCAATATTTGCAGACCGAGAACAGGAAGAAGTAGGGGACGAAATGAAGAACATGACTTGCAGAATATTACAGGGTTTGATTTAAAACATTGTTTTTATTCCCTTTTCCACTAAAGTTCAGATATTTTAAGACCTAGTAGTAATATATAGAAAATGAATAATGCAGCGAAATCAGAGGTCATAACCAGGAATATTACAGCTGAGGAAGGATAAGGCCAAGTTTTATTTATATTTTATGAATTCATATCCAGTATTTTATTTAAAACAAATAGTAATATGGGCCATTGTAGTATAAATTAAATAAAAAATATACAGGTATTTCAACGGCTCTAGCAAAAAAATGTTATCAAGAGGACTTAGATGTAAACGAACTTCTTTTCTCCACTTTTATGATATTTAGGTTGCTTTTTGTTTTTGTATTTCATTCAAACCATTAATAAAACACGTTACTTTTAAGTTTAGTTCACAATCCTCATTTTGATATCAATGAATTCAGTAATATAAAACGAATCCAAAAACTAACCAGAACCCAAAATTAGCCATCAAAAAGTTTTTTATTTGGATTTTATATCCTGGTTTGTGGAATACCCTCCCCCCCCATATATTACAATCATTTTAATGAACGTCTTTATAAAGGCATGCATGACTTAAACCCTTTTTATCATGCTTTATTTATTTGTCTAACGTGACCAGAGATAATTAAGCATAAACGGTAAGTAATATACTCTTTTATGAAAAGGGGTAACGTTATCAAGGTGCAATTTTAAAAGAGAGTAAGGAAATAAACATATATTCAGGAAGGTTTTGTAAACGGTTGAAACAATAGTGTAGTCTAATAGCTAGAAATTTTGGAAATAAACTGTATCAGCAATGTGACAATTACTTTATCCCATTAGCTTGTCAAAAACTTGTATCATGGGTAAGTGGTGAGAGTAGGCATACCTAAGCAATTTTATTTGTAATTTTCAAACGAGAATTTTTACAGAATTGGGAGTTTTATTACTTTGTTTTGAGTTAACCACAGCACTCTAAATTTTAATCAAAATCATTCAAAGCCGTTTAAAAGAAAATTAGAACATTAACTTAATGTACCATGTACCATGATTTACCATTCACACACAGAATCACTTCGGAAACCACTTCTGCGTTCAGGGGGTCCCGAAAAGGGTATTTCCATCCAAACACTACAGTTTTGACAAAACAGTACTTTCTCAATATATTATACTATGTAGAAAGGGAGAAAGTAAAAGTTCTTTACATGTCAAACTAACATGTACTCAAAGTTTAACGTGATAAACAAATTATATTTTGTTAATACATGTTCTGTTCACCCGAAACCCTAATGGGGCTTATCACAACTTATTTAATAGCTGAATATAGTCGCACTTCTTACAAGTTTTACCCCCATTAAACCATTGGTTTGCTTGTAATTGTTCATATTTAATGTGGGCGTATAGCAGTTATGTAATTCAGTAATGTGTCGACTGATAAGAGAGATAGTAGATTATTTAAGTCCCATTGTGCGTCAGAAGTCACAGTAAGTAGCCATATTTACAATAGCAATGTTACCAGATATGTAAAAAACGTTTATTATACTGCACACACATAATGCATAATGTGAATAAAAGTTAAACTTTAGGAAAACTCTTTGTTTTGTAGCTTTTACTACTAACTTGGATAAGGTCCATGTAAAGTAAAATGCATAAAAATAAATGTATGGTTTTACAATAGATTTATAGATGACTTTAGAGATGATCAGGGTTGTAAACCTGAAATATATTTGCGTTTGTGCTTAAGGCAAAATAATGTTCATTAATTGTTTTCAGATGATTTCAAAGACAATTGATTTTAGATTGAAGATGTCAACCATATTTAAACCAAGTAATAATATAGATAATATATTACTAATTTACGTTAGTGATTTAATAAGATTTGTCTACAGGGGAAGATAGTTAAACTAGTTAAATCTAGTTTTGATCCTGTATCTAAAAAGGAACATGATCACACACTGCCAATAAATTTATTTACAAAATCTTTTGTAATTCAACTTCCGTAAAAGATGCTGACTATAACGTTTCGGAAATACATATAATTGTTAGGTCGTGTAAATGAATATGGAAAGTATGCAGGCAACTTACTGCAGATGACAATATTATAAGGGTTAAAGCGTGGACACGCGTAGTACAATCAGAAATGTTTTCCTGATCAGACAATAGAACGGGAAACAAAAACCTTTCAAAAATTTGTTATTCGCAGACTTCTAGTTCTAATCAAGTAAATAAAAGTTGTGTTCAAATCATGACTAAATTAGTTTCTAATCAATTATAATTTTATGATTATCATTATTAAACTTTTTTTGTTAAGGTATACAAAATATAAAACACCAACTAAATAAAGGTTATTATACATGTGACATTCCTATGGACCTATTAAAACTTATTTACTTATAATATATTTTTACATACTTTAAATTTATTGATTATCACTATTTTTATCATTTTCACCCATAAAACACAGAAATTATAAGTTTTCATTACAGCCATCGTGCTGAGCTTAAAAAACAAACAGTTTTGTCCAATGAAGCATCGTTTTACGATAAAACGTTACGGAGAAAGTAAAAAAATAAACAATACATTTAAGATTCTTGTTGGAGCTATAGTAAACTATTGTAGTTTGCTTGCATGTGGATATATTTAGATAAAATTCGACAAATTTTATTATTATTTCATCCTATACAGCACTAGTAAAATTTGATCTTATAAATACCTTTCCTTTACCCTGTAGCAGCAAACCTGAGTATTCAAATCAATTTAAATGTATTTAAAGAAGGAATAAATACTAATAGTTTATGAAAATCTTGGATTGGCACAGAGGGGGTATTATTTATCTATGTTTAAGTTAAAAAATTTTGACATTTTTATTAATTGTAGTTAATTTATTTGACATGTTTTCATTAATTTACTTCTGTATCATTTTTACTGTTAGTTATGACTCTGCTGGGACTGGTGCGGTTTGCATGTCTGCTAGTATTGGTAGCCTCCCAGGATCTGGATGATGGTTCAACCAATGAAACCTTCCAGTCACAACCAGAACCGTCCTACGACCAGGCGCACTATTCCGAGGGCCCTGGAGGATATTCACCTCCAGAGGGACAAAAAGGTGTAGGTAAGGTGATCAACCAAGTACTTTAATAAAAAAGTTATACTATGAACAAGATAAAAACATTTTTTCAAATGTTTTAGATTTTTTCTTGTTTTATTTAAAAGTATATTTCCAAACATTAACTAACTTACTTTTAAGACAATTTTACTTTTGTTTCCCAAGGATCGAAGGATATATTACAGTAGTGATTAATGCAACAGCACAGTTTTGGAAAATACCACTGTACATCCACTGGTAAACAGAAACAATAATGCTCTTGGTGCTGGTAATAATTATGAGCAATGTGACAAATTTAATGGAATCATAAACCACAACCCATAATGGTGTGAAAATACTTAGCAAATTCCACCAGACAAAGAATAAAACTTTCAAAGGCTTAATGGCGAACTACAAATGAGAATCGATCATGAACTTTTTTGCGATTGACTTAGTTATTATTATTATTACCTCCTTTTAGAGTAGGCTTGTTTCATGAACTGAAGTGCAAATTTCACACTTGAAAACATTATTTAACTAAATTAATGTACTTATATACTAACACTTATATTATAAAATCTACCATAATTAGCAATAGAATCACTTAGCTAATTCATGCCATTTTTTACAGGAGTGCAGCATTTTGACCCTTCACAAGTTTCTACTTTTGGGATCTTCCACAATCTTCCAGAAATATTCAATGTTCTGAAGGACATCGTAAGTGAATCATTGTGTGATAGCTAGTATACATATAACTGACATTTCTAATTGTAATTCTTTTATAGTAAAACGTAGGACAGAAGACAAGAGAGTACAGTAGAATGGTAATTGCAAATATTAGTGATGAGTTTACAATTGACTTGCCACTAACAACTTAAGTCTTAATGTGTCCTGTTACACAAACATTTCATGTAACACCAAACAAATAAAGCAATGCTATTTAGTGTATAGCAAATTTGGTACTGAGCTGTATGAATGTTTATTAATAATTATGCTTGTTTTATTAAAGAGAAAGCTATTTAAGTACCAATAACTACCAAAACAGATAATGAGCATGGAAATTATTAAGTCGTTTCTAAAATCCTATAATATTAATCCAAAGTAGACAATCCTGTCCGTGTATACCCTGAATATCACGTTATTATGGAAGTCTAAATTTTTATGAAACGTCAATGGGATGTACTAAACCAGCGGTTAGATATATTTAAGCAACATTGTAATTACATTTTTAAATTTGGATGCCTACTGGAGAGAATATTATACGTTAAATTTGGTTTTCCTTTCACCTTCACCTAGTAGACCAAATTACATATATAACAATAAGTTTTACTTACAATTTTACTGTACTTAACTAGATGGATACAAATGATAGTTCAACATTGATACAAGAAGCAAACTACATCACTAATATGATAGGGAGGGAGATGGTTTAGTATTTGTGCACTGGAGGTCACGGGTTCAAATCCTGGACGGCCAATAATTAATGGATTTCCTGACTAAAAATGCCACAACAACTAGGCCTAGCCTGAAATAGTTTTTAAGAAAAAATACCAAGCTATAGTTCTAGAACAAGAAAAACGTCATATGGTCAATGATTGAAGCTCATTCATTTTTATGAGGTTGCCAGTATAATTTCGACCTAAGAAATGTTCCTTGCTAAATGTACCTTACTAGATAATTGGTATTGTTACAGAGAGAGCTGATGTCCATCCCGCAGGTGCAAGACCTGTACCAGAAGATGCTCAACAACCAGCTGTCCCAGTGGCCAAGGGAGAAGCCCGATGGCACTCCTGACCGTAGACCATTCATAGTCATAGAGGGTATCAAAGGATCAGGTCAGTAAAACCGTAAGAAACAGATGTTTTCAGTCTTAATAGATTGTCTTCTACGGCCATACACTGTAGATTAGACTTCTTCAGGCAAAGACGGTGTCAAATAGACAAAACACGTATACAGAGGGTTCTTTTACTCCAATATACAGAGAATCACTGTTTAGGGACAAAGCAAGCCCACAAGTTGGCAACCCTGCTTCCTATAGTACATTAGAAATCAGCGATATGTATTCCTACATTGTCTGTAAAGTTTAGGGCTTAAAAATGTATTGTAAATAAATCAATATTGTGTTTGCGAAGCAGAAATATTATGTATTGCAGAAGATAACATTACAAGTAAATCACTAGTTTTGTGTCAGGGAATGGTTGTACCTAACTTACCAGTTGAGATTCCAGTAACTATTAAAACGACTACAGGTAATAAACATTGTAAAGATTAATAAAGAACATTCATTTTTCTATTATTGTGCGTTACTCAATCCTTAATACGGGTTGTGTTTTAGAGAAGACCAAGTTGAGATTTTTTCATAACACATCTATTTTCACTAAACGATGTTGAAACAATGAAAATAATTCATATCAGCTGATCGATGTTGAAATGAATCAAGCAGGTTTACCAACTTATGGTCTTGATTTGTCCATAAACGGTGGTTCTTACGCATGGTAGGCAACGGGGGAAAATTCTAAAAAATATACAAATTGATCTAGGTATTTATATTTATCTACACTAGGGGCCACAAGAGTCTGCAGTTGCCGGCAGCCAATAGCAAGACGTTGCAACATACATTATGCCGTAAAAAATTCTTAAGGATGCGAAATTAGCAGCGTTGCAACATTACCCGTGCACTAATTTTCAACACTAGCTAAAATGTACTAAACAATATTTTCAAATCAGCTGGTAATATTATTAGGATTGGCAACAATGCGCCTCATCGGCTACTTTGAAGTCACGTGGTACAAATAGGCTCCTCCCTCAACTGCAGACTCTTGTGGACCGTACTTAGTATTAAACCAATGTTGATAAAACATCTTTCTCCAGGCAAATCCGCCACGGCACGCCTGTACACCCAGCGCCTCAACGGCACCTATCTCCGCAGTCCTCCAGACTACCTAGCCAACATCCGCGGCATGATGTCCATGAAGCCTAGACTGGTTCGCAGCGCCTACCACGCCCTCAACAACTACCTCATGGCAGAACTGGTCAAATCCATCCTCAAAACGAGACTAGTCGTCATGGATCAGTAGGTTTGACACTACTATGTTTTAGTACTCAATATACTTAGATTAATTGAAAAAAAAAACATGTTTCAGTTCTTAGATTAG
The DNA here is from genome assembly GCF_028750875.1 of Macrosteles quadrilineatus. NCBI lineage: Eukaryota > Metazoa > Arthropoda > Insecta > Hemiptera > Cicadellidae > Macrosteles > Macrosteles quadrilineatus. The sequence continues at coordinate 62,496,880 of NW_026542602.1, forward strand.
TTTGGGAACAAGGCCAAAATCAAACAACAAATCAATCAATTTAGATAAATGTTTTAACCACAAAAGATAGTATTGCACCCGTATGAATATAGCATGAAATGTTGACCTAAACACATGCGAAGTATATATAATGGAAATGATAGTATTTTTCAAAGGAGTTGAGTTTTATTTTATTATGTAAAAAATGTACAACTTATTATCAATGCCTTATCCAAAAGCTACGTATCTGCAGATTTTACGTCTCTTTCCAATTTGAGCTAGAAGGGGGTGAGATTTGAAAGTGTTACAATAACAATTTCCAAACGCCTATGCCTACACTATCATCCTAGTTTTATATTTAATTATTCCGTTCAAATAAACTGGGCTAGGAAAATTGGTTATTTTAATGCCAATACTGATTCTTTTAATTTTTTTTATTCTAGACCAGTCTGCCACATCATATACGTCCCCGAACATTTTACTTTGTAATTAATTGACCAAAAGTATGTGTACGTTTTGATGTATGATTGTATTTAGTGTTGTGTTACAAAAAACTTACGTGTTTTATACCGTTAAAAATTGACACCTTTTGACCTGATGAAGACTCCCTTTGAGAGTCCAAAACAATTATAGACAGACTACAAGAATAACTTCGGCAGTAAAGGCGTTTAAACAAAGATTATTTTAACTACAAAGTAATTCTGAGGCTAACACTATGAACCCTACTCATTTCCCTTTCGATACAATTTTTTAGCTTCTACATCTTTTTTGCTTTTACTCAGCACATGTTCTCCAGGTACTGGCACGGGTTGACGGCCTTTGCCCTAGCCAAGCTGGCCGGCATAAGACAGAACCTACCGGTGCCAGGGTCTCCCATCTACAATTTCCCCCAAGACCTGCTCATCCCTGACATCAGCTTCTTCATCGCCGCCAATGATGAGAGAAGACTCTTCAAGCTGCCGGACACTGGCAAACCAGCAACCTCCAAAGTCTTCAGAGAATCGTTAGTATCAATTGTAAATTGGGAATAATAGTGCAGTAGATACCTAAGAGTTTCTCTATATTTATAGCAATAAGTTTTGTATCATAACATTTGAGTTAAAATGGAATTTGGTGATGGAATATTTAAGTAGGTAGAGGTTTTACCAAAAAACGAGATTCTATCACTTTCTACTTGTTGTTGCAGAACATACGAGGCCTACAGCTTGATGGATCTGCCCAGGATGGTTCCCATCAACGGGGACAGACTCAGGGAGGAAGTTGAGGCCGAGATGGTGAAGATAACGTACGAACAGCTACAGGGATTTGTATAAATGTTCATATATGTGCTAGACTTTTATTCGCCCCTTCCCCAAATTACCAATCAATTATGAATTGATCACCAATCGTGATCGACACTAAAATAAATAGTTTTTTTTAATTATAATCGTATATGTTATGTTATCATGATGACATGTTTATGTTGACCTTAAATGTTACACATACGGTTAAATATTCCATGATTATCCTAATCAATGAACAGACGTTAACTCATGGTTTGTATTCTTGTTTTAAGTCATGAAAAAAATGTAAATATTATGTTTTATAGCGTTAATACCCTTAAACTATAAATCACGGGTTAAAATTTGAATTTATGAACCAAGAGATGATTGGAGCATTGTATCTAATTTCATAAAATTCTGACTATTAATATAATCTCAATCTGTATACAATCATCCATTTTCTCACATAGCCCAACACAAATACACCCTCAAATACACAATTCTAAAACGAACGAAAATACGTGTTTCCTGGTAGATCAGGCAAAAAATGTTACATGACAATTATAAAACGTCCCGGAAATACACATATAGCATATATTTTTTAAATATAATGTAAATGTCATCTGTATTGGTCAGTGTCAACTGATTCTCAACTTGTTGAAAACCCCGAGGATTAAGCACTATTATAAAAGTTTATAAAGATCAAGTAAGTTGATGTTAGTTTAAAGTTTAATTTCATCTATCAAAATTGTATAAAACTGTAATTTCATACACGGGTAAACTAGATGTAATCATTGGTGTATTATTGTTGTCCGTACTACTGTAGTTCAATTGCTTTGCATTTGTAATACTAATAAAAAAGTCATGTACTAATGTTAATGATATCAGTTATCAAATTAAAATTACTTTCATCCGAGAAAGGTAAGTGTATCTGGCGAGTCTCCTGAAAGTAAAATCTATGTTCTCATAGCCAGGGCAGGGGAGCGAGCTGGTCTAATGGTAGAAAGTGGGATTTTAGTGGCCGAGGTCCTGGGTTCAAATCACCATGAGTTTTATCCAAATGACAATCCCTGGGGTTGTATGGAAAACGTCTCCGGGCTAGAAACTAAACTTAAAAAAAATATTTAAATAGATAAGCTGTTAGTTAAATGGTTTATCATAATTTGTCATACTTTAACTAAATAAGATCAATATTATTTGCCGATTTCAATGAGCGAGAATCAATTTTACCTAAATACTAATTCTTTGAAAAACTTAATCATTGTCATAATGCAAAACAGCATAAGATCACATATTTGATCCTCCGGTACACAGTAGACTAACCTGTGCACGGTAGCGGTGTACCGACATGAGGCAGGTCTCGGTGGGAGGACGCGCTTGGCGGTGGCGGTGGCGGTGGCGGTACCGCACCGATCACAGACTTTAATTGGACCAATCTCCCGCTAAACTGGTGACACACAGGACGTGGTCCGCATTACTACATACTCACAACCAAATAACCTAAACCGCCTCTAACAAGCGCGGTGCTTTCTACCCGCGCCATTTAAGGCGGATTTGGAAATGTGGCGGCTTTTGTGTACGCCCGCGCACTGCGCTAGTTTTGAATTAATTTTGCTTGTGAATGTATGAGGCAGTTCAATGATAATATTGGATACGCAATATACTCGGTTCTGATTCCAGCCTTCTTTAGTGATAGTTCGGGAAATTGATCTAAACCTAGTGGAAATCTTTATAATATTAATAGTTCGCACTAGTTTTACTTATCACCCAAATACGTTTGGGTTTGAGAGTCGTATATGTAAGAAGTTTCCCAAACAACAAATACTTGGAAGAGAAACGATATTATATTGAAATTACATCAAAACTATACGGATGCCACATTGAAAGTCACGTTAGTGAACCATTTGAAGATTGGAGCTGCGGAGAGCTTCACTAAAAAGTATGACAGTTCAGCTGCTGTTGTGGTTAATCCGTTAAAAACAAAGCAATTTACCTCTTCTTGATATTACGCCTAACACCTTTCTTCTTTCTTTTCTTTCTTTTTTACTTTTCTTTCTTTTCTTTCTTTTCCTCCTTTTCTTTAATTTCTTTCTTTTCTTTCTTTTCTTTTTTTATCTTATCTTCTTTCTTCACTAACATATATGAACGCTGACAGCTACGGGATTAAAGGTTTTTCACTAAATAAATAATATTTTCTAAACTATTATATTTATATTTCTTTGAGCTGATATGTTTTATCGTAGTTTTGTTCATAGATTCACGGATCACGGATTCAATATCACATGTCATTCTAACTTTGTAAGGATCTGGTTATGGAGGAGAAACGACTAGCTTTTCATTAAGTAAAGCCATCCATATGCTCTATATGCTATCTATATGCTCTTGTGATTTTCATATTTACCGTAGATGAATGACTCTTGACCCTTTATTTTCAACAGAACATTCAAACGTAATATCAGATCATTTTTGTCTAGTCAATGATTTTAGGCTTATGTTTTAAAGTTATTTATTTTTTATTTATAAGTTGTTGAAAAATAAACAGTAACTTTACTCCTTATCTAACATCAACTTATTAATAAACAATACTGATACAAGACACGGAAGACTCGTTTAATGGGATGGGCTAACACTATTACCCACAGTTCACAGTAAAAAATCATAGAAGTAAAGCAATTTGATAAAAAAAAACCTTGCAGCTTGTATCCTCACTTGCATTATATTTCTTTTTAATCCAAAGTAATAATTTTTAGATTCCAAAAGTAATAAAAAATAATTAAATAAACAAAAAAGCACAGTCAAGAAGGTTGAAGTACAATAATATATATATATTTAAAACAGCTGAGTTTCATATTATTAGTCCACAAGATTATCATGACTTTAAAAAACACTGAGGCGAAGCCCTTAGAATACATTGATTTCATTTTAAGGGAAACACAATTACAGAGTGATCCCTTTAGAATGACTTAAAAAACATCCAAATCGGTTCAAAACTATAGGAGAGGTGTCATTACCCCTTCCAAGTTAATCAGGTATAGATGTTCAATAAAAAATATCCATTGCCTTTAAACAACCTCAAAATGTAATTCAATCAACTCTACAACACCCCCCTGCAATAGTCTGCAATACTAGTTCTGGTTTTGCGTACATTACACTCAAATGCAATCCGATTTCACAGTGTAAATTTCAAGGATCGTTCGTATGAATACGAACCAGATCAGTATTGCTTAATAAACAGTCCGTACAATGGCCTCTCATATGCGCCGGATTAGTTATTCGCCCATACAATCACGTGAGTCGGCAGGGGGCCGCGTACTCTTGTGTGAATGGCACTGCGCAGGACTTGGAGCACTGCGCCGGCCGAGAACAATGCACCGCGCATGCGTACTGTCAGGCGGCTAATAACCATAAATTGGCGCGAACACGGTCCCCGGGAATTCCGAGATCATCCCCATATTGTAATTGGGAGAATCCAGCGCCTTATTTGCGTGCTAATTTGTCCCGCACGCTTTGTACCTTTGTGGGATTTAAATAGAAAGGATAATTAAACGGAGTCGACGATCTCTTTTGTTTAGGGTAACCACTATAAGGTTTTATTGTTTTGCGTACAAGACAGAGGGATCACGAGGAAGCTTCCCGTTTTGTAGATTTTTGTAAACATATTGAGTTTAACAATATAACATAGAGACTGATATTTGACCGTGAAAAGTAAAAAACCATCATTATATTTACTACTTAAAATTTTAAATCGACCAAGAACAATATAAATTATATATTAATACATTGTTGTATTAAAATGTTTATTTTAAATTATTATTCCAAGCATAAAAATATGAAAAATATTAAAAAGCGATGGCAAGCTTACAGTTCGTCAACATTATTCATAATGTTACATTAAGTTTTAAATTATACCTGGTAGAGTATTCACTTACTGACTCCTTTGCATGGATACATACATGGATAATTTTTATTACAGTTCATTAAAGCAGGTCTGTTGTTAAACTGTTTTGTCGCACACTTAGTTTCAATAAAAAGGTATAAAAAAACAAAGTAAACAAAATTGTAAAAACCACTATAAATCCAAACAGCAAATTTAAGTAAACATTTCGACCGAGAGTAAACTACACATTAGTATGATTCTAGGGTCGAAATAAAAACCGACAGCAAAGTCACGAATGCAATTGACCTTCTGTTTGTCCAAATCAACTCGGAATTACTCAAAACGAGAATACCACTCTGGGAGATCTACAGCAATCAAAATAAGGATACCGCACACATTTGGGACGGGAGACGGCGCCGGCCGAATTCGCTCGACAATTCACTGCCAAAACCACAGCTAAGATGACGGAAGGAAATAGCCCTAAGCACTAGTATGTTTTTCCTGCTACAGTGTAGTCCTATAGTCCGTCTAATGTGGAGGCAATCTTGTGCATTACTAGAATTTGTACCATTTTGCATTTGCGGCATTTGTGGTCTCTCACCTGAACCTGAGGGAATTTGTCAAATTGTCCAGTTATTCTGTCACACTGTTCCGACTCTATAGAGAGACTTGGCTAAGGTAATTCGTATTTAAAGTACATGAAAATTCATACACTAAACACATAAGATCCAGAATATCTCACACATATTAAACGTATCAAGGAAAATTGGAAAGTCCTTAAACCTTTTATAAACTAATGTCATTAATTTATCTTGAAGTAGGTTGTGTTGCTAGCCTAGTGGTTAGCGTCTCGGACTTCGGTGCGGGAGGGACGGGTTCAATCCCCGGCACATCCACTAAACTTTGATCTGTCGTAACTTCTCGTGTGAAATGCCACTGGCGTAGAAAAAAAAAAGTAAAGTTTTCTGTTGGACAATCAAAATCAATCAAATAACTGTAACCCCCACAACCAACAACAGTAGCACCAACAAGGTACACTCATGCAATAAACCCTGCTCACATTTCTCACAACCGGTTATTTCGAAATTACTAAATTCCTAGCTAAAGACAAGAGCGGGTCCAATCGTAAATTATCCGCAGCATTGTCCGTATTGCTTCTAATTGTCACTAATAGCTGAAAATAACCTCCGACTGGGGTAAACGGGCCATGGGAACCCGGCCGAGCCCCGTGGCCGGGATTTGCATATAGATGAAAGATACACACGTCCGATCACACCTGTATCGGGAAGTGTCGCCGAGTTATGCTGTGTTGCTCGCCCAATGAATCACTAATGACCGCTTATAAGATGGCCGTGGGGTAATTAGCCGGTTAGCCAATGACATCGGGGGGAGGGAAAGTCCCGGTGGGGGGAGTGGGAGGGAGACGGAAGGTGCTGCCACCTCGCGGAGCGTCGCGGAACTCGCGAAGATGAGCCGCAACACTTATCCATCGACATCGTCTCCAACCGCGGACACGTGCGGACAGCCACTTCCGCATCACGTGACTAGGGGTGGGAAAACCGCGGGAAAATTCGTCCTCAGTAAATACAGTGCAGTGGGTGTCGACAACGTGTAACCCTTACGAAAACGTTGTGAGACCATATTCAAGTCTATTTAATTACGTTGCTAAAAAAATAATAAATTATATCGAGTGATAAGATTTGCGGCTGTGTGGGGTAGCGCGAGTTGTACTGGAGACTTGAGCGCGCGGTTTGACCGGTGGCGGACGCGGGTGATACCAGTGATAAGAGTGATATGGAGCACAGGTGATGGCGTCACCCCCTCAGACAGCCCAGGGCAGGTGGTGGGGACCATCCAGCGTGGCCGCGCCCTCACCTTCGTCAGACGTGGTCAGTCTACCCTAGTTACTATAACCTTTGATTTAGTATGCATCCAATTCTTACGTTGGCCCTACTGATGGTTAAAATAAAAATCATTGTAGTCATTTTGAGCCACTGATAAAATAATATATCCTTAGAATACGTGAATGTTTTAACCAAACAAAACTGAAAAGACGATAACTTTTTGTGTAAGCCATAGCATTGAGATTTTCTACTACTAAAGGATAAATTGGAATGTAAACCGCAGCAACCTTTCGTGTGGCTCATTGGACTGTGTTCTATTTCAATACAAATTGACTACATTAGTCTATTTAAGTGCAATGTCTAATTTAGTATTCAAAAACTATTGCAATAACTAATTCACTGCATGAATAATATCCAATAAGAAAAAATACACAAATTTTTACAATAACAAATGCACGGAGAAAAACATCTGATAAATTAAACATAATGCATGTATTAGCTTTAACAACGATCAAGTATAAGAATTAGGTGTAAAAGGTCTTACATTTTTTTTATTCAATGCCATTTTCATCAACAAATTTAAAAAAATTTATAGTATTTCATGAGCAAATACAGTTTACAATCAGCTCGTCAACTCTAGGTATTGGATAAAATCTAATAAGACGTAGATTGTGAAATAAAAATTAATTAATTGGGTTTGTTTTGAAGAATTTTTAACATATATTATCATAAGTTAATGTAACAGGCCTAAGTGTAATTCAACTGCCTTAATTGAAGTACAGTATCATGGTTTTTCTGGGATACAATAAAAGTAAATATTGAATGATAAAAAATATATTAACCATAACGTGTGTGTGCTGAATCCAAAAGATTAGTTGGAACAATCAAGTTATTTATTGAACAAAAATGGATAAATGCATGTTTACAACAGGTGCAAAACCATACAAAGTTTATCTGCACCAAATGGACACTAAATGCGCATTTATGATATGAACAAAAGAATCTTTTAACCCTTACATGCAGAGGCTAATTAAGCTTACAATATAGAGCAGAAATTGTAAATTAAATCGTCGCGTTGACAATGTATGACTTTAAATCAATCCTGTTCAATATGAAAATCATTCTAATAGTTTGCCTTGTTAGAAATTGGTGGTATGACTTGGTATTTAGTTTTACAGTATTTTTTGAGAAGCTCTCATCGTAAGATTCACAGTGGAATTTACTTTCATCTTTTTACCAATTTATATATAAAGTTACAAATCCGTTTCAGGTTAAATTAAAAGTAACTTATTTCTTTTTAGTTTACTTGTATATATTCAAGTTTGTATAAGCTTGAAAATTAAAGTACTATAATTATTAACAATTGAGGTGAGAAATTGAAAAATGAATTAGATGTAGTTGTGTCAATTATCAATACCAGCTTTTTTCAGGTAGGACCTAATCCATATCGAAGATACACGAAATTTTAACACACACACGTTTAAAAACTGTTAGTGTAAAGTATAATTTGTCAAAACCAACATTTTATCGTCTGTAATTATCTTCTTTTCGTCACTGTAGTTAAGTCTTAGTATGTTTGGTTATTATACCAAAAATAATAACTGCCTACTCAAACGGTGTTGCATGGCTTCTTACCCATAAAGTGAGTGTTTTCAAAATATGCAAGCCCAAAATTGACTTTTACAATTAATCTATGATAAGTATTCAGTATAACATGTTAAAAGCAATAGTAGATGGAAAATACAATGCTCTGTTTATTAATTAAATGGAGAACTTGTTGTCAAAAATTTAATTTGAAAAATACATTTTCAGGTTGATTTAAAAATCATATTACACTACTATATTTTTCTTTGAAATTCTTTGTTTTGGCAATACTTCTTATTTTTACTATATTCAAAAGGAGCATTTAGTTCCTACTGTTCCTGTAAAATGGCTTATTTGATTCCTTTTCAACTTAACACTTTTATTAGTTAGTTAAGTTAATATATTTTATGATTTGTAAAACCGTCATTGATGCGCTAGATATTTAAGTCTTAATAAGCTATAACACGTTTCTTTTATTTACTTTCCGTAAATTTAATAACACGTACAATACTGTTTAAGAAGTTATTTAGATAAATAACCAATGTTTTAGGCTATGTCCAATGCCACTTGCCTTATCATATTGGCTGTCATAGGATATAATAATTGCATCTGCTAATATATGTGTCAATAATACTTAAAATAATTACAGTAGTAAAGTGTGGGATAATATATAGAAATGCTCGGTTTGAAAAGTCCTCCTTGATCTGTCATCCAATGATAGTGGGTGATAGGTTAATGTCCTATTTTATTCCAAAAGAGAAACTTTCTAAATTTTTATGTTCAAGTTGAAAACATTATTAATATGCAGTATAATGTATTCTTTAGTGCTTGGCAGAATTATGCAAAGGTCGCAAGGATTTTTGAGGTAGAAGAAAATGCGGTTCTTAAAAGACTTACTTTTCAACGAGGAGTTCCCAACTACATGGTTTTATCACTACCTTTTATGATGGACTTTACTTTATACTTAGTTTGAAATTGGGTTGACTCATTTACCACTCAAGCACGAAAGCATTTGTAAATAGGTTAAAAATACATTTCCAGAATGTAATACAAAATATAAAACATAACTCCTCTTGAGAATTGAGAAGTTGTTGTTAACTCTTCCTATTGTGACTTTTACAGTTTTTATTTATTGTAAAGCTGTATCGTATGATTGCTTGACACTTTTGTTATGTGTATATTGTCAAGTTTCCATTGGGAAACAAGTAAATCATAAGATAAATAAACGAGAAGGAATATTCAATTTAAATCATCTAAGTTAAATTTCCTACCTAAATATTTTTAGTTAGAGGAAAATTTGTTAAAAATTATATAAATATCGCTTTGAACACAGTTGTATTTAAGAAGTGATACTTTTAGTGACTCTGATAAGAGTCGATTCGGTATTAAAATATACTTAAACTACCGTAATATTTACTACAAGTGATTCGGAATTTAACATGGGATTTTTATTCCAAATTTCTTTTCTATAACGACTACTGTATCTACAGTAATTAAATCCGCTATTTATAATTGGTTTACAGTGACATGGTACATTAAATCTTATTTACAACATAATACAGTATGTCAAATATAACTGGAGTTAAAAAAGTTTTTTTATTTCAGTGGAGAAAACTTTTCGACTAAGCAAATGGTTATTTATAAATATAACAGATTAAGTGTGAAAAATAGGTGGTAAAATAGTACCAATTACTAGTTTCATTGAATGATTAAAAAAAACCTTAGCTTTTTCTAAAATTTGGATTTTATATTACCTATCAAAGAAACTTGGCGAAAATACAAGAAATATGTGTATGGGTATACAAATAAATATAGCCCTTAGAGGTATATTGGTGATCATAGAATTTAATTAAAGATAATACTTAATTAAAAACTCTAGTTTTTAACTACAAAACTAAATTAATTCCATTGAATAAAAATGGGATGCTAAATAATAAAAACATACAATTTAATTTGGGTAAATCAATAATGATGAAATAAAAAGGTTTCATAGAAAATTCAATGTTAAGAAAATTGAATTAAAGAATAGTCAACAGTAACTAACCAATATATTCAGAATATTCAATATTAGAAGTTAGAGATGTAACATATGAACTAAATAGGTTGACAACCATTTACCAACTTATAACTTAAAATACAAAGATTCATTTGCATTACATATATATATATATATATATATATATATATATATATATAATACGTATTTAATTATACAAAACATGACATTTAACAAACCAGAACAGCTACACAAACTTGGTCTAGATCTATTTAAACATACAAGTCCTAACAATCAAGAATGTTCTACATTAAGATATAAAAAATACTAATACAAGACTTTTCAATTACAAAATTCAATTACTTTAATAAATTTTTCAACCATAGAACTACCCGAATCTTCCATACAAACATTATGTCAATTAAATATTTGTTTATATGCAGCTCTTATAATAAACTATGAGATGATAAATTACGCTAAGTAAAATAAAATACTTGTTTGTATAAAATGACCATTCCTAATTTGTTTCTCACCTTTTTCCATAACACATACTCTCACTTTTTCCTCTATTACCAGTATTATTCTTTCAGTATATCCTTCTCTAACATTAGTAATTTTTCAACCCAACTGTCTCTATCCATTATAAAATTATATTTTAAATTTTTCAAAAAAATTAATCATTTTACATATAAACACATTTTAAAAAATACCCTTAACATTTCTGATTTTTAGTCACATTTAATTTCTCTTTCTCTAGAGTTATTTTCACGTATAAAAACAGGTATACATTAACAATTCAGCTATCGATAAGACCATAAACCTTTAAATTTTATTAATACTTAAATCTTTATTCAAATACGTTAGTGGGAATTTAGTACTAGGCTTTAAAATATCGAAGAGTACAAAGCATTATGAATATTATCTAACCCAGGAAAATGCACATGTAATAGTTTGTATGCATCCGCATCAAAAAAGCGCCGTGGAAACCAGCTATAGATTTCTTAGCAACTCTGAAAATCTCTGGAAGCTAGTTAGAGACACTCTATTACCTGGCAAAGAAGATGGCAAAGTTGCTTTAAAAGATCGAATCAAAGGCCCATCAGAGGCAAGGTCACAATCCCATTAACATTTACCAAAGCACGTCTCCTTGCAGTAACCTATCCGAAGCTTACACAGTCCAAGGGATTGTCAAGGTCAGATAACACTTATCCATGGATACCAAGAGAAGAAGGTGATGTTGACGAAATACACTTTGATATATTTTTATATTATATCGTGCATGGGGCTCTTCCCACCCCTGGCTTAAGTCTGGGACTTATTTGTCATATCGCTTTCCGAGAAAATCTTTTTCTTCTCAGGCTTTTATTTTACATTATAAATAGGTTAACATACTTTACGTTACCAATCCCAAAATTAGTCTATGGCGACTAGTTTTGAAACATCAACAGTTTCATTGTCGAGCATGTTGCCTCTTAAAATTATTGGGACATATCATCGTCATCAATAAACAATAGTACATTCAACATACACAAACACTGTGATGAACTTTATTTGACCTTTTAGTTTAAAACTATTGTAGGTGTATGATTTCATTTCTAAAATACAAAAAAGACGGGTATATTTGACGAGAAAAACTCGTTTTACCTAAAGATTCTTGCCCACTAGGTTTTACGTGGATGAAAGAAATAAGAAAAGACAACAAACTGAAACATCCGAAATATTGACAAATGAAACAGGCACTTTTTTAACGGTCTACAAACTCAAAACTTTTTCCAACACTATTTAGCTATCTCTTAATTACATTTACTAGACTTTTAGTGATATTTTACCTTCTTGGTTAACCTATTTCTCTTAAATGTTTCAAGTAAATTACACCCAGTAAAACTACACAATTTTATAAATTGCCTCCTATATTTCAATTCCCGATCCAATACTAACCTACACTAGCTAGTAACGTATCGACAGTTTTGACGTACCCCCCCTTGAACCCCATAAAACTATCACCGGTCCGATCAGAAAGCTACCGTACGACCTAGGAAGTCCGTAACTCTATGTGATAGTGCTCTGCCCATCTGATACACCGAGGTTTAGCGTGAGCTATTGTATACTCTGTGGTAAGATAAGTGGTACAACCTCACAGTGTATTATATGTACTCGCGTGTATATAAACCCGACTAATATCTGAGATTGGCAGTGTAACTCAGAGCTGTTCAAGATGGAATCTGACATGGCCAAATGTTTATTGTTGGAGAGGACTTAAAGGTTTCCTGTTGTTTATACAAAGGTAGATGGTTAGGTAGAGCTTTGGACAATCCAAATGTATTTACAAGTGAAAATTGCATCAACATATTTCATCGGCTTGTAAAATATAATTTATTATTTAGTGATATCTTTCTTCGCAATTAATTAGAGCATTTCATAGAATATCCAGAGTTTCTAGAAGTAGGCCTATAGTTAGAGCAAAGAAAACCAATATAATTTAAAATATTTAAAACAAAGAATAATGCAATTTCTTATACAAATTTATTCCTAGTTGGTTCATAGTGTTTATAATATGAGCTTTTTTAAAAAAAATCTTAGTATTTGGATGTAACTGATGATATTATTGGGGGAAAAACTAAACTAAGAATTTAATGTTTTAGAAAAAACTTTTATGTAGCGCTTTTGTAAAAAAATGTACAAGCTGTAAAAAACTGCTCTATTCAACGTTAAAATGCCTGTACAGCTGATGTTTTCCAAAATTTTGATTAGGTTTATGTTAACCAGATGCCACATTATTTGTAGCACAGTTTATAGTTCTAAGTAAAAAAACAAACCTCTAAACCTTAGTAAAAATAGTTTCTAAGGCCATTTTTTTTTAAGAAACCAAAATTATTTTGATGTAGCTTGGCAGTAGACTCAATTTCATGCACGAAAAATACAGCACCTTTGTTACTTTTTCTGGCAGTACTTTTATATTTGAAAGAAACGATACTGGTTTTAACTTAATTTTAATAAATCTTCAACCAAAAGAGGTGGCGACAATTCATACGTTCATAATATAACCAACCAGTTTTCGCATATACATTAAGAAAAGACTAAAATTGTAACATCCGTATTACAGACACTATACAGAACAATCTGCAAGTCCATTAGATACCCTTTTATGTAGAGTGTGTATAATTACTAGATCGTGTTTGAATGTCGTTTGCGCTCGGAGAAGTACTTATAAACATTGAAAACCACAAGTCATGGTTGGTGTTTGGTACTCAGGTCCCCACGAAAGATTCAAAGACAAAAGGCATCCGGTAGAAAAATTGGAGCAATTACAGTACAATCTAGTTCTACTCTTTGAGAGCATTGTTTTGTAGACTAGATCAGAAATAAACGCTTATTATCTTCGAGTTTTCGAGTGCAGTAGCAATTTGACTGTTGCATACTTATCCATAAGCCAAAGTATTTGGAATATTAAGTTTACTACAAACATTTTTAAAAATTGTAATGAAAAAATAGCAAACATTAATTTGATTAGGTAGACTTAATAATCCTTTTTCGTTGAACAGCTATTACAATTTATTCTTTTACGTTGCATTAGGCTCGTAAAGTTTAAATAATGAACTCTCAAATTATTAATTTACTGATCATGACACTTTAATCAGCTGATTTTGTTACAGTTAACACAGTTTCAGCAACAATTGAAATACCATCTGATCACAGTTATAACTTTCCTATTGAACACATGGAACAGTTACACACCAATGAGAATTATGTCGAGCAAAAACAATAACCCAGAAAACTTTGCACAGTTGTGCAAAGAACGAGTGACTAACTGGATTATTTTTTGTCTATTGTTACTTATCGAAGTTTACAACTCGTTCATTTCTTCAGCTGTTCATGATACTTAGCAGGTTAGTCATATATCTTAGGAATAATTTTGAAATTGTTAATGTTACGAGTAACTATAACTTAGGTAATTTGAAACAACTTTTTTAAATTTCAAATTTTCACGACTTCATGTTATGATGCATTTATATTTATATTTCCTATGGAAAGGTAATAGTTCACATATGGACAGCTATATCGAGATGAGTTAGTTTTAAAGTGTATTAAATGTCAAAAATATAACAGTAAACAAAATAAACTTTTTTATTTTAAAGACAGAGTAACCTCCACTTGTCTTTAGCTGATCCATAAGGACAATACATTTATTTATACAGGAGTATCTTTAGGGATTATGATAAAATTAAATGCTTAATTTAACTCAAAGAAAGACTTATTTTAGTACAAAAGAAACAAACCACACTCCTTGCTTACATAAAGTCGCGTTTTGATAGGAAACTTTCTGAATTAATAGCTTGGGAATAAAAAAAAAATTATTTACAGCGTTATTAACACATTCCAAATTAATTATTTATATAGGGATATTTTAATTGGAACAAAAATATTATTCCGAAACCTAATGAAAGAGCAGAAGGTCAATAATGTCTTTAGAAGTAGTACTACAAGATCTAAAAATCTTTGTCCTCAAATATAGCGACATAACATGAAAACTTTGGTTGTCAAGGTACATTTTGAGACCCATTTTGAAACTTAGATGATTTTGTTTATTTTATATTTTTCCATGAGCTGTAGAATAATTGCGTTTAGCTAATGAAAAATTAGGAGAGAAAATGAATCCAGTAATTGTGAAGAACCAGAAAGGAATAATGTTTATTTTTACAATATTATGAATGTATTAACAATGATCAGCTTTTGTTATCAATTTTAAACAGGCTAAATAAAACTGTAGCTAAAACTAAGAGAATTGAAGCTTAAAACATGAACAACCATATTCAATGACTAGTGGAGAGAAAAATGCTGCACATGAAGCACTTTAAAGTTACAGTAGTCGAAATATTTTTATCTCAATTTCTTATTTTAACGGATCTACGTTGCAGAGTTATTTTTTCCAGCGATTGAATGTTTATGATTTATAATAAAAAACATGTTTCGCATATTGTAAAACGAGACTATTTCATAATGTTTTCCTCAGCACATTCACTCCATAGTGAGCATTGTTCGGTCCGTGGTACGATAGTACTAAAAGTTTAAACAAATCGTAGCAAAACCAAGACGACATTTTGCTAAAAGAAGCCTCGTAAATCAATGCCAGTTAGGGAAAGATGTTTTCTCTTGTCTACAAGCATCCCCGTCGCGAAACGCATCACTACAAGTCTACAAGCAACGTCCCGTGGCTGGCCAGCTTACAAGTCTACAAGCTTACAAGCTTACAAGCTTACAAGTCTACAAGCTACAAGGACATGTTGGTTTAGGAAACAGATTATAGGACTTGTAAAAGAACGAGGCCAAGGCCTGACAAACATTGTCTTTAACTCATTGTGGTCCATAAGGTCGCAAGATTACCGGAGATTTAGTCTAAAGGGTTTTTTTCAGTTTGTATACGATATGCATTCTTTCTAATCCCAAAATTACCTGATATTAAATTGAATCTTCAGCGTCTGGAACTCGTAGGGGTGAAATTATTATTAGTAGAGAGTGCTCTTAATCTACGTATTATTATTACAATAAATTCTTATTTTGTTACTAGGTGTGCGCCTTCATTTATGATGTTCCAAACGAAATTTGACATTTTATTAGTAAGAACCTCTTAACAGATAGGGTCATGGATCTCATCACCGGCATACTAGTAAAAATTTGTAAATTTTTAATCAATTTGCTTTTAATATAACAAGCTGTAAAATATACTATTGGATAATTGCCAAAAATAATTTTGTATCAAATTTTTAATCAATAATATGCACTCATCGTAGGTTTGGGATATGTAAATTCAATCTGCTTTATACAAAGTGCTAATTGACTATAGGCCAGAATCAAAAGTGGGTTTTGACTATTGAATGGACGTATATCTTCTTTCATTAAGTATAGGTTAACACTAACAACCATTTAGGCCTTTTTGTGTTTTTTTCATTAGACACTATGCTCTAGTCGGGGGTTGATTTTTACGTTACTTCAGATTAGGCCCATGGGTTGTGGCATTATCAATTAGACAAAATCCATTGGTGATTGGCAGGATTTGAACCAGGGTACAATATAAGAGATTGAAGTCCCAAGCACTACCACTAAACCAGTTCGCTCCCAACATTTTAGGAGGTGGTGATAGGGAGTTGTAATTTAAAGGTTTTAACCACTGGTTTTTCTTTCGTTTAGCTCAAGGGTTTTACACATTTTATTACGTGTATAACAAACACTGACTGTATAACGTAGATAACATAGAACTTATCTTAAATTTCGTTTACATCAATGGATATCCGATGAATATATTCGCTGTAGACCAATAGCGTAGCGCCATCTCCAGCACTTACTACGCTATGCAGTTACATTTACTGCGGACGTGCGTTGCTGGATGACGTAACCTTCAAACAGAGCCAAGTAGAGATTCCTTAAGACCACTTCTACAAAACAATATGCATTTCTACTCAATAATATTGAAGTATGTTGTTTTGTGTACTATGTCTACGTATGTGTAAAAGAGTCATGAAAAACATTTCTTCTGATGATAACCTCGTTTTTCCCTACGACCATTTGTAAAAATGAATTGTAATCGTCACTTGAACTAGCTATGTTTTTGGGGAACATTTATTGACAAAGATTACAAACATTTCAGATGATTACCCCGTTTTTCCTACAACCTTTTGTAAAATAGGGCTTTTGACCGTCACTTAAACCAAGTTTGGGAAGGTGTACCGTCAAAAGAAAATTTAACATAGATTACAACCACTAAGCGATTCCATATGTTACAGATGATTATTTTATCTAAAGCGTATGTAAATACCCAAACAACCTTACACTGGGGACCTTTAGGAATATTAACTGTAAAAATTATCTAAAAATGTATTATTTCATTTACAGCTTCTGTGCATGTAAACAAACATGATGGTTAAGTTGGTACCACTATGTCAAAGTGCTCAGTGTAATTCTGAAGAGTTTATTTAAAAGAATATTCTCTTGGCCAGTAAAAAATTGAATCCGGGATGGTTCAAGCAAAAAAAATTAAGAAAGGGTTAAACAGTTTGCTCACTAAAATAATTACGAAAATGTCTTCATCGTTGTTAAACACGTAGAGATATTTTATAAATTCAACCTAGCGTGTACAATTCTCATGAAAGGATGGCGATTTCCCATCAGCCCCAGAGGCAACTACAGCAGACTAGCACCCACAACACCCAGGCACACCCACACCCAGTCTGCAGTCCTGTCCCAGACAGTAGCACGTTTGGTATCAGGTTACCCGACGGGATATATGCTCACTGTTCACGACCTTTTTATTGCCATTGAAATGCTCAGGCCTTTGTTTTACACTATCAATAAACAAAGTGATAAGTATCTCCTTCATTGAAAGTAGGGAAGTGTGGGCGGAAAAGTAAGCTGGAGCCAAAGAAAATTTGGTTTAAGTAGTGGAGTTTCAGTGTGGGAACTATTCGTAAGATTTGTGAATATGTTCTCAATGACCTTGGTATTCACTTTATTTAATTGCTCTGATGATGATTATATGTGGTTATTGGTTGATAAGTAAAGTGTTAACTGTATTGTTCCCCTATATAAATTATAGTTTGGTATTTTTTCAGCACCATTAGAATTTTAACTTCTTTACTGTCTCCACAATACACAGGATATGAATAAATGTTGTTTTCATCAAACTTTTGAGTTTGAATATAGGGTATCCAAATTGGGTCCCAATTACTGTAAATATTACGGTTCAAAAGTTATTACAACTTTTGTGATTTTCCACATAAAATGGTATAGCTAATTCCACCGCTTACCTATGAAAGGGTATGTTGAACGGCTATTGGAAGAAGTATGTGTCAGATTGCTGATACAGTTTATTTTGTACAAGAATAGTTTAAACCCTTTTAGATAGTGCCATTAATTTATATACATTTTATCACAAAATTTTATTTGGGTCCATAATGATTTCCGATCAATATCCATCCAGTGACCTTTCAATTTGAATGCATTCTTTGTAAACACTGGGATATCTGAGCTATAGTGTGTGAAAGAACATTTCGTAAGAGAAAAAAACAAATATAATGACATCGGCAGGCACTTCATGATACTGCATACGTAAATCAAACAGTATTTCATATATCTAAAGTAAAAAAAAAAAAATATTTAGCATTGGATTTTCAATTGTTGAAAGAGACAATATTATGCAATAAGAAAGAACATATGCGTTATGAGTAGGGACAGTTCTTCCCCATAGGACTCTAGGCACGAGCCCGGAATTGTTTTTCACATTACTTCAGGCTAGAGACCTAGGGGTTACGTCAATATCACTTAGATAAAATCCATTGGTGATTTGGCGGGGTTTGAACCCAGGACCCCAGGAACCGGAGACCCGTGCTCTATCCACTAGACCAGCTCGTTTCCCATGAGTAGGGACAGTTACCCCCACTATATTTAAAAAAATATTTTCGCAGCATCAACTATGTGAACAAAATTAACCCTCTTCGTTAATCAATACCTTGCAAAATATCATCGAGAATTTTCTCATTAAACATTGTCACACTAGACAAGACAGCTATGCAAGAAACAGTGCATCGTGTGGTGCGGGTGGATAGGTGGGAGGACAGTAGACGACACTAGTGTGTGTAGGAGTACGTAGGCCGGCTGCAGCAGGGGGAGCATCCTCGCAGCCCAGTAGGTCACGCTTCCAGCCTACGTAGCAGACCAGGTCGTGATGAAAAGGATCGCGTGCTAAATGGAATAATTACCGTCAATCAGTCTTGGAGTTTATGTGGAGAGAGGTTTTATGGAAAAATCTATGAGTTTATTCAGTACAAGATTACAAGTACAGTGCAGTTAGATCAGTACAAGTATTTTTAGTACGAGATTTTTAAGATTGAGGTGTCATTTTAAAGCTGATGTAGCAGAGTAATGAATTGTAACTAAAAAGTCAACTCGACCTAAACGTTTCACTGCTTGCGTTTTAAATTGGTATTTGTATTCACCAGATAATTGTCTACGTACAATTGATCAAAAACTTCCCAAACATTCTAAATTGATCTATTTAAAAAGTGGAAATAACCTTAAACATTAGTTTTAATGTAAAAACCATTATATTCATGTTTGTTATAACTAGGGGTAAGCCTTGCAAATATACACAGAATTTGGAAAGAACTGAAACTGCGGAAATTAAACTATTTTAAGTTTTATTATGTTTATATAGTTGACATATATCGTAGACAGATATCTAAAATTGGCTTTTAGACGTCTGTCAAATTATTTTCTGATCCAAGTTAATTAATATATATTGATATATATCATCTTTCTGATAAGTTCTAGTGCTAAAAGTTAGGTAATTAGACTTGGAGCCAATCATTTGATGAAGAATGTATTTCATTGTTGTGCTTAATTTATAATTTAAATTGACAATTAATCAATAAAAAAATAAGATCAAAAGCAAATGCACCATAGCTGTACTACACCATGTATTAAAACCTTTTGAATGCTAATGTGATGTTATGATTCATGGTAAGATAGAGCTACAAAGAAGTATACCTTACTCATCTGTGGTATAGCTTTAAAATATAAACTCAACTCTTATTTTAAACACACTAGACAAATGCGTATGACACAGTTAAGAATTATATCTAAAATATTAATCGTAAATAAAAAAGTGTTCTACTTTACAAAGATTTTTAACGTATTTCTTTGCTCGGTACACTTAGTGCAACCGAATTCAAAATTTTAAGTTTTATGTGGTGTAATGTCAGAAACATATCTTTAATTAGTGTTTCTATGTTATTAAGTCAATTTAAGGAAACCATTAACAAAGTAAAAGTTACATATTAAATTCCAAGCTTATCTGTATATCGTCCAGAAAGAAAATGTTATTTGGTGAGTAATACATGGAAAGTAAATACAAAAATACGTCTAATAACACTTGAAACATATATTTATACTAATACCAAAAAAGACGGAAAATATAAACGACTAATAGTAATTATGAACGATTTCAATTGGGTACTCCAATTAGGAGTAATTTAGGAGCTTTCAGAATACTATTGGGTCAGATGATAATTGGAGTGCCCACTCGAAATCGTTGTTTTAAAGACAGTTAGTAAAAATACATTTTTCAAGTTTTATTATATACATTTTTATTTACATACCATACAACGAATAACACGTAATCAGCTGATTAAGAAGCTACTGCGCCATTACATTTCCTACCAAGCCAATTTGGTTGAATTTCCCTCCAAAACCCAACAAACCCATCTCCATGACCATATCCAAGCCAACCAAACTCACTTAACCTTGGCTCCATACCTAGAACCTGCTTGTTATTCTCTAAATGTAGAACGGCCCACACTTTGTATTCTACCGATGCATGTCTTTCTGAACTTGAATTTTGATACCGGAGTTTAGATCGAATCTATACGCGGCATCGACTCCGCGTCCCATATAGTCCTAATCAGGCTGTATTTATGTGCCAATTTGTTTCAATTTATGCAAATGTAGCCAGCCACTGTCTCATGGCTACTGTGTGCCTTTGTTATGTGCCAATATGCGTATGCAGCCAATATCAGAGTACGAATCTGCGGATGGGAAAATGGCTCTGTATGCGTGCGAAGGGAGTAGTCCCATCGGTTTCATAGTAAATCGCATCTCAGTTTATTGTTTCTGGGTGATATCAGTTTGGAGTATTGGACTACTTGTTTACCATAAACTAACCAACACAAGACTATTCATCCTATTGTGTAATGTTAAGCTAGTTTTTTGTCACTAGTTCTTGTTGGCAACACTGGATGCTAGTGTCGACGAAGTTTTGTTTCTATTTTAGGGCTAGTGTCATGATGTGTGCTTTACTTTTTGGTTATATGACTCGGGGACGAGTTATTGTTTATGATTAAATCGTTTTATTTGGTTAAGCAAGGTTAAAATGTTTTGTAAACAAAAACACGATCCTAGCGACACCGGACGGAATTATCAATCAAATTGGCTTCAGCTGATCCATAGGGATGACAAATCTACTGAGGGAGTACGCTATGTTATCTATTCAGGGATGACTTGTAACTACGATAACTATGCAAAATAAGATGGAAGTGGGTAGTGGGTAGTTTGACACAATACGTCTAGAGACTTTTATCTTTTTTGAGCTATGCCTGTCCTTAAAAAAATATGTATCAACCCAAATAAATCATTTAAAGCCTAATTTATTCGCAACAGTATACATTTACATATTTTAAGTATACGTGTTACTGTGCTTAGTAAGGATTAGGATTCCATTACATGTAATTGGTTTTGGAAAATAATTTAATTGCCATCAATTCAAAATATGTAGCAGTCATGGATATAATTTGTAATGAGATATTTTACCAATAAATCTTACCAATGAACATTCTTTCTATTTCGTACATTTTTGTGGAATAGCAGTAATATACAGTAAACTGGTGGAGTTTTAAAGATCTTTAGTGAGTAGCAAACTTGTCATGAAGCCAATGAATTTGCATCATTTAGCATAAAAACTAAGATACGAGAAAATTAAACACATTCAAAATGTAACGTATGCTAAATAAATGTTAATTATACAGGGGAAGAGCTGTTGGAAATCAATTGTTGAGACAGTAATTCTACATCCAAATCCTACTAATCACTATGACTAAGTTCAAACCCAAAACTGTTACACAACTACAAAAATCTCTTTCATCCACACAGCCAAATGAGTCATGCGAACTGAATGACGCCGTTCTTCTTGCAAAAACCGTCAACATTGACAAACCAGACGCTAACACCTACTCTAAAAGCCGAGCAAACAAGCAGAAGAGGTTGACCCGTAGGTGCACCCATTCTGGCGGGAGAAACTATTAGCATACGTGAACGATGGCTTCACAGCACATGACTTACTTAGCGTTGTTTACGGTTAGCAAACGGGTCGATGAAAAGGGAAAATCTGCGACGATCGCCGTTACATTAGAATACAAAGTCTTATAAACAAGTGTAAATCAGGGGCGACTAGAGAGGCTTTATGGGACATAAAGAAGAGCATTTGTGGCAAGTAGTCAAGCCTCCTACTAGATGTAGGTCTGAAGTTGGCCTTGTACATGTCTTGAGAAAGAGGTTTGTTTTGAAACAGTAATATAGTGGCTTTGGTGTATTTTTATGTGTAAGATAGGTCAAGATGTTTGTAGCTGTTAACTGGAAGAGTAGAGGTAAAGTTTTACATGAAATGACGTTATGATTAAGATTTATGCTAATGAGGCCTAATGATGTTAATCCTTCACATAGGCAGAACTTATTATTACTAAGTTGTGCAACTAACGAAATTGCAGTTTTTACTTTCTTTCTACCCTGACCTATATATTATTTATACCACTAGAAAATTTAGTCAGGCATGCAAGAACTATTGGATGAGAGTGATTAAGTCATAGATGGTTAATATGTGTTATAATGACCAGCATAGCTTGAATGAAGTACACAACAAGTAAAAATCCTTCGTCTGAACCTATCCAAAACCTTATCACAACACTTACACTATCTCATCATAAGCATATACTATACAAGATTTTACCTCTTAAACCGCAAACATTGTAACGAGCAGCCCAGGATTCCTCGGTAGCTCCCGAGTTCCACCCTACAAAGGAGAATTCCCCGTTGACTGTGATATACAACTCCGTCACCCGGACGCATATCCTGCCCCAGAACAGATTCCAGCGGTTGAGCACGACACACTATATCCTGGCGACAGGACACAGCCATACAAATCAATCGCTCTAAGTGGCTGCGGCAATACGGATATTTAAAACTTAATTAATCATTATACGGAATGCGGCCAATTGTTTCCATGCAAATGGGAGAGCATCTGCCGGCAAGAATGCCGCCTCATTAGGCTCTGTAAACGCGAGATTAGTGTCTTAATCAATAATCAGGAAGGATGAATGGTGATTGGCCGCGGTCGCTGACCAGCACGACTGGGCTACCGCAAGGTGCCGTTGTGGGACCGATCTTGTTTAAGTTACATCACATTGGTTGGGAGTCAGATGATCTGTGTGGATTTGTAGTAAAGATCGCTTCTTACAAGTCCAATGAACAAAGACAGTTGCGTACAGTCGAGTATACTAAATTTTTACTCACGCACTCAGAATTGAACCTGTGACCTGATGGTGTAAGGCGATCATTATAACCTCTAACCTAATCAGCTCCGTTTAGGCTTTCCAGCACTGACAAAGTTGTACTTTCGACGTCTCAGTATTTCGGAAGGGGCTTTTAGGACAGTAAGATATCCTTTTGTTGAAATTATTAAGATAACTTTAAAATTCCCCAGAAGATATAAAGTGAGAAGAAATCACAACGAGTGTTCTAATTTATTTCAAGAGGAAATATTGTTATTTTACTTAAATGTTTGTATTATAATATTCTTTTTCCAGTACAAGGGAACTTAAAATATTTTAACATAAAACACGTGTGTTAAACAATATCTTTAATGTAAAGAACATTTGTTTCTTTTTTGTTTCGTCTCATCATAGTAAAATATGCAGACTTGATTAATATGAGAATCATGTCGTCTTTCTTACGGAACACAAGTTACAGCCAAGCTGTTTATACAGCACATTTCCATCACCATGTTGTTTAAATAAATAAAATGTATTATATATCTTGCTAAAGACTTAATTAACAATTACTGTGTGCTTGAAATACCCGTAGAATAGACACACGTCTGAAATAATATTATTTATTATTTTTATTTATATCGTGTTTGGTACCTGCAATGATTTCGTAGTGAAAGTATACGACCTTTGTGAATAAATTTCGCATACAGATGAGTAAGAAAATATGTTAAATATAAGGCTGCAAGGATTAGGGTGAGTATTTTCTTGCTATAATATTCGTTTGTGCAGATTTTACTGACAATATTATGTGCAAACATGAATAGAGTGTGATCATTTAGGCCTATTGTTAACCTTGGCACATGCTTTTCAACAATATCCATAAAAAACACACTTGCGGATTTGATAGTTAAAAAAGAATTTTTAAATGATCAATAACCTCCGACATCAGACGTTTCATAACTGTAACAGAACTTATTTGCTAGCACATCAAATTCAACAAAGGCTTTCAAGGTTGTTTTTGAATACACTAAACTGCTGGAGAGTGATCATCCGTTGCTTTTCCTCATCACGAAAATTGTTTGAATTACAGCTAGACTATAGTCTGTATAATAGAACCTATCCCCTGAAACCTGGGCCATAAACCATCGGTCAGTCCACAGGTATACCTTCATCAGACAGGTTCCATCATACAGAGTATAAATCTCCTAAAGTACTTTTCAACGTACGACCCTAATGACGCCAAGCAACGATTTGGAGATCCGAATCTCCTTACATGCGCTATGACATCCTCCCAGTACCGCGCCTATGTGACTAATGCGCCTGTAAGCCTGCGCAGTGTTGGTGTAATGATAGCCTGCACTCTGCCGATAGAGCGCATAACAATAATCGTTGCGCAGATATATTGGTCGGTGTGATGCGCATGTCCGAGCATCGCGCACCAGCGTGATAGTGTCAACAGCTAGGCACTCGCCCTCCCACATTACCAGATTAGATCTGAATGTGACTGGTGAGGCTGGTGGCTGGTCAGGGTCACGCTTCTCATAGTTGCTGCGAGTTGCTTTGGTTTCAACGCCAGTGGCATTTTGTCATAAAGAATTTTGAACTATTTCGAAGGAAAGTGGTCTGAACCCAATTAGTTTTTGTGAGTCTACCAGGGATTGAACTCGTGTACCTCTCGCACTGAAGTCTAAGATTCTTACCATCAAGATAGCAAGAAAATTTCTTTTAGTTTTATGATAAAAGACCAGGAAGAATGTTGTAACCAATCAAGTCCCACAAAACCAATAGATTAATCCTCCAAAACTGTTAAACACCAACTACAATTCCAGATTTTAGACAGTTGGCTCTCTTGAGTCAACAAGGGTCCATATATCTTGGGAAATATATCTTAGCCTCTGCTTGCTCCCAAAGCAATAACACTCTCAAATCTGAAGTAGAAAAATGTAATCTAGTTTACGCCAGATATTAACCTGCAGTGAAGACCTTAGAGGTTTTACGCAGTTGAATAGTTTTTTTTATCAAGAACAATTATGCTGAACAATGAAAAAAAAACACACACAAAAACATTTTCCTACAGTTACCTAATAATGTACTTGTTCTCTCACTGATTTGAGAAAGCAAAGTGGCCAATTCGCTCATCAGTGAGACAATGTTAACATTGTCTCACTCTAATTACTTTGTCTCACTCCAGATTTGCAACGTGAAGGCACGAAACAGTGAGCGCGTAACATGCAGGCAACGTCGTATGCGCGCGAAATACGTTGGCAGCACTGGCTGTAAATCAGCTGGTCAGCTGTTGTACTGTTGTATTTGTCACTTCACGTTAAATTTTATATTACAAGTTCAATTCTGTGTAAAAATAGGTTATGTTTAATCACCAATTTATTTGTTTTATGGTAACTGTAGGAAAAGAATAATGTGCAACTCGAGTTCAAAGTGCAATTGCCTCACTCGAGAAACCATTCCTCACTCGCCTACGGCTCGTGGGTAAGGATTTCTCTCGAGTGAGTCAATTGCTCACTTTTCTCACTAGTTGCACAAATAACTATATCCCTCACTAATAATTTCCCGTGATTTTCTTTGATATTGTAACACAAAAAAGTGTTGCAATTCTTTTAAGAACGATATTTAACACAAACAAAGACTAAACAGCTGGCCAAACAAAGTAGCTTGAAACACCTAAAACCAGCTGATACGCACAAATCAGCTGATAGAAGATTATTTGTTGCAGATGAACCAGCTGTGCCGAGTGTGCGGCGAGCCGGCGGCGGGCTTCCACTTCGGGGCGTTCACTTGCGAGGGATGTAAGGTGAGTGTGGGGTAATTAGACAATCACTCTGCAATGCAGCTATGCAGCCTGAAGACTTGTACCATTGTATCCCAGAGAATACCAGACCGTTCTCGGATACCGTGAGATTCAAATGAGGCTAAAGAACGTAAGGGAGATCGAGGATTTGTGGGATCAGAGTACAATTTGATAGAGCAGTACGGTTAATTTAGCTTGCAAATTAAGTCTTTGGTTTGTGTTAAAATTGAAACTGTAATTTCTATGAGTATTTTGGTTTTGCATCGATAAAGAAGTTATGAGTAGCATATGATTGAATTTAAATAGTGCATTCTCTTAAAATATAAAAAAAATTAAATTTTGTTGGTAATCAGAATGTTTGTTAGATAAGAAATTCAAGAATAAACTGTTTTCTTTCCAATTTTCCTGTTGTACAAACATTGCATTGAATTGTATAGTAAACGTTAGAAAAAGTTTAAACTTACTATCACATGCTTATCATTTTAAATTCTTTACTCTGTAACACCTTACGTTTTGGGTGTATTCAATGCTGTAACAAGATGTAAGTTAAATTTTAAAGACAACAAACTACAAAAGTCACAAAGCAGCTTGTTTAAAGTAGTTTATATATAAACTTTCCTCCTTAAAAAAGTATCAATTCTATTTTTATCGGTGTCTACTACGGTGGCATTTTACCAGAAGAGATGTTGGAAAGAGTGTAGACAAACGCTTTTTGGAAAAGCGATCTAAACCCATATGTTTTCAATTTAATTTGTAAACTGAAAATGACATTCTAGCCTATTAAAATTTTGTTTCAAGTATTGTATATTATAAACCCATAAACAATGTATTATCTCTTCTGTTACAGTCTTTCTTCGGGAGGACCTACAATAACCTGGGATCCATCTCCGAGTGCAAGAACAACGGGAAATGCGTCATCACCAAGAAGAACCGAACGTCGTGCAAGGCGTGTCGACTGAGGAAATGTCTAGTGGTGGGAATGTCCAAGAGCGGCTCACGCTACGGACGGAGATCCAACTGGTTCAAGATCCACTGTCTTCTTCAAGAGCAACAGCAGAGTCAGATGCCGATGCTTCCACCCAAGGAGAAGATGTGGGATGGACTTCCGTTCCAGGGGAAGCAGGTGGACGCTGACAACAACAATTTGACGAAGGACAAGCAGGAGAGACCTTTGTCACCAATGATGCTTCCTCCTGGTTACGGGTCACCTGAGGCTGCTGCCGCGTTCTGGGCTGCAAGGAGTTCACTGCTTCCGGTGCACCCTCATCACTCTGGTCTTCCTTTCTTCCCACCGTCATTTCTTCAGCCACCCTACCATCAACCTCCTCCACCCAATTTCTCTTTATTACCTTTCTTGCCTCTGAGGCATTCTCTTCCGAACGCCCCCACCGTTCTTTCCGAGTCTTCAAATTCCTCTTCTCCATCACCGTCACCCTCGTTGACTGACGAACAGTCTAAACCTCCTAGAGAAATCTCTCCGGCTGAATCAACCCATAAATCTTTAGAAGTGTTGCGGTCTTTGGGTCCCGTGCAGGAGTCACCGATGGATCTGTCGTGTAGGAACCAAAAGGGACCTTGTGAAAAGGTCGAAGTTGAAATACAAGACCAAAACAGTAACATTATAGGAGTTAGTGAAGAAAGTAGTTCGAAAGAAAGCGAGGAAGGTCTTAAAAAGACTCCTTTGGACTTGACGTTTTCAAAGTCTTGATGAACTTGAATATTAGTGTTACCAGAGACTGATTTAGACGTATAGTTCAACTAGTTTTGGATTTAATTCAAACGCGTTTCTCTAGGTATAAAACGATATTTGACTCGGATAATGCCATCCTACAGTTTTTTAATAGATTAATTATATTGTATATATTTGAGAATGTAATATATGACTATAAATATATTTATTTGTTCGTCTGATAATGAATCAGTTTGACGTGTGATATGGGATTTCAAAGGCCAGTTATAGTATGTATTTTGTAAATAAACAATTTCAAGAATTCTTCCTGTTATGCTTATTTTCCTGACCCTCACAAACTTCCAATAAAGAGGTAATTTGGGTAAAGTGATAATAATTTATTAGATTAATTTTCTTGTTGTAGCCTCAAGTTCTTGAGTAGGTATCCTGTATCTTCTTGAGTACAGGCCACAACAAAAACGATAATTAAATATAATTCAAGTACTTGAAACTGGGATAGAAAAATCTATAATAATAGAATTCATTTTTATACCCTTGACATCTCATAATTTACAGCTTTAACGTTAAAAAAGCGTATTAGATAATTAACATATATTCATCTGCTTATGAGGGTTGTTGCGGTACTTTTTTCTTACACAGGACAATATAATTTGCAGAAAAATACCTGGTTCATAATTTTAAACGTAATATTCAGACTATTTTACAGAAGGAAACATCATATGAAAAAAACAGTGTTAATGATTTCATAACATTCAAGGTCAGTACTTATTAGTACCACTAAACAGCTATTATAGTCCAGGGATAGAAAGCTATTATGAATTCATTTCTAGAGAATATACCTGTGTTTCTGGTTAAATGGTATTTATTAAGAGAATATTGGTGAGTTGTTCGAAGAAAACATTAAATGAACACAAAGAAATACTAAGTATGGTATTGTTCCCAACAGTTTGTATAATAATTTAAATTTTATAATACCTTTATTGTTCAACAAATAGAGTTTCCTTATACATTGGTTAAGTAGAACACTATATTGTCAAAAGAGTTGTTAAAAATCTAACGAAATGTCCATCTCATACTGAATTCCAAAATATACAATAAAAACAATACATTATAAATATACTCAAATTTTAATTTTTTATTAGGTTGTTGTAATCGATTCCTAAGTCTGGCCTTAAAATATAACGTTAATTTCACCCCTGTATACAGGGCTAAATGAGCCTATAATTTTAAATTTAAGATATAGGCCTATGTATTTCGCCTTAAATATGATAAATCAGCATATTCTACATTAATGCCACCACGAGACCTCGGTTGCAGGACATATTGGATGTATTGGCATACACAAATTTCGCCGTCACCACCAACAGTGTATGGCTTCCGGTGGAGCTTAGTCTCATTATCTGATCCTGCGACTCACGGCGTCTCCCCCATTCAAGTCTCCAAGTACAGCGGGGGCGATCACTGTTACTGTTGCTGTTGTTGTTTTGTAGTTGTTGTGACTACGATTGAGCCTAGCCACTGTTTGTTACGGTTGTCTGGATAGGTTTTATACGTTTTCTCCAATAAGAGGTATTCAGGTTTTATGAAATTCGAGTACTGAAGTGAATTTTATTTTCTAGATTAAATTTTATATGATAGCTTTTTCCCATGTAAAAAATCGATAGTTTGAAGAGAAACTTATTTATGTCATGAAGATCTAGTCTTCTAACAAAATTAAATCCTAATAAATATGCATAGCCTACCTATACATTACACCTAACAAAATATTGTTATTAAGTTTCTTTGCAATTTTTCTTATATATAACCCTGCTAACTAGGTGAGAAAAACCCTTAATTTAATTTGATATATTAGTTTATGATCTACGGAATCATTTTAGTAAGGTTGTGTTTGCTCAACAACAGTAGAACAAATGGTATTTTGGAGCTAAATGGGTTATCTTAGTGAAATATGTATCATTAATTGTATGTTTCGTCATTTTAGATTCACAAACTTACTTAAGAAATACAGCAAATGGTTCTGAAGTTATCAATAGGTTATATGAATAGTTTAGTAATTTTCTCTTTTAAATCAAACAAAAAGACATACTGTAAGTATCGGTCTTTCTTTGTCTTATTGGCACCAGTTTGGGAAAAAAATTTTAAAGTTTACAGATGGGTTTTAGTTCTAAAATCCTCTCTTCTTAAATTTATATTAAAATCCATTTGATGTTCTTTTTCAAGACTTTTCCTTTAATTGCTTATGCTGGAACCTGCTCCGCACATGTCCACAATAATACACAATAATAATCACAATAATTTAATTTCCTCCTGTTATACTCTGTGTGGTGGAACCTGTCAACTTACCATCCACTTTGAGACTTTACAATCTTTTAAGGTCCGGGCCAGAGGGTTAGGGCACAGGTTTCATCATACAGACTTTAGTGTAAGTAAATTTGAAAACTAAGTAAAAACAACACTAATATTTTTATAAACATAATTTTGCTGTGATCATACTACCACATAAGTAATTGAGGGGAATATTTTGAACAAAGAAAGAGTGGTCGCACCAAAACACTTGGCAAAACAAAGATCCATTGACCCGTCCACAGTCCACATCTCCACACCCAGTACAGAGTGCTAACAACTGAACCACGCAACTCAAAGACAGAGCTGACAAACATACTGAGTGCCAATCTGGATTGTGGGTAAATACCATTAGAACTTCACAGCTTTGCTTTGCTGTGCAAACATTTTAGACGTAAGACTCGAGACTCAAACTACATGTTTGTGGACGTTATAGATTTCTAAGAGCGAGCAAAAAGAAAAAAAAACATAAGGAAAATAGTTGTTTGAGTAGGGGTAAACAAGTTAAAATTTCAGAGCTAACTTAATTGTTCAAATAAGTAATCGAAGTTCGAATTGCTTTTCATCTAGAACACTGAAAATACACTTAGGGTGTACTTAGGGCACCACTGAATCACCATTTCGTAAAAAAACATTTTATTAATCTATCTTATTATTTTGCCTAGCCTATCACAAACGGACCTAAAATGTAACTTTTGACCCGGATTGAAATTTGCTCCGGCACTGGAACAACAATGTTTGTGCTCATGCTTTTGGCTGACTTGTTTGAGCTAACTAGTTTTGATCTTACCACATGTCCACAGATATTAATTTATACACGATATCCTAAGCATGAGTTATCTCCCTTGTTTTTAATCAATTTATTAAAACTTTGTATCGTTAGAGTTGTAAGAAAATTTTCCTTATAAAACATTTCATCTGAGTGGGTTTTTTTTGCCTACATAGCTTTTATGTTATTTTCATTGAAAGATTGTTAATGGTCACCATTTTTAAATTGCACAAGATAAGAATTATATATATTTTTTAAATAGGTGTTATTGATCCATGCACTAAATTTAAATTAACTACATGTCTTTATAAAATAAAAATAAACAGTTTAGGAGAAAAGAAATGGCATCGGGTTATTTTTAATAACAAAATTTAACGTGATACTTTAGTTTGTCCTTGGTCCAGAAATGATACAAGGTCAGTTGAGAGTTCAGGGACATTCTGTATCCTACACTCATTTTAGTTGTTAATGTAAATACAAATACTTTTACCTATATCATTACAGTGATTGATTATGCTGTTTAAACCCTGCCTTTTAAACAATTTTATGCCACTCTTTTATAATAACATGTGCTTGAGATACAATTAATAAAGGTTAAAATAATAACAGAATTTTACAACCCTCCCTAATTTGACAAGGTATCAATGGAAACGTTCACCAATAGAGTAAGGGAGGACAGTGAACACATAATTACTTTATATTTAGTTAAGCATATTATATTTAGTATAAGAAAACTGAATATAATATGCTCTAGTCATCTTTGCTACTATGCTACTTTCATTATGCCTTTACTATGCTTTTTTTATTCATTATAAAAAAATATTTAACGAAAAACGTACATAATTTGTCAACTTTACTATTTAGGGAGTTGCTAAAAGCGTACCATTTTAACCCAAGATTTTGGCTGACCCTGGTTTTATATAAGCCTGAAATGAACATTTTAATTAACAGCCTCAATAAGCTCAAATGTTCATCCATTAGATGAACTGATGTTTTTATAAATCACAACAAAAGTTTTACTTTTACTTTTTATTTTTTGTCATAAAAAAAATCGTAGACCTCTTCTAAGGGTACGGAGACGGATCTAAACATTTTTCTAGTAGTGTGTAAAATGTTTCTTCTGGCGAGAGGTGGAGACGATACTATTATTTGAGGCTTTAACTGCATTCAGGACAAAGTGAAGCTTTCGCCTAAAACGAGGTATCATTAAACGTTTAAAAGCATAACGAATCTTTCCGAGCAAACAAAAAATAACAATCACCAAATACAGTGTTAGATGACACAGTGACATCTTTGCTGTATTTCACCATTGTATCCCTGTAAATTTTATCATCATAGTATTTTATCATAGTTCCAATAGACATCTTTGCTGTTTTATTAATTCACACATGTTTAATCTCCATATAATAATAGGATTTCCAAATGAGAACCGGAAAGAGACCTTAAGGAAGAAGGTTTTGCTTGAGCACCTAGCTAAAACATGTGGAAGCAATAACCCTTGAGGCCAATAACATTACCTGAAGAAGAAATGTTCAAAAATGAATTTCCTTGTCAAATGTTTACAATATTTACAAAGATGATTTCTATTTGAATAAATATATTTCCAAATGAGAGGTTAATAGGAGACTTTTGTTTTGCAGTAACCATTTAGGTGTTGTAATTAGATTCCAGAAATGTTTTAAGCAATTTGATTTTAACCTATTTGTTAACCTTATAACCTATTGTTGTCTGGGAATGCAATTGACATCTCGAAGTGCCCTTACAGCCGACAAACGACATCTCAAAACTGTAAAATCAATTTGCAAACCGTGTAATGCATCTGGTTTTATTACAAGTCAACGGTCCCGCGTCACCGCCAGTGACAGACAGACAGACAGACGCTATTGCAGTGTGCCCCTCTTTATCACTTGCAGGCAATAAATATCTGCAAGCTTGAATTACTGTAGATTGTTCCGACCCCATTTGCATTGCTGGACGATAAATCTTCGGATGCTTGATCTACGACCGTGTCGTCTTTGTAATTGTTTCCTATGTTTGATACTGAAGGTGTTGTACAAGACGAAGGTAAATGGGTGGGAAAAGCTGGAAATGTCTGATTATTTTACTGTTATGAAGAAGTCTTTTCTGGAGTAAGTTTTTTTTACGAGATGATCTAGATGATGGCTTCCACGGTGACTGTAGATTGTCGACTCTAGGTCTACATGTTTGATACTGAAGGTGTTGTACAAGAAGTGCATGGTAAATGGGTGGGAAACGTTGGAAATGTATGATTATTTTACTGTTTTGAAGAAGACTTTCCTGGAGTAAGATTTTTTTAACGAGATGATCCAGATGATGGCTTCCACGGTAACTGTAGATTGTCGACTCTAGGTCTACATGTTTGATATAGAAGGTGTTGTACAAGAGGAAGTGCATGGTAAATGGGTGGGAAACGTAGGAAAAGTGTCTGATTATTTTACTGTTTTGAAGAAGACTTTCCTGGACTAAGTTTGTGTTTTAAGAGATAATTTAAATCATGGCTTCCACGGTGACTGTAGATTGTCGACTCTAGGTCTACATGTTTGATACTGAAGGTGTTGTACAAGTAGTGCATGGTAAATGGGTGGGAAACGTATGAAATGTCTGATTATTTTACTGTTTTGAAGAAGACTTTCCTGGGCTAAGTTTTTTTACGAGATGATCTAGATGATGGCTTCCACCGTGACAGTAGATTGTCGACTCTAGATCTACATGTTTGATACTGAAGGTGTTGTACAAGAGGAATCGTGTGGTAAATGGGTGGGAAACGTTGGAAATGTCTGATTATTTTACTGTTTTGAAGAAGACTTTCCTGGAGTAAGTTTTTTTAACGAGATGATCCAGATGATGGCTTTCACGGTGACAGTAGATTGTCGCCTCTAGGTCTTCGGCTGATGACAGCGTCTTTGAATAAACTAGAGGCCAACGTTTCGGACGTGTAACACTGTAAGAGCTCCATCTTCAGGGCAAACAACTGTTTAACTAAATTAGGATTTTCCTAATTGTATTGTGCATGCACGATTGAATTAATAACATAAGTTCACACTTGAAAAAAATCTTTTAAATGTTGGTGGTCTATATATTTAGTACAGGGTTTTCTCTGATCCATTCATTTGTTGCAGGTTCTACTAAACAAATTTTTACAATTTACTTGTGGTTGGATTGACGAATGTCAAGTAGAAAGGTAATTTCCTTTCCATCTTTGCCTCCCTAGCGTTTTATTTATTTTTTATTTTTACAGTTTGCTGTCAATGATCCAGTGATGATGACCAACTGTCTTTATAACGGGTTTAATATGAATTTTAATTTAACACGTGATGTTTGACCGCAGTCAGATAGTAAACGAGATTCTTTACTTTCTAATAGGTTTTTGAACAAACCTTCTGAGAAATAGCTTACAAAGTAGCGCTTTTAAGATAAGATTAGAACTTTCTTTAATTAGATTTTTAAATTGTATTCTTGATTATTTCAGCCTTAAAGAACCAAGTTAATAACCAAGTATAAAAACTATAGTCCAATTGATGAGCTGTAGGGAGTCTTGATGAGAATTAAAAGAATGATCTAGATAAACTTTACAATGACTGGAATTATATAAATTGGAAAAGTATATTAACATAACTTTCTCGTAATTGTTGAAATCCATGGTAAAAGATACTTTGTGACCAATAACAGGTTAAGGCAGAAAAGTTTTAGGTCAGAAAAGTTCTTTAGAAAATATGTTTAAAATATTTGTTTTCTCTAACAATTATTTTTAAGTGTACAATATTTTCCAACCATTGTTAAATCGAAGATATGTACACCGATGTTGGTTACCAATTATTTATAAAAAAGAATGCTTTCACTAGTTTGATTTGCTTTCACTAGTAGATGGTAAGATTTTTTCCAACATTAAAATAACTTTGGTGTCGAAAAATCATAAGAATAAAAAAATTGTCCACAAAAGCGAGGTTTTGAGTGAAACTCAGAAAGATCTAGGTAATCTAGCCATACAATTACCATTAAACTTGAGGGAAACCTACCAACTCCATGTACTGGATCTATTTAGATCCAGACAATGGTTTACCATTTGATCCCAACATTACCTACGATAGCCAAACTAAAAACAAACCCATAAACACTATTAGATAAACATAACATGAAACCTATGGATTAGAAAGTGGAGGAAACCTCATAAAATAAAACTCCTAGTAAATAATGTCTTGCGAAACATTAAAGAGCAAAATGTACTCTCATAAAACCCACACTGTGATACGGAAAAAGCATTACATTCCCGTGTAATAGGCAATATAGGAATAGGCAATATACCGATAACAGTGGTATACGGTATATGCTCACATATGAAGACGTGTTGAACAAATCTATTGGCTGTTGTATGATACCAGTATGGTAATAAGGTTATTGAGACCCACGAACAGCCAAGTTTATTCTGTTGGAAAACCAATTTACCCGCTAAAGGTTGGCTATTACCCTAAATATGAGGCTATTATTTTGTTGTGTAAACCATGCAACTGTATTTTCGATTTTCCTATTAGCTTACTGACAGTTTTAACTATATATATCCCTAAACTAGTAAAAGGAGAAAGTGCTGTTTTCGTGGAAAATTTTGAGTTTGATATTTGGGTGGAATAATCAATTTTGGGTATTAATTTGAAATTTTGATTTGTAATTGTTATTTTCATATAAACCTACATAAAATTACGTAAAGACCTGATTTTCACAAAAAGGTCTTGAACGGTTTTGATAAAATTTGAGTATGTTATAGCCCTTGCAACTTGAAACAACAGAACACTATTATTAAAAAAAATTCTGTTCAAAATCAATTGTGGATTTGAGTAATGTAATTGGTAGTACAAAAATATACATTTTACTATAAATAATACTTAAAACACATAAAGGTTACTTACTTTTCAATGAAAGTTGAATAGCTAAAGAAGCTAGTTTGATCAATAATCACGCAGTTAATTAATAATAACGCAAATATAAGTGCGGGCTTAAAATTAAGACTATAAAATCATCTATCAAACTAAAAAACATTTTTTTTTCTATACTCACGAATAAACACTACTTAGCCTACTATTATCATGTTTCAGAAAAAAATATATTTATCCAAAAAAACTTTGAAGCAAAATAAATATTCTTGGATATTTATAACCAACAATGATTTGAAAATACCATCTAAACAATAAGCATTTAGAATTGAATGTTGTATCTGCTAGAGTTGCTACGGTAGTGCACCATCACAGTCTAGCTTTTATCGTTTTATTTGCCAACCCATTTCGCGCCAATACAGCTGCTAATGTACGCTTAACATGGCGGTCAAACGTCGGAAATTCCTGCATTAACGTCTTAAACGGCCCATGTGAGAAGTAAGAAGTTTGCCAAAGAGAATGGCTTCTTTGTTCCTATTTTGCATTTTGTGAAAACATTGTACACTTTGCCATTAAATTTGATTGAAATGTATGCTAAATTATCATGGGCCTAGGAGAAGTGTGGATATTCAAGTTAATTTATTCTAAATTCAATTTTAAGTAGTACGTTTGTTAAAATTGCTTTCATAGCAGTAAAAGCCAGTTGAGAGGAATGATAATGGTATTTTGTTCTTTATTACACTTTGGCCTATTCAAATTTGATTTCAATTCATGTTTAATAATTATCATGGGACCAGGAGAGGTCTTGTATGGATATTCAGAAGTAATTTTTCACAGAATTAACTTAGAAGTATCTGTTTTGTCAACTAGGGTTACTTTCAGAGCAGTTAAAGCCATTTGGGAGGAGCGAGGATGGTATTTTATTATTTATGACTTATTCCTCATTTAATTCCTAAACTTAAAGCTTTACCAAATGCACTTAACTTTTATATTTAGAAAACTTTTAAGGGAAAATACGTGTTTTTCTCAGGTAGAGGCATTTATCCAAATTGCATTAAATACTTAATCTAAAATTCGGTTTTTTGTTTCTCTAAACTTAAACTGTTTCAAACTTTGTTGTGGTTTTTTCACTAACACGGCACTCATTTGGCTAATGTTGACAAAACAATACATATGCCATTACATTTCATATGATAGTGATCAACAGATTCAATTGATCATTCCTACGACATGTTGAATCAGATTTCTGTAGATTGTAAGCAAAAATCAGTTCCTCAAATGGAATATTCTGTTGAAGAATCAACACATTCCAGCACTTCCAATTCCAATGCAGAATTCACGTTGGCCGTATCCTCGATTTAGTACACTATCTGCACTGGCTCTGTAAAACTAAATGAACCACATAACCTAGTGTAGGACATTGAAGTCGTCCCCGCACGGATATTATCTACCGTAACCTATTAAGGTAATCCAAACTGCTCATTACCACCTATATTCAATTAGCTGGTGCGATTTCTTCCACTATCTAGAAACATTAGTGAGCGAAAAGTAGAAAATGTCCATTGGAGCTAGAAGTGTTATTGTGTGTTTAATTATGTCGAGATTTGCATTTGCTTACACGTGTCACACGCACGCACACTCACACACTAATGGGACTTGCGGTAGTGGTTATCACTGTGTTATGTGAGGTCTAAACATATCAGTGAGCTCTGCATAATAGGCAATTACCGCATAGGTAAAGTCATGATGCAGAGATGAACATTTGTCTATGTAGCATTTCAGGCAGTTTTACATTGTAAATAAATTAAGTTTCAATGTCACAACATTTATATACTATTTTGAATGTTGTATTTAAATATATTCACGCAGTAACATTTGCGTCATGGTGTAGGTTATAGTCTATATGATTGAGTGCCTTTTGACACTCTACCTAGGGACTGGCCAATGGTTTAAGGTCCGGGCAAGCCATAGACGATGGGTCAGGACTCAGGAGACAGGTTCCATCAAACAAACTACAAACCATACGGAACTGTTACGAGAACGCAATTCACCGGCTGAAGAAATCCCTAAAGAGCTTAGAGTTTTTATGGGGCGAAATTTCAGTCTTGGACACCAGTTGCAAGTATAACCAATCAAATCAAAAGGAAAAAACTAAAAAAATCAAAATTCCCACCGTAGAAATGTCAAAGGCTCTTAACATTTTGATGATGCAGTAAACAATTATTTCAAAACCAAAACCTAGGCCTATGT
Source organism: Macrosteles quadrilineatus (assembly GCF_028750875.1). Taxonomy (NCBI): domain Eukaryota; kingdom Metazoa; phylum Arthropoda; class Insecta; order Hemiptera; family Cicadellidae; genus Macrosteles; species Macrosteles quadrilineatus. The sequence goes on from NW_026542602.1 coordinate 62,535,251, forward strand.
TTTTTTATTACGAATGTATCTCTGCAACATAAACAAAATGTATCATTATGTATCGCTTTCTCCACTATTCCCGCAGAATCCTCGCAGGAATGCGGTGAAGATTTGCCTACAGTCGGGCTCTCACGTCCCGTTGCCGCGCTTCCTGGAAACGGACTGACCCTTGGTCCAGGAGGTCATCAGCTGGCCGGTGACAGCGGCGCATGCGCACAGCTGATAGACCCGTCAGCTGATCTTACCACCAGCTGATTGTCACCAACAGCTGATTTGTTTATATACCCGCAATAGACTGGTGGATTGGAGAAATCCATGGCGGGCAGTGAAGAATGAATAGCCAGTTGCCAACTGCAAAGGAATAGTCTTAGAATGTTTGGGTGGGCAATTTTCTGGGAAATGCGTGTTATCATGAGGCACAGGATATGGTATTGGAGTTATAATAAGGAATGGTAGATTGAGCTATGTATGAGTTTTGCCCTCAATTTTTCCCAACTCTTGCCATTGAAAGATATCGTGATAAACGGCACTTAATATTTTTAAAGAAAAAATCCGAATAACTATTCACACTATGGCAAGCACTTAGACCGTTTAAGGCCTGGAAATAACTAACGCATACTACCCGAGAATTCAAAATACATACGACGACCATATTTCTCGAACGTTAGCATCATCTTTGCATGCGTTGACACTTGTATTTTCATACTAACAAGCATGATGAACAATTGCTGTGTTCCTGAACCTATCATGTTATTTAAATCGGTTCATCCCACTATGATGGTGATTGGATGTATTTGAAAGCCTACTGAAGATTTCCGGCACTTCCACGAAACTTAATAGGGCTCGGACCGCGTTCCAAATGTGCCTTTGAATCGACCTAGAAGCCTTGATCAAAATCCACTGGCGTAGACACAAGGAAAAGATCACCAATGATTTCTTTAACAGGAAAAGACGCCGTTTGACATGGCACACTCTAGGATCTAGGATGATTTATATTGCATTGTGGGTAGAGCATTGTTGGTTTCACTACCTTGACGAATCAAAGCGTGACACACAAGTCTCAGACCAATAGGAGTCCTCGGAGTAGACTCTTCGTGATTGGCTGCTTCTCGGTACCTGAGGACCATGAGTCTCCCTGTATCACGTCCTGAAGGAGCTTCTAGGAACTCTAGCAATAGTCTTTGAGGGCTCTGAAAACTAGCTGAGGGGTCGAGATCAAAGGTCGTTCAGTCCATAATTTCTGGTAAACATTTGTTAATCATCTTTGCAAAGCAGTAAATATGAATGGTTTTTGTCTCGGTACTTTTTAAAATAAATTAAACTTCCACTATGGTATCTTGTGTGATTTTAAAATAGTTGATGAACACTTGATAGATAATCTTACGATGAAATGTACAATTGTACATGAAATGTACAATGTGATACAATAAAATGTTCAAACAGTCTGGTAAGTTTATGTTAAAAATGTGCCACTAGAACCAATCTGACCACTCTAGTTAGGTAAATCAATATGTATCCTTAATCATTTCCAGAAAGTGAAAATGTCCTAGCGGAGTAGATTGAAGATTTATTTTGTTGGCGGAAGAAACCCTCTACTGGTCAAAATTTACCGAAAATTATAAATAGTCAATTACATTTATTTGGATTTATTTTCAATTTGTTGTTATAGGCTTAGTATGATGTCAAACACGATTTTCATCTCCCTCCAAAAGGTTCAAGGTATGACCCAGAATTTACTCTGAAACATCACTATTCAGTCCAAATTATTTAAATCGTAACATTTTGGTCTTAAAGCACACACTTGCATGTTTATAATCTTAGAAAGCTTTTCACACGAAACGAAAGTCAAGACATGTCTAATCCTCACAACAAATACAAGCTATATATATTCAGGTGGATCGACTTGATATATCTGTGGTTATGACAAATACATTGAGTTACGCCGGCAGAAGTACAGAAGCCGCATTTAAATATGGAAACCCGTGCAGTACCGGCTTGATAAATGTGATGGTGTTCGGGCTAATGTGCTTGCCCATAGCTTATACCATGGGATCACCCCATAGCTCACACCATAATAGGCTGTACATCATACTGTGGGAACCATGTGTACTAGCCGTGTACACATGTCTTGGATGTGTACGGAATGTGGACCCTAGATGTTGAATTAAATAAAAAAATGTAATTATGTTGTTGGCTTAATTGTTTTTACTTTCTCTTAATATATATGGATGAGGCATTGTGAATCATGAAAAGTAGTTTTCGTAGTAATGTCTGTGTGTTTGGATGTGTACAAAGCAACTACAGTCAACACCTGTGGTTTGATTTTAATGAAATTTTTTATGTGGATACTAGTCTATGGTATCTCCAGCGTTTTTTTTTTATAATTTTGTTTTTAATGTGACATTCCATAAAATCATGCTAAAATTTGATTTTAATTTATTTTATTTATTACGTGTATTTTAATAGTAAATTTTCTTCAAGTGGATGTTTGATTTGATAGGGTCATATGCGCTGAAGATTCCAATTATTTTAATATCATAAAGTATTGGAATTTTTAGTCTTGGTGGCAGGAGTTTAAAAAATCTTTTATAACACTCTTGATCATGAATGTATTTGATTTTTATAGATCTACTTGTGCTTTCCTACCTCTAATAAAAAAGTATGTAAATTGAAGGCACTACAACGCATACAATTAGTTAAAGCATTTCGCAATTAAATACACAAAGTCGTTAAAAATTACAAAACCCATAAAATAATGTGCCACTTGACATATGTTGCTATTTGAAAATTTTGAACGATTTTCAAAACATAGAGTATTAAAAACATATTGATTTTCCCCCCAAAAAAACTGCCACCACTTTGAAACAGAAAAAGATAATTTATTACTTTTTACTCCAGAAAGTTTGTTTGGTAATTCCTTTAAAATTATGTATAATATGACATATGAACATTTGGAAATTCCGAGAATCGAACTAGTGACCCTCTTTTTTGCCACACCCTGTATTGAAAAAAAGTTAACAATATTTTTACGTTATTCCTTGGGATCCACTTAGCGGAAACTAATTTTATTTCATCCTTGTACGTTAAACCGTTTTCCCCAGTTTGAGACACCTTACGTGGGACACCCTGTATGTATATAAAATCTTTTATACATAAATATGTTACGATTTTGACTGGGAAAAAGTAGTAAAGAACTTTTTAGGCTTTGTTTCAATTTGTTTTCCACAAAATAAATACAGTGACAAACTGTGAATCTCATTGCTTTAACACGGTACATAGCAACCGACATCACTAGTGAGTGCTACGGTCATACGGGTCTGTTATAGAGCCTGGGTATGACTGATTTTACTATTGTAACCGACAGACGGTCATAACCTTTAGAATTGTGGTGAGAAACAGCTATGTCACATGGCATATTACCGGTGTGTTTATGATTTATAAATCCAATGATATTACATAGAACAACACACAACAAGTTTCAAAATAAACGGTACAAGCAAACTGACACATACTTTCTCCCAGTTGTCAACAAGAACAATAATGAATACACGCGGGGAGTAACTATGCTATTTTATGAGTGGATCACAGAAATTGAAATACATTTTGAATGGAAATGTTTATATCAATGGGGGTGTAAAATTTTGTTTAGAATTTAAAGAGCCATAAGGTGCTTTTGGTCAAAATCACTCGTATTCGAAACATTTCGTGAAAAACATATTTCCCATTGTTTTATGGGATTTATTAGGTTTATGACCAAATGCCCACTAAAAATAAAATGTCAAAAATTAAAAAATCACACACATTTACAGACATCACATCGAGGACAACATTTTGGGTTCAGGGGACCCAAAACAGATATTTCGACCCGAAACACATGCTAGAAAATGTTCACAAAAATTATACTTTTACTATATACTATGTGAAAGGGGAGAAAGTAAAAACAAAGCAACGTGTGTATGGTCGAAAAGATTGAACTAGCATGCTGTGCAAGAAGCTATTCCAAACAAAAGTAAAACACAGCTTCCCAACACGAACCTAAGAGCCTGTGTAGTTTTATTAGACGTGATAAAACAGGGAATAATTCAGAAATAAAGAATATATACCTAGTTGTCATAAGGAACAACACTCTTATGCCAGCGCCAGTTAAGATACAATGTCGTGGTCGCCTTCTGAACTGCGTAGGCAACTCTTACAACAAGCGAGAGTAGTGGATTGCTTGCTTGTCTGCTCTAGATCCGATTAATATTTTTTATTATACAAATTTATAATGCACCTTTTATTCAAATTTACAAAATACCTACTATTAAATTATGGATTTATTTTTCGTAATATTTCCCAGGTAATAGTAATTTTACTGGTAATGAAAATTTTACCGGATGTTTCTCTCCAATAAAATTTAACATTACAAAATGATATACGATAATTTAAATAATAAAATTTATACGTTCAAATAATTATGTAAAAATACTAAATACTATAAATGTATTTTAAAAAATCGTTATATTTTTCATTAATTTAACGGAATCGTCGCAATGCAGTTTTTTCTTCCAACGTTACTTATTTGGTTTTATATAAGAGAGTATTGCACCAATATTTTGGATGTAAGCTAGGAATGTTTTTCAATATACAAATTTGTTATTCTCCTGCCTATTTATAAAGACTTCCTGCAATAATTGTTTATTTGGGGACTATATACACGATATTCGGTATACACCTATCAAAAATCCCCTGAACCATCTCCTACCAGAACCCTCATTAATTGGTAAAACAATATAACCTACTATAACGTTCTTATAAAGATAGATTTTTTCTATCAAACGATTCACTTAAAAAGTTTACATTCTGACAAAATCTTCTAACCCATTAAACGAGACAATCCTTAATACATATAGCTGCAAACTTCACAAACCTAACCCTACCTACCGCAGCTTATAATGTAAACATAATTTTAATTGCTATCATAATCAAGTTAAAATTATAGTTGTGTTACAAGTCCAACTTGATGTTCATGTAAGTGATATTCCTGGACCTCCCGAGTTGAGGACGCAGGCTGCTGCAAGAGGTGGACATTACGTTGCATTCTCGTTGTATGTAATTGCAGAGTTACACGGAAATTGTGTCTCATTTGTCACAGGTCGCGGTGCCCCCTGCGCATGCGCGGCTACTTAGTATAGTACGCATGCGCTCATGGCTCTCCACTCGGCGCTTAGTATAGTACGCATGCGCGCATGGCTCTGCACACAGTGCTTAGTGGGTGATTAATTAATTATTGGTTGAGTCTTCGCTTGCAAGACTGTGTAAGACGTTATAAAGGGTGATTATTTTTTAAACGCAACTCAAATCGCATGTTCCGTGAGATTCTGTTTAACGATAAAAAAGAGTATACGTTGGCATCACTGTTTACTTAACTTCATTGCCGATCAGCTGATGCATTGTTGGATAGGTATCTATGAGTAGTGTTATTGGGAATTACGTTGTAAATAAAACTTAAGATTGTGTTTTCGCAAGTTCAAACAGTATGTATTGTAGAAGAATATTTTAAAAGTAAATCATTGAATTTATTCTAGAAAAGTTTTAAAATTAAGTTTCCAGGTGCAAATCTAGTAGCTAATAAATTAACCTAATATATACTCTATTTGAGATTGTTTTCCTAATACTGTTAATACTGTTCAATGAAATGGCAACCATACATAGTAGGTATTTTAAGCCAAGTATGATTGGAAATGAGTGTAGGATGAGTGGCGCGATCTTTTAGTCTTGCTAGTGACTAAGGCCGACATTCCTTAGACACAGCTGTTAATTAATAATTTTCGAATACTGACTCTCCTACGTTCGTTTATAATTTAGTCTTTTATTGAAAAATAATACAGAAAATCTTACTACAAACTCACCCATCCATTCTTATAACTATAGGCAAAGAGACCACAGAGCCAAATATTAATTTAATAATAATAATTACTAAGATATTGTAGTGTACAACAAACTGTATATTAATATGAACATGTTAAGAGATTCTTCACCATTGTTTGTATTATTGTTGTTGTTTTTTTTTTCACAATAGAATGTGTTGACGATTCAAATTGTGGCTCTCCTTTTTGGTGACTAAATATCTTGATTCTTGAAGACTGCATGTATAACAACCACGTTACACTGTCGCCGAAGATCACCATGGCAACATAAGTGATGACCCGAGTACCCTTAAACTGCTCTGACGTCGATAAATCAGCTGTAGACATCACCGTCACCCGAGGTCAAGGAGACACGGGATATCTTCTGTGATTTATGTTTAGGCCGAAGCAACGCTCATTTGTTGTTGCACAATCCTAGGACTGATATACCTACCGCATGGTATAGTACATAGCAGTGAGATATCTTGGTGGTAGTACCAGATGGCTTAGTACTGTTAATACTGTTCAATGAAATGGCGACCATACATAGTAGGTATTTTAAGCCGAGTATGAATGGAGATGAGTGTAGGATGAGTGAGGCGATCTTGTAGTCTTGTTCGTGACTAAGGCCGACATTCCTTAGACACAGCTGTTAATTAATAGCCCATACAGCTAATGGCAACTAAGGGACCTACCTATAGTGGAATCCGAACCACATTTTTGCCTTGGTACATACGAATTGGTCTAATTGTCAGGATAGTACGTCGGATAGTCGTAGTACTCACTCGTGCGGACGTTAATCCACACCAGGGAGTATCGCATCCACAGTGCATGTCTATAAATATCCACAATTCGTGACCTCCTAGTAGCTGGATTACAGGACGACGCCACCCGTCCCAGTACTGCTGAGGGGGTTGCACTGTAGTACTATTTAGTCTTAGGACGCTTGACGCTTGGATTTAGCCCAAATGTTTCCTATAATTAAGTAAGAAAGAACTTTTCAGTTTGGTTGGAGTCTTATGTGTTCCAATTAGTAAAAACAATTAACCTGTAGAGTATTTTCCAATATGACATGGACATTGATAAAATTAATTTACATCAAAACGACCTCACGACTAAGTAGCAGTTTGCATTGGACGAGGCAGTCAAAAACCACATTATCTTTCCTGGGTTCTATCCCCTACGAGCAGAACAACTAGTTACGATAAAATTGCAGCCTGCATTCTGTGAAAGGTGTATTAATATAAAATAATAAAAATAGGCCACAAAAAATTAAATAACCAGTATGACTACAATTGTACAAGGAAACAATGTTTAATTATACATATAATTCCAACGGTCATAACTAATACACTGTGTACTTTCATGCTCTAAATATTCGATTCCATGAGTATACAGGGTTTTATAAATGGACTCATTATGCAGCCTAAAAACTTCATTCTTTAGTAATATGCCGTCGGTTCTTGACAAGAAATTACTACGGTTGACAAAATTTAACATACTAATCAAAACAACATTACTTAATACTTCCTTGAGTATAAAGCAAACAAAAATATTTTATTCCTAAGTCACAAAAGTATTTTATTCTTAAGTCACAAAACATGGAGCAAACATATGAATAGTTTTTTTAGAACACACTAATTAAGATCAAACATTCATTTCACCCACCAAACTCTTAAGCCTTTGACTACAATGTATTATTTTTTAACTTTCTCACACACATAATGAAATTTCCCACTATTAATATGCAATAAATAACCCAGGTCTGAACCTCATTACTAGCACGAGCCCCACACAATAATGCCTATATTTCGGCCACACCAAGACCCGACCTTTGACCCTCACTTATCTATAAATCTCGCAGGCACCTCGCCTCAGCTCGCTCAGCTCGCTCATGCGCGCTCCGCGCCACACCGTGCATAATTGAAAATAAATGCCAAACTGCAAAGCGCATGAGAACGTTCAGATTTATGGAATATTTAAAACTACAAGAGGATCATCAGGTTTTTAAGGTTATTTTTTATAATTTTGAAACAGAGAAAGTTTGATTTTTAAGAAGTTGAGTTGACTGAAAATATTGACCAAGAGGGATCACAACGCTAAGACAAAGAAAGCTTAATTATTTCTAAAGCAAGGATCATGTGGTATTAGTGAGCTATGATGTATTTGATTAGTTTGTATATTATTTTAATAAATTATAATATAATTTTTATTGCACAACACAATTTACCATATTTTATATGGTAAATTTTTTGCTTCATTTATGCAATAAAATCTTGACGAAATTATAAATTAAATTATGGTTTTTGCTTTAATTAAATGTGTTTAGCCTGTGGAGTGTGGATAGCATTTATTGACTGTGTAATGTCGAGTAAATTTGTACTTTTTGGAAGGTCGGTTTTGACCTATAGCTTCATTTTTAGGTCGGATATTAATTTATTGAGAACCCCCCCCCCCTCTTCATCACTGGTGTTGATAAAAACCACCATAAACACATTTGACTTTCTTATGTGTAGGGTTAAACCAAAGCCAGTGAAAAATTACGCTGAAATAAAAAGTCTTAGTTTTGAAGATCATTAACACTTAAGGTGGTTTGACAAACACTTTTTAGTAGAGCCACCTCTTGCTATAAGAACTACAAAAAAGTGCAAAAAATAATGTTATACCGTCAACAACATCGGAGCTTATAATACCCATTTCAAGGTTGTTTACTGATATTTTGGACGGTTCATGATCAAACTATTATACCGCAGCATTAAAAAAATGACTATACAAATTAAATGAGTTAGAAAACCTTCTAGAACAAAAAGTAAGGAAATATTTTTGCGTAACCTAATAACTAGGCTATCACACTAGTGGACACTTAGTGGAGTAATACGAGCGCAATATGACGGGCGGTTGTACGTGCTGCCACGGGGGCACGTGTGGACCTGTTTTGAGGGGCTCCGCCCCCCTGGCTGATCTGGGTATCACGTACGAACTAACGTGACCACACCATTTAGCCACGTGACACGGGTAATCAGCTGATCAAAAGACGGACACATTGCGGACAATGTTGACAAGAAATTGTGGTACTGGATGACAGAAAAGATTAAGACATTTAAATGTCAATGTTTTGGTAGTTGGCTTTAGGAATATAACCTTTCCCAGTAAAAGAATTACTAATTGTGTTGTAGTAATAGTGTTTCTGCCTATGTCCGTTATACTATGTACCAATTTCTGTTCATGGAAAACCATTGTATTACGAAACCTCCAAGTTCTATATCACCAAGAGGACCATATTTCAATTATTGCTGTCTTGTATAAACCAAGGGAACAAGACAATAATGTTAATGCAAAACGTTATGAGTGGAAATATTTTAAATTCTTAAACATTTTGTATTCATATAGATTTGTTTAGTATTTCCAATAAAAATTTGGCACTCTAAAAAACATAATAACAACAAAAAGTCAAAAATATATTATTTAGTGAATTCAAATTTTTCTTGAAATACTATACAACTGTAGTAAAGCAACTACACAACTCGCAGAAAATAAAATAAATTACCTAAATAACCTCTGTTGTCCTCAGAACTACTCTTCCTTCGTGTTGCCAATCTGCATAAGATATTACGTTAATTTAAGCGATACGCTAGGACCTTATTAATCGCCCTCCAGCCTGTAGAGGGGTGGGAGGGGGGGTCTGACCTGTTGAGGTCAGAGGTCGCTTTGACCAGTCGCCTCACAGAATCTGGCACAGGTCGCGACTACACTCTACAGGTGTGGAAGAGAGGTTGTGGTGTTGTATGGATAAACCACTGTGGTAATTTGAAATCCACAGTGCACTTTTAGATGGATTAAGTACTGTATGTACAGGATGAGTTTTTATAAGGTGTCCACTGTTTTAGACAAACAATTGGCACTAAAACGAAGAAATTAAGTTTTCCCGTTAACCAATCTCAAGGTATAACGTAAAAATAATTCAAATGATTTTAGATGCAGGATGTACCAAATCCAGAAGTTCAAATCTCACAGTTTCCAGATAGAAAAATATGTCTTACTATACACAGTTTTAATTTAGCAACATCAAAAAGTTATGAAAGTAATACCTAAAATGAGCTCAGAATATCAGAATATTTTCATAAACGAGCAAAAACTATAACAGTTTACTTATTCTTCATAAGAATAACATGGGAAATTTAAATTTATAGTGTTATAGAATTGTCTCCTTATTCGTTAAACTTAAAACAACGCTTCGGTATAACTAATTACTAGTTTATTGCACTACAAATCGTTTGGAAAGAAATTGTAAAATTGTATGTTTTGAATTTGATGAATTGGGAAACCCTAATTTTACCCCATAAAGCCCGTTCCTATATTTTTATCATGCTGGTTCACGCATTCATTCAAATAAACGTAGCTTTTACATTCATGCATCAAATTTGATCGAAATTGGATCATCTTTGCTAGGTATGAATTTTATGGTCTTTTTGGCCTCTGAAGCCATCAAGAAAAGAATCGATTCCGGGTCCAGGTCTAACCATGAGACCTACAAGCTTATTCCCTACATGGAAAATCCACCAAAAACATACAGTATTTCAAGCTATTCTGCTTGGGTTCACAACGGTTATTAATTCCAAAGTCTTCTAAACAGTAATCTAGTACAGCCACGATGAGTTACGATATTACTCTATGGTGTAGTTTAATTATGATTTGCAACAGCCGCCGCACCGTCAAACAAAGGCTATACTCATTTAACATAAACTGTTGTAAATGCACTAAGTGATTTACACTAGCTGGTCATGACTGTAGCCCACGGTGGTCTGGTACATTGGTACACTTCCCGGCGGCACACCTCCTATAACTGAAGATTCAGTGCTATTAGCAGACATTTGTTAGTGCTTTGGACATACAATAAGGTAATTAGGTTAATTGTAGAACTTGGAAAGAATTTGATAGCTTTTTCTTCTTCGTGACGTTCAAATCCAGTGAGTTGAAACCCTACTGGACTGCTGTTTTAGGACTTCGTCCCCTTCAGCCGAATTTGTTAGCTTTTGTGTAGATTTGGTAGTTTTTTGGCATGTACTGTACATGATATGTTCAGAAGAGCGAGCTGGTCTAGAGATAGAGCACGGGACTTCGGTCCCTGAGGTACCGAGTTCAAGTTCTACGAAATCACCAACGGGTTTCATTCCTGTAATGCCGCAAACCCTAGGTCTAGGTCATGAAATAATGTGAAAAGGTTTTTGAAGCAGATGAGATTAAACTCAAAACTTACAATATTCGGTTCCATTGAATTAGTGGACATGCTAAACGTCTAAGGAAATCTCTTAAATTGTGAACAAAAAAGTTTTTCAAACGTTTAACATATTTGCACAGTCTGTACGATGGATCTTGTCTCCTGGCTCTTCGTCTACAAGGTGACTGGCCAAGGTTGAAGGGTCTTAATACATACTGTAGTAATCAGTGTTAACAGTCATATGATAAAGTTCTGACATTCTTTTTAGACGGATAAACATTAGTCAACCATATTCTACGCACGAAAAACTAGATTGCATAAGAAAGGATCGTTCCCACATTTTCAGTATTTTTCTTGTTAGAATCAACATGAGTTTTGTGTTTTAAAATTTTTTACAGCTTAATTTTTTCATCCTATTTATTTGCTCGTTAACTTCTTTGCAAACTCATTAATTTTGTAAGAATAAAATATTTCGATAGTTCACTAAGATGTGACCAAAAATACACCCTTAGAATTCAAATATTTGTGATACACCCGGAATGCTATGTTACGTTTTACCTACTCTTTGAGTCCTAGCGCTGTCTGCAAGGTGGCATGTTACCAACCTGTATTAAATATGAACAGCACTCTTCCTGCATTTGTAACACATCCAATTGTAAATCACCGTTACAAAACATGTCAAGCTAGCAAGCATACGCGAAGCTAACATATGACCACAATATTTTCATAATACGGGATTACCTTCGTATTTTCCCGCCAGATATCTCTCACGGGTGATATACGCGGTTAAAAATATATTACAGGCTGTGAATGAAAGATAGAAATAAACTACCGAAATTGGTTACGGCCGGGGATCCACGGAGAATACAAAGCAGCCTAGCCGCTCGCTTGCCGAGACGTTATTAATTCTGTCATAATTTACGTCTTTGAATGTTTAGCCGCTATATTTACGGATAATTACAATGTTCGCAATAAATTGTGGAGGTCCGACGGGTTTAAATCACGCAACGGTGTTATGTGTCATTTTTGGGATGTTGGAGTTCGTGTTTGAGAAAGCCTTAAAGGGGATTTGAGTATACATGCCTTTTAGCAGTGGTATGGCTGGATGTAGAAAGGTAGAGTTTTATATTTTGATCCATTTACACGCGTAATTCAAAGGTAATGCTACATACAGTTAAAAAAATATACGGAAGTCCAAAAAGAACATCAAATTTTGCATTTGAACGTATTTTGATAGCATGCAATCATTGTATACTTTGCCGCTGACACATCTGATAATTCATGAATATTAGGTGCCTCAATTAAAGTTTGAAGTCCATGATGCTTTGGATTAAAACGCTGGACGTTTCGATTTAAAGTCTTAAGTTGCATGGCTGATAGGTATTATCATTTGTTCTTCTTTGCTTTAGTAACTATTATCAGTCATCATTGAGGACGCCATCTATGTGCGTATTTTAACCCTAATATGAATAGAGGATGAGTGTAGAATGTTGTGAGATCTTCGTATCTTTTTTACTGACTAAGATCAGCTGTTTCATTGGTCATGGTAATTTATATAAAGCCCAATGATCTGGAAAAGCTGGGTCCATTGAATAATCATGACTTTTTCCCAGGATTGAACTGGTGACCTTGATATATGATCCAAAAATTGTGTGGTAAAAATTGTTTGAAAGAGTAGTTTCGTTCATAAGCTTAAAAATAATACTTAACACATGTTTTTAAATGAGCGTTTACAAAAATCTCTAAATTACAGTAGAATCAACCAATTGAAATGTTGGAATGAATATTATACAGCGAGAAATATTTCAAACTACAGAGTCATTTAATGTGATTACACAATTTAATTTCACGCATGGCAATCGCTCCATCAGGTTCAAAGACTTCAACATCACGAGTCTAAAATCCTTTCCAGTAGTGGGTGGGCAGAAGGAGGGGTACTTTCCCTCTACTAGTAATGCTCCCTAATATTCGATCGTTTTCTAATTCGAAACAAAATCAGGTGAAAGGTGCGGCCAGAACACGTACAACCCAAATCCAATTGCCTCAGCTACGCGATAGTTATGGGCAAAACGTGAGTGTCGTACGTGGACGAAGCTGGTCTGCAACTTACTTTAAAGTTTTGCAAAATATGTCTTGCAGAGTTGTTACTGTTTATACATCACTGAATTTTGAGGGAACTATTCATATATGTAATAACAATCTTCTTCTATTAAGGTCTGTAATCTTTACGTGATTCATGATTAGTTTGGTTCGTGATATTGGAAATTGCCTCAAAGAACGTGGTATTTGAGTTAAACATGTCTTTTTCAACTGTATGTTTTGGGAATATTAAATATTATTTGTTGATTGCAATCAACAGTCTATCATGAAAAACAGTGGGTAGGTACACAATTGGATCATCTCTAGGATACCTGTAAAATGTAAAAAATAGCTTTGTGTTACAAATGTGGTTAGTAGTGTTCTTAGAAACAGTTAAAACGGTTTTTGGTACTACTCCCATCAAAAAATCCGTATGAAGGTAATTAACTTCTCGTTTATATCACTAAAAGAAACACACAGAAACATATTCTACATAGTAACATATTGACAAACCAGTAAAAATTCACCCAATCAATAAGTGAAACTAATATTGCACACCTAACAAGTACGATTTGAATTTCTAACCTGAAAACAACACCGGACCTAAAACACACCCTTGTGGCACACCGCACTCATTATGCCATGCCCAGTAGCGTTCGCCGGGCCACGGTAGCAAACTCCACCACGTGCTAAAACATTTCACTTCGCACCCACCTCCTAATTCTTCTCTCAATCATTTTACAGCCGCTTCGGGTGCCTGAGGCAGTTCGCCGCATCAGTGTGGGGCGGCTTTTAGACAACCAGTGGCAGATTGTACGGTGATTGGCGTGAGGTATTTAAAGTGCAGACCAATACCTGCGGATAAGTGGTTCTAGCATTTTAGTTGGCTGTAAAAATGTTGAAAAATGTTTCTACTTCAGAACGTTTAGGATCTAGGTGAACACACGGATCGTACGTATATTTCAGTTATAGCTTCAGATTGCGTTTAGACAGCAGAAAATGTGGATCCATAAGAATTGAGTTTCTTGTAAACGATAGGTCCTGGGTGACACAAGGATTTTAATAAGTAAGTTTAAGTTTTTCAGATTGGGTTTAGACAAAAAGAAGCGGGTTTAAATGAGTTTTTAGAGAACGGTACACGACCTTGGGTTTACATAAAGATATTTACATTTTTGTCCATATACCTTCAAATTCGGGTTGTATAGTAAATATTCAGTTCCAAGTAAATCTATATAAACATGTTTCAGTTAACTAACTTCTTACTAAAGAGTGTAAATACTAAATTCTTTTCATTTAGTCAACATAATTATAACACAAGTGCATTTGAATAGTTGTAGCGGTTTTAGTGTGCATAGTTAGTTTTGGAATGTATTTCAAAATTAGATATTATTTTAATTGTTCTGAATAGTTTCCAACGGTCACTGATTGTATATTCTCAGTCTTCTGGGATCGACAGTGTCAAAAACGATTTTATACTACCGACCACCTACTCTCGATCCATCGGGTGTACAGTGTAGTTCTAATATAATATCAAGTGTATACTAGTTGTTTAACTTTCACTTATACATTTTTTGTTGATATAAATATCATATTCCCACGTTTAAAGTCTTAGCCAGCTTTAAAACCGATTTTGGTTTTATAAACACAGTTTTTACCAAACCAAGCTGAACAGGCAACGTGTAAAATATAGTATATTTCAAGTCACATAAACTCCCTTATACAAAACTAAAGGGGAATAGTGCTTTCACAATAACATACCATGTAAGGAATTCATTAAACTAAGTTTTATTTTAACGCAAAATTGGGTACAGCTGAATTTAAAATCTCTAAACAACAACGGACCTAAAACGTGCCATTGTGGCTCACCGAAACCTCATTATGCCTTGCCTATTAGTGTGAAAGTAATTGAATACTTGAATGTGGCCAGTAATAATTTTTAAAACACTCCCTTACGTATAGATGACATACGGTATGTAGTATATGAACGCAGTGTGATTAAAATGTATGTTAGCAACAGCTGAAATGTTGAATCCATAAATATTTTTTTTAAAGGATAGGGATACCTCGGATGATAAAAAACCAAACTTAATTATTGGTAATGGAAAATTAATTCAAATAAAATTACGTTGCGATACATTCATCAAAAAACGTTCACCTTTAAAATACCTTCTAATAAAAATGATTAAAAATGATGAAAGAAATTCATCACCAATAAAGGAAGGTGTGAACATCTAACTAGAAGACGCTTATCGTTTGACCAAAATCTAAATGTGTTTTATATGCAGATCAGATAAGTTATCGAGTGTACACTAATGAAAGGCACAGTAACCACATGGTACAAACGTGATTCCAGGATTAGGTCATACTAACAGCTAGTTTGCCTTTAATTACAAAACTGGCACCGTTAGGCATTGCAACACTAACTCTTTGTAGCCACAGCAGAAGGTGAAAACAGGACTTGTTTCACGATTGAACTTTAGTGTGAAAAAATCGAAGATAAATCGTTAGTAAGAAAAATCATTGCAGCATTTTGTTTAACATCATAACTTGTTGTTTACTTCAATATCATGACATCGTATGCAATTTGCGCCTTTTAACTGTAATAAAAGAACGTGCTAGGCTTTGAAATATAATATTTTTTTATAAGGCCACCAGTTTAAATCCTACGTCATATTAGGTTTTTTCCAGGAACCTTATTTTTCTAATAACAGGTATATAAAGATAAATCAGAGTTTAAAACGTGTCCTAGAGCAAAAGTGTAATGGGTTTTCAATAAGATAAGCCTTATTAAAACACAAAGATTATTCGCAGGCAGATCATTCCCAGGCAGATAACCCCCAGACAGATCATTCCCAGGTAGTTTAATCACAGGGAGATCATTCTTAGACAGAAAATTCCCAGAAGAATAACTCCAAGTTAGATTACTGCCAGACAGATCATTCCCAGACAGATCATTCCCAGACAGATCATTCTTAGACAGACAATTCCCAGAAAGATAACTTCGAGGTAGATAACTGCCAGACAGATCATTCTCAGACAGATAATTCCCAGAAATATAACTCCAAGACAGATCATTCCCAGGTGGTTTTCTCACAGGCAGATCATTCTTAGACGGATATTTCCCAGAAATAGAGGGCTCATTCCCTGGCAGAGCATTACCAGACGGATCATTGTAAGGTTGATCACTCCTTGGCAGACCATTCTTAGACGGATTATTCCCAGAAAGATAACTCCTAGAAAGACAATTCCCAGGTAGTTTATTCCCAAGAAGATCATTCTCAGACAGATAATTACCTGATAGATCACTTCCAGGCAGATCATTCCCATGCAGATAACTCCCAGACAGATCATTCCCAAGCAGATAACTCCCAGACAGATAATTCCCAGACAGATCATCCAGACATATGATTCCTAGGCAGATCATTCCCAGACAGATCGTTTCTAGCATCATACTGCCAGGTCACAGCTGCCACATAAGTCTTGTACGTCAACTGTGGTCACAAATCTCTCAGTTTATAGCGTCAGAACTCTTGATATGCCGACATTGTAGTGTTGCCATTACAAGTAGTTCACGCCATTCAGCTGAGGTTATGTTGTACGCTGAGTTATCGTGTTGTATCGCAACTTATTAGTGGGTTATTTCTTTCATATTGATGAAGTATTGCTATTAATTTGCTATTGCGTCACTATTTCCACGTCAATATGTTGCTATAAGTAAGGGTTACAGGTAGAACAGCGGAATTAGACATGACGAACCTTATTTCAAGTCAATAGCACCTTTCTTAAAATTGTACATATTCTAGGGGTTCTCCGCATTTTTTTAAATTTGCTCCCAGCACAGTTTTAGTTACCCTGAATTTGATCACAATTATCCTGGAAAACAATCAGAAAGTTGAAATTGAATCTTTAGTTTAAAACGAAAAGGGTATGTGAAGGTGCATATAGAAAAAACACATTTATCACTTTAAACCTTAGGCTCGGGAAGTTTCAAAGGTTAAGTTACACGGAAGACTAATGCCGTGTTTGCCATTAAAGTGAGATCTTACCGCTGACCTTTGCCCCTTTTAATGCAAGTTTCATATAGGTTATGAATCCAATATATAAATCCACATCTCTGACATTCCATTAAGTTATAATTTACGCTGATATCTTGGTTATTGATAAAAGATTATGCTAAAAGAATATTACTAAGATTTATGTTTCTATTTTACGTGTAGGAAGGGATAAAGCGTACTGCGCAGTGTTAAGTACATATTTATATTAAATAAATTATATATAACTGACTTTGCTTGACAAAATTGCACAGTTAGTGTGTAAAACCACAGTATTGTGCATTCTTTAGTGCTGAATAAAATCGTCCATGACCAGCAAGTATTTAAGTGGTCATAAAACATTCTTTGATTACACATTGGTTTAGAATTTTGTATATATTTATATTTATAAAACATACAGCACCTATTCATAATGATATCTAAAATGTATTTTGTTAGATCTAATTCCGATTTCCAACCCTTTTACGTTTTTACGTGAATAATTTAAAGATAAACAAATAACCTTTTTTATACTTCAAAATTAAATTTAATGTGTAACTGGTTTTATTTTCATTTAGATAACATTTAAAATTAATATGTAGTGATGGATACATTAAAATATGTTTCCCGAACCTGCAAGATAGAATTTAGAAAACTTATTCATTACATCTACTACAATTAACATTTTTATAAATAGAAACTTTTTCCTTCCCCGTTGCATCAAAACCAATTAATTTTAATTTTTTTATTCAAAATAAATACATGACTTGTCTAGGGAAACATTATTGAGTTTAAATCCGTTTAGCCAAATTTAAATTTGCTTCGTCTGTAGGTATGCTGAGGTGGGGGTATTTTATTATAACATGTCTTCAGAGTGTCAATATACTAAAGCTCCCGCTATACATAACACTATGAAGTAACTTTGACAGTTCTTTACGTAACACAGTTCTTATCCCTCTCTCCCATAGCACCTCCTCTCGCCCTCCACACCAGCTGTTAACTCCTCCTCCTCATCTCTTATGTTAACTCCTTCCCTGTTTACATATGTTTAACTTGTAACCTTTCCCTCCATTCTCTGTGTTAAACCATGCTGGATATAGATATAAATGGATATAAATCTGGATATAAATGTTAAGCTAAAACAATGTAATGTAGGACGGTAGCTTTTGAGCACAAATTGGGGAAAATTTTGCCTGCTTCGTCAGTAATCCAATCAAGACTATTTCAACCTTGCATTTTCCTGTCCACAAATGTCTTGGGCCTGTGCGTGGAACTTAAACATTTTATTAAATCAAGGTGGGACTCCAGTACAAGAGTGAATGAACAAATATTAACTTATAAGGTTCATAAGGATTCATCAAATAGTGACATTGCTGAAATTGATTTGATGTCCCTCACGTAACCAATTCAGATGCTGGCCCACCATTGGTCATTTTGTAGCCCGCATAGAAACTACTTTACCAAAAAAGAAAACGAATTGTTTTTCTTGAGAACTCTTGATTTATTTACTTGATGTAAGTGGAGTCTATGGATAAAGCTCAAAACATTTGATGTACATATTCAAAAGTCCTTTGATTCCATGGATAGTCATACAGCTGTGCCTATGGAACTCTGAAAACAGAACTAGTATATCAAGGATTGAAGAACAAAATCTACATAATCTTTGTAACCCAAAAAACAACACTAAGTAACATTTTGATCCGAATCAGTATTTTCTTAGAGCAAACATCTTGAAAGATTCCAACCCGGAATTCCCACGATAACCAAAT
Organism: Macrosteles quadrilineatus; assembly: GCF_028750875.1. Classification (NCBI taxonomy): domain Eukaryota; kingdom Metazoa; phylum Arthropoda; class Insecta; order Hemiptera; family Cicadellidae; genus Macrosteles; species Macrosteles quadrilineatus. The sequence continues at coordinate 62,554,227 of NW_026542602.1, forward strand.
TTCCACCTTTTCGCCAACAATAACACAAACAATCGTCTCAGGGAAGACCTAATAGGCGACTTCGTATGCAACGCACGTAGGCTTACAGGTCTGCGAACGCCGCCTCTTTTTAATAATACTCGCCACTCTCTAATTATAAATTAAATACACCTCACGCAGGGATAATGAGCCGAGCGGACTCACGGATATGAGACAGGGGAGGGAGAGAGAGAGAGGGGGGGGGGGAGATGTGGAAAATCTGGATAGTAAAGGAAGAAAGAGGATCGAAGAAGATAGTGATAGACGTAGTTACTACAGCATAAACACTGGATTTAAATTCAAAATACGCCTGCCCCAGTAAATTTGCAGAAAAAGAAAATTTTTCTTAATCTGGTTGGATTCACAATAAAATATTAATTTGTTTTATTATTAAATAGCATTATATTTAACAATTGCTTGGATTTGCTACAACAGGGAAGGTCATCAAGGGTGTGTTTTATTAGCAATGTGGAAAGCTTTGTATGAAATAAAACAAATTTGTCGAATTTGATATTTATTTCAAGAAGCAAACTACAGCAATTCATAGGAATCGTAAATGTTTTATCAATTTTCTTTGTAACCATTAGCTGTACAAAATGACTACTTCAGGATCAACATGAATGTTCTTAATGATGTAATTATACACAACAAATATTGTTCTGCAGAATTTACAGTCGAGCACAAAAAAGGTACGATTAGTCAAATAATTACACAGGAAACCAAGATTTATCAACACCATAAGCGCTCATCCTACTCCTTTGTATCATTTCACTTTTCCATAAAAAAAACATTGTTTGTATTATTTCTTGATTTAAAGGCCTGTAATTTACTAAATACAAATCTACTGGAACAAAAGTTTTCAGTCAATTTAGAGACCGTTACAACCTCATACAAGACGGAGTATATATTGCAGGTTTCTCTGGAGTCGCTACCGAGGAGTTTCGGACGTTAGAGGCCATTATCTGCATAATTAACGCGTAAGAATCTCTAGACGACCCCTACACAAGGACATGAGCCTCATTAAACATTATTATTGTAATTTACATTTATCTAGCGTGGAGATCGCCACAAAACTTTCCCGGCAGAAAGCAAAATCTAAAAAGGTGATAAGTTTGGGAAAATGGTCGTTAGAAATCGGTGGACCATAAAAAAACGTTTATGAACTCAATCCAAGTGATGGAGTGATGGATGGCAGCTGCCAATGCTATAAGTACATGTAATAATATATGTCCAGGTTTAGCACTTATTATTATAAGGTTTTCATTGAGACGTAATACTAGAATAAAGAGAAATTTGCATCTTCAAATTCCTTAATGGACATATCGTAGATTTAAATATGTTCAAACCAATGGAATAAATTGTATCACATAATAAAAATTAATTTTTGATTGGCATATTTTGAATTCAAGAATCCAGCGCATGAAAAACTCTCGGTTTGAACAAGCTGTCAATTTGAGAGTAAGTTAGGAAATTTGTTGACAAGTTTTGTATTAAATAGTAAGGACTTGTATATTATCAACGGAACACTTATAGACCTATAATGATTACCGTACAAATGTAACAACGTAAAATCACTGTATTATCTTCGTAAGTATATTGTATATTCAATAATACATTACTTGTGTTGATGTGAACTTAAATGGAATACAGACGATGATTAGTTATGTATTGTTTCTGCTAAGAGTTGAATGTAATTATACATACATATCAAACGTTCGGAAGTTATTACTTTCGAAACAGTACTTCACTTCACAAGCTTGCAAACATAAAAAATTACAAACAAAATTTTGTTAATTTGTTAAATATAATTGTCTGTATTTATATTCAACAAAATATTGGTTTTGATTTTGCTTCTAACATTAATTCAAATATTTTACATAAAAAAGCTTGCAATACAACGGTGATTATGGGGCTATTGGCTTTAGAAAATAAAGAGTTTAGTGAACAGTTGGTGGGCTACTATATTTTTTTTATAGTAAATAGCTATAGCATATCCTTAAAACTGTAAGTACTATACCTTTTACATTTTTATATTAAGGTCGTATTTGGCATCTAAAATGTGATTAAAAACGACCAAATGCATGAAGCTAAGATCCCAGTACAAAATAAACTCAAACGTCCCATCTAACCACACATTGACCTCTTTATCCGTTCCAACAGTGTCGAAAGGCGTAACGTTACGGCAGTTTACGTATTTAGACATTTAATATGGATCATTAGTTCTGATGCAGGGTGAAATTTGCGTAGCTCGAAATATTTATTTTCCCTCACCTCCCATTAAATTCCCGGCAGTTTCAAAGTTGGCGGGACACCGCTTTCTTGCCATTTGCGGTAATTCGATAATAAATTGCATAATTTAGGGGCGTGCTCCGCTCATGCGCCGGGGTCAAGTCATCTTGGAAATTAGTGCTATTACTTTATCGCTGCTTCGCGTTTAGGCGAACGACCCAGAGATTATTATAATGTTTGTAGTAAAGACGCAATTAATGGTTGGAAGAGACATAGTGGCGTTGACTGTACGGTGATTGGCGCGAATATGTTTTGGGTTAAATGTTCGTAATGATGACTGCCTTTGATATAGGAAGTAGAGTTTAATTTCTGAGCGGAAAGCCGAAGGGAATTCATCAAAACTTACTATTTTATTATCTGATACGTCGTTCAAAAGTATAAGCATAAACAAAAGTCTTATTTCTTAGGCATGAGCCCGGGATTGATTTGTACATTACTTCAGGATAGATCACGGGGTTGTGGCACTATCACTTGGATATACCAAGTGGTGGTTTGGTCCATTGGTTATATGACAGGATTTGAACCCGAGACCTCAGAGACCAAAGGCTCTACCACTAGACCAGCTAGCTCCTCATCAATAGCTAGTTAAGAATGTAAATATTTTCAAAATTACATTTACAAAATTTCTGAATACCGGTGTACTTCTTAAAATAAAGCTACACAGTTAGTCCAGTCAATAAAGGGGTTGTAGAGGACATGGAGAGGGGGAAATTTTTTTTCTGCGGGAATGTGTTCGGGGTAGTTAGAAGATAAAAATAACAAAAGTCCCCGCCCCTGACCCTGCTGCTTCAGCGGGGGGAGGGGGGGAAAGACCCCATTTTTTAGTTTTTTACTTCTACACTGAAAACCGTGCATCGTACGGAAAAAATGTAAATTATAAAAAGAAAGATGATGAAATTCTCTACACGAATGGTCATATTCATTTCTTCCGTATATGCATTGGTTTAAAAGATATTCTCAAAATAATATAAAAAAGCTTAAATAAATTGATTTTTCACACGTTTTTTGTAAAATAAGTTTATATAATCCATTAACCTGTCGTTGTTTTACATCAATCAGGATAGAAAACAGGTTTTTGAACACTAACCTTTATAATATAATATATCAATCGTATATATTGTGTTAAAAATAGTTTATATAAATTTAAATAAGTTATGTATATTTTGTCATGGAAACAAGTAATTTTGGCATAATTATTACACTAAAAATTTAAAAGATTATATTTGTAGCTATATTTTTCCAGGTTCATTTATAACAATTACCGAAACCAAGACTTGAGACTATTTATTGTTCATGGTCTCTCCATAATCCAATTCTTGTTCATTAGACTCAATATCTGCTTTCGATGTGAGAGTGCAGTGTATTTATATTCTTCATCATCATCATTTATCAGAATTGGCATTCTATTTAAACGGTCCCCTTACTGGCATAACAGCCAACGAGGAACATTTAATGGTCATTTTATTGCATGTACATCTTTCATTGCTACAATCTTTAGTATATTTGCAAAAAACAAACCCAACATTTCTCGTGGGTTAGGTGGTTCATTGGTTAAAACTGGGAATAGATTACATTTTTTGCGCTCCCAATCCCACATTTCTGAGGGTAGTTGGTTTTCCAAACAGAATTGTCCTTGATTAAATGATACAAATGATGAAATGTCATATATTTCTAAACTGACAGCAATGTTTGAAAATCGACCCACTCTTCCCTGAAAGACATCATGTCAATAGCATATGGGGTTGTAGGAGATGAATCCGTTAACTGTTACGACGCTGTATTACGTAGTCTGCGAGTAATAAATCAAATTGTAATCATTTGCAGACAACAAGCTGTCACGGGAAAATATGGCTCTCCCTTTGTCCTCTGTGAGTTCAACCATCAATATCAATGATTAAAACGTTGCAGCAAAACCTTTAATTCTGTTTCAAAGGATTTGTATAAGTTAAAAAAAAAGTTATCAAGATTTAAAGGATTGTTAACGATTTGAACTTGCTCCATTTCCCTTTATTTAATGAGAGTGGTATGAGTAAAGACCAAAAATGCCTGCACCGTTCAAGTTCTTTGGAACCAACCAACAACAGTTTTAACGACTTTTAATTTGGTTATCGATGGGGTATTTCTCACGCACAAGGTTATATGGCAAAGGGGATCTTTAGTGTCTGCGATATGTGATGGATACGTGAGGTACGTGGATACCTATTGTTGTTTTTGACGGATATAGCAATTCAGAAAACAGCACGAAGATGGCAGACCAAGAAAGACGCTACAGATTGAAAAAGTCAGTACCGTAGCAGTGGCGGTCCCAGGATTTAATTTCCGGGGGGGAGGCCTCCGGTGGTTAACCCCCCCCCCGGAAAAAATGTGGAATTTAAAGCACAATAACGTATTTTTATATGCATATGAGCTTTAAAATATCTTCAAGCTAATAGTATTTATGTTAGCTTATAAAATATTTCAGAGAGAATATATACCTCCCCCCCCCAAGGGACCGCCACTGGTCAGTAGATATTCATTTACTATATTATACTTATATTCATCACCGAAATTATAGTAACCAGGAACAGTTAATCCCTTAACCAAGTTTTTTACAAATGTACCAAAGATTATAACAGTGCCAGATGTATAATTTGTGCATGCAAGAAAATGTCCAATAATTGTCCTCGTTATGCCAGAACTGCTAAGGGAACTTTTTACATGAATTGCCCATTCTGATGAATGAGGAAGATGAAGAATATACAGGCCTACACCGAATTCTCACTTCGATAGCCAATATTGAGTCTAATCAACAAGAAATGAATGATGGAGATGTCCTAGATGGTGGTTTTCAGTTCCAGATGGCACCAGTTTTTGGGACAGAAGTCGGACCCTCTCGTCCCAAGTGAGCCAGACCATGAACAATAATATTAAGTCTTGGTTTCGGTTATTGTTATAAATAAACCTGGACAAATATAGCTACAAACATAATCTTTTAAATTTTCGGTGTAATAATTTTGCCAAAATTACTTGTTTCCATGACAAAATATACATAACTTATTTAAATTTATATAAACTATTTTTAACACAATATATACGATTGATATACTATATTATATAGGTTAGTGTTCAAAAAACTTTTTTTCTATCCTGATTGATGTAAAACAACAACAGGCTAATGGATTATATAAACTTATTTTACAAAAAACGTGTGAAAAATCAATTTATTTGAGAATTTTTATATTCTTTTGAGAATATCTTTTAAACCAATGCATATACGGAAGAAATGAATAAAAACCATTCTTGTAGAGAATTTTACCATCTTTCTTTTTATAATTTACATTTTTTCTGTACGATGCACGGTTTTCAGTGTAGAAGTAAAAAACTAAAAAATGGGGTCTTTCCCCCCCTCCCCCCGCTGAAGCAGCAGGGTCAGGGGCGGGGACTTTTGGTATTTTTATCTTCTAACTACCCCGAACACATTCCTGCAGAAAAAAAATTTCCCCCTCTCCATGTCCTCTACACCCCCCTTTTGAGCATTCATTGACTGGACTAAGTATAGTTTTACTGAGATTAAATCTCAATCGTAATATATGATGTTTTAGTGTAATGATCTTAATAGACGTATCGAAGCTTGTTTATATGTCTATTACCACGAGTAGAGTGATTCATGAAAACAAGAAACTATATCGAAACAGATAGGGGCTTAACTATTTTATACTGAGTGCCCTTCAGTATGCAATTTAAGCTCTGGTGCTCCTATCGAGTGCCCTTCAGTATGCAATTTAAGCTCTGGTGCTCCAATTGAGTGCCCTTTACTATGCAATTTAAGCTCTGGTGATCCAATTGAGTGCCCTTCAGTATGCAATTCAAGCTCTGGTGCTCCAATTGAGTGCCCTTCAGTATGCAATTCAAGCTCTGGTGCTCCAATTGAGTGCCCTTTACTATGCAATTTAAGCTCTGGTGATCCAATTGAGTGCCCTTCAGTATGCAATTCAAGCTCTGGTGCTCCAATTGAGTGCCCTTCAGTATGCAATTCAAGCTCTGGTGCTCCAATTTAGTGCCCTTCAGTATGCAATTCAAGCTCTGGTGCTCCAATCGAGTGCCCTTCAGTATGCAATGTAAGCTCTGGTGCTCCAATTGAGTGCTCTTCAGTATGATATCCAAGCTCTGGTGCTCCAATTGAGTGCCCTTCAGTATGCAATTCAAGCTCTGGTGCTTCAATTTAGTGCCCTTCAGTATGCAATTTAAGCTCTGGTGCTCCAATTCAGTGCCCTACAGTATGCAATTCAAGCTCTGGTGCTCCAATCGAGTGCCCTTCAGTATGCAATTCAAGCTCTGGTGCTCCAATTGAGTGCCCTTCAGTATGCAATTCAAGCTCTGATGCTCCAATTTAGTGCCCTTCAGTATGCAATTTAAGCTCTGGTGCTCCAATTCAGTGCCCTACAGTATGCAATTCAAGCTCTGGTGCTCCAATCGAGTGCCCTTCAGTATGCAATGTAAGCTCTGGTGCTCCAATTGAGTGCCCTTCAGTATGCAATGTAAGCTCTGGTGCTCCAATTGAGTGCTCTTCAGTATGATATCCAAGCTCTGGTGCTCCAATTGAGTGCCCTTCAGTATGCAATTCAAGCTCTGGTGCTCCAATTTAGTGCCCTTCAGTATGCAATTCAAGCTCTGGTGCTCCAATCGAGTGCCCTTCAGTATGCAATGTAAGCTCTGGTGCTCCAATTGAGTGCTCTTCAGTATGATATCCAAGCTCTGGTGCTCCAATTGAGTGCCCTTCAGTATGCAATTCAAGCTCTGGTGCTCCAATTTAGTGCCCTTCAGTATGCAATTTAAGCTCTGGTGCTCCAATTCAGTGCCCTACAGTATGCTATTCAAGCTCTGGTGCTCCAATCAAGTGCCCTTCAGTATGCAATTTAAGCTCTGGTGCTCCAATTGAGTGTCCTTCAGTATGCAGTTTAAGCTCTGGTGCTCCAATTGAGTGCCCTTCAGTATGCAATTCAAGCTCTGGTGCTCCAATTGAGTGCCCTTCAGTATGCAATTCAAGCTCTGGTGCTCCAATTTAGTGCCCTTCAGTATGCAATTTAAGCTCTGGTGCTCCAATTCAGTGCCCTACAGTATGCAATTCAAGCTCTGGTGCTCCAATCGAGTGCCCTTCAGTATGCAATGTAAGCTCTGGTGCTCCAATTTAGTGCCCTTCAGTATGCAATTTAAGCTCTGGTGCTCCAATCGAGTGCCCTTCAGTATGCAATGTAAGCTCTGGTGCTCCAATTGAGTGCTCTTCAGTATGATATCCAAGCTCTGGTGCTCCAATTGAGTGCCCTTCAGTATGCAATTCAAGCTCTGGTGCTCCAATTTAGTGCCCTTCAGTATGCAATTTAAGCTCTGGTGCTCCAATCGAGTGCCCTTCAGTATGCAATGTAAGCTCTGGTGCTCCAATTGAGTGTTCTTCAGTATGATATCCAAGCTCTGGTGCTCCAATTGAGTGCCCTTCAGTATGCAATTCAAGCTCTGGTGCTCCAATTTAGTGCCCTTCAGTATGCAATTCAAGCTCTGGTGCTCCAATCGAGTGCCCTTCAGTATGCAATGTAAGCTCTGGTGCTCCAATTGAGTGCTCTTCAGTATGATATGCAAGCTCTGGTGCTCCAATTGAGTGCCCTTCAGTATGCAATTCAAGCTCTGGTGCTTCAATTTAGTGCCCTTCAGTATGCAATTTAAGCTCTGGTGCTCCAATTCAGTGCCCTACAGTATGCAATTCAAGCTCTGGTGCTCCAATCGAGTGCCCTTCAGTATGCAATTTAAGCTCTGGTGCTCCAATTGAGTGCCCTTCAGTATGCAGTTTAAGCTCTGGTGCTCTAATTGAGTGCTCTTCAGTATGCAATTTGGGCTCTGGTGCTCCAATTGAGTGACCTTCAGTCTTAAATTTAAGCTCTGGTGCTCCAATTGAGTGCCTTTCAGTATGCAGTTTAAGCTCTGGTGCTCCAATTGAGTGTCCTTCAGTATGCAGTTTAAGCTCTGGTGCTCCAATTGAGTGCCCTTCAGTATGCAATTTAAGCTCTGGTGCTCCAATTGAGTGCCCTTCAGTATGCAATTTAAGCACTGGTGTTCCAATTGAGTGCCCTTCAGTATGCAATTTAAGCTCTGGTGCTCCAATTGAGTGCCCTTCAGTATGCAATTTAAGCTCTGGTGCTCCAATTGAGTGCCCTTCAGTATGCAATTTAAGCTCTGGTGCTCCAATTGAGTGCCCTTCAATATGCAATTTAAGCGCTGGTGCTCCAATTGAGTGCCTTTTAGTATGCAATTTAAGCGCTGGTGCTCCAATTGAGTGCCCTTTAGTATGCAATTTAAGCTCTGGTGTTCCAATTGAGTGCCCTTCAGTATGCAATTTAAGCTCTGATGCTCCAATTTAAGTGCCCTTCAGTATGCAATTTAAGCTCTGGTGCTCCAATTGAGTGCCCTTCAGTATGCAGTTTAAGCTCTGGTGCTCCAATTGAGTGCCCTTCAGTATGCAATTTAAGCTCTGGTTCTCCAATTGAGTGCCCTTCAGTATGCAGTTTAAGCTCTGGTGCTCCAATTGAGTGCCTTTCAGGATGTAATTTAAGCTCTGGTGCTTTAATTGAGTGCTCTCTAGTATGCAATTTAAGCTCTGGTGCTCCAATTGAGTACCTTTCAGTATGCAATTTAAGCTCTGGTGCTCCAATTGAGTGCCCTTCAGTATGCAGTATAAGCTCTGGTGCTCCAATTGAGTGTCCTTCAGTATGCAGTTTAAGCTCTGGTGCTCCAATTGAGTGCCCTTCAGTATGCAATTTAAGCTCTGGTTCTCCAATTGAGTGCCCTTCAGTATGCAATTAAAGCTCTGGTTCTCCAATTGAGTGCCCTTCAGTATGCAGTTTAAGCTCTGGTGCTCCAATTGAGTGCCCTTCAGTATGCAATTTAAGCTCTGGTGCTCCAATTGAGTGCCCTTCATTATGCAATTTAAGCTCTGTTGCTCCAAGTGAGTGCCCTTCAGTATGCAATTTAAGCTCTGTTGCTCCAAATGAGTGCCCTTCAGTATGCAATTTAAGCTCTGGTGCTCCAATTAAGTGCCCTTCAGTATACAATTTAAGCTCTGGTGCTCCAATTGAGTGCCCTTCAGTATGCAGTTTAAGCTCTGGTGCTCCAATTGAGTGCCCTTCAGTATGCAATTTAAGCTCTGGTGCTCCAATTGAGTGCCCTTCAGTATATATTTAAGCTCTGGTGCTCCAATTGAGTGCCCTTCAGTATGCAATTTAAGCTCTGGTGCTCCAATTGAGTGCCCTTCAGTATGCAGTTTAAGCTCTGGTGCTCCAATTGAGTGCCCTTCAGTATGCAATTTAAGCTCTGGTGCTCCAATTGATTGCCCTTCAGTATGCAATTTAAGCTCTTGTGCTCCAGTTGAGTGCCCTTCAGTATGCAATTTAAGCTCTGTTGCTCCAAATGAGTGCCCTTCAGTATGCAATTTAAGCTCTGGTGCTCCAACTAAGTGTCCTTCAGTATGCAATTTAAGCTCTGGTGCTCCAAATGAGTGCCCTTCAGTATGCAGTTTAAGCTCTGGTTCTCCAATTGAGTGCCCTTCAGTATGAAATTTAAGCTCTGGTGCTCCAATTGAGTGCCCTTCAGTATGCAATTTAAGCTCTGGTGCTCCAATTGAGTGCCCTTCAGTATGCAATTTAAGCTCTGGTGCTCCAATTGAGTGCCCTTCAGTATGCAATTTAAGCTCTGTTGCTCCAAATGAGTGCCCTTCAGTATGCAGTTTAAGCTCTGGTGCTCCAATTGAGTGCCATCAGTATGCAATTTAAGCTCTGGTGCTCCAATTGAGTGCCCTTCAGTATGCAATTTAAGCTATGGTGCTCCAATTGAGTGCTCTCATTATGCAATTTAAGCTCTGGTGCTCCAATTGAGTGCCTTTCAGTATGCAATTTAAGCTCTGGTGCTCCAATTGAGTGCCATTCATAATGCAGTTTAAGCTCTGGTGCTCCAATTGAGTGCTCTTCAGTATGCAATTTAAGCTCTGGTGCTCCAATTGAGTGCCCACACGGTCTGTCGTGGGAGAGGCTACTCTACCTGACCTTTCAATAGAGTCATTTTCCGCCCGGCCCATGATTATAATAATTATGGAGTAATCCCTTCGGCATAACTCATCTGCTTCTCACATTGTCAACTCTTCCCCCTCTTGTTCTTTTACTCTCTCCTTCCTCCCCCACCTTGATTGGTTATGGTTACCATCCCACCATACAATGGGAGAAAAAAACGAAGGTTGTCATAAAAATACATTGAAAATAAATCTCGCCCTTTTTATAATTTTTTTAAGGCAGTTCTATAACCATTAATTTTATAAGGATCATTTACGGGGAACCAAATAGTATTATATTTGTAATATATATAATTTTTTCTTTCAATTAAGATAAATTACAGATTTTAACAGACAAATATATATAGTTTTACTGTTATTTATCAAGGAATTCTTCCAGTTAATTATTTGTAACTAAACAGTTTTAGCAATCTGACACATACTTTCTCCCGTTAGCTTGTCAACAAACCTTATCATGGCACATAGGTACCGCCGTGAGAGTTTATTGTACAGTTTACAGCAGTAGGGGTTATACCATCTTGTTAAAAGTTAAATGGAGTGTAACATACTCAATTTTAATCAAAATCCTCTTAGTAAACTTTGAGAAAATTTTTTTTTTCACTATTTTATATATTTGTATAGGAAAATCACCTTTAGAAATTAATTGTCAAATAAAGGAAAACCAACACAGACATCACTTTGTAAACCACTTTTTGGTCGAGGTGGGCCTAAAACGGATATATCCACCAAAAACTCCAACTTGAAAGTTTTGTCGAAAAATATACTTTCTCCATATACTACGGTATAGGGGGAGAAAGTAAAAAAGTGAATTCCTCCTAGAATTTAGTTAAAAATGTCCTAAAATAGCCCTGGCAATTGATGTGTCCTGGATACTTATTTCTTTGTAAGTAGGTTTTCATTATTATTAACATTTTTATCTGTCCCGTTCTAATCTCCATCCAGTACATATTAAAGTTTAGGGTAATATAAAGTTTTCTTGGATAGTTTAGTTTTTAGTTTTTAACCATGACTTAATGATTTATTTGGTGTAACCCTTATACGTTCTCTATACATCCATATGTAATTCTACTAAAAAAGTTAAATAAAGAAAAATTATGAGGTTTTGAAAATAAATTTTAGTCGTGCACACTGTTGAAGCAACAACGCACCCAACGTTTTTTTACACCCTCTTGTTCCAACATTATCTACTCATCAGTTGTTGATGGCAAGGCCAAATTAATCTAATCGTTTCTAAATACCAACCAGACAAAGGTCACTAGTCCACCCACTAACAGAACGATCACCAAGACCGATTACATTGAATGTTCCTTAAATTTGTAATTATAGAGGGGCAATCTCGGGGCCAATCTGTATTTGGCCCAGACGATTGAAAGGAGAGCAGATTGTACTAAGAGCCGATGCCCGATAAGATTTTGTGGGAACTCCTTATTGTCTCTAACTAGGGGCACGTGAGCGCCTGCGAGAGTCAATGATGGTCTTTACTTCAAGAGGTTGGCACATTTGGGCAAACGTGAGTCAAATTTCACCTTTATGACTCTTTCTACTAAAGTTCGGGTTATGTCTTAATTTTACGTAAAATTCCACCAAGTAATTTGCCGTTTAGTTTTATAGGTTGTTGGAAAGTGCGAATGCACGTCGTTTAGGGTCGAAAATGTTCTCCCTTTATCGACTATCATGAATGTTTCTTATTAAATGTGAGGAATCAAAATGTATTTTACTGCAATAAGTCATGTAGGATAGCTTCAACCATATATACACTTACTTAATTGCTATTGCAATGAACCCATTAGTCCACATGAATTACTATTGCTGTTAGATCTGTTCAGGTTATAGTTGAAGTTATAGCAAGCGAGGTCGAATATTATGTTTCTGTCCTAATTATCCGACAAGACCACCTCCCGACTTGTGGCTACCTCGAAAGTTACGCACTCTTCTTGATATAGTGACTTGGGCCCGGGATGAAATATGCTCCGTGTATCCCTTACAAACTGGTCTCGCTAACCGGAGCAAACCAAATTATGTTTTCCAGTTTCTATAACTCTCCAGAAAACCAGCTAGAAGATAATTTAGTGAAATTCGGATCAGATGGATTTCACTCTAGACCTAATTTATCACACGACCAACATGTTAGCCGTCATAGTCATATTTCTTAGCTAATTGAAACACATATCTGGCAGTTTGAGTGCATTTTTATGCTTAAGTATATACGCAATAATTTTAAAACATATAACATTATTTTGACACGAAAAGCAATATACAATATATAGTAATCAATAAAGGCCAACCAATAAAAAAAATTGATGCACTCTACCAACTACATACAGGATTACCTCCAGAACTAACTAACTGCAGAACTCCAGAATTAACTGTTACTGCTTCAGGATAACTCCACACACATCAAAAATAACTCAGCACGCTTCAGTATTGTCTTGGCGAACTCTCTTGGCGAAGTATGAGCTCCTTCCATTCCAGAAATATCTTAGCTTGCTACAGGACCATGACGGTCAACTCCAGAATGAACCCTTCCCATCTCAGGAATAACTCAGCTTGCTGCAGGACCATCACTGTGAACTCCAGAATTAACAGTTCCCATTCGAGGAATAACTGAGCTTGCTACAGGATCATCACGGTCAACTCCAGAATGAACGCTCACCATTCGAGGAATAACTGAGCTTGCTGCAGGACCATCACGGTCAACTCCAGAATGAACGCTTCCCATTCCAGGAATATATTAGCTAGCTACAGGATCATCATGAGTAGATATAATATACGGGTTTAAAGTCACTTGGGGCACGTTTTCCCATAAGAAATAACATGGGATCATTTTTTGGCCACTAAAACCAAAAATCCTGATCTTTTGCCTAAATATCCCTATAAAATTGTCAAACCTTATTTCTTACTTATTCCCCATAAATATATTCGATATTAAGCTAAAAAAGCTATTTCTTATATTTATTGACCCTTACAAGTGTAAATGTAGAGTAGAGGCAATATGATGGTTTAACATCACTTTAGGCACGTTTTCCCCATAAGAATAACATGGTGAGCTTTTTTTGACCACTTTTTTAAAAATCCAGCTCTCGGCCTATACAAGCCTATATAAATGTTCAATACCATTGTATAACACTATTACTATTTCAAATCCACATCCATTCACAAAATCATCAACTTGACAGTGCGAGGTTTGTACGCGAACTCGGGCGCGCTCCCGGCTCATGGCGCACCTATGGTCAGGCTTCTTGCTCCTGACTCATGGTCAGTCTTCTCGTCTCTAGTGGCAAATACTGATTAAGTCTTGAGTGGGTGACCTCCCGTTGAAGTAATTTCTAATTAAAAATTTTGAAATTTATGTAAAAACTTCTTAATTTTTAGTTAAAAAATTTGAAAATTTCACAATTCCTGGTTAAAAATTTTTGAAAATTTCACAATTTCTGGTTAAAATTTTTGAAATTTTCGGAAAATCTATAAATAGAGGTGACATCAGCCCAAGTCCTCATTCCTAAACATGAAGCCGTCATGTCAACACTGCTCCGTGTCGCTCTCCACCAAAAGTAACCTGATTCGCCACTACAAGGTAATTCATCAAATGAATGTGAAACTGTGCAAGGTTTGTGATTTAATCTGTGATAATAATGTGGCTTTAAAATCACATATATTACAAAGTCACAAGACTTGTAATTTTTGTAAGAAAGATGTTGTTGGCCATTTTAGAAGACATATCAATTCTTGCAACAATTGTCCATACACAATGATAAAATTTGTTGGTGAATCAATTAGAGCTGAACTTGAAAATGCTCTCAAGTCTTGTCCTCTGCCAATAAAATGGACTTTAGTTAGGAGAGTTAAATTTATAAAATATTCAATGGATAAAAATGGAAAATTAGTTAATGAAAAAGAATGTATAGCGGATTTTAGAAGTCTAACTACCTTAATTATTGAGAAAAGACATTTAAAGCCTCAAATTAAAAATGCACTTTTAAAGATTGATGCATCCATTCACAAATATCAAGCCCAAGGCAGTGGTTGGATATATGACCATACTAAGTATTGGCAGCTGCATGTTTACAAGTATAAACCCCTAACTCCAAAGTCATATATCCCCACACCAGAGAGTATTCAATCAAAACATGCAGTTCTAAATATAAGAAATTTTGACAATAAATGTTTCCTTTGGTCGATATTAGCAGCTTTATATCCAAGGAATTGTATCAATGAAAATGCTAATAGAGTCTCTAATTATGTACCCTATGAAAGTCAGTTAAATATGACAAATATAAAATATCCCGTAAAAATATCTGATATTGATAAATTTGAAACACAAAATAATATAAGTGTTAATGTATTTGGAGTTGAAGACCAGAAATGTGTATATCCATTAAGAACAACCAAACTGAATAGTAATACCCATGTAGATTTATTATTATTACAAGAAGGTCGTAAATCACATTATTGTTTAATTCGTAATTTTGATAAGTTAATGTTCCATTGTACAAAAGATAAAAATAAGAAGCATTTTTGCAAGCTGTGTTTGCAACATTTTTACACCAATGATAAATTAGAACGTCATATAACATATTGTAAGAATTTTGATGCGCAAAGAGTGGAAATGTCTAAACTAGATATATTACAATTTAAAAATTATAAATATCAAATTAAAGCTCCATATGTAATTTATGCTGATTTTGAATGCTTTATAAACTCCAATATACATATTCCATCGGGTTTTGCATTTGTCATAGTAAAAGATTCAAAAATTATTTCTGAAGAGTTGTACAGTGGTATAAATGTTATGGATGTGTTTTTCGAAAGGCTATTTGAGACTTATGATTATATTAAAAATCAAATGGCAATATACATTCCCCTAGTAATGACTCCTGAGCAAGAGGTATCTTTCCAAAACTCAACACACTGTCACATTTGTGAAAAGCCCCTATATTTTGATAGGGTGAGAGATCATTGCCATTCCTCTGGGCAATACCGTGGAGCTGCCCACAATGATTGTAATTTAAACTATAAAGTAACAAAGAAAATCCCAATATTCTTCCATAACTTGAAAAATTACGATGGACATTTAATAATGCAACACTTGGGAAAGTTTAATAAACATAAATTAAATTGTATAGCTAAAGATATGGAAAAATATATATCATTCTCTGTTGATGATTTGATATTTTTAGATTCCTATAACTTTCTGTCCCTTCCATTATACAAATTAGCTTCCAATTTAAATACATTTAGATTCATAGACAATCCACTACTACAACGTAAAGGCGTATTTCCATATGAATATATGACGGGACCAGATAAGTTCGCAGAGTCTCTACCTCCAATTGAAAAATTTTACAGTACTTTAACTAAAGAACATATCTCTCCCATTGAATATGAACATGCTAAAAATGTCTGGACCCATTTTAATATAAATAATTTACAAGAATATCATGATTTATATCTTAAAACAGATGTATTGCTACTGGCTGATGTGTTTGAGACATTTAGAGACCTGTGTTTAAAGGATTACAAACTGGACCCCGTACATATGTATTCACTTCCTGGATTAACATGGGAGGCCTGTCTTAAAATGACTGGTATAAAATTACAACTATTTCAAGATATTGACATGCATTTGTTCATAGAAAGTGCGATTAGAGGAGGAGTCAGTATGATTTCCACACGTTACGCTAAAGCCAATAATAGATATATGGGTGAACACTATGACCCCAATCAAGAGAGTGTGTATTTAATATATTTAGACTGTAACTCGCTATACTCTACAGCAATGTGTGAGCCACTGCCCGTGGATGGATTTCGTTGGACAAATGAGATAGACTACAAATATAATCAAAATGATGAGTTTGGATACATTTTAGAAGTTGATTTAAAATATGATAAAAGCTTACATGATTTACATAACGACTATCCATTAGCACCAGAGAAAATGAATGGCAAATTAATACCTAATTTAAATGACAAAACTAAATATATTTTACATTACAAAGCATTACAAAAATATGAGGAATTGGGTTTGATTGTTACAAAATACCACAGAATTTTAAAATTTAGACAGTATAAATGGCTTGCGCCCTATATTAATTTTAATATTGAAAAACGAAAATGGGCTAAAAATGATTTCGAAAAAGACTTTTACAAATTGTTAAATAATAGTCTCTTTGGTCGAACAATTATGAATCAACGAAAGTTTCGTGACATTTATCTCAAGGATGAGTCACTATTAACAAAATATGTCACTAATCCAAGGTTTGACTGTAGCAAAAAGTTCGATAACAATTTACATGCTATACATTTAAATAAATTAGTTGTAAAGTTTAATAAACCTATATATTTAGGAATGACAATTTTGGATATAAGTAAAGTAATAATGTATGATTTCCACTATAATTATATGTCAAAATTTAAGAACAAAAGATTTCTTATGACAGATACAGATTCTTTAATGTATTCTATAGTTACTCAGGACTTTTACAAGGAAATAGAATGTGACTTGCACTTTTTTGATACCTCTGGATATAGTAAAGACCATTTCTTATACTCTGATAAAAATAAAAAAGTCACTGCAAGTTTAAAGACGAATTAGATGGTCATATTATGTATGAATATTGTGGTTTAAGACCAAAGTTATATTCTTATATTCCTCTAAAATGGTTATATGAAGAAGACAAGCAAGCTTTAGAGGTGAAGAAAGCTAAAGGAGCTGATGGTGCTACAGTTAAACATCTCCTTAGACATCAACATTATTTGAACTGTCTTGCAACTGGGCAAGATTACTATGAGAATGTGACAAGAATTAAATCTACAAATCATCATCTTCAAACCTTGACCATGAACAAGAAAGTACTATCCTTTGACGATGACAAGAGGTTTATTCTTGAAGATGGCATTAATACTCTTGCGCTTGGTCATTATAAAATTGATCAAACATGAATTGTATGTGTAGATATAAAATAAATGCAAATGTTAAAAAACTCCAGTCTTTTATTTATTTACCCTTACCATCCTCTTGATAGAATTGGTCAAACATAAATCTATATTTACCATTATTCTTTGACCTTTCTTTGTCTATTACGAAAAAGCCATATTTAGTTTTATCCCAACATTGATGACAGAGATTTTTAAATTGGTCAAATGAAAAGTCATTACCAACATGATTGTGATATACATGTTTTAAATTTAAATCATCTTGTTTGAATAATATTAGGAAATTTACATTATCACGTAAATGTTTGTGTACTTTGCTGTAAGATTGACACAAGTAAAAACAGTTAATATTTTTATGTCGACCCATTGAGAAAAATTGTGTAATATTTGGACTATTTATGTCATCAAATACAACAACTGACTGTGATTTTACATCATTTGGTGTGATTTCACAGTCAGTAAACGTGTGTAATTTCACTTCATCACACAAACTAAATATGTCAATTATTTTTTTATATTTTTCTTGTTCTAAAGATTTAGATATTAAATATAAGTTTGTAAATTTTAATCCTTCCTTTCTTACAATTAAGTTATAAATTACAACCGTCTTCCCACTTCCACTTGGACCGCAAATAACACATCGAATATTGGTAGGAAATAGACCCAACTTCTTTGGTATATTTTCCTTAGTATGTACTATTTTAAATTTATGTTTTTGTTGAATAAAAGACATTTTTTATATAATAAAAATGGTAAAAAATGATAATAAGAAAACATGTAAAAAGGGCAAAGGTTTATTCCTAAAGCCATACAGGGGTCGAGGGTTATTGAATACTCTTATAAATAACCTTCCATTCCCACTTCACATACCATCATATCGGTACTGTGGACCTGGAACGAATATACGTGAGAATCTAGCTAAAAATGTACCTCCAAAAAATAAACTAGACTCTTATTGTAAAGAGCATGACATATTCTACATGAATAATCCCGATACCGCTTCTCGGAACAAAGCAGACATGAGATTAGCAGACTTAGCTTGGACTAGAGTTACGGCCAATGATGCAAATCTCGCTGAAAAAGCTGCTGCTTATGCCGTAACAAATTTGATGAAGGCAAAAGCAAAAATGGGAATGGGATTAAAATTTAATAAAAAAGATGGACAACTACCAGCTGTTAGAGGCCGCAAAAGACGTGCCTCACTTCAGGGGGGTGTACCTAAAAAACGAGCTAAAAAATCTAAAACCAAGAGTAAAAGAGTGCGGAATAGTTAATTTAGACAGTTCATCTGGCACACATTGGACAGCATATCGTAAAAATAAAGATATTGTAATTTATTTTGACCCATTTGGAATCCAACCTCCAAAAGAAGTAATTAAATATTTTGAGGGATATAAAATCTTCTATACAACCGATCAAATACAAGATTTAAATAGTTCTATTTGTGGAATTTTATGTTTATCATTCATAAAAAATTTTTGTTTATAAAAATGGATTCATTTACTATAACATTTTCGGGTACAGAGCCAGAGCTTAAGTCAGTGTTCTTTCCTCCCATAGAATTAAATGATGATTATGTAATTGGATTAGTAGATTTTCAAAGTTATAATTCTATATTTAATGTTAAAAAACCTCTAAATACTTTAACATATTATAAAGTAGAGAAAATGACATTACCAAAAGGAGATATCTCAGTTGATGATTTAAACCAGTTATTAGATGGTAAACATAAAGTTATAATAGATAAAAATGGAGAAGCATTAATTAATACCAAATCCAAACTTTTATTTAAAGGGCTTATTCCAAAATTAAATCAACTTAAGGGCAACAAATTAACCATTAGAGAAGGTGATGATGTTTTCTATTATGACCACAAAGCTCCAGTTACAATAGAAATTTCTGAAGGAACATATGAGGTGGTTGAGCTTACAAAGGAAATTCAAAAGCAAATCCCAGACTTTTTCCTTACAGCTAATAATAAAACTATGAAAGCAACATTACTTTCTAACCACGTGTTTGATTTTACAAAAACATGTTTAGGGTCTGTTTTATTGGGATTTAAAGGTGTTTCTACTCCTGGTGTTCAGTTTGAATCTACAAATAAAATAAACATTAATAATGTAAATGTGATTAGAGTAAAATGTAATATTGCAAACGGGTCCTATTTAAACGGAAACAAATCACACACCATACATAGCTTTTATCCAGAAGCTCCTCCTGGCTACAAAATTATCGAAGTTCCAAGAAATATTATATATTTTCCTGTAAATAAGAGAAGTTTAGATGTTGTCAGTATTACATTTGCCGATCAACACGACAAGGCAATTGACTTTAACGGAGAAGAAACTACAATTACTTGTCATATAAAAAAGATATGAGAATTTATAAGAATTTATCCATAAGTGTACAAAATGCTAGGTTCCTAAAGTCAATAGGACTAAAGTTAAAATTTTCTATTAATAAAAATGGAAGATTTTCTAGATATTACAGGGAAATCCCAATTCGACGATAGTGTGGTTAAAATTACAAATCACTCCTATGTTCCCCACAACACTTTGGCAATAAATAATTCTGATGAAATTCGAATATGTATTAATAATCAAGATTTGCTAACTCTCCCATGTAGGAGTTATCTGTATATTAAGGGAGAAATTGAAAATCATGATAAAGGTCATTTTATAAATAATGCATTTGCATTCTTATTTGATGAAATTAGATACGAAGTTGCAGGTAAAGAAATAGACATTGTAAGAAACCCAGGAATTTCTAGTCTTATGAAAATATTGAGCTCTTACAATAAAACTACTAAATTGTCAAATGTAGCATTTGATTCTGACACGAATTTAAAAGAGTTCCATAAAGGTGGCAAGTTCAGTACTTGTTTGCCATTAGAGTTGTTAATGGGTGTATTCGAGGATTTTAATAAGGTTTTAGTAAATGTCAAACAAGAATTGGTGTTGAAAAGATCCAAAAATGATTTGAATTGTATATTAACAACCACTAGTGCTCCAGCCAGTGGCACTGCTGATACAATTCCCAAAATTACACTTAACTCTATTCAATGGGTCATGCCACATGTGATACCATCAGATGAGGAGAAGTTACAATTACAAAAGATGTTATTGCAAAATAAAAATTTGCAAATTGCATTTAGAAGTTTAGAGTTGCATGAACTTCCATCATATCCCAATACCACAAGACATACATGGTCAGTAAAGACATCTTCAAGTTTGGAGAAGC
This sequence comes from Macrosteles quadrilineatus, assembly GCF_028750875.1. Lineage (NCBI taxonomy): Eukaryota > Metazoa > Arthropoda > Insecta > Hemiptera > Cicadellidae > Macrosteles > Macrosteles quadrilineatus. The sequence continues at coordinate 62,574,796 of NW_026542602.1, forward strand.
CTAGGTATATTATATTTGGTTTCCAAACAGCTAGGGATAATAGTGCACGAAAAAGAACTGATGAATTTGATCACTGTAAATTAAAAAATCTCAAAGTATTTCTAAACTCTGAATATTATCCTTATAGTGATTTAAATCTTGACTTTGAAAATGGAGATGTCTCTAAAGCTTATGAGATGTTTATGAGGTTTAGAGAGACTTACTATAATACTATCCCAGATCCTATGATTAGTAGGGCTGAGTTTATGAAGAAATATCCACTAATTATAATAGACTGTTCTAGACAGAATGAAACAGTGAAGGAAGGAATTGTTGATATTAAATTAGAGATTAAAACTGCAGACAATGTACCAGCAAATACATCTGCATATTGTTTGATAATACATGATAAAGTGTTTGAGTACAATCCTTTGTCAAATGAGATAAATAAAATGTAAATAAAAGATGAAAAACATTCAACAAGAATTGGTTGACTCTGCAAATCAAATACGAGAGAAATATAGAGCTTTAAAACGTGGCAAGTTTCTAGAGGCTGAAGAGAGGTTCCAAACATTCCAACCTTTAATAGAGCCATTACAAGAATTAAAAAAAATCACAGCTATTGGCAAAACAGAGAGGCCTCAAATGGAGATACTCCCAATGACTCCATCTAGAATATCAATGATACCAAGATTACAACCATTACAACCATTACAGCAATCCACTCCACAGAAATTAGATTTTGGTCTTTTAGCATCAGACTATTTAGGAAATTACCTCAGTAAAAGTAGTATGACAGACACTACATATGGTATTAGACGAGAAGCAAATAAATTTTTTATTGGAAATAAGGAAGTTGATATTGCCAATGATGATGTCACAGTTGCAAATAAAACCTACAAGGGGACAAAAGGCTTGTGGCAGTTGTTAACTTTAAAAGAACCTGAGGATTATACTCAGGTTGATTTGCAAAATTATAAAGAGATTTTGGAAGCCACAAATGGACATTTAAAGAGTTACAAAGATGGTGCACCAATTTCAAGTAATAGACATACTAAATATCTTAATATAATTAAACCTCTTTTTAAATCTGTCGGTGAAGGTTTGAGACAAGTGACTGGTAATAAAATAGACTATATTTATTGGGATGATCCTAATGAGCTTGTAGATAGGTTAAGACTTCTTTGGCTAAGTCGCCAAGCCGGTAACTCAGGAGTGGATAATGAAATAGATTCCATTATTGAGGAATTAAGAGAAAGTGGAATTATTTATTAAATAAAAATATGTTTATAGATAAATTTTATCGTTTATATAATCCATATAATAAGCCTACAGAACCCAGGGCTAGTCATGAACCTACTTTAAATTTAAAAGACGATAGTTGGAATTGTTTAAACCGTAAAATTGGTAATGTTAAAGATGGGGAGTTTGTAGATGATGTATCAACTTTGGGTCAGACATTAACTAGAAAAGGTGATGTATTTTTACAAGGTAAAACTAAATATGAGTTTTTAGAATCTAAGAATAAAAATTGGAATGCTAAAAAACAGAAAATTACTAATGTGGAAAAGGGTGAAAGTTTAGATGATGTGCCCACTTTACAACAGACTTTAATACGTAAAGACGGTGGTACATTTGTACAAGACAATAATAATTTTGAATTTTTAGAATCAGAAAATGGTGTTTGGAATGCTAAAAAACGGAAAATTACTAATGTGGAAAAGGGTGAAAGTTTAGATGATGTGCCCACTTTACAACAGACTTTAATACGAAAAGAAGATGGTAAATTTATACAAGATGATAATAATTATGAATTTTTAGAATCAGAGAATGGTGTTTGGAATGCTAAGAAACAGAAACTTAGCAATTTGATAGAAGGTACAGATAGTAAGGATGCTGTGAATGTTTCACAAGTTCCAAAAATGGAAGCAGGCTATTGGGATTTTAATAATAAAAGGTTAGTACGTGTAAAACCCGCCGTTGATGACACTGACTGTGTTACAAAAGAACAGACTATAACTTATGATAAAAAAGAAAAATGTTGGGATGCCAAAAAACAATTTATAAGGAATCTGCCAAAGGGGGAATATTTAGATGATATTTGTTTAATGTCACAAGCTATGTATTATGATGGATCAAAATTTGTATATGCAGGAAGAAAATTTAATTTGATGGAATACAATCCTGATTTATTAGTTGCCGACCCCACATCTTTGAGTGGATTTAAGTATATAGATAATAGACCATATATACCAGAAAACTATGTATTTAAAAGAATGGAAGATAATCTATTGATTGGGGCTAATGGTAATATATTTACAGTACAAGGAAAGAGTGATGTTATAAAAAATGAATGAAATTGCATACGAACTTCATAAGCCTGCAAGAAAGAATTTCATTAGAAGGTCTTTTAAAGTATTAGGTATAAACGAAACTGTACAAATAGATTTAATTGATATGCAAAACTATGCTAGAGAGAATTCTGGCAATAAATATATTTTAACTTTAATAGATACATTTTCTAAAAAAGCTTATGCTGCTCCACTAAAGAATAAGACGGGTTTGGTGGTTACAGAAGCCATTAAAACCATTCTACCAAAGGGGGTTAAAAACATTCAATCTGACAATGGAAAAGAATTTTTTAATCAATATTTTAGCAAACTAATGAAAAAATTAAATATTAATCACTATCACACTTTTTCTACAACTAAGGCTGCAATTGTGGAGAGGTTTCAGAGAACTTTAAAGAATTGGTTATATAGGGAATTTAGTGCTCAGGGAAGTTATAAATGGTTGGATTTACTTCCAAAGTTAATTCGAAAATATAATAATAAGGTGCATAGATCTATAGGAATGAAGCCTAACCAAGTGAATATTAAGAACAGTAAATATGTGCATGAGAGGTTGACTTCTAAAGTAGTGCAAGTTAAAAAGCCAAGATATAAGGTAGGTGATAGTGTAAGGATTTCCAAGTATAAACATGTTTTTAGTAAAGGTTATACTCCGAATTGGACAGGGGAACTATTTACAATAGCAGAAGTAAAGAATACAAAGCCTGTGACTTATACCTTGAAAGATGAAAATGGTAATATAATCAGGGGAGGCTTCTATACAGAGGAATTGTTAAAGACCAAATATAAAGACATGTATTTGATAGAAAAGGTTATTAGGAGAAAAGGTGATTTATTATATGTCAAATGGCTTGGGTTCCCAAGTAGCCAGAATTCATGGATTTCCACTAAGGATATCCAAGGGAGCACGCCATGAGCCGGGAGCGCGCCCGAGTTCGCGTACAAACCTCGCACTGTCAAGTTGATGATTTTGAGAATATACATGTGAATGGATGTGGATTTGAAATAGTAATAGTGTTATACAATGGTATTGAACATTTATATAGGCTTGTATAGGCCGAGAGCTGGATTTTTAAAAAAGTGGTCAAAAAAAGCTCACCATGTTATTCTTATGGGGAAAACGTGCCTAAAGTGATGTTAAACCATCATATTGCCTCTACTCTACATTTACACTTGTAAGGGTCAATAAATATAAGAAATAGCTTTTTTAGCTTAATATCGAATATATTTATGGGGAATAAGTAAGAAATAAGGTTTGACAATTTTATAGGGATATTTAGGCAAAAGATCAGGATTTTTGGTTTTAGTGGCCAAAAAATGATCCCATGTTATTTCTTATGGGAAAACGTGCCCCAAGTGACTTTAAACCCGTATATTATATCTACTATCATGGTCAACTCCAGAATGAACAGTTCCCATTCGAGGATTAACTCAGCTTGCTGCAGGACCACCACGGTCAAGTCAAGAATGAACGCTTCCCATTCCAGGAATAACCTAGGACAAATCCCATCCAACATGGTACAGGACCATATCGGCCAACTCCAGAACCAATTCTTCCCATTTCTGGAATAACTCAATCTGCTTCAGGATTACCTCTATAAAATACAATATAACCTAACGGACTTAGTCTTCCTCCTCTAGGATTACTCTGACTGTTTCAGGGTTGTCTCTGAGAGCTTCAGGAATACGTATAACAGCTTCAGGTTTACTTTTGCTCACTTCGTTATTAAATCTGGCCACCACAGAATTGCATCCACCATCTTTAGTATTACCTCAACCCTATAAAGGTTCCACTCTACCCATTCCAGTATTATTTTTACCTGTCAAATCAACTCGTTCAGTTTCAGTATCATCTCAACCGCTCCAGGATTAACTATCGTGTTATCCGTGAAGTGAGACATCCCGGATAACGGAATGGATAAATAACCGGAACAATAAATATGCGTGTTATTAATTCACTGTGAGCGAGTGAGCCGGACGAGTCTACATTGACTGATAGGCGGCGTTCGTTTCAACAGGTGAAAAATCAGCTGTGCGCATGCGCCGATTACAAAGGGGATTTATGATTGGCTCATTACCATCTGAGAACAACTCTCCGCGTATGTAAATAGCTCTGCGGCTGCGCGTGGGCGCGTTCTCACAGACCCAGACATACTTGTAGACTATGTTGGCGATGATTGGCTCATATCGGCTTAGTTTGTGTCTTAATATTTTGATTTGGGTTTGTGCGAAGTTTTTTCTCAATGCATTACTCGGACCCCAATAATTTATTATCAAATTATGTTTTGTACCTAAGCAAAATATGGTTCTAAACTTAATTGACTTTTAGAGAAATTCTTTTTTAATTATTTCCTTTTTTACGTATAGTTATTAAGACTTGAAATATATTTGGGACTGACTTCAAAATTATCCATTGTTGTCAACAAAATTTGGGTTTTTGAAATTCATAACAATAAAGAGCAATGAGGTCAAAAAACATAAAAAGCATTTAACAAATTAATGAGGGATTAGTCTTGTCTTATAGTCTTGGAGTAGATAGGTCATCTTCACTGATCAAGTGGAAGCGAGCTGATCAATCTGATGAAACTTGTGGTGCTACAGTTGAAGAAATCAATTTCAGGTGGCAGAGAGTTTCCCAGGGCTTGCATGCGAGCGATGGCGCTGTTCTGTTTGTAGAGCGTAGCATGGTAAGACCTAGCAAACTCCCTCGATCTGGTACCCCCTCCTGGGACGTGGAAACTAATCCGCTCAAGCAACTCCGGGCGGAGTATCTCTTATCATATCGTAGTATCATATCGTAGTATCATAACGTAGAGTGATACTAAAGTGCTAAGGCCTAAAAGTAAAATACCTAGTTAGTTAAGCCTATCCAATTAAACAAATAAAACTCAACTTATTTGTTTTTGCTGTGCCAATGATAATGCATTAAGCAAAACTATTAAGCAAATTCCACTTTCCTAATTTAAAATATTTATTTGCTTTTTTACATATAGTTGAATCAACACATCGATTCATCATGACACGGATACAACTGTTTGAAGCCAGAAGACAAAATATTACTACATCTATGGTGGCAGTGGAAAACAATAACAAACACCAATTAAAGATGACAATAGCTAGCCCACAAAACGAAAACATCCTAACGTAAAAGCAGAATTCCCAGCAATGTACACTGCACAGTTTATAGTATCGTACCTTTCGTACCGCATATTCTCCGTGGCTATAGCCTGAGTATAAATTTAATTAAACTATTTCCCTCTCCAGCAAGGCCGTAACTTGCGCGCTCGTGAGTTCCAAGTACCTTATGTAAACAAGTATATTCCGCAGACTCTTTGAGCGTATTAGTTATGGGCGGATATATCACGTTCGTTTATATAGGATCGCTAAAGGGATTGTAGTTGTTGCAGGTTTACACTTATGGGGATTGTGGATTGACTTGTAACTTCATAGTCTCAGTTAGTTCAATAAAATTAGTTTCAATCAAATTAGATTACATTTTGTCCAAAAAGTTGACTGAGTACATTGTTCTTAGAGTAGAAGGTTCTTGTTATTGAATTGTTGGTTAAAATAGTTTTTTTATTAGAATGTTTGGCAATTTGCTTTAATCATATTTAATAACAAATCTTGTAAGTAGAGTTGAGGCACAAAATGGTTAATACTAGGTTAATAAACTCAGTTATTTTTATCTAGTATTTTTATTTTTATTTTTGTTCGTGGGTATTATAAATTAGTAGTCAATGTGTATAGGGTGTTCTTTCCTTCCATAATTGAACAATATGAGACACTGGGTTGTTTTAAAATAAACGAATGGCACTCTACCATGGAAGGCCACAATGTACAATTTTCGTAACGTAAATAATAAAGCTTACTTCAACTTACTACAAGAAACTCTCTTGTCAAAGATGGTTGGAGAGCAAAATAATTGGTTAAAAACTTATGGTCAGCATTGGACAAAATCTATAACATAATGTGTACATGTAATATCTCATCCCTCAAGTAGGTTAATTTTCGTTTTGGGAATATTCTAGAAAACCATAGTTAATCTGTAGAAGCTACCAAATACCCAGTTGTTGCAAGGTAGAGTTTTCTCAATTTTTAACATCTTATTTAGTACAGTATGTTGATAATTTTAAAAGCCTTAAAAACCAATGGGGATACTTGTCTGATGGTATTAACTAGCTGAAAGGAAAATACAACTTATTTCTTAATGTACCCGTAAAGTATTGCATACTTTTATAGGAAGCCTTATGTTTCCAATCAAATTAATTCCACTATGACAATAATTATACGAAATAAATAAAGTTTTTTGTGTATATATACAATCAAATTGGTAAGCAAAATAATAAAAACGTTGTATTGTTAAGTTTATCTAAAAGAACGACTTATAAGGTAGCTGTACAACAATAACTCCTCAAATGAAACCTTCTCTCATTTCATTATAACAAACTCGGCCAACATAATCAACCAGCTGGTCGGACAATTGTGATCTGTTACAAAGGAGCCGAGTCATATCTGGCCGAACATCTAGAAAATAAAGCAGAAATGTGATTTACCGTGGAGACTTTAACGCCTGGACGGGACCAATGGCGCTCAATGGGCCCAAATTGCCCAACGCGACGCCCCGCTGTCCTGCACAAATCCACTTATAATCATAACGATTTATTGTCCGCTATACAAATTGTAGGAAAGATGTTAATCTATTGTGGTGTGGATCCTTCTGATTAGTCTTGATGTTCGATTTATCAGTTATCCGATGACTCGATAGGAATCAGTCATTCGTCACGGGAATAGCTGTGACTCACAGCCACAGCTGTTAGTCTCTGGTTGTTTAGGTGTGATGGTTTCATTAATTGATGTCTTGTTGAATTTGTGAGAAATTGAGAATGTTTGTACTAATGATTATGGATTTTTTCGATTGAAGGTGGAAAACAATTCGAATGAGTTTGCGAACCATTCGAATTCAACAATGAGAAGGTTGTTTGAGAGGTTTAAGTATTTTATGTATTCATATTCTAATTTACAATTTCATTCGGCTTAAAAAGACAAACATATAATTAATAAATGTATTTGTTTTCTTAACTACTAAAATTACAAAAATTCAGTGGTTCTTAGGGATTATACAATTATTGGAAAAAAAGTTGTTTATTTATTTATTTTTCCTTATGTATTAATTTATTTACCATACAAAGCAAATTTTCTTCTTTATTTTTGTTTTACCAACAAAACACATAGTTGGGGTCCTCTTAGTAGCTAACGAAAAATCACTCGTTAAGAATCATGCATTAAAATATATTTAGTTAGCCTATTCAAGTAGGCTACTAATTTCCATTTCTTGTGATCTTGTTTGGTCAGGGTAGCTTTTTTCTTTGTGTGCTGAAAGTTGTTCTAAGGTAAAACTGAAACGGGGTAGCGGATTTTTATCCCCCTGGAATTTTACCCCCTGGGCAAACGTGACGTCACAAACCAGGGGGTAAAATTCCGGCCGCGAACTTTTGAGTTTCGCGACATCAGCTCGATGGATTAAACGCGGAATTAAACATATATTTTCACGGTTGAATGTACGGCCCGGATTTTTACCCCCCGGAATTTTACCCCCGGAATTTTACCCCCCGGATTTTTACCCCCGGAATTTTATCCCCTGACCAGATATAAATTAGTGAGAATGATAAATTATCGTCATTCAGTTTTAATTTAATGGTAAAAATTTTATTATTAAGTAGCCTATCTTAATTTATATGTAACATTAACTAATCGAACAGGGTTTTAATACTAATTTTGAGATTCGAGTGTCAGGATTCGATCTTTGAAGCCAACTGTTGGTTAATATGATCAAAATAAAACAGCGAATTCTGTTTACTTAGTTGAGATTACAAAATAAATAAATAAAGATAGGCTACTAAATAATGAAATGTTTGCAATTAATAAAAAAAAAAGAAATAAAAAAATCAATCATTCAATTTCTAAAATCAGCCACGGGGTAAAATTCCGGGGGGTAAAATTCCGGGGGGTAAAATTCCGGGGGTAAAATTCCGGGGGGTAAAATTCCGGGGGTAAAAATCCGGCCCGTACATCTTCAGTTGCCTAAACGCTAGTTATATGGACAGGGGGTAAAATTCCGGTTTTTATCGCTAATCTAATTAATCACGCTCTGACTATTTTTATTAGACTTCCAAATCCGCGGGGGTAAAATTCCGGCCGCGAACAAACTTTTGGCCACTCAGGTTACTACGTCATAGTGACGTCAGCTTTGCCCAGGGGGTAAAATTCCAGGGGGATAAAATTCCGGCGACCCACTGAAACATCGTCATAGAAAATATATTATGGCTACTTCCAAACGGACTATTAAAAAAAAGTCTTCTCACATCCCTAATTAATTAATGCATGATTAATACTAATAATGTATTGTTTATCAAGTTACTAAACACAGAAGGATGTAAAATATCATGGTAGTAAGCAGTTAGTTTGAAGAACCTGCAAAACATAGGCTACATAAAACGCATACAGTTCTGGGCAAAAATGTTCTCACAAGTTGGGTTTCTTAGTTCTCACACAATCTTTCTCATAACCAACATAGTTTGCTAGCTGTAACACCTGTTTACACGGAAAAGCTGGTGTTTCGTCAGCAGTCGTTCCGCGACAAATACAGCAATACTCGTATACACGCAGAGGAGTCAACGTTAAGTGCAACGTGTATAGCAACAGGTAATGGAGGACAAGCATGCGACACTAGCCTATACTCTGTAATATGGTGCCTGTCTCCTGACCCACTATATACATGGGGGCCAAGAAGGACTGGGACAGTCCTAGACAAAAGGACAGGAGACAGGTTCCATCATACAGACTATAATATAAGGCATTGCGGACATTGCAGTATGTAATCTTGATATAAGTTGCCATATAGACCAAGAGACCACACTTTGATTGAACGTGAAGAACCCAAGAAAACTTGTTAAATACATTGTGTACATTGTGGTAGATATGTATAATGCATTTAATTTATATATTCTCACAAAACTTACCGATTTATCTGAGTTATAGAAAACCGCAAGGTTTGATCGAACTAAACTAAAAAAATAACACCTTCCATTAAATGTATGCATACACTTCTGGCAGACAGAACTATAATATTCATTATCAATCAATACAAAACTAACTTAATTTTAATGTGAGCAATTATTGTTGATTTTTAACCACCATATTAAGTAAAACATGAAAAATTAGCAAACATCTTCTCTCTATCCTCTTCATCTTCTCCCAAATACATTGGTCCTGGTCTTGCTCTAGCATAAGAAAACTCACCCTCATCTCTTGGTGGAAGACTATGGTAGACTGAGAATTTTGCTTTTTGAGAGTCATAACTCTCTGGCCCATAAATTTGTTTTGTGTCGATTTCTTCATTTTTCGGATCATGTTTTGGGAAATCGTGCGTACCTGTAGAGTCCGAGGGTTCCCCTGGGGTTTTTGATGGGTTTTTGGGGCCCTCCTCAGTTTTGAACCTCTTGTGCACTTTGTATGCTAAGAACATAGCAGCATAGGCTCCCAACCAAAACTTGGCTGCATTTGCCCTGCCCCGTTGAGTGGTGCCGTTGAACACTCTACGCAAGCCTTTCAAATTTGGATCGTCATAAGGGCCATCGTCCGCCCCCATTGTGAAAATAAACAATTAACACTCAATACAATTTTGTTGTCAATTTTTAAAATATGCAATTTAGTAGCCATGGATACTTACAATATATTCTGCTGGAAGATTGAAACATAAACTCACAAATGGAGTGATTCAATAGATTCTTAGATTTGCACGACAGAAATTTTGTTTCAGATTAGTTTTGAATCCTCGTACGACTTCCCATATATATATTTTCCTTCAATTGGGAACCAAACAATTAAAATATAAATAACCCTTTAAAGTATTAGAAAACTTACATTATTTTAAATTGACGAGGGTAAAAAGATTTGCCTAACACTTGCCTAAAACAGATTGTTACATATATGGCATAGCAAAACACCACCTAACTAATGTCTAAATATGCAACTTGTCTATGCTCTTTCTGCAAAAAATGTCATACTTATCTTTAGACTGGCCTTAAACGAATTACTGCACAGCTTAGTGTACCATGAAATAAAACTTTAAAAACATTTAACGCCATAGAAATGATATTTTCTCCTTAGACCTATGCTTTAGAAATTTGATGCAATAAATATACAGATAAATTATATGTGAAGTGATTGATAAGCTGCGTGTTGTACGAGGCTATCTTTAAACGTATCCATGGAAACAATTTTTCATGATTTAAATTTATTGTAGTTTGAAAAAAGATAGCCCAATGATCGGTGACAATTGCAGACGAATCAGGCTGATGCTAAGGAGGACCTTTAGCCCAGAGTCTTACAGAGGAAGGGGAAATATAGCAGCTGTTTGTTTGGCTGTCAACGTAGGTCTGGTATACATATTGTGGAACAGGTACAAAAGAAAATAAGAGGAAGAAATCTTAAACTGCTATGTTATAAAATATATGATTAATAAAGACTTCAAAGAGAATCTCAATTGCATTTCGACGGTTAAATACGTTCTACGCTGATTAGATTTCATCATAGTGATACTGAAAAAAATTTAATATTTTTTAGGATACGGTAGATTTTGAAATAATACCAACTTAAGCCTACTACAAGACGTCCCTTTAACGTGAAGTATAATACTTTTAGAATTACCTAACGATTAAAGAATTATGATAGTTTGGTTCAGAAAAAAAACTATCGTGTGGTTGGAAGCAGTTTAAATAAAAACTTAATGAATTCAAAACAAAGTCAGTTGTAGAATAATGTAATTAGTGTGTGAATGCATTTTCATACTTTAATAAAAAAAAATGGCAGCCTCTTTTACTTTGCATGTCTCCCCATAGGCCACAGAGTGCATGGAACATATCCAGCAAAGAAAGGGATGAGCAGGTAAAGTACAAGGATGAACTGTACTGATGCTAATTCGGGTCGCCGGAAGACTGTCCCCCGGAAAACTACCCCCCCCATTGAGGTTCCTACGTCATATTGACGTGAGAGACCGGGGGGGCAGTTTTCCAGTCACGGACACTCAAATTTAGTTGTCAAACAGTTCTAATCTAACCTAACCTAACCAACCAAACTTGCTGTAACATTTCGAAAATCTGTTTTTTAATCACCACACGCCTTTTCTATTATCCAACTGAATTACTCTAATTAAAATTAAAATTACATAGCATGATTTGTCTAGGGGGGTAGTATTCCAGTCGTGGACACGGCTTCCATATTGGTTAGTTAGCAGATTTTGTGACGTCACGTTTCATCTGGGGGGGTAGTTTTCCGGGGGATAGTATTCCGCATCCCCGCTAATTCTTAGTACGCTTAATATACGTCTTATAGTGATATGTAAGAAAATAAGGAATAATTTAAAATACTGTAAAGCAGATAGCATGCTCGCTAATGCGACAGTTCAGGTTCATATAGTATATTGTACTGGTTAAGCCTTGCATGCAGAAGGACTGTATCACACCAACTTTACGGTATGTAGCTCAGAGAGCGTGGGAAAAGGCTGCATGTAGAATACAAGCTAGAAATAAGAAGTGTTTAGCTAAAGTTTCAGCACTGAAATATGTAAGCTTTGTACACTATTAAATTCTTGTAATTAGTTTTTTAGTTTAATTAATTTATTGCTAAAAAATTTACCATCATCAATAGGTACGTCTTATTAGGTTTTAAGGGTTTTAAATCTCTAAATTTTGGGTGTTTGCACTAAAATAGCATTTAGTACTTTATGTTAACTAAAGATGTAATTTTAAGTGTATATGTGGTTGTTAATCATATAGTTTTCAACTATTCTTTACCTCTTAAATATATTTTAGGGAGGGTACGGCAACTGTGTCATATTTAAACATTGCTGTACATTAAAATCTTGTTATGATAATGCTTGTTATTCTTAATGTTTTTACCTTGTTGGTCATAAAGCTTTTAAAGTATACATAGAAAAAGACATGGAAATTTTCATTTTATTCGAGAAAAAAGTGCATAAACAATGCACACTTTAATCGTTAATGATAATAGGGTAGTCATGTAATCTTTTTAAAAGCATACAATTTTACTAGCTAGCCTATTTTTACTATAAAAAACATAAATAACAATGCTATGCTTAAAGAAATAAAGTAGTCATTGTATTCCTATTTACTACAAGAATTCCTTTCCATGAGATATTGTTTTACCTTTTTCCTAAGCGTTTTGCATCCAAACTTGAACTTTACTGCTTTTTTAGGAAGACTATTACAGAAGAGGGGCCAGAAAAGTTTGCATCCTACCAGAGAACGTCAGACGATGACATGGAGTACGAAGATCTCCTCCATGCCTAGTGAGATATATGACATTGACCAACCCATAGAATATATTTCGGTGGTTCACTGCCGACAATTTGTAATCCCATTTGATTATGAATTATAGTAGAAAGAGATTGATTTTAAATCATATTCTAAATACCCCAATGGCATCTCATATAATTTATTGTATATGAAAAAGATGACATTCACATACAATATTTGAAGACTATCTATACTGCAGCCACAATCTTAATCACCACCAATTATAACTTGCTAACTATCACATCTCTAAAGTATCAAATTCACTTCCAGCAAAACCACCTCCCATATGACAAGTATAAGTTCCCGGCGGTGGCGCGGTGCCACACAGAGTAACAACATAACATATCCAGCTGTATTACTGCCTTACTCTATGGCGGGCTACTTGCTGTACATGCTTACACTTAATTACACGGATAGCTCGTAAGTCGCTGACGATTACATATTTTCACTCCATCCACCGTCCGTGAGTTTCGCATGTTATGATGGCAGTCGCCGCGTATGAGGAGCGCGTAGTAAACAAGGTTAAGTAGCTCATACGTTGTTGAGACGTACTAAATATGTTTAGGATATGTATTATATACGTTGCGAGCTCGCGTACTATGAGTGTAATATCAGCAATGTTGTAGTAATGTGTTATTTGTGTTATTATGTTTTAACCGTGCTCTACAATAGAATACGAGCAGCTGTGGGTTGGATACTCTTAAGTTGATACAACGCAGCTAGTAAGCTTATGGTTATTGGATTTTACTCTTTTGTGGCATAATTATTGAATAAATAAACTTATATGAAACTTAAGCAAATATTCTTTAAAATATGCTAATACTTACGCTTGATTTGTGGCAACCATTTTTGTGCCAGCTTACAGTAAAACGCGTAACAATAAAACAAGTATAAACATAGGCTAGTAATTAATATATAATTTTATTGTAATTAAAAATATAATTAATTTTTACAACTTAATGATGTAACTGTGTAAAAGACTGAAAAAAAGCCACACGTAAGAAGATTTTTTCTGAGGACGATAGGCTCTAGCCAGAGATCGTTGTCACCATTACTTCAGGCTAGGCCTTGAGGGGCATTATCACTTAGATAAAATCCATATGTGATTGGTAGGATTTGAACCAGGGACCCCAGGGGCTGAAGTCCTACGCATGACCACTATACCAGCTCACTCCCCGGAATAGAAGGTAGACCACTAAGGGGATTTTAAGTAGAGAACAAGATGTAATCCATTCAATATACATGATTTATTTTATCACAAAAATGATCCCATGGATTGTGGACTAAATGCATATTATAAAGGACTCGCCAAAAAGAATTAAATATGCTGTACTTTGATGTTGTGTCAATGAGTTTAATCTACCTAAAACACTTTTATATTGCTAGCTCTTGCTAGAGTGTAACAGTATGTAACCAGTGTAGATATTATAAAAAATAAAAATTTATATTTTAAGAGGACACGCATTTTGGCGTTCCTAATTTAAGACTAACTTATATCATTGACATTTAAATAATTTGTTTATTATTTCTAGCGTGGAATGAATGTTTTTTTTTAACCCCATGAAAACTTTAAAACTTTTATAATTATTTAATGTGATATTATAGCCTATTCTAAACGAATATTTTTAATTATTTGTAAACTAAGGAAAGATTAGATAATATACCATAAAAATACGGTCAAACTAAAATTAAGAAATTAGTCTCTCAAGAAATATCTCCTACTATCCGTGTGATTCAAGGAAGCAAACTTTTTACTATATTTATTTGGATGTTTTTGAACCAGTTCCACTTGACGTGCACACATCAACAGACTAGACATATGGTAACTGGTTTGGCGTTTGAGTGAGTTAAACTCCTCTTGGTTGATATAAGACACGTCCTGCTACATAAGCTAGTTCCTACACCCCCTGAGGTTATGAGATATACCCAGTACCAGGCTACTATGAGGATGTACGATGTTGAACGGAATGACGTCAGGGCTCATCTTTTGACAAGATTCTAAACAGCTGTTTGAGACATATCATTTGCTAGTGCATATTGGACCAAACCTCAACAACCAAATTTAATGCTATTTTGACTCGATATTGTTCAGTGCAGTCCCCCTAATTTACGGAAAAAGAAACAGAATTTTTGGGGAGTGGTTAGGGATGGGGAAGGGGGATTTAAAGTTTTGGTAGTTTTTATGAGTTATATTGTTCAACCGCAAAAAGAACTAACAAAATTAATTTATGATACATTACAAAAAAGAATCGTGTTCTTCAATCTACTAAAGTGAACGATTGCAGGGTTAAAAAAGGTTAATAAGTGGCATTTTCAAATGAGAGAAGACATATAAGGCTAGGACATGGTGTTAAGGTAAGTATTTCCAAAACATGCAAATTGAAAGTTGTTAACTAATTTCTTCTACTCATGTATAATCATCATTTGATTACTGTTAACGATGTGACTAAATATTATGAAAGTATTTATAATATTTTTATCTTACAATACACACCTCTAATTTTATTTTTAAGTTTCTTGATTAAAAAAAGAATATATTTTGTTACTCAAATTTCTACTTGAAATTTATTTTCTTTATTGTGCTTTTGATGGACTACATTAGCTAAATCTGGTCAAAACTAAGATTTTGACCTAAGTTAACTTCTAGGTTTTGATTTATTTGAAAAAAAAATTGTTAGTTTTTTTTATTTATTAGTTTAACTAATGAATTTTACGTTAGCAGTCGTAGAGCTCCACGAAAATAGATGTAATTATGGGCCCACGCACGAAAAATGAAGTTTTCCTGTATCCTTTTATTATTAAATAATCATACCTTTTATGCTGTTTTTTAGCCTATGGTTTCGTGCGTTGACTAACAAATTCATTTAGGAGGTAAAGAAAATATACAAAAATATTTTTTTCATATTCATTAGCCATTTCAAATTTGTAAAAAATAAAGTATAACCTATTATGTTAACATATTTAAAATAGTATAAAGGTAATTATGACATCATAAATCACGTGTAAGACACCGTTAAAAGACAAAAAGTAGGCTTTTGGCTGCAATAAGATATTTTATCTCTCCAAGGTAAAGAATGCCGGGCAGATTTGCACTCTATAAATTAACCGAGCTGCAATCTGACCTGGGATCTAGATCGGACGTCTGTAAGATTAGTGGGTTCGCACTTCACGCGCAGATAGCATCAGGTGATATTTAAATTTTAATTAGCTCAAAGCAAATGCAAGCCAGATGTATAATCTTTGCAGAGCGTTAGGACTAATTTTTCGTAAAATCTTATCTTTATAGAATTAACATTACAAAATAATACAATAATTACTTTATTTTTAAGCAAGAGCAAGAAGATGCTAGTACAGTATATTATAATTATTTTGTTAGATGCGTATCCCGTCTTTTCATAAATCCCTTAGATTAAATGAATTTAAAAAAATTATTTGAAATTGAAAATTAAGTAATAAATTAAATTGATTGCATATGTAAAAGGGTTTTCATAAAAATATGTTATAAATTGAAAAGCTTATTCCAAATTGAATAAGCTATATAGTTTTTGATTTATTTTTTAGTAAATTTTTTTTTAATAAAGATTCAGCAGGTTTTACCTAATTAGAAATATGTTCTTCCATTTAATCTATAATAATCATAGCATTTATAAAATTAGGCCTTTTGTGACGGCATCATAAAGAAAAAATTTAATTTAGCTATACAACTGTAAAGTTCTTAGCTGAAAAATACGTGGAAATTCCTCCATCTTGAATTCAATAAATTATTTAAATCATAAGAAAAAATTTAAAAAATTAACCATAAACTGATTTCAGTAAAGCCAACCTAAAATAACTGAACTGATTATTAACCTTCAAAATAGATCCGTGTAACGTTGTTTAATGATAGGTTGCCAAGCATTCTCAAAGATATGCTTAATGATCTACCAATAATCTATTTACAGTGTATTTTTGTTGTACTATATTCTACAAGACTGTTTAAAATTTACCTCGCATATTCATAGAGAACACCAGCAATATCACTAAGCCAAGTGAGGTAGCCCATTATGGCGAATACGCCCACTTTGGTTCCTGATGACTTTTGAGATACCCTCCTCCCCCTCCCCAGACACCACAAATTGTCAGATCTCGTGGTCCCGTAAACCTTCCCAACTGCCTTGTAAACAGTTCAGATTAAAATCCGAAAAGTGAAAAGAGCATGGCAACGTCAGAGCGATATCTGATCAACGGCGTACGTGGGTTGGAGTGGATCGCCGCTTTCTGGGGTTTGTAGTGGTTTTCTGGGGGCTTACAATGGTTTCTGGGGGGCTTACAATGGTTTCTGGGGGGTTTACAATGGTTTCTGGGGGGTTTACAATGGTTTTCTGGGGGTTTACAATGGTTTCAAAGTGATGCAAAATGATTGTGAGTAGCTAAACTACGGTAATGATGTGCAGTTTGTTTATAAATATTTTTACTTGCTCCCTATATACATTTTTTGGTACTTTGGTATTTTACCGACCACAACTAATAATTATAACCTAACCTAACCTAACCTAAGGATGGCCTATATTTAGGTTAGGTTAGGTTAGGAATATTTTGTTATTTAAACTAATAAAATCTTATTTGGAAGTCGATATTGGTAAGCATAATGCAAAAGTAACCATCGTTTATAGAGAATTGTTTTTGTAGTTTTCTAGTTTGAGTTATGAGTGGAAATACTCATTTTTGGCCCAACTAAGCCATAAAATGTAGTTTTCTTAGTAATTTCTGACTGTTTGTGTGTTTTGTGTATGTGTATGTTTGCGGATGAGAACAGATCAACATGTTGCCCATTGCCATGTGAACAGAGCTACCCCATTGCCCAATGTTAATGTAATTTGGCATTTGGAAAAATTCTTTTAATCTCCGTAATATTTTAAAATTTTTCGAAGTTTTTACCTAAAACATCCATTGTTATGCCTATCAGGGATAAAAAGATTATTACAAAACGGCTCAGATGATTTTGATTAAAATTATGTATGTTATAGTCCTGTTTAATTCTAAACAAACAGTTGAACAACCGCCATTTCTGTAAAAACTTTTAAGATTTTCCCCATAAAACATCATGGTTACTCCCAACGTTTGCTCATGAAAAGGGTTGTTGACAAGATAATGGGATAAATTATGTATCACATGGCTGATACAGTTTATTTGCTTTAATTATTTATGTCAATTTAATGTGTTAAGAGTGATATTCCTTTTCACATGTTCATTATTATGATACTTATGGAAAACTCATTTAACTTTGATACATTTAAGTTTATTAGTACACATACTATATTAATCAAAACTGTACTATGAACATATATTATGCAAAAAGGGAAAATCGATTACGAACTTTAACACTAACATAAATATTTTGAGTTATACGACTTAAAATGATAGGCTACTACCCGTTTTTACAACATTTAAAAAACAATGTCACTCATTTTTTTCACAAACTCCCTTTGATTAATGTTTAGCTTTATTTGGAAAGTCCTAATAAAAAAATGTAATCCTTGAACCAGCGACATGTAAATATATCGGCAACAATTAATAATAATTATGGCATTTCATAAAAGTGATGAAATGGAAATAGGTAAAATGCAAACAACGCAACACAAACAAGAATCCTTCATCAGTTCTAATCGGAGTAGAGAGATGAACTGATTTTTTTATCTAACCAATAAAATGTTCACCCTATTTAAATGTGTTATTACTACATACTTTTCATTTACATTTCTATATCAAATCAGAGTTGAGTCACAGTCTACTTATCACTGTCCCACTATTTTTAACGCCTCATCTTTTGCAAAATTAACTTACAACAGCATTTTACGAGTAGAACATTCCCAAACTAGCAGAGAGCCGAAGGAACAACTGCGACCCGTTGTAACTGGATCATAAATATTTTGGCTGAAAATACAACAAAAGCAGTTTAGTAAGATGGTGGAGAGTTATTGAAATAAGAGTTCGTAATATTCGTCGCAGCAGGGTTCTGGTCATTAAAAGAAATTGCCCCTTAAAATGTCAGCCCCTAATATCTTAACCGGGGCAAGCGGGCATTTGCCCCTAGTAATGGGACTGCTTTTGGGAATTCGGAATCGTGAAATGATTCTTCGGCGCTGGTAAATATGACAATGTTATTGCAGCCGTTAAGTAACTGGCTGTAAGATTAGATCATTTAAGGGTTACATTTTTCCCTTACCTAGCATACAGGGTTACATTTCACTATTCTGGGTACTTTTCAGATTAAAATTATTGCACAATTTTACAAACTAAATACTTTTACTCGTGTAATTTTTTGACTCATGTTAAGCAAATAATGCTTCAGAACATCATTCGACTAGAACTAGGAGTTTCATTTATATGTACAAGTTGCAGACAGTCTTTGAATAAAAATTTACTTTATGCATTTGAGGAACCAATAGAGTGTATTGATGTAAATTTTATTTTTTGTCAAATACGCCTAATTTTTAACAAAGTTAAACTGAAAGAACATCTAATTGTACTATAGAATTTGTTATTTAGCATCAACTATTAAAGTGACAAAAAACTAAGGGGAAATTGAACCTGAGATTATAGTACACTCTGTGAATGCCTTATTGAAAAAGTTCTTTTTAAAATAAAAAATTACGATGAATGGTCAATACCATCGTTGAATATATCGATGTCCCATTTAGACGGCGTTAAGTATAAATTGACATAAAACATATTTTGCCTTTCGTCTATCTCCAAGACATATGTTTCGACATTTAAATATTTTTTTTTTGTCTGGCTCCAACACATGTTTAGAGATATTAGAATATTAACATGTGCCTTTTGATTATTGTTGGTTTTGTTTATCTTGTGTGTTTATGTTGAAGAAATATATTTATAAAAACAATATTGTACTTAATTAATTTGATCTTGATATTTTTTGGTGTTTTTTTTTTCAAAGTACTTAACAAGGTCTTTCTCTCTTTTCACTATATCTGTTCTCAATAACTATAAATTTGAAACCTCAAGATTTATGCAAAGGAGAAAATATTTGAAGGTAAAATATTTTCCTAAACACATATCATTTCGTACTACTCAAGTCTGGTGCTAAATTCTATTCACACATCTATTATTGTTTCCTCTCGAATCATTTCAGCTAACTACCTCATTATCCAAATGCTAATGCTATTACTTAAGACAATTAAAACTTGTTATTCATTGTGACCCTTGGATGGAATATAATTGATAAAATACAAGGATTACCTTATCCAACCACAGCTGCTAGTATAACAATTGGTGGGACGGAGTTATAAGGAACGAAACTAGTTGTCATACCAGCAACTGTGGTTGGGTAAGGTAATCCTTTTATTTTATCAATAATTAAAACCTCAAGCACCTTTAAGTGGTTTTGAGAACTGGTAAATATCAATATCATCACATAAAAATAAACATTATCAATATCCGATCAAAAATAATTATTTTTGTACTTTTATACTTTTCATATCACTACTATTGATACAACCTCGCTTGTAGGACCAGAAACGGTTACATATACCACTTTACAAAATGCATTATTACAAAACGCGTTGACGGTAGATCCGCTTTTCTATTCTCTGAGGTTCAGACCATGTAAAGAAGACATGAGATCTTCCAACACTTCAACACCGAGATCTGGCATCTTGTAATTGAATTCACCTACGTCAAGACCTCGCACGACGGGCCTTTCCGGTTGAATTATTAATTCAAAACACTCTCTTTCCTTGCCGGCGTGTCATATGCTATCTGAAATTTATTTCGTTTTTAGCATCTCTGGGTTTCTTTTAATTGTACAGCAAATATAGATGCTTTAAGAGCAATTATTTTTTGCTTTCATGATTTCGTAAGCAGAAAAACGTTGTTAAGTTTTCATTATTTTTATTCAGATGGTTTGTTAAGTTACAACATTGGAGAATCTTTTTTAAAGAAGTTGCTACCAACATAATTAGCTTTCTTACCTAAGACGAAAGGTTCATTTCATTTTCAGAAAAAATATTTTAAGGAGTTACGATACCAGTTCCATAAAGGAATTCCATGTTGAGTGTAATGTGTATGGTTTACCCCTGTTACTCAGTGACTATGATGGACTTATGATACCGTAGAGACTTGGCTCTGTAATGATCCCGCAATCATTAACATCAATTATCAATTATATAAATTATTTAAGATGGAGACACCACTATGTGCGTATTTTAATACAAATGTCCCAAATGTGAGTGCAGGATGAGTGACACGATCTTGTAGTCTTGCTAGTGACTAGGGCCGACATATTCCTTAGACACAGCTTTTAATTTAATAGCCCATACAGCTAATGGCAACTAAGAGACCTACATATAGTGGAATCCGAACCACATTTTTGCCTTGGTATTAACTAATATATTGTATTTTTTGACGAGGGCATACGTAGAATGGTTTACATCTTTGTCTCTACCTTATACCTTAGTGGTTTACCCTCCAATCTTTCAGGGAGGAAGCTGGTCTATCAGTAAAGTGTGTGCCTTTGGTTCCTGAGATCCCGGGTTCAAATCCGGCCATACCGATGAAATTTATTTAAGTGATAATGCCGCAACCCCTAGATACAGCCTTAAAGTGGAAAACTATCTCGAGCCAGATCCTAGTGTCCTATGACAAAAATGTAATTTACACATATTTTCATCCAGGAGCCCAACATCTCTGGAGGTCTCGACAGCATTACGACCCCATGAACGCCAACTGCAACAGGTGAGCGGTCCCGCGTTATGGTTGTTGGATAAAAACACAGCTAATTAAATGACCTTAAAATTATTCCGTGTCAAATCAGAAACGAGCCTCAGCGGCGCAGCGCATGTGTGGATTGCCATTTCACATTCTGCCCCCCGCAGTGTCCGCTATCACCAATCCGTTATCGCCACGTCTCACATTTCCCGGTAACGCACGCGTTATCATCCATGGGTATTACACACTCAACGGCGAGTTTTACAGCTGACCATTCGACCATTGGCACCGGTTACAGTGTTTACTCCAACTCAGCACGAAGGAGTTTGTTGGGGGATTGAAATGAGATTTAGCAAAATTTTCAATAGTTGGAAAGATATAACTAGAACCAATGGGTAAGCTTAGTGACTTTGAGATAGAAAATAATAGGTTCGATCCCCGAAGTAAGATGAAAATCCAAAAGTGCTTGAATTTCGTTGGAAAAATTAAATGATTTTCACCCTGAGTTTCAAAAGCCTTAGCAAATGTTTGTTGAAAAGTCAAGTCAGTACCTTTCATTAAATATTTTTTTTCTATCGAAATCTTTGCAGCTTTTCCTTGCAATGTGATTGCACTGATCAAATATCTTTGCAACAGCAACGTTTAGTTGTCTTTGTGAATTTGCTACTAATAACTATGACTAAATAGACATACTACTAGGAGAAGTAACAGTTCTTCAATTATAATTCATAGCTGATAGAAATCCTTATCAACCCTATCAACATTTCAATATCCAACAGCATGTATAATTTACCAACAAACTACTGAGAAAAAAAAGGTTACCCACTAACTGGAAACTAAAAACTTCTTTAAAATAATGCTGTGTCTAAACCTAACAGAAACAGTACCAAATGAACGTTAAATGTTGAAAACCCATGTGATAATCCACCAATCCCACCTTTTCCACCATATTGAACCATAAACACACTCAGAGGTCATTCATCGAGTTAGCATTACAAACGCTCATCTAGTGTCTCCACATTATTTGCTCTAACACAAGGGATCATCATATTCCTAACAGTATTCGTTAGCCTCGACTGATATAAATCACATAGCCATTGGTTCGCAGCGTTTCCCTCGTAAAGTCTTTGGTTTGATGAAAGTTTACGAGGGGGGCTTCGCCACGGGGGGTTGTGGGGAAATAGTACCAATTACAACACCTATAGGTGTCCGGGCAAAGTTTGTTGTTCGTGGGATATAGTCGTTTACGTAGGGCTACGGTGACACAGTTTTGATTTTCGTAAAAAGTCCAACTTTTAGAAGACCTTTTATAAAATCTGTTAGCAATGCTCACAGGGTTGTTAATAGTCAGCGATTTGCTTTTACGCTTACCATTGTAAGCGTAAAGATAATAATAAGATTTACTAAATAGTCCAGTCGGCAGGTAGTTTTAGATGGTAAGGGTAGAAAGATAATGAAACTCGGGGATGTTGTTCAGGGATAATTAATCAACTTTTTCCCAAGTTTTGGACCTCGAGGACCCTGCAAAAATTTAGGGTGGAAGAAAACTTCAAAATCTTTGACACTTTAGACTTTTCCCTCAATTACTTTTTTCCCTTACTTCCTACCGAATAAGCATTCCTTACAATTTTCAGAGCGTTCGATTTCCTACAATTTTACTGTTCAAAAAATTGTATAGGTTAATTTGTTACCAATAAATCGTATTATTGGATCTTTTGTAAGAGAGATAAAATCCACCTTAGTGGCCAAAAAATATGAATGAAATGTGTAACACGTTATGATGAGTACTATATTCAACCATCATTCACATAAAATAATCTGTACATTAAAATGTATGTTTTGTTTAGAAAATTTTGAACATTCTAGTACAATATAAGTCATATTACTCTTTGTCCAATTAGTCATACTTAAATAATTAGTATTCTTCTTTTTTAACTTTTTCATGAAAATTTCGAAGTCAGATGGACATTTAAAAAGTTAATTTAACACTTACCTTATAATTTTAAATCCATGAACAAAGAGGGAGCCTTCATTTACTATTTACAAACTAGGAAAAAAGAGGGGGCCTAGCGCACAACCTTGTGGTACTCCCATGACTCCACCTCAGATCAACATAGCATTACGTAATGAAATCGTAATAATACTAATGTTTGTCACAGTACTCTATGTACTCCGTGTATCCTAACCCACATAGCATTGTAACCCTCAACTCCGCTCCTCGGTCGGTATTGTCTCCTATAATTGAACATCTAGTTGTAACTCCCACTTCGTCCGTTCCTCTCTAAGTCGCCGTCATTCATCCTCAAGATTGTTCTGAGATTACTCGGTTTTTCAGTTCAAGGCAGAGTGTAGGCAGTTTCAAAGTGGGAGCTGATAAATTGTATCTTTTCTTGGTTTTATGAGTTTTTTTCTTGTAAGATATTGAAAAATGTACTAATCATTTTTTTTTGAAATAGTTATCTCGTGTACGAAATGTATTTGTATTTTCATTGGTGTTTGAGGTCATTAACCATAGGTTAATTAAGGTTACTCGCCGAAAATTATGCACTTATGGTGAAATAGGCCAATAAATATCAATAGAATAAGAGGTAAGTATTCAAAATAAATTAGTACAAAAATAAACAGAGCTCAGTCCCCAAAGCTGTAAGTGTTATACAGGGTGGCGCAGATGGATCGGGTGGTTTTAAAATACTTGTCAAACTGTCAATTTTAAAGGTATTGGGTTGAAATAAAGTGCAAAACGTGTAGTTACAATGGAAGTTTATTGAAAAAAATAGTTCGTTGTGAATTGCAGCCTTCAACTTCTGTATGGTCCGGGGATTGTTCATGTAGACCCTTGCTTCAGGAGTTGAAGGTTGCAATTCACAACGAAATCACATCAATTCCTGGTGATGTGCTTGAGCGAGCAATGCGGAACCTCAAGGACCAACTCCAAGAATGCGTCTCTCATGAAGGAAGGCATTTGATGGATGTAATTTTTAAAAACTAACTTAACTATTTTTTTTTCAATAAACTTCCATTGTAACTACACGTTTTGCACTTTATTTCAACCCAATACCTTTAAAATTGACAGTTTGACAAGTATTTTAAAACCACCCGATCCATCTGTGCCACCCTGTACATATTAAGGATTTTAAACTAGACACAATGCAAGTTGTCTGTTACGCATTGAATCAAAAAATGGTTAAATTAGCTGTGTCCGCCGGTCAATCATATTGTAATCCCTCACAGGAGATGAATTTCGGCGAATTATATCGTCATCAGTCCCAATATAAGCCATTGAACTTCCCCACTACGGGTGCCTCTTGAAGTTTGTGGACACGTACACAAAACTTATATTTACGAATGAAAACGATTAAAACAAATTACTCCGTGGTAGGCTTACTTTTAATAGAACAGCCACTCGTAAACACATGTCTCGTATACTTTTTTTACTGTCACGTTTTTTAGATTGGCAACACCGATTTGGAACAACAAACACAACAAAAATTACGTATTGAATATAGTCTTCATTCTTCGTTGTTGGTCAATGTATTTTCTGGGAGTAAACTCTTTTGGTATTGATGTTATTTTTAAACCCACTTTATTTTAATTAAAGGTATTTCCTTTAAGTTTTCCTTCACTACAGTTAATATTACTATTGTTATATTTTATATTGTAGTATTATTATTGTTATATGCTATTGTCATTATTCGTTCCTGTTGTTATTTATTATTGTTGCTATTGTAGTTTATGCTGTTGTTGTTTGTTGTTGTTGTTATTATTTTTGTTATCTTTGTTGGCTACACATTATTATTCAATGTTAATTATATCAAAGATTTATCATTGTTAGTCAACATTGCTCAGATTTTAGTTGTTGTTCTTGTTGTCTTGTCAAGTTCTCTCATTTAGTAGATTCTTAAGCCCCTTTGCATGTTTGGCTTGACCCTTAGTTATAGGAACATTGAGTAAGCATTATATAAAAAATAATTGTAAATTGGTTTGTTTGGACCGTTGAAAGCAAAATAAAATAAAATAAAATATTAATATTTAATGACAAATAGTTGAAGTAAAAGCAAACTGATTATGATTGTGGAAATTTCAAAAAATATTGAAAACTGATAAGCTACCAAATTCATTATACACATTACTTGTCACAAATCTAAACAAACATGTCCAAAAGAATAAAATACCTTACCGTCTGACTCACCGAAGGAGTGATCATTGAAGAGCGTTGTCTGTGGTCAGGGTCTTCGCCTACCACCGTCCCACCTCGGTTGATCCATTGGGTCTCACCAACTCACATCTTCCAGGGAAATCAACATCCATTTTTTGCCCCTGAGCTGTAACGTAGCTACAAAGTAGGCTTTACCTTCGTCAATCGGCTCAAAAGTTCCAGGAAAACATCTGTTAACAGAGTATCCAGTAAGTAAACGTCCAAACTCCAGGAAATTGTTAGGTCAAAATTAAAATGTTACCAAAACTTTTTATTAAGCAGATATTCACCATTTTGTCTTTTATACTTTAAAATCCTGATCTTTTAATCTTTCCAACTGATCTTTATAAAACGTAATATGCATTTTCAGGTAGAAGAAACCTATTTAGAAGAAAAATAAGTTGGCCCAATTTAAAATTTCTCAATGGCGGACATTTTGATTTTTGTAACAACAAAATCTTGATATTTTAAAAGTTGTTATCCCTTTTATACTTTGTAATGTCAAGTTGACTCTTGAGATACTAAGAGAAAAGCGTCACAGACAGCGTGTGAAACACACAGTTTTAATACTTTTCAATCATGTTGTTTACTGTAAAAGATGAGTCTATTTTATTTTACATGCAATATCTTTCGAACTAATACAACTTTGTCGTGAAACTAAACAAAACTTCTTAAACCCAGACTAAACTTAATTTTCTTGTACAAATAATAATCTCTTAATTATTATTGCAAATTTTTTGGTTTATAACATAATTGAGATTGTAACTGATCCTTGATCTGACCTTTAGTGACTCTTTAATTTGATATATGTTTTTACAAAATTTGTTACATTTTTAAGGTAGCATTGCTTGGAAAGTTAACCGATTTTCTAATGTAATTGGAAATTAAATTCTAACGATTACATTTTTTCCTCAGCTCATGCAATTATCAGCTTTACCAAAAGTAACAGTCAGTAGCGTAAAACAAAATATAGCAAGGCAGTAAAACAAACTGTTATTTTTCTCTCCACAGTTGATTTAAGTTATTATGTCGTTATCCTTGATGAAATATAACTACGCCGTTATATCGTATAACAGCATAATGTCTTATGTGGCAATATGCTATTCCAATGCTTTAATTATTGCATAAATAAATATTCAAAAGTACGTATTCTTATGCGATAGGACTTGTATTTGATACAGTAGTTAATGTATCAATATAGTCTGTAATTGTATAAAATTAATACTTAAGCTAATATGTTGTGAATTTCTTTGTATGACGTTTGTAAGACAAATACCTACTTATTGTTCTTACTGGTTACATTATTTTCGCACTTTCAATCAAATTGACCTATTAGTAACTGGTATTTTAGACATGCATACCAATGCACTTAAAATGTGTTATTTTTTAGTGTTGTGTATCTCATATATTATATTTATTCTGGTATGTTTATTTCGTGATTGAATGTTATCAACGCTATTCTTGGTTAGTCGGTTGCTCATCACTAAATTAACATTACAAAATTAACGATTGCTAAAAAGAAAATGTGGTATATTTTGGGTTTTTTTAAAACCCCATCCTCAGCTTCTGGGAAAAATATATTAGGTAAATTAACTATGATTTATAATTGAGCGGAGCGAGCGAAGCTCTTTGGGATCAACTTCAATGCAAACAATATAACACCATCACTCAATAACGGCTGAACACATTTCAGCCAAACTTAACAAGACTACTTAGACTAATAATGAGATGGTTTGTAAACAAACAAATTTCAATTAGATAATGCTAATACAATTTAAAACGAACTTAAATTTTTAAATTTTTAACATTAGGCTTATGGGACTAAAGTAGCTATGACAGTTTTTTTGTTTACAAGAAAAATGTAAACAAGAGAATCATATAAGGTATTTCTGAACTTTCTATACTTTTCTTTTAAACGTTTTTAAACCATTCCTATGATTTTAATAAACAAGAAAATGACTTTAACATTTTTTTAAGGCGCGGAATTCACTGAAAATCGAGAAAATATACGGAACTACTTTCTCAATGCGCGGAGCATAAACAAGGAGCGGAGGGATACGGACCAGTGACTACTTTCTTGGGAACCTATTTGTGTTGCCAGCTGATTAGAAACAGCCAATGTTAGAAATCAGGATTTAATAAGCGATATATCGAACCACATCGAAATCGATATTTAATCCGATAATACATCACAGATTATATTATGTTGAATTACATCGTCGGTGCAGTAAGTTATTACACTTATTAATAAAACGCAGATTGAACACTGATCTAATTTAGGCATGTGGGGAAGGTAGGTCGGGGTTTATGAGTACTCGTGACTACATTAAATGTTTTGAAGTAAGGTTAGATTAGGAAGGTAAAGTGTAGGTTATAGGTAGGTGATCGAGTTGTTTATTTGTGTTGCACCATATAATTTTTATCTTTTGGAATAGTTGGTTAAATGGGGAAACGATTTCAAAAATGTTTGCATATGGTCTTAACAAACCATCTACTGTATTCTAGCATTGACTTTATATAAAGTCAATGATTGTAGCAAATTACTACATAAAAACCAAAAGAAAAGAACATTTGGATTTGGACCTTTGCCCATAGCAAAACTAACATATAATTTATGAAATGTGAAAAGTTGTACATCATTAAATACTATTCTGTAATATTAATCATTGTTCGGCAAATCCTCATTTTAATGGCTCGGCTGAAATGGAATCTGCATTTTGTGAAACAGTTATTTGGTAACAATTCAGTAATTTCAAATGTTGATAACAGTAGCCTATCCTATATAAATACTGTTATTTGATTGCCAAGCCACGGACTATACATACGTCCAGTTATAACCGTAATAAGTAAATAATTAATTACCTGGACTTATAGAAGTACACTTTTAACCACGGCTATCTTTGACTATCAATACAACTAGACATTCCATCCCCATGTTAAATTTATAGCCAGCTTTTTCATCAAAATCTTCTGTATCCAATGGTCAATGGTTTTATTAAGGCCAGTATTAAAATGCCGTCTCTAAATCGTCCCAATAATGGTGGAAGACCTACATTCCAGTTACATTACAATCATATCAAGAATACTTGGTATTAACAATCATAAATTATTTTCAGCAAAGAAAGCTGATTTTAACCGATTGCAAGGGTTGAAATGAAGACCAATGTTTATGTTGCACAGTTGAATTTAAATGTCAAATTTTCCCTCCTGATGTTATACTTTAATACTCACGTGATTTTTTAAATAGTTACTGTTGTTTTTACTTAAATACTTTAAACCGATTGTAAGGGTGAAAAATGAACACCAATGTTTTTGTTGTAGGCTAAAGTTGAATTTGAATGTTAAATTTCCTTTCTCTTTTTTATACTTTAATGCCCTTTTTGGATGTTAATATCAGATTCCAACTACTGTAATATTTTCCTGGTCAAAACTACCAATGCACTTCTGGAAGAGGTGTCTGAATAACAAGATGTAGTAAAAACAAATTTGAATTATTACAATTATAATCAATAAAACAAGCATTAATACATCTATTGACTTTTTTACATATAGTTACTTATACAAATATCAAATCACGTTTGTTCCGCTCAACTGGCTTTCACCTCTCTGAAAGCAACCCTAGTTATTACTGTTATATATTATACTGAAGTCTTAATTCTTTATTCTACAAATGTCTTAGAGCAATCCAAATATTTTAATAAATACAGTTTGTTTCCTTTTATCACTAACTAGCTGTACCCGCGGGCTTTGCCCCGTTTAACTTCTTAATTTTCAAGATGAGCTCATTCGCATGGCTCAATCACGTCCTGGTTGAAGTGCGTTCGCTATGCTCACTCACCTTTAGGTTGGAGCTCGTTCGCTGCGCTCACTTGCCTTCGGGTTAGCTCGTTCGCTACGCTAACTCGCCTACAGGTTGAAGTTCGTTCGCTACGCTCACTCACCTTTTGGTTGCAAATTAGCTGTTGACATAAATTAAAAAAATAATAATAGTGCTGCACCCTGTTGGCAATCCTTGTAACTTTAAAGCCATTGAACATCATAGAACAGAACCAACTTGTTTAATTGAAACAGCTGATAAGATTCATTAATTCCTTTTAAATATGAAAAATCATAAGGTAAACATGGGAAACTCCAGAGCCACTGGGGCGGTGCCCGAGAGTCCGATCAGAATAAAAACAACTTAGTTTTCCTATTTACTAAAGAATCGGTGTACCAAATTTCAGCCTCCTAGGTAAATGGGAAGTGGGAGAATTAGTGATGAGTGAGTGAGTGTGTCAGTGAGGGCTTTGCCTTTTATATATTTAGATTATATACCTGGATAAATTTCAAGGGTCTTAATTTACTCTACAGTCATTTATTCAATTATGTGGTTATTCGAAACAATGTGGAGCAATATGACATTTTAATTTCGCTTACATTTGCACTTCTAAACGTTACCCTATCAGGAATCTCTGTGACAAAAATCAAGATAAGTCTGAGTCTCATAATGTTTTTTAATGTTGTGACTTATAATATTAATCTGAACAATCAATATATTTTTAAACCACCTTCAGAGCGTTGCCGGAGCAAAATTTAAGATATTTTGTCAGCCACATAAGCAAACACAGACAGTAGCACCACGGATTTTGGACCCATAGCAATGCCGTAGGTTCGGATTCTGGGAGTTGCCTCTACTTTTCATTAGTGTAGTTCTCCCTTGTACTGTATCGGCTCATCCCTTGCTTTGTGGGATACGTTCCACGCACAGCCCTCTAAGGCCCATGTGGACGGCAAATGACGCTTCAGTTGTAGTTATATGTAAAACAGTTCCGGGCTCGAACATAGCATTCTGGATGTGAAAATGTGACAAAAAAGTTGTAAAGACACCTAAAACGATAAATATTACAGGCGTTTTACTATAATTAAAGGAAATAAACAATTTAATGTCTTATTCTGGTTATAATGAACGTCAACTAACATCTAACGGAAGATGATGCAAGAAACCCCACAAATTTATGGGAACCCTCACGAAATTTCATCACAAATCTTCTGACAGATTTTTCAACTAAAAACTAAAAACATAACGAACTATGAAACTTATCGCCCAAACGATTACATCTTCAACATAAAACCGGGACAAAACTAAAAGCTATCTCGATCCCACACCGTAAATCAAATGTTTGACTCTCACCATTGTCATGACATGAAATCCGACCAGGATTGGCGATATTCAAAAGCATCCGGAATGGTCCGGGGTCCGAATTATGACGGAGATACGATCACGCGGCGGGGTTTCGATGCGACGCGCCAATATACAACCAGGGGAGTCGGCCCCCAATTATGGGTTTAATTGTTGCCCGTAGTAGGGATTTGTTGTGGGGTTTATAGTAAGCGTTTGGACAATAGTGTCATAACGAAACGGCTCGGTATTCTTGTTGGGTGTGTTATCTACTGACACCCGAGAAAGCATGCGGCGCCGGTAGCAGCTGGTGTACTAAAGATTTTGCTCAGGGTAGATACTGTGGTTGTTTGATGGATACGATTTACAGTAATATATTGGGTTTGGTTTGGTAATGATAGAAATTGTAAAAAAAAGTTATTAGAGATAGATTTATATCTTGGATTTTTGTGAGTATATTAGAGTGAGATTCGCTTGAAAGCTCCTGGAATAATTGAGCTGAAGTGTTGCAGGAATAGAAACTATATACCATGCATTAGTGCCACTTAACACCGTACTAGAATAAATTAAACGCCTTAACTGGATAAAAAAATAATGTTATAAGCCTAAGAGTAAAATTAAGTTTCGTCTCTAATATAAATTATGGATTTGTATTGTTTCATACAGTATATCTAAAGAAAAACACTACTGACTGAGTTAGTTACATGATATTCATTTTGGAGGTATTACCTTTTTACTTCTTGTTTGGTTAGAATGTTTATTTATTTGGCTTATGCATTTCATAATATATATAACATTTTTCATACAGTAGACCCCCTCCAATCTGGATAAATTTTAACCGGACAACAGTTTTACCGTACTGCACTTTTCAAAACCGACGTCTTTTTAACCGGGCAATATTTAAAGGGTTATAGGTTTAACAGGACTGGATAGGCAGGAAGAGGGTTGAAACGACTTTATTCAAGATTTAAGACCAGTGATCACTTATCAAATTACAATGTTCTCCCAAATTGAAGTGGAATATTCCGAATAATTTTCGAGTAATTCTCGAGTTTTAGAGGACGTCGTTTTAAACGGAAGCCCCATTACTCAGACTGGGCGCGACCCCGATGAGTCCGGATAAGAGGGAGTCTACTGTATGTTTTGGAAACTATGGAAATTAATAACTTACCCTATGTACTGGCCTATCGGTCTTTATACACTTTTTTATGTAGTTATTCGAGCTTAAAATCATTACTGCCTTACCCCCCGTAACCTTTTTTTTATGTTGTGTTTTTAGACATGGGATTTACAGTATTTAAAATTTTGAAGATTGTGAAAACTGAATTCGTCATTTATAACTTAAGTAGTAACTTAAGTATATAAGTAGTTACTTAAGTTGTAGATCTCCCCTCTAATCACCCTCTACAGAATATTGCACCGCCCGCGCGTGTGTTTGTGCGTATGCGTGCGCAACTAGCTGCAACGGCGCATTCCACAAGGTGTCTAGTGGATCGCGTGTCCCGTTCGATCCTATCTTGCTAATTATAGTGGACATCGCATGCGCACTGGAATTTCATTTAAATTTAATTAACGCTATTGTAGCTTTGGCGAGTCCCACACGGCCTTGCGAACTTGCGACCCCGAGATAATTGCTAATGGCGTTGTCATAAATATTGATACGATAAGGCGCCGATGATGGGACCAACTACCGACCGATGTCGCTCTTGGTGGTCTTTTGAAAATCTAAAATGTTAAAAATGAATGCTCGTTCTATATATATATAGTTTTTTTCATTTTTTTTTTAGGTTGGCGGCCTAATTAACGGGTGATATTTGAACCCGTGACCTTGGGATCCGAAGACCTGTGCTCTACCACTAGACCAGCTCACTCCCACCTCCTTACAAGTTCAGAATGGTAATGACTTCAGTACATAAATAAAATATAAAAAGCGTTATGAAAAAAAATTTTGTTTTGGTTACCACGCTAAAAAATATGATAATTTCTGGATCACCAATTATTGGTACACTAATTTCAAATCCTAAAACAAACTGAAATCTTTTCGTGTAATTATACTGTTTACTTCCAATAAACCCATTAATACATACACATCTTCCTAATAATTTATTCACGCCAATATTCAAATAACTTATCAGTATGAGTACTTTAAAGTTTAAATAAAAGTGTTCTGCTGTTGATTTCCAGACATTTTCGAATCTTGTACAAACAAAAGTTAAGTTAAAAAACTACATTCTGTCAGTACCAAGAGTATGAATACAGTTTGAGTATATTATCATTTTAGCCAACCCTATTCCATCCCAATTTTACCCCGATAATATATTTGAAATGTGTATTACATTGTGTAAACCTGAGGTGACCGACTTTTATTGAAGGAATGACTAAGCTAGTGGGAACAAACTGCATGTTCAGATGCTCATATTGCAGAATCTATGGTTCAATGTGGGAATATCAGTAGGTTACAATGCCATGTTCCCACAACTACCAATCTAGGTGTGTATGATGTATAGGCAGTCTTCCAGGACTACGCAATAGTATTGATTTTAAGGCGTATTGTCTAAAATAAAATACGCTCCAAGGGTGAACAAAATTCCTTAAATAATAATTGTAGAGTACAGGTATAATAAAATAACTTAACAGGACTTTGCACAAATAATATCGATTGTTAGTAGCAGCTTTTGTAAAAGAATCTTTTGGTTTCTTTACAAACTTTTTTTTACCTTCATTTGTCCGTCCACATAGACTAAGCGCCCGTGCGTGGATCGTTTACAGCAAAGCAAGGAGTAAGCCGGTACAGTACAAAGGTGAACTGTACTGATAAAATGTTATAGGCAGTGACCAGGATCCGAACCAACGACATCGCTGCCTTGGGCCCAAAGTCCGCGACGCTACCGACTGAGCCACCGACTCACTAACTGAGCCACCGACTCACTAAACACCAGGGAGGATACAAATAAATCTATTGTAAAGAACATGTGCTAAAAATCTTCTGGGATTTCATAAGAATATATATTTTTGATTTCTTGTAACTAGCGTCATTTCTGGAACAGAATCGGTATCACGTAATATGTTTTATTAAAATTTCCATATAGTTTATTTTATTTTTGGTTAAAGTTTATCTCTCAAGAAATTAAGCACGATAATAATAAGGATAGTTTTATTTTTTAATTAGATATAATTGCCAATTTTACATTAGAAATGAGTTTTTAACATTAATTATTGTATTTAATAATAATAATTTATTATAAGATTTTACTGTGTTAAGACATTTATAACACCTATGCGTTTCAAAAAGTCGATTCACTCAAATAATTCTTTACAATTTCTGTTATGCATACTTTATTTTAATAGGTTATTTAAACTATAGGTCTTCATTGTAGCCGTATTAAGAAATAAATGACACACCAATCCTTCATTAAGAGCTGGGAAAACACCATCTTCCACTAGCTTCCATCAATAACTCTAGTCTGAAATCCCGCCAACTGTTTTTCTTAAATTTTACATAATGTACAAATATTGTAGGTACGGGGACAACGTTTACTTTATAGCGTGTCGAGTTGCAGATTCCAACTACAAAGGCCTGTAGCGCCAGCTATAAGAATGGAGATAAAATGTCTTTGCACTCGGAACGGCTGGAATGTCTCATATAGTTTACTGAAATTACTACGTCATGACTTAAAAGTAAACTGATGCTCTAGAGGGAACCCCCAGTATCCCTACGGAACCCTTGGTATCCCTACGGAACCCTCAGTATCCCTAGGGAACCCTCGGTATCCCTAGGAAACTCTCAGTATCTTATAGTGCACCTGATATTTTATTATGTAGCCTATCGAGTATTGCAGTTATATGGTTAATATAATTATTATAACATTCATTTGACCTAGCTGGGATTAAAACCAATTTATGTTTTGAATTTTCGTATTTAATGAATCCAATAGTGTATTATTAAGTCTCTAGGGCGTAATGTGACTCTTTTCGTCACAAGCACTAGCTTAGTGACCGAGCTGGGGTCGGGAAATGAGCAAGTGTAAAAAAAAAACACTTTATGAGTGATAAACTATATTTTTTGTCATTTCCCCTTAATTATTTAAGCAAACCAAGTGCAAAAAGAAAAAACTTGTAATGTAAAGATAAGCTCCAGAAATAGTTTAATCGATGTTAACATTATTCCATTGCGAAAGAGCAATAGATTAGTAAGGAAAAATACGATTTTGTTTCTGTCAGTTATAGATAATGATATGTCAAACTATGAACTAATATATAAATAGGTTTCTTAAGCGTTCAGCGCAATAAATTGTTTTCCCATGCAATCTCACAATATTAATCGTAAAAAAATTTGAACCCTGTCGACAACAATTTAACTATGAACTACATTCGATTGAAAACAATCGATACGACTTTCGATACAACCGATTGCTTACAACCAAAATTAACAAAGTGAGCTACAATGCACTTCTGACGTCATTACGTCCAGCAGATTTTTACTCCCTTCCCAGGAATAGCTTCTTTAGACCCACAACGTCTGTATTAAAAACAGCTGTTTTTTCTACAGTACGACGACAAATGTTTTCGGTCCTCGTATTTGACTACTAATCATGTACAAAAGTGTTCTTACGACCCATATCTTTATGAAATCGATTCCACCTCACACTTTAGTGGAGTTCTTGACCCTATTTTACGAAAAAAATATCGATTTTAATATTCGACTGAAAAAAAAACTAGTTTGTTTATCAAATAGGTTAGATAAACAATATCGAAGTTTTACAACTGAGTGTTCAACAAATGAAACAAAGTAGTAACCAATCTAAGGATGAAACGTGTTAATTTAAACAATAATAAATCAACGCAGCCGCCAAGCAGCAATAAATTAAAGCGTTCAAAACCAGGAGCAAGTGTTAATTGGAGAGTTAATTGCTCCAAGATATGCGACTGAGCCTCACACCGCGCGACGCAGCGCAAAACTGCGATCGGAACTGGTTTCCGAATCGAATAAATTATTTGGGCGACACAGTATTATTTACATTCTACATAGCTATCGGGTTTGCTATCCCGAGCTGAATCAATTTGGAGCTAGCGGTGCCCAAAATGGACAGAATGTTCGCTTTTTCGCCCTTGTTTAACTTTTTCATCCGTTCCTTCCATGAAGTAATGTCTGCGGAGATAATTAATTGCGATTCCGAGGGCCAGTTTAATATTCGCAAGGCAGACGGCTCTTAAAATGCGAGCAACGTTAATGATTGCGCATTCCAATGGGATGTAAAAAGTGCAAGGAATGCGTACGGCTTGTGTTACAAATAGAAGACATGCTGGGTAGTGTAAAAATATACTGGTGGCAAATTTGTATGTTGGATAGTCATGGTATCTCTTTTTTGTAGAATTATGATGCAGAAAGGAGTGTAAAAGAAAAATCATAGATGTAGGGTTTCGTTAATACTTCATTTTTTTACAATGTTTAAAAAATAAGAAAGTGTTTGAAGGTTTGAATAGATTTTTGGTGATAGTAACATATCAAACCTACTTTAAGTGGTTAGGGCCGAAAATTATTAACAAATTTTATTACTAAAAAAATAAACATATAAAAAATAATGTTTTAAACCGTATGCTATAAATGGTAAATCGAGCCAACACTTCTTCCTCCATCACATTGAAGGTTTAACAAAGCAAAAACAACGGCGATTCCATCAAAAAATTTATACAAAATCGAACGTCGTACTTTTAATATTAATTACTCGATTCCCAAATAAACGTACGACCAAAAAGCGGTAATTTACCAAGAACTTTTATCCGAACAAAAACGGAGATTTCAAAGAAACCACAATCTCGGGAGCCGCCCTTATAAGCCTTAACTCAAGATAATTAATCGGACCACATTTCAATCACCGAGCCATCTCGTCCAGACGAGCCGCCTCAGTTTATATACGTCTGGGCTAATGTAATTAATCCTGCACTTTTTGCCACGGGCAGAAACAATGGGTTGAAACACTTTTCATTTCTTCAGCCATTCCGTACATTTTAATTGCACCTCCGGACAGACTTACGGGGAGAATGAACCATAAATTCTGCCGGGTAATCGTTATAAATTAGCAGTGATGCCAACTTTAACGAGTGATGCTATGGTTAAAGTTTTGCTCAGATTTTCATATAAAATGGTGATAAGGTTAAGAATTGTCTTGTCATACAGAATCCCAAAACATCTGGATTTGTTTTATTTTAAATTTCTCTCCCTATGGAGTATGGAGAAACTATTATTTTCGTCCAGATTTTCAGAGTTTGAAACGTTCTCTAGATAATCTAAAAAAGTTGTGTTGGCAACGCCTAATTTTAGTACTGCATAGACTCAAACAACCTCCCAACAACCCTTCTAGTCTTTTTCTTTCCACTTTAAACTAAAGTTTTATATATCATAAAACTGTAAGACAGCTGACTGGTCAGTTTTGAGTTTTCCCAGAGAGTGACCAGTGACCACTGATAGCGAAGCAGTACCTCACACTCACCACGGGGCGCCACCGTTGACCCGCTTATATCGCGTGATCCGGCTCGAAGGACCATATCTCGGTGGTGGGTCTGCCACTACTTCATACAAATATC
Source organism: Macrosteles quadrilineatus (assembly GCF_028750875.1). NCBI lineage: Eukaryota > Metazoa > Arthropoda > Insecta > Hemiptera > Cicadellidae > Macrosteles > Macrosteles quadrilineatus. The sequence goes on from NW_026542602.1 coordinate 62,612,146, forward strand.
CAAAACATCCCTTTTATTGCCAGGTTCCCGCTGACCTGCCATTACCAGACGAATAAATCTGGCGGGAATGTGACCTGTTACCGGGTGAAAGGCTGGTAGTGACCGTAAGTGGACTTTATACCGAGGGGGTTTATAAGGGGTACATTTCATCAACCCTTTTCAACCCTTATTTAGATATATCTTGCATCAATTTCCAATTACCAATAATTCTACAACCCATGCTATGAAATAATGTGCGTGATGAAAAATTGTATGCGTCGAGAAAGATGGACGTTGTGATGGAAATCCTGATCTATAATGTTTTAAGAGCACTAACGACCGAACGACCTCTTGACTAACCTTTAGTGTAGGTGAGTGTCGTTTGTGTCGTTTACTTATCTTAACGACTTCCTAGGCGGCTGAGCTATCTGTCGGGCGGCGACGTGGCTGAAGGGAGCACGTGCCGTCATCTTGGATTTGTGTTCAATAAAAAGGTTTTTTATGTTGAAAGGCTGAGTAGAAAATCCAGCTTTGATTGTTGCATAAAGTCAGCTAACACCATGATCAAGAAAATATTGTTTAGGCTTTCATAATGCATTTCAATAGAATTGGATAACACATTGTAGGAAATGTAACTGAAAAAGTATGAGCGAGGAGGCCATAGAGATTGTGCAACACAATCAATTCGTTTAAAAAGGAATACTGCTCACTAAAATATGTAAGGAGGTCTTGTCTGTTGATTTTCCGAAATGTCCTATAGGTCTGGAATAAAATTGTATTATTTAACCAATAATAAGATGTGCTGAAGGTCCTAAATTAAATACTACCATTGAATTGAACCCTAAACTCGCATTCGGTGATTCGGTGGCTTTGGAACATAAGCCCTCGGTCCACCTGCCAAAAAAAATTCAAAAGGAGTGGATCCCTGTCGGAAGGAAAGCTTTAGAATGTTAGACCAATCCCTTACTGTATACGAAGGTCAATTAAGATTTTTTACCATAAATCACTTAATCATCGTCATTAGGTGCCACCGTCAACCATACATCCAATCCCATCTCTCCTCTCACCAGAACCATCACCTATCACGATATCTTCGACAGTCCCTCAGGCTTCCCACGCGGGTTACTTGAACTAAATCCTGCCTTAGATGGAAGGGCATTTAAATTTTAAAGGTCCCAACAATAGTGGCGGTCAGCGCTCAATGGCGTCGTGCATATGTTTAATTCAGCGCCCCCGAATACACTTGTCCCTTGGTTGCATAAATAGACGTATTGCATTCCCAATTTGCAACTCCTTAGATGGCTGTCACGACAAGGTATTTAAGACGGTCGGGCTTGGATAGCGGTGACGATTTGACACGAGCACTCGCTAATTGGTTGAAATCTACACGGATTGTGTTTTATGTTATTTTTATTGACTCGGTGCATTCTGTCTCCTGACAAAAAGCCAAACATTTTTGAAAATTGGTCCAATAATTGTTACACATACTTAAAAACGAATTTTTCACACTATTTTTGCAGCAGGTTTTACTATCGTGATTAAGGTTTGTTGGAGGATGAGAGTATTTTTACATATTGATTGGAACTACTAATATTGGTATGAGACTAACCTGAATCGGCAACAATAAGCTTTTATAGGCTGAAATGATTCGTAGCCTAATTAGAATATGATAAATCGAAACACCAACAAATTATTATGTCTTGAAATTAATTTATAAGTCACTTTTGGCATTTTAAAAACGTTTGAAGACTCTTAACAGTGCATATAACGAAAAACCCTGTTTTTATTTTTTAATCCTACGAGTACTTCAAAACAAATTACATATTGATCAGCCTTTACACCTTTAACGGTTTTAATTACAAAAATAAACAAATATTAGAATGTAAGAGGACTAGAAATGTTCGAAACCTTCAACATTTGTATCCAAACTACCCAGAAGTCTTACATGTTTGGTGGCCAAAATCATCGGTAATGGTACCGAAGTGTGGACCTCATCTAAACAAAAACACACTAAGAAACGTAAACTAGCCATATCCATCATACTCAAAAAAATAACAAAACAAACAAACGGAAATAGAATTTAAAAAATCCCAAGTATTAATTGGCCCTCAAGACAATGTCCACTATGATTGACCTTACCAATTGCGGCACGCCATACCGTAAACATTGCAGGCTAGATGTTCACATTAGCATAGAGATGGCCGGGGACCGCGATAACCGCGACATGTGTATGTTGATGATTCGATGGCTATCTGGCTATCAGAGATGGCTACGGCTTTTATCACTGTCTGGTTCACAAGTGTTCAAGTGCTCAGCACGGAAGCGCGTCTGGTGGCATTTGCGGACGTTGTGGCGTTTTAGTGGGCGTTTGAAATTGGACTGTATTGATTTGGAATTCTAGGAGTTGTGGATCAGTTAGTTCAGACGTAGAAGTTTTAAAGTAAATTGGATTTAGGAAACATGTCGTTGCCATTTGGATTTTGTCCTGGAGACAAACTAAATTTGATAAACTTAAACTAGTAAATTTTCCATCAAAATAACATGAGGATTTTAAAATCATTTCTCCGTAAGCCTTAGCGTACAACAACACTTTTACGCTTTCCCATACAACATAGTTTAGAAAGAATTTTAGAAGTTAGTTTTTAAGGTAAACCCCCATTCATATCCCATAAACAAAGTAAAGATCCCATTCCAATAGTCCGATCCTGCAGGTCCACGAACACATTTGAACAAACGTACCAAATGTTATAAAACCCGGATCATTTATACTGGAGTTTTTGTGCTCTCCTAATATCTGAACGGATGGTATTTTTGGCCTATAAAAATGGGGCATCGAAATTGACAAAAAAATCTGTCCCGGTCTAGGTCTCTTCATGATACCTACGTCAGTGAATAAGCTGTTTTATTCCATATTTTTCGGAAAATTAACTAAAAACAAAAGGGATACTTGGAATAAACGTTTCCACTTAGTACTGACTGGCAAATAGGACAAGTGTACTGACATGCGCGGTTTGAAAGCAAGCATCAAAACGACCGAACGATTGATTTACACCTCAAAGACGGTTTGATACTAAATCTTCGAACTATAGACCGTATGATTACTAGTGATGGAAACCTTTGCACGTACAATGACGAACACTCAAAACAACACGTCACGTATTGGATGCAAGTCAAGTGGTTTTGAGACTTGAGAGTATGATTTAAACCTTCAAAGGCACTTCCTTCATTCTGTCGTCCTTAAGGTACTTAGATGGTTAGTTAACCTTAGTTCAGGTATTTTGGAATTTTTTGCACATGGAAGTGTTTTCTTTCTTAAAACTCAACAAGAGACTACACAAGTGGGTTCTAAATTGAAAAAATAATTCAGAGGCTCCTGGTGGATGTAGTTTGAGTATAAGTCATTGAATAATTTATTGATTTACGGATCTGGAAGCCACCTCGTACATTGGTTGTTCATCTTCCTTCCTACCTTTTACTCCATATTCCAAACACTAACTGAACAAGGAAAAATCAAGTCCATTATGCAAGTAAGGTAGAGGAAGCTAACTCATCCGGCTAATGCATGAAGGCAGACTTACACTATGAACACATTTTTTAGATAACTATTTGTATAACTTAGAACTATTTAGATACCAAAGTATCTGCATAATAAGAAAAACGTTAATTGAAAAATAATGAATTTCTTACAATGTCTTTTGCTTGAAAATATATTAGTAGAGTGAAATAATGAGCAATAATGGATATGCACCATGCAAAATTGTCATAAACATTGAGTTACTTTAGTTTTAATTATGCTCACTAACTTCGATTGGGCATAAAAAAAATGCTGGTCATCACTATTAGCAATAAGTTTTTATGTTCGAGGATCTGTCTGATCTTTAGGGGAAAAGCATCAAATCTTTTAATTGAAATTTATTTCATGTATATTGGTATAGTATGTCTAAACCAACTGAAGACTCCATTCTTCAGTGGCACATTAGAAGGACATAGTCATTGTGTAGCTAGTTCACGACACAGTCACAATTGCAGATTCCTCCCCCACTGGAGATGCTCCTGAGATTTATAGTTCCACGGTCATGCAAATATTCGGGCCTAGTACGCCGCCCTGCTAGATGCCGCGTCGCGTCACTGCCACTGATTTACATCGACGCAAGAGTCGCAGATAAATGGTCCAGCAGGAATGTCCCTTGGACATGATGGACTCGCGGCGTTGTCCGTCTTCAGCTCCTAGACAAGAGAATAGCGGCGTCCCGCAGGCGGATTTGCATTTAATAAAGGGAGAACAATCATAAACAGATCGATGGGACGATTGCCCGGCGATGGATGTTCAATGGGTCCAACTTGTCTGCTTCTGAAGTATGGTTGGAGAGAAAGAGAAGTCCGTTCCTCAGAAGTAGAGTTTTATTTGGAATAGATATAGTAAAACTTGTGAAGACTACAAGCTCTGCATATTTGAGGATTTTTTTTTATTCCAACTTGAACATGATCATAGCGCACCATATTGTGTCAAAGAATATAAGGCTCAGTAGGAACATTTATCCATGGGAATAGAGAATGGAAAAGTGAGATGAACTGTGCTGTATTTATTTTCATTTTTCCTCCTTAGCCATGATTAATTAAAACCAACAACGGTCGAGTACAGTTGGGTCAAAGTTAAACCTATATACAGACTGGTTATGAAGAGTTAAAATTGCAAACGTACCTAAGTAAAAAACCGATAAACTGAACATAGCGAATATTTAAACCAAGAGTAACAAATCTTAAATGCTAAATACTTTACACAAACATTTTTTTTTTCTTTGTAATAGTAACATCACTTTGCTTTAATTTAATCGTGATTTAATCACCAAGGGATATTTGAAAATTTCAAGTCTCATATTTTAATTACGTAGGGCGAAAAATATTCAATGCACAAGAAGATACCGATCCAATATGGAGCATTTGTATAAGTGAAGATTAAAAACCTATTTATGATTTCTCTCCTATGCAAAAAACAGTGTAAAGTCTGGAAAAAAGTAGATTAAAACACCAACGTTCCCACAATCTTTATCCGTACCATCATACAACAATCCCCATCTGTTAAGACCATACCACAATCCTTTACAACAAAAGCATCTTCGTTTTACTCTGCAGCTGGAATAAAATGCGAGCAATCTGGCAAAACTGCATCAACTACTTTACTACTCCAATTAACGCATGTGGAATATTCCTTATCGATGCAGCCGACATCAAGGTCGCCAGATCTCATGCGTTTTATCACTCCAATCTGAACTCCCATTACAGGCCATGGTACAGACCATAAAATACCCTTTAGCTAATTACAACAACTTTCACATCTACATTGCCAGTCTGTGCGCCTGCCTACTAACATTTCGCATATTATAATATAGCCAATTACAAACGGTACTCTGACATTTGATGCTTTCTGTCAGAGCCCAAGTAATTGACAGTCGGGTGCCCGTTGGAGAATTTACTCATGTTGATGGTTACCGTTTCTGAAGTGAAGTAGTAGCTAAACTGAGTAGGTTGATGTGTAAAAATTGTCACACAGTATGTCACATTCTAGGTATGCAAACTATCGTTTGCACTTATTAAGTTTGTGAGTTTTGTTTTACAATCTTAATGTAATCATTTGCCATAGTAGATACATTCATAGAATTTTCCGTGTGCTAAAATGGATTACTTAGAGGAGAATTTTGACAAGTATACAGTTTAGGTTGGTCGCCCATTTAATGATTAATTTTTATGTAATTTTATGCACCGACCGTACTTTTTACAAGACCTTCCCTTAACAGCAAACCTGAGTACTCTGTAAATCTAACGCTAGTTAAATATGGCACCAATTTGACTTGAAGAAAACATTTTGGCAAAACCCCAATCAGATCAATTGAAATTCGCTTAGTCTGCAGGTTTGCAGTGTGGTTATTTTTTGCAATTCGTTCCCGAGCAAATACAAATCTCACAGTCTTTAGCTCCACCAACCCCATAACCATGGTTGCTATAGCTCCTGTGACGTATTGCCTGTAACAATTCCTAGAACACTTGGGTCCCGCCTTGGAACATTCGTCATGCAGTTAAGTTCTATTTCATCCGGAACTTCATTGTCATTCTTGTTGGCTATGCATGCGTTCCACTCGTTAAAATACTTCAATAAAATCTGGTTTGAAAATCATGTTTGGTTCCAGTTTGAGGAGCGACATCGGTGTGTGGTTTCAACTAAATTAGTATTTAATATTAATTTTAGCCATCGAGATTTTATTTTGTGTACAATATTTAAGAATAATAGTTTTTGTGTGGATTTTTTAGTGGTAGACATACAAATAATTTACATTCTCCTAAAAATTGTACAATATTTCAAAATTTTTTGACAAGTGGATCTACAATTTAAGTTTCAAACAACCAGGTTTTCTAATAACCACAAAGGTAAATTCATTTAATTGGTTAAAGCCCGGGGCTCTAATTAAGTTTTGTGACCCAACCACCACACCACATTATGTAGGCTATATAGTGAACTCTTTAAAGCGTAGTTGCAAAAGAGATTGGGTTTAATTATTATACTGTGTTTGAAATTAATAATGCTAAAAAATAAAAACGATCAGAGCCTTACACTTTTTAAGTTTTAGGTTTTTTCCTAGGCTTCTTAAAAAACTAATTTTAACTAAATATTTGCTATGTATGAATATATAGCAATCAAACAAAGCTTAGCAATGCATAAAGAATTTTACTAAATATGATTAGTTTCTGGTGTTGTTTTTGAACAATGTACTATTTCGTACCCTTTCTGCCTTTTGAACATTATGATAGCAAATCGAAACATAACGGCCATATACGTGAACATGGTGATATGGTCATTCAATATAGTAACGAATCCATTGTTTCAAATGATGCATTTCACTGTATTAATTTTGTAACTAATTTCTACTACATTGGTTAAATAAATTCAATAATGTAGACTTATGCAATAGAACAACTTTTCCTCTTACCCAGAAATATGTCCTAGATTTATTTTGATCTTAAGGTAGGCTAGTGCAAAATTTTGTGAACCAAAATAACCACTACTTACTTACTTACTCCCATGTCCATAATATTGTATTTGGTTTCACAAACAAGTTGCCTCCATCAATTATTTTTCTGAATCATCTTGCCTTGCTCACATTTTTTGCAAATCTTTCTCCACCTGATCCTTATGTCTAGGGATTGGAACATTCCTCTGAATTCTTAATTGTGCATGATTCTCTATCCTCACTATAATTGCGAACCAAAATAATAACGAGACTTAAAATGAAATCCAATGTATGTATGTGTGCCAATGTATCAAATTAACCTGTTATTATAGGTAGTAGGGCATATAGTACGCGATCCTGCTGTATCTAGTGTTTTATCTTCTCATAAAGGCGGACAGGTGGATCGTTAGTGTATCCGGTGTGAGACTGTGAAGCCTGAGCTTGTTTGAACTGTCTGTAACACAAGGTAATTATTGTTGACTTCGTGATAAATTGTTATTTTGAAAAGCCAAAATAGACTACAATTTCTTATTGATGTCTATAATTTTAAGAGGTGCATAATGTTTGATGTTACTGCTGGATCAAATTGGTCCGTATATAAAAAATATTGAGGAACTTTCCAAACACGGTTGGTAAGAACTTAGCTTTCGTGACTTTAATGGTTCAGGAATTTGATCCCATCCTTGGGAGAGAAAACACCTAGAACATAGCAAGATTAGTACAAAACAACCATATAAAGTCTGAATTCACTAAAAGTAAACCATACAGGACTGTAGTTAAATATTGTAAAAAGTGTAAAATACTAGGTACCACCCAGTGATTCCTATGCTCCTAGTATGGGCCACGTATTTTTCTATGTTGTAGATACATCTTCATGAAGCCTCATAAAATTTCAGTCGAGACTCGGAAATTGTTACGTTTGTACTAGTTTTGTATGCCTACAGTTTTTCGTCCCCTTCTTAATGTTGTGTGTGGTTTTTGTAACCATCTAAAAAAAGGTTTAATTTCTCTAAGTTGTGCGACCATGGTGTATTTTCAACTTCGAAACGTGTAGTCCAATCTAGGAGCAGTGGAATCACAAGTAACTGGTATTTTAACCTTTTTTACAATATGTTTCGTCTTGGTTCGGAATAAACAACAAAAAATGAAGAGTGTAGTTTTAAAAATGGAACAAACAATACTCAAAGAAAGTTGAAAAAAGAACCATCAGATTGATTAATGAAAACATAGCTTTTGCAAATATAAATTTATAATAATGGAAGTTTGATAATACAGTTTGTCAACAAGTTCACTGTTTCATATTATTCATCGATCATTTCTGTGAGACTCGCAATAGTAACCAACTAATGATTATATCAATACTCAAACAATAGTGCAAACTCAACAATATCACACGATTTACACAACTGACTCTGGTCATAATTCATTCATCTGTCTTGTATCTTATAATGCCTGTCTCCATTTCTATTCACGCTTGATGCAACGTTCTCCAGCAACCTGTCTATAAATCAGCTGGCGGTCTCTCTCATCAGCTGATCGCAGACGATCACATGTTTACCAATCAGCTGTTACTGCAATCAGCTGTTCTGCAGCTTCTGCTGACACGTCGTTGCTTCTTGCCTCAGTTGGTTGCACGTTTCCACTCACCGATTCAAAACAAATGTGGTATTTACAATGATTAGATCCTAATCTGTTTTTGTATATTTCGAAATTGATGAAATATAAAGTTTTAATGAAAATTGCAGGAATAATTTTTTCTTTGTCAAAAAGTCTTCGTTTCTTCTCTTTATCAGTACAGTTTAAAATTAAAATTTTTCCATTTTTTTTTATAAATATATATAATTTGTAATTATTAAATCATTTAATAATTAACTATTGATTAGCGATAAGAATAAAACAACAAACTGAAATAAAGCTTATATCTCACATAAGGTTCGTAGACCAAAGAAATTAGGATAATGTAATTAGAACTGGTGGAATTAATCTTTAATTGAAGTAAGAAAAACAAATCAAATCTATGTTTTTTGGTTGGGTAATACTGAAGATAAATAAATAATTATGTTTGATAGAAAATTTTTTGCATGCATAGCTTTTTATTTAATGCCAAAATTATGAAAATTTGTCAGGTTGAAGTGCCAAAAAACATCAATAAAAAGTTTTGAGTTGTTGATTAAGATAAAATATTGATCAGAGTCTCCAACCAATCGTGTTTAACAATTATGAAATGAAATGAAAAATCATTCTTTATTAATTATTATTTATTTATTTATCTTAACCTTAACTTTACCTGTCTTAATTACGCGTGAATTAAGATAATTTAAAATAAATAAACACACTCCTCAACCCCTTTGTCAAAAAATTAAAGTTTTGAATGCAAAACACCAAATTGTAATCGTATTCGTAATAGTTGTGATGTTAGTTTACATAATAGACAGGCAGCTCACCGATGCTCTATGCCTGGAGCGCTCAACACCGCTCGTAGATTTCTGTTGTAACATAGCTCATCTCTTGTCTGACAGGCGAGCAAAACTTGTCTGTTGGAGGATTTCATTCATAAACTCCAGCAAATTTCGTCATCACGATTTTTCGTGACTCTTACATTTCAAAACTAAGATGTTGTGGTAATGAATTCAAACGTTTGATATGAATTTCATGCAAAATTATAACCGTACTGTACATTTGAAGTTTTGATTAATTTAGGAAGAGGAACTTCAAATTTCTTTTTCAGTGGATATTTTTTACGCATGCTGTAAATTGAGAAAGGGGAAAGAAATACTTCAAACTTAGGGTCTATAATTCTATTTGAGCCAGGATATGAATTAAATGTAGTTCAAAAAAAGAATTGTGTAGAGTTCAAGAATATTACCTCACCTACTAAGAAGACACCAGTATTTGTCAACAGTTTTCATCATACAGTATATCCATAGCCTTTACACAGTTGAACACTTCTGTAACGTTCTGCCTCAAATGGACTTGAGCTCTTGGCTACCTTGGGTCAATTTTACCCAGTAACTAGTTTCTACCACGTTTTACAATAACTAATATCTTTAAAAAATATTTAACCACTACAAAATATTGCGAACAAAGCACAAATTGAAACAATAATTAATTCATTGACCTCAATAACACGGACAGTTAGAGACTTTAACGGCCCGTAGCACTGAAGGCGTACAGTGGCCATATACTGGGTGGTGCGGGTAAGCCTTAATGGTAACCATTGTCTTACAGGGCAAGTCGTTAATGGCCTATAACCGCACATACCTTAACAGTTTACTACCTGTCAAACTGTGCCATTAAACTATTACCGAGCTGTGAGATAGCGCTTTTTGCGACCCTAAAACCGGTTCTTTTATTGGTTTTAACGCCTCTATTTGTCTTGAAAAGAGTGATCCTAATTTGCACGTCTGGATGTTTGAGTCGAGAGCATCATACCGTTTAGTGATTGCAGTACGAATATATTATACACTATAAGCTGTAGCAATCTCTCTCGAGAGGGCAAAAGTGGTTGTGCCTACCTCGAGTCAAGAGCCCAGGTGTAAAACATGGATGGGAAGCAGGAACATTGGTTGTGGGTACACTGTTGTGGGAAGAAAACTCTGTTGAAAAATAAATGGTTTAGAATAGTTATTATTTGATTTTTAAATAATTTTTTATGAATTTTAACATAAATTATAGCTTTAAATCTTAAAGTTTACCAGCACAAAGATTGTGAACAAATTCTGATAAAGCACACATTTTAATGATCGTTGTTTCTCTGCTTATGTAAATTTTATGATCATGAAATTAACGACAAAGTAATTATAAAATGTGCTCTATGTTTTATGTTGGATAAAATTAAGCTTTCTTCTCTTGATTATTTGTATAAGAATTTTGTTTTGAACTTTGGTCGTTTTACAATTTTCCACAGAGATTTTTAATTAACATTCCTAAATGATTTTAAAACCTAGTCTAAAGGTCTTTGATTACTTTTCCAATAAATATGACTTTTTTGGTGAGATATTTACTATATCATATTTATGTATAATGTTGGGTTGTACTATGCCTCGTTTATCAACGAACGGCCAATGCAAGAAAAGTCCTTAATTTATTTAGTAGCAAACTTTCAACCAAAATCAAGCTAATTTCCTTATTAAACAAATTATTGTGTTTCCTTTAAGGGTGGATTTTAAAGAACAAAAATAGGTTATTATAAATCGACAAATAAACCTCCTCTCTTCCTTCAATTCGACCGCTCCAGTACACCGCCTTCCATTAGTCGCCATATACTATATTTATGGCAACCATAACTTAATGTGGACTTTAACGTGCCACATGAATAATAGTGCAGGAGACTGAACTGATAGTCTATATCCTCCCACTGCATTGAGTCGCATCGAGACAAGAAACCTTTGTACACCTGTTCTTCATTCAAAACATAGGTCTTTCATTGGAAGAACTAGCAAAACTATACTTGATCATCAAATATATATTTTACATAAAGTGTACATATTGCATTTTGCATCTAAGTAGTAACAGTGGCTGGGGAATCTTGAATTAATCTATAAGAAAATTCCTTTCTATTTAGCTGTTTTAGGGTCATTTGAGGACGTTTTCTCAAACTAATATTTATTAGTGTGGTGTTTAATACATCTGTATTGAACTATAAGCAATGAAAAATATGATCATGTTTTGGTTTAGAGGTAAGATAAAATGAATAAATATATTTTAATAAACCAGTAATAATACCTTTGAGGATAAAACAAAACTGTATTAGCACAAGTAGACACGATTTGAAATCATTGTTTCAAGGATATCTTTTAACATACCAAACCATCAGTCAATATCTAACGTTTTAAAGCAAAAGCATTTAGACCAATTCCAGCAATCCCATTTGCCTTTATATCAGTTAGATTCAACCGCTAAGCAGTTTTTACACGTAATTGTTAGCCAAAAAATTACTGAACATGAGTGGTATTTAGTCTATAAGTATTACGCATGACCACTATTCAAGACATACAGGCCATGAGCTCTACGCATAATTATAGCAGGCAATGGGTACTCGTACAATGATGCGCGGTCTATGAAAAATAATTAAGCATATCACTACGCAGCCTGATTCTACGCACAAGTAGTGCGCAGGCCACAAGCACTACGCACAAGTAGTGCGCAGGCCACGAGCACTACGCACAAGTAGTGCGCAGGCCGCGACCACTACGCACGAGTAGTGCGCAGGCCACGAGCACTACGCACAAGTAGTGCGCAGGCCCCGTACACTACGCACGCGCATTGATGACCCATGATAGGCGACACGCAGCGACTGCGACGTCTAGCGGCCAAGCTGTGTATCAAACATCTCGCCTGTCCCCAAGCCAATTAAATGTGCAGGATACCAGCCTTGCATGTTGCATACCAATAATCAATAGGCAACATACACCGACACCGACGACGCTATCGCCCATGGGAACCGAACGGTCCTTAATAATAATTGGTTCTCGTGATAAATACAAACCAAGTGAGTAAATACGCTTGAATTTTATGTTTATGACATGAATATTCAACTTCATCTCGTAAATAATACTATGTATTCACATGTTTAGTTTCAAATTTTTCCTGAAAAAAATAAAGAGGATTCATAGGGTTCCATTGAACATTAGAACTAAATCTCCAGTTTACGTTATAATTTAAAATAATGGTTTTATTTGACTTGAGCTGGAAGTGGTAAAAAAGATTAATCTATTGAACGTTTCATTATCGATCAAATAAAAGGTATTTTTTTCAAAATTGAATTTATTTGACTTTCAGTTGGTAATACATTTAATGGTGTACTTGGAATGATGTATTTATAGTGTTGGTGTGTATGTGTGTGTGTGGTGGTTCTTCAGTTGGCTGTCGTATCCAGGGCTACCCCTGTGCACACCTTAGCTCCAGGTAGGAAAATCATCCCCTACGGTTACGGAGACTCAGTAAGGTTATGTGGTCAGTTGTTTTGTCAACGATTTGCTGATAATACTTTACCAACAAACTTCGTATAACTAAACTCCTACTGACCAACCCTACTGTTTTATAGACGGAAACCTAACTTTGCAAGAGGTACTAATTGCCTACAACAATTTTAACGAAGCCTACGGTGTTTCATGAAACGTCATACTTTCATATCATTGACAAATCTTTGACTTTGCTAAGATACTTAGGTAATATCTACCTCCCTGTATCAGTACACACATAAAACGAATACATTCCATACCACATCTCCAGTTCTATTCCACCAGTTCCTGCAGTTCGCGTTCCTCTGTCCCACCTGACGTTTCCACTTCTCACTTCTACAACGTCATCCATCTCCGGGCGGATTCTGTTTCACGCTATATATCCACACCCACATCTCCGGAAATCTAAAAATTTATAGCCGCTATCGAATTTCTTCGCAATGCAATGCATCCGTTACTTGCACTCCTATAATCAGATGTATGAGTTGAAAAGTGGTACAGTGCCAGACACTGAAAATCTTTGACTCTTTCAGGTGTTTAAACTTTTATTGTAATATTATTAGTTTGTGAGTTATGTTTTATTTTGTTAAATATACTGCTATATATATCGTGTGGCTTCAGACTCAATCTTTAACACTTCAAAAGCATGAAAATAAGAAGGTCTAGTGGTCTAGATATGTATTTACAAAGCACAATGTTCACTTTTCTCAATTTGGCTTACAGTTAAAGTCCGTTACAAAAGAGCTTGGGGGACGTTGAAGAGACGTGAAGTTCCATCAATTGTCTGCTAAAGTTTTTAACTTACACAAGAAAAATTAACGATATTAATTTTCAAACTAAATATGGTATAAATGTCGCAAATTAATGTTATACCTTTCAAATGTTGCTTACAACCGAATAATTTCACAAACCAGTTCTACAAACATCAATGAGTCGTCTGGTTAATTTCAAATAATACTTTGGTAACCAAAGACGCCCAATCCAGATCGAATCTTATGGTTAACCTAACAGCCCAACTAGTAACGGCCTGATCTTACCTTCTCGTAATTCATAGATTAGATACAATTTTTTTTAGTTTGGTGAACTATTTTCAATTAAATCAGTTGAGTAACATTAGTTATACTAGGTTGCAATGAGGGAAAAGACGTAATATGTTCATAAAATCATATGAAAAAATTAGTTTTTGAATCTATGTAGGTCTATGCCAATTTCTTGAAATTGGACTTTCAAATAATTACCTAAAAAGGGTATATGATTTTATATTGTTATGTTTTGCAAAAGCATGTGTTATATTGAAGACTGTTTTGATGGTACAAGCCTATTTGTTAGCACCACTTTAGTGAGAGAGTGTACGAGTTCAATCTCCAGTGCATCCAAAAAAATTTAAACTGGACATTTTCGTATATGCGTTTTAGTTCTTTCCTTAAGATCAAAGAAATGCTGCTGGTAGTGAAACTAAAATTGACCTATGCCTACTATTCGTAAACTAATTCCTGCATGACAGCCTTACATATTCACCCACTAATGCTGAAAATCCCAAGTAACACTGAAAGACTTAAACATCTTCTTGGCATCACAAAGGTCAAATCTCACCAAGAATAACGTGCCGAGATGCACTACAGCAGATGACACGCGGGTTCGTTCTGAATCTCTTACTGACTTTACGATCACTTAACTGACGACTACGCGAGTATGAATGCAACCTTACAGGATGTGAGCCAAACTTTCTCTACCTCTGATTTACAGCAGAAAAGGTGTTAACCATGGGTATTGTCAGTGTGGAGCATTTATTTGATTGATGTCAATTTCTTCTCATTCAAGGTACAAGTAGTTCTCTTGTATTGAGTCTGGTAATTTAAGGTATCCCCACTGCTTCAATTTTGATTTGGTAACATTTATGCATTTGATTTAGAATTAGTTTCATCCACATAGCATAACAAGGTGTGTTGATAAATATGAATCCATTGGTAATACGATTCCACCTTATCGATGTCAAGTTGCACAGTCAGATAGGTTGTCGAATGAAAAATAACTTTATCCCAATTTACTGTGTCAGTCTAATTACTTCTATAAATTCTTATTCGATTACGACCTGTTTTAATTTATACGGTTTGTTTGATAAATAAAGTTAAGGAAACCCCAAGTCCAATTGGAAGGTCTGAAGCTTATCTGCAACACCCAGTATATGGCCACTTTACGCCTTCAGTGCGAACGGGCCGTTAAAGTCTCCAACTATTCGTGTTATTGAGGTCAATGAATTAATCATTGTTTTAAATTACTCATTGTTCCCAGTAATTATAATTATTTGTTAAGTATCAGTTACAGTATAAGTAAAACAATAAGTATTGCCGTACCAATCTTGGAGAATTACTGTATCTAATTCTACAGCAAAGTAAAGAGGGCTTTATTTACATGTGAAGTGTACTTGGTTGGTTTTAAGGGAAATAAAAATGTACATGTTGAACCCATGTTGTTGAACCAATCTAGCAATGTTTAAATCAACGTATTCTCGTATTACTTATTATACTCATGCCAATCTCATTAGTAACTCCTACTTTGTTTTTTGTTTATTATTTTCTGTTCGCTGCTACTTGTTTATTGGCGTAGTAGGGTCCTTTGTTAAACTTGAACAACACCCACCTCAATTGTAACTTACCTAAACATCTCATAAATATATATCTTTTGTTATGTTATTTACATAATTTATTGTTTTTTATCTAATTTATATTGCTTATTGTTATCTATTTATATTATTTATTGTTAGTATTTTATATTATTTATTACCATAGATTGTCACATATTTGTCCTCACTTTGTAGTTCTAGCTCGATTAAGTAGGCTAAGATTTAATTTTATTTTCTTTGCATTAATTGAACTCAAATCGTAACCTTGTTCACTGTAGTGTTTTGTAAATAGGTGTATACGTTGGGACATATTAATAAATAAATCATAAGGTTAAACATTGAAGGCTAGTCAACCCGTATATGTTTTCTAGTGCAAAAAAGACTACATAAGATTATACGACAGGTACAGCTTAGAAAAGTTTAATTTTTATTCATGAGATATTTTGAGTAAATCTAAAAAAAAATTATGTTGGCCCTTTGTACTTCAAAATTAAAAATTACATCACGTCAATCTTAAGGTTTACTTTAATTTTTTTCCATTTTCTCTATAAAAAATGGCCAATCCTAAGAAAATTTATCTACGCTAGTCCAAGGACAATTTCACACATACAAATACATTTTGAGGATCTTCAACTACGCTATTAATCCAAAAGACCACAGCTGGAATGCAGAGAGTAATCATAGCAGTTCCTCGTCTTAGATCCAGTTTTAATAGCAGCAAGTCGTGAAAACGCGATAAGGGCTATTAAGAGTAACTAGAAATATTATTATCCACATTAGCACCTTGGTGTACGTCACGAGCGCGCGATAGTGGCAAGAACTGCTCTGAGCAGTAAAATGATAAATCCTGCTTAACAAGCCAACCAGGATCAGAATCAGGTACTCTAGATTGGTCAGGTACTTTAGTGCTGAGTCGCGTGAAGTACGTTGTAAGCTGCAGAACCTGGACTGAATTGAACAGAGCAACGAGAATTCACACCTTTTTTGTCCTAGGACGCTAGGCACGAGCCTAAGATTGTTTTTCCCATTACTTCAGGATGGACCTAGGCTGCGGCATAATCAATTAGATAAAATCCATTGGTGATCTTGCGGGATTTGAACCCGGGATCCCAGGGACCGAAGTCCCACACTCTAACCACTACACCTTGCTCCCCCGATAATACACACACTACCCATATATTACATACAGGAGGGGTTTTGAAACTATATTTTGAAATATTCTCTTTCGCATTCCTTTTTTTATTACTCCTATATCTTGTTTTATTTATCTCACATTAAATCTTATATTCCCTTCTTTTACTAACTCAGGATTTCCTTTAGCAACTCTCTAACAGAAGAATTTGAAATATCAGTGTTTTTTCAACTTGTTTTCAGTTTACGTTCTAAATTTTTCATTTGGTTAGTCAAATTTTTACATCCCATCCTTTATTATCTTCTTTGCTAGTCCCTATAAACACTGACCAAATTGTATTGGTGAAATATTTAAAATCTACCTATAGATGTAGTGCTTGCGATTAATGTAATTAGACAACATATCCTAAACCTGAATTAACAAGGTTTCATTCATTAGGTTAATATAAATAAATAATTATAATATAAATCAGCAATAAAATAGGTATGTATAACAAATAATAATATAATTAAATAGGTATATTGTTTTGATTTTGATATAGGATTTTTATGTTATGGAAGATTAAGACTTTATGGGTTAATTATATGCGGTAATTTAAACTCAATTTCGGAAATATTTCGTTGGTCAAACATGTACAGGACACAGTTTTAACAATATTATTCTTCTAACACAGGTTGAAGATTAAATCTATGATAGCAACGAATTACAATCATTATGGTTTCCTCTGCTCTCCAGTTTATGTGTTTAAATGATGAAAAGCATAAAGTACAAGGTTCTAGGTGGATAATTTTGATGATATGATATGAAGCTTATTTTACTTCATACTTAGTTGCAGTTTTTTTTTTTTTTATAGTAAATATTAGTGATTTTTAGTGATATTAGTGACATCACGGAAGTAGCAGTGCTAGTGTGGACGTCTGAATGGAAATGTTTTAAGTAGTTCTTTTAAGGCCCTTAAGCAACATTGGAATTGGTCTTGTCTTTTTGGCATTACATTCAAAATGAGCATAAAATGAATTTATTTAACGAATTGACGCTCTTAAAAGTTCCTCAATGTGATTACTCAATTTGATTTCCACAACTCTAACATTTCCATAACAATCATCGAACAAGGTGGGAACATCTGGGAAGAACGGGGAAAGAGGGAATCACACTTGGCGGGATTAAAGAGCGTGCTCGAGGTAATGTCTATAACAATAATAATAACAGGCAGACTGACGCGCTGCGATATTTTAAGAGAGACTCTCGTACGCGATGGAATTGCAGACCTGGTTCTCACGCGCCTACATCCACCCACACACGCACACGCACACACACAAGCGCAGTGATTGTGGGGCTGCGCACACGCGCGCGTGAAAACTGGATCATATTCTATCAACATGAACAAGACCGGAACGAATGGGGGCTGTCTGTTTTCTCAGGGTAATCATAAGTTTTGTCCGAACATAATCCGCGGCCACGAGCCTGCAGACTAGGTGATGTGGGATTGTGCGAAGGGTTTGGAGAAGTGTGTTCGTGTAGATAGAATTACTTCATCAATTTATCAACTTTATTGTATGTTTAGAGTCTCTCACAGACGAAGATGAAGTAGTAGAAATAACAGACCCAGTTGTCAGTAACAGAATCACTTGGGGCACTTTTAGTTTCTTACCATGAATATATGATGTGATGATACTGATCATGTGGAAAGAATTTTATTTTGAAGTGTGGAAAGGACCACACTTATATATTTATAATAAGTCTGTTACAACAATGGTTTTTTATTTTATGTCGAAAAGATACGATACGCTTTGCCACTTTCACAATTTAACAAACATTTTATCATGTAGGCAACCTTGTAAAGTAATGAAATATATTGTTATGGATAGTCTATTATGTATAATATACATGTAGACGACTTCAAATAGATTTTATCTTAAGCGATATTCCAAACTTGTGTGCGAAATGAGTTAATTTAAGGAAAAGGAATCCACCAAGATCAACCAAATATTTTGACCGCTTAATGGCTTAGATCATACTACAAAATAGAGAGTAACTTTTTATGAGTCTACTCTTAAGTCTGTGGTCGTACGTAAATCATTATAGGATTTATTTGTAACAAATGAACTCACTGATTATTACTTGCTTTATGATAAGTTAATTACTTAATTTTCCTGTTAATTAATTACTAAGTGATATCCACTGGGTTAACACATTTTCTGAAACTAAAATCTTTTATCTTATGAAGTAGATACTCACTAAGTGGCGGTGCCTATACACAAGGCCCTAATGTTTAACAAATTACTCATGCTATAATTAAGTTATTAGAGCAACCTCGTAAAAGGCTGGTTTATGTGGGAGGGTCTGGGTTCCCATGATACAGAAAACTAGTTATCCAGACCATCTGGGCCGGCGAGTCGTTACACTTATTTATGGGGCTGTTGAAAAATCAATGCTTAATTTAGAGAATAGCGTAGGTGTTGGTTTAACACGTGCAATTTTATTGTAAACATAAATTACGCTTGGTTTTATTGAATTGTGTTATTTGCAGTGATAGTCTAGTTAATAGGAAAGTGTTTGCATTTAGCGGAAATTTTTTAAAACTATTTCAAAATGAGGAGGGCAAGGGATGTTTAAAATAGAGGGATCTAATACAACTTTATATGTATGAAGGTAGATTTTCGCTAATTTACAGTGTCTTCTTTTAGTATTCATGAATATAACATCAGTGAAAAGCAGTCATATATTGTTAACAGTGAAAAATCTCTATGTTTAAAATATTTGTAGTTTTCAGTAGTTAATTCTCAGTCTTTAAAACTTGTGCATTCTTTCCAACAGTAAAGGGAAATTTCTAAACTTTCCAGCCTAAATTGCATTGCAATTCCTGTTGTATTTCCAGACAACCATCTACAAGTTATAGAGAGAAAAAACTAAAAACAAATTAGTAAAAATGGAATTGAATGAAAAAAAAGCTAGGTAAAGCTGAAACAATATAGATTATAACGGGTATTTTTATATCATTGTGTAACTCAGTTGTAACTGTCATAAAAATGTTATTATACACGAATTTTGAAGAAAAGGTTTTTTCCATGACTTATCATGGTGTCATTAATCAGCATAAAAATGGCATAAAAATAAAAAAAATCATGAATTAAATGGTTGACAATTAAATGAAATCATCATGTTATTTATGAACTCTTAATTTGTTTAATAATTACTGATAAATAGGTATATATCCATAAATGAATTATTTGGTCATGCATCTACCTTTTAGATAATTCTTTTTAGGCACTTATTATTTCGTGTTTACAATAATAATTTTGGCCTAAAACTACTAAAATGAAGGATTTTTTTCAAAATATTCATATTAGTTCTAGAGCTTTGTGTTTTAAAAAATGTCTGGCTTAGTTATGGACAAACTAGCGTAATAAAGAAATGAGGAATTGAGAGCACCCCAAAATGTTTTTGGGCTGTAACATGATAAATATTGCATCAATGAATGAACAATGGTGCTATTGCAATCTTTGTACATATGGTGTTATAGGGTTGTGAACACAATGCTATTGCTGTGGAAACCTATTGAGATTACCAATTATTTGCAATAACTGTTTAGGGTACATTTCAACATTATATATCTATTTTTTTCTTCTATAGTTCGATTTAATGATAAGGGTGTTCGAAGTCGTCCCAAAATATTTACTCAAAATATTTAAGTTTGTATATAATTTATTTTTTTTAAATAACTTTAGGAATGTGTAGTAATTCAAGTACGTTACGTGAAGTTCGTTGTTTAAAAGAAATGCCAAAATTACTCAATCACGTTAAAATTGCATGATAACCTTTGTTTTGTTTTGCTGTTTATATGTATATGGTACTGTAGTAGGATTAAATCGTTACCCCTTATGAATTCGGGTGTTTTCATTTTCTCACCCCATATAAAAAGTTACACAGAAAAACTATATTCCTAATCATATACAAAACCCCCTTTTTTCTTTAAGTCAATGTTATAAATTACACCTTGTGTACTTCCTGGCTGTTCACACACACAACACAGCAAATACTAACTTTACAAGTGGATTTTACAAGATTTCGCACTTTGCAGAATCAATACCCAGTTGCACCGCTCGCGATAGAGACTGTAAATTTTATACCCCATAAACGTTTAGTTCCAATTACACATGGGTGATAAAATATTATTATTAATGATGCACAGTTTTATGTCCAGCATGTAAAGCGCGGCTGGGTAGGAACTATATAAATTTATTTATACCCTTCAGTGTATGACTGATTTATAAAGAAGCGGACGAACGGAGACTAGGTGTATGTAATTCTATAATTTATAATTATTTCTTAACATAAGAAAGTGAGAGTAGGTAGTATTTTAAGAATATTTAAACTAAGATGCTGTCACCATAGTTTACTTGGCACATTCTGTATTTAAAATGTCAAATAAGTACGTACCGCAGAAGGAATTATTCTAATCAACGTTTCCATTTAGCTATGATTTCTAAAACAG
Organism: Macrosteles quadrilineatus; assembly: GCF_028750875.1. NCBI lineage: Eukaryota > Metazoa > Arthropoda > Insecta > Hemiptera > Cicadellidae > Macrosteles > Macrosteles quadrilineatus. Next base: position 62,633,342 of record NW_026542602.1, read on the forward strand.
TTGTTCTTAAGAAAACTAGCATTTTGACCTTTCCCTGGCAAAAAACATAAAAATGTCTTTTGGTAATGTATTAAAATATCCCCGCCGCAGCAAACCTGCTGACTAAGCTAAATATATTTGTCTGTATCAATTATCATTAAAATATTTGTTTTAACAAAAATGTATTAACTATTTAAATGACATTAGGTTTGCTGCCAAAGATTGGTTTAGTGAATGTTTAATAGCTAAGTATGAAAATATTTAGATTTAGATCAAAATATAACCATAAATAAGCAAAGTTCAACAATTGTCCTATTTTTCATAACAATGAAAAGGTAGTTTTAAGATTACAGTTTTTATTTTTTTTTTATTCGTAACCATTAAGTACAAGTAGCACAGTATTATACGGCTTCGCTTTAATATACAAAATAATTGGTTTTCAATACCTACAAAATGGTTTGGAAAAATTTGCTAATGTTTAAAATTGTATGTTTAAAAGTTAATGTTTAAAGCGGCAAAAATTAAAAACCCACAGTTTATCCCATAAAACACAAAAAACCCCGTTCCCATGGTCCAACCGAATTCACTTTAAATAAACATGGGTTTTCCCTGTATACACTTTTGTGCCAAATCCCACCTAAATCGGATGATTTTTACTCAACTCTTTGTGCTAATGAACCCACATTCATATATATTGATGTATATTTTAACTGATGAGGTTTTTGGCCTCTGGAAGCATTAAAATGAAAAATTAACTCGGTCCCGAGTCTAGGTTATACCATAAGACCTACGGTAAAAGCTACCTTGACGGGAAATTAGCTAATAACCAACACAAATATAAATAATCTTACACACACGCTATTATTAAAGATCCACCAATGGCACCCCGTTGTTCTCTAGTGCAATCTCTGGTCGTGTTAGGTGAGCTTGTGTGAGTAACTATTGAGTAAGTTGAGTGTGTGTGAGACTGTGTATTTAATACCACATGTGAGCCGGTAATAACAGCTTACTGGCCAATGAATGAAACTATAGATCTAAGTGGGCCTGATACATGAGCGATACCGGGACTGAGTCACGACCAGTTCGTACACACACACATCACCATTTACACACACACACACAACTTTATAAACTAACAGTTTAACTCAATGGTATCAGTTTCAAATAAAAACATTTGTGATTGTACTATCTTGAGTGCAGTATACAAGGCCGTGGCGGGAGCAAAGCGGCAACATCGCAACCTCGGCCTACCAATGTTTGTGATATACGTTTGCTATTACTGTTTAGGCCGGCCTGTGCGACGTTGCCACACATCAGTGCCGCGGCCTTTTATGCTGTTTTCTTGCAATGGTATCGACAACTCCCCGTGTGTTTCCTTGAAGGTCCTACTCAAACATGTGTTTATACAGTTTATGGTTTCACGTGTAATTGTTCAACTTGAATCCACATCACACTGCGAAGGGGTTCAACCTGATGTTGTATCTTTTGTACATGTGATTAAAATTTTTCAGCATACCATGAGTATTATACATAGTACACAAAAATAGATATTTCAATTTTTTGGAAAAGTTCAACCATACATATTTATTATGTATTTTACTACAACCTTGTTCTTAAGAAATCAATCCACTGGTTTCAAGGTTATTCTTAATAGTATGGGTTAGGGTTAGAGTGATTGCAACCTTTGACTGGCATTTTAACAAATAGATGTCCTAATACATTTATTAAAAATATATTATTTAGTGAAATTAAAATGTTTACATTGCATTTACCCAAATAAATATAATTACAAAACAAATTAAAAAAGTTTATAAACTCAAATTTGGCACGACTTTGCATATTATGAAAAAAAAATTTATAGCTTTGTCAAAAAGCAGACAATAGACAATAGACAATTCTTTATTCCGTTAAACAATATACATTGCAATAGGAAAGGTCAATACAATTTAAACTATAATACAGTCATCGATTTGTACACATTAAACAAAAGTTTTACAATCTAAAAAATCTTTGGTAGAGAAAAAGGCATTTGCTTTAAGGAGTGTAGAGATGGCTGACTTAAATTTTACATAATTGAGATTTCTTAATTCTAGTGGTAACTTATTGTATAACTGCAACTGTTGATACAAATGACAATTCAAGGTTTTACTTAGCCTAACATGGGGGGTGGACAGATCATTTCTATTTCTGGTTAAGTGTACATGACAGGAAGCTTGTGTAGAAAATGAGTTGATGTTTTGTTTTACATGGAGGAGGTTACTAAAAATATACAAAGAAGGCACAATGCACAGTCATAATGTTTAGCTCTACAAAACTAGCTCTACAACAACCTCTAGAGGCAAGGTTAGCAAGTACTCTGATGGCTTTTCTCTGCCATCGAAAAACTTTGGTTACATGGGGGGAATTTCCACAGAGACGGATGCCATAACTAATGAGTGAATGAAATAGACCATAATAAGTGATAATCAAATTATCCAGGTTTACAGACAATTTAAGTTTACGTAACAAGCCAACCACACGAGACAGTTTTTTACACAAATTAAGAATATGTGGTTTCCAGCTTAACTTGGAATCTAAAGTGAACCCCAGTAGTTTAACATCACTACTTACATAATCAGGAACTTGCTTGAGAGAGAAATAGATCAATTCAGTCTTTTCTTCATTTATAATTAAGTTGTTGGCTTTGAACCAAGATTTGGCACAAGTAAGAGCTTGAGACAAGTTCTGTTTTACATTATCAAATTCCAAATCTGAACACATTAATGTTGTGTCGTCCGCATAAAATACTGAAAAGGTTGAAACATTACAATACAAGTCATTTACATATAAATGACTTGTATTATTATCGACACAATAACTTAAATTAAATTAAATTATAAATGACTTGTATTAATGACGACACATATTATCATGCACGTAAGTATATTTATATAATGTTAAGCGTTCCCTCAACAATTGTATTAGTTTTTTTTTCATGATATGAAATACGTTTTATTTAGTATTTAAACTTTAACTCAAATGCTACCTAATGAGTGGCCAAGTTTAGTTTGCTAGTGAAAACCATTCACCCCTAGAGTATATTTTACCTCTCCACTAAAAACCATACATATTGGAATAATCTTAAGCTCAAACTATGTTAAAACTTTACATTTTTACTTTTGATCAATGACATTTTGAAAAATTCTCCGCCTAAAACCCGCTGGAAGTAACAAACCTAAACCAAACTTCCTCTTTCCATTCTACACCAACTCTCCAATTCAGTGTCAAATACTCCACACTTCGTGTACACAATGAAATGATAAATGTCTAAGTCATCTGTTTCGTACCGACAATTCCATTGGACTTATGAACTCATAAACAGCATGTTATGTCACCGAATGCTTAGTAATAACATCACTGGCAGTGTAATAAGGCAGGTGTCACTCATCTATGACAGTCTCATCAATACATGTCTCACAGCCATTTCTCAATATCGACACACAATGGGGACTCGTCGTGTTAATTACACCTAATGGGCTTAACATAACCTTCCAATGCGGTTCGGAGCCAATGGTTACGGCGCTGCGAATTTCAACATTGATTTTGCACAGTTTTGTAGTATGGTTGTCTTGACACCTCAAACGCAAACATATACTAACCTTACAGAGCCAATTTTTTTGGATTTTTTTCGTTTTGAATCGTCCACTCTGATGAGTCAATGAGCTGATTTATCTTCTCAGTGTATATGAAGACCCACGAGTGATTAAACATTGCTTAAGAAACTTTAAGACTTAAGTAAGTATATAACATAAACTGTAGCAATCAATCATTTTAGCCTCTGGATTGCTTATATATTAATTGATATTATAAGGCCTTACCTTAGCAATCCTGTTTTTTGATCCGAAATTAATTTCGGGCCCGAAGGTCCATCATCGGTCCAACGGGTGGATTCTATTTTAGAAAATTTGGTCTACTAGATCCCGACTGATGATGGACCTTCGGGCCCGAAATTAATTTCGGATCAAAAAACAGGATTGCTAAGGTAAGGCCTTATAATATCAATTAATAAACTGTAGAGTAAAAATAATTGAAAATTTCATAACTGGCAACTACCAGATTATAAAAGGCAACTTAATTCAAGTAATTAATGGTGTAACAGTAAATTAAACTTAATTTACCTTTATTTAGAGTTTTCTATGATGATAGCCCGAAATATGAAGCGACAGCTAAATATAGAAAAGATGAATTCCTAAATCGGTCAGAAAATAGTGCCATTCAGCAGAGAGCCACGAGTAGATTTATAGAATATGCTTTTAAGAGTTCTTGGAGACTAGCAGTCATCTTTGATAATTTAAAAAAGCTGCTGAATAGTTAATTATCATCCAAATATATTTCTACAAACACCAAAGTAATTATAATTTAATTATCTAAGATACTGTGAAATTAAAAGTTGTCTTCGAGGCTTTGAATTTTTTTCGAAGGGAAGCCAACGGGCATCTTGGATTTACCTACCTGAAGATCAATGTCAATTTTCTTAATTTCAAACAGCCACTGAAGAGTTATTTACCATCTAAAATTATTTTTTTTATACCAAAGTGATTGTAATTTAAATATCTAGTATAGGCCTACTGTAAGATTTGTAATTGTCTTTGTAGTTTTTTAATTGTTTTACGAAAGAATGTCTAGGCTCCAAAGCTCAAACCACAGGTAGATTTTCGTTACTAATTCGACAGACCAGTAGCTTTCGAGCAAAATCAACGTTAAAAAAATACATCCCTGATGTACCATATTTTTTCTACTTGAAGCTACAAACTCCACACTCCATTCAGCGGGACAAGCGTGTGAGCCTCATACAGTTGAGTCCCGGCTCCAAATTCATTAGCAGGTTTGATTCATGCCCAGGACTCTGGGAACGACCGAAGGCGGTTGGGTATAATCGTTGGTTTGCACTTATCTAAATATTGTTATGCCCTCCTACGCCAACTGCGAGCAACGAACGTGTGACTCAGCCCGAGAAGTTATTGTATCAAATGTGATTTGCATATGTTTCCGCCTTCGAGTGATCTTTGATCTTTGGGTTTGATATACTTTCTGATGCTTGAGTTTACACACCAAGATTTTGGTGTTATTTACGTAATGTAAAAGTGTGTGAATTGCTGAATCTGTTTTGGGGTTTTTATCGTCATTTGTTATTTTAAAAACAACTTCTCTTAAATAAATAAGAAGGTAACTGTATTTGTATGGATATGTATCATCCCTAGTAACTAATTTGGTCAGGAGGTTCACAGATTGATTCAAAAAACGATTGCTCAACTGCTCAAAATTAACCCAACTTTAGGATTACACAGACCATGATAACCATGTTAAAACTGTTGGAAAATTCCTCAAACTGGAAACATACGCAACTATGTTGCATAAACTTTTACAGTCAAAATATAATCAGTAAAGGTCAATACAAGACATATTTTTTTCGTTAAAATCAAGTAACATCAATTAATTTAAAAATTATGGCACGATCTAGGATAATTAGGTAGATCCAAATGCTTATGCATTGTTTTACAGCCATTTTGATGTAACATTTTGGTTGGCTGGTGAATTATGGACCTGATAAGAAAATAATAAATGTATTTATACGTACATATGTACGTAATAAGTAAAACATGTTAACTTAACATGACGTAAAACCACATCTTAATTTTCTTTCTGAACTAAAACAACAGTGCGTTTTCATTAAAATTACCCAAACGCGCAGTGTCCTTGGTAGGTTTTGACGCTGTTCGTTTTAATCCAAACCAAAACCAAAAACATTCAACTAATTGAAAACCCACAAAACGAAGTAATCTAGTCAAATTCAAAGTGTGTATCCTTAAGTAGTTTTTTTCCACATGTACAGCTACAATCTGATCCCAATGAATCACCTTTCGACGCTAAAGAGCGCAGCGCCCAAAATTGAGAAAGCTTTACCGATGATTTGCGGATTCCTCGCCACAGGGGCGCACTGGAAACCACCACCGCCTCGCACTAAATCATCGCGGCTACAATGACCCGAACGGCGGCCATTTGTCATAATTTTCTAATGCATTCGTGTTGGAACGCTCGTAAATAAATTAGTCTGGATAATTAGTTGTCCCGGGCGAGAGAAGTTTGTTTAGAGCTCGTCCCGACTGGTAATTGGAAAGAGCGGGTAAGGGTGCTTTTGAGCCGCGGTGCGACTCAAAGTTTATCACCGTGTGAGATGATAAATACGTCACCGAACCACCAAAATGTATTCCAATTATTCTTTTCACATCGTATTTCTCGAGTGTGGTTTAAGATCGGGCTTTTTCTTTTCTGAAACGTGACCGAACTTAGAGTTTTTGACTTGTGAATGTGTTAATGGGGGTTTAGGAAAGTTACTCAAAAAAGGACTTTAAACAAATTATTTTATTTATTTTTTGTTTTCTCATAGAACTCAGAAAGTTTAGCTACGTAGCCTAACTCGACAAGTGAAGGAGGGGATTAGGATCTCCTGCTTTCCTAAAGATTGTTGGATGGACCTAATTAATTTAATTAGTTTTTTGATGCTTCGAAAATTTACCCAACTTTGATTGAACTTGATTTTACACCTGTTTCAAATGGCTAAGGAAAAAGTAGACCTAATTCAGCAATACTGCTAAGTCTAAATGAATCTTGATAACCTAATTTCAGTCTTAACTGAACACGAGTCCCTAAATTATGTTTCTAATACACCATTACAAAGTAACTAACACTGTGTACTTCCTTCAGTTCTTCGCACTTTTTAAGATACAAATGAAATATTGACCAAAATCTGTATGCTGAATCATTCTGGAGTACTAATAGCCGCAAACGTTCAGTGATTTAACTGAAGGTATTTAAAGATTTAAAGACTTTAACTTGATGCGTGTGTTATGTTCCTCACGCCAGTAGTGCTGTCATTATCTTTGTTAAACGTTTAAACCGAAGTACAATGGGTTAGTAGATGATGGTTTATGGCCAAGAGACCTGGGGTCAAACATAAGATCGGTAGTTGCATGCCAAGCTACCAGTGTGTGCAAATGTATAGATTCTTGAGTAATTAACGTTTCTATGTTTGGATTTTCAAAGAGTGGACAGCTTGTCCCATTGAAGTAAAAAGTGCAAAATCCTCGCTCACAGTTTGAACGTCCTTAAAAATAAACTTTAGTTAATCATTAAATGTAAAGGCTATCCAAATGAATACTACCATTGACTATAGACACTTTATTATGTGATGTCCAAGTTCAATCTGTAAATACTAGTCTTATAATAACATGTGCGATGTCTATCCCAGAGCTGTACGTTTTACTTTACAATGTGTGATAATTGTTTTGGGAATAATTAAAAAGTATTTTTAAAGCTAGTAGATGATTAAAATCCAAGACAAATTCTTAAGAAAATAGATTAGTTGAAAGAGCTAAACAAGTTACTTAAATATAACTGGAGCATGTTCTCATTTCTTGGTAGGCTTACAGTTTAGTTTGAAAATTGTATACAACTGAAACAAAATTTGTCTCAATACTTTAATACTTTTTTATATTTTTTTCTGAAATGGCAAACTATACGAAGACAGGTATTTTATTCCAAGTATGAATGGAGATGAGTGTGGGATGAGTGGAGTTTCGTGTGGGACAGTTTACTTTGACAATTTTATACAACTGAAACAAAATTTGTCTCAATACTTTAATACTTTGTAATACTTTTTTCTGAAATGGCAAACTATACGAAGACAGGTATTTTAATCCAAGTATGAATGGAGATGAGTGTGGGATGAGTGGAGCGTTCTTCTGGAGAATACCGAAATAGACAAAAGATACTAGTTAAAACAGAAAATGTGCGAGTCAAATTGTATAAGGCATCCCTCGGATGAACGACATGTCATAAAGGTAACATTATCATAATGTCTAATCACTATTGCAAATCTAGTTCAAACTAATTTACCCACTCTTTTGACAAGGGATTATACGATTAGTGTATATGTAGTATAATACAATACAATTTTAGAGAACATTATGAGTAATCTAATACGGGGGTTTGAGGGTTTGAAACTTCACACAATAAGTTAGGGAGAAATAAACACTGCAATACAATAAATACTCGTAATTTTATTTTGTTATGAATGCTGCGTATTGCCCATGTATATAATTTGTACCAAAAGCTGCATAGGAAGAGACTTTAAACGCTCAAATAAATTAATTTTTAAATTAAGTATCCAACAATAGATGTTTAAGAATGTATGTTAGGCAGGTAAAACACCACAAGGTTTTTGCAGTATCACATTATGAGGCACTGTGCCATATATAGTACAGTGCACGAGCGCAGGATCGTGTCCGTCCATTATATCATGACCCATATCGTAGTGCCCGCTCATTATTTGATTATTTCGACACTGCGCAGTCGTCGTGAGTGTAAACTGGACGCATGCGCCGCACAGCTCTGATGACAGACTGCGCGGCGACCCCGGCTCTCCTGTCATCAGGGCCGCCTACGACCTGCGACCTCTTATTAAATTTGGACTTTTGTATTTCTCGTGGTTTCGCGTCTCAGAGCGATTCTCGCGTTCGCGCGTGGGAGTGGGAATGACGGAGACGTGATGGTTCAGACTGCGATGTCACTGCAGCTCTTAGGGATTTGCACCTGGGAAACTAGGCTTTGTATTTCTTGCTTGGGTTGTAAGGATTGTGTACTGTTGCAATCACTTGTCAAGTGTTCCTTATGACCTTTGAAAAGCGACTGGTTTCGGTCCTCACGGGATCAATTTCAAGCAAATGTTCTCATCTTTATTTCGTCGAGATATTTTTTTACAATACACTTCATATACATACACGAAACTGGTTTGGCCATTCTAAGTGTTTCGTGGATTTGTGTGACTAAGTGTATCGTAAAAAATATCTCGGTTTTTTTTAATCCCCTTGTTTGTAAGAACGAAATAAATATGACGTTTGCATAAAAGTGATCCCGTGAAGACCGAAACCGGTCGCCAAGATCATAAGGATCACTTGGCATCAGGTAATTACACCAGTAGACGCCTACTGATCAGTGATTCGGAGGCTTAACTTAAACAAAATGAAGATACAAGGAGTTGTCTCACTGAATATTTCCTTTTGAGTATATAGTCTAACTAGGCTTTCTAACCTGGGATAGTTCTTTTTTTTTTGTACTTTACTTCAGGCTAGATCTTAAGCCCCCTAGAGGTTGCGGTGTTATTACTTATATAAAATTAATTGGTGATTTTTTAGGAATTGAACCCAGGAACTCAAAGACCGAAGTCCCTATCTCTACTAGTAGACTAGCTCGCTCTGGATATTGGGTTTTGTGTCACTCTATATCTTACTTGTTTTAGTCACTTGCCATTGTTCGCTTCGGTATCTAAGTGTGTGTAACTCTGTATTGGTTTGTTTGTAAATGCGATTTTGAGTGGATGTTAGTAAGTCATGTCCAGTTATACCTTCACTACTGATTTGCAAACATAGTTATCTACCTTAGATTTGGAGGCTACATCATTCGCATAAAAGGATTTTGAGTAAATTCCTCATCCTCTCCTGCACATAGACTTTACAGTACGCCTAATCAACAGACGAGCAGACAAAGTCAATGTTTCACCTAATGACTGATGCTGGATGTAGTGTTCTGACGAGCCGATGACTGAGAGCTATAGCTGATTGCTACAGCTCAAACACTCATTACAGCTCGTCCCATTACACCACTTACAAACTACACCTCTGTATTACACCCGCAACTACATACACCTCATCAAGGTCTGCGGACTACGGTGTAAGTACCTGGACTCGATTTGAGGAGTAATTTTAGGAGCGAAACAAAGCTGAATGTGAAAATGATACGAACAAAATAATTGCATTTAACTACTGGTTGATTTTTTCCCTAAGTTCAAGCTTAACATTATTTTCATTCCTCAGGCTAGTTCTGGGTGGGTCGTGGCATTATCACTTAGATAAAACCCTTAAGTATTAGACAGGATTTGAACTGGGACTTTTGGGTCCGATGTCCACTCGCTACCACAAGACCAGCTCGCTCGTTTAGTTTAGTTACCTACAAAGTGTACTGTTGTATATTTTGCTCATGTTTGTGGAATATACCAACTTTTTCACCAAGTCACACTGCTCAAGCGACTTATCATAGGTTATCTTTTATGTCACTTCAACTATCTCAATGAAGAAATGGGATGGGAAATATAATTTTAGGTGGCAGCGCAGTTAGTAAGTTTCTCATCAAACTGCATTCATAAATACAAAATAAAAATGAATGGTCAATTTTTTGATTGGATTACTACTTCATTATCCAAAAGTCATACTCATAGAGAATTCGAATTCAAAAACTTGACCGAAGTGAAGTGTATTGAATTTCAGCTACGCAATAGACAAAATATTGTATACACTATTATGTCCTTCATAAACATCTTATAGCTAAACTGATCCTGTATGATTTAGATAAGAATTTAACTAATTCAATATCAATAATACTTTCATGTCACCAGACTGCTATAACCATAGGAATCCCATAAATGTGAGAACGTTCCACATTGATCAGCGGAAAGCATGTCAATGCTCTTGATGAGAAATCGAGATATTTCCAATGGAATATCAATGACATAGCTGCATCATGTATTCCAAAACGCGCCGCATTTCTGCGTTCCGACCATTTCAGACCTTAAATAGATATGACGCTTTCCAATGGCAGCTCTACAGAATAAATTGCCATCGATTTAGTTGATTCTATATCTCTTTAAATAATATTTTGCAAACATTGTATTTAAAACAAATAGCCTACCATAAATTAGCAGAGTACTCATCTTTCGTATAGGATTGAAGTATATTTTTTATGTGCATATTGCAGTTAAATCGTTCTTTGAGTGAGAGAGCTGGTCTAGTAGATTGAGCAGGGGTATTTGAAATCCCAGCAGGCGGGGTTTAAAACCCGCCAAATCACCAATTGATTTTATTTAAGCGATAATGCCACAACCCTCAAGTCTAGAAGTAATGTGAAAAACAATTCCAGGCGTCTGAGACAAAGAAAATACTTATGCTTTGTGTTTTGAACAAGGAGAGGACGCTAAAGAGCAAAATTTGGTTCCTTAAATTTACCCTATGTATTGTTAGGCATCAATTTACCCGTATACAAGTTGTTAGAAAATCTTATGTCCGTATGTTTTCACAAATCCCCATTAATTGTGAGTCTAACACATAGATACAGAATTGATCCAGCTCAGAATCAAACCACCACACTTGAGACCCTAAGGTGATCACTTGCCACTCAGAAACCTAGAAAATGAACTCAACGTTCAATAAACGTTCTATTTCCTGCTAAGAAATTGTTCAACACATTTCACCTCTATATAAGCAATTGAACAGACACATTTCCCCCAACTTTCCTCTACACCCCCAATCCACAACTTGTGTTCAGTGGTTGGTTCAGTAAGTACCTCCGGCCTTGCCAGTGACGCTATCAGTTACACGCGACGGCAGACAAAGTACACGTACTTTCCAGTATCACAGTGACCATGTACAAGAAGCCGGACTAATGGTGGAATATATCAACCGCGTGTGGGAGGTCCTCCGCTCATTTTTATCCGCATTTTCACAAGTTGGCCTGACAAGTTGCGTTTATAACCGGCGTGGATGTTGACATGTGAGGTGCTTTGGGTATTTACTTATTGAGGTATAGTTAAATTTATTCATTTATTTCAAACTCTAAGGCCGTTTTAAGAAAAACATTATGGCGACTAACAAATATGGAAAGATTCCGTTGATGTAGTTGCTGGTGTGTGTTGCATATTTGGACTTTTTAACAAAGTTAAAGCTGACATGATGATTTATTCTAAGCTGTAGGATCTTTGACACGTCACAATATCGGTAACGAAATACGTAGTGTAGAATTTTGGACACTAGAGCAATCTGTGTCTGGTCTGACTGACTCAACTACGTTATTTTTTATAGGAATTAGTACCAGTTGTTCTACATTGATGGAATATCTATTTAGTATACACAAGGCTCAAGTCATTTATTCTCTTCAAGCTACATTGACCATTGCATCAAAGCTGTAAGGCTGTCTGACATAGGGCGTACCTAAGACATTTCACTAAACGAAGAAAATGTCTTTATTTGAGAGGCGAAACTAGTACTAGCAAGTTACCACTTAACAACTGAACCTACTTATCTTCTTTACTTCTTTCATGTGATAGATTCATGGATCTATACGACAATACAAACCTTAGGCATACAGTTTCTATAACGTCCGGAATGTTCTCAAGTTTGTAACCTAGGTGGTGTAAACTATTCTATTTTATTCCACCTGCAGACTCTACTCCCATGAAGTCACCACCGCATCAGTTCTCATCAGACCTAAGTCATTTCATGTGATGTTACACCACAAACACAAACTTCAGATATACAATATCTATAGCACCCCGAATGTTGTACCTCAATTGTTGCCCTATCATCTTCTGTTCCACCCGCAGCCCATACAGCTCTATCCCCATGACGTCACCACCGCGGCAGTTCCCATCGCTGGTATCGCATCAGATCTTGCTCACATCGCACAACCTAGCCTCATTGTCCCTAATTATAGCCTGGGTGGCCACGGTCTGTATTTGGATCACCTCGCCAGATCTTATCGACCTTCCATTCATCTTCGCTTGACCTTTCACCCTTCTTTTGTACCTCTTCATTTTATTATGTATCGAACATTTTATACCCCTTAACTGGTCGGCAGACTGCCCATTCAGAGCAATAGTGTGTGTAGTCATTCTGTGGGAACGTAAAAGTCGATATGAGCATTGTCTTCGTCTTGGTGTTTGTAAGAAGTGTTTGGAGGGAAATAGCTTATGACGTTCCAACTGGATAGTATAGTAATTATGGTGAAATTTGAGTTGGTGTGGTTGCATAATTGGCTTTTTTGTCTTTGTAAATCCACTGGTAATTAAAATATCAAAGCTGCTGTTGGTTTCATACAACAGTTCATTTATATGTAGTCAGAACATCTTTCCGACCTAAATTATCATTTCTGTTGAACCGTCACAAATGAAAAGACAAAACTTTTACTCTGAAGTATTCCTCCCAAGATTTTGATCAAAATTTGTTTCTGAATAAAACATGAGGCATCAACTACAATTTAAAATTGTTACTTTGTCAAATTATTGATCAAATTGTTTAGGTGTTGTTTCGAAGTAGGGATATGTGTATGAGAAGCACATGAGTCATCAAAATGCAATGTACCTTTTAAAAAGTTTGGAGCAAATAGTATTTTTTTGAATTACTAGTCAGAAACTATATTCATTAGAGCAGTTCAGTTGGGTCTTCTCTCACTGTAACCTCCCAAAGACCCTTGAAATATCATTAATTTTTCAAGACTCAAAAGAGCAAACGATTCAAGTACAAAAACAGCCAAGCATTTACGGCCGCTGGGACTTCGCTCAATGGACAGTTTATGTCCAGCGATGGCCGGAGTTATTGGCGGGCGCCACAATAAAGTGCGCTTCTGGAGTCAATTTGCGACACACGTCTGCGCAATGGGTCGATTACTTTCAGAGAATCAATCTTCGCCGTTTGATTACTTCAAGGTGAATTCAATTGGGTGAAGACAACGTATTCAGTTTTCGTAAGTTTATTTTCTAGTGGTTGCAGGGTGAAATTTGCATTAAAATTTCAAGGTTGCTGATTTGGACCCAATTGCTATGTATCATTGCACTACCCATTTAAATCTTATATATTCATCAGCATACCAGTTATTTTGCAAGTGCAAGTCATTTGCCATTGTTTTTGTCCCCACACCATTGATGTACACCGCTTCCATGCCTTACCACCTTGGCTAAGAAGACGAACATCATTTGAAAAAGGTAACGGTAGCACCATAATCAACTTTATTACGTTTATACCACCGTACGGATTTCCGTCAAAGACCGTACAGTCTGTTTGATGGAACCTGTCTCCTGACCCTTCATTTACCTAGGGGATGGCCAATTGTCAAAAGCCCGGGCGAGTCTTAGGTAGACCCGATCAGGAGACAGGTCCCATCATACAGTCTATAGTGATTCCTATCTGATCCTCTACTACCCGACATAATAGACCACTGGTATGTGCGACCAAAATACGTTGAAGTCTAGTTACGGTTTTAAGACACATGAACAAGCAAAAAGTAACGCGGTGATAATAAAAGGCAATCAAATGGTTTTGAACCAGCAACGTCTGGCTTAGCAGAGACGCTACGTTTAAATTAGCAATTTCTATCAAAACATTTAGTGGTTATGCTCTAAAAAATGCCTACACAAGACATCAGTAAAACGTTTTCAATTTCGTTCCCCTAGAAAAATACAAAGATTCCAAAAGTACAATAAATCCTAAAGATTCCTAAAAAACAAAAAAAGATATATTGTGAAATTAAATTACATCCGTATTTTTTAAGAACCTTCTCACCTTGATAACCTCGATTAGACTAGGTATAGAATGTCCAGCAGTACCGGTGGTATTAATATAATATTTACTTTTTATTGCATTAACCAATAAATATCAAACTTCTCTTGTTCTTCCTTTCCTGAGCCGATCGAGTGATGGTCACAGCTGTGAATTACAATGCAGAATTCACCAGCAACTCATAATAATTGACAGCCTGAGCGATATGAGTCAGCCATAGAGCGACTCGGTGCAGTAATTAAGAAGCACAATTTAAGCGCGCTCGAGCACATTTATCAGCTCGCGCGAGAGAACCTAATCAGCTCAATGTATTAATTATTGGCGAACAGCTCGTAAACCCAGTCAGCTAATTGACCGACTTTTCCTGCAGTGATTTAGAGCTGATCGCGAGGAAGAGTCGAATCAGTTTGAGGAGTGTTTTATTTAGTCACACATCATAAGATTAGGCATACAGTTAGAGTGGATTATGCGAATTGGAAAGAGAGTAATTTATCACAAAACTAGAAAAATATGGTACTGTATTATTTGTTTTTTAAGTAATTTTAACTTCTGTTCTAGATGAATATTTTGCAGAATATTAATACATTAACTACAATGTTTCCAGCTGTGTGGTAACCCCATTAAGTGGTTTCGGAGGGCATCTTAAGTAGTGGTCCAACTATTAATAACACAATAGAAGTACTGTACAGGTGTATAGGAGAATAACACTCAATTATATTAACGTAGAAACACACAAAGGAATATGATATCTTTAATTTGTGACGTTCGTATTTTAGGGTGACCGAACTACCAGCAACATATTCTAAGCCTAATAATATAAAATCAATTATTTACATAAATATAATTCAGAAAGCAGTGCTTTTATTTTTTCCCACTACTTTTCACGCCAAATTTGAAGTTTTCCAATGATATGACAAACAAACAGGTTCGATTTCAGCGTCAGCATTATAAAGCTAAGCTTTGAGGCTTTATAAACCAAGATTTAACACCCTTAATATCGTAATAGCTTTAAGAATGTGTTATGGAAAAATTCGTTATACCTTTTACCTTTTACACATCTAACCATAATGATAAAAATGGCAACTGTCCTATGTCTTGTTTGTTTACCAGCTAAGTAGTGAACGAAGACAGTCAAGCTAATACTCTTGGGAAAAACTTAAATTTGGTTTAACCCGAGAGTGCTCCAATCCTAGAAATTACAACTGGACCAAATTGCCATTCAAACATCTTCAAACATCAACTTAACCAATTCAAAACCAATTCATACAAAACAAATCATCCACAACAATCGTCCTCATATGTAAATACCTAATGCACAGTTGTTTCCCATTGGCCCAGGTCATGGCCCGACTGGGGACAAATCGTCGGTGATTTGCGGGTACAAGAGCTGAGAAGTACATTACCCTATAACACGCTCGCTCTGCGGAGGTCCTTGTAAATCAGCACGATTAATTGCACCGGAGTAGGTCACATTTGTACACTTGAGGTGTCTGCAATACCATGTCTGGGGTGGTTTATGGGTGTTTAACTGTAGAGACTGCAGGGTGAAGTTTTGGTGTGAAAGAATACTTAAAATAATGAGCAAATCAATTATTTGAAGAATAAATAAGGACATTTTGTTTTTCACAAAAAATATTTTAAAGATATTTTTGGCCCTCTTTACCTTGCATTTGCCATCCACAA
Organism: Macrosteles quadrilineatus; assembly: GCF_028750875.1. Lineage (NCBI taxonomy): Eukaryota > Metazoa > Arthropoda > Insecta > Hemiptera > Cicadellidae > Macrosteles > Macrosteles quadrilineatus. The sequence goes on from NW_026542602.1 coordinate 62,649,424, forward strand.
GGGCCACAGAGGCCCGTGCATGGAACGTATCCAGCAAAGCAAGGGGTAAGTCGGTACAGTATTAGGGTGAACTGCACTGATAACATAGTAGCAGATACCAGGATCCGAACACTTGACATCGCTGCCTTTTCAACGTCTCAACCTAAATAAATATGATTCCTAAACGTCTAAAGACAGGTTTCCTTGGTCGCCTTAGTTATGGACAGGAGGGAATTCCGTTGTAAATGTAAAAGCAATGAGAAATACAAAACATTACCATTGAACAACATAAATTCCAATATTTTATCAAACATAGTCAAGAAAATTTCAGCAAAAACAACACTTTCTCCATTTAATATGTATAGGGGGCGGAAGTGAAAATTTACTACAATTTGACCATATGGACAAGACAATTATGTAAGTGTCCAAATTTCAACTATACTTGATATTCTTATAGTTCCCAAGCATTTCAACCAACCCATCTTGCTCCTCCAGAACAATTTATCACCGCATTACAATTCCGATCACACCTGTGGCCAGACCAGATGTTACAGCACGACCCCGAGACTCCATAAACCAAAAGTTGACACCCTTAATAGCGTATATTTAATTTGAGTCGAGATCCCAGCGCGCGGGTGTCCGTGATATATGCGGCTACAAACCTTCTCGAACGTTATTGAAATTGGATTTGGATTATGTGGGGCGAGTGTGGGAATGTTCCGATCTGACTCTTCTTTTTACCCTTGCACTCTCCTCGGCCAATAGCAAGTGAGACGTGAATTTGTTGGAAATCTGATATTTTTTGTAATATTTATAAGAGATATGCTGAAGTCAGTTTGGATTAATTAACCTCTATACAAATACCTATTCAAAGTAAATGCACTCTTTGATACCTGCAACCTTCCTAATTCATGAAAATTCTCCTATTAACCAATTCTCACATCCAAATATGAAATTCATGGCTCATTTAGTGCTTGTTTTGGAATGTTGTATAGTGCAGAAAATGTAAAGCACTATGTTTATTATTAATTTATTAATAGTGGTATCGTCACTAAAAGATATTTATGTTTGTATTCTGGAAGAAATTGGGGAACCGTTGGAAATAATAATTAAGTGTACAGCGAATACTTTAGTAAAGAGTCTAACTATTTTGGTAGTTCCGTCGTCTTTGAGATTTGATTCAGAGACGTTTGGTCTACTTTGATTATCTAAAATATTTAAGAATTTTTGCACTCAGTTTTTTGTACACGTTTTACCTGAAGTGAAGATCCTAAAAGGTATGTTAATTTAAATCCACCCATCTAGATCTGTATTTAGTTCACAACTCCACATTCCAAAGGTCAATTCCAAGTCGAACCCAGGCATTAGCGACCGCAGGCGAACGCTTAATGACTTCATCAGCTCAAATGTATCAAGAGCGCCGATTATATTTTCATTTATCGCCCTGACCGCCCCTTTCTCACACGACGGGCATTACTGCATTACTACACACATCTGTACTAGTCTCGGCCCCTGATGCCCCTTAATGTCTAGTGTTTAACTTGCCGATCCACAGGCCGACATTTCGTTCTTATTTATGACGTGTAATCGCCCCGAACGACATCGTATTAGCGGCAAAAGTGTGAGGCATTAGAAGCGGGCAAATAGAGCTAAACAAAGAAGAGTCAGATGGTGTTTAAGAAGTCTGTTCGGTGACTTGCACTCCTTCTGAGGGCCTGCCGAGCCTTTGTTTTCTCGAGTCAGTCTTGGGGAAATTTGATGTTAGGGCGATTGCGGTTAAACTCTTTGATTAAAGGAAGAAAATATACTGTTTTGGTTGTTCTACAATTGTATGTGGTGGTATTTGCGAATTGTAATGAAATAGTAAATTTAAGTTGAACTTACATAGTTGGATATATTAAATTCGACTGTACTCTAGTTGCATGCTTGTGTTGATATACTACTGAATGCTTCAGAGCGACGGAAGACAAATTACTGGCAGGATCAATTGATATCTTGTGAGCTATTGCTTTTAACAACAATTAAAACCTTTGAGTAAAGATTTAAGAAAAACATTTAGGTTATTATGTATGCATTAACCCATTTGACGATGAAACACGGCGAACAAACGTATTATTCGCTCAGACTCTTCCTCCTTATTGTTACAGTCTCAAAAGGACCATTTTCAACTCCTCTTGAAACTTGCAGATGTTGACTCTAGTAATTGCATGTCAACTTTGAGTTGGTGGTTCTTGTCAAGTCGTGCAAATTCTTGTCAGAACTGTGATAGACGTGATTGCTTTGAAGTGTTTGACAAAAACATTCACAGATTTTGTACCAGAAGAAGATAGAAGATGAAGATAGAACAGTTGCAGCAATCGCGGACAGTCCTCCATACCATGCATGATCTTGTGCAGGAAGACGAGGTAAACAATCCTTTTTCTAGTCAATAGATTTGAAAAATCAAATTCTTCTCCTCTATTTTGGACGAAGATGACATGTTTAAATAACGAGATGAAAGCTTTGTTGCTGATTTCTCTAGCTAGTGGCATTACTGTGATCATGATCAGCTGAGACATAAAACACAGCTGTTGAACCATAAAAAAGACTTTTCACAGGATCAAAACGACAGCCTTCTGATTGTGTTGATCTGTATTGCATTCATGAGTATCAAGGGGAAAGACAACGAATAATTGCGATTTTGTTGTCATTTATACAAGAAAGGTTAAGTTTACAAGCGATTTGAGATTAAAGCTGAACTTCAAAAATGTATTATGAGACTATTACAATTTTGTGAGATTAACTTTCCATTGATAAACGCATAAGGGGGGATAGCTGGTATAGTAGGTGAGGGATTACGCTCACTGAGGTTTCGGATTCAAATCCGGCCAAATCACCAATGGATTTTATCCAAGTGATAATACCGTAAATCTTGGCCTAGCTTGAAGATTAATGAAAAACAATCCCTTAGGTTACATTTGTATATTACCTTAGGTTTAGAAGAATATATCTCCTGATAAATCGAAGTGAGAAATTTAATTTTCAATCCGTATTCTAATTTAATCAAATTAAAATTTCCCACCTGCTTCACTAATGCAATCCTTCCCAGATACATAATGTACCGGTGAAAAGCAGCCAAGTGTCAACAGTTTCACTAGGAGGGGAGCAAGCTAGTCTAGTGCAAAAAGGGACATCGGTACCTGGAATCTAATCCCGACAATCACAAATGAATTTATTCCAAGTGATAATGGAGTGACCCCTCTAGACCTAGCTTTGAGTAATTTGAGCTAGAACCTGAAAATATCTCCTGGAAACTCGAGGTGTATTTACTTTTTCATCCCAACTCATAGAATTTAGTTAAATTAAAAACAACTTCACTGCAGTTTATCCAATATAGATGATGTACCAGTGAAAACGACAAAAGGGCAACAGTTTCCCAATGATTATAATCTAACGATAAACACAATGCGGTATTGAAAAAGCGCAAAGTTAATGCGCAAACCATGCAATTCCGAACCCCGTGACCCGGCTCTGATAACCCAGCAGTAGAGTATATTCCAGTAGCTCCCGTTCTCACAGATACTCCCACATTAAACCCTACTTGATACAGCCTCATCTTGCTTGTTATCAACCGCCGTTTAGATACCATTGTACCTCTCCGACTGGTATGTAGGAATGCGAATGTCAGAGAAACTGTGCCTTATAGTAAGTGACTAGGTCTTCGGCGGCCTCTATAAGATAAGAGGTTGAGGAGGTTTGAGGCCAAAGTGGTCAAAGTTAAAACAACAAAGTTAACCTAAACTTACGTAAACTGAAGAGGTTTTGGTTTAAGTCAAAGACAATTTATTTTCAAGGTATTTTTACAAAATAGAAAGTCCCAAAAAATCTCACTGCATCTCAAATTCACAACATTTCCTTTCAAGAGAAGATGATAAGATCACTTTATATACGGTCATAATTGCAAATTTTGATAACAACTTTCATATTATATGGTAAACAACTTATTCTATCTATGGAAATAAATACTGACGTCCTAGAAGAATATATCTTTCTGCACGCACGTTAAATTTATAATTCTGATTAAGACCATGATAAAAATATATAATTAACTAGCATGAAAGAGCAAAAAAAGATTTGTATTTAAAATGAATGCGAAACTATTTCATACAGCAGATCGAAAGAACCGAATTATTCTGTTTTCCTCTTCGCGTTGTGAAACACTGGTATAGCAGCTGGTGTTTATAATCACTTTTTATAGTACATGTAACTATTACCTATAATTCTTCATACTCACATCGAAACAACCTGAAAATGAAATAGTCCAAATACATACAAAAGAAACATAGTGTTTCAATTTTTCCTTGTCATAGCAATACTTCTGTCCATGAAAGTAAATGATCTAATCGCACTTTTTTTTTAAACCCAAGTTAGAACTGATCAAGTATAGGCTGTAACCTGTTTAACTTCCCTTCGAACAATATTACAAACGTTAGCATAACTTAAATTGCATAACGAACTTTATCCTCGCAATGCTATCATGTTTTTGATGCAGTATATTTTTTTTAATTTATAATTTAACAAGTGTTGCAATTCATACACAATTAACTATCGTTGACAGTTTTACCATCCAATTAGTTGTCTGTTTGACTAAGCATTGTTTGGAAACGTTTTATAATATGTTTACCGCAATATTGTGTTACATCAATATACGTTAACAAGATGCTGCAATTCCTGTGCAAATATTAACATATAGTTGGACGTTTTATCTAGCAATTAGTTGTGTGCTTTACTCAGCCTTTAATCTGTAAATATTTCTTGTTTACAGAAAGTAAATAAGAATATGTCTAATTACACTAGAAAAATGTATGTACACTTATAGCGTTGACTGACAAGACGGTAAATACATATAAAAGAAAAGGGCAAGTGACATAGCCTCCTCTAGAGGTTTTGTAAGTGGTGATCGATTTCGATCTCATCAATCATCATCATACCAAATAGGCGAATGATGATTGCAGTTTCCAATCGAAATCGATCACCACTAACCACCTTTTATATGTATTTACCGTCTTGTGAGTTAACAGTATAGGTTTAAATTTTTGTTTCAGGTGTTATCAGACGTATTACTTTACAATTATTTAATAGAACACACAATGTTGATCAAGATGTTATTTAATTATTGTTTGTGGAAAATGTATAACCATTTAAGTGCATAATTTAGTTGCAAGGATCGAATTAAGTAGTGGAAGTTTTATTGCGGGTTTGCATGTAAATCATTTTTAATATTAAGTTGTTTTGTTATGAATAATTCCAAAATCAAAATGGCATCTATGGACTTTTAAAATTAACAACGATTGCCACTCACAATATACATTTTTTCTGCCACAATGTTTACACCACTCTTGGAGAAATTATTCTAGAAATTTTTATATAATTTATAATTTAATAGTTTTTGGATTTTGATAAATCATGATCTATCCACACATCCTCAATGTCTCCGCAATCGTCCAAGTTGCACCAGCTCGACACTTCTCTATTCACCTCATTCAGCCCATCATCCTTCGGCGTCTGCTAATCTGCAGTCGGCCTCTAGTTAGCGGTACGAGGGGCGGACCGGGGGCGGTACTGGAGGCGGCACTGGGGGCGGTCATCATCATTATCTAATGTTACACCTGACAGTTCGTGATAATTGTCAATCCACTTAACACGTTCATGGAACACCAGTGGAAGAGGTTCTGACATGGAATTACAGTACCAGGTGTGCTGAGTGAAGGGGAGTCAAAACTTCCTGGGATTGCATGTCGCAATATGCTGATAGTTCAAACCCAATTATTAAACTCTAAATTTATCAAAATATACACCTTAGTAGCTAAGTAAGATTTACCTTCAATAGTTTGTTTTCTATAAATGCCACTTATTTTGATAAGCCTTAATTTTAACACTGTATTGTTAATGTGGTAACTCTGTTAATCAACTTAAATGATTGAAATCGATGTTAGTGGCCACAGTGTTTGTGGCTCGTAATTTTGTAAACATTTTACCGCATGTATTTCAATCAGAACCGGTTTACTTTTTCCAAGAATCACTTTTTCGTTTTTATGGGAAAATAAAATAAGTTGCAATAACTTTTGAACCGTATTTTTTACAAGAGGGGGGGTTGCACTATGTTGTTAAGAGTTATAAAGACCATCACATACTATTTTCAATAAAAACCGGCTTTTTTTTAAATACGATTTTCTCTTATTTTAAGGGTTTTTTAAATGGGAGAATAACATAAGTTACGATAACGTTTGAGCCATAACTTTTACAGGAATGGAAGTTCTACCATTTTGTTCAAAATTTAAAGTACTACAACATAGGCCTACTTCATCTTTATCAAAATCGTTTTGGCCATTTTTGAGATAGTTTGATTTTATCGTTATTTTATGGGTTTTTGTGGTGAAATCCAGAGTAAAAATCAAAGTTTCCAAGAAATAAAAAAAAACACCTGGAGATACGGAATAGTACCACATAAAATTTTATAAAAATATGACTACATGTGTGGTCTGTAGCTCTGTAAACATCCACTTATACTGACACACACACACAAACGGACATACATCACTTCGAAAACAACTTATTTGGATCACGGGAGCCCAAAACAGATATGTCCACCCCTAAACTTAAAACTTAAAACGAAAACAATACTTTATCCACATTATAGGGGGAGCAAGTAAAAACATTAAACAACTCGGCCTAAACAGAAACCCAACCCTAATCATGATCCGATTTCTCAAGTCAGTGGGGCAGCGGCTGCTAGTTCCTACATATTACCATAGTCACGACCCCCTATCTGTATTGTCTCCTTAATTATGGGCATAACTTCATTGCGTACATCGGCAAGACTCGGGCGCATCTCATGTTTAGCCTTGTTAGTGATCTAGTCATAAACTTCTAGCTATCTCCGAGCTAGCCGTGGTTGTTTACCAGCTAATTGAGATAACTCCACTATCGAACATCATTTTTTCATTACTCTAATGGTTAAGTGAAATGCTAATTGGATTTGGTAACTTGTAATTGGCCATTTGAGCAAATTAAGTGGTAGTTTATTGTCTGTAACTGTAATTAATTGATTTGATGGAATCTGTTGTTGATTACCCATCCATTTAGATGAATCTAGACAATATCCTAAAAGGTAAGATGAAAAAATTTACTATTAGGGTTTTTGTTACTGTGTTAGTCTGATGTTATTTTTTCATATACAACTTTAGTGGTGTGGATTAACGTCCGCACTAGTGAGTGGTACGACTATCCGCAGTACTATCCTGAAAACTAAACCAATTTGTATATACCAAGGCAAAAATGTGGTTTGGATTCCACTATAATCTGTAGGTCCCTTAGTTGCCATTAGCTGTATGGACTACTAACTAACAGCTGTGTCTAAGGAATAAGTCGGCCTTAGTCACTAACAAGACTACAAGATCTCGCCACTCATCCTACACTCATCTCCACTCAAACTTAAAATACTTACTTTGTATGGTCACCATTTCATTGAAAAGTATTAAAGTATCAACTTGCTTTTGTGTATTTTTTCTGGTGAAGAGTAGGTTTCTTAAATGGGGGTAAAAGTATTTTACAATCTAGCAATCAAATCAATTCGTCATAAACAAAAAAAAATCATTCAAACCCTCAATATCAGAATGTGTAGCAAAACTATTTACATAGAAGGATTTGTTAACACTTTACAATAAAACACACAAAGTCACTATAAAACATAATTCATCAAAGTGCATCTGAAATAACTTTCGCAAGCCTAATCAAGAACACAGAAAGGTTAACAGATTTCGACCGGCCCTATAAATCCCCAGGTCGAAACGACATATCACCGAAACTCGCATAACTCCGATCCCAAAACATTAACACGTCCGTTATCTCTTATCAGGTGGCTGGAAAATAAATCGCTCTGGCGAGTGTTGAAATGAAATACGGTCAAAGTCGAAGGCAGATGAAGCGAAGATTAAATGGAAAAGTGATGTCCCGGGATATACAGGGTGAGGTCGGCTTTAGTGCTAATATTTCAGAGATCTTGGTGAGTCCGAATTGTCACAAATTACGAATTAGCCGGACAGGACAAATGGGCAGTCTTCTCGACAGGTGGGTTCGTATTTAAATATTACCGCCGGACCTCATTAAGCTGGGGCCATATGGTTCTCGACCCTTGCTCCAAAATAAATATCCAAAATGGTCCGGGGCCCGGTGGTAAATTGTAATGGAATCTCTTGGGTCCTAAGAGCTCTGGACTCTTGAGGAAGGCTATTTGTACCGAATCTTGGAATCGTATCGTAGTATGTTCTTATTCCGGCAATCGTATTGTAGATTTCCAATGTTTTATTTTTATGACTTTATCACATTAATTGAATTTAACAATGCATTATTAAATACCCACAAACGTTCTCAGTAGATGTAGGCTAGTTAATCGTTGTGATCTAGGCCTGATCGTGTCGTGAAACTGCATTTGAATTGCAACGATGCAGCTCTTAATCATTTAACTAATGAATTTCCAAACTTATCAACAAAAGTTTGTGTAGTGCCTTTACTGCATTTATGCCCTGAAATTATTACGATTATGAAGCACTCTAACTTCTCCAAAACGTTTGAAAATTGTAATCCAGTTAAAGGACTATATCAACCGAAAACTACCTTCTATCTTTAGCCCTACAACATTTATACTATTAAGTTTTTAAATAAACCGAATGCTAAACGCAAACGTCAAAACTCCAGTTAATTTAAGATGACACGATCAAAAAATTGATGTAAAGTTGGATCTTGTTAACAAGTAAGTCACGAGGACTTCCACTTGTAATCAAGGCCAACTTCTTATCGAGGTTCCAGGTACATTGTTTTGCTAAACTTTGATCAATACATCCAATTAAATTACAAATTCAGAATGTGTCATGTAATTACTACTTTATTATATATTTTATTTAACATGACAAAAGATATTGTCAAAATAACTAATTTATTATTAGTAAGCAAGAAAGAATATTTAATTTAATTTCTTATAATACCAAGTTGGTATAGTCAGGATAATTTCATTTTTTAAGTTGTCAGTCCTGTAAATGCAAGCAGTCCAAAAATCATTCAGTACAGTTCAATCTCTCTCTCACTTTAACTTTAACTGTGCTACTACAACCATGTTGATGCCAGTAAGCATCAGATCAATAATTCATAGTGAAAATTAATATCAAGTGCAGTGCAAGATACATATAAAATAGCATAGCAAGATATATTTAACTAAATTGCCAGTATGCAATATGAAGAGGACCACAAAAAGGGGCCCCTGGACAATAAATTTTTAAATGGAAAATACATGAAGAGGATTAGGCCTAGTGAAAACCAATGCAACATCAAGGTAACAAACATCAGTTAATATTTATACAGTCCACTTATAAACTCTTTCTTTTTGTATATGGTTATTACAGCCAAAACATAACATTTTTGGTCCTTCGAGCCGGATTTTCAGTGTTCAGTCCATGGAATAGTAATGTAAAACATGTGCTTTTCTCCTTTCAATCTCAAACATGAAAGTTTTCATGTTGATTTTCATGTCAAGTTTTGCAAGTGACTTGTGTTCAAGATTTAAGTTGTGATTTAAAACTGAGTTCCAGTGTGAATAAATAGTGACTAACTTTTAATTATATTCATTTCATTTCACTAGCCTACATTAATAGACATTTATTTGAGCCATTGTGTCTCAACTTTATTAAAATTGATGAGTCAACTCATTAAACGACTGCTTGCATATTTTTAAGACATTGACTACAATCTAGCCTATTTTATATACCTCTTTTGAGAAAATACAAGTAATACCTATTCAAAGCCTTAGTAACAACAAACATAAGTTATATAGCTGTTAGAATATAAACTCAAGTTGCCTAGCCTAACTACAACTGAGAAAAAAAAAAGAGAACGGAAGTATTGTATAATCTGAGTTAATCAATTTGATTGAATCTATACCCTATAGCCTATTAAGTTGAGAGGTTTTTATATTTTATTTTGTGATTTATATTCAGCTGAATTGATTATCTTGTAAACCAATTTTATAGTTAGGCTAAGTAGGCCTACACAGTTATGCTGACAGGTTCACAGTTGTAGATGTTCTCTTCTTTATAGGCCTAGCCTATTCACAACTCAATTGATTCTTTTGAAGAGTTTTGTTTATGTTTTTTACTGGCTCCATAGTTGGTTACTGTAAGCCTATTATGTTTTACTAATTGTTAGGCTAACTTAAGATTTTTTGCTGAATTTTAGACTACATTAAGTCTGTGAAATAGGCTTATTGAATTAATAAGTAGGTAGGCCTAATCTTGTGCACTTCATGAACTAGCTTACTCATCATGCCTCCATTGCGGTATACTACATTTCGCAAGCAAGCGGAACTCACTAAGGCTCGTCTATCTCAGCTCGACACTCAAGTCACTGCGCTTCATACAATAGGCCCTGATAATCTTTCAGATGTTCAGATTGAAAAAATTAAGGTTATTAAAACAACTGCTAATAAGAAAAATACTGAATTTGAGGCAATGCTCAACAAACTATTCAATTCGGATCCACTATCTGAAGACATTGATGATGATGAGGTCATTAAACTTCAAGAAAATATCAATGATTTGTATTTGAAAATTCTTAGCGTTTGCGCTGCACTCACTCCGGTTATTGAGCCTAAACTCGATCAGTCTCATTCGAGTAGCATAGGTCCAACCTCACATGACTCTGGAGGTTGTGGTGTTCGGTTACCGAGACTTGCTCTCGGAACCTTTTCAGGTCAACCCGAAAAATGGATTGCTTTCCATAACATTTTTGAAAACTCAGTGCACAAAAATAGTAGCATTACAGAGGTTGAAAAGTTCACTTATCTTTTGTCCTGTCTTAGCGGAGAGCCTTTAAACTTAGTCAAAAGTCTACCTATCACGACTGCCAACTACCATATTGCTTGGCAGCAACTCATGCAACGTTATAACAATTCTAGATTACTCATCACAATTCATGTTAACAACATCTTGGATATGCCGCCAATGCATGGCTGTTCTGTTAAACAACTTAGATCGTTTGCTTCAACATTTCAAGAAAATGTTAATGCGCTTCGTGCTCTGAATCATGACATATGTACGGAAAGCTTGTTTTTGACTCTGCATCTTTTGCGTAAATTCGACCATGATTTTAGAAAAAGGTTCGAGCATAGCCGAAATGAACCGCAACAGGTTCCTTCAATCAAGGAATTTCTGGATTTCATCGAAAAGGAATGTACTCAGCTGGAAGCAGCAAACTTGACCCAAACTTCAGTCAAAAGTGTTTCTGCATATCCCAAGCCTAATTCTAGGCTAAAACCGCCCACTTCCTATCAGGCAACTTCTTCACAGGCTAAAACTGTTCTATTCTCTGCAAACGTTCAGACTTGTAATCATTGCCGTAAAAATGGCCACTTGATATTTAAATGTGATGACTTCCTAGGCCTTACCCCTGAAAAACGATTGACTGCTGCTAGAAATAGCTCATTATGCAATAACTGTTTAAGTAAAGACCATAGCATAAGAAACTGTGCTTCAACACGTAATTGTAGAATTTGCAAGCGACGTCACAACAGTTTGTTACATTTGAGCTCACAAAACAATAATTCAAAACAGGACTGCGATAAGCAGGTTTCTGCAGGCAAAACACATAATCCTTCTCTGGAAAATTCTGATAAAGAGCCACAGACAGCTTTGGTCGGCTTGTCCCACGCCATTGGTAATGTTGTGCTGTTAGGTACTGCACTAGTTCATCTGAGCACTGGTAGTAAAACAATAGTAGCAAGAGCTGTATTGGATAGTGCTGCTCAGCAAACATTTATTACAGAAAATTGTGCTCGTAACCTAGGCCTAGCTTGCAAACTTACTGAAAATCGAAACATCGTTGGTATCTCGTCCACCATTGTTCCTTCTAAAGGCTTGGTACGTGTAAATATAAGCTCTATTAGTGGCCGAGTGCTTGCTAAGCACCATCCTGTGGTTATTCTGGATAATATAACTAGTAACTTGCCCAGATGCCGTGTTTCCAGGGAAGTTAAGGAAATTATGCACAGTCTAGCCCTTGCCGACCCAACGTTTGACGTTCCTTCTCCTGTTGATATGTTACTTGGCGCAGATTTGTTTTCTTACACCCTTAGTGGTAAACCAATACATTTAGGCCCAAATATGCCTACTGCTCTTTGCACCATCTTCGGTTACGTTTTGCTAGGACATGCTCCTGTTCAGTTTGACAGTGAAAGCAATAGTGCCAATACTACAGTGAATCTGTTAACCATATCTGATTTTGACTTGCACAGTGCTGTGCAAAGATTTTGGACAGCGGAAGTAGTACCAGATGCTTCGAAGCTATCCCTATCTGATAATAAGTGTAATGAACATTTTTTGGATACACATTCTCGTCTTCCCTGTGGGAAATACCAAGTTCGTCTGCCATTGAAACAGAACCCCTCAGTTCTAGGCGACTCTACCAAGTCGGCCTACAGTATTTTTAAATCCCTGGAATGTCGTCTTGCTCGCAATACCGAACTCAAGAAGAGCTACACCGAATTTATGGAAGATTACAAAACTTCTGGACATATGGTTCCTTGTTCATTGTTACCTCCAGACACAGTTCATCACTTCCTGCCTCATCATGAAGTGTTCAAGGAAGGAAAAATACGAGTCGTATTCAATGCCTCTTCTGTCACTTCGTCAGGAATTTCTCTCAATAGCATCCTGCATGCGGGACCAAAACTTCACAATGACATCCCTAGCATTATCCTTGGGTTTCGTCGACATCGTATTGTCTTCACATGTGACATTCGACAAATGTTTCGTAACATATGGCTGCATCCTGAAGATAGGAATCTACAGTTAATCTATTGGAGAGACGATCCTACTAAACCAATGCAAGTATTCAAATTGTGTACCGTAACTTATGGCATGGCATCGTCACCTTTCTTAGCCAACCGAGTTGTACAACAACTCATTGAAGATGAAAGTACAAATCACCCATTAGCAGCTGATGCCCTTCGAGGACAAATCTACGTAGATGATGCACTACTTGGATCTGAAACGTTGGAAGAAGGACTACGCCTTCAGCAAGATGTCATTAGTTTAATGGAGAAAGGTGGATTTTCGCTCCGTAAATGGGCTTCAAACAACACTCACATCCTCAACGCCATTCCGTCAGAACACCGAGGGACACCTTCAGAATTCTGCTCCCAAGATCAGCCGCTGTGTAGTGTTCTAGGCCTAAAGTGGCTTCCTGACATTGATGCATTCGCTTATGTAGTTAACTCAACTACAACGCCTTTCACTAAACGTTCAGTGTTATCCACTATTGCTAGATTATATGATCCTCTAGGCTTTCTTACTCCAATCATTTTTTGGGCCAAAGCCTTTATGCAACTCATTTGGACAAAAGGAATCCAGTGGGATGATCCTCTCCCGTCAGAGTTAAAACTGAAATGGTGTCAGTTCACCCAAGAACTAACCTTAGTAGATCAGATATATATTCCTCGATATCTGAGTACTCAATCATGCAGTCAACTACAGGTACACGGATTCTGTGATGCCAGTGAAACTGGTTATTGCGCCTCTGTATATTTAAGAGTTACTAACTCTAGTGACAGTGTTAACGTCCATTTGCTAATGGCTAAGTCTCGAGTTGCACCATTAAAAAGTGTATCTCTACCTGGACTAGAGTTATGTGGTGCTCACATGCTTTCGAAGCTATTAGATTTTGTATGCTCTCAATTATTGAAGCATTTTGAAATCAAACAAGTTTATGCTTGGTGCGATGCTACAATTGTGCTGTCATGGATTAAAACCCCAGCTTATAGGCTCAAAACTTATGTAGCAAATAGGGTTTCCCAAATTCAGGAAACTACTACTCCGATCATTTGGGCACACATTGCCTCACAACAAAACCCTGCCGACTGCGGTTCCAGAGGTCTTATGACGTCTCAGCTCATCAATCACCCTCTTTGGTGGACAGGTCCCTCTTGGCTGAACACTCCTCCACCTCAATGGCCTCAGTCTTCATTTTCAGTTTTACCTACAGACTCGCTACCGGAAATAAAACCTCCTGCGATAGACGCTTTGGTCACTACCAGCACACCAACATGTGAAATTTTGACGAGATACTCATCTTGGACGAAGCTAATTCATATTGTTGCACTTATACTAAGATTTTTTCATCGCTGTAAGGATAAAATGAGTTCGAAGATTTGCTCAAATCAACAGTCAAAGTCACAAAACTTAGGTGATACATCAACCAATATACCTACTACTCTAAAGGAACTTCAAGCAGCTACTACTCGTGTAATTCTGCTAACACAGCAAGAATCATTTGCTTCTGATATTATTAACCTGCAAAACAAGAAACCTCCTTCTAATCATTTGCAGAAACTTGCCCCATTTTTGGATGAAGCTGGACATATACGCCTTGGTGGTCGACTGAAAAATGCTGCAATAAACTTCAACGCAAAACATCCTATCTTGTTGCCTAAAAGCCATTTTGTGACTAGACTTATAATAGATTACTATCATATATTATATTTACATTGTGGTGCACAACAATTACAGTCACTTATAAGTCAAACATATTGGATTCTGTCAGCTCGAAGTGCTATTAAAGCCAGAGTATTTCGTTGTATAAGTTGTTACAGGACCAAACCTAAGCTAACCCCGCCATTCATGGGTGACTTACCAAGTAGTCGAGTTGCTCCCACAAGACCCTTCTCTTCTTCAGCTGTCGATTACGCTGGACCTATTGCCGTAAAGCTACATAACCTCAGAAGACTTCAGAATATTAAAGTGTACATCTGTCTTTTTATCTGTATGTCTACAAAGGCTGTCCACTTGGAAATGGTCACAGATTTGACCTCCGATGCCTTTATTGCTGCTTTGAAAAGGTTCATCTCTCGCCGTGGTATGGTCTCCAACATATATTCTGACAATGGCAAGAACTTTGTTGGTGCTTCTCGTCAACTACAAGAAAGTTTTCAGCAGATAGCGTTGCAATCTCCTACACAACGATTTTTGGAAGATCAGCACATCACTTTTCACTTCATACCTCCTCATGCTCCCCATTTTGGCGGCATCTGGGAACGAGCAGTTCAAAGTGTGAAGAATCATCTGCGACGTGTCATTGGCGACACTTTATTGACCTATGAAGAGTTTAACACACTGCTTTGTCAAGTGGAAGCTATTCTCAACAGCAGACCTCTCACTCCACTGTCTTCGGAACCTGGAGAGTTAGAAGCCCTCACCCCTGGTCACTTTCTTAGTGGTGGACCTCTCGTCTGTTTACCTGAAGCTGATATCTCCGAAATACCTTCCAACCGTTTGAAGAGATGGCAGCAGGTCAAGTCATTTACACAACGCATATGGAAACGCTGGCATAAGGAATACCTGTTTACATTACAGCAGCGCTCAAAGTGGGTCAAGTTTCAGAAGAATTTGGAAGTCAATGATCTTGTTCTAATTCACGAAGACAACTTACCCCCTCTACAATGGAGACTCTGACGCATCATCAAGGTCTTCCCTGGAAATGACAACATTGTTCGAGTTGCCGAAGTGGTTACAAAATCAGGACGCTTCACTCGCCCTGTTACAAAGCTCTCTCCACTTCCCATGGATTAAGCAATCATTAGTATCATTAGGCTAGTTTAAGTTTTCCCACACAGTGTCATTGCATTTTGTTTTTATTTTTTGAAGTCATTGATTTGAATTTTACAGATGAGTATGATTTATTTTGTTACCAAGTTTGTTGAACCTAGGGGTTCAAGGGGGCCGAGATGTCATGTAATTACTACTTTATTATATATTTTATTTAACATGACAAAAGATATTGTCAAAATAACTAATTTATTATTAGTAAGCAAGAAAGAATATTTAATTTAATTTCTTATAATACCAAGTTGGTATAGTCAGGATAATTTCATTTTTTAAGTTGTCAGTCCTGTAAATGCAAGCAGTCCAAAAATCATTCAGTACAGTTCAATCTCTCTCTCACTTTAACTTTAACTGTGCTACTACAACCATGTTGATGCCAGTAAGCATCAGATCAATAATTCATAGTGAAAATTAATATCAAGTGCAGTGCAAGATACATATAAAATAGCATAGCAAGATATATTTAACTAAATTGCCAGTATGCAATATGAAGAGGACCACAAAAAGGGGCCCCTGGACAATAAATTTTTAAATGGAAAATACATGAAGAGGATTAGGCCTAGTGAAAACCAATGCAACATCAAGGTAACAAACATCAGTTAATATTTATACAGTCCACTTATAAACTCTTTCTTTTTGTATATGGTTATTACAGCCAAAACATAACAGAATGTAACATCGGTATAATCAAAACGCTATACAGTAGCCAAGTACTTTTTACTTTTTACACGCCGGGTGGTCGTGCTACTGACTTATAGGCTGTTTAATTACCTACTATAGTCGCGCCACTGTCGACACGCGAGCAGACGAGCTCTCCTAAATAGGAGCTCAAGCTCTCGTGCTAGTTACAGTTTTTGCCGTTCGGAATGAGCCAATTCCATTTATGCTTGAAGCTTTGAAGTTCTCCAGTTTCCCGCGACACGCTATACGGTTAGGTGCTCATTAGTACAGAGAGGGTATGGAAGATAATTTTGAGTGTAGTGAAAAAGAATCGTTTATTATGTTAGTAGTGGCGAACTACCGGTTTAAAGTCACTTGGGGCACGTTTTCCCATAAGAAATAACATGGGATCATTTTTTGGCCACTAAAACCAAAAATCCTGATCTTTGTTTAAATATCCCTATATAATTGTCAAACCTTATTTCTTACTTATTCCCCATAAATATATTTGATATTAAGCTAAAAAAGCTATTTCTTACATTTATTGACCCTTACAAGTGTAAATGTAGAGTAGTGGCGAACCCACAATATGACCTCACTTCCGGCATTTTTTGGCCCAGAACTTTTAAAATTTTTGGCGAAAAAAATGTCCGAAGCCCCAGGAGCTTTTTTTGGCCACTTTTCTTAAGGACCCAGCTCTCGACCTATACACCCATATATAAATTTTTTACTTTTTTAATACTGAAAAACACGTCTGGAAATGGTGAGCTTTTTTTGACCACTTTTTTAAAAATCCAGCTCTCGACCAATACAAGCCTATATAAATGATCAATACCATTGTATAACTTCATTACTATTTCAAATCCACATCCATTCACAGGTATATTCTCAAAATCGATCGAGGTTTGTACGCGAACTCGTGCGCGCTCCCGGCTCACGGCGTGCTCCCTTGGACATCCTTAGTGGAAATCCATGAATTCTGGCTACTTGGGAACCCAAGCCATTTGACATATAATAAATCACCTTTTCTCCTAATAACCTTTTCTATCAAATACATGTCTTTATATTTGGTCTTTAACAATTCCTCTGTATAGAAGCCTCCCCTGATTATATTACCATTTTCATCTTTCAAGATATAAGTCACAGGCTTTGTATTCTTTACTTCTGCTATTGTAAATAGCTCCCCTGTCCAATTCGGAGTATATCCTTTACTAAAAACATGTTTATACTTGGAAATCCTCACACTATCACCCACCTTATATCTTGGCTTTTTAACTTGCACTACTTTAGAAGTCAACCTCTCATGCACATATTTACTGTTTTTAATATTCACTTGTTTAGGCTTCATTCCTATGGATCTATGCACCTTATTATTATATTTTCGAATTAACTTTGGAAGTAAATCCAACCATTTATAACTTCCCTGAGCACTAAATTCCCTATATAACCAATTCTTTAAAGTTCTCTGAAACCTCTCCACAATTGCAGCCTTAGTTGTAGAAAACGTGTGATAGTGATTAATATTTAATTTTTTCATTAGTTTGTTAAAATATTGATTAAAAAATTCTTTTCCATTGTCAGATTGAATGTTTTTAACCCCCTTTGGTAGAATGGTTTTAATGGCTTCTGTAACCACCAACCCTGTCTTATTCTTTAGTGGAGCAGCATAAGCTTTTTTAGAAAATGTATCTATTAAAGTTAAAATATATTTATTGCCAGAATTCTCTCTAGCATAGTTTTGCATATCAATTAAATCTATTTGTACAGTTTCGTTTATACCTAATACTTTAAAAGACCTTCTAATGAAATTCTTTCTTGCAGGCTTATGAAGTTCGTATGCAATTTCATTCATTTTTTATAACATCACTCTTTCCTTGTACTGTAAATATATTACCATTAGCCCCAATCAATAGATTATCTTCCATTCTTTTAAATACATAGTTTTCTGGTATATATGGTCTATTATCTATATACTTAAATCCGCTCAAAGATGTAGGGTCGGCAACTAATAAATCAGGATTGTATTCCATCAAATTAAATTTTCTTCCTGCATATACAAATTTTGATCCATCATAATACATAGCTTGTGACATTAAACAAATATCATCTAAATATTCCCCCTTTGGCAGATTCCTTATAAATTGTTTTTTGGCATCCCAACATTTTTCTTTTTTATCAAAAGTTATAGTCTGTTCTTTTGTAACACAGTCAGTGTCATCAATGGCAGGTTTAACACATACTAACCTTTTATTATTAAAATCCCAATAGCCTGCTTCCATTTTTGGAACTTGTGAAACATTCACAGCATCCTTACTATCTGTACCTTCTATCAAATTGCTAAGTTTCTGTTTCTTAGCATTCCAAACACCATTCTCTGATTCTAAAAATTCATAATTATTATCATCTTGAACAAATTTACCATCTTCTTTTCGTATTAAAGTCTGTTGTAAAGTGGGCACATCATTTAAACTTTCACCCTTTTCTACATTAGTAATTTTCCGTTTCTTAGCATTCCAAACACCATTCTCTGATTCTAAAAATTCATAATTTTTATTGTCTTGTACAAATTTACCATCTGTTCGTATTAAAGTCTGTTGTAAAGTGGGCACATCATCTAAACTTTCACCCTTTTCCACATTAGTAATTTTCTGTTTTTTAGCATTCCAATTTTTATTCTTAGATTCTAAAAACTCATATTTAGTTTTACCTTGTAAAAATACATCACCTTTTCTAGTTAATGTCTGACCCAAAGTTGATACATCATCTACAAACTCCCCATCTTTAACATTACCAATTTTACGGTTTAAACAATTCCAACTATCGTCTTGTAAATTTAAAGTAGGTTCATTACTAGCCCTGGGTTCTGTAGGCTTATTATATGGATTATATAAACGATAAAATTTATCTATAAACATATTTTTATTTAATAAATAATTCCACTTTCTCTTAATTCCTCAATAATGGAATCTATTTCATTATCCACTCCTGAGTTACCGGCTTGGCGACTTAGCCAAAGAAGTCTTAACCTATCTACAAGCTCATTAGGATCATCCCAATAAATATAGTCTATTTTATTACCAGTCACTTGTCTCAAACCTTCACCAACAGATTTAAAAAGAGGTTTAATTATATTAAGATATTTAGTATGTCTATTACTTGAAATTGGTGCACCATCTTTGTAACTCTTTAAATGTCCATTTGTGGCTTCCAAAATCTCTTTATAATTTTGCAAATCAACCTGAGTATAATCCTCAGGTTCTTTTAAAGTTAACAACTGCCACAAGCCTTTTGTCCCCTTGTAGGTTTTATTTGCAACTGTGACATCATCATTGGCAATATCAACTTCCTTATTTCCAATAAAAAATTTATTTGCTTCTCGTCTAATACCATATGTAGTGTCTGTCATACTACTTTTACTGAGGTAATTTCCTAAATAGTCTGATGCTAAAAGACCAAAATCTAATTTCTGTGGAGTGGATTGCTGTAATGGTTGTAATGGTTGTAATCTTGGTATCATTGATATTCTAGATGGAGTCATTGGGAGTATCTCCATTTGAGGCCTCTCTGTTTTGCCAATAGCTGTGATTTTTTTTAATTCTTGTAATGGCTCTATTAAAGGTTGGAATGTTTGGAACCTCTCTTCAGCCTCTAGAAACTTGCCACGTTTTAAAGCTCTATATTTCTCTCGTATTTGATTTGCAGAGTCAACCAATTCTTGTTGAATGTTTTTCATCTTTTATTTACATTTTATTTATCTCATTTGACAAAGGATTGTACTCAAACACTTTATCATGTATTATCAAACAATATGCAGATGTATTTGCTGGCACATTGTCTGCAGTTTCAATCTCTAATTTAATATCAACAATTCCTTCCTTCACTGTTTCGTTCTGTCTAGAACAGTCTATTACAATTAGTGGATATTTCTTCATAAACTCAGCCCTACTAATCATAGGATCTGGGATAGTATTATAGTAAGTCTCTCTAAACCTCATAAACATCTCATAAGCTTTAGAGACATCTCCATTTTCAAAGTCGAGATTTAAATCACTATAAGGATAATATTCAGAGTTTAGAAATACTTTGAGATTTTTTAACTTACAGTGATCAAATTCATCAGTTCTTTTTCGTGCACTATTATCCCTAGCTGTTTGGAAACCAAATATAATATACCTAGGCTTCTCCAAACTTGAAGATGTCTTTACTGACCATGTATGTCTTGTAGTATTGGGATATGATGGAAGTTCATGCAACTCTAAGCTTCTAAATGCAATTTGCAAATTTTTATTTTGCAGTAACATCTTTTGTAATTGTAACTTCTCCCCATCTGATGGTATTACATGTGGCATCACCCATTGAATTGAGTTAAGTGTAATTTTAGGAATTGCATCAGCAGTACCACTGGCTGGAGCACTAGTGGTTGTTAATATACAATTCAAATCATTTTTGGATCTTTTCAACACCAATTCTTGTTTGACATTTACTAATACCTTATTAAAATCCTCAAATACACCCATTAACAACTCTAATGGCAAACATGTACTAAACTTGCCACCTTTATGGAACTCTTTTAAATTCATGTCAGAATCAAATGCTACATTTGTCAATTTAGTAGTTTTATTGTAAGAGCTCAATATTTTCATAAGACTAGAAATTCCTGGGTTTCTTACAATGTCTATTTCTTTACCTGCGACTTCATATCTAATTTCATCAAATAAGAATGCAAATGCATTATTTATAAAATGACCTTTATCATGATTTTCAATTTCTCCCTTAATATACAGATAACTCCTACATGGGAGAGTTAGCAAATCTTGATTATTAATACATATTCGAATTTCATCAGAATTATTTATTGCCAAAGTGTTGTGGGGAACATAGGAGTGATTTGTAATTTTAACCACACTATCGTCGAATTGGGATTTCCCTGTAACGTCTAGAAAATCTTCCATTTTTATTAATAGAAAATTTTAACTTTAGTCCTATTGATCGTAGGAACCTAGCATTTTGCACACTTATAGATAAATTCTTATAAATTCTCATATCTTTTTTATATGACAAGTAATTGTAGTTTCTTCTCCGTTAAAGTCAATTGCCTTGTCGTGCTGGTCGGCAAACGTAATACTGACAACATCCAAACTTCTCTTATTTACAGGAAAATATATAATATTTCTTGGAACTTCAATAATTTTGTAGCCAGGAGGAGCTTCTGGATAAAAGCTATGTATGGTGTGTGATTTGTTTCCATTTAAATAGGACCCGTTTGCAATATTACATTTTACTCTAATCACATTTACATTATTAATGTTTATTTTATTTGTAGATTCAAACTGAACACCAGGAGTAGAAACACCTTTAAATCCCAATAAAACAGACCCTAAACATGGTTTTGTAAAATCAAACACGTGGCTAGAAAGTAATGTCGCTTTCATAGTTTTATTATTAGCTGTAAGGAAAAAGTTTGGAATTTGCTTTTGAATTTCCTTTGCAAGCTCAACCACCTCATATGTTCCTTCAGAAATTTCTATTGTAACTGGAGCATTGTGGTCATAATAGAAAACATCATCACCTTCTCCAATGGTTAATTTGTTGCCTTTAAGTTGATTTAATTTTGGAATAAGCCCTTTAAATAAAAGTTTGGATTTAGTATTAATTAATGCTTCTCCATTTTTATCTATTATAACTTTAAGTTTACCATTTAATAACCGGTTTAAATCATCAACTAAGATCTCTCCCTTTGGTAATGTTTTTTTCTCTACTTTGTAATATGTTAAAGTATTTAGAGGTTTTTTAACATTAAATATAGAATTATAACTTTGAAAATCTACTAATCCAATTACATAATCATCATTTAATTCTATGGGAGGAAAGAACACTGACTTTAGCTCTGACTCTGTACCCGAAAATGTTATAGTAAATGAATCCATTTTTATAAACAAAAATTTTTTATGAATGATAAACATAAAATTCCACAAATAGAACTATTTAAATCTTGTATTTGATCAGTAGTATAGAAGATTTTATGTCCCTCAAAATATTTAATTACTTCTTTTGGAGGTTGGATTCCAAATGGGTCAAAATAAATTACAATATCTTTATTTTTACGATATGCTGTCCAATGTGTGCCAGATGAACTGTCTAAATTAACTATTCCACACTCTTTTACTCTTGGTGTTAGATTTTTTAGCTCGTTTTTTAGGTACACCCCCCGGAAGTGAGGCACGTCTTTTGCGGCCTCTAACAGCTGGTAGTTGTCCATCTTTTTTATTAAATTTCAATCCCATTCCCATTTTTGCTTTTGCCTTCATCAAATTTGTCACGGCATAAGCAGCTGCTCTTTCAGCAAGATTTGCGTCCTTGGCCGTTACTCTAGTCCAAGCTAAGTCTGCTAATCTCATGTCTGCTTTGTTCCGAGCAGCGGTATCGGGATTATTCATGTAGAATATGTCATGCTCTTTACAATAAGAGTCTAACTTATTTTTTGGAGGTACATTTTTAGCTAAATTCTCACGTATATTCGTTCCAGGTCCACAGTAGCGATATGATGGTATGTGAAGTGGAAATGGAAGGTTATTTATAAGAGTATTCAATAACCCTCGACCCCTGTAAGGCTTTAAGAATAAACCTTTGCCCTTTTTACATGTTTTCTTATTATTTTTTACCATTTTTATTATATAAAAAATGTCTTTTATTCAACAAAAACACAAATTTAAAATAGTACATACTAAGGAAAATATACCAAAGAAGTTGGGTCTTTTTCCTACCAATATTCGATGTGTTATTTGTGGTCCAAGTGGAAGTGGGAAGACGGTTGTAATTTACAATTTAATTGTAAGAAAGGAAGGATTAAAATTTACAAATTTATATTTAATATCAAAATCTTTAGAACAAGAAAAATATAAAAAAATAATTGAAATATTTAGTTTGTGTGACGAAGTAAAATTACACACGTTTACTGACTGTGAAATCACACCAAATGATGTCGAATCACAGTCAGTTGTCGTATTTGATGACATAAATAGTCCAAATATTACACAATTTTTCTCAATGGGTCGACATAAAAATATTAACTGTTTTTACTTGTGTCAATCTTATAGCAAAGTACACAAACATTTACGTGATAATGTAAATTTCCTAATATTATTTAAACAAGATGATTTAAATTTAAAACATGTATATCACAATCATGTTGGTAATGACTTTTCATTTGACCAATTTAAAAATCTCTGTCATCAATGTTGGGATAAAACTAAATATGGCTTGTTCGTAATAGACAAAGAAAGGTCAAAGAATAATGGCAAATATAGATTTATGTTTGACCAATTCTATCAAGAGGATGGTAAGGGTAAATAAATAAAAGACTGGAGTTTTTTAACATTTGTATTTATTTTGCAACATTAAATATATCTACATACATTTGAACATAACTATGTTTGATCAATTTTATAATGACCAAGCGCAAGAGTATTGATACCATCTTCCAGAATAAACCTCTTGTCATCGTCAAAGGATAGTACTTTCTTATTCATGGTCAAGGTTTGAAGATGATGATTTGTAGATTTAATTCTTGTCACATTCTCATAGTAATCTTGCCCAGTTGCAAGGCAGTTCAAATAATGTTGATGTCTGAGGAGATGTTTAACTGTAGCACCATCGGCTCCTTTAGCTTTCTTCACCTCTAAAGCTTGCTTGTCTTCTTCATATAACCATTTTAGAGGAATGTAAGAGTATAACTTTGGTCTTAAACCACAATATTCATACATAATATGACCATCTAATTCGTCTTTAAACTTGCCTGTGACTTTTTTATTTTTATCAGAGTATAAGAAATGGTCTTTACTATATCCAGAGGTATCAAAATAGTGCAAGTCACATTCTATTTCCTTGTAAAAGTCCTCTGTAACTATAGAATACATTAAAGAATCTGTATCTGTCATAAGAAATCTTTTGTTCTTAAATTTTGACATATAATTATAGTGGAAATCATACATTATTACTTTACTAATATCCAAAATGGTCATTCCTAAATATATAGGTTTATTAAACTTTACAACTAATTTATTTAAATGTATAGCATGTAAATTGTTATCGAACTTTTTGCTACAGTCAAACCTTGGATTAGTGACATATTTTGTTAATAGTGACTCATCCTTGAGATATATGTCACGAAACTTTCGTTGATTCATAATTGTTCGACCAAAGAGACTATTATTTAACAATTTGTAAAAGTCTTTTTCGAAATCAGTTTTAGCACATTTGCGTTTTTCAATATTAAAATTAATATAGGGCGCAAGCCATTTGGACTGTCTAAATTTTAAAATTCTATGGTATTTTGTAGCAACCAAACCCAATTCCTCATATTTTTGTAATGCTTTATAATGTAAAATATATTTAGTTTTGTCATTTAAATTAGGTATTAATTTGCCATTCATTTTCTCAGGTGCTAATGGATAGTCATTATGTAAATCATGTAAGCTTTTATCATATTTTAAATCAACTTCTAAAATGTATCCAAACTCATCATTTTGATTGTATTTGTAGTCTATCTCATTAGTCCAACGGAATCCATCCACAGGCAGTGGCTCGCACATTGCTGTAGAGTATAGTGAGTTACAGTCTAAATATATTAAATAGACACTCTCTTGATTGGGATCATAGTGTTCACCCATATATCTATTATTTGCTTTAGCGTAACGTGTAGAAATCATACTGACTCCTCCTCTAATCGCACTTTCTATGAACAAATGCATGTCAATATCTTGAAATAATTGTAATTTTATACCAGTCATTCTAAGACAGGCCTCCCATGTTAATCCAGGAAGTGAATACATATGTACGGGGTCAAGTTTATAATCTTTTAAACACAGGTCTCTAAATGTCTCAAACACATCAGCCAGTAGCAATACATCTGTTTTAAGATATAAATCATGATATTCTTGTAAATTGTTGATATTAAAATGGGTCCAGACATTTTTAGCATGTTCATATTCATTGGGAGAGATATGTTCTTTAGTTAAAGTACTGTAAAATTTTTCAATTGGAGGTAGAGACTCTGCAAACTTATCTGGTCCTGTCATATATTCATAGGGAAATACACCTTTGCGTTGTAGTAGTGGATTGTCTATGAATCTAAATGTATTTAAATTGGAAGCTAATTTGTATAATGGAAGGGACAGAAAGTTATAGGAATCTAAAAATACTAAATCATCAACAGAGAATGAAATGTACTTTTCCATATCTTTAGCTATGCAATTTAATTTACGATTAAACTTTCCCAAGTGTTGCATTATTAAATGTCCATCGTAATTTTTCAAGTTATGGAAGAATACTGGGATTTTCTTTGTTACTTTATAGTTTAAATTACAATCATTGTGGGCAGCTCCACGGTATTGCCCAGAGGAATGGCAATGATCTCTCACCCTATCAAAATATAGGGGCTTTTCACAAATATGACAATGCGTTGAGTTTTTAAAAGATACCTCTTGCTCAGGAGTCATTACTAGGGGAATGTATATTGACATTTGACGTTTAATGAAGTCATAAGTCTCAAACAACCTTTTGAAAAACACATCCATAACATTTGCACCACTATATAACTCTTCAGAAATAATCTTAGAATCTCTCACAACAACAAATGCAAATCCAGATGGAGTATGCTTGTTAGAGTTTATAAAGCATTCAAAATCTGCATAAATCACAAATGGAGCTTTAAGTTGATATTTATAATTTTTAAATTGTAATGTATCTTGTTTAGACATTTCCACTCGTTGAGCATCAAAATTTTTACAATATGTTATGTGACGTTCTAATATATCATTAGTGTAAAAATGTTGTAAACACAACTTACAAAAATGCTTCTTATGGTCATCTTTTGTAGAGTGGAACATTAACTTATCAAAATCACGAATTAAACAGTAATGTGATTTACGACCTTCTTGTAATAACAATAGATCTACATGAGTATCACTATTTAGTTTGGTTGTTCTTAATGGATATATGAATTTCTGGTCTTCAACCCCAAATACATTAACACTTATATTATTTTGTCTTTCAAATTGATCTATATCAGATATTTTTACGGGATACTTTATGTTTGTCATATTTAACTGACTTTCATGTTGTAGATAATTAGAGACCCTTTCAGCATTTTCATTGATACAATTCCTTGGATGTAAAGCTGCTAAAATTGACCAAAGGAAGCATTTATTATCAGCATTTTTTATATTTAAAACTGCATGTTTCGATTGAATAGTTTTTGGTGTGGGAATATATGACTTTGGAGTTAAGGGCTTGTACTTGTAAACGTGCAACTGCCAATACTTAGTATAGTCATATATCCATCCACTACCTTGGGCTTGGTATTTGTGTATAGAAGCATCAATCTTTAAAAGTGCATTTTCAATTTGAGACTTTAAATCTCTCTTCTCAATAGTTAAGGTAGTAAGGCTTCTAAAATCTGCAATACATTCTTTTTCATTAACTAATTTTCCATTTTGATCCATTGAATATTTTATAAATTTGATTCTCCTAACTAAAGTCTATTTTATTGGCAGAGGACAAGATTTCAGAGTACTTTCAAGGTCAGCTCTAATCGATTCACCAACAAATTTTATCATTGTGTATGGACATTTTATGCAAGAATTGGCGTGTCTTTTAAAATGTCCAACAACATTTCTTTTACAAAAATTACAACTCTTGTGTCTTTGTAATATATGCGACTTTAGAGCCACATTATTATCACAGATTAAATTGCAAACCTTGCACAGTTTCACCTTCATTTGATGAATTACCTTGTAGTGGCGAATCAGGTTACTTTTGGTGGAGAGCGACACGGAGCAGTGTTGACAGGTGGGCCTCATGGTCCAGAATGAAATATCACCCGAATGTCACTTCTATTTATAGACTTTTCGAAAATTTCAAAAATTTTTAACCAGAAATTGTGAAATTTTCAAAATTTTTAGCTAGAAATTAAAAACTTTTAAACAATTTAACTAGAAATTATTTTAACGGGAGGTCACCCACCCAAGGCTTAATCAAGAGCTACCACTAGAGACGAGAAAACCGACCATGAGTCGGGAGCGAGAAGCCTGACCATAAGTCGGGAGCACGCATACATCATGAGCCGGAGCGCGCACGAGTTCGCGTACAAACCTCGCACTGTCAAGTTGATGATTTTGAGAATATACCTGTGAATGGATGTGGATTTGAAATAGTAATGAAGTTATACAATGGTATTGATCATTTATATAGGCTTGTATTGGTCGAGAGCTGGATTTTTAAAAAAGTGGTCAAAAAAAGCTCACCATTTCCAGACGTGTTTTTCAGTATTAAAAAAGTAAAAAATTTATATATGGGTGTATAGGTCGAGAGCTGGGTCCTTAAGAAAAGTGGCCAAAAAAAGCTCCTGGGGCTTCGGACATTTTTTTCGCCGAAAATTTTAAAAGTTCTGGGCCAAAAAATGCCGGAAGTGAGGTCATATTGTGGGTTCGCCACTACTCTACATTTACACTTGTAAGGGTCAATAAATGTAAGAAATAGCTTTTTTAGCTTAATATCAAATATATTTATGGGGAATAAGTAAGAAATAAGGTTTGACAATTATATAGGGATATTTAAACAAAGATCAGGATTTTTGGTTTTAGTGGCCAAAAAATGATCCCATGTTATTTCTTATGGGAAAACGTGCCCCAAGTGACTTTAAACCGGTAGTTCGCCACTACTTATGTTCGTGTGTAAAACATGAATGCATTGGTGCACAACTCAATCAGAAACAAAACTAAATCCCATCGCCTCTGCAAACCTGCAGAAGCGAATTTTCAGTTGCCTTTTTGAAAAATATATTCTTAAAAATGTCAGATGTATTCTGTATATGGTACTTATGTATTATACCGACCACACCGATAAATCGACTTACAAATAAGATTTTAATTAGTTTAAATAACAAAATCTTTCGAACCCAACCTAACCTAACCTAACCTAACCTAGCCTAACCTAACCTAACTTAGCCTAACCTAACCTAACCTAACCACCATTAGGCTAGGTTAGGTTAGGAAGATTTGGTCGGTTCGAATGTACCCCCTATTTTAATAACATTAGGTTAAATGAGTACTTAGGTTTGCTGCGACAGGGGTACTTGGTAAGTGTGTTTTTCAGTGAAATGTTGATACAGTAGCTTGAATCAATGAGTTTGCCAAATTTGTTAAAATATACACAAAAACGAAAATATGTATAACTAAATAAGTTTCTACATGCTTAAGTTCCTTTTATTAATTCAATTGTAAAATACTTACAGCAAGCACACACAAATTATACAACCATCCTTTGAAAAGTACGTGGGCTCATCCTCATCATAATGGGAACTTTTCCCATACCACCAATGTGCACATGCGCCGATCGCCATTCCAGTCAAATTGAGCGTCCGTTTAGCATAGCCACAAATTAGGTTCGTGCGCCAAATACAAATCGATTCCCGATTGTAATTCAATGCATTCGGCCGGAAACAAATAGGATGTAACGCAGTTCTAAGCCAGTGATCGTGATATTGCCTATGATAATGAGGCTATCGCCGTATCGGAATGTAAGGCCAGTTGGTCGAAATCGAGCATCGAGCGTAATCGTCGATTATCGACATTGGTAACTCTTGTTGTAAGTTTGAAGAATCATTGTTATGGAATCAAACTGATTCAATTTTGTTAAAAGACTTTTGAACAACTGCAACAGTATAAAGGACCTTTCTCCTGTATCTGGATTTAAAATATTC
The DNA here is from genome assembly GCF_028750875.1 of Macrosteles quadrilineatus. NCBI lineage: Eukaryota > Metazoa > Arthropoda > Insecta > Hemiptera > Cicadellidae > Macrosteles > Macrosteles quadrilineatus. Next base: position 62,678,506 of record NW_026542602.1, read on the forward strand.
CTCTGCAAATAGTGAATGACTTATTAATTCCCGAGTAATTTTACTGCAAAACATTAAATCAGGTTAAGGATTAACAATCAATGCCCCAACCCCATTATCATTTTACTTAATTTATGTATACCTAAAAAGGTTAGTGCTTGGTTAAGAGTCTGGAAACTATTCCGTGTTTACCAATGATAGTCCCATTATGTTATTAGCCTGTTCTTACAAAAATGTTAAAAAATTCCCCTCTGCACGGTTAAGGTGATATAATATAAAAATAACCATTATAGAAAAATTTTTAGATGTCAATTTGTATTAGCTGTAATATAGAGTTGGTTGGTTTAAACCTTAGTATGTCAGCTTCTTTTCTTATCCATTCCAAACAGGTAAAAATATTGTATAACGTGTCAAATGGGTTTATGATACTTAATTCAGTCATACAACTACTGTACTACATGCCGAATTCAAAACTTAAATTTAATTTATGAAAACATCCATAAGATAAAATACAAGTTAAATATTTGAATGAGTTTTATAGGTAAAATTCCTTTGGTTATACCTTGACTACAAAATACCTTTATATAAGTACATGTAGCGACTTTTTGTGACTGTGTGGTACCAAGGGTGCATTTTTCTTAAGAAGCAGTATAATAATTGGCATAAAAATTACAAACGTAAGATATTACAATCCTCAAGCATCACCATAATTTCATCTCACCAAAACACCATACACAAGCTGGGTGACCTCATGGAGTATACCTATGAACAGTGTGTTAAAAGTTGTAATAAATACGAATACTATCTTGACCACCCACTTGGAAACATTAGCAAGATTAACTCGGACACAGGCCAGCTTTTAATACGAGCCGTTTACACTTTAGCGAGCCCTATCAGTCACCTCGCTTCCTCGCTCCGGCTCCGTGGTGGACTGGAGCGAACTCGATTGATTTACTGGACTGGGATCTGGGGTGTACTGGAGTGGATGGACTGTGTTCATGATTATTTTACTTTGGTGTCTTAGGGAAGATTTGGCCACTACGTTAATTATTGGCCAGTAGATTAGCAATGTATATAAAACGTAACGGAATTTCGAGGTAAAAGGCCGTAACACACACTTGTAATTTGTGAGTTTACAAGATAAGTAAACTGAATTCTAGGTTTTCCCGTGGGTCAGTGCCACCTTCACCTTATAAAATAAAATAGGGTTAGCACCAGTGAAGAAAAGTTGTATGAGGCAATATGACCAGCAATCAACGGATGCAATGCCAGAATCCCCTAAAGATTAGAGTATGACTAAGACATAGCCCACACCATTGCAAAATACTTCAAGTAATTATTAAACACTGTTTGTGGAAAAAAGTTGCAAAAAATCTGAGTTAGGTTTAAAGAAGGAAGTTTGAAACTTAAAGCTTGGTTACTTCTAATGTAGCAAATGGATAAATGTTGAAATAAAAATAAGGTTTGTAAAGAGCAATTATAGTTCTTGGTTTCCTACGCATTTCGAACCATACCTCGTTCACAATATTTAAGGGGTTTTGTGGGAAGAAATCTATCCCCTTCGCTTGAACCTTATCTTTAAAATAATAGCTCAACAGCTAATTAAACAGCGTACATTAAATACAAAAGGAGGTGGGGGAACTTTCCCTCAAACCACTTAAATATTGTGAACGAAGTATAGTCATACGCCCCTTCAAGATACTAAATTTCCCAACACGTAAACTAAAGCAATGAATCATCCGATAGGTGACATAGTTACTAATTTATTGCCCGATCTCTCACCATCATCAGCTAGAGCTCCAAACATTGACTATGACACACAACAAAGTATAAACTACAAACTTGATCGCTATATTTTAGTGATAAAAAGTAATGGATCAACCACAGAACCTTACGGGACCCCGATATTTACCTCGACCCATAAAAGTCCAGGAGAGAACGACGTATCCATTACCGTAGAAACAAGGCCGTATCCACGACAAGAACTGTTCAAGATGAGAAATATGCCAAGGAAGATGCGACCTGAGGCGGATATATGACTGAACAGACCAACTTTGTAAGACTGAAAGACATAAGCGAGAAGATGTCACAGTCGCAAATAGCCGCACAACCAAGCTTCTGATGTGGGGAGATAAAAACTTAAATTTATAGTAGCAGTCAAAAGTACAAGACCGGAGACGAATCCGCACAGTTGGATACGGAACACAACTCGAGCATTATATTATACAGTTGTTTTATTCACAGGGTCCACAATAAACAGGGGAACGTATGCGAGGGACTCAGTCACTGCGCGGGACATCTTCCTTGCCTGAGTTTGTAGGGTATGTGCTAGGCAAATAGAAGTGGGGAATTATAACAGCATAATTATATTAGCAATTAATGATGACTCAGAACAAAACGAGGACATAGCCTACATCATAACTATTAAGACGTATGTTAGAATCAAATCCATTATTATTGTCATGGTATAATATTTAAGAAATTTATTTTGTTTTTGAACATTTTATAACCCTAACTCACACTGATGTTGGTCCAGCAAAAAATAAAGGAAAATAAAATATTAATTATCAATTATTTGAGATGGGGACGCCACCTAGGTGCGTATTTCTACCCAAAAATGAGTGAAGGATGAGTGTAAAATGTTGTGAGATCTGTGTAACTTTGTTACTGACTAAGCTGGTTCATCAGCAAGGATAATTTATTCAAATCCAAATGGACAGGAACAGCTGGGTCCAGTTTTGAACCATAAAAAAGCTACAGCTTAAAAAACACTATCCAATTTACTTACTGAGTTAGAGCTGTGTTCCCAGCTTAGTTTGGACATTATCTTTACCTTCAATTACTTAATTCTTAGTTTATTTTTACTGTAAAATATAGCACAATGACAATATTTATTCAATAAGTAATACTTTGGTAGCCGTTAGAGGCACATCTTTTTGCTTGTACCATAAGACATTTTTTGTGTCTTCGTCACTAAGCAACTAGCATATCGTTTAATCTTAAGATATCACTGGAATTTGTTTAAGCGAATGTCTTGTCCTTATTCATTCCCCCGTCTCTTCACTGTCCATTTCTCTTGTCTCCCGTCCATTTCTCATAGGACAGTCGAGGAAGCGCCAAAGATGCAAATAGTCGCTAATGAGACACACAGCTCGTGAGAATGGACCGATTAGCGATTCCCTGACGCAGGACAATGTCGACCAATCACCGACCTCGGCCAATTATTGGCTCCAATTAGGGACAATAGGGATTATTACGGTGTGACTGGAGGGCGAGAGGTGTTGACGGACGGTTTGTTGGTCCTTCGAGCCGGATCGGTGACGTCATAGTAGGCTACAGATTTTGAGATACGCCATTATGTAAGTGCTCACACTGATAAGGAGCCTTATTTATATAACGGAAGTAACCTTGCTAAAATTGTGAGATTAAATTGGAGACAGCATGAATCTGATGTACATTACTAATTTTTGTTGAACAATCAGAATTTTTAACAAATCTTCTGCGTCATTAAAAATTTTTGGAATTGTTGACACTACCGACATCTGAAACTGACTGACAGAACTAAATCCTTTAAAAAAATTTGTGACAGCTGATCCGTAAAGACGGAATGTCTACCCCAGAATCGAAATATCAATCTTAATTCATATTGGTATCTGAAACAGCCCGTTAACATACTTCACTGACAATTATAACTGCCCATTCTACGAATACCACTAATGCTAGAGGATGAATGGATGATCAAACGCGATCCTTTCTTAATGTCTCTCATAGCATTACAAGCAAACACGTACCAGGGTGCAGATAGTTTATAAATTACGGTTTAATCGTTCACCGTATTTTGTGGCGTCGTAACATCGACAATTAAAGCAGCTTTATGTCCGTCCAGGTATGACTATGGCAAAGACAACTTTACGCAGTAAATCGATCATGGTAACATATGCCTTGGCGTTATGGGTTCTTGGTACGAGTGATGAAAACACTTACCTAATAGCCTTAGCTTGAGCTTCAAGCTATAAACCTGAATTGAAGTTATGTGTTAATTATATTTATGGATTATTGATATTCATTGCTATATGCAGAGGAGAATGTAAATAACAAGAAGTAGAACTTTTTGAGCATTTTCTACCTAGTTTTCTTGCTTAGGGCCTACTTTTTTGCAATAAACTCTTTTCAGATATTTCATAAAATCTAGTACCATTCCTAATGTATTTAAAAAAATAAGCAGTGCTAATCTCGTGGTGTTTATGAACCCTACAATGCGGAAGGGGTGTGCTGTGCGCAAAGCTAGTGACATGAACAGTACCTGGCAGAGGGGGTGTGCAGTACGCGAAGCTCATGACATATGCGCAGTACATGGTGGAGGGGGTGTGCAGTGCGCAAAGCTCGTGACTTATGAACAATACAACGCTGAGGGGGTGTGCAGTGCGTGAAGCTCGTGACATATGCGCAGTACATGGTGGAGGGGGTGTGCAGTGCGTGAAGCTCGTGACATATGCGCAGTACATGGCGGAGGGAGTGTGCAGTGCGTGAAGCTCGTGACATATGCGCAGTACATGGCGGAGGGGGTGTGCAGTGCGTGAAGCTCGTGACATATGCGCAGTACATGGTGGAGGGGGTGTGCAGTGCGTGAAGCTCGTGACATATGCGCAGTACATGGCGGAGGGAGTGTGCAGTGCGTGAAGCTCGTGACATATGCGCAGTACATGGCGGAGGGAGTGTGCAGTGCGTGAAGCTCGTGGCATATGCGCAGTACATGGCGGAGGGAGTGTGCAGTGCGTGAACGTCGTGGCATATGCGCAGTACATGGCGGAGGGAGTGTGCAGTGCGTGAAGCTCGTGACATATGCGCAGTACATGGCGGAGGGAGTGTGCAGTGCGTGAAGCTCGTGACATATGCGCAGTACATGGTGGAGGGAGTGTGCAGTGCGTGAAGCTCGTGACATATGCGCAGTACATGGCGGAGGGAGTGTGCAGTGCGTGAAGCTCGTGGCATATGCGCAGTACATGGCGGAGGGGGTGTGCAGTGCGTGAAGCTCGTGACATATGCGCAGTACATTGCAGAGAGGGTGTGCAGTGCGCGAAGCTCGTGACACATGAACAGTACAATGCTGAGAGGGTGTGCAGTGCGTGAAGCTCGTGACATATGAATAATACAATGCAGAGAGGGTGTGCAGTGCGTGAAGCTCGTGACATATGCGCAGTACATGGCGGAGGGGGTGTGCAGTGCGCGAAGCTCGTGACGCATGCGCAGCTCGGAATGAAGACGCCGCCACGTCAGGCACGGCGCGGCATCCCAGTGATTCTTACAATGGTCGCTAATTAACAAGGACTTGTACCGCGAGATAGCGCTAGTGTCTCGAGCCAAATATTTTAATTCGGACACGATTCCACCAGCGACAATTTTATCGGAACACGATCGAGCGCGGGCTCGTTTATCAGGTCTGGCCCACTTTGTAGTACGGTTGCTGCAGCGTGGGGATGTTTACGGCACTGTATTGTACATCTCGAGTTGATGCGGGTTCAGTGCTTGTCTAACAATTAATAGGTTGCTGGATCGATCCCGAGAAAAGTAGTCAGTAGCTTTTTGATGGTTCTAAGACTAGTGATTATTAGGCTTCAATTGATCGTGGCTAATGACACAGACTGATCATCCTACTCAATTTTACACTTACCCTTGTCTCATATTTGGGTTAAAATACCCTGGTGGTGTTCCCATCCAAATTGACAATTAATAATCGATAATTATGATTCAATAATTGTATGAGGTGGTTGTTAAGACCATATACTTTTAAAATGAGTTTCGGCATTTTTACGTTTATTAAATATTTCAACAAAGCACGTTCAAGAAAGACGGGCATTATTTGCGGCAACTTCCATGAGTCAGGTAGTCGGGTATTCCTGAATGCACCAACTACTCTACACCCGATATTTTCAAACACAGCACCTATTGGCGGCACTATTTTACTGTATATTTGAGTAGGCTAAGCTAGATTACGTTGATATAGGATAGGATGACACGTAAACAAGGACATTCCTTCTACCGGCAACTCACCCTTACCTGGCTTGGGCTTGGTGCAACTAAGGAACATTTTTGGGGCCCTTTGAGGGATTGGTCAAACGAACTCTTTGGCATAATTAATGCACCTTAAAAAGTCGTCTACACACAATCCTTCATACGTTTTAGAAAGTAACATGTTACAGTACCTGTCAATGGGGGTAGGTGAGTGAACAGTCCAAACCCCTTACAATTTTTGGGATATTTCAGTCATCAAACTTATGTCCCCTTGAAAATTAAAAATATTATGTGACTTCTTATTAGTTACTTGATGAGACCACAATCTAATAGTAATCAAATATTTTTGCAGGAAATCTCTTTAGTGAGATGCGCTAGAGCGATCAAAGTCGGCGTGTTTGCCTTAGTTCAGCACGGCGCAGGTCACATGACTAGTGGTGGCACGGCGCATGCGTTGTTTCTGATAAAACAGTCTTCTGCTCTGCGCGTGTCACCAGCGACGTGTTGTCGCTCTGGGCCGTTATTTAGCACACCTGTGTGTTTGCGTTTAACCCTTTTTAACCTCTTTACATAAATATACATAACAAATTTAGGTGGCACGATAATTAACACCTTTGCCCGCAATCGAAAAGTTGAAGTAGGTTAGGTTATTATGCTTGACTACCTGAGTAATCACTCTTGCTTAACCCGCACACTCTTCCACAAGCTTGGAGATTTGTAGACCATTTAAAAAAAAATTGGAATTTTCTCCAGTGTTAGCCAAGCCTAAGAATAGTGGAAGTGTCTTTAAAGAAGATGGTTTTGCTGACTATTAAGGTCCAAAGTATTGAAGTTATAAGGTAATGATAAAGTAATAGTTATTTTATAAATAGAAAAATTGAAGGAAATGCTATCTGCTGAAACCAAATTTATAAGCCTACAAACTTACTCTTTTAGCTTGTGGAGACGTCATATTGTGTCTAATTCATAGCTATCAACAGAGCCCGTTATGTTTATATAGAACGGTGTCTAGGAAAATAATGGTACTTGAATCCATACACCACTAAACTCACTGATCACTTATGGTACAAGTTAAGTAAATAACGTTAGAAACACACACACGCAACATAAATAACCCACTTTAACCACAAATTCAAACTATAAACAACAACTTGTAAACGAAGAAAAATCAATGAAATAACAATACAACAATCAGCTGTTAAATTATTAAAGCGTCTTTTATATGATTAAATGTTGCATGCCTGCAAACCTATATCTGCCATAAAACAAATTTAATAAAAATTAAAAATACGATATTATACCAAATAAACAATAAAAAAGCTATAATAATTATATGCAAATCTACATAAATGAAGCTTTTCGTTGACACACTAATAATTCAAATCGGTCCAGTAGAACTGTAGATTTAATTGTACAAAGATTTTTTAAACTGGCCTAATATTTAATAGATAAACTCCTAGAAACCTAAAATCTTGTAGACAACTATGCATATCAGCTGATTGTCAGTGAGGTGAAGAAACAGTGCTACCAACTTTTGAGCTTATTTACCGTTACACAGTTGGAACTTGTAATTATTTCAGTTGCGTTTAAAACACATTATAACGATACTACATAAAGTTTTCTTCCTAAATAGGATTTGGCAAATATACCTTGTCAATTGTTTACTAATGTATTATGAATGTTACTGCAAAGATTTAGTTTTGTAAGTCAGTAAAAGTTTTTCACCCTACTTGTTTACATTTTGCATACTTAATTTAAATTGTATCTTAATCTTACGTTTCTACACTGTTTTAACGATAATTTTTAAAATTTAAGTTTATGTTTGTATTCAAGAAATTATAAATTCTTAGGTACAATTTTGACTTTAAGAGTGTACATTTTAATATTTTTTTAAATCTAAAATAATTAATCCAATCCGATTTATCAGTCAAAATCGTACAAGTGTAAACCAAATGAACAAAAAGTAAAGTTTGGCTTAATATAATTTTATTAAAAGGTAACAAGACTTGAATGAATTTATGCAGTTTATTTTGTTCCCGAGCTATTTTTATTTAAACCGCATACAAGTTTAGCAAACAACTTCAATAGTGTATTTAAAATGGGAAAACATGCTGGTGCAGACTTGCTGATGCTAGTAGCGCCGTATGGTAGGCAAGATGTTGTACAGTGATGCAAGGCAGGTAGGCAACGCCTGGCCATATAGCCGCCGGCAACGCTGAAATCGACACTACATAAATTATCAATACTAAAATAATTTTTATTTCATCACTTTTTCTGTTATTAGACAATTAAAAGTTTTGTTAAATTATAAATCCTCTTAATTTTACAACGCTAAAAACCAAAAGTTTTACCTCATTTAGCCAACAAGCAATAGTTGGCAAACCAGTACTTAGTTAATGAAAATCTTTTTGAATAGGCTGAAACTAATTATTCAATCAAGGGAATTAAGGCTGAGTCTAATAACATTACTGACATGTGGCTCAATGTAATATATTTTTTTTTACTTTATTTCTTTAGTAAAATAACTTGTATAAATGAGAATTCAGAGTTTCAACTTTCGAGAAAATCGTTAAGTATATAATATTTGAACAAATGAGGTTCATTAGTAAATAAATGACGTTTTGGGAGGCTGCATGACACTCCAGCAACTGTGCGATGTTATACACGTATAACTTTTTTTGGTAAACTTGTACTAAGGTAGCATTACAATTACTGACGATAAGTCTATAAGTAATTTATTGAGCCAGATAAACAATCATAATATATTGGCCCAGTCCCAATTAAAAAATTTTTTTTTCCAAAAATTAAATTAAAAATACAAAACACGATATACAAAACAAGAATACATTTAATACATGTTGTATCACCAAAATCGTTCAATGTTTAACCAAGACTACCAGTGAGTTAACAGACGCTGTAGCAGACATTGTCTATTAAAAAATACTTTACACACTTTTCAAATTTTCCAAGGTCCAGTTCAGCTCAAAGGGAATGGGTAGGTAATTAAAAGGTTTTACATCATTGGAGTAAAGTTTATGTTGTTGGATGAGTATGGTGGTACTGAAACATTGAATCTATCACAAAGAGGATATCCATGGGTACTTGGGGAGCTATACAAATATTTTCTTAAATTATAAAAAAGGTTTCTGGTATGTAAAAGGATGGGAAAGGCGAGAACTAATATGAAGATTTCGTCTTTGGCGACTATGATGCAACTAAGAACCTAACTCTAATAGCTTGGCCTCACAACAGATGGATCTTCAAATGCCCACGTCTGAAACAGTTTCAAGAAAGTAAACAACCCAAATCTCAACCGACCCTATAAAATCCATCAGGTAATCTATAAACGTCGGCGGGGACACAGGCTAGTCAAACTATAGCTTAAAATTCCATCCCGTCCTACTATAAATCACCAAATCAATCCCCCAGACCCCATTAACCTCAAACCAACCCGGAATTCAGAATTCTGGGTGATTTATTATAATATATTCCGCCGTTCGCTCGAATTCGACTGAGGTCTGGGTACGGGACGTCCGCAAAAGGAATTTGTCTCGGCTAAAATATGAATTTTAATTTGTCCAGACTTATCAGCTGGGCTCTGTGAATTATGGGAGTAGAGCTTTTAGAAGTCGCCGCCTCGCGCGCTAGTCTGAACATCTGTAGGCTGTGCAACTTGTTTATTGTGAACATATGTTCCTCCTTGCTAGGCATTGTTGCCAACATGACCACACAGAGACAGAATATTAGTATTAAGAGACTGAAAGCTTGTATAATAGCTTGTTATCGTAGACCATATTTGAAATTTGAATATATATTTAGTATTCTTATTTAAAGGGATAAATTGCATATATTCTGTATTGAGAAAGACGGTTTTCTCAGGCAATGAGAGCAATAACTGTATTTGAAAGCCTTCTAACCTAACTTTGTCAAAAAGAACTCACACAATAACTCGTATTTATAATTTTAAATTACATTTACATGTGATGATACCGATACCTTGTACAGTAGTTTGTAAAATATCTTAAGTTTTAGACCCTAACTTTACGTTTTCCTCCTATGTAATGGGATTATTTTCTCTACATAGGATTTATTTATCGTTGCCTCCAGAGTTAATTTTTGACAGTATAAATAGATTATCTATTGTGACCCTTTAGTTGGAATATATTATTGATAAAATAAAATTATTACCTTATCCAACCACGTTGGTATGACGACTAGTTTCGTTCCTTAGAACTTCATCAGGCCTTTTGTATGCAACCACATCATCAATGTGCAACCACATCATTAATACATGGTGGTCCATAAATTATTTAAAAAACTGTCACAATCACACTAATTGAAACTTGCCATTTTGAAAAAATATTTAAAATTTAATAAAAATTGTTACAACTAATTAAAACTGTACAGGTTGGCCAGCACTGACTTACCACAGACTAAATAAAACTGACTAAACCATGATGATTCTTCTTCTCTCCAGTGCCACCTGTATTTACGTTTATTTTGTTCTTCTTATATTATACTTCTTTGATTTGTAACTTGTGAATATGTGTATCAAATATTATATTTGACTGGAAGGAAGTCTGATCATTTTAATGTTACGGGGGTCTTCTTTAAAACTTTTTAGTAAATCTTCAACTCTTCCCATTTTTTTCTGTAGATGTGTAGCTGTGCGATTCCGAAATTAAATGTTCGGCATAACTGGATTTCTGATGTGTTTTTTTTGTGAGGTATATGTTTTTTAAATCTTTGTTGGAAAGATCTTCCAGTTTGGCCGATTTAGTATTTTGGACAGGCGGGCATTAATTGCGCCAACTAACCTGAGGCAGGTAGTCGGGTATTCCTGAATTTCGCCAACTACTCCAGGGAGCCTACACGTTCCTTAACCAAGCCAAGTGGCCGACCTCTTTGGCTGCATACTTTAGTAGGTTAGGTTAGGTTAGGTTAGGTTAGGTTGGGTTAAATAAGAATAAGTTAGGTTAGGTTAGGTTAGGATTGGTTAGGTTAGGTTAGGATGGGTTTATGTTAGGATAGGTTAGGTTAGGTTAGGACGGGACATATACCATTTGGTGGTCATACGACAGTAAAAATCTTATTGTTATTCAACATTTCAATATTTGTATACAACAGTTCTCCTTATAGTCTAATTACATGTGTCCTTATAATATATACTTTCATCCCTCCTACTTCCTCTCGTCCGTTCCCATGCGCTTGACACTCAGCTGATATATCTCGTAACAAGGCGACACAGAGTATAAAACCACAGGTCGCGACATAGAGTACGAAGAGGCAATTTACACTGCCATTAGCGTTTGGCGCGAACACTCTTCATTTATCTTCTGCTAACGTGTTTTATTGCCAGGAAGAGATGGTCCAACAGTCTCCTCTTTAGTTGCTAACTGCAGCCCACGGTACATAGCAATTGACCTGTAGCGCTTTCCCAAAATTTCCGTATTGTTTGAATGTTCAACATGGTCTTGATGCTTTATGTTTTTCACGGTACATAGGTATTGACCTGTAAAGTAGTTTTACCAAATTTACATATTGTATTAATGTTCAAAAATAATCTTCAGGCTCTTTTTTAATATCATTGATCAATTTATTTAAATTGTATTTAAACTGTTTTGGCGTATCCTGAATTCAACAGTTTTATTTTTTTCCTTGATACAAGGTTCATTTTATAATCTAATAACTTTAATCAAGGCTAAAAAAACCCCCATAGAATAACTCATATGTACATAAAATTTCATGATATTCAATAGAGTACCATTATTTTAATTATTCTCTTGACCAATCTCTGAAAATAAAAACTATTGCGTCTTGATCCACATACAAATATATATTACATCATAAAACAACTTGAATTTAGTCATACAAACTATAACAAAATTAAATATTTATAAATCATACTTTAAATAGCTTTTCAAGTATATTAACATATAAAATTGCAAAATAAAGTAAATACATAAGGGAATAAGGTTGGTTAACTTGTTCACTTGAAGTAATTTTTCGTATATTGTATATTCCATTTCTTATATATTTATTTTTAACAAGGCAATATGATTAATGCCCAGTCATATTAAAAAATTTAAGCTCATAATGAGAGAATCCAATTCCAAAGAAGATGGTCGTTGTAGGTGTTTCTTTATTTTTTTCCTAGGTTCTAGCCTAGGATTATATACCATATTACTTTAGACTAAGTCTAAATTGGGATCGTAAACATTATTACTTTGATAAAATAATAGACAAAAAGAATTATTAAAGACCCTCAGCTGTGCTGTGGTTACCATAGGTTCTGGCACACACCGCTGTTAGCGCCATTTATTACGGCGTACTCGCTACGTAACTACGCGGCGCTCCCAGCGGTGTGCGCCAGAACCTATGGTAACTATGGTAACCACTGCGCGACTGACAGTCTATATTTAATTCTTGTTGTCTGTGATAAAATCCATTGCTGATTGGTGGGATTTTAACCTTGAACCTCAAGGACTGAAGTCTTACAACCAGACCGCTCTCCTAGGTGTTATAGTAGGGCTCTGCCCTGGTTCTGTACCTCAGGGATGACTTGTGGGCCCACCCGCGTCGCTCCTTGTTTGCCCTACACTTCACCAGCGGTCGTGAGCACCGCGCCATTTTATTGAAAACTAAAGCAAACTCTGCTCCACTTCAGTTACATAAGGGTGGTCTCAAGTGGATGGTATGTGGAGCGGGTCTGAGTCCACAACCACAAGTCACTGTGATATAGATCAGTGGGGAAAGTCTTCAGATATTGTGTGGATATAGAAGAAGAATTTTTTGAACACAGAAGTTATTTGCGATCTGTTAAGTGTTAGTTACTAGTGCTGATGATCTTAAAATCTGTAAAAGAAAAGCACTTGGTGGAAATATTGTTGATGAAGGATTTCCCCAAAATTTGAATAAGGAACTGGAGACAACAACAAGAAGGTGTAATAACCTTGAAAATCGATAACCTTGAAAAATTTTTTTTAATGACATAATATATGGAAGATAAAACCATAAATTTATTTTTACAAAGAAAATGTGCTTCTCTTTAAATGAAACATTAGAGGAAAACAATATTAAAGTTAGCAACTGTAGTGCATGCTTAGAAGATGACGTAAACATTTGTATAATTAATTGTTTATGCAAAAGAAACCATAAATAGTATATGAATTACATTACTATATGAAATAATGTAAAGTCACTTAACAAAATAAAAAGCTAATAGCTTTTCAAATTTGTTTATATAATTTACAAATTTAGTTCGATTAAAATGACAAGCATGAATAAAAATGCAATTACAATAGTTGAAAATAGATAGTGATGTTTACTTATAACCAATTTACTAACATATAACAATTGAGTTAATTAGTGTTAATTCCTAATACACTTAATTAGAATGATAAAATTTCCCTTAGTGTGTTTTATTATGACTAAAAACGTGTAAGAATTTGCAATTTAAGGGAATAGAACTTTTAAAGGTTTATGTAAGTACCTTAAGTCAGTATGTAAGACGTGTCATACAAAACAAATGCGTGAACGAATCGTGTACAAGATTAAACCTCTCATTCACTTAACATTTGCAGAATTGCTATAAGAAAAAATATTCTATGAAATAGTTTATTTCGGATACAGTACAAATTTACTTTGGAACTATAGCCCCAGATATACTTAAAATCTTCGTCGTCGGTCCTAGGTAGTAATTCAATACCTAAAAAAGGTAATATTTTTTAGATTTATAAAATTTAACGTCATAATAGTAACATATTTTAAATATCAAAATGCTGCATACTTTATATTATGTCCAATATTAATATTCTCATATAATTTATTTTCAATCTATTCCAAAATATTTCTAACTTTTAATATACAGCATAAACATCTTTCTAACCTGTTACGGGCTTAGCCACTTTCACTATTGGATGCTAACAGTTTTTAACGACTTGGGCACTAAAACGTAAAATAGTTAGCAAAATTGTCCTTGAAGCTGAGGAACACCTAGTTGTAAATCATGTTATAACGAGGCATGCTGCAACATGCAAGCTTACTGTAACCTATACGACACACGTGGGCCGGTAACATCACCATTGGTATATATGTGTGGTTTTGTATGCAAAATAAACTAAACACTCAAATTAATCATGCAATGTATACCATAGATTAAAAGTCAATCTATGGCTATATGTTTGAATACACCTGTTATCTGCTTTCTATTAGACATAAAACTGTGAAGTAAACTATTTTTTTCACCTAACTGTGTTGAATATTACACATTACATACCACATAATAAAAATTCAAAATACCAGTAATTGTTACATTATTACTTTAAACGTGTAAATAATAACTGCCCATAATCATATTTGAAGTTCTATTAGTTATTTTGGGTATTCTTATAATGCGTATAATGCTTACTAACACCTTTAACTATTTAATATTACTAAACTGAGTATTTTCAATTATTTCACTTGAAATAGTATTTAATATTGCATATATGTAATATTTGATATTTAGTATTAAGATTAATAGTTTATTTTCATGAACCTGTTATTTATACAAGTACACTATTTAAAAACTTTAGACAAGATAAATTAATGTGTTGTACAATTTAGGATTATATACTCATTTATTATCACAAAGAGGGGTTTTCGTATATAGTTTATTATAGATGGGCGTGGCTTCTTCCTAGTTTCTTTATAACAGTAATATTACAAGTGTATTATTTTTACTTAAATATTAAAACTGTCTATGATAATCTACAGACTTGTATGGTTTTAAAAGAATGGATCACACTAGAACATCAGATATTTGACAGAATTGTAAACTAAGTGATGAGTTTAGCAATTGAAAAAAAAAAACAAAAACACGAAACCAATTGATTGACTTCCACACAACAATATACAGAAAAATAATTCTTAAACATATTTTTAGTTTAGTTTACAGTTCTATTTTACTTATAACTTTATTTTAGTAACGAAATACGTTGTTAAAATAATGAGAATTTTCCAATATGATGTGTTGGATATATATATGTATGATTAAATACTAAACCGGTAACTATATATATTATGTACATATTGATTTGATTTAAATAGCCTATGCAAGAAACACCATACAATAATTTCTTAACCAATATATTTTAATAGTATTTTTTAAGAGATTGATATTAGACAATACCAGTGACTCTAAATTCGTGGCCATATTAAATAAATAAATTGATTGTGAGATTGGGGAAAAGGGGTTTCATAATTAATAACTGACAAAAATATAAAACCTAATTAATTATTGATTATATTATAAAATAAACTACGTTCAATCGAACCTTCAACACTCATGCTGATATCCTAATTCCTTTACTGAATTTATTTACCCGGATAAAAGCTTGAAAACGAGTCACATTGGAACGTAAAGTGGAATGCTTCAAACAAACAGACAATTAAATAATTTTAATGATATCTCTGTAATAAAAAGCATCACTATTAAAAGGAATTTGATACATATTTTAAATATAAAGGTATCAGGAGAGCATAACAGTGGTGGAACTAGGGTGGGTGGTGAGGGGTTGTAATGGGATGTGCGCAAGTGCAGAATTGCTACTGGGGGGGTGAGTTGGGTGGGTTAGGGTAGGTTTGGTGATGTGGTGATAAAATTCAAAATTGTAACTCGTTTGATAAAATGTATATCTATGTTTAAATAATAAATTAGTTTGTTGTGTTTTATGATGAGTATATAAGTTAACAATCATCAGTAAAACAACTTACACTTAAAATCAATAGTTTGTTAAAAAATATATTCATACAATCCTGGAGATTCCGTAACACTAACATGAAATATAATTTAAAGAAAATAAGTTAAACCTAAATTTGACGATGCAGAAATTTTTTCTGCAAGACAGCTCCTGGTGGATTTTATAATAATAAAAAGGCAATAAATTAAATGTTCAATAATATAGGAAAAACATAACTATGAACTCGCTTACATCAGCCATTGTACGATATTTAGTTTCGAACAATTTGTATAATTTGGGGTTGATATAGACATTATAAACACTTCAATAAAGTAACCTAGGATAGAGAAGTTGTTTAAAATATCATAGACAACGTGCTTGGGTTATTAATCTTTAAAAAAACACACAAACATAAAGAAACTGAAAATTTTAATATTCAATACGTATTAGATGTGTCACCATGCGTTTGACTCTTTAGTTTTTTATAATAACTACTCAATATAACAAATTAGGAGTAATATAGACATAGTTCGCTTCTTCAGCAAGATACCTATATAAGATACCTAGCATCTAATACCACAGAAAAAAGACTACCTATGTGTCTGTGCTAACATAGAACAATGTGCTTGTTTTATTAATCTCAAATAAAGCAAAAACAAAACAAAACGTTCACCTCTTTACAAGGATAATTCCGCCATTAGACTTTGCTCGTATTTTCAGGGCCAGGCGTATTTTGACGATCGCATGACCAGCTGCATTACTTATCAACCTATATATCAACTCAAAGTTTTTTTCAAGTTCAGTTTTGTTTGATATTAATTGCATTAGTAATGTATTGTCGTTGTTAATTATGCCATCTTGTAATTGATTATGCTAACTACTATTGTATTGGTGTTACCGTGAATAAATAAATAAATAAATAAACCTTCATTTTCCTAATAAACTTATCAACAGCTTTTATTTTATTTTACAGGTTGCTGAGGCCCCGCTAAGTCTTTGCTGAGTAGCAACATAACGATCGCTCCCAAGTGAACCAGTTCTATCACTGTACATGCGCTTCAACGTTTATTGATTTGGGGCACCAGTTAACCAGTTTGTCACCTCCACGCCCGCGGAGATAAGGCGCGAGATTTACCGCCGAGCCGCCAAAAGGATCAGCTGACTGGTCCATTTCCCGCCAGTTTATCTATCAGCTGTCCACTCCACATAGTGTTATTGGTGTGGTCGACGCCTACCCGAAAGTCATCACGTTTCAATGTTGCTTTCGAAAAAAACTACAAATAATTAGTCAAATTGTGTTTCTTTTGTTTTTTATACACTTAATTAATTATTGCAAAGCTCATAGTTGTTCGTAGTTAATAAGTGAAAGGGTTCCTTGGGTTATACCTTTGTCACGCCATAAAAAAAATTAAAAAAATAAAAAATAAAAACAATAAAAATATAAAAAATAAAAGCATTGATTGTTAAAATTAGCAATTATTACGATAGAATTACGATTTCTGCATTACACGAAAGCAATGATTACAAATGAAGATAAACTAAAAAAATACTTTTTGAGAGAAGAATTGTTATTGATTAATTTTAAATTAATAATACAATTAATATGAATAGTCTTTCAAATGTTTAATTATATTCATATAAATACCTTGATTCAAGTAAAATATTAATTAATACAGGCCTATTGTATTAATACAAAAAACACGCAATACAACTAACGAATTAATTAATCCAAAACTTAATAATATATATATATATATATCTTATAGCCAAAAATTTCGGTCAATAATTTATTATTTTGATCAGAGTAATTTATCCATGGACAAATTTACTTTGGTTGAATATGATATCTTAATTCTCATCAAGAGAATCACCAAAAGAAGCCCATAAAAGGAATGATAATTATATATAATTATATATATTGAGATACCCATGCGTATGGCTATAATAAAAATCATTTCTAAAATTGAATCCCAAACAATGCTTAGTCCTATTATTCCAGAGTCACTAACGAGCTCGTATAGTAACTTTTTATAGCAATTCCGTTGACAATAAAAATGTCAAGATGTCGCAAAAATAAGGGGGTTAGTGCACAATAAAAAACATTTTTTTAATGATTTTTTACTGCCATTTTGTAGGCTGAAAATTTGAATTTTGTTGAGCTTATATAAGTTGCCTGGATTCATAATTGGAATAAATAAAAACATCACAACTACCAACAGTAAAAATTTAAAAATTATATTATTATATTTAATTAAAATTTTAAAAACATATTTTTTTTTTAAATAAAAATAAATTCCAAACAACTGAAAAAGCTATATTTTTTACATTCCAAATGTGCAGAAAGACTAGATCTATCATAAAAAAATAAAAAAAACAGAAGTCAGCTATCTTTAATATTTTTGAGGAAAATGTACATATGTTAACATGGATGAACCCCCTTAAAAGAAAGCGAAGTGTAGCCTAACAATAAATTTAGGAAACAATACCTTTTCCTAAAAAATTAAATTATTTTTCAAAACATACACATTTTATTTGTGATAGAAGATTCCTTATTAAAAATATTCAAACACACCACCCTCATACATCATCATTTCCGGTGCCGCGGCGCTAGTGCCAAATCTCACGTTGCCGCTTTATTGCCACGGCTGATATAGCGCCTATTGTCCCGGGTAATATTTTCCCGATACACTTTCCAGCCCCTAATTATCCCCTTCTAAGTTACATATCGGTGCGTGATATAATTAAATTACACCGCGATCGGACAATGTACACGCAGACGTGGGAACGCTGTGTGACCCCGGTCCAAACGGCATTCAAGGGGCGGTGATCCGGCCCTACACGCCCCGACGTCGTTTTATAACTTATTTACTTTCGGATCGCTCTCACAGTCGCGTGAGTTATGAATTTTTCTAGACCAGTGTTTATCCATGTATTTATCGCCGGAGACTTGAACGCTGCGTTAGGTGGGACCGATGGCGTCAGGGGAGACTTTAACGCTGCGTTTGGTGGGACCGATGGCGTCAGGGGAGACTTTAACGCTGCGTTTGGTGGGACCGATGGCGTCATCGGAGACTTTAACGCTGCGTTTGGTGGGACCGATGGCGTCATCGGGGAATTGCAAGGAAGATTGTCATGTGCTAGTGCTGGTAAGGATGTATTAGAGAGAGGTGTTCTGTAAATGAAAAAAAAAGAATTTCCATTAATTTTGTGGACTACCAGTTTTTTTTTGTACAATATCAAATGGTTTCCAATACTTCGGAAGGGGTCTTTTATTTGGATTGGCTGACAACAACCAGCACATATATGATAACAAATCAAACATCCACTGTTGGATATTTCAACCATTTTAAATGCCGTTAACTCAGATAAACATCTTAAAGACGCCATTATGCTCCACGTAAGTGGTGTAATTTGTTTAATCATGCTGCTGAATATTGGAAATCATCGTGCAAATATATTTGCCACAGTGTAACAACACTGTGAAAATTTAAACTCATGTGAAGGAAAAACTGTATATTATGTTGATAAATTTAATGTGTTTTAGATCCTATGGCCATAGTGAACATTGCTGTACGAATTGCGAATTTGTGTCATCTGTCTCTTAAACATGCTCCGTTTCATAAAACGGTCAAATAATTGAATTTCTGATTGAACCAAACGCTATAACATACTTACTTGATCTCCCACTGCATCCAAATCTTAGTTCACCACACCCTAATTGCATCCATTCACACGAGCTGCAGCCGAAAATGGCGAGAGTGGCAGACATCCCGCACAAGATATGCAAAACACAACAAGTGCAGCCTGTGACAACATCTGTTTTATTTGGCGCCAAAAGCGACTGACAAGACAGGTGATCAGCTGTTCACACAACAGCTGTTGCGTTGTGTGAGGTCCAGGTAAGTATCGGTGTCTACCCTTGACACTTAACCCTTGTTTACTCTAATGCGTCAACAATCATCCCCTAGTGGTTACGTGATACTTAGGCGTGTAGGGTTGCTGAGGAAAGATTTCGCTTTGACTTTGAACAAAACACGTGCGAAAAACGTTGTGTTAGTGATAGATGCTGTCAATAGTAATTAATCTCGATAAAACTAATAGTAGTGGCCAACTGTATGTTGGATATGATGTGTCAAATCCTTATATTTTATTCATAATTACAAAACTTAACACATTTTCATCATTTTTTGGTTATCGTACTAGGTCTCGAGGTAGTAATTGCTTACCCTTCAACTACCCCTACACTAAAATAAACTTCTCTTCAGATTTTTGTACATTGAAATATTATAAGAGGTTGCATACCTTGACGTCCACAATTCCTCAGTCGAACTTCTGTTGACTAGTTTCGACTACTATTAATAAATAAACTACTTGTATCAACATTCAATTAATGAAGTTTAATGTTCTTGTTTTGATAATGATTTCTTAGTAGTCTAATTTAGTCAACAGAAGTTTTATTGAGAAATTATGGACGTCAAGGTACGTAACCTGTTATAATTGGTTTCCAATTACGGAAGGCTTCAACATGAATAAAAATAAATATATTTTTTTGGTCCTAAAGGTTCTGAAAGCAATACTTATAGTTACCAAAAACCTTTTGCTACATAAGCACTCGAAGATGGTATCTTGGTTTGGAAAATGTGCGATGAAATTATTTAAATCTTTCAATGCTGTTAGTGTCTTTGACTCTCAGGCTTTTGATAAAATGATTCAGGCTAAAGATGATTGATATCTGTAATATAGCTACCTAGATCATCTCACTCTAATCTACCCTAATCTTCAACTCGTATTCAGCCGTGTTTCGCACTAAATCCAACCACCTCAAAGATTTCCCTCCAAATCTCACTAAGGTCTTCGCCTCCGGTTCCTCCGTTCCCCATCTGCACCCTCCCAGTTCCACAGGTCCGTGCTCCAGTTGGCGCGTGCGCATGACCACGACCACGTGACTGTGTTCACGACCTCGGACCACGGATGGTATTTATATACCCAGATGATCAGACGCCTATCAGGGCGAGGGCGGGAGCTTCGCAGTAAATCTGTCATCACCCGCTCCCAGAAGATCACAATTCATTACTCTTTGTTGGTTTTCCATTTAATTTTCTGTTCTCGACTGCACGCTTGAAGTCCCTGGTCCGCCCCCAGTGATAAGGGGGATATATGAGCCTACACGTGAGATCCCCCCTCCGACCGCAGAGGTGCTCTGGATCGCAAACTGTAGACCCCCCTGGATAACGTAGTTATTTTGGTGTATCTTCAATTATCTATACTAGTGTACATGTTGCTCGAATTCGAGCAACTGCAAAGTATTACAGGAGGTATTTCAAAACGAAAAACAGTCATATTTACAATGAGTTTAAAAGAGTCAACTCAAAGATTACCAGTGTGTAACAAAAAAGATACTCACGATTTATATAACAGTAATCAATGTTTCCTGTAAATATTGTATCATATTTCATAACCTGGAATTGCTTTTTATAATTTTCTACAAACATTTCCTGACTTATAGCCATATAAGGTTGTCCATGTTTATCTTCGTTATTGATAAACCTAAAGCACTCCGGCCGGGTTTCTCCTTCTCAAAATGTCTCGCTGTACAGGCAACACATTGATAGATAGCCAATTGAAAATTAAAAGTCGTTTTGGGGTAGTGTTTGGGCGCATTTGTAACCTACCTAATAGTTGAGATTGTCCAGGGTCAGGTGCTGACTATGATGAGTTACGCGCCACTGTTCTGTAGCTGCGGTCGTTATCACGATTACGCCTCTTGTCTATGTTTCGTTGTCGTCGCGTCGGAGGCATTTAAAAGAAAGAAACAACAAATAAACAACTTATAGCTACACAAAACAACGATAAATGCACAAATTTAAGATAGAACCATACTAACACGATCCATTTTGGGGGTTATGTTTACACAAACTCAAATAGTAAATAAATGTACTCAATGCGTTTCTTTCATTGAATTGAAAAATAAATAACAGCAATTAAATTATACAGCTGATCAAAATGTAAACAATTATGTTCTCCATAAGGATAACATGGGAACTTTCAAAACCACTGGGGCAGAGTCCAAGGGACTTAAAAAAAATGTAAGGCCAGTTTGCAAATCTACGCGACATGCTCTTTCCAATGAGACGTCAATGGATAAAATCGGTTAAGAAATGGCGGAGGAGTTCAACCGACAAAGTTTCATGTAGCGTATTAATTATATAGATATTACTAGGCGTTTCTATAAAACCTTTTTTTCAGCTCGTTTTCATCGCAGGGGAAATCTGCTCATAGTGTTAGAAAGATAATTTCCTGTAGATGTGCAGAATTCCTTTATAAATTAAAATTAAAAATAAGCACAAAAAATAAATTTGAAGACTTCAAACAATTATTTGGGCCTTATGGGTTACCATAATGGTGACGAAATAACAAAGAAATACAAACAGAAAATCAAAACAAATTCCAATCACATGTTTTATTTACATAGTGGGATGAAAATAGAGAAGTTTGTACATTACATATTTTTGGTCGAGTTTTCGACTACTAGACGGCCATATTTTTATATTTTCTTGGTCTACCGAAATAATTGCAAAACATCTATTGATTCAAGGTCAATCACAGAAAAAGCCTGAAGAAAAAAACAAATAAAAGGTTCTCCGTTGACATTGTCTATATAAGAGTAAAGTGGTATTTCAGTAAAACCCAAGCCTATAAATACCCATGTGTAAAGAAAATTGTAAAAATGTTTACTTTAACCCTAAAAATCTAGAAGGCAGGGATTCACGAAATAAACTGTATATTCTTGGACTTCAAGAGGTGCTTGTGTATTTTAACTGCCAAAAATACAGCTTGCCGTTTCGGTTGCGTTGCAAAAATCTATATTCGAGCCAACATGGACTTTACTACACTTTACTGCACAACATGGACAAACAAAATTCGACAGTCTTTCTTGACCCTCGAAGCCTATCTTCTAACTAAACTGGTTTTTATCATGTTTTATAACATTTCGTACAGTATTAAATAATCATTCTACTAAATTACATAGGTAGACCAAGGCTCTAAATCAACTTAAAACTTTTGATGCATTAAACAGATATCGTAGAATGTTTAAATATATACACTTTGTTATTGAAATTGCAAAACCCTATTTTATATTCCTTTCAAATACATTGATTCTAGTTGAAATACACACGTTTCACCACAAACCACTCAGCAAAGCATTACGTTCTTGCTAGAAAAGGCGTTATGAGATCTCGAACGTCAAAGTATTTGATCCCACAGTGAGGTGACTCAGATTTCCATATAAATAATCCTAAGGTCGCTTAGAGTTGAGGACAACTGAACACCGCAAAGTGGTGCATTTCCAGCACTTGACTCTGGTATTTATCGGGTTTGAATAAAACATGACCGGTTATTTCTCCCACGTGCCGTAGAGCTTTGCCGGTTAATTGAGTGTGAAATGGGCAAACAAGGTGCGGAAATACAATGTAGGAGGTGTTTAAAAATTAAAAGGTAGGAGGTATTAAAAATTTAAAGACTTGATTGTATGTTTTGATTGAATTGAACTATTTTGTAGTGTGTAACGTCAAATATAACGTTTTAGCTCAATAAAATAGAATATACTTAGAAATACATTGATGGGTGTATTATTTTGGATATAATAGACGGTTTCAATTTCTAAAGCTCCTCCTAATAAACCAAATTAATTTGTTCATTGTGTAAACAATACAAACTAATTGAAATTTTCTTTTGCAATGCTGAAAACACAGTGGGGAATCACAATAATTACGTTATAATTTTTTGAAGGCAGTTATGAGTAAATACAAGTAATGTGTACAAGTTAATCCGTTTTTCTAATATTTTTTTTATTACATGAACATTTTATGTGCAAATGTGCTTGTTTTTGTTTAAATTTAAGTGAACAGTGAATTTGTGAATGTGAACAGTTTTATATGGAAGTAAAAAATTAATGTGCAACAGTAATTGATTTTTTTTAAATTTAGTGTACCGGTATGTTATAAAGTTGTTCCACCTTGAGAAAATTCCAAAAAACATCTAAGATAATATAAATGAGTTTTGTGTTGAGTTAATTAAAAGTTCTTAACAACTTTTTACAACCCAATGTTTTGACTGAAAAACATAGTGATTAGGAAAAAGCTTAGGTGATGGAATTGTCAATTTTTTTTCAATCTTCTCTCAACCAAACGTTCAAAATATGTATTTTTCATATATTTTTCTTACCTGTGAAAAAATCTTATAACAAGTTAGTACACTGTACAACCATATGACAAATTCACCAAACCACAACGTAAGCTAGTTTACATGATAGGCGATACCCACCGATCAAACCAACCTGATATTTCACTGTCAGAAAAACAAACAGAAGATAAATATAACACCGACCCGAGGCAAGGGACTGATACACTAACCGCACCGTATTTCAAAATTGAATTCGACAACCCCCCTCCCCCAAGGGGCAGGCCCGACTGCACGCCACTTTCGATTTTGGATAATTTATTCGCTCGCACAGGGATATTTAAATGAGGGCGCCACGAGAACGGCTCGCGGGCTGGTCGGGTTTTAATTGCAAACTCCGCCTCCGAAACCAGTTATTATGGAAGGTCTAATTTCATAAATCAGGTTAATCGGACGCCAATATCTAATGGAGTTGTGGAAAGGACCCATTGGCGAATGCGTTTGTTTTTTGTAATCTTAATTAGAAATGTAATCTTAACTTTGGGTCGACAGGGTGTAATTTTTTTAATATGGGTTTAACATTCGGTACCGGCTTTGTAATTGAAGTGGAAAATATTGCTTGAGAACTTACATAAAACTTTGTGTTTTTCATAATTGTTGTAGCCATTGGCTTATGTACATGGGTTTATGTAACCATCGACTATGAGCCAAATTACAAATAAATTTGAAACATAGTTATGTCAATTTTATTAAAGATTATATATATAGATTATCATCTGTTTACATTTTAGTGGATTTAGAAGCTAAGTACTTGTTCACAAATAGAATGCCACTCACTGCTCCTATAACTCTGATTGAATAAATATCCGTAACTAAATATTGCCATTTTATAGTATTTTTAACTGAAGTATTGTGTTATTGTTTAGCTGTAAATATAGCAAGGAGAAGGGAACCATTCATCCAATGCATTAGGCGTAACATAATTTAATTAATTTCTCATAGATTGTGCTACGTTATACAGTTTTTTGATACTGAGTTGTGTTTATGACGTAAAATATGCTGTCATTTACAATAAGTTGCCATTTCAATGGGAATAAGTTAAACTGTTGTTGGTGTATTCCTCAGAAATAAGTTTTGTCAGTGCACCCTGTTTGAGACTTAATTCGCGTACAGTAATTTTAATTCGTAAACTGGTGTTTTATTTTTCGTAAATGTGTGATATATTTATATATATTTGTAAAATTATATGTTGTCTATACTACTCACTAAATTATGGGGTAGTATCCCTCTAATCAGCTTGCTCTTTGGGTATCTCGCCTTCTAGTTTTGGATGCAAATAAATTAAGATTAAGCCCATTTTCATAAAAATATTTAATTTTTCCCACAAGTGGTTTTCTAACTAAATCCCTGATAGTTCTCCACGGGGGGTCGCAATGGCACCTGTTAGGTCCAGTGAATTTTGGAATCAATTATGCCCACCAGGGGGCCTATTAGGCAGGCGTTATATCAGCTGATATGCAGCCTTTGTCCTACTTTCCAAATAGGCTTGAAATATTTCGATACGCAAATTTACCAAATGTTTATAAATTAGGGTGTTTCTAAACGATTTTAAAGTCTGGAAATAGCTCAAGGAGATGTACAAAAATCATCAGAAATAATACAGTTTGTGTAATAATATTTCACCATGTAGTATGAATTTTGTATTCCCTCAGAGTAGAAATTATGTACCCTTTTGTATTAGTAGTCTTTCCAAAGTTATAAAAATAACAATTTTGTACCAATGACTTTGTTCAGTATTTTCTTTGCCCATCGACAAACAACGGTTGTACCTATTAAGTACAAAAGTGAGCCAAAACGGTACCTATGACTTTGTTCCGTGTTCTGTTTGTTCAGAGGAAAACAACGGTTGTACCTTTGTACAGAACTACAGAAGTGAGCCACAATGGTACCTATGACTTTGTTCCGTGTTCTGTTTGTTCAGAGGAAAACCACGGTTGTACCTTTGTACAAAAGTGAGCCACAATGGTACCTACGACTTTGTTCCGTGTTCTGTTTGTTCAGAGGCGTGCCACCCTGACTTTGTACAAAACTACAGAAGTGAGCCACAATGGTACCTATGACTTTGTTCCGTGTTCTTTGTGTTCAGAGGCGTGCCACCCTGACTTTGTACAGAACTACAGAAGTGAGCCACAATGGTACCTATGAATTTGTTCCGTGTTCTGTTTGTTCAGAGGCGTGCCACCCTGACTTTGTACAGGACTACAGAAGTGAGCCACAATTGTACCTATGACTTTGTTCCGTGTTCTGTTTGTTCAAAGGGGTGCCACCCTGACTTTGTACAAAAGTGAGCCACAATGGTACCTATGGCTTTGTTCAGTGTTCTGTTTGTTCAGAGGAAAACTACGGTTGTACCTTTGTACAGAACTGAGCCACAATGGTACCTATGACTTTGTCCTGTGTTCTGTTTGTTCAGTGGCGTGCCACCCTGACTTTGTACAAAACTACAGAAGTGAGCCACAATGGTACATATGATTTTGTTCCGTGTTCTGTTTGTTCAGAGGAAAACTACGGTTGTACCTTTGTACAGAACTGAGCCACAATGGTACCTATGACTTTGTTCCGTGTTCTGTTTGTTCAGAGGCGTGCCACCCTGAGCTCGTACCGGTGTTGAGTTACGAGTCGCGACGACGCGATCAAGATATCTAGGTCTAATTGAAAGGGGGCTTGGTTTTAGCCTGCGATTTTATTGTTATTCGGCCCAGGGTTATCGGGGTTAAGTGAATCTGTTGGTCCCAGTTCAGATTTATGCCCAGACTCGTTTCATATTCCTGTGTAATTACGCGATTAAATCTCTCGACTGTGGTAATTATTATTCATCCCATTCTCGGCGATGTCGTGGTTACATTCATTAGCTATCACTCTACAGACGACCGCGACGTGCGGTGAATGGGTCGGTTTGGGCCGAGAATATTTGGCGCCGATTTGAATGAATCGTTTATCACTTTCATGGCGGGTTTCCTTATCAAAGGTTAAGTTTGCTCTGGTGAATTTTAAATGGTGAAAACGTTATTTGTGTTATCCATCGACGAAATGTCATGGCAGTTATGGTGTGGATGTTGGTATAGTTGTTTGATAAGTAGAATTTCAACATTAAACATTTATTTTTTACGGACTTATTGTTGTTATTTCTGATTTTATTAGTATTCTTAATGGTATCCAGGATTTGCAAAAATAGCATTTAGAGGTTGCCACCAAAAAAGTTAAAAATTATAGAACCAAATAGATAACCCTGAGATTTAGTTAGTGTGAACCCATTAATAGGGAGCAACAAAAACTACAGTTCGATTAGCTCCGTTCCGAACTAAGGCGATTCCTGGAGGCAGAACCATTTATAAAGGTATTTTTTCCATAAGCAGTTTTTATTCAATTAAGTAACATTACTACATTTCCCCCCCCCTCAAGTATATTTGTTTAATAAATACAAGATTCAACATACATTTTCAGCATATATTTTTGTTAACGAGAGATGCCAACTTTGTGAATGAAAAAATATTACTTTAAATGATGCCTGTATGTACTTTTATGTAATTACTGTAATGTACTGCTGTGTAACTATCTTTACCACCTTAAACAGTTTTTTTAACCGCAAAATGTTAATATTGTTGGAAAAGTTCATATAACAAAATATAATGAAAAATTAACTGTTATCATCATTAAATTGAACGAATCAAACATTTTTATTTCAACAGCTTTATTTCGATTAAACATTTAAATAAATTTTTCTTCATTGGAGCCTTTTCATTAGTGTATGCCAAACAACGATAAGGTGACAAATACTTTAGATTCATACATGAAATGGATGAACTAAAATATAACAATAATTTATCGCATGAATTATTTCTTTAGTGATTCATAAGTAGCTAAATTTAGACTATTCCAAATGACGTTATTCTTTACTTATACCAACTACTAATCGGTAAGCAAACCCATCCCCGAGTTACGTAAAAGACTCCTTTCGGTTCAGAATGGAGATTCTACGTTGCTAAACCGGTAAAGAACCTCTTCTGGACATTCTCTACCAACTTATCCAATAAGCGAGGTACGGTTGACCCCAGGAGCGCTATGGAAGTGAAAGGGCTATATTTTACTATTCCAGAGAAGATGGGTGGATTAGAAATATCGCATACGAAACTTACACGACCACAGTAACTCGATAGACTAATTTTATGAGGGAAACACCAAAATGAAGAAGAGCGATCACGAAACGTACGAGGGAAACCATCGAATGATGAAGCAGAGTGATCGGTTGACTTTAATTTACAGGCTACAAAATCTCTTAGACTATCCACTATCCAGCGTTGTGCACGTTCTGATATCTTTGTCACGTAGAAGAAAAAGAGATGATAAATTATCAATTGTTGAAACAACCAATTGAAGTTTACACATTCGCTTATATTAATGTTGGTGTTAAATCTATTTTACTGCGCAGTGCAAAGCTTTGTTTCTGATTAGATTTACATTTCCGATTCCTTAAATATATTTAAAAATACAAACAAAGCAGTTACAAAAAAAAAAAAAACAAAAAAAAAATAGCGATTCTCTTTTTTGCGTATTTTAAGCTAAATAATAATAATGGGAAAGCATAGAATGGAGTGATATATCCGCTGTAAGCATTG
The DNA here is from genome assembly GCF_028750875.1 of Macrosteles quadrilineatus. Lineage (NCBI taxonomy): Eukaryota > Metazoa > Arthropoda > Insecta > Hemiptera > Cicadellidae > Macrosteles > Macrosteles quadrilineatus. The sequence continues at coordinate 62,707,076 of NW_026542602.1, forward strand.
CTAAAACAGCAATTTCAAACTATAAATGCTATTTTGTTAGGATCGGCAACTTAATTATTATTTGGATAGGCTCCCATTGAAATATTACCATAGAACATAAAATAATGGGTTCTAACATTGAAATTTGGTTACGGAAGTAAACATCCTATCTATACGGACTACCTGTAGCCAATTTTTTATTCAAAATAATAAAGTTCTGCAAGCTGGTTACAGATTGTGTTATTGTCTAAAATTCTAGTTCGTACCTTATTTGTTTTGACTGGAGATAGCTTAGTAGACTTTAAAGACCATATAAGCCGTTCTATAAGCAGGATTTAGTTAAAAATCCCGCATATGTGACAGAAATTAGTCATTTATATCAGTCCAATCTACTGGTTCATTTTGATTTCAAAACTGGTGACCAATTTCTTCTTGGTTCTAGGTTATCCAGAAGAAGATACGACAATTAACTAGATGTTATGTTATTTTTTTGTTCCTATAGTTCAAGATCAATCAGAGCTAATAGGTAAATTAATGAACTACTATGCTCAAAAAATAGTTTGATTTCAATGAGCAATGTCCATTGTTTCTAATCTAGATACAATCTAGTTTTGTTAACTATGATTAAACGTTATCCTCAACCGGTAATTATTCAATGCCTCTTAGCCTCCAGATTTCCCATTTCGGGATAAAATCCCCGCACAATCCCAGCGACCGTGGTTAACTCCATGGTGATTCATGGGCAATGTTCCCGTGGGCAATTAGGGTCCAGTGGGTCACACATGCCTGACCCGTCCGTATTCAAATACTTTCCAATCTTCTGAGATGATCGAAAAGTGAAATACAATGGGTGAATCGGAAATTAAGATTAGCTAACAGCCGATTTCGACGGCTCACGATTTACAAAACCGTAAACGATCAGCTGTTTGGATCAGCGATTGTAATGTACGATCCTTGTCGTGTGTAAATCTGTGAGATCGTTCAACGGTTCAAGAGGGTAACTTTTATAAGGTAAGTTTGGTTCGTAAAACAGTAGTAAAGGTGTAAACACTTGTATATTAACCTACATGAAAGGTTATGCATTAAATTGTACATAAATAACCTCAAAAATAAGGTAAGTGTATCAATGAAAATTATCTCTCCAAAAGAAATTTTTGTCTTTAAATAAAAGCTCTTTGGTAACTTTAGTTTTTACATTTATGTATTCGACAACTAGATTCTAAGTACCTCATTCCTGAACCATCTATAATTGGAATTATAAATGGAGCATTCATTTCTTACGTATTTTTTAACTACGTTGGTTTATTTGTTTGAAAATTGTTCTCCCATAAATAATGATCTTCTTAAGTAGGAAGCTGTGTATAGTTAACAACTAACAATACTATTTATCTACTGAGTATTTAAAAGATACATGTTGAAGTTGTTTCTGAAATGTTACAATTATTTTACAATTACAACGTTTCTAGAGGTGAATTAACTCCTCCCAAGAAAAAAATATTTTTTATTAATTTTCACTTTGAGAACGGGAGAAGTTCATCTACCTCCATAAACGATGTATAGTTTCGAACACAAGACACTTTGGAAAAGTCCAATTTAATAAAAGTTGCATAGTTAATTAATATCACCGAACAGCTTACTCATAGCCAAGATCAGAATAGAACTTGCATAATATTCTGCACATTCTACTTATTCTAACCAAGAAGAATTAAATTAACCCCAGATTTGCGTAGAATAATTAGAAGTGAATAAACAAACAATTAGACAATAAGAAGCCCAAGCCGGCGTCTCTACACAGTGCAGTTCTATGCAAATTTCACACAGGTTGTTTCCATTCGCCAGTCAAGCGTTTGTTATTTAAATAGGATCACCTCTCTTCCTTAATTGTGGGATACTGATGCACTTAATTGGAGAGGGTGCTTGGGTAGCAAATAAGGTTTTTCCTGCAATCCTATCGCAGATATACCTATCTTTCACTAGGAAAATATTTACCAGATCATTTGGGAGGTAAATATAAGAAAAGATACGATAAACCACGTTTTATCATAGACAAAAAGAGCGGTTACCATTTTTACCATAGGTTCTGGCACACACCGCTAGGAGCGCCGTGTAGTTACGTAGTGCGTACGCTGTAACTACATGGCGCTCCCAGCGGTGTGCGCCAGAACCCATGGTAACCGCAGCACAGCTGACAGTCTACATTTAATTCTTATACCGAACCATTTATCGTCTATCTGTATCCGTGTTTTTACAAAAAACCATTCAGAATTTTCAAACGGTTTGAGTTACAGTGTTGAAATTTGTCAAAAATGCTTAACTTTCTGGCCATTACCTTTTTGTAAAATATAAATAAACACTGTTTTATACGAGATGAAAATTTAGTATTCAACCTACAGAGTGTAAATATAAATTTATAACCTCTCTTAAAACACATGATTACATTTTTATACTATCCTGGTAGGAACTGAAAGTCATCCCATACAGAGGTTTGTAGTTGATTGTCTCAAAGTTAATAATATCAATTTCTTTTATATATTGTCCAACAACTGTGGTTATGGAGTTATCTTTTATCTCTTCTAAAACCTTTGGTGCCCTGGCTACATATTGCAGCATATCATATTGTAGTGTAACAGCTATAAATCCAACAAGCTGTGAAAGATTTTCTGGTGGTCACAGGACCCTTTTTGTGAAGTATAGCATCCTTTGAAGGATAGTATCCTCTGATTCCTCCACATAAACCTCGAACAGCACGATGTAAACAAAACTGCCAATGATGGGAGAAGATGGGGCAGGTGGTTGAATGCGAGAAATCGAACATATTTTACAGCTCTTCTAGAACACGAACGTGCCTCATACTGACAGCGATTTGTAGAAGCGTGCCACGAACCGTTGAAAAGGAACTGACCCTTTGCAAGCTTCGCGTTGATAACAGAAAACGGCACTTAACTTGGGAGAAAGTAAAATTAAAGAGGCTGAACGCTGTGGAGGAGTAATCTTGTTCATATTGAATTAACCAGAATAATAATCATGTACAACATGTCTGTGAATGGTATGCATCTCTGAGAATTATTTTATTTAGCTGGCGCATTTACAGTTCAAATGAAGGTTTTAGGAATAGGATTTACGACTTAAAATGTCAAAGCTGTGTTGGCTATGCATAACCTATTTATACATTTTACTAACCTTTCGTTTGTTGCAATAGGCTTTAAAAGTTGTTGCAACACTCATATACCACACATTAAAACGTTTGAGACTGTTTCCCACAAGTTAGCCGGTCACAGCCCCCAGCTGTAGATTGTGGTTCGCCGCAACGCACGAAACTGAGTCGCCATCACTTAATTTCAACCCATAACCAAACGTGTGAATTACGGTCTACTAGCTAGGTTGAGAAGGTTCGTTGAAAGCCTTGCTTCCATGGCTACAAGTTTTAGTACAAATGTTTTCCGTCACTTCTCTGGATGTGTGACTCATCTCATTCTACCATACAGTAACCTCCCAAGTGACTTCGGCAGCAACTACCCTAGTTCAGACACAGCTCTTGGATGTGTGAATCATCTCATTCTACCATACAGTAACCTCCCAAGTGACTTCGGCAGCAACTACCCTAGTTCAGACACAGCTCTTGGATGTGTGACTCATCTCATTCTACCATACAGTAACCTCCCAAGTGACTTCGGCAGCAACTACCCTAGTTCAGACACAGCTCTTGGATGTGTGAATCATCTCATTCTACCATACAGTAACCTCCCAAGTGACCTGAGCAGCAACTACCCGAGTTCTGACACATCTCTTAGTTGTGTGACTCATCTGATCATTCTACCATACAGTAACCTCCCAAGTGACCTGAGCAGCAACTACCCGAGTTCTGCCACATCTCTTGGTTGTGTGACTCATCTGATCATTCTACCATACAGTAACCTCCCAAGTGACCTGAGCAGCAACTACCCGAGTTCTGACACATCTCTTGGTTGTGTGACTCATCTGATCATTCTACCATACAGTAACCTCCCAAGTGACCTGAGCAGCAACTACCCGAGTTCTGACACATCTCTTGGTTGTGTGACTCATCTGATCATCCTACCAAGTGACCTGAGCAGCAACTACCCGAGTTCTGGCACATCTCTTGGTTGTGTGACTCATCTGATCATCCTACCAAGTGACTTGAGCAGCAACTACCCGAGTTCTGCCACATCTCTTGGTTGTGTGACTCATCTGATCATCCTACCAAGTGACTTTAGCAGCAACTACCCGAGTTCTGCCACATCTCTTGGTTGTGTGAATCATCTCATCATTCTACCAAACAGTAACCTCCCAAGTGATCTGAGCAGCAACTACCCGAGTTCTGTCACCTCTCTTGGTTGTGTGGCTCATCTCATCATTCTACCAAGTGACCTGAGCAGCAACTCCCCGAGTTCTGCCACATCTCTTGGTTGTGTGACTCATCTGATCATCCTACCAAGTGACTTGAGCAGCAACTACCCGAGTTCTGCCACATCTCTTGGTTGTGTGAATCATCTCATCATTCTACCAAACAGTAACCTCCCAAGTGATCTGAGCAGCAACTACCCGAGTTCTGTCACCTCTCTTGGTTGTGTGGCTCATCTCATCATTCTACCAAGTGACCTAAGCAGCAACTACCCGAGTTCTGTCACCTCTCTTGGTTGTGTGACTCATCTGATCACTCTACCACACAGTAACCTCCCAAGTGACCTGAGCAGTAACTACCCGAGTTTTGACACATCTCTTGGTTGTGTGACTCATCTGATCATTCTACCATACAGTAACCTCCCAAGTGACCTGAGCAGCAAATACCCGAGTTCTGCCACATATCTTGGTTGTGTAACTCATCTGATCATTCTACCATACAGTAACCTCCCAAGTGACTTCAACAGCAACTACCCGAGTTCTGACACATCTCTTGTGTGACTCATCTGTTCATCCTACCATGCAGTAACCTCCCAAGTGACCTGAGCAGCAACTACCCGAGTTCTAACACATCTCTTGGTTGTGTGACTCATCTCATCATTCTACCAAGTGACCTGAGCAGCAACTACCCGAGTTCTAACACATCTCTTGGTTGTGTGACTCATCTCATCATTCTACCAAGTGACCTGAGCAGCAACTACCCGAGTTCTAACACATCTCTTGGTTGTGTGACTCATCTCATCATTCTACCAAGTGACCTGAGCAGCAACTACCCGAGTTCTAACACATCTCTTGGTTGTGTGACTCATCTCATCATTCTACCAAGTGTCCTGAGCAGCAACTACCCGTGTTCTGCTACCTCGGGCGGACCGCCTCATCGTTAGACCAAGGGATCGCGTGTCACGCTAAATCGAATCGCTCTTTATGATGTAGATTTGGCTTCCAAACGGACATAAACTCGCCACTTACCACGTTTACGATCGGCTGGCGGGTCAAAACATCCGTAAATCACTTAACGCACACTGACTCCTACCGTGCGCGTAATAGATGGCCATTGTCTATCTGTGTCGTAACAGGGGCAATGATGCAATGAGGCTAAGAGGCTATAAGGCGATGAGGTTTGAAGACAGGGTCTACGGCAACCTCTCTAGAAACTTATGAGGAAACGGAGTTGAAATTGTAATGAATTGTGAATATTATTTCGTTAAGGTGTCGTAAATGTTGTTTAAGAGAAGCTGGGGAAAGAGTAAAAATATAACGCAACAGTATTGGTAATCCATAGAACATGATAGTAGTTTTATTTATAGCTATGCATATGCCTATTTGTTAGGTTACTGGTGGTGTAAGATCTTATTTTTAAAGTTTTAAATACAAAAACGACCAAACTAAAGTCTTGAGATTGCAGTATTGATGGATGTTTCTAGTTAAAATTGTTTTGTTGACTCAATGAAGAAAGAAGACCTATCCAAAAAGCATTCTCACTTGCTTTATAACGTACTATACATTTAACCTCAGTATATCCATTTATCCCTAGTTACTAACAGCTAGTTCACCTTCATAGTTATCTCATATTTACGATAATCTCCCGGCCAGAATTAGGGTACCAAAGATACCTCGCCATTAACCCCTTAACAGCCTATTTGCAACATTTACAAGGTTCCAAATGTTCCGAATTCGCTGTCTTATTATCGAAGAACCACTTTTACGGCACAAAATTGTTAATTCTCAACCATTAACACCTTCCCGGGTCTGCTTTATGGGATTGCCTCGGCGAAAACGCTTAAAGACTTAATCCAAAGTTATGGCGTCCGGTACCACTATCATTATAGTCGATGGAATCTGACCTAGGTGTGTCTTTTGGGGGTTTCAGGCTCTTTTAACATTGAATTTCTTGTAATTATGAAATATCGAGACTACATTCTCACCAGCATGTTTTGTATTTTCTGTAGAAAAATTTGGTCTTTTCTGTTAGGCTTAGTGACAGAAAATGTTTAAACATTATGCCTGCTTGGACATTGACAACCTTATATTTGTGGTTGGAGTTTGAACTTAAAAACATTTTAATTATTTCATACGCTCATAGGAATAAATTAATTAAATATTTGCTCAATTAGTTGGGATATTCAGTTTTATATTTAGTAGCGTTAAGATATTCGGAAGATTATGGACACATTTTATGATTCATACAGCAAACTGTAGCACATCACAACGCTTGTGGATTAGTCCACTTCTGTCAGTAGCTCAAACATGTTTACATCCAGGTTTGCTGGTTTACACATGGTCCCTTTAAGATAGTTAAGAAACAATTAAGAGGTTCAAATTCGCACGAATCGTCATTTTACTAACACTATCAGTACACATTATGTTGTGTCAGGCCAAATTAAAAATTTAATAATAATTTGATGTTTCATATATATTTACTTCACCTATGTCGGGGGAGCGAGCTGGTATAGTGGTTAGAGTGCGGGACTTCGGTTTCTCGGGTCCCGGGTTCGAATCCCGTCCATATCACCAATGGATTTTATCCAAGTGATAATGCCGTAACCCCTAGGTCTAGCCTGAAGTAATGTGAAAAACAATGCCGGCTAGGACAAAAAAACTCCACCTATGTCAAATATTTAAAATAATCGTGGACACACTCCAAACTACCAAAGTTACAGAAGTTCATCCAACAACATTTTTCACTTTTTGGTGACTGACAAGATTTGAACCCGGATCCAAGTACCCACAATGACAATGTGTCTGGTATTGTTTCCACTCCAGTGTGCAGCAATCATGTGAGAGCATTTCGCCAAATAGTTTGGTCGTATTAAACCCCGCTTTGGCGGCGCAATCAGCGCATTAGCCTCGCCTTTGGACAAATGGGAATCAAGCGCAGCCCTAGATGGAGAGGTCGTAATGAGCCATTCAGCCCATCACCTTCCTTGTTCTATATGGACTACGCGGCGCTGTCTAATTGATCTAGGTCTGTGGTCTGAGTTTCTCTGCTTGCGCGTAGAATCGTGGAGTAAACTATGGGGATTCTTTGAGTCAAATTTAAATTTTTGGATACAAAAGTATAACCATAGAATTGTTGTCCCATATTCACATTCTAGAACCGTAAGTCAAACTGGAATCGTTTTTTCAGGCATTAATTTATGCTGATGCACATTACTTGTGCATCACATTACTTGTAAGTCACGGCATCAAAAAGTCATTTGTAATTGAAGGGATTTGATCCCAAGACCTTTGGGGTCGAAGCTCCATTCAATACCATTACACCAGCTCAATCCCGAGTATACTACCTCAAAATAGAAAAATGATGTTTACAAATAGTAATCAGGTATGATATTTTTCTTGTTTTCCCCTACACAAGTAACAGCGTATAAAAAAATCGCAAAAACCTAATTTAAAAGGAAAATGTCACAAATGGGAAAACCACAAATCGAACAATCCCATTGGTCATGCAAAAGCAACGATGTGGAGACTATAACCGCGAGGCCAAACTCGTCTAAATTGTACATCAATGTGTCTTTTTCTTCAAACGATGTTTATTGTCTTACTAACCCATTGAGTAGAGAGTTTTTTTAAATTTACCATGGATTTAAGTTTTTTAAAAAATCTACATATTAATTTCATTGGCCTCATTGGTTTTTTTCACATTGGTGAATTTTAAACTGTAAATTTATATAGCCCACATAGTCTGCTAATTTGTTTAGTATTTAGTATGGCTGAGACATTTCAACACCTAATAACAAAACACTTAAGTATCGTTGTCTATCCTAATGGAGTTGGCAGGGCCATACTATACGTTACTAGAATGCTTTCAAGTACTATATTAGAGATAAACATGAAGTATTCTAGTATTCTAAATTGGTTTGATCAAATTATTACAGTTTCAAAAATCCGGCACGAAGGACCAAATTAGTGAAATCGTCGGACTTATAATGGTTATGAAAATAAGTCAAAGTAGAAAAGATTTCGTAACACTCAATTTTTTTTATGTATTGTTATAGTACGATGCAATAACTGTTCAAAACAACAAAAGGATTCAAATCATATTTAATTTATCCAAGAATCTAATATTACAGTTTTAACTTCTTTTGACAAATATCCCTTCGTTCCAAAACGAGAACTTTAAATACATTTTTACGATGTTATCCCATCTTGGTCTTCACATAAAGATATTCTCAATTCTCACTATACTTGAACATAAGCTCAATAGTCTAGTTACCTTTTATCACGATGGGATAGGCGTGCAACTTCTATTAGATACACCTTGGTTCTAATCTCCATTTGCAGTACAGTACCTTCTAGTTGCCAACATTACAGTGAATGTAGCCATACGCGGTTAATTTATATACTCTATTACCGTGGTTTTGAATCTAGGCCTGTTCATTTGAGAGTGTGAGAAAACTATCATGTGATTGCATTACTTAATTGCATCGTTATTTTCTACTCCAGCTGAGATATTTAAATGAAACTGTTTTGGGTTAGGGTGGTATTTGACCGCTAGTTTCTTTGAGGTTTCAAAAGGAGTTACGTTTTTTCCTTATTGTAAGTGTTTTGCTTAATTTTTCACATACAGGGTGACCATTAAGTCTTAGGACGACTTTATAACTTTTAAACGACAAACGATATCACAACCACATTTGGTATACCGTTACTGGAAATTGTAAGCTACTTTTCTGTGTACATGGTGGTCGGATATCACCTTTGGGGGACGGCCCGTCGGGGGTCAGAAGAAAATCTTTAATGACAGCCTATGTTGAGTTGTACATCATTTTAAAGGTATACTTCAACTGAAAACAATGCCGCAAACCGCACTTCAAAAGGTTGATCCTGCGCAAAATGGCAGATGTTCAAAGATTTTCAAAATTAGCCAATTTCTTTAAATTAAAACACTTTTTTAAATCTTTAAACAACTGTCATTTTTTAACGGATGGTCCTTTTGAAGTACGGTTTGCGGCATTGTATTCTACTAATAAATACCTTTAATTTGATGTGCATATCGACCTATGCTTCCATTCAAGATTTACTTCCGACTCCTTGTGGGCCGTCGCCCTGAAGAGTTATTTTGGATCACTGAATGTGAAGTTATGGGAATCATTTTAAAGGGAATTTTAAGCAAAGAAGAATGCCACAAACCGTACTTCAAAAGGACCATCCGTTAAAAAATGACAGTTGTTTAAAGATTTAAAAAAGTGTCTTAATTTAAAGAAATTGGCTAATTTGGAAAATCTTTGAACATCTGCCATTTTGCGCAAGATCAACCTTTTGAAGTGCGGTTTGCGGCATTGTTTTCAGTTGAAGTAGACCTTTAAAATGATGTACAACTCAACATAGGCTGTCATTAAAGATTTTCTTCTGACCCCCGACGGGCCGTCCCCCAAAGGTGATATCCGACCACCATGTACACAGAAAAGTAGCTTACAATTTCCAGTAACGGTATACCAAATGTGGTTGTGATATCGTTTTCAGTTGAATTATTTTCAGTTGAAGTAGACCTTTAAAATGATGTACAACTCAACATAGGCTGTCATTAAAGATTTTCTTCTGACCCCCGACGGGCCGTCCCCCAAAGGTGATATCCGACCACCATGTACACGGAAAAGTAGCTTACAATTTCCAGTAACGGTATACCAAATGTGGTTGTGATATCGTTTGTCGTTTAAAAGTTATAAAGTCGTCCTAAGACGGTCACCCTGTATATGCTCCTCTAGAGGAAGACTACGTGTGTTGTAATTGTATTCAAAAATTGTGCATTAATAAATTCACTTCGCAATCTGTACTTAGAAAGTATATTTTTAAAATGTGAATATTTCGTAAATAATTCAGTTTAGATCAAACGTAGTCATATAATATATTTATTTTGAGCATTATTATTTATAGTCCTGTGTTCTTGAAAAGCACTTTTAGGAATTCCGATTATAATTTGTTTGATATTGGCTCCAATACCATCCAGGAGTGAACCCACTGCTCTTGGAAGTGAAAACACAAACACTTGTAGAATATAAAGCAACTCTAGGATCACGTGTAATTTTGAATAGCTTTTTTGTCCTAGGACGCTAGGCACGAGCCCAGAATTTATTTTCACATTACTTCAGGCTAGACCAAGGGGTTGTGGCATTATCACATGGATAAAATCCATTGGTGATTTGGCGGGATTTGAACCCGGGACCTCTGGAACCGAATCCCTGCACTCTAGCCACTAAACTATCTCGCTCCCCATTTTGTATAGAGTACCAAGAATAAATTTACAACGAAATTCATCTACCATTAAGTAATGTTAAGAACATTGTGTGTAAAATAAATGTGAACTCATTGTGAAAATGTGATGGATCGAACTGACAACTAGTTATACTGTTCTATATGTATTGTCTCAAGTCGGAACTAATTCCATATTTCCGCTCATTCAGACAGCCATAGTAACATAATAGGAGGCGTAGTCGTATGTAAATGTTCTGTGCTGGTTTTCTTTGAAAGTAACTGTACACGATTTACCTTATGCACTGTGTCATTGGGATTCCACTCTAAATACGTTTTAGTAAATTTTCCAGATAGGGAAGAAGCTATTACTGTTGTGGCATGGAAAGACCTAGAAGAGGGATTGATTTACTTTTTGCTGTGATTTCTTCAGAGGCCCAAAACACCGTACTTACAAACTCTTATTCGAGTATGTGAGTCCGTTAGCATGATAACTTGAGCCAAGTAATGTGTTTTTTTAATTTAGTAAAAAACGTGCAAACCTACGTTTATTTGAAGGACGTAGCAACCACAAATGCTTGCAACCGCAAACCAGTATAATTGAAACTACGGGAACACGTTTATCGGGTAAAAGTTGAGTTTTTCATTTTTAACCCTAAACTTGCTTGTATATGGATACTAGCTGCTGTAACCGTGCCTCGCAACGGGAAGAAAAAGAAATAGATTTAGAGCAAATAATCCATCCCAATTATTAAATAATCCAGCACATAGTTGTGTAAACTATTTAATATATTTAAAATATTTTATTTATTAGTTGTGTAAGAATTTTTATGGATCAGCTGTCTGAAATTGTGAAATGAGCATTTGACGGTTCTGGTTGTTTACATTTCAATGCCAATGCACAACATTGTGCATTTTCTCATGCTTCCATGGAGACCAATTAATATTAAGTTTTGAAAATCTCACCTCAAAACTTTGGACACCCAAGGGGCGTAGCCCGAGAGGAACTCAGGGAAGCGAATAGGCCTATGACTTTCCTAGATATTTGGACCATCTTTGTGCTTAATTTTGGCTGTATGAGTTTAGTATTTTAGTAATGACAGCTGCCCAGACAGACAGACACCACCTCAATTTTATAATAGTATAGATAGTTTGATTACATTTGTCAAATTTATTCATTTCATACTAAGCTTTCAAAACTATCAAAACCCTGTAGCCTAAGAACCTAAGAAACTGTTATACACAATGTACTTAAAATAGTACCAAATCTAAACAAGTCTTCGGAAAACTCTTGGTGAACAACCAAGCAAGCAATGGAAACTCACTTCTGCAGGTTTGCTGCGGTGGGGTTATCATCGTTTTAGTAACATTATGTACAGTTACAATTTGCACTATTTACTGTATCTTGTTTCTTTATTTTCAGGAATCTAGTTTACGTTCACTGTGTAAACACTGACGCCACTACCACTAGACTTGGCAGTGCGCGGCGCTCCACAGACTAATACATATTTCATACCCTGGCCCCGGGAGATGCGTCGATGCGTCGGCGCGGAGACTACGTCGGCGCAATGAGTTCAGTCCATTTCCCGGTTATGGCTGCCTTAAAAGTGCTTCTAATGACAGAAGCCTCCATTCAGGGAAAGGTTAGTTCGCGTGAGAACGGAGAATCAATGGAGGGTCTGTGTGGTCGTTCCCACATGTGTAGCGACATGGGGAAATGTTCTTGAACACCGGTCATTGGTCATCGTGGAGTGGTTAAATATAAATCATTCTCTGTGTGTAGTGTGGATTGGATGGACATAAAAGTATAGCGCTGTAGGGAAAATAAATGAAAATGGACCATTTTATGGTAAAACTGTTTTGATCAATGAACCTGTTACGAGTCCTTTCGAAAAAATTTTGTTGACTATACTTCTTCTTAAGTAGTCCTTTTATTCTATTTTTCCAATACTGTAAAAGCTCACTAAATATCAAACTAAAAAATTGCTTTTAGTATATTAAAAATTAATTTCAGACGGATGCATTTTAAAACGATGATAAAACACAAAGTGTTGGGTATTGATGATATTTTGCTCAAATAAGCTCTTTTTTGACGAAAGGTTGTTTCAATCATGGCTCACGTATAGTATTAGAGTTTTTATTGTTCAAATAATAACTAAAATTCCTCAAACTTTGGTTTGGGAATAAGTATCCAATTATTATAAATACTAATGCCCTAAACACGATTAATTGTTAAAATATTTTATCTGATTTTGTAGTTGGATTGAAGGTTGGATAGATTCTTGTATGAATTTTAAATTCGATGTATTCCAGATATTCTTTGTAAATCAACAAGAAAAGATAGTTGACCAATAGACAATAATTCATTTAAAAAAAAAAAAACATATGCGAAATAATATAAATTCCTAGTAATAATAATAATAATAATATAAATATTAATATAAATTAATATAATAATTGCTTACAGAATCCATTGAGTATTATCACAGCCACCTCTAATACATGTATTAGAGGTGGCTGTGGTATAATGCTTGTAAAAACCTCCTTGGTAAAATGAGTGTACATAATAATATTTCCTAATCCTACAGGCCTCTATAAAAAGGTGGGAAAATAATTTACGTAGCGATTCCTTGGGTTAAATTAAGAAAATAAGTTTATTAACTTGTGGTATACGTTTCAATCAGCGTCTGTCTGTCTGTGTATATAACGTGCACACTCCTTTACAGTTTGAGAACCTGCAAAAACGTTTAAACCGTTTATTAATTTTTTAATGTCAAATACTATTAGAGCTAAAGACATAGCGGTTTTACGACAAGTCTGTATGAATGGTGAACGATCGCGGGGCGGTTGACGGATGTTGACAGAATATTTCCATTTAGCAAGTCATGTCCGTAGCGATCACCTATGGGAACTCGTCTGTGGATACGAGCTTTTGTTCAAGCGTTTTACATCAAACCATCCTTCTATAATCGCGTATTTGCTCGTAATCTTTGCGCATACGCATTGCCTTATCTAAATTTTATGACTGTTTGATGAATGTCGAGAAAATTAAGTATAGAAATGATAAGTCTTAAATTTAACCATGCATGACGATCCGTCCACAATCGAAATGAAACTTGTTTACGGTTTCCCATAAAATTATGACATTTTATTGGTATATAACAATCCTACAGTAATACCAACAATTTTAGTTTCCTTAACTGTTTTCAGTTGCTGGGTGGTGGTGGGACAGAGGATAATTCTGTTTTGGTGATGGATAGTTGTCGGTTCAAATAGCTAGAACTGACACGATTGAAGTAGTTTTTACTTGTAAACACGAATACTTGTAATACTTACTTACTTACTTACTTGCATTTTAATAGGGTCCAAAATTCGTCTCCGAGGCTTGCATAATATAGTTTACATTGTACTTTTCGAAGATGACTATAGCTGGAAAGTAAAAAAAATCATGATATGAGAACTAATATAATTTGAAAATTCGAGTCAATTTGGTCCATTAAGGAATATTTAACACTACTAATTTACAATACTTAACTATGCCTATTGTGGATCTATAACATAGAAGGTTTAATTTATGTACCTCATTCATGTTTCAGTTATCACTAAAAGTAGCCTTAAAAGTTATCACTAAAATTTAACTTAAATTTTAATGAACTGTTTGATATCTTGTTTACAATCTGACTGTTAATTAAGTAATCAGCTGTTAAACTACAATAAAGGTACATTTAAAACTATCGCAAAGAAAGTTAATCAGCAACACCAACAAAATACCCCTTACAAACACCCCTAAAAGAGGGCCTAAAAGAGGGGGGTTTTGAGGGCCTTAGAAGGCACTCTCCAGAAATAAAACAAAGGCTATGGGCGAAGGTGTAAAGATAATTGCCTTTACCATTGGCAATCCCTCTTAGTCATAAACTAAAAAATGACTCCTTAATCTTATAATTCGACTAAGTGGGCCGCGTGAAAAGGGATGTGGATGAGAAGACCCTTTTTGTATTAAGTATTGTGGATTGATTGATATATATATATATATATATTTCTCATTGTTTTTACCAGTGTAAATGAACAATTGTCCCACAATCCTAGTCAACTAGTAGATTTCAAATGATGATAAATACACCCACACCACTTTTTAAAGTAGCACTTTCCATATCTAACATCCATAAAATATATGTACCAGTTGATATTTAAATAATATCCAAACAAAAGCCAATACTCACGTTACAACCACATTACAAGAGAAAACTGTTTAGAAAGGACGGTAATGTAGATTTATCGGTAACATAGATCTATCAACATGCCCACACTACTATCAATCTGCCATGCCCGCATACGTCGCATATCGTATCTTTAGCGGAATTTATTGCACATTTTATTGGTATAGTAAAATAGAATCAATTAGGATTATATGGTCGAGAAAACCGGCATACAGGACGTTTAAACAGATAGAAATTTTCTATCGATTTAACGGCAGTTTTAACTGTTGGACTCGGGTTGTCATTAATTACAAGTACTAAAAGGATGAGTAATAGAGAAATGTTACAATTTCAACTAGAATAAACTTTTGATGTTTGTGTTTATCCATTGAATTTCTAAATATTTTCAATAAATGGGTTATTTATGCAATGGATGTACTCGGAATGGAAAACTAACACGTATTCTTTGTGTGGTAATGAATTTATACACTGTCTACTCTACTATTCCCTAGCCAAAGAATAATTGACTGATTTTGGTTTAGCAATATACATTTCGCGTATTTATTATACACATCAAATTTCTAATTACAACAAAATCAATACTCTATTCATATACACATGATAACCTGAAAAACTTATATTTTGCCTGAATCGAAAACTACAATAGTATATTTCATTACTGTGTAGGGCCTAATGTGATTCTTTTCGATTCGAGCGCAGGCTTCAAAATAAGTGAGTGGTGAAAAGACACTTTTTGCCCTTGTGGTGAAGTATTTATTTTCGTAATATTGCCATTATTTCAGCAAACTAAGTTAGAAAACGAAAGTACTATGTTAAGATTACCTCTCAAACCGATTTCAGACCTATTTCAATTATGCCAATGATTGATGAAAACAAAAAACTGTTTATTAAGTGATTCAATCATTTTGTGATTGTGTTAGCGTACATTTATCAATATGTCGAAATATTGACACAAATGAGGCAACCGATTGAAACTACATATAAACTTTCGATACATGCGATTGCTTACAATCGAAGTTTACAACTACGTTCGAAAATTCGGATGAAAATAGAATGAGATTGAAAATTCTTAGGGAGAAAACGATCTTCATACGACACATTTATTAAAACGGCTGTTTTTGCTGCAGTACGACGGAACGATTTTTTTCTGATAACTGTTTATTTGTATTTTTTTTCTGCATCATTGTCATTCATATCGAGCAATGAACTGTTACATGACAAATTGCTGAAAGACCGCTACAGTGAACGTTATAAAATCATAAATCAAAATATTAGCTGATCAGAAAAGAAACGAGCGCATAGTTGTTATGATTGGGAGCGCACGTGTAAGGGGATACGGCGGCGAGGTGCGCAAAGGAGGCATTTAAACACATAATTAGTCAGCCTTTAGTTCATTAATAACCTTGATGAATGGTCCAGTAGGATCGGTTACTGTTGGGACCAATTACAAAGAGGTTGTTGAAATGAGATATATTAAACTGTGATCTCTGAGTTGTATGGGGTACGCTATGTGTACCAAGGTGAGCAACAAGAGATGGGAAATACCGTTACTTTGAAGTAACAGTGAGGAACGGTCCTTGGATTTTCGGTAATAGGTTAAATAATACTATTATTTTGTCACGTATTACTTTCTTGTCAAGAACGTTACAGTGTCATCATTAAGAGGAAGACAGGGTCAACCATATTTTACTCGCTCGTTCTAGCAGTTAAAAACGACGTTAAAAATATAATCCTATTACCAAGGTGCTATATTATTTTGTGAAAATCGCCATTTACAGGTAGACTCGATAACACTCGCTTCACTCGTTTGTTCAAACAGTTCAGGTGAATTAAAAAAAATAACCCTTAAAGGTACTGTTATTTTTCGTTTTAACAATTCATACTATGTTACAAAATATTCATGTTCTCAGTAACTGATTTTCATGCACTATTATTTTGTGTTGATCTCTGTTAATCGGAAAACGTGATCTGTTGGATAGTAATCTATTTTGTTCGTTTAAAAAGTTCCGATGCCAACTAAAATAACAGTGTATTCTCAGTAATCTATTGACAGGATAATACGTGATAGGCTACTTCAGTGTTATTTCTTCTATTGCGTTAAACAACACCCATCTATGAGATCATCAAGTAGTTTCTAGTACAAAAAATGGGTGATATGGTGTTTACGAAAGGCTTAAAGTAGAGATATTTAATAAGTAGAGAGTGAGTTCTCTTGACTTGAGACACCTATTTTGAGGGTTTTCTGAGTTTTTCTCCTGTAGCTTAAGGATACACCTTAAGGATTTGCATTGATATTATTGCTAACAATCATTGGGGACCTGTTGGACTTCATCCCTGGTCTTGAAGACATAAGTTGCGTACTCAAAACATGACTAAACGCAACTTACAATTGATCATTTTCATTTTAATTTGTAGATTAGGTGGTATCATAAGTACGAGATTCTTTCATAAATAAATCCAAATTTAAACATTCCTATGGATTCCTTTAAAGCTTTTAACTGCCCGTTGTGATTAAATTCCTTTCAAAACATTCGAAATAAGTCAATCATCCTACATTTTCTTCATATAAATCGTAAACAATCCCCTATTGTTGTACATCTATATTATCTGCATTCACACATCTTCAAACAACACTAACTAAATACGTATCACACCTCAACAACTTCGCTCCTACTCAAATGTAAACAAGAAACAGCAACAAGCCCGAAGATGGAGTTTCTCTTTTTTATTTTGACGCATCGTTAGCTTCCGCGATGCAAAAACCTAGAAAGTCTGTCCAAATGAGACCAGACACGAACCAGACAGAAGTTCGCTGTTCCTTCTGTCAGGAGCAACATTGGACTCGGAACGTCACTTCGTGCCGCACGTTCGCGGCAAGAAACACCTCGAGACATTTCGGCTAACGGACGAGTCATTCTGATTTCTTTAAAAAGGAAATTCATTTG
This sequence comes from Macrosteles quadrilineatus, assembly GCF_028750875.1. NCBI lineage: Eukaryota > Metazoa > Arthropoda > Insecta > Hemiptera > Cicadellidae > Macrosteles > Macrosteles quadrilineatus. Next base: position 62,724,825 of record NW_026542602.1, read on the forward strand.
AAAGAAAAATGACATTTATTAGACGTGGCTTGTCGGTGTTTGGCGGCTACAAGTCACTGGGCAATTTGGTCATTATTTGAGTAGTCGGCCGAGTTCCCACGATGAGGTAACGACTTCTGGCGACAGAGGTGGCGGCGGAATAGCGCACTTGCTGCTGGGGAAATCTCGCAATTGAATGATATTAATAGATTAGTAGGGAAATACATAAGCTAATGTGCAATATGGTACTCTAAATCTTTAATGCACGCTCGTTAGAAGAGTCAAATAAAGTTGGTTTTGACATTCCTAAGGATCATTTGTAATCAATGATCAACTCCAATCTCTACTGAAACTCTCCTGAAATACTAAATAAGACCGTTATGCTCTAGTCTTCGGTGCTGGAGGGGCGTGTTCAATTCCGGCTTACCCACAGTGGCAGTTCCAAGAGAGGGGGGGCTACAGAGGCTAAAGCCCCCCTGAAAAATTAGTTTCACTCCTATATTTCGTCTTCAAAACGTAATGGAAGTTTTTGGGCACAGTTCGAAACGTTAAAAACTGTTTTAGAAAGTTACCAAAAGGCTTTGAAAATACATACCAAGTTTTCCAGAAATGGGGCCCCTAGGCTCCACTCTTCCTGGGAAACCCCAAACCTTGACCAGATAGCAACCCCCCCCTTGATAAGGACCTAGAACCGTCACTGCTTACACAAAACTTATGTGTTTTGAACAGCAATCCCTTAAGTTTATTTTGGTCACATTCACACAAAAGGATATTTGCGTCGAAAATAACAAATTAAGAAATTCTTTACAGCCAGATCAAGAGGAACGTAGCTTTGACGAGTGTCAGATAATCTCCAACACGTTATCACCTCAAAGATCACCACATAGGAGGGTAATTATTATTCAGTAGTCATATGTCACACATTACCCCATCACTGCTGACACCGTCTCCACCTGCACCCCCGCTGTCACTGGCCACTGCTCGCTTCTCCTTTCCCCGGTTCACGGCTCGGTCGTGACCCGACGGACTTTCCCATGGCCAAGTACTTTCCTGCCTTATAGGTAAATGAAGAAAGCCACATAAATCCCGTAGTACAGCACAGTAGTAGATTGATGCGCCGATAGAGCTCGTCCCGGTCGGCGCTCGGCATTCCTCCATTCCTGAACCGATAATATCGCCGCATTGATCCTCCAATTATACTCTAGGCGTCGCCGAGGGATTACTTATTGACATGCGTTCCTTCCATTCAGTGTGACTCTGATTTAGTGAGTTATTGTGGAAGATGCGTCCACGAGTTGCGTTCCGCGTGCTGACGGTACAAGTGGAATTGTTGGCACTAAGTACATTTGTATTCAATCACGGCAAGTTTAATTTGTGTTCCTTTTATAGTATCATCGTGCACGAGTCGGATATTTTTTCATCACCTGCCTACCAAGTAAGAACATTTTCAAACCCTGGTAAAAAAATAAACATTCAAACTAAAATCAATCTAAAAGGGAAAGATGTTTAATACACGGTTAGCTCATGGAAAGACGAAGAACAGCCAGTATAGTCAATATTTTTCAGTCGATTCCTTCGGACTAGCTTCCTTGGTACACCTGCTACACAACAAGACTCCAGGCACAATATGCACCGCGTTGCGCGTTGCGTCGCTCGATCAGCCAGCTGCAGCAGCGAGTAGGCGCAACCCAGACAGCCGAAGAGGGTTAATTGTTTTCTTAAACGAGACCGGAGTGCCTCGGTTGTCGTCCGTAGCCATAAACTCTCGGAGGATGGCGTGATTTATCTGTGACGGCCACGTCGTTAAAGAGATCATTCGAGTCATCCTGCTCTCTGGACACCGGTCATCGGGCAACATGCATCGTGCAATGAGCTACAGGCAACGAACAGTGATCAATAAGGGACGTCAGACAGGCATCAGGCAACGAAATTGAGCAACAGGTAACATGCAATTAGAAACAGGCATCGTGCAATGAGCAACAAGGGACGTCAGACAGGCCTCAGGCAACGAAATTGTGTAACTGGTAACGTGCAATTAGCAACAGGCAAAGTGCAATGGGCAACAGGCAATGAGCAACAGGCAACGTGCAATGAGCAACAGGCAACGGACAGTGATCAATAAGGGACGTCAGACAGGTACCAGGCAACGAAATTGAGCATCAGGTAACGTGCAATAAACAACAGGCAACGTGTAATGGGAAATAGACAACGTGCCAAGAGCAACCGGCAACGAAAAGTGATCAAAAAGGGACGTACACAGGTATCAGGCTACGGGAATCAGCAGTCACAAGACATGACCATTTTTGATTTAATATAGCAATAACAGCATAAATAAGTAATGGTAGGCCTGCCAATAATGTGAAATCATGAACTAATAGCAGCTTACCTACAAACTAAGCTTATTTCAATTTGCCTGATTGGATTTTCAGTTAAATATATGTAAATAGCAATAGGTTTAACGAGTACGTAGGTTTGTTTCTACAAGGAGGGCAATAAAGAGTGTTTTTTAGTAAAATATTAATAGCTTGATATTGGAAATTCGCCTAAAATGTCTACATTCCCAGTCAAAAACTCAAAAGTAACGTCTGATACTATCTAATTTATCTAATACACGGATCTCCCCAAAACAGCTGCCTTACTACGTTTATGAGATAAGTTTTATCTTCATTATTTACAAGAATATCTAGTTACTTAAATCCCACATAGTTTTAGATGTTATATAACTAAAATTCCTATACAACGAATTAACTTCGAACCACATACAATGTTGATGGATAGCCTGTTGGTATGACCCACGTCCATTGTGGCTCGGCTGTCTGAGATCCAGAAAAAGTGTTGACGATGTCTGGAGGTGTGACAATCTTTATTTAAGTGGATTTTAAAAGTGCATTAGTGAAGATGATTAAGAGCCCTCGACGTGTGGGGTCCTACATTGCTCTAGATTTGGTGCCCTGGTCTCTACTCTTCACTGAATGTTCTTTTGGGACTCACACTCACATTTACTGAATTTGACTATGGATTTTTAACATAGCATTTCATTAGCTATGACAAAATCTTATATGCAAGAAAATATAGCTAAGGCTTGTAGCTACTTTTAATGATTTGTTATCAGAATTACTAAACATAGTACAGTACTCTTAAAATTTTTTACATATCAATAAGTTTATACTTTACCTTTTTTGTTGTAATTTGTAATGGTGAAACGTGTGTAACTTAAAACTACTCAAACAATAATTAAACACTGACTGTTTCCATTCAGTTTCCCCTTTAATAAAATATTTGAATTCAAATTATCAATACCTTCCTTATCAATTTCATTATTACTCTAAACATATGTTGCATTGGGAGTGTACTTGTGAAACGATTATTCGTTGTTGTACTAATGTTTTGGTATACTTTTATGGACCTTTACCCCAGGACAATCGTGTGATATTTTAATTATCCCGCAACTCAACTGAAGTTGGCAAACAAATGGGATAGGGGGTTTCGTCTTTATTCTCTACGCTTTGTTTTGGTCCACCACCAATTGTAGGAAAACCCAATTTCATAATTTAACACAAAAAAACAGGGTTTCTAATGAAACGTATAATTTAAAAAAATATTACTGTGGTAGAAAACGTAGTGTGGTCCAGGACCTAAGAATTACTATGACACTACGTAAATTGCTATTCCCTTTTAAGGGTATTCACTAAAACCTACCCAACGGTATACAAGTATGCGGACGCAAGAAATACTTGGCAAACTAGCGGCCAATATCACTTCACCATTACCACTATCCTTGCGCCATCTGCCTAAGAATTATTGACAAGTACAATTAGCTGAAATTGAATCCAGTGACATTATAATATTATCTCCATGCAAACGGCAATCCTGGCGGGGAAATTTACATAATTACGCCAACTGTTAGAGACAACTGAACATTAATGTGGCCATAAATCTGGGAAGGGCGAAATTTTGACGCCCGTGACGGAAAGGGTAGAGTTCTCACAGAACTAACCGCCGTCTGGTCCTACATGGAATTACGTTGTAAGGGATGTTTGACTTTCGTTATCGTGTTATACTTAACCGTAACGTGCTTTGTGGATGGATTAAGGTGGATTATAGTGAGTTGGGAAGTGTTTACAAGATGGTTTTAGCGAGTTTCTCATATAGGGAATAAGCTATTACCGAAGGGGTAAGATATGGACCCCAGACGGATTTACTTTCAACGTCTTGATATTAACAGAGGCTAAAAACACCATCACTTTTAATTCAAATATATTATTTGTGTATATATGTCTGTTAGCACGATAATTTAACTAAAAATTATCCAATTTTGAAATTATGTAGTACAAACAGGTAACCCTGCGTTTGTTCAGACTTGTTCGCCAACCAGTATAATCGGACTACGGCAACGGGGTTTATGGAGGTTTTATGGAGTAGAAAATTGGGGTTTCTCTTTTGTTACTCTTATAGCATTTTCAATATAATTTTGTAGTGCTTGAAAACAAAAAACAATGTATTTTGAAGTGTTTTTGTTTGGGCCAATGCTAAAATTTCAAGAAGAAATTAAATGGAGACAATTAAAAAAATATATATTATTTGTAATTTGATTACTTACTATCTTTTGATCTAACTAGGAAAATGTATTTATTTTACTAAACTATTAATATTTTACTCAAAATACACTTTATTACCTTCCCTGCAGCAGCAAATCTACGTACTCGTTTAACCTAATGATATTTAAAAAGGGAATACATTTGACATATTTCGAGGAAATAAACTATAGGCAATTACAATTATTTTCTCTTCTGAGTTATTGCTGACAATATTTTGCTTGACTACGTGAATCATAGCAAAAGAAATCTTTAAAAGGACTTAAGTATTGGGTGTGTTTATATTTATGAAAAAGTATATAATTGAGTTTTTGTGGAAAAATAATTACAGAGCTTCTAGGCCAATGAGATTCAGAAAGAAACTTTGGTTAAGAAAACATACTGCTTTGTATTGCGTTTTGATCAATGAGAGTTTGGAAATCTACAAAAAATAATAAATGAATGGCTTGCTTATAATAATATTTGTTCAATCATAATTGGTGTCCAATTTCGATATATCACAATAATCAACATTTTTCCACGTCATCTAGCTGTTTCATAATTCGAGCAAAACATCGTAAAACCTAGCCTAACCCACCTAGAACATTAATCTCCATTCATAGTTTGGACCCGATTGCCTCATGGTTTCCTCATAGTTTAGGGCATTCAAGATAATGTATTCGTGAACTACATCAGTGAGAGACTTGAGTGAGCGGCTCAACAGATGGCGTCCACTCCAGGTCTAATCTAATTTGTTATGGAGCAGACATTAATCATAACATCTTGGCAGCTTCAGAGCTGGCTTTACATTGTGTTGCATGAGAGGGAGGCTGACGTCACATTAATAGCACTTATGGTTCTGTTTGTTGCATTTATAGTGCAATCCACGAATTCAAGTTTGGAAAACTCGTAATTAAAGTTGATTACTGAAATATTAATTTTATTGGGTATTTTTGCTTTGTAGTGCATGAAAGAAGAAGATAAAATATCAAAATTGTAATTAAATTCTTTTTCTAGCAAGACTTTAAGATTTGTGGAAAATTGTATCAATTTTTTTGTAGTGATTGACGACAGAAATAATTAAAAAACTAAGGTTACATGCAATTTATGTTTTCTAGCAAGGCCTTTTAGTTGATTTTGTGATAGTAAAATACACCAATCATGGATAGTTAGTACAACCATAGATGAAGTAATGTAAATGGTGTTTATTTATTCTATGGTACTACTATTGGGAGCTAATAGCTTTAAGTTGCTACTAATAATTTATATTGCAATTCATTTCGTATATAAGCAAAAAGTGGTAGATAGAGTTGAATAGAGCTGGTTTAGGCATATATTCGTTATACTATATTATACTCTGTTTATTGACACATATAAAGTGCATGTTGTACATTTAGTATGAAATGAATCTTGAAATGTGTTGGAGGTGCGGTTACAAATGATTAAATAATAATTATTTATGACACTTTCGTTATATCTTAAAATGTCGTAAGTAAAACGTTTTAAGTATATTTTAGTATTGTAAAATATTAAATAGAATTAAATACAGCACGAATAACTGAATAACCTTTACAATTGATGACCTTATGACCATGATGACATATGAGAGAGTTTGCAAATTATATTAAGTTATATACATATTAAAAAAAAACCTAATGTAAATTTATTTAACTAAACTCAAGTGGATTAAAATGTTTTTTCTTCTACCATGGTAAAATTTAATGTTCAATTCGAAAAAATCCATTGATAAAACTGTTTAAAAGATTTTGTATAAGGTTAGGCTTAGGTTAGGTTAGGTTAGGTTTATAGGTTAGGTGGATTTAGATTGTAAGGGTTGTTAAAGGGGTAAGGATGGTTGAAAGGCAAGCTTCGCAAATGACGCATTGCACTTCACACCACTGATATAGACATTTCTCTGACGGTGAACTAATAAAGATGCAGACCACGGTGGCGAGGCGCCGCCGTCAAAACATGAGACTATTGAGTGATTGGGTGCAATCACCGTAGAGAGAGACAGAATGAGGCCATTACTACAAGAGTGAGATGGACATTACCATGACAACGCGACTGTGAGAACTTGTGGACAAACAACTCGTTATGAGAACTAGGAACGTGGAAACGGACCATGCGATGACAAATGAAACGGAACATTAGCTGATCGAATGGATCTAGTCATCTTGGTCTTTGTTGTAGGTGTGTTTGTTACAGGTAAAGGATATTATCAGGTGTTCTATAATGACTGGGTATTAGTTTAATTGTCTAAAATGAACTCGTTATGAGAACTAGGAACGTGGAAACGGACCATGCGATGACAAATGAAACGGAACATCAGCTGATCGAATGGATCTAGTCATCTTGGTCTTTGTTGTACGTGTTATGTTTGTTACAGGTAAAGGATATCAGGTGTTCTATAACGACTGGGTATTAGTTTAATTGCCTAAAATGAACTGGTTATGGAACAGAACTAGGAACGTGGAAACGGACCATGCGATGACAAATGAAACGGAACATCAGCTGATCGAATGAATCTAGTCATCTTGGTCTTTGTTGTACGTGTTATGTTTGTTACAGGTAAAGGATATCAGGTGTTCTATATAATGACTGGGTATTAGTTTAATTGCCTAAAATGAACTCGTTATGGAACAGAACTAGGAACGTGGAAACGGACCATGCGATGACAAATGAAACGGAACATCTGTTCTAGTCATCTTGGTCTTTGTTGTAGGTGTGTTTGTTACAGGTAAAGGATATCAGGTGTTCTATGTAATAACTGGGTATTAGTTTAATTGCCTAAAATGAACTCGTTATGAGAACTAGGAACGTGGAAACGGACCATGCGATGACAAATGAAACGGAACATCAGCTGATCGAATGGATCTAAGTCATCTTGGTCTTTGTTGTAAGTGTGTTTGTTACAGGTAAAGGATATCAGGTGTTCTATATAATGACTGGGTATTAGTTTAATTGTCTAAAATGAACTCGTTATGGAACAGAACTAGGAACGTGGAAACGGACCATGCAATGACAAATGAAACGGAACATCAGCTGATCGAATGGATCTAGTCATCTTGGTCTTTGTTGTACGTGTGTTTGTTACAGGTAAAGGATATTATCAGGTGTTCTATATAATGACTGGGTATTAGTTTAATTGCCTAAAATGAACTCGTTATGGAACAGAACTAGGAACGTGGAAACGGACCATGCGATGACAAATGAAACGGAACATCAGCTGATCGAATGAATCTAGTCATCTTGGTCTTTGTTGTACGTGTGTTTGTTACAGGTAAAGGATATTATCAGGTGTTCTATATAATGACTGGGTATTAGTTTAATTGCCTAAAATGAACTCGTTATGGAACAGAACTAGGAACGTGGAAACGGACCATGCGATGACAAATTAAACGGAACAACAGCTGATCGAATGAATCTAGTCATCTTGGTCTTTGTTGTACGTGTTATGTTTGTTACAGGTAAAGGATATCAGGTGTTCTATACAACGACTGGGTATTAGTTTAATTGCCTAAAATGAACTCATTATGGAACAGAACTAGGAACGTGGAAACGGACCATGCGATGAAAAATGAAACGGAACATCAGCTGATCGAATGGATCTAGTCATCTTGGTCTTTGTTGTACGTGTTATGTTTGTTACAGGTAAAGGATATCAGGTGTTCTATATAATGACTGGGTATTAGTTTAATTGCCTAAAATGAACTCGTTATGGAACAGAACTAGGAACGTGGAAACGGACCATGCGATGAAAAATGAAACGGAACATCAGCTGATCGAATGGATCTAGTCATCTTGGTCTTTGTTGTACGTGTTATGTTTGTTACAGGTAAAGGATATCAGGTGTTCTATATAATGACTGGGTATTAGTTTAATTGCCTAAAATGAACTCGTTATGAAACAGAACTAGGAACGTGGAAACGGACCATGCAATGACAAATGAAACGGAACATCAGCTGATCGAATGGATCTAGTCATCTTGGTCTTTGTTGTAGGTGTGTTTGTTACAAGTAAAGGATATAATCAGGTGTTCTATATATCAAGGAGGTATTCTATACATTGCCTAAGATGAACCAGTAAAGTTGTAAAACCACGTTAATTATGTAAAATGCCCGTTGGCTCTGCAGGTAAAACATAGAATAAGCTGCTGTAGGACTTCTTAACTTCAATACTCAACGATTATTCTGTAATGATTAGTTGAATATATTCGAAATGACTTTCATTAGTTTTACCTTTGTATTAGGTAATTGAAAGTGAAAATAGGGCCAAATATCCCGCCATAGCAAACCTGCCGACTAACCTATTTGCATTAGTCTGATTGTTTATTTTTACTAAAACATCTCCACGAAAAAGTCATACTTACTACCTATTATAATGGCATTATTCGCTGCTACTAAAAGAAAAAAAATTTGTTTTGATCAAATGCTAAGGGATGAAATGAATTAATTTGACAACGCTGTTAAAAGGTAACCACGAACAAACAAACAATAAAGATCTTTTCACTATAAAAAATAACTGGGAATTTTAAAAGTACACCTTTTTGAAATGAAAAATGAAAAAGTAAATCGGTCCCGGGTCTAGATCTTTCCTACGGTTAATGACTTCTTCCTATAGAGAAATCCGTTTAAATAGGTTTTTTTTTCATTATAGAAGCATTTGTCTGCATTTTTAGTGGGGCGAGATTCAGACAGAAAATTTGTTAAACCAAAACCTACATGTTTTGGTATTTCGATAGAGGGCTTTCTGCTGAATATATGCAGGGTCTTGGCTGTTTATCCATGGTCATTCCGAATGTTAATATTTATCCTCAGGTTTCCAAAATATTATTTGACAAACCAGTTTTTATTTCATTACCATTCTCCAAACAAATATTCACTTAAACTAAGCCATGTTGTAATACAGTTTCCGACAACATTCAGTAGCCATTACCATCCAAACCAATCAACCCATTTCCAGACCAACACCAACCTACACATAGAGAGCAGAGCACACAGTTCACACGACAGACAAATATTGTTATGTAAACTGGGGACACTGGAGTTATGCATAATGTAAGGCCCGGCCTGGAACCCTGGAACCGAGGACTAATTAAATAGGACACGCTCTTGAGTGCATGCATCTGAACAATCACTATAGTGCTCCAATACGTCTTGGGTTGATGTATTGCTAGGGTGTTATGGCCCTTGTACAAGCTGGAGAAGAGTGGGTCTTATGTTTTATTGTTTGGTTTAAATTCGGTTTGGAATATACATGTTTTCTTATTTTATTTTGAATGTGCTGTTAAATTAAGTTAATAAAATGTGGTTTGAGTTCATACGTATGACTTTTTCCCTTATTAATGTTAAGTAGAATAAAATGTGTTATATTCCATCCCATTTCGCTGTTTGTCAAGACAATAATTTTCATATCCGTGAGATGAAGTGCGCTACATATGTATGGAGTGTATCTTTTTACGTTCACGTCTGAATAGTATTGTTAGATATTTTAATTACAGGTCTTCTTTGAAAAGGAAATTTAAATTAACATAATTGATAATTATCTCCATGTAAATGTTAGTTAACAATAAATACAGTTGTATAGTTAATTTTATCAGGTTAATACAGGGTGGGATGTTTACAATTTGTTTCCCGCTGTTTGACTTGATTTAAAGACATTTCGTACAAGGTTAGATTAGTTTGATTTTGTTTGATAAGTTAATACCAAACAAGTATACAAAAGCTTAACGTTTCAATTTATTTCTTAGAAAATAAGGGATGTAAATCATTAATTAATAATTTAAAAATTTGAAATAGTTTGGCCCTATTTGTATAATCTTGTAAGATTTTGATTGCATGGTTGAGCTCATTTGAATGAATTAAAAATGTTTACTTAGGTCAAAAGTGCATACACAAAAACACAAAACCCCCACTATCATCTATATAAATAATTCGTTGCTACAGCGCTCTCAATGTTTACTCAATGTAACATTTCCACCACTTGCCGACTCATTCCCATAAACCCTGCTTTCCAAACAAAGAGTAACTCAGTAATTGCAGACTTAAGCTCGTGCATAAAATCTGGATCATAGTGAACACAGAGGGCGCTTAAGCGGAATTGCCAGTAGTTGGACTAAGTGGACGCTTAAGACGCTTAATTATTGGTTCCGAGAGAGAAACTCTACTCCGAGTGAACACTGCTTCACGGTGGATCACGGTAAAGTTCAACAGTCCCGACAAATGTTAATAGGGGAGGTTATGATTATGGGTTTCAATAACATGTTATGTGGCGGGTATCGAAGCACCATATGTTACTTTTGTTTTCCTTGCGTTTGTTTTTGTTTGGATGGCATGGATTTGAAATAAATACAGTTTTGACATTTTTAAAGTAAATAGAAGGTTTTGGTAGTGCAGATTTTGAAAATGTCTTTTTTGACAGGTCATGTAAGACATCGTGTCGAATTGCATAAAGGAGTGGCCTTTAACCAACTAATTTTTGTGGAGTTCGTCAATAATTTATAGTAATATGTTTGAAAATTAGTGAATGTGAACTTTTTATTTAAAGCTAGTAATATTGTATATGAGTGTGAAAAAGCTCAATTGATGAGTCTTAACAATATTTTCTAACGCGTTTCTAACGTTTTCTGTACGTTTAAAACAAACAAAACATCATCATTTATCTTCTTCAGCTAATATAGAACCTGTCACGTTTACCCTCCTAGAATAGGCATTTTTATGCTCATAACTTTAAATAAATGACTAAAAACAATCCTAACGTTAGATAGCAACAGGACCACTAAATGTTTGAACCATCTCCTTATAATACAACTCTAAACCTCCACTGGCATTTATTAACACAATTTATAACAAAAATATTAAAATTTTTAACCTAAAACAAGGAGTATAAACATGTATGTTTCAACACTTGCTTGATTTACATTGACGATTCTTATGTAAAACACATCCGTGCTGTGGTTACCATGGTTACCATAGGTTCTGGCGTACGCCGCTGGGAGCACTGTGTAGTAACGTAGCGCGTATACATGGCGCTCCCAGCAGAGTGCGCCAGAACCTATGGTAACCGCAGTACAGCTGACGGTCTTTATTTAATTCTTCTAGTCTATGGTAAAACTCGTGCATTAAGTGTACACGAAAATCTTTAACAGTTAACCGTGAAACCTAGGAAAAAACCAACTACAAACCCTCTTTTACAGATGACGCTCTAGTTTTCTCACCTGATGTCATCAGAGCCAGAGCGGCGAGTGAGAGACGCTGTGAAGAATTTATGTACCTGGATGTAATGATAATCATCACGCCAGTAGTGATGAAGATTGAGGATGCTGCTGGAAGTGACTACGTAGCTGTCCACGAGAGAACTTCTCTACCGGTGCTCTACTTTCTTTTGATGCTGGAGGTGTGAAGATGTACGTTGTTTGTATTTGATTGGATGTATTTCAAAGGAAATTATCTTTAGCTGGGGTAAACATTTGTTAAACATGTAGCAATGTACCATGTACTGTAGTAAAACATGTAGCAGGATTAAACATGTTCCAAACATGTTAGAATGGACCTTGTAGTAAACATGTACCAATCCATTGTATAAACTGTTCAAGTTCTTGGGATATTTTAGAGTTTGTGAAGAAGAACTTTTAAACGTCTTCTGAATTGAAAAAAATAGTACTACTGGAAGTGACATAGGTGAGTGAGCTGGTCTAGTGGTAGAGTGTGGGAATTCGGTCCCGAGGTCCCGGGTTCAAATCCCACCAATCACCTCTAGATCTTTTAGTGATAATGCCACAACCTTATAGGTCTTGTCTGGGGTAATGTCAAAAACTACCCAGGGCTAGAACCTAGCTTTAAGACGTTTGAATAAAAAACTGGAAGTGACATCAGAACCTCTCTATTGATACTCAAATGTTCTTAGCAAATGTGTAATTTGAGGTTGGTGTAAAGAAGCTCACTTTTAAAACACCCTGGCTGAAATAGATCTAAATCAATTATCTGTTGTGTTTCTCAAACTAAAGGGATCTTCTTACTTTTAGAGAAATAAAATTGCTCCGAACATTGAGCCGTATTGATAAAAAGAAGGATATGCTCAAAAGGAAAAGGTAGGAGCATAAGCATTTGCTTCTAGTAAAAGGTAAAAGTAAAAGCATATCCTTTAAACCGTATTAATAATGATAACCTTTTACTTCCGAGCAAATCCTTCTGCTTAGAAGTAAATGGGCTACTTATATCCCTCGAAGGATTAGCTGTGCCAACGCTGTGTAATGGTTTTACATCCGGCTTTAAATTTAATCTTAACAAACTTAATTATAAAACCTAGCTAGTGTGTGTGGGCTGGAATTTTACCCCCGGAATCTTAACTCCTTTCCAGACATAGAATTTGGTTGATAATAATAATTAGTCGTGTACAGAATAGGTCTCTTTATAGAAATCGTCGTATTATACCATAGATTATACCATAGACTAACCAACACAAGTAGAATTCTCATCCCATTGTAAATTTTGAAGCTCGTTTTTCATGTCCAGTTCATGTACGCCACACTGGGCGCTAGTGTCGACGAAATTTTGTTTCTATTATTTTAGGGTTAATTTCTTGATTTGTGCTTTACTGTTTGGTTAAATAACTAGGGGACAATTTATTGTTTATGATTAGATCGTATTATTTGGTTAAACGAGGTTTTAAATGACTGTATTAACGGGAAACAAATTGTAAACAAAACACGACCTCTACATAAACCGTACAGAACTAACAATAAAATTGTCTTCAGCTGTTCCATTAGGATGAGAAATCTACTAAGGGAGTATGTTTTATCTATGATTATACATAGTTTCCAAAATGTTGATTTGTAGATAGCATGCAGCACTGTATAACCACAGATAATACCCTCGCCGTAGCAAACCTGCTGACTAAACAAATTTCCATTTATCTGGCTGGATTTCTACTAAAATATTCCCTGACAATTGTCAGATTTATTTCCTATTTAAATAACAATTATTTTAATGAGTGCCTAGGTTTGCTGCTACAGGGAAGGTATTGAGGTATGGTTTTATTGAAATGTTGATAGCTTAGTATGTAATAAACAAGATACCCCCGCCACAGCAAACCTGCAGACTAAGCGAATTTCCATTTTCCTTATTGGATTTTCACTAAAATGTCTCCAATATCACATTTATTCCCTATTTAAATAGCTTTAGTTTGACTGAGTACTTAAGTTTGCTGCAACAAGGAGGGTAAAAAGGTGTCTTTTTTAATTAATAGTTTAGTATGATATTCATGCAAAATTGATCAAAATATGCGCATAAACAAGAAAACAACAACAATTTAAAATTTTCTGCATAAGAATTACATGGGAATTTTAAATTTAAAATTTGTTGAATTTTCTCCGTAGCCATTAAGCGCATAATAACGCTTTGATATAAATTATTTGTTTTTTTTAACTCTACAAAATGCTTGGGAAAAAAGATGCTAAATTTTATGTTTTTAGGATAAAAAATGTTCCAATTTTTACAATGTTTACCCCATAAAACCCCCTATAAAGCCCTATTCCCATAGTCTGATCATGCTGATTCGCGAACCCCTTCAAATAAACTTAGATTTACACGTTTGTACCAAATTTAATCAATATCTGATCATTTTTGCTCGATTATCGCGCTAACGGACACATATTTATATGCATTTGAACAGAGGATTTTTTCGGCTCTAGGGACTTTAAAACGAAAAAGTAAATCGGTCCTGGGTCTAGGTCTTACCATGAGACCTACGGTGATAGCTTATTCCCTATAGGCTATGGGAAATTCGCTAAAATTTACCACCACACACCTTTTACTTAAACGTATAATCTGCTACTGATCAGATGCATCATTTTTGAAGGATTTACTTCAAAGAAAAAGTAAATGGTGAGTTTTATTAATAACCATTTACTTAAGTCATGAGCAAAACCTCAACTTTCTATGGATTACCTTTTACTTGTAAAGTAAAAGGTTTTGCTTTAGTTTTTATTAATACGGATAGAAGGATTTGCTCGAATTTTCGCAAGTAAAAGGTTTGCCTCATCTTTATTAATACGGCCCTATGTAATTTTGTGTGTGTTTTAAATGACACATCCAAATGAATAGTTGAGAAAAGACACAATAAAAGAACGATGTTATTTTAAATAATTAAGGATAATAATTGTTTACGTAGCCTTTGATTATCTAATTTATGACAGTTATGTAATGAGCCGATGGACAATCCCAATCAAGAAATAATATTTGTAGACCAAAGACTTGACCTGCTTTCAAAAATGGAAAATCGTGAATATAATAATTTAAAACGAAAGTATTAATTTTTGATTTGCTAAGACCATAAGCTGTAAAAATATGTAAAATAAGGTTTTGAAGCTTTTATACGCTTAGTAGTTGTATTCTACTTTATATTAAGTAACTTGTTTAAAATAAGTAGAGCTGTTAGTATTTTACCTTTGACTATTAATGATTTAAGACGTACCATAAAGAAGAACTAATTGCAAGATATCTAGCATTTAAATTTCAATAAGAGTAGTTAACAATTGGTGTTAATGATGTGTATACAACAAGATAGTGAATTCAATTTAT
The DNA here is from genome assembly GCF_028750875.1 of Macrosteles quadrilineatus. NCBI lineage: Eukaryota > Metazoa > Arthropoda > Insecta > Hemiptera > Cicadellidae > Macrosteles > Macrosteles quadrilineatus. Next base: position 62,739,961 of record NW_026542602.1, read on the forward strand.
CATAATCATTTATAACACTTAAATTTCATTACATTTAAGAACCCTTTAAGACAACAAAGAAAACTACAAAAAAGTACACGATTACATTTTAACCTTTAATTAAATGATCCTTTGCTGTAGGCGGTCCTAAACAAATTGCTGAATTGGATTGAGACGTTCAAGGTGTATTATTAGTTCTACATATTACACGGTGAAATTCGAATCAAATTGAAATGTGTTCCAATAAGAAGTGGAAGGCACGCCCACCGATGATATATCTTTGATGGTAATTAAAATAATTAATACATGGTCGAACTAACAACACAGTCCTCCCGTATGTCCTTGGCTGTTCCAACCTGTTTAGAGGACCTTCCTGTTTTGGTGAAAGGATTTAGATTTTTGGTTTATATGCAATACCTAGGTTTATTAGATTTTTGGGGGGGGGGTTTGGGGGGGTTTGGGGGGGTTTGGGGGGGTTTGGGGGGGTTTGGGGGGGTTTGGGGGGGTTTGGGGGGGTTTGGGGGGGGACTTTTCAATGTAAAATAAGTAGTAGCGGTAAGGTTCAAGTTAGAGAGAGTAATCTATTTATTCCTCAAGATTAAAGCTCTGCTTTTTCGAGTTGTTAAGGGTTATTTTTAATGTGGTATAATTTATTATTAATAACTTGGTAAAAGGAAAATAGTACTTGTCTAGTCATAAGACGTTGCAAATTCAATCCTGGAAAATTTTAGAGGTCTTTTGGTAGTTCAGAACAGGACCCAGCTTTTCTCAATCATTGGGGTTTTAATAAATCATCATGGAATCAGCTGATATAAGTTGGTATAAGTTGTCATCTCATTCATTCACTCATCGTTAACTCATCATAGGTTTAAAATCCGTATTCTGGTGTATTGGCGTCATACAATGTAATATTAACTTAAAATACAAAAAAAAAACTCTAAATACAAAAATTGTAGCTAGTATTAGGGGCTGCAGTATGGTGTGTGATGAAACCCACATTGCCATTTTAAATTGGCATAACAGCTTTAGAAACTTTAAAAGGTTTAAAAATGCGTAACATAAGTAAAAATTCAGAAAAAAAGTTGAAACTAGATATTTTTTAAGAGCTCATTTAGCAAATTAACTATTGCTAAATTGCAACCCCCCACGGAATTTCACCTCTTTGCAGTGAAAAATTGTTCAAAGGTCTATTTTTTTAGTTTTGGACCGATCTGTAATTAGGAGTAAGAATAGTTAAAAAATTGTTCTACCAAAATACTCATGGCACAAAGAATATTGAAATGAGGTTAATTATGACCCCCCTTTGAATTTGAAAATCTCCCAAAAACCACCCCATAAACCTGCTCCTTTAGGTGCTTTTTGGCTTTAAAAGTTATCTTTCTGAATTCTTTTGGGTCAAAATAGGGAGCAATAGGCTAGTTGGTCTCGGACACCCTGTATAATCTAGTGTTGTAGTACTTTTCAATAATGATATTCTAAAGTGCTTTAAACCTGGATCAACTGATGGTCCAATGGTAAATGTATTGGTTAGAGTAAATTATATTCCTCAACAGTTATTGTTTACGTTTGTGTGTAAGTATTCGTAAATAATAGAAATGCAATCATGTCCTTGTTTTACATACATTGTCACATAAATCTCAAAGAAACTCGCATTTAAGCTCCATAACACCTACCCAACAACAAACCAAACTCCTGGGTTTAGACAAAGAAGTAAAAACTGAGAGTAATCCAGTGGCATCCAGGGGCCGGCCGTGGCTTTGGTAATTTGCCCCATAATCTGTAATTTCCCCGGATTAAATCCACAGCGGCCGGACGCCCGGACGCCCGAAGGTCCAGATCTGTGGTTGCCGCTGGTCCGCCGGATATTAAATAATTTATTGTTGCTTTTGGTCGCTCCTGCATCCAATCTAGCAGTAAGTACAGGAGCTGGTCTGTGTTTACATGCAATCCGAGGGTAAGACACGTGCGGAGGGCTTCATACTGCTTCGCTCTTGCCTTACATTAGCTACGTGCTTCCTATGTTTTTGTTTCGTTTTGGTGAGAAGTGTGGTTGTCTTTGGAAACAATTTTTGCGAGCCTAGAGCAAATATTGCTTATGGTATATCTAGCTGCATAGCTTTCTGGTGGTGATATATATCTCCACACAAAAAAAGTGGCCAATCACCAATCATAAAAAAATAACCTCCAAAATTTGCATTGATGATTTTTATGGTTGGATAAATATTTGATGTAAGACGTGAAACGATTTGTTTTTTGTTTTTTTTTTCAATGACTATGGTATTGCTAGAATCGTTTATTATATTTATAATAATTTACGAATGTCTTTTTCTTGTTTGTGTCTACATAGTGTTACTTACCTGGTGGATGGTCCATCCTGCCAATGACTGAGGTTTTAATTTACTCCTGTGTGGTACCTATGGTATATACTATAAACAAAAAAAACTTATTACAAAAAGAACTAGTTATTTCGTTTTCGTCATTTTATTTTTTACCATCTTCGTCTTCGTCGTCGTCTTCTTCTTTATTTTCTTCTTCTTCTTCTTCTTCCTCCTCATCCTCTTCTCCTTCATCCTCTTCTTCTTCTTCTTCTTCTTCTTCTTCTTATATTCTTTGGATGAAGTTCATAAAATTCTAACTGGTAGCTAGGTATAGTTTCAATGGCTGTAGAAATATCGAAAAATTCAAACATTCGTTTACAAATTCAAAGGCTACCAGGCAATCACTTTCTACAAAAGTGATCATTGCAAATAATAAAACAACCACCAACAAAAACATTATGTAAAGGTGAATAATGAAAATGGTGTTGTAGGTGATGAAAAACATCAATGATCAAAAGGTCATCATTGATCTTTTCATATTTGGATGATGTCTGTGTTTACCTAATCAACCTTTTTTAAGTGGAAACATACGGGGTCTTTCACTATGTGCTATAATATTCTGATTAGGTATTGTATTAGGTATTCATATATAACTAGTGAACCTGTGCGGCTCAATGCCCCGCAAAAAAGATATTAATTTAGAAAACGAATTCATCGAGTTATATATTGACTCGACGTCGAAAATTAAATTCAGTAATAATAAAGCCTTAGAAGGGAAGCAGTCCAGCCATTTTCTAGCTGTATGCGTATTCTATTTATTAATAAGTTCTCAAGGTTAAGTATGTTATAGTGTAGTTATTTTTTTAAAGATTTTTAAAAACAAATTTAACTAAACATTTTATTATTTCAAACCAATTGGCCAATGTAGCATATATTTAGGGTCATAAAATGCTGCTTGAAGAAAACACTTTTAAAAATAAACACTAAAAAACAATATTTTTATTACAAAAGCAGTTCCATGAATACTACGATGTTAGTCTTAAAGTTACCTTTAGGGATATTACCCTGGTCAGAATTTTCCGTAATGAATATGTGTATCCTATTAAAAGATGTAGCCTTACTTAAAACAACAAATATATATATATATATATTTGCTCATGACTGAAATTGGTCTGGCTAAGAACAGTGCTGCTTTCTTCTAAGAACAGAAATTATCATTCTTTCCATTTTAAAAGGTAGGTTTGTTTCAGACGGGCAAATTTTTATCCTCGAAATCAAATATGTCCCTACTCACTTGTTCCAGTTAGGACTTTACATTTTACTTTACATTGTTGTTAACCGTTCTGATCACATGAAGCCTTGTGCCATTAATGAGGCCCTTTTTTATGTATTGATAAAATCAATAAAACCACTGCCCCCTTTTATTACTATAATCTGTGTCTTGGCAATCCACTGACCTCTATATTTAAAAAAACTCAGTTGGATTTTCTAGATGGGTGTCTCCACCTTCGTCTGTTTTCAAGGACCAACTCTTCTTCCCCTTGGTATACTGACAATTAATTACCTGACTTGTCAAGTTCATGTAGTAATTCATTAATACTGTTAGTTTATAAAGAAAATTAGATAAAAGTTACTTGACTTGGTGCTTTCATAACTGCAAACTCAAAATACACCCACAAGTAAAAAAGAATCAAGATAATGGTTAAAAAAAAAAAACTATGTTTGTGTAATAACATTATTCACATGAAGTAGATGATTTGTTTGATTTCTCGATCAGCTGTTTCGTTTCTAATGAATTAATAATGTCAAAGATTTGTGATTTTAAATACATCAATTATTATAGTAAAGTTTTCTAATTATGTTAACTTATTCTCAACTAAATTGTACTATTCCCAGCATGAAAATAAAGTAGTGAGATCCATTATGAGTAAAGTTTAAGGCACACAATCCTTGATGGAAATATAGTATACATTAACAGTCATAATACACAGCAATTATTATGTAGTAGACTTTGACTATTTTCAAGTAACAAACATATGTTTCTGTAAATAACAATTATCTCCCTTGTTATCCTTATGGAGAAATACGAAACTTTAAAGGGCCCCAGGGCCTCACTCTCTAATTATTTCCTTAAAAAGAAGGTTTCCTGCACAACTTCATGTTACGCTCTTTCCAATGACACCAAAAACATGTCAATCGGTTCAGTAGTTTCGGAGGAGTAATTGTCACAAAAATCGTGCTTGCGTATTAAATAAGTATATATAGATTAAAGTACATAAAAGTAAATCGTAGTAATACATGCAACATGGCTTATATGTAGAACAGGGTACAGTATAGATGGTAACTAGTTAAATTTGAAATATGTATAGGTATAGAGGTAACATAAATATTAAATGTTAAATGGATTTCTATATGAGTTAGACTAAAACTAAAACCCATACTGCGGTTGAAAACCCGATTTCTCTTTAGAAATAAACATGCAAGATGGCCAGTTAGATTCGCGTGCAGTGCAGACTCATATGATCACCATTTATTGAGTTCATAAATATATACCAACCCATCAAATATGATCTCAATGATCGTTTAGTGGCATAAACAGATGTAATAGCAATGAACAGCTTCTAACTACAGCTAAACGACGCATAATGAGTGAAAGCTATCGATGATAACCTTATTTAGAAGGTAAACCATATTAAATGGCTTATTTAAATTAATTCAACCAAGTGAATTGTTTTAGATGGTAATGGAAATACTATTGGGTCGTTTTATGTCAAATAGCACTTAAGAGTGATGACTATTATTGAAGGCAACGATCCTTATTATGTGGTTCCTTATAGATGGATAATGTATCCTTTGTTTATAATGATTTTGAATTTTATAATACATATTAAGATTTTGAGGTGTTACTGGACAAAACAATACCCTATATTTTTATACTCTTCTGTTGATTTATCTTCTAATGTATGTTGTACTTAAAGTTCACTTTATTTGTGTTTACATTCATTGTTTTTTTATGTCAGAACACACCTGATTATTTTACACATAAAAATGTATAACATAAAAATGTGATATACGGACTTAACTAGGGGTTTTCATTTATAACAACACACCAGGTTAGGTTAGGATAGGTTATTTTGTGCATTCAAATATACATTTACGTTTATTTGAATGTTAGGTTACCTAACCTAATCTAATCTAGCCTAACAATATCCAACCTAAACTAACCTAACCCAGCCTGATATGTTCTCTATAACATGAGTACCTTTTTCAGCTAATCTTAGGTGAGTGTTTTTATTGTGTGGTGTTAGATTTAGTGTGTTTAATGTTGGCTACACAAGTAACTGTATCAGAAAAGAGTGAAATCTAAATTAATATTATATCAACTTTCTCATTGTAAAACGAACAACTCAGCTATAATTGACATAAATGATGATAATAATCTGTCTGCTAACCCAACAGATTTTTTTCTAGTTGAACACTTAACTGTACAGTATGTAATGTTCCTAAAGTAGCATTTAATTAAGTTGCTTACCCGTTTAAATATAATCATCACGTCAGCTATGAAAGCTCTGTACAAATATCCGACATTCTCAATGTTGGTTTCGAATCTATAAATTGTCATTTACAGCTTCAAATGTGTAACTATTATTTTTATTACCTAGCATAAAATACCTCAAGACTGCGCAAGAACGTAGAAGGAAGTCACACATATTATTAAGAATATCAACTGACATCTTTACTATGGAAGATTTTCTGTAACTATCTGTTTCAGTTAACCTTGTTTTGCCAGAAAGATTTACAACTAACAGGAAGTTGATGTTTGTAAACCAAGAGGAGTTTTTTTGTCAAGTTTGATCTCGAAGTGGATGGTGTGATTATAGAGATCGGTTCCTATACCTCGGTTCCCGGTTCTAACCAAGTTAATTGTAACGAAATAGTAATTAAACTTGCTACTGTAACATAACTGATACTCTCAGGATGACTAGGAAAATCAATTCAGCTTCATAACATTGCACAATCAAAGAATATAGGCGCGACTAGAATAGATAAGAAACTTAATATAGACGAGGAAACTATAATCATCTCATGTAAAGTAGTGTATACAATTATGCAAATGTTTAAAACTTCTTGTAATAGCCTCCATGATAAGTTGCCTAGGTAAAGAAACTGGCATATGTTTAAAGGTATATAGTATGAAATGAAATGAAATTAAATCAAATGTTTATTCACAACATATAATTTACATAATTGTGATACATCACCAGTAAACATATGAAACGTAAGTTTTAACAAACAAAATACATTATATTATACATTATGAGAAAAATGTAAAGGATTAAAAATAAACGATGTCAGAAAGATGACACATAATTTCTTCCATTTGCTTTTCACCATTCCTTATCATGGGAAATCGTTGGAACTAACCTATGATATTTTTTATGATATGTTCTCAAAATTACGGTGTATTTAGTAAAAGGTGACAATGCTCCATGCCATGGTTTGTATATAAATGGGTTTCATTTAAAATAAGGGACAGGTGTTCATTTTTTATTAACATAAGTATTCTTACTCATTGAATGTAACATCAAACATTTTTTGAAGATATTTTTTTTATTTATATTCCCATTCTCAGAAAGAAAATATCTAACACACCAACTATGCTAGAAAATCGAGGTGATGTAATTTGTTTAGGTCATAGCTAGGGGAATCAGCTTATTGTGTTGGATTTATGTATATGCACAGTTCCACTATTCCCTAGTTCAAATGTTCCAAGTACAATGTAACTGTATACTTTAACTCTAGTATAAATAGCGGCCAACGTTTCCCAAATGTCTGATTCAGTGATACCTCTAGTCGTATCCCTAGCTGAACCTTTTGTGGCAATACAGAGTAAGTAATTTACCTTAATAATGCATGTGAAATGGGTTTTTACAACCAAAATCAGTCATACCCTGACTATTCCACCCTAGAATATCCTGTTTTTAAACATTTCACGATTATGAGTCAAATCCGAATTCCGACGGAAATTAAAGACAAGGTGGATGACCGAGGGATTCTATTACAATTACTACCCCAATTTCGGGACGGATCTCCCGACCGGAAACGTCTGAACAAACATTCGGCGGCTACTGACGACAGAGGCACACGTAGGGGTACAAAAACTACGTACTATTAACCAAACTCACGATAGTTGTGATTGCGGTAGGGGCTGCGGTCGAACTGGTGTGGGAGGGAATTATTGTTGTATAGGAAAGTCTTGACCTATCCTATTGTCACAGTGAAGATAGATAGTGATGTTATTGATATTTTTTGCTATTTTCATAGCTCAGATTCTGTTGTAAATACAGCACTGTGGCCGAAGATGTAGCTAACAATGGCAGTATTTTGGTGGAGGTCGTTTTCTTAGATATGTTACTACTTTTGGGAGTATTTTGGAAAATATTTGAGGCTCTAAATTTTTAATAATTGATTTACAATTTCAATTTATCATTAAACCAATTAATAATCGTGTATAAAATTGAATACAAAAAGGAGGAGAGATTTAACCTCTTAGCCCTCCATATTCAGTAAAAAATTTGGAAGTTTATCTGTAATCACACTACTGTAATATTGATTGTTTTGGTGAAATTCTGCTCAATTAGTACTACCGATTAAACGTAAATTGCCACGTGGCATATCCACAAACACCATTTGTTTGGGTACCTGAGCAGGTATGGTGCTTATCTTAAAATCAAAAAGTCACCGGTTCGAACCTGAGAAATCTGGTACCTCTTTGATGGTTCGAAACTGGACCCAGCTGTTCCTGATTGTTGGGCTTTAAATTAATTATCCTGACTAATGAAACAGCTGATCTTAGCCACCATCAGATATTGTATAAATATCAGATATTGTAATAATTTAAAATAAATAAATACAATCAAAATAAACAATACAATAACACTACGACCATTTATTTTTTATATATTTTTTATTGTTTAATTAGCCAGGACCATTTATTAAAAGCCCAACGATCAAGGAAAGCTGGGTCCAGTATCGAAAAATTTATGTAATGATTAAGACTACCAGTATGAAATAAACCCAATGTTAGGACACTAACTAGGTAACAGTAAAGTAAAATAAAACCATATATATGAAGTATGACATAACCTTAACACAGCATAATAATCCAAAATGTACATGCTGATTCCAAACACCATAAGTTGCATCTCAAAACCCCATCAAACCCAGTACCAGGGTACTTTCACAATCTGTATTTCCACCATGATAAACCTCAGCTATATCTGATATGAATCAGGAATCTGGATCTATAACTATAAGAGCGCCAATATCGCAAGATCAGCTGTAAAATGGGATGGAGGTGTTAATGCGTCCCAGTTTCATTCGACATCGCCATATGTTACTTTTGTATTTTATGTTTGGTTGCTTGTAAAGCCCAATCGTACTTAAACTATTTTATCTTCTGGAGTTGAAATGTAATTATTTGTTGGACGTGAAAAACTATATTTACACTACAAGAAGCTGTTGCAATATACATTTTCATAACTTAAAGTGATTAGATAAAAGGAGGTGATCGATTTTCAATTGACTATTATTGGCTTACAGTCTAATATACTGTGCATTCTTTGTTCCAATACTTATTAAGTATTAATACTGAATGTTTGTATTGAGTAGTTCAAAGTATAATAAAAATCTATGATTTCATTCTAAATTTAAAATACAATGCCAGTGATCAAATCCGTAATAACATAACATACAATATTTTCAACAGTTAAAAATTAAAGTGGTCGGCTCTATTTATGTGTTGTTTCAACCAATTTTGGGTCAAAGTTTGGTAATTTTTATCATTGATTCGCGCTTTATACCTAAAAATTAATTTTTCTAACTTCATATTTTACTATTCAAATAATGTTTCAGCATAATGTTTTAGGCTGATTATAATACATATTATAATTTATATTGGCGTAGAACCAATCAAGAGTATCCAGAACCGATGAAGACAAAAATAAAAATCTTTCCTCATAGCTAGAATTAATAACCTCATTGAAGATAAATATTGAACTTTAGTTAAATGCCTACTTGGTCATCCATAAACTCAATTAAACAAATATCATGAACAGATATTTACATTTTACACCATTTCAAGAGAATAATTTTAAACATGCTTTGTTCAATCCATCTACATAATTAATTAAATAATGGTTTTCTCTGTAACAGCCCTTTTCCATCCGTCCTCCAATTTAAGGTGTCATTTTAAGATTATGATATAGCATCTACGAATAGTATCGAAAGCCGTTATCTCCTTAAGTGCTTCACACCCCTTGCGTTTCAATTATTTTCTAGATCTCACTTTCAAAGATTCAGTGTTGCTAACTAACTTTCTTTATAACGGTTTATGGATTATTTTAATCAGCTGATCCATCATTTTAATGTTTAACCATAGTTAAATTGTAAACAAAAGACAGACGAAACAGTTTATGAAAATGGATTTTTAGTTGGCTACTTTATTTATTTATTTATTACTTTTTTGATATTTGGAACCTGATTGAGGTAGGTATATCACTCTTCTGTCCTCATAGTGTAGATCTAGATCTTTGAAAAGTACAAGGGTAATGTATTATTATTTTTACATTACAACTAGCTGTTACCCACGGGCTTCACCCCGTTTGACTTCATAGGTATTAATAAAACTGTTGATTTGTTAAGTTAAGCTGAAATAAACAAAACAGAATACAGTAATACAAACATAAAATAACACCTTTGTAATAAGGTAATAAATTAAAAGAATAACAAACAAATAAGTAGGCCTACAGCTGAGGTATTTTTAACATTAGCTTGGAAAGTTCTCTTTGGAAAGCAATTACTTTAAAGTGCAATTTATGAAATAATAGATAGTTTTGCGCAAGGTTTCTTGTCATGACGAACATTTTAAGTACCATGGTTTATATGGTTGTGACTTATAGTTTTCTCAAAAGTTAATGGGTACTTTGGGCTTTATATATGGATTACGTTTTGAACACTTAAAATGCGCAACTTTCACATGACTCCCTCGTCATTTATAAAATAAATTGAATAACATCCACATTTTTACACCCGTAGTTTGTTCCAGACCCAATTCAAAAACGGCCCAACCCCGCCTTGTCACCCGATCTCACGAAACTCTTGCAAATCATCGAGCCTAGGAACACCTGTGGATATCGGTATCGCATCTATCACCCGACAAAAAACCGAAGCATTGTAGACCACAGATCGGAGATACAAACTACACGCTACGGGAGACGATGTGGATTTGTCATCTGTTGTGACATCGAGTGGTTTGTCGAAGACGAACGTCCAAGTTTATAGGCTGGGAACACGTGTAGCTTCACCCATGGGGTCTCCACTAGGGACTGCACAGAGTACAAGTTTGTGCAGTGAATGGTGTTAACAAGGGCATTGACAACTGTCAATATGAGTTGAACAGATTTATATGTATGTGTGGAATGTTTCAATAGCTCTTAATTTACAGGTAAACACGAAATGTTGATGTAAAAATGTATATCGAAACAAAAAGTAACAAAATTCTTTACTGTGAATGTATTGTAAGGATTATTTTAGGGTAAAAGTTTCAAAGTGAAATATTTTTCCTAAATGTTTAGGTGCTAGACATAATTGAGTATACACTTTCAATCGTACAGACAATCACGTATAAGTTGCTCATTTTGAACCTGTTTTACTAATTTCAAAAATATATTTTAAGACCCCAAAGAAAATGATTTGAGCTTACATCTTTATAAAAATCCAATGAATTGAATGCTATATTGTAGAAAGGTTAACGCTGTCCCTTAAAGAATATAAAAAAAATTGAGTACAAACAACTGTATTAAAAATTAATATTACTAAACAAAATATTAGTTAAAAATACTTTAGTTGGTGTTTTTGAAAGTATTTGCTCCGAAAACTCCTAAACATTTACGATATAAAAGACTAGGATGTATTTCTTGATAATTTGTCCTGAAGCACCAGATACCATAAAAAATACCCGACTCAAAAATAAGCAACTCGCATTTTTATGGCAAAAATATGTAATACATTTTACCGACACAGCATACCTGCATACTAAGCGAATTTACATTTTTGCCTGATTTATTTTCACTCATAAATTTCCTTTGAGTTGTAAGATTTATTCCTTGTTTTTTTTTCGAATAAATTTTGCTCCTACCAGGAAAGAAAATATGTTTTTTGTTTAATCTTTGTTAAGGAACCTAAAAATTGAATAGTAGGTTCTACAAGAGGGCAGTCTAAATAATATATTATATTTTAATTTAGAACTAAATACTATGGTAGTGTAATTAACATATAAAAAACCTCAACTAACTACCTAACGTTTATATTTAATCACGAGCATCATTTATAACTTAGAAATAGTTATGTAGTTAGCAATGTTTAGCAATGTTCCGTGAGTGATATCACAACACTATTCGTGTTAACCACTCGTAAAGCACTTCCCTGAGTAACTCAATACTTGCCTCGATATAATTTATGATTGTGAGTCATTTAAATGACTTCACCGGCTCTTTCATTAAACACGTCGCCATGACGACTGACTGTAAACATCCTGAGAGAATTCTTGAGAAAAGGATGTAAATTGACGGTAAAGATTTACAATGATACAATATTAATTGATGATGAAAATTTAAACTAAAATGAGTAGTTGACGTAGAGCGTTTTCGATCTAGTTGAACGATTGGACTGCAATAATAGTAATGGCAATTCCTTAGTGTATTATTTATTTGAACACCCTTGTACTTGTCACATCAAGTGGAATTTGATGATAAATATAACTTGACCTACAATAAAAACCAAACCATTCAATAATCAGTCAGTAGTGTATGCTAGCAAATTCATTTTATTTTTTCAATGGTGTAGGTTATGTTTTACTCATAAAAGGATATGCAGTGTAAAACATAATCTTGTAAGATAATTCTCTGTCATTACTTGTCATATTCTAAAAACCAATGGATACTGAACCAGAACTCGGGTTGTTGAAGTATTTTTACTACGCCAAAACGTTATATGGTTTAACGTCATTGTGCATGAAAACCCTGAGGAGAAGTCTTTTCAAATTGGTTTACATCGGATCGTTACTAATGGTCTTTGGGATTGAGATCTTGATGTATTTGTACGATTATCAGAAATCACTTCCTTATCAAGGCGCCATCTTCACGATTTTTATCCAGGTAATAACATATTCATTTGTCATCAACAGTTTCACCACCGCTGCTCTCAATCCAAAGACTCTAATAACCTCCTGGCTTGGTGTACAAGCAGCTGAAAAATCGCTAGAAATCGAGAAATTCGCGACATCTTCGAAATATGCCTTCACCATCCTTCAAGTTGTCATGATCGCAACAATTGTCTTTGGCCAGGCTGTAAACATGTGTGCGGTATTTTCTCAACGGCAAATACTAGCCCACCTTGGTTTTATCACTTGGCCCCTGATGTATGGCGCTACTATCATACAGACTTCAGAAATAGTGATGTTCGTTGTAAAACTGACAATTGTGCAGAAAGACATTACCTCTGCATTGTCACAGCTGTCTCATCAACGTCACAAGATGATCAATGTTTTGATCAAAGCACAACAGGCTCTGTACCATTCACAAGTTGAGTTCCAAACTTGCTTCTCGCTCTGTCTCATATATATTAGACTCACTGTGGAATACTCGATACCCCAATTTGTCTTAACAGCCAGAATATCCTATGTAGCCAGTGTGGCTGGAAATATGATCATTGCGCCGATCATGTTTGTAGCAGTGTTCGCAGTTCACGAGTTTCTGCAATCAGCCAAGGAAGATCACAACTTTGTGTTAGTGAAGAGCCTTTACAAGCCCGACATGCTGCAACACCGAAGATCAACCAAACATCAACTGTTGGCCAACATACATCGGTCTGCTCCGTTCTCCTGCAGATTGTTCGATGTCCGCCTTCGAGTCATGTCTGACATTGTAAACAATGCTTTGTTGATCATTACTACATTGTTAGGATATTAAAACTGTTGATGACTCATGTTGTGTACCAAGTATTTCTCCTGATTTAAAACCATCAGTAGTGTGTTGAGCTATTGAAAGTTCTTTACAAATACCGTAAGTTTTCGGCGGTGTTCTAGGATTGGATTTTAGAGCGTGTCAACGAGTTTTTGCAGTTTTTTTACGTCAGTAAAATATCCATGGAAGGATGTTGAAATTTTTAAAAGAAAATCCTTAATTCTGTACGATTAGTGTCATCACTGGCCCTATTATGAAAAAAATCAAGTGCTTTTGACATTTAATTGTTAGCTGTCTGAGATCGTGTGTAATGTTTGCTGTACCAAATAAAGAAACGGGTAAATTAGTTTCCTTTTTTGATCGCAATTTAAGTTATAAGCACCCATTGTTTTGTGCATTTTCTTCCATCAGTAATAAAAATGAAAGGATGGATGTTTTATGTTCGTTCACTCTAAATGCTATTACCTTCTTGAATTCTACCATCACTTCAAATACATAGAAAGAGCCATCTGATAAAGGTTTGTTCATGGTAAACAATTTAAGTGGATGATAGTGCTAATTATTTTAAGTTATTTGCTGTTCTCAGGTTCTTAATTAGATGCATCGTACCGGTAATTAAGTTTCAAGTACATGCAGACAATAGCATCTCAGAAAACACACGCCTCAATCAAAACATCTAAATAAACACAGACCTAAACCAATTAGTGCTGGTTTCCCTCCAACATAGACAATCATTTTACCACAACTTAAAAAAATAACATCACCACATCCGCTCCTGAATGAAAATCAACTCAGACCGACATCAATTAAAGGTAATCGTAGTAGGAAAATCGACGGCCCGCGGCGGATTTGGATTGCATTTGTGGAAGGTAAACATTGTGCGTGTGGTCCTGGCTCATTAGGCCTATATCACGACCCCATTATTGCATCTGCTACCCTACTATTGCTCCAGTTCATTGTTAGATGGCGCGTGCCCCAGCTCATCCAGTTCTTGTTATTGAGTCCGTCACGTTTTGACCGGCTGCAGTTGGACAATCGGCCCATTTAGACCACAATGCTCGGTGGTCTGTTGCTAAACACTTGATTGTACGTTTGCCTAATTTGTCGACTGCCTTGTGGGTCCAGATGTTTTCGAATCTCTAGTTATGTTGGTAATGTTGGTGCTTTTGGACAGTTTTTTAGGTTAAAGTATGTGGGGTTTTCTCTCTGAATATTGATATGTTGTTATTTTTCACGCCATTATTAATTTGTTTTTGTGAACGGCCAATGCTGTGGTCTTGATATGTAACGACAGTCTTTTCTTAAACACCATCGTTAATTGCTAGTCCCATAGCAAAATAGCATCTGAATCGAAAATTAGCTCTGCTTGGGATTGAACCAGCGAACCACCAGATTTGTCTTTAGCCATTTTGCTACTCATACATCAATTTTGACTCTTTTAGAGTTAATGTTATGTTGTTTCCACTATGAAAAAGTACATAATTGCTCATGAAATGTTATATTTTTGTCCATACATTTTGTACGTTACTTAAGTGTGTTAATGACTAAGAAGTGTATATTATTATGCTGTTAAATGTTCTGCTACAAAAAAAAAACAAAATTTAAACTCTTCCAAACCCCTCTTCATTAAAACACACCAATAACTTCCCAGGAATGGCTTGCAAAAGGTCAACATTATTGTATAAAAAATCTAGTATTTGTACTGTAGTTTCAAAATACGTTTCGTAACATTTCCACAATATGTAGTAGGTTTACCCTTACTAATGTGGATAAACTACACTGTTAACCAATCAACTGTTGTTAAAAATCTTTAATTTTAGATTCATTGTGATGTTGAAAGTAAATAAGAAACATCAAATTGGGATTTTGAGGTCAATATTCTTTTCTAAAAGGCATTTACTTAATATATATTTTCAACCCACTCTCAAACGATTCCATCAATCATACAGAACACCCCCATCGCCCTTTGCAGTGATAGTTCCATTTTTTCCCTAGCATCAAAACTATAATCATGTCAGGAGTGGCTATAAAGTGGACGAGGGTAGGCGGGCTTTTGGCTTTTGTGATCTTCACTGGGACATATTTCAGGTCGGGTATCATAGCGGATTTAATGGATCCACCTGCTCGGCCTCTGGATCAAAGTCAAACTCTGTGAGAACTGTAACACGACCTGGGCAAAAACTGCCCTGAGGAATGCACCCTCTTCCCTTGGAACTACCCTTTGTCACGGGATCATCGGTGATCAGAGGGTGACTCTTGAATTGTAATCTGATTTATAGAACTTATCGAGACAGAAAGCTTATAGAGATTATTGATAGTGTGTTTATAGTTGAGTTTCTTCCATTAACTGTTTTGCAATGTGGTAAAAACGCTGAGCTGGAGTAGGAGAAAAATTGGGTACGTAATTGTGTTATTGCTCGCTTAAATGTTAATCCAAACCAAATGGGAAGATGGTTGACATTTAATTTTAAGCAGATTAAATAACACACTTTTTTAAGTACTGTGGGTGAAAAATATGATATTATAAGTATAGTTTTTTGTTAATTATAATTGATAATATTTAATTTTAGTTTTTGTAGTCAATAAATAGTTTCTTAAAACGACCAACTAAGAGATTACCTACCCGATTTGGGGGTTCTGCCAGTTAATAGTAATGTTCATGCATAGCTATATATAAAGTATAATGGATTAAGTTTTCACAAACGAGAGTTAATCCAGTGTATTATAACAAAATTCAATCACCACACAAAATAAACTGTAAACGGTAACGCAATCCTTAAAAATTGGACAGCTTTACTTTTATCCAAAAAATGCTAAGCATGTCTGCATTTTTTACTTACATGTACCCTTTGAAAACAAGATATCCGCCGTTTGTCAAAATCAATTTCGATCGTCACGGAAGAGGAAATTAACAAATTTACCCAGAGACAGGAAGTGGCTTAACCGGTGTGATTGGTCTAAGCCCCCTGTAATCGGGGACCCGGCTACCGGGGTCCGGGCAGCCCTCCAGGATACAGCTGATTAGGAATTGATTCCCGACTAGAAGACTAGGGACCACCTACAGGTACTGCGTGATCACCAGGGTTCACTGGGTGGTGGAGACAATGTCACGAAATCCGTAGAAGAGGTAGCTTAATATAGCATGATTTATAACACGCTATAACACAGATTGAATAATGAAGAAAAAGTGAAATGGAAAAAAGTATAATTTTTGTTCTTAGAACTACATACAACAGGACATGCAGACAGTCTGTAGATGAAGCAATACCTGGTCGTCACATTGAAAAGGTAAACTGTAACGTTTTCTGTAACGATTAAGAAAAGAAAACAATACATATTTTCATACAATCACAACATTTTGACACAAAGAATATAGGTATTTTTAAACAACAGTGGACCAATCTAGGTGTCGAATGAGGAGACTTAAACAGTAAAATACATGCATGCTCCTGCTTCAAAATGTTGTTAATAAATTAACTATCATTTCAAGTTTTTGCAAATTGTGGACTTTACTGAGAAAAGTATTTTAAAGTTAAAATTTAACTGTTAGTTTGTTAAAAATTAAACTCACTCTGTATTTATATTCAGTTTGAAATACGTTAAAAGTAAGCCACTCTCCTATTGAAGTAATGATTCCATTATAGACTTGACAGAGACGTCGAAAACAGCATTTCTGTGTGAGACTTAGCGAATCATAAAAATATCAATTGAAAAAAATAAATTCTGGGAACCTACATGATACTTTATGGCACGAATAAATCTTTCCAATCAAAATCAGTAAAGTGAGATCAGCTGGTGACAGCGAGATATCAGCTGATTGGACGCCGTAAATGGCACGATCAGCTGATCTTCACAATCACCTGGCTTAATTACCTGTTACCATTTACCGTTATGGTTTCGATCACAACAATCGAATGGTCGACAGGCTGTCGGGGTGCTGTTGAAAGGAAAAGGGAATGTGTCATAGCCACTAAAGAATGTTGTATAACTCACTAACTAAATTGTATAAGCTGTTGGGAACTATGCTTAATAAATGGTGGTCTTATGTATAAAAATAATGGTTTTAAACTTTGTACTTGTACACTATAGATTTACTATTACTTTACTACAATTTCAGCTCGTGAAGTTATAGTTCCAGTTACATTGAATTTTGGTAACTTTGACAATGTGTAGTGTTGAGTTACTATAAAATTGAATCTTTTTGATCCGAAAATTACACGAATGACAATTAATTAACAATGACATTTTACATTTGTCCGTATTTTTATTTAATTCTAATCAATGGCAATACCGTAAAATTAATTCTTAATGTGATAGCAGTGAATGATTGTAGAGAAAAGACTGATATTTGGCATTGGAATTTAAAGAAGTTATTCAAAGAATATAAAGTAAATGATTCAGATATAAAAGGGTAAAATAAGAAAGGATAAAGAGAAATAGTTCAAACACCAGAGGGGTAGTTTTTACAAATGGAAACGTTGATATTAAAAGAAATGAGATTGAGTTATGAGAGAAATGATAGTTTAAACAAAACACAGTAGAACTACGTTATCAAAGTTGACTTCTTATCGAGGTTTGCTATAACATGTGATTAGGGGTAAAAAAATTGAAAATATTTCGAAAATGACACTTGTTATCAAGGGTGACTTGATAACAAGGTTCCAGTGTAATAAAACGGTACTGTTCAGCAAACAGTGATTTCTAAAGGCGAAGAAAGTAGATTAAACATTACAATAGAACTTAAACATAAATTAAAACTTTTAGAATTCAACAACAATTCACGTCGAACACAACCACTTTTTCCTTAAAACCAATTTACTTTCACAAAACCTTTCTCAGATCATTAACTGAACAAAATCTCATCACTTGATATTTCAAATAACTTACACACATAATAGTTTTGCCACCTGGATTTACAGATCATCTAAGTGAAATGTTACAACGGTTACAAGGAGAGAACAAGAATTGTCTGGAAATAACAGAGTGATAAACAGAACGTGAGTGTGACCGGCGAAATGTCATTTTCATTCGGAGCTTTAAACAGCTAGGATTGGCGTCGTAAAATGAAGAGTCCCACAGTCACACCTGTTACTTTCACTGGCTACGTCAGAACAAGGGAAGATGCTGAGAGAGTGCTGGAGTTTATGTCTACTGCGAACACGGGTATCAATATTTATTTGCGAGAGAGGTATAAAAAAAAAATTCCTATGTTAACTAATTCGTAATTGTTTGATTTTGTAAAAGTTGGATTTGTTGGTCTGGTCAAATACTCGAAGAATTGCTGTGTAGATCAGGTGACACATATGAAGACGATTTAAAAAATTTAAAGAATTTAGTAATAATACTTGTTTTTGTCAAAATTTATATTAGTAGGTGGTAGTTTTCATCCAAAGTATTTCAAATTGTATGACGTCCTATTCCCAAACGGAAACGTACCATAGTTATTCTGATTCTAAACTCACAATTCTACTTATTCTTTGAAAATAAATAAGCAACTAAAAATTGTTACTGGTATGTGGGCTTTCAGCGCTATTATATGTATTCAAAGATGGTTTAACAGATTTTGTAGAATTCATATGTCGATGTATAACTTTTAGCTACTGTATTTTGTTTATATACATCTATCTTAGACTAAGCGACACACAATAATATAACTGAATACTGCAAATTCTAGTTTTTCACGCCTTACACTCATACACAAGAATGTTTCCCCCAAATTAAGTCATAATACCGAACATAAATTAAAATATATATTGCTTAAAGCGTTTCGGAATTTAACGATAAACATGTATCCAAACCCGACAATTAAATAATAAACACTGATATTTTGTACTATGTTTAATGCACATGTTCAAAAACAATCTAATTACTAAGACACAAACCCAATTGTTATGTGACCCGTGTTGTATAAAATGCATACGATGTATTTGGGAGACAAAAACATTTTTTTTTAAGTCTCAGCATTTTGGATAGCCCAATAACTCACAAATTTGGATAGATAAAGCACAAAAATATTTTTTCACTAAGTCTTTGCAATTACACACTTAACAATCTCAAGTCACACACATTCCAAGCCATAACCTTTATGCGTTTTCCATCTAATTGTTGCATATTTATGCGTTAACGGTAAGCAGCGCACAGTACTCGCCGCGCATACAATACTACAGTGCGCAAGTCACTTGTAACGCTTAGCATACAAGCAATGTGCCACCTGCAAGTGCTACATGTACACAGGCAAGTGTTTTGAATTAGTAACTGCGGGGGAAATTCACTATTGAAGGTCAATCTACTTGATTCAATGGCCAAAAGAGGATTGCAACTGCTTAGAATAAAAAACCATCTTGTTTGAGTTAAAATGGATATCGAAGATGGTCAGATCCTAAGCGGATTTTTCACTTGAGGTTTCTTTAATGTTCCAACAGTTGTGTGTTGCTTTAGACAAAGATCTGTTTGTTTGGTAAACTTAAACGTTATATTTTAAATGTTCTATGTTATCTTTGTTTTAGAGTACTTAACAGTATTTCCCAGAAACATGTTCATTGTCAAGATAAAATTATTCCTTTATAGTTTGAATGTTATATTTAAATGGCAAATAAAACTGTTTGTTCTACTATTATAAAAGTGGGTTCGTGGGCTATCTCGCAATAGGCGAATCACCTATTGATTCGCCTATTGGGTCTGATGATGATTGGAGTGTCCAATCGAAATCGATCACCACTTACCATCTTTTGTATAATTACCGTCTTGTGAGTAACAGTATAAGCGTAAATATATGTTTTAAGTGTTATAAGACGTATCTTTATTTACTTTCCGTAAATTTAATAACACGTACAATGCTGATCAAGAAGTTATTTATTCATTTTAACACACTTTTTGCAGAAACAATTATAAATGGTTTGTTCATCCATGATTTGAAGATTTGTTACGGATGCAAATACACTATAACTAACCAAATCTGAACTAAAATCAATTTCAAACATGGAACGAATAAAAAAATACGAGAATATTTCTTAATGTTGTAATAGGGTTAATTGACTAAAAATTTAATTTATCAAATTTCGTTTTGCCAAGTCTGTGGATTCACGTTCTTCGGCCTCAAGGCAGCGACTTCGTGGGTTCCTTCCAGTAGTCTGTACCGGCTTACCCATTGCTTTGCAGGCCTCTGTGGCCCTTGTGGGCAGGCAAATGCAAGGTAAAATGCCACAAACCTTTTCTCAAAGAAGGAAAGGTTAAGATTACACTATGGAATAAGAATAATTCGATTTTGTTGGGATGTATGGACAGAAATAATATTTTAAACATTTCAACATTGATGTTAAATATTTTCAATCCATCCATTTGAGGACATACTGAAATAAACGTTTTGTTTCTTTCAAGTCACTCATAATGCGTATTTTTAGTGTTTACATCTCATGAACACCGTGTAAACTAAAATATCCAGCACTCTGGCCGTTTTCCCATCATGGTTAACGCTTTCTACATAGTCGATAATCCAGAGGTCAATAAATCGTTATTTATTGTTGCAAAATTATACTCTTTGATCTCGTGAACTGGCTAATGGGGCCATAATTAGCGATGAGTATGTAGGATGTATGGAGAGAATAGGAGTGGCAGACTCGATGCTTGGGGCGCCGGTATAGGGTGCCTTTCTCTAGATCTAGGATCCTCCAAGATACATTAGTGGAAGAAACGAAGTTTATGCTTAGAAAAATTAAAATCTTACTACTTTTACATAAGTTTTTTTTTCTATATGACTTTCCTTTAACTTAAGATACGAGTCTGGTTGCCATCACAGCTGGGCAAACGTAACTTCGTGTAATTGAAAAGGGTGCGTTGATGGGCTCTTGATCGGTAAAATATGAACTGCCTATAAAACTCTCAGGACATTTCCAATTCCCGAAGTGTCTTTCAGGAGTTATTTGGACATTTAGCCTAGTCCTAAGCTTATAACCATCATAAGGCATACATAACTTGCACTTATCCTCTGTAGGCCTAAAGCCTAAAGCTAACTATGTGTTATCTAGCTATATAGCCAAACAGTAAAGAACGAATCATGAAATCAACCCTAACATAATAGAAACAAAATTTTTTCGACACTAGCGACCAGTGTCACCGGACATGAACTAGACACGAAAAAAGAGCTTCAAAAATTAACAATGGGATGAGAAGTCTACTTGTGTTGGTTAGTATATGATAGTATTCAGTATGTACAAAAGTATTCAATGTTGAACACGTACTGAATACTTGATGCCAACTATACAGTATCATGCAGCATGCCATCAAGTATTCAGTACGTGCTCAACACTGAATACTTGATGCCAACTATACAGTATCATGCAGCATGCCATCAAGTATTCAGTACGTGCTCAACACTGAATGTTCAGTTTGCATTCAAGTATACAGTAGTGTTCATCATGTACTCAAATATTCATTTTGCACTCACTGTATTCAGTATTATTCAGCCTGTACCCAAGTATTCAGTATTATCCATTCTGCACTCATTGTATTCAGTTTTATTAATTCTGCACTCATTGTATTCAGTTTTATTCATTCTGCACTCATTGTATTCAGTCTTAGTCATTCTGTACTCATTGTATTCAGTATTATTCATTCTGCACTCATTGTATTCAGTATTAATCATTCTGCACTCATCGTATTCAGTATTATTCATTCTGCACTCATTGTATTCAGTAATATTCATTCTGCACTCATCGTATTCAGTATTATTCATCTTGTACTCAAGTATTCAGTATTATTCATTCTGCACTCAAGCATTCAGTATTATTCATCCTGCACTCATTGTATTCAGTATTATTCAGCCTGTACTCAAGTATTCAGTATTATTCATTCTGCACTCAAGCATTCAGTATTATTCATCCTGCACTCATTGTATTCAGTATTATTCAGCCTGTACTCACGCAGTTCGTTCACACACGCGGTTGTGGTTGCCGAGGGGGCGTTTCAATTGAAAGCTGCCGGAGTTTAGATCCAATAATTTCCCTTTGATTGAAGAACAGATTACTAATTCGATTCGTGGTGAGGGTCAGTACAAATTATCGATTGAAAGCGAAAATATAAATTAGTTTTGTTGTTATTGGATGGGCTTCATGTCTACTTCCTGCATCCCATTTCCTTTATGTGGTCGATTTGCAACTTTGTAGTTAGGAATTCTTGATGTTTTGATATTTTGTATTACAGTGGTTACAAATTTAAACTTTAAATTTTCTTTAGCTATTTTGATACTTATCTGTTTTTTTGTCATTATTTGTACTCCAGACACACAGCAACGGATTAATAATATAATTGTAGGATTATTTTTCTGTCAGTAAATATAAGGTCATGACTATTTTGAAGTTAGAAAAGATTAAAGATCTTCATTTGTAAGCTTTATTAATAGAGATTTGGATAAATTAATTGATTACCTACTTTTAAAATGAATTACTATAAATTTTACTTATTACGTCAACGCACTGTTTACAAAAGATTATGAATTTATGCGTGTAACGATAATACGAAACATTTTAACTGTACATTATTCTGGGTAAGCCATACCGAATTATAATTAGAAATGTACCATGATTTTATGTGCTCATAGTAGGAATTATCATCGTTGGTGGCTGGGTGCCATGGTTGTTGTAGCTATGTACTTAGTTGCTAATAGAATAAGTGAGACGAAACGCTCTTATATGCACCTGTAGTCTACTTGAAAACACCATTGAGAGCGAGCGGGTAGGAAGGTTATTATTTATTTTGATTTTAGACCATATGACTGGTAAATTTAAACCACACGGTCCATAATGAACAATTAAGTTAACTAAGTCGAATATCTTTTCATTTTTTCCTCTACTATTCTTTTGTCATTATAAAATTCCACAGAGTTTCTTCTAAAAATCTCATTTCAATCCATATGCAACTAACCTAATCATAAAGTCACAGAATTTATAAAGGATAAAATTCGAAATTATACAAAAGGAACTTTAAAAAAGTAAATTACACATTAATGCTTGAAATTGCAAGAAGAAGTTTCTAACTCTTCGATCATCGAGAAATGCAAAAGCAAAGATTAAAGAGTATGTCTACGCTTTAATTAATGGCAAAAGTAGTACGTTGCGCTTTCAATCTAACTCAAAGTATATTCACTGCGGTCAATTAACCATGGTTACACAACTACTACCAGTCTCCAAGTAATCATTCGGTTAATATATCGCGATATTAACCGAGTTGAAAGTGCCAGTTCACAAGTCGGGTACCACCAACGACGCTGGACCAATAAAGGTCAAAATTAGCCGATTGGATTTGGGCTGTGATTGAATTTAAATGGCCCATCTTCATCGTAATAGAGGCCAATTATAATAAATAACAATTACTCTTCGATTCCGTCCTTCGAATTACTCGGGTACTCCGAATCGCTTGAGTGGGACGAATCGAATTTTGAGAGAAATGGGTTTTGGGTTTTCCGGTGGGTAAAGTGGACTTGTAGGATTTGTTGACTTGAAAACTGATTGTGTTTGTCGTCCATTTTATGACAAAAGATCTGGTTTTTTTATTTAGTCCAAATGTAGTTTTTACTACACTCTATAGTATTTTCCAAAATATACTAAAAAGCCAGGAGCCAGTTGTATAACAACAATTGTACATACTAGTCTTCTTCAGCCTATTGTTTTGATGGAGAAACAATAACATCACAATTCTTCGTAAATAATTTTAAGTTGTTTAAGATTAGTCATACACACTGCATCTCAACGTACAATTTTGTATGTGATAATTGACGCTATTAGCATTGAAACAATGTAAGCTTATCAACAGCTGTAAAAAAACAGAGGCGTTAACTGTAACTGACCATCTTTCCCCCTAAGCTGATTCATAAGTATGATTAATCTGTATGTTTAATATATGAATTTGAATAACAAATCATCTAGTGTTTCACCATACAATATATTCATTAGTAACAGTATCGGTCCCAGTGTGTATCCTTGTGGCGACCATCACGTTACAGTCTAATCAGCTGGTAAATGCCAAGGTGAGGCCGGAAAGGATCATAGGAGTCCCGGATACCTTGCAGGATGCTCGCGATCCGACTCTCACAGTATTTATAGACGTAAACAGGTATAGTGGACCGTACGACGGACGTACGACGGCCTTGCTACGGTAATTAGCCGTCCGTCCTTCTCACGGGTCAATCTTATGTGAGTCAACTGCATGAATTTGCATCGTAAATGGGTTTTGTTTCGATAGTAAGAGTTGCTAGATTAATTTTAATAAATTGACACTTCCTTGTGAACCTTGTATTGAACATTTGTTGGTGCATAAAGGAGATATCGTTAACTGATCCACATGGGACTATTTGGTTAAAAGTTGAAATACGTCTGGAGGATTTTAATCTAATCTAGACCAAGCGTTGTAGTACATGAGGACGAGAAGTTGGTGTTGTACATTGTCCTAGTAACCATGACATTTTTGTGTACCACCTTCACATCCTAGGACTCTTTTTCTAGTCGGAACTGTTTTACACATTACTTCAGGCTAGTCCTAGTGGAT
The DNA here is from genome assembly GCF_028750875.1 of Macrosteles quadrilineatus. NCBI lineage: Eukaryota > Metazoa > Arthropoda > Insecta > Hemiptera > Cicadellidae > Macrosteles > Macrosteles quadrilineatus. The sequence continues at coordinate 62,764,820 of NW_026542602.1, forward strand.
TGCGGCATTATCACATGGATAAAATCCATTGGTGATTGGCGGGATTTGAACCCAGGACCCCGGGCACCGAAGCCCAGTGCTCTATCACTAGACCAGCTCGCATCTCCATGACTAGTGCTTGGCAGGCTGAAGAGGATATGGTCATAGAAGCGCCTCAGTCCAGTGGGGTTTTGGCTCTCTAAACTGAATTGTCATGAAAGTAACTAACACCACTTAAGTGTTTCATTGAATCTTTTCACTGAACCTTATTTCTCTATGGCTGGAGTTTGTTTTAATACTCAATACAATTACCGGAATCCAGACTACTCCGTCTTGGACGGCCAAGGCGATGCGACCTGGCGGTGAATGGATCCAAAAAACTCCATTCCAAATGAAAGTAAAAAGACGAGTTCATGACCGATTCAATTTCGGACGATCGACAATAAAGAACAGAACGTGCCGGCTCCCGACGGCGGCCAAATTGAAAACAAATGCAGTCGCCACAGCAGAACACACAGACGAAATTGAATTTCATTTTTCGGATCAACGGAGAGGCCGCGGTGCGTGGATATGTAGAGAACTAATCTAATTTGAGACGGAGAAGCCCACAAATTATTGACCACTTCACCGTAATTTCGTACAAATCCAATCAAAGTGCTGCTCTTCCCAAACCGCACGCCGGGGGAAGGGGAACAAAGGGCAATTTTTCGTAAACAAAGAGAACTGATTCGGTTTCCCTAATGTCGGTTAGTATTGGTCGAGGTACAAAATGAAATCCAGACACGCATCGGATTTGATTAAGCTCCCGAAACCGCAGCTCGGGGGTGTATGTAGTGGAGTCAATTATTACCGGCTTCTGTACAGCGCCTGCGCCACCTAGACGTCTAATCGACGATCCTGCGCTGCTACTCCCATTACGCCTTCTTTTTCTTGTTCTTCGAGTTCTCGCTGGAAATGGAATATTAGTTCGCTCTTATTACACTTTCCTGTGGGAATTCGTTCTTTCCCCTGGACACGTAGGAGCGGCACGTCTTGTTGGAATTGTTTCACAATATTAGTCTGCTCCTGTAATTCACGGTAACATTGTGGGAAACGTGTCTAGACTTGTGTCATCGTTGTTACTGGGCCTTCATCGAATTTTGGTGTGTATCGTAAAAACGTTATAGTACTTGGAAAATAAACTACCAAGAGACTAAAAGTATATGCAACATTTAAATTTAATCTGGCTGCTGTTGAGACAAGAGTTCTTAGTGGAACCAGTAGTACTTTTGTCAAAATTCTAAGCCGGATATTTCACAATTCCATAACTTTAATAATGTTCACTCTACGATCCCACAATGAGTTTTACACTTGACCATCATGATTGCAGTACAAAATACTTAATTCTCCAAATTTTTCCCACACACTTACCACCCTCGTTTCCCAGTCTACGCAGCCTGACCCGTGATCGCCCACGCTCTCTTCACGGCTCTACATTACACCGTACGAGGGACCATTACCTATATCCACCAACCATCTGCGGCACGACGCTTACAGATAGCAGACGTGCAAATTGATTAGGAGCATGTCATTGACCAGTCGTGCAGGAGAGTAATGCTAGGTGTCTGCGGTGATCGCTGGAATGGTAACACTCTATCAGATCTCGCAGTCTCAGACTGATTTACTTCCGCGATCTCAACTCCTCACTTGCAGCAATCAAGGCCTTTGTTGTGCTGATAACGGCCAATCCTGGCCCAAGTGGCCTGTGATTGCACGTTGTGAGGATGGGAAACGTAAAAACGTGTCGGGAATGAATCTGATTTCTGGTGCGAAATGATTCGGAATTCGACCGGGAGAAACGAGTCTGGTGTTGCTAGAGGATTGGGTTTGTGTAACGTTGGTGTTCACAGGAAAAGTTCTTTTGCTGTTTACAATGTACTGTAATGCATTTCATTTCGGAATTCGGGGTTCTATGTTGTTTATACCTTCAGTTTGTTAAGTTCTTCACACCCCTCTTCATCGGTAAGGTTAATTTACGATACTTCTGGAGGTAACCTGATCTGCAGGCTTTGGATAAATTGATACAGATCTTTCGTAATAGATTATCCTAGTCCTTACTTGTAGGCTGTGAAGCACAGACAACGAAATTAGTAAATTGTGTGTGATTTAAGGCCTTAAAAAACTATAGTTAATTTATTGTTTTGGATTATTCTCACTCGGTTTATGGATCAATTACGACTACTTAGGGTTTAGTACAGTCATAATTTATTTAAAACATGTATGGATAAATAATTTTGCAATTACTTTTAATTGCAAAATTATTTATCCATACATGTTTTAAATAAATTATGACTGTACTAAACCCTAAGTAGTCGTAATTGATCCATAAACGTGTATGTCTTTACACGTTTAACATACAACCGGTTTCTGGGGAATGTTTGAAGACGATATTTGATGTCTAAGTTCATGTCATTTGGTTTGATAGGTTGTAGAATGAATACCAAACACGAATGGTCGTTGTAACAGATTCTTGGACTGTTAAGACCATTTAATTGGCTGACGTTTCCGATTCAGGATTTACTGGCTGAACTAATAATTTCACTACAGTCATCGGGTACACTTACTACAGGATAATGCCTGATATATTGCGTGTATCCTGGCCTCTTGTGCAGATGGTGATTTTCACTGTCACCAGATCAGCACACAGACCCAGTCTCTGTAGTGTAGGGCAACTGAGAAAACACATACACATGAATTGTTCTCTAACTACAACGAACCAGAGTAAAGAATGTCCTAACATACAGTACGAGTATTAATAGTAAATTCTTTAGCAACCAAGTGTCCAACAATTATACCAAACCATATTTACCCACGTATTACGTGCGTAATGAGTCAAGTACGTATGAAATCAGCTGTGAATAAGTCATTAGGTGATGATACGAACATCATCATCGCCGCTGTCAACTGTCTCTCGGCAAATAAAATTATAGTTCCCACGTATGATTGATGGCTGCTGGAATTATGTCGCGAGACAGAAACAAAATGAGACCACGTCATCTATCTCTGTAGCCGCCAAATATCAGGCAATTAAAGTCACTAACCTCTTAACTTTGGTCTGTTTCAGTGTGATTAATGCTGGCTGATGGGCCTACTAGACATCTGGGCTTGATTGGAACGAGGCTTGGTAATGGCTTTATACCAGTGAGTGTGCTACACATGGGCTAACATGGGTGTTGAGGTTGAAAATACTTTTGTAAAAGCATTGACCATTCTATGAACGTTCTAGATAGAACATGATGCAGAAGAACTATTAGCAGTTTATTTTATAACGATAAAGTCACGAGACAAGCCCTGGAATAGAGTCCAAAAGGAAACAGAAGAAGAGGGAAATCAAGAATCAAGTGGAGGACTATAGAGAGGGAGTTAGAGATTCAAGGTATCATGGGCTAGGGCAAAGTAGCTGGCCAACCAAAGGGACCGCTGGAGAGTGTTCGTCAAGGCCCTATGTTCCCCCTAGAATTGCAAGAAAATAATTAAAGACAATTCCATTTCATAGTATGTGGACTTGAACCAAGGCTTGAACCCCATCCACATTTTCAAGCAACTCCTAAAACCTTCACTTCAATTATTGTGGTTTAAGGAAGGACATTTAGGGTTTTATTTTGTGTCCATCCTCCCACCCTTGTACATTTTACAGCTTCCACCATACACACTACCCCATCAGTCATCATTATTTTATAAAAAAAAAAAACAAAGACCAACTACACTACCTTGTTCTTTGGTTGCTAGAGCCTTCCAGTTAGGTTCTTGCAAATTCTGTACATCGTGAAAATTGAATAACGATACGTTCATCAAATATCTCACATTCCATAGTGCTGTGGTAGACTACAGCTATCAAACATTCAACAGAGTCTGCAGACCGGCCCCACATACAGCCGTCAGTGGCTGTTTTGCGTGCCAACGCGCAAATCCGTACATAATCCGAATGTTTTGGAGCGCACGATCTCCCGTCCCAACATTACTGTAGATAGCGACTGTGCTAATCGTGCCTCTTCCAGACCGGTCAACGAACATTACAGATAGCGATGGTGCCCTTCGTGCTTCTTCGGTGAGAGGACCTTGCAGATCAGGACCGATGACCAGCATTCACTGCAGATATTGATAGTGCTAGGACTTGTAATTGTATCAGTCTTTTTCCAAAGGGGTATTTCAGCCTCCAAGCCATACTACATGAAGAAAGGCTAGTGATTTCGTCCAAAAGGCATTTGTCAGAACCTAGAGATTTGGTTTTGACATACTGACGGCACAGAAAGCTAATGCAACCTGCATAACCTATGAGAAAATAGCAAACTAGCTAGCTACTGCAGTCAGTTAGTCAGTGAAACATTTAACGTCGAAAGTGTAAAGAGATTCATTCACTTGTGTATTTACCGTTCAGGTTGTTTTTACAAAGCACATTTACCTATAAAGTAAAACTGAATTATCTATTCGTCCACTCAAATAAACTGTGTATCAACTGTAAAACTGTACTGTGGAGCTAATTGTAAATAGCCTCGTTACTGAATTATGTTCTTCAATGGTAAGTTCTTCAACCATTCTACAGCCATCCAACGAACAACAGACTGACCAGAATTTGGATTGCCGCAACCATCTGAAAATCAGTAAGGATTTTCTCTAGTTCAACGACATTGTCATGCATGAAGACCAAGATGCTGTCAACATTGACCATGAACACCTACCTTCTATACTTTGTATAATAGAACCTGTCTCCTGACCTATCGTCTATCTGGGGTCTGGAAAATTGTTTAAGGCACGTTCTAGTCACAGGTAGATGAAGGGTCAATTTGTCCATGAAAGTCCAACTACATTTTAAACCCCTGTTCTAGTCCAAATCCATATCTACCCCTAATCAACGTTATTCCATCAATCTCAACACTTTTTCCCCAAACATTCTCGTGTCTTCCTCGGTATCTTAATTATGCACGCCAGATTGGTGAAAGTGGCGGTGACGATGTACTCGTCTACGTGCGTGTGTGTGCGTGTAAGACGGAATGATTAGCATAAGTGACACCAAGACGGTGGTTTGTGGGTCCGGACCACATTAACTTAGCCAAACATGATCTGATAGGGGACCGTCCCCGTTTATCCTACAAGGCCCGGCGTTGTTGGCCAAAACAGTAACGAGTTGTCGTGTTGTGTCGTCCCTGCACGGCCAGACGCGGCTGAGGTATGTTGTATTTTGAATTACTTAGATGCAGTAGAGAAAGTTGCAAAATTTAAAGTAATTTTTTCCTTGATTGGTGATTACCTTAAATAGATTTTCTTTAAGGATTATTAGGGTAAAAGGAGTGCGAAGAAATTATTTTACCACTGTTATTTTATCATTATAGTTCTAAGGATTGGATCACTAAACAGGTACAGTGCTATTTATGTATACCTTGGCGTCTTTTTTAGAGTTCAGTTGGAATTTGTTTACTAGAAGCAGGTAAGGTATGGTGGACTATCTTTGACAATGAACTTCTTTGATTGTAGTGTAATCAAATGTTTCTGTTTGTCATGATGTCTTTATCTCTTTGTGTAACTAATATGATGGTTTGTTTGTTTTAATTCAACCTAAACATTTGAAAAGTATAAGCACATGATCACACTACAGGCAAAGACTTTATACGCTCTTAGTTTCAAAATTCATACTGTGTTTAATAATTGAATACAGTATGTATGCTTAACATAATATAGGCTTTACACACTATATTTTAGGTTTATATGTAATGTTATGATCAAACCTATCTTCATCCAAGTTCAAAATGAAAGTTCCCTGTAAAATCGTTAGAAGTCAACGGTTGAATTATATTTTTTCAGCGTCAAGTGACAAATAATAGTTTCCTCCGCCCAACTGTCACTTCTGTCCGTTCTAAGAGCGACGTCGTTTGTATTTCCTGTAATTTTAATACTTCCAGGACGCATTTTCGCACCCATATTGTAGCAGGTGATTCATCATCACCACTCATAGTAAAATTTTAACTCAGTGAAAAGTCAGATTTTAATCTTTAGCCGAGTAAGTATTTTCCATCCGATTTAAATAAAAATAAGGTTTAGGATTGATAACATCTCTCAAATATTTTTCCGTCAACTTTCTGCTTGAGCATCTAATATAAATTACTTGAGTAAATCCTACTAAATTTGAAGTAAATTTGAAGTTTTGGTAAAGTTTCGAATGATTCAGGATGTGAGTAAGTTTAAATAACCCTATGATACAGACCGTTATCCTAGAAGATTCTGGCCTAGTAGTAAGAAAATAACAACTAGTTTACTATAATTGTGGCTAATAAGTTATACCCACTGTTTTGAAGCACGTTCCTTTTGGAACAACTTTAAACCCCCAAAAAGTCTTTCCCTTGTTTGGTAAACTAAAACATGGCAACCTTAAAAGAGTAAACTACGGAAACTCAAAATTTTTTGTTACAGATACCTTTTGGTTATATACCTTGCATTCATTTCAACGAATTTCAAAAACCTAATGATACAAATTGACTCTGCATGCATGAGCCATTGGTTTAGTGCAGTCCTCAATGCAAGCTACCTATCTGAATCACTCTCTAAATAAACACAAGAAATGTTACCTAAACACAGTGATTACGGACGATATCTACAAATGACGGTTGACCAGTGAGATGCTACAGGGCACTTAAGCACTTCAACACCTGTCACGACGGCCAAGTAAGTCATTTGCGATTCTTCCCGCCAGTTTTCCCCTCGTGCAGATCTCAGCTACCGGGCACTCGTGGTGGTCTATGGTCAAATCAAAGACACCGCGCAGAATTTCCGCAAATCGCTCCCGGCGCTGATTCATATGGAACAGCTGGGTTGAAATGTTGAGTGGCACGTCAGCATGAGCTTCGGAGTCCGTTTATGCAAGGGGAAGTTTGAACTCGGTATTTCTTAATTTTCTATGATTTGTTTTGATAATAAATATCATTGATGTATCAATAAGTTGGAGTTGATTTCCTACTACTGGAACGTGCAATATAACATTTTAAATTTCGCTGGCGTTTCTTACATCCTATGGTGTTTCTTGACATCTTCAGGCATACACTTTGTCTAAAGAAGTCGGTGTGTTGAAGAAACGAGTCGCAACTAAGCAGTGACTAGGAACGCCAGAGGGTGAAAATAAATAGTCACCACTTTAATTTGATAAGTACATACCTAAATAGTTGGAGTGGTGATACGAATTATATTAGTGTTTAGGTGTATTGCTTATACCTAGATGCATTTGTTAGATGTGCAACGAGTTAGTTGGAGTGATAGAGTATAGTTGGAGTGATGATACGAATTATATTAGTGTTTAGGTGTATTGCCAGTATAGCTTATACCTAGATGCATTGGTTAGACATTATGTGCATCAAGTTAGTTGGAGTGATAGAGTATAGATGATAGGGTATAGTTGGAGTGATGATACAAATTATATTAGTGTTTAAGTATATCGCTGATACCTAGATTCATTGGTTAGACATTGTGTGCATTGAGTTAGTTGGAGTGATAGAGTATAGATGATAGAGTATATTTTGAGTAATGATACGAGTTATATTAGTGTTTAGGTGTATTGCTTATACCTAGATACATTGGCTACACATTATGTACTTCGAGTTAGTGTAATTATTGTACGTTTGAATATGTCTCAAGTGATCAGTTTTGTATGCACACATCAAAAGTAGTTAAAAAGCGATGACCTGCTTTTCCTAAGAAACTTTGTAATGAATAGTATACATAAAACCAGGATACAACGGGTTGCTGGACCTGTTCAGACATTATTACTTTACCTGATTTTTCCCATTAGATGCTGTTAATTTTTCCGAAAGTATTGCATATATTTTTTTTATTTTTTTTTTTTACTATAGTGGTTGGGCATGAAAGATTTACACATAGTTAGACAGTTGGGTTGCCTAATTTATTGTACAACAAAACTGTTATAAAACTATACTAACCATTTTACCCAGTCACTGGACAGACTAATAAAGATTTAACCGATTTCCCAACACAAGTATTCCGGACGTCTGTAGCAAGTATTCCGGACGTCTGTAGCAAGTATTTCGGACGTCTGTAGCAAGTATTCCGGACGTCTGTAGCAAGTATTCCGGACGTCTGTAGCACGTCTCGGCGCTGTTCTGTTCGATAAAACTCGAGCAATAAAAATAAACCTCTGATAACGCGGGGACACCATTTTCCCCTCCTACAGAAATTTCAGAGCGGGATCTTAATGGTTTTATTGTTATATTATCTTTAGAGCAAATTATGCCGGGCGGGTTATACGGCTGGTTTACAGCTACGGTTTAAGGGTCGCCATAACTTTTCTAAGGTGTCTCGACCGTGGGAGGTCCGCTTTACGGTCAACTCGGGCAGCGCTTTTATTTCGGTATCGATGTGTTTACTACGGAATCTCCCGGTCGGAGAGATTTGTGGGGTTAAATTAAAACCTCTGGTTTTGAGAGTCTGTGGAACTTGTCAACAAGCGTTTTACGTGTTCTACTTGAGTTAAGGTCATGTATAGGATGTGTTGTACTGGTGTCTTTCAATTGTAAAATATATAAATGAGTGGTTTCAATTACGCTTTTTTAAGTTTTTACTTCAATTATTTTTCTAGGAGAAAGGAAGGCAAGCATTTAAAACTCCATGATTTAGTAACTTTAACATGTTAGCGACCATTTGTTGTATACATCTGACTTGATATTGGATCTTCTATTTTGCATAATGAATATTTTGCAATATCTTTCAGTTTCAAATATTTGTCTTCTATATAAAAATTATATATTTTCTTTGCTATTATTTTATATGTTCATTGTCACCATTATTGTTGGAAGCTTACCACTCTTAAGTGAGAAAACGGCCTGATATAAAAATACTAAATTGTCATTATAGTTGAATTATAACTATAATTTAGCTGGACAACAGTGCATTTCTACAATGCATAGGATTGCACCTAACATTTTTCAACACTATTAAAATCTATTGAAAGCAAATCGATTGATTAAATTGATGATTAAAACACTTTCTTCAATTCAGTTTGGCTTAAAAGTATTATCCCATAAAATTGAGCCAAAGGCGATGGCAATGTCCATAACAAACCATATTGAACAATTGCGATAGTGTGTTTGCCTATCCATCCTATAACCATTAGAAAGCCAGGTGACAAATGGTAAGTATCACCTCAGTGACACCTATTGTGGTTGATGACGTCACCGCATTGCTAAACTCTGATTGGTTCTCCTGTCAACAGCTGATTGGTGATCTAATGGAATCAGTCACATCAATCAGCTGATACTCGTAATGATGACTGATTCGTGTTGGTTTAGAGCCACATGCGGCGTACCTAATACTCACAGGGATTGTAAATGGAGCGATTAGTTGGGTTGAGAAATAACTCGATTTATATTTAGTTGTCAAGAACAGATCGCTCGGATGGAAGTGATGAATTGGGAGTGATCAGTCTCGGGTCTTCCTAAACTATTGAGATGGATGTGGGGATTTTGATTGCAATTTACAGGAAACCTTTGAACTTCTCCGGTGCTGTAACTGATATATTAACTCGCTTAACACTGTATTCAGCAGCTGTTTCATGGGATGCAGTAAGTATAATGTTGGATAAGTAATACGTTTGGCTTGTTTCTTAGAATAGGTTACAGTGACACCAAAGACCAATTTACAAGTCTTCTTACAAGAAGTCATTGTCATCATAATTATTCAAGGCCTAAATGTTTTATTGACGATCAAATAATAAACCAAAATAATCTAGCTATATATTTATCTTTCAATAGTGCAGCTTTTAGTTACACTGAGAAATATTTGGAATAGGGATATAAAAACAGATAAATATAATATCAGATGTATCAGCTCAATCGGTTGCCCCACGGACTTTGGGTCCGAAGCAGCCAAGTAGTCGGGTTCGGATCCAGGTACCATTAATTTTTATCAGTACAGTCCTTCTTTGTACTTTAATGGACACGTTCTACCCACATACCTCTATGGTCCATGGCAAAAGCAATGTAAAAGTAGCTCCAAAAAAATATATATCTCAAATGCGCTTTTTACTATGGTTGTCTTGATGCGATACATATTTTCCCTTTGCATTTTGATTGTAATTGAGGCTGCAGCTGCTAAATGGACCAATCTCAAATACTGATGTTTTGAGATAATCTGTGTTAAAGTTTAGAGGTTATGTTTGGGTGTAAGCTTTGGCTTAGTCGTCTATGCTTACAGGTCCAAGTGACACCAGCTGACTTTAAGGGTCATACCAACCAAACAAACTAAAAAACACCATTCTGAATCATCAAAGATTACACTAAAAGAGGAGGCGAGATAGCGATTCTCCTAAAAAAGGACCCATCATAAAGTTTTACACAAAAGGCCTTGGTGAGGTTATGTTTGGCTGCTGTCAGCGTTGATATTCGTCTATGCTAAAAGGGCCTCGTAAAACCATCTTATTTTCAGAGTCATGCCAACCAAACAAACTGAGATACACCATTCCAAGTAATCAAACATTACTAGAAGACATAAGGAAGGGAAATAGTGATTCTCCTGGAAAATTGCCCATTTTTATTTGGACCCTTTTAGCAGCTACATCCCTTTTAGCCTATTATCAGTTTGGTCAAATTCTCGGTATGAATAGAGCAGAAATTTATATCAAGCTATTAATTTTGATCCTGAAAAAATCAAAAGCTTAACATTAAAAGTATTAAAGAAAACCCTAATACAAATAAACATGATAACCTGACCCGATGCTTGCACAACTCACATAATTCACATCGCATCGGATCGGATAATCGACGCTGACCCGCAAAACAGGTGTAATTTCATTCCAAGTGCGCATAATCAGCCAAACGAGTACAACAAGTACCCGTCTGCCAACAGTGGAAGTGAAGACGAGTCGTTGTGCAACAAAAGTGACGTAACATGTATTCTCAGCTGAGATGTAAAATATATAATCAGCTGATCATTAGAGACAGTTGAAAATACTGGCGAATACTTCATTGTGACATGTGTTTGTGTTAATATTGCAAGACCGCTAAAGATACTATGTTCTAGGATGTTATAAGCTCTGTATTTGTAGAATGAGTGCACCAGTGAATGACCGTTTCATAGGAAAACCATCATATTATGCTTTTAGTTTTTTCTTATCCAAAACTTGATTGGAACCTGATTGGAACCTGATTGGAACCTACCCTGTCATTTTTCAAAAAGAAAATGTCAACCATCTTATTGTAACACAGAAAAATTAAGTGTTCCAACTACTTCATCTTCAAGCTTTCCACTAAAACGTCTTGTACAAAGTTGGTTGTATATGCCATGGTTCTTTGATTATTGATGGTAACTCCAATATATTACGTACAATTCACAGTAAACATGTTAGGGTAAAATTCTATACTAGATTGAAGGTCAAAACCCTAACCAACAATTACAGGTAGTATCAATTTATTCAGTCGGTCATTTAATGGATCAAAAGCTTTTGTGTATAATTAGTAGAGTACCTGGGGACCGAGCTTTGCTCGGGGAAAATCATTAGTTCACTCTGAAAGCACCTTAGTATTGGAGATGCATAAATCCATTCCCAAACTCCACACGGCTCGCCTTCACCACCATTTCCTACGTCATGGACCTGTTTCCCTCCATTCCCATTGCATTTAAAGATTGCAAATACCTTAATCTAATCGTCATAAACAGTTCCCACACTCCGGACTACTCGCCTTGACTACTTCCTTCACCACTTCCTACGTCGCGGACCTGTTTCCCTCCCTTCCCATTGCATTTTAGGATTGCAAATACCTTAATCTAATCGCCATAAAAAGTTCTCACACTCCGGACAGCTCGCCTTGACTACTTCCTTCACCACTTCCTACGTCGCGGACCTGTTTCCCTCCCTTCCCATAACATTTTAGGATTGCCCATACCCTTATCTAATCGTCATAAACAGTTCCCACACCCAGGACAGCTCGCCTTGACTACTTCCTTCACCACTTCCTATGTCGCGGACCTGTTTTCCTTCCTTTCTATAGCATTTTAAGATTGCGGACACCTTAATCTAATCGTCATAAACAGTTCCCACACTACGGACTACTCGCCTTGACTACTTCCTTCACCACTTCCTACGTCGCGGACCTGTTTCCCTCCCTTCCCATAACATTTTAGGATTGCCCATACCCTTATCTAATCGTCATAAACAGTTCCCACACCCAGGACAGCTCGCCTTGACTACTTCCTTCACCACTTCCTACGTCGCGGACCTGTTTTCCTTCCTTCCCATAGCATTTTAGGATTGCAGATAATCTAATCTTATCGTCATAAACATTCCCCACACTCCGGACTGATCGTCTTCACTACTTCCTTCATCACTTCCTACGTCACGGACCTGTTTCCCTCTATTCCCATAGCATTTTATGATTGCCTTTGTTACTTCCTTCACCACTTCCTACGTCGCGGATCTGTTTCCCTCCCTTCCCATAGCATTTTAGGATTGCCCATACCCTTATCTAATCGTCATAAACAGTTCCCACACTCCGGACAGCTCGCCTTGACTACTTCCTTCACCACTTCCTACGTCGCGGACCTGTTTCCCTCCCTTCCCATAGCATTTTGGGATTGTCCATATCCTTATCTAATCGTCATAAACAGTTCCCACATTCCGGACAGCTCGCCTTGACTACTTCCTTCACCACTTCCTACGTCGCGGACCTGTTTCCCTCCCTTCCCGTAGCATTTTAGGATTGCCCATACCCTTATCTAATCGTCATAAACAGTTCCCACACTCCGGACAGCTCGCCTTGACTACTTCCTTCACCACTTCCTATGTCGCGGACCTGTTTTCCTTCCTTTCCATAGCATTTTAAGATTGCGGACCCCTTATCTAATCGTCATAAACAGTTCCCACAATCCGGACTACTCGCCTTGACTACTTCCTTCACCACTTCCTACGTCGCGGACCTGTTTTCCTTCCTTCCCATAGCATTTTAGGATTGCAGATACCCTAATCTTATCGTCATAAACATTCCCCACACTCCGGACTGCTCGCCTTCACTACTTCCTTCATCACTCCCTACGTCACGGACCTGTTTCCCTCTATTCCCATAGCATTTTATGATTGCCTTTATTACTTCCTTCACCACTTCCTATGTCGCGGACCTGTTTCCGTAGGTAAGCTGCTCCCCCGTGCCTGGGACGCCAGCGAGTGCGTCGTGCAAAATGCTTGTCTTGACTGTAGTCTTCCATTCCTTACCTAATCTCCCTCCCTTCCTTGCGGGTGTGAGTAAACTGTTCTCCCTTGGCTGTTGCATACATTTGATTGTTCACTATAAAAAATATGTTCATTATAAAAAATAAAATATACTAGTTAACAATATAGAAAAATCGATATTCTCCATTTAAAATCAACACTGTACTTTCCAAAGCAAACATTATAATAAACCCTTGAAAATAATTAAACACTCTTTGTAATCAATAGTACTAAATGAAAAAATAAAAACTCATTTTAAAAACACGTACTAGTTACTGTATCAATATAGAAATAATACTATTTACTCGAGTTTCTTGGAATACTTTACCTACGACCGGTTTTTAATTACTAATAATCACTAAACCCGATTTCCAGAAGAGGTTATGTTTTCGTTTATGTATAATCTCTCAATGCCACTGACAGAGATGTGACGACTCGTTGTACCAATCACTAAATACACCTATCGTTAACATTTCAATTGGTAAAGAGATGGTTAGTTAAAGTTCGAAGCGGTCATAATTCTTTAGATCCATTAAGGAAATTTGTAAACAAGTTACCAACTCTGGGTCAGATGAAATCTGCAACCAAAGGTAAGCACAGTGGTCACCCATTGCAGATTGAATCTTCTTAACACGTTGGGTGCTGATGACGGGAATTCCCGCAATTGCTTAACATTGAAATAAATGCAACTTTTATGTTCAAACATGTCGACAGCACAAATAGTGTTAAAAAGAACTTCATATGTTGTTTCCTTCTTATCAGGAAGTAGGGTAAACAGAAGTGGGATGTAGTGTCCATTCTTCGATGCAAAAATTGTAAACATCTGCTTGAAATTGTCACAGCAATAGTCGAAGGTTCCATCCATTAGCAAAGTCACTGTCTTTTAGCATTTCTATATTTCTCTCTGTTCCCAATATCACAATTTTATTTTACTTATCGTTGTATAATAGAAAGTTCTCTCCCCGGCCGGTTTCAATGTTCATACTATCCAGCGCCAGTTGAGTTTGAAGTAAAGTTTTAGGTAGAGGAGGCAAAGATTTTCTTCTCGCATTGTAAATATTCTTCCTGACCTTCGAGATATCTTTTTCATTGACTGTTTCCTTTCCACTACTTAATTCTAATTCCAATTTAATGATTTTCTCGGGTTTCTCAAACAACTGTTCTGTTGCTTTTCTTTTGCAGCTATTTGATATCGCTTGGACTGAATATTTGCTTTCGTCGGGGTCATGATTATGCTGTAGATTGTGCTCTAGTGTATCAGTTGTTTCCGCGGGAGTACCGCGCACGGACGTTTTACCTCAAGACATACCACACAAAATCAATTGTTTTCGTATTATGTTATCACCAGAAATATGCATGATTTTTTTCCGTGCGAAAAGAATGTTTACGGTGCAAATTTAATGTTTGCTATCATATTTTTTATGTTGTCGACGTAAACAAACAAACATTATTTGTAATTGTTTGATAAACAGTTTCAATTTGCAACAACCAAAACTGTACAATCAATGTAAATTTGGACTCGTTATATAAAGCCTAGGTAAAAAATGTCATTAGTTTTGAAGTTTTCGTAACTGGATTAAAGAAATTCAGTATTCCAATGAATGTTTTTATTTTAAAAGTAATTAGTCTTTGTAGTGTACCGAAAAATAACGTTGAAAATAAAAGTGAAAGTGGATAGTTTAGTCTCAACCCTATTAAAAAAATTAAATTACTTCTAAAAACAGTTTGCTACAGAAACTTTACATGTCCTAGGTAAGATGTAATTATTATGTAAAACAAATTGTAATAAAAATCATCCCAAAACTCCCGCCGAGGGCATGGTACTTTCGGTGTGGCATGGCTCAAAAATCAAATTTGATAACGCACTATTTGCGTAGTGGTACGACAATCATTGTAGCATAGCGTTTGTAAACTACTTACACCCGCAAGGAAGGGTTTAAGAGATTAGGTAAGGAATGGAAGAGTACAGTCAAGACAAGCATTTTGCACGACGCACTCGCTGGCGTCCCAAGCACGGGGGAGCAGCTTACCACCTCCCTCCCTTCCCATAGCATTTTAGGATTGCAGATACCTTAATCTAATCTAATCGTCATAAACAGATCCCAGACTTCGCACTGCTGCCTTTGACTACAATCATAGATAAAACCATAGACTATAAAACATACTCCCTACAATGTATCGAGTAATCTTCAGTATAATCTTTGCTAAATATTATGCTAATTATTAAGTGATGTTTTCCTTTTGTACTGTATTTGTAATTTGCTAGTATACTGTGGGTAGTTGGCTTACTATGAACACATGCTACAACTTCAAGTCTTTTGTTTACTTTATCCTTGTTATTTAATTCATCCAACATGGTTACCTAGCAACCCATAAGACTAATGTTAAAAAAATGTGATTTTAAGTTTCATTTTTCTACGTAATTAGATTTTTGTTGGCAGTTCTAACTGCATGAAACTCGTTTTTAGGCCAAAAATAAACTATTTACAAAATTTGAAGAAAATCGTCGGAGCCGTTTTCGAGATCTTTCTGCAAGCAAGCAAGCAAGCAAGCATACAAGCAAACATTGCTCGTATTAGAGTATAGGATTAATGACATTTTAGGCATTTAAGTGGATTTGGATCAATTTTCTTCCAAGATTTTGAAAGCGCAGTTTTTCTTAGAATTAGGATACACGAAATCACGTCAGAAATCGTGTAGATGCACTATAACCAGAAATAGCCAATGGATTACGGGTTACGGTAATTTATTATATGAAATGTGGTGATTTACTCGAGTCCATTCGAACGATCCAGAAATATGTATTTTTATTATATACATTGAGTCCAACTTTAGAGTGAAACTCTTGAAGGGGTTATTAGTTGAAGAGCCAGAGGTTAAATACAATTGAATAAATTAATTGCTGTTAAACCTAAATTATTGGAGTAAAATTTAGTAGGAGTACACCAAGTTTTGAATAATAAATATTATTAAGTATAATATTATTTTATCCCTCCGAATCTTAAGGACAAGTTGTATCATAATGTCCATAAGTATAAATAATAATAAGTAACTGCAATAGGAATCTATTTTACTCTTATAATCTTAATATTGTAATTTGTTTGCTCAACAGTACACACCCACCACATATATAGACTGCACCAGTCAGGAGCTAGTTTCCAGTATTTGCAGAGTTTTGCTTGTCATCCCCAGTTTTAATGAAGGTAATTTGCGTCTGGTGGCGCCACAAATGATGAAAGACTTGGTGTGAAAGCTTCTTTGTCAAGGTCTCTGGACAGATCGGATCCTGGTTGCGAACCGCAGAGTATATTCATCATTGCAGTTTTATAATTGAATTACACGTAATGGTATACATTTAGCGGGAGGAGACTTATGTAAGAGTTTTCTAATGATTGTCATAATAGTGGATATCATTTCTAGGAAGTCTAATTGTAGCCGTAGACATGAAAGAATAACTTAAAGCATAAGCTTCTCTTACAATGATAGAACAGAATGATTGAACAGGAGACCCTACCTTAACAAACTTAATAACAACCTTAATACCCTACCTTAACAAACTTAATAAACTTATTAAAGTAATATAAAGACTCAATACTTAAACTAAATTTTAAGCATGTATTTGTTACAATTATATTTATTTCTGTAAGTGGACAAACGCAATTTACTCTTGAACTAATTTTAAATTATTCAAACCATTATGAAACTAAAATTTAAAGTTGTGAAATCTAACAAACTACCCAACTATCGTATACAAATAGTGTTCTCCTAACAATGTGGAACTATTATCTTTTCATGTACGTTTTTAGTGCAAACCTAATTTTAAAAAAATTGTGGAAAAATTGTTTAGCAGAATGATATGCAAGTGCTAATTTACCCCTGGATTTAATCGTAAAAAACACAGATTTAAGTTTATGTCTTCAGATTTCTTTCTAAAATACTAAAAGATAATCTTGGATACAATATTTTATTTGTTAAATTTAAAAAGTTACCACACTCAATTTACATAAACATATAAAGGTATCTCGCCCTCAAACTAAAATACACAAGAAGTCTTACTTTCACTTAATACTGGTGAAAACTACACCTTAAGTCATTAACTACCAACAAGAACATGAACAGGTGTTCCTCATCCAGTAAGATCACAAAATAGAACGGCCACTTTGAAATTTATGACAGAACTGTTTCAAAATATCTTCCACTCAGAAGGAATCCAGCTGAACTCTACCGATTCTTCCAAGTAAGGCACGATCTAAGCCACTAAAAGCCCAAAGATATATAGAGGGTAGGAGACTGGAACGCGCTCGAACTGGTCGTGTCCATTAGGCCATTGTTTTAGTGACACACATTTTATCCAGATCATCTGATTCATGAGGACGACTCTGGGTCTGGTTTAATCTGATTTTGTTTGATCAATTGGCCTGTCCTCTACGTAGAAATTGGTTATTGTTTAGATTGTTTGAAGTGTGTATATGGTATAATCGTTGAATCGGTCACTGCTTTTGCATTTACAATGTATCTAGCAATGGTCACTGATCAGCTGTTTATATCAAAGAAATTACTTTACCTAGGCTTATAATGATATAGATGCTTTACTCGCACTTCATTGAGGGGTGGGGATCTTAAAATCTGTTGAAGAAAAGAACACCCATTATAAAAACAAAACTCAGTTTACCACTTACTTTTATAAAATTGTATTTATTTTATAATTTCTTAATTATATTGCAGGATGAAAAACTACTTTTCAAGTGTAAACTATGTGAGAGGAAAGTGTTTCGTTGGCATGTTACTACAAAAATATATTTACTTCAAGCATTGTCACCGCGAACCGTTGAGGAGATTTTGTAGTACGAAATAGAAATTGGATCTGTTTTAGTAGGCCTAAATCTGAAGTGAGCTGGTCTAGTGGTAGATCATAGGAGCTTTGGTCTCTGAGGTAACGGGTTCAAATCCTGCAAGTTACCAATGGCCTTTTGAAACAAATGCGACCTTCTCGTCCAAGCCTGAAATTACGTATATATTGGTTCCACGTTTTATCGTCCTAGAATGTGACGGGAGGACATGGAAGTACTATAGTCTGTATGATTGATCCTGTCTCCTGACTTCCGTCTGGAAATGGCGGACTAGTCCCAGGTAGAAGAATATTTAAGAGACAGGTTCCATTATAGAGACTATATGCCCACAGGCCAAAAGAAATACATTGTTAAGTAACATCACATAACTACACATATCCCCTATCAAATCCCTTAGAATCCAATTAGTTGTCACCGAATCTGCGTGGGCCAGAGCGAAGTGTCGTAATCAATCGACACAGATGACTCATTGTTGATACAGAGGAAGTGTCTGTAAGAGTAGGTCGTCCATGCAAATACATGACGTGGTAACCTTGGTCGGACCGTGTGAACAATATAACGTTGGACGCCGTCCAGTCTACCTGTGGGCGATTGAATGAGAGCCTACTACACCGGTAATGGGTGGAAATCGCCCATTTGATGGTTGAGTAGTTCTACACTTCGCTGTGATTTCTTACGTGGCTGCTTTCTGTGAAGTAATATTTTGATTTGGTTCGTTTACAGAGTTCTTCTACGACGCCAAGATGCATTGGAAATTGGTAAAATCGATTACTTTTTGAGCAGTGGGGTTTCCCTCCCATTATTCTAACCCAAGTTTAAGCTTCCACTATATTTTATGTTTCGGCTTCTTAAATTTAGGTGATTCTATACTATTCTATATAACGTCAAAAAAAAACTACTTAAAATGAGAAAAATTAGGAAAAAATTAGGAATGAGGAAATATTTATTTCGGTAATATCTCCGAACTAGACGGGTTTGAGAAATATAATGTTGCTTTTGTGTTGTTTAAATTTTCAATTTAGCTTGGAAAATGCAAAATAATTCAACATAATCAAGGTAAGATTGGACAAAATCGTACATTGTATCCACATCCAACCTACCTGAGTCGAACACACGATTCTCCGCGGGATCTAACGCCTAGATGCCCCAATTAATATTCCTGCCCCCCGCCGCGCCGGAGAATGCCCCCGCATACCTCCCGCCCCACATAAACCCACCTCCGGCCTCCATATATCACGAAATAAAACCGAACTCGAGGACACAAAGGCGTTTTTTCTTTTTTGAAAAGTAACACGAACCCGAATTATCAGATACCGTATATCAGGTGGAATTACTCTCCGGTCTAAAAGCAGTAAAGTTCTAACCGCGGGACACCCCGAAGCCGCTACACTAACTTTACACCTTATTTGTGGCCAGGACAATCGGTATATAATATACGCTGTATTAATAAAACATTAGGCGGATCCTTGGATGGCCTTGAGGTCTTGGAACCAGATCTGGTTTAGCACGCTGAGTTGCAGCACGACTCTCTGACCAGATAACGGTCTTGGTGACGTACAACAGATTGCGGCCGAAAAAGAGTACTATTGTAGTTTTTCCTACTTAGTCTGTGAATATTATGTACCTTGATTTGGTGACGTAGTTATATGATGAAATGATTGCTAGTTCGATTGCAAAAATATTTACGCCACACTACATTATTTTGACGAACTTCCCACGCAAGTATTTAGTCCAGAAAACAGCTGTTTGCCGCCAGCTTATTCAAATGGGGTTTCATTGCGTACTACTGTGCTGCAATGAGTTTTACCGGACACCAATCAGCTGATTGTACTGTATTTAGTATTTAGGTGGCAATGAGTGATTATAAACAAAAACATAACCTCTCAATGACTAGTGATTTTTAGTCCTTTAGTTGGTGGAAATATACAAGGATTTGTACAGATTTAGTAGTCTGGCGTAAACTATCGTACGTCACTCGTCCAAAATGTGTGTACCGGACTCGTATGGTAATCCCGTACTCGACTTCGTCTCGCACGGGAACGACCACACTCGTCCGGTAAACACTTATTTTCAGGACTAGTAACGTAATATACTATTATGAGTTGAGTCACTGCAAAGAGTATCGATAAATCGGTACATAAAGTTAAGTTATAAATTTTTGGTTGTCAAAAACTCAAAGTTTGACAAATAAAGCATTAAATTTAATGTATTTTCTAAGACTACCAAATATAAAATAAGTATCCTGCGATTGACTTTCTACGAAGGCAACGCACCAAAATGCATAATATAAGACAAAGTTAAGTGAAGGATGAGTACTCAACAAATGAGATGACATTTTTGTTCCTAAGATCAGCTGTTTTTGCAGGGCCATTTTTAAAACCCCAATGATCAAATCGTCTGACTTTATCAGGATTAAAAAGGTAAACGACCTTATTATTTGTCTACCACAATCACTTACATTATGAAAATCAAATTGAATAAAAATAATCCTTGTACTTTCTTACATCCAAAGAACATTAACCTCTCCAACAATGCAGTAGAATCCCATCTCAGCTGTCAGTAGTTCTAGAGGCCATATACCAGCCCGGACCACGCCACGAACCTGTAGTGTTCCCAGTGATATCGTCTAGTCTAGGGGCATAAGTCCCGGCCCGCACGACCCTCTTGTACTCTTGGAGGAAGCTCTAAACCAGGTCCTGGCAATACCGATGGCGACGGGCTGCTTAATAACTTTGATACTATCTGGGGTGCGTGTAAAGACCATTCAGTGGTCTCACCTCCTGGTATTCTGTAGCGCTTCGGCAATACCAGCCGTTCATGTCTCCAGCATAGTTGCGGATACTGATGTTTCATTGATTCGTTTACAGTTTAGTGTTAGAAGCTAACATTTTGTTACAATTTGGTGTTATCTAGGTTGGAATGTTTGAATGTTTTACTTCGTAATTTATTAAATGCTCCTGAAATACTGGCAATTTATGTTTCATTGGTAGCCAAAGACTTTCACAGATTGTTTTGTTTAAATATTGAATTCTAAGTAGGTAAAATATTATTCAAAATGTGATTATCTAAAGACCGTTTAGCGGACTCGCTTACTGGAATATCTGGAATATATGTAATGCTTCTGTAATGTTGTTCAAAGGTTTATTGCGGACATAAACCTAGCTTCTGTAATACCAGTCGTTCATGTATCTAGCTCTAGCATATATTCAATGCGGATGCTACATAAGATGTAACTCATTATTTTGTTTGCAGAATTCACAATTATTTACTAAATCCTTGCACTTTTTAATTTTTCGTAATATTTCGTCTAGTAGAATCAATTTCATTTTCGTCTCCTATATTTTATGTAATGTGGATTGCAAACTACTCGTTTGCCAATGCATCTTTTTGTAGCAAATTGATAAATGTCTACTCTATAGTGCGTTCAAACAGCCGTGGCACCTGGCAGATTAGGAGACCCCATGGAAACCTTTGGGGTCTCCTAATACCTCAAGTGCCACGGCTGTTTGAACGCACTATAAATGCGTGAAACACTGTTATGAATGTTCGTGGAATGGGATCTTCAAATGTCAAAAGATATAAGAAGATACACGATTTTTGGTAATAATTCATTGGAATTGGAATTTATCGTTCCAAACACTAAATTAAATGGTTGAAGGTAGTTTAACAACATAATTTCCCTTTATTTGTTAGATATGTTTGGACATTGATGACATTGTCATTTAGGAGTAACAGAATTTACACCGATTAAAACTAATTGAAGCTTAATTACACGATGAACTTATTGAAACAGCACTTAAACGTTAACTAAATAGTTGGGAATAAAATTCAGTTCCCACATAGTAAGTATTTATACAAATTGTCTTCTTATACATGACAATTTCAGCCAATCACTTGATTAAGACTTGCACATTGATTACAACGTTTGCAGGTTCACCTCTACCCTATCTCTATTTCCACCATCTTTACCATTCCATATCTCCTTTCATCGGCTTAACCTCTCGATAGCTCGTCCCACCCATAAATTTCTGCAAGTAATTAAACAGCCGGTAAATCAAGTGCGGCACAAAACCGTACCCATAGACCTCATACGTATCTCCCATACAATAAATCAGTTGGGGAAAGTAGTAGATCCTTGTGAAGATAAGGATACCAATCCAGCCTCAAGTGTTTTCTGGCTCCATTCAAATGTCTTTTTGGCTAGAAATGCAAATTTGTCTTATCGAAATCACAAATTTGAGCGTGTAATAAATCAGCGATTTTAATAGGTGAGATTTCGCATAGTTGGGAATACAACGTAGGTCTGCACATTTGAAAAGGTGGCAGCGATGTGTGTGTGTGTGTGTGTGTGTTTTATAAATGTGGGTGTGTAATTTGGGGGAGGGGGTACACTGAGTTGCACATTATATGATGTACAAGTTCATTTTAAGTACCTGTAGATATTTTGCCTCAGTTTGAAGTGTACAGGAATATAGGTAAAAATCTCTTTTTTCAAACCGAATAGTTTTAATATTGAATGGAATTTGAATACAACAATATTTAAAAAGCGTTATGAAGCTTTTACTATACACTTATCGTACGGTCAGTTGTGATTAAATTGAACTTAAATTTTACTTTCAAGAACTTTGAAATGTAGACTTAAATACAGCTGAATTATGAATTAACTTTGTTGTACGTACCGGGCTGTATTGTACTATAGATGAACAAGTATTAGCTCATCGATTGTACTAAAAACGAGTTAATGTTGCTCATGTAATATGAGTTTGTATATTTACGGCAATGATCTTTTTACATACAGGACCTAAGTTAAGGTTTATTTCGCATTCACGACTCCATTTCTTATCCATCTCGAATAGCTATTGTGTATAAAGCACATTGTCCTATAAGTCAATATTCATTTACAAAAGAAATTATCAATGACTATTAATCTAAATATAATTTGACAAGATTTAAAGTGTTAAATTAGTTTTGATTAGTTGTGCTCAAAATGTACGTTGTAGTAGTGTAAAATAACTCCGTTAACCAATGTTAAGGGAAGTGAAAAAAGTAAAGGAAATGATTCTTCTTCAGTTCAGTAGAGCGAAGGACTTAACTGACTATACATCTTAACGGACACTTCACTGATTTACACTGATGGGTAGTAGCATCAGAACCTATTGCAGTAACATATATAGGGCTAACTGAAACAAGATGTCTATCAATGTTGCTTGGTAAATCCCATTTTTTACGTTTTGTGGGTATGAATATGTAACTGTCGATTAACTTGCACAGCATGTAGTACTAAAAGACTGCATATTATAAGACTGTTCATTGCTGGAAAATGGAGGGGGTAAATGCGCCAACAAGAACAAGAACCATTTTTTCTGCTGGGTTAGCAAGTTTTATCACAATTATTCACCAAACTAGAGGATGCAGCTTTCCATTTGAATTTAAAAATGAAAAAAATACACCCGCTGCAGCAAACCTGCAGACAAAGTGAATTTCCATTTACCATGCCAGATTTATTTCCTTTTTAAATAACATTAATTTTAATGAGTACTTAGATTTCCTGTTTTAGGTAAGGTAAAAAGGTGTGTTTTTATTGAAATGTAAGGTGTTTTTAGTATGAAATAAAAACTAATTTACCAAGAACACACCGATATGTTTATTCTCCATAACACTAACGTGGTAATTTTAAATTTTTATTTATTTTTTAATTTTCTCTTTAACTATTAGACATAGGTACAACTATGTTTTTTTATATTAAATTATTTGTTTTTTTAAGTTCTTAAACTCTACAAGATGGGTTAGAAAGACATTAGAAAATATTATGTTTCAACAATTTTATGGTCAACAATTTGAGAAACTTATTTCAACTTCACAAAACGCCTTATAAACCCCATACTCCATAGTCATGGTCATGGTGGTTCGTGAACTTGTTCGAATACACGTCGATTTCCAGGTTTGTACAGAATTTCATGAAAATTGGATCATTTTTGTTTGAGTTATCGAACTAATGGGCACATATTAATGAATTTGAACCAATGGTGTTGTTTGTCTCTGGGGACCTTAAAACCAAAAAGTAAAACGCTCCTGGGCCTAGGTGTTACCATGAGACATACCGTGATAGCTTATTCCTTATATGGAAAACTCACTAAAATGTTAAATAAACTTGATTTGTATGTACTTTATACACGTTCTATCACGTTTTTTTTTCTTCACAAACGGGACTGAATACAGCACAGCCGTACAGCCATACAGGTTCTCTATTGTTTTCCTAAACAAGAACCATCAACACTTTTTCTTATTTCCTTTCGAGTAAAGTTGTTTGTTAGTTACGGTAAAAGAATGATAGTCTTCACATTGCACTGCCAATGCCGTTACATGCTATCTGTGGAGGCTAACTAAACGTACATTTGATGCCCGCTGGTTTAGTAGGCCTATAATGAAGTTATTGTACGTCTGAAAATACTGGTTTAATACACGATTTTGTATCTTGAACCGCATTTCAGTTTAAGAAAAAAAAGTAAATTTATCTTTTGGATTTTAAGCTCGTTAATTCTCTTTAACAAATTATGTTTTCATTGTAAATATAGAAGATACTTTCCTCTCAAAACATTCTTCTTCAATGCAAACATAAACGTGTCTTACAACATTTATCACAACAAAGTATCGTTCTTATTATTCTTCTTCTTCTTGCAAGTAGTTGAACAAAATTCAAAACAGTACAACACTGTTTGATTTCAAAACACCATCATTTTGCATACCCGAAAAATAAACTGACACTGTTAAATCTACCCAAAACATCCAGCTTAAATCACACAACCAAATTTCAAATTCAATTAGCATTCAAGTTATCCACTTAACGGCAATAACTTCCATAGAAACACCCCGAACTATCTTTTCGCGGTAGGTGGCGCTATTACACCAGCTGATAAATAGCTAAAAACTAACAACATGTCGTTACGGGGCGAAAAATGACGGTATGCCACCACAAGACGTTGCTGTTCGGGCTGCGATATTCGAAACCGTCTTTAATTACCCACCCAGCCCTCGAGGAATTTTCGAAGATGACGCTACATTTTTGACCCGGTCCGGGGTCAGATTCCAAGACATTGGCATCAAGCCGCCACGAGAGGAACATATTGTTTATTGAAATGCCAAGGTATTTAAATAGTACGACTGTTTTATATCAAGGGTTTATGGTAGCTACAATGTCTTAGGCCTACATGCTTTATTATATGGAAATTTTTTGGTGAAATTGTAAAACCGTAGGTGCTGGATGTAGAATTAAGTGTACACAATTTTAAGACTATTTGGGTAGTGATATTTCTAAAGATCGCATTGAAAATCGGTGGTGAGTTTGGTTATTCAACAATTTCTTTTAAATAACTTCACTGACGTGAATTGTATTCCATGAGTTGACTAAAATATGGCTTAAATAGGTGGAATATATTTTTATATAAGCTGACAATCGCCAAACAAAAGTTTCAGCACATCAAATACTGAGCAAAAGATCTAAAAGTAAATAAAAAAATCCTCCTTTTGCCTATAAACCACTTCTCATAAACCAACAGAACCGATTTACCAAGCTCCATCATGCCTTCTTTCTCTTGTAGTTATAAGGCCCATGCAGTGTCTGGTGATATACCAAAGTTTTTTTTATAAAGAATTTTTTTGACATACGTTAAACTAATTTTTATATTTCCAGCTGATCAAAAATACACATTACTACAAAATAGATACCTGTACTTAGTTTTGTTTACAAAGTCAATATTTAACATTGTATTCAAAGTTTAAATAATGGTAACGTTATTATTAGGTGTGATTAGTATTTTTTTCGGATGGTTAAAACGACTTAAGGGAAACATACCTCTTTCCTATATCTTAAGCCAAGTAGAAATAGTAAACTTCTGAGCAAACTAATTAATAAATCGTGAGATACTTGATCAATCTTGAGTTTAGTTAAAACACAATTCAGTGAATCAATAAATTTCACCGAACTACAAACCCATGATCGCGTTTTTACAATATCAATCTTGACTCAAGGTCATCTATCTTCTCTTGGATTCTAAGATGTAACTAGAATCAGTTCGGATTTTCCTCCCGAGTATGTAATTACGGCAAATTAATCCCAATATGTTTTATTGTTCTGCGTCAATCCTAGGTTTCATCTTTAGTCGATTCCGTGAATGTATGATCAATGATATAAAGTAATAAGAAGGATCTGGTTGCCTCACTATACCCGGAAACTGTTGTCTGAATCATAGACTGGTTAACATGCGGAAAATAGACCACAAGTGTACACATAAGCATTGAATAAGATATGCAAATGAAATACCTGTCATCATGCTGCATGGGAACTACAGCTGAGTTCTACTGTGTTTTGATTCTTGTTTGGATATTGGCAAGTAAGATGATAAGAATTTTTCTTTAAGTTCTAATAATTCAAGACATAACCATTTACATCATCGTTATTAGTAATTTGATTCATAAGGATCAGCTATAGCAGTTAGTTTACTTTAAAGGAACACAGTTATATGAAATTATCATAAAATATTATATTTACTCTTCAATTTGATTTATTTGTTAATTTAAGTGTATCCCAATAAAATGTATCATACGAAATGTATTCCAAATAAAGCTGTACATCCAATCAAATTTATGTATTTACAATTCGATGAAAGACAAATAAAATGATAAGAGGTGACAAAGGCTAGTTAATAGTAAGATTATCAATTATTAATTATCAATTATTTAAGATGGGGACGCCACTATGTGCGTATTTTAACCCAAATATGAGTGAAGGATGAGTGTAGGATGAGTGGCGCGATCTTGTAGTCTTGTTAGTGACTAAGGCCGACATGTTCCTTAGACACAGCTGTTAATTAATAGCCCATACAGCTAATGGCAACTAAGGGACCTACGGTTTATAGTGGAATCCGAACCACATTTTTCCTTGTAATTTACGAATTGGTCTAATTATCAGGATAGTACTGCGGATAGTCGTAGTACTCACTAGTGCGGACGTTAATCCACACCAGTGAGCATCGCATCCACAGTGCATCCCTATAAATATCCACAATTCGTGACCTCCTAGTAGCTGGATTACAGGACGACGCCACCCGTCCCAGTCACTCAATCTCAGATGCGCTCTCTGTCAAGAATAATTAAGAATTTCTAGGAAATGGTACATTTAAATAACAACTCTCTGTTGTAGACGCAATTCAACTATATTCTTTTGTAAGTGAAGCTATCCACAATGTCATTATCAGAGTTAAATGTCCATTTCAAGTTGTGGTAATTGTCAAAAATTGAAGGACTGGGTTTTTTCTATCAGCGTTACGGACTTTAGTACTAGAGGGACGGGTACGATTCTTGACATAACCACGAAGATTCTACGGATTAGAAAATTTTTTAAGGAGTTTAAATCATTTGTACTATAATATTACTACCGTAGACCTATGTAATTAAAATAAAGGATTGAACCCAACGCACCAATTACATCTATTTTATCTAGACTACACTCCCTTCACCAAAATCCACCTCAAAACCAACTTAAAATACACCATATAAATTGAGTCATATTTTTGAAAACTACTTTAATCAACAGAAAAGTAAATAATCCCCATAAACCATCTCCGTTTCGCCTAACAAACCTAACGCCCAGTCACACGGGTTCGTTAGTATTTGGGAATACACGGGACCGTAAAATTAACAACTTAATAAACGTTCATAAAGTAAGTTCCGAAGCAACACGATTACAAAGTGTGCCAACCAGGTCGCGGGTTCAAAGGCGAATTTCCTTCCTTAATGGAACCGTATAAATAGTGCGCGTGCGAAAGTCCATTGAATGCGAGTCACCGTGTCCTATAACTTCAGGACGAAAAAGGAATGACCAATTTGCGTCGTGCGCATCTTCTGGGAGGCCGGTACTGGAATGTGCCTTACGGTATACTCGGTTAGTTTGCATAGAGTAGTGTAATGGGATTGAGTATAGTGTAGTAAAGTGTAATGAAAAATATAAGGGATGCGGTCTGGTTGGAACGTGGGACTTCTAGGAGTCGCAGGTTGAATTTTGGACACTTTTTAAAGGGTTTTCAGCTAAATGATAACGCCAATAGTCAGGAGTTTTGAGTCCACTACATGCTGTCAACTATCTAGAAAACGGGAGGATAAAAATATAATAGGTTCCTTAACCAAGGAAAACTATATATAGTTGTATTAAATTGTAAGTCGATCTTCAAACATGTTCCCTACTACTGTTTGGTATTTTTGTAAAACATTTTTTATGCACCGCAAAAACAGGTATTTAACATTTTACGATAGTATCATTACATTTTTATTACTCTCAGATTAACAAATAAAATTATAATATGCGTATTTATGATATACTTATTTCTTAGCTGATCATTGTTGTAACTTTGTGTACACGGAACAATAGAACGCTGCATTTCCCAGGTAAAAGCTCCAAATAAAAGAATAGAGCATTCTACTTAATTCCCAACAAAAACAAACTTTACATTTTTCCTCTAGAATAAAAGAAAAATGAATGGTTCAGGACACAATTTTGCATACATTTTAATAGAGATTTCAAACGTAACAAATATTCAAATTTTGGAACTAGTTTGAAAAAATATAAATATATTAAAAGGTTTTGATTGAAATATTTGGAAATAACATTCAGGGTTGACAAGTTTCAACAATGATAAATTCAAACATTGTTTGATAGAATATTTAGTATATAAGGAATCCTACACTGTTTCTTTATTTTAAATGTAATGTACCTTTTGAAGTCTGTGTCTTTATTTAACGAATTTTACTTATATTTTGTTTTATTGACTTTCTGTATTCATGCCAGTGAAAATTCCGATTCAAATTCATTCAGATTACTGCACCAAAGAGGTCAAGTGTCATATTTATCTCAAGTGTCATACCTATCTCATTGATAGTATTTTCAAAAACCTTTAACTGCAAACCACATCTAGCATTTCACTCATATTCGCAACACAACCTCGTATCCAGCCCCGCCCCGTCGAAGTTTCCCACAGTGACACACAACAAACCACCGAAACAGACAACAACGAATCCGAGTCGAAATCGAGCACAAAAGGTGGCAGCACTAAATCAAAAAGGTGCCGATAGAAAGGTAATGAAACGTGCGAAATTGAAGTGGAATCCGGTGAACCGAAGTCTCTAATTCAAAATATTGTGACTGGAGTAGCGATTTATGTTTGGGGCAGCTGCGACTACAAAAGCGTGGATACTGTGACTATTGTTATGGTGAGTGGATTTATATACTGGCTGATGTTCATTGGTGTAGGGATAATGGGTGATCAGACTAGTGAAATAGTGCTTCTCGTCTACCAACCGACGGTGTCAACTACTGTTGGGGACGTGTAATATGCTAGGGCTTCACACTAGGTTGAAGCGTGTTTAAAAAATACAAAGCCAACCTCTACAGAAGGCATATGCGTAGGTGTGGCAACGTCGCATCGCTGTCTCATTGCCTTGGTAATATCAAAAGTGTAAACATAAACATAGCGGAGTAGCTCCGCAACAGCTGTTTCGGTAGGCCGGGGCGGTGGCGTTGCCACTTCTCTCTCACCGCAGCTTTGTATTAGAGGTGACTATGCTAATTAATGTACCTTTCGTTTATGAGAAACAGAAGTTTTCGGATTATGAGTGTCATATACTTGAATCTGTATTGACAACATATGTCATTTCAAATAATGGTCAAATGTTTATTATTTATGTTTAAAATTTTACATTCTTATAGTTAGTTGTTCATTACAAATTATTATGGAAGGCAGTTAGTTAAATTTTAAATTCAATAAAAGTAGTTTTAAGTCTTATTCAGTGCGTGATTTTAACAGTACAAATAATACCAGGCTACCAGTTCGAGTCACAACAATCTGTAGATAACAGGCAAGAAGGAAACCCTAGCTAGACATATTACTGGTTTTGGGGATAACGTTATCTTATTTGTTAAAATACAGTATTACGTCAAACAAACTTATATCGAAGACTTTTAAAACTTTGTAAATTATATTTACGAATTCATTTCTAGATATAAAGAAATTAATAGAATAAAAATCGAAGCATTTACCTAACATAAATTAAATAAAGTAAAATGAGTATTGGTCAATTTAGTGTTTTAATCTGTAGGCTTTACTTTTTTATTCAAATATTATTTGTATAAAAAATAATTCCTGTAACTTCAATATTAGGACATCGGCATGTAAAGTACGTCAAAAGTATAATTGTTAGAAATAGCTAGGTGATTACCCACAGATTCCACTCTATCAAATCAATTTAATATAAACCCCCCTACAGAAATGACTCTGAAACGTGTCTTCCCACTAACTCTGTGAACTACCTGTTGAGGGCGGACACCGTTCTAATTTTGCCGCTCAATTACAACCCAATATTCCCGCCTTCATTAATCACCTGGCAGGCTGACAGACGGTACATCACCATAGAGTATAGAGAACGTCTGCTGATGAGACTAAGAGGTTCAACATGTAATTAACTTCACGTAGGTGCTTCAGAGGGGAAAGCTATAGTTAGTCCTCTGGTCATATAGGAAGCAAGACTGTAATACTTTCGCTACTTCGGTTTCATGGACTTTGCCTTTCGAATGGAAAACATTTTTAGATTCATATATGTATAATCTAGTG
The DNA here is from genome assembly GCF_028750875.1 of Macrosteles quadrilineatus. NCBI lineage: Eukaryota > Metazoa > Arthropoda > Insecta > Hemiptera > Cicadellidae > Macrosteles > Macrosteles quadrilineatus. Next base: position 62,795,545 of record NW_026542602.1, read on the forward strand.
TGGATGCAAAATAGATGTTAAACTGATATGGGAAACATTTGAAGGCACAAAAACGAACATTAAGAACATTTGCAACAAGATTTCTTGAATACTATAATAATTTCTATTAGGAAACAGAAATTTGAATGTAAATGAGCTATTGGCTATTATAAAAATAAGTATAGCTGATTTTACCCTTTCTTTGACAATATTGGACAACGTTATTAAGATATTCATCGTACCAATATGATTTTCTTTGATATTTAGTACACAAGTTATATGTGAGCTTGTTAGAATTGAAAGAGAAACATAATATTTCTGTCTTTTCAAATAAATTCTGATTCTGTACAACAATACATCCTTATATGATATAAGGATGTATCATCTTGATTAGTTTTAACAAACAAATTGTTTCAAATTAGTTTAATTTAATTCCTTAAAATGCAGTTTAGTTTTCGTCCTAAACTCATAGTAGGATATAAAGTTAGATAAGACTTACTTATATTTTTTTTAGTAAGCTTTGAGTATAATGGGTAATTCTTATAAAAATTACCCACTGTTTGATTTGAAATAATTTTGGAAACATAGCTAGGTTCAATCGTTCAGTTTTTATTTAACGTTTATTTACGGTAGCAACAAACACAAGCCGTAAATAGTTACTGACGGGAATCAATAAAGCAGTGACCGGTCAGCGCATACAGCGCTGCACCGGAGACTCAAACGCTGGGCTGCACTGAAGGCGCAAGAACCTCTCTACTATCCGCTCCGCCGCGGAATGCTGTCTGCTCATCCTCAACAGGTGACTCTCAGGTGCGAGGGGCGTGGTCGGTGGTGGGGGGCCAGCCCGGCTCTCCGATTGGTCGGTTCTCACCTGACCTCAATATGTTCCCCCTCCACTCGACGGCCACACCCCCCGCTGTTTTACCTGCCGCGGTGATAGTCTTCCCTGGGACCTGATCAGAGACGCTTCGCGCCGCGCATCTTCACGAGACGATCTGCGAGAGGCGTGGCAGTGATAGTGAGGTGGATGTGCGATCTGGACCGGAAGTGATATAGATTGTGATCGGAAATGGATTGAAACATTGAACTGTATGGATTTTGAAAAGTGCTAGAACTAGAAGTGATACATATGACAATTAAAATAGTTTGATCAATATTGACATTTGATTATTTTTTATCTTCAACTAGGGTATTTGAACTTTCGAAATCTCCAACAATGCGACCAATTCACGACTGACGTCATCCAAGAGCGGCTTGTCGGCGCCACAATCATTGCGGAAACAGTGTCGCCGCAGAATAGCGAATGCAGATGAAACATTTGTTCGGTTACAGAAATGCGTATTGTTTCCCCGCTATTGTTAGTCAGTTAGAACAATTGTTCGGAAATCCGCTCTCAGCTGTGCTCAGACACCACAAGTCGCCATAGGATGTCTACAGGACCGGGGAATATCTGGTGATAGTGGTTCACTTCGCACAGGTAACTTTTGAATGTGTTTTGTTTATTTACAAGTCTAAGCATATCAGTAATTACTTATTAAATAAAATAGGATTTTGACACGCTTTACTTGACAAATTAAATGCATTTGACATACGCCTGTATAGCTCTAAATGTTTGTACTCGTAAAGTGCCATTTTAAGGTTCACCGCGTTTTTAAAATGTTTATCTAACACTAAGATTGTGTCGTATATGCTTGAATATTTCCAAATGTTAAATGTAATTTTCATCAATCAGTATAAATATACGTTTATACTGTATACACAGCTGATATGGTAAACCTTAAGCCGCGTAGTGATCGTGGTTCAGGTTCTTTCTTGTTCGTCACAAGTATAAGTCATAAGTAATAAGTCATAAGTTCTTTATTCCAAAATAACAAATAACACATTGTATTGGAAAAGTCATTAAAATATCAATTCCGGCCAAACATACCATAGCTGAAGATGAAAGCACACATAGTCAAAAGCGTGTTTCAGAACCTCACTTCTCCGTGATTTTAGGTAAAAATTATTTAAAAAATAGAACAGATAGTTTTATTTATATCGGTACTGATGGTGCTCATTAATTACAGGCACTGGAAGAATATTATAGTGAGAGTATTTAAATATGGTTACTTTTTCGTTGGGATACTCAGCACTGTCGGATATAAAAAATACTCAAAAACGTTATTTATATAATTATAATTATTCAAATTAATAGCTTTAAAAATATGAGTTAATGATAAGTTAAACACTTTATGATAAAACAATTACTGTTAGATGCAACGATTAAAACTGGCAGAGAACTGTAGAGAAAACTGAACAAATATCAGAGAATTACAATTAATGTGAAATGTTTATTTAATTTAAGATACTCTTTAAATTTGTTTATTGAAATAATTGCTGTCAGTATTAAGAATTGTAGTTACAAAAAATGCAGTTAGAAACAATTTTTTATAAAAATAAAAAATATATTGATTTAAAATTAACATTGAATAAGATTAGTCAGCGTGACCGAAAGTTTATGTATTGTGATATACATAAACATCCGTTATTATTTATTTGGTTGATTATTTAATCCAATTATAACATCTTATTGTATCTGAACTAATAATGAAAATTGCATATAAAGCTTTCCTCACAACTAACTCTTTTACGTTAATTTTTATTTTTAAAGTAAAATTTATCATATAAAATTTACTTATATATTATAGAATATATAAGTATAGAATATATATATATATATATTATAGAAAAATGTCAAATAGTTAAAATCTTGGCTTTATATTTAAAAGCAATACATGTATTTTACATTAATAAAGGAAGGCGTTAACTACGTATGTGTTGTGAGCTGATTTAGAACTCGGTACTTAACTATGTATTTTTTTATTCAATATGTATGAACTGCCATTCATCTCCAATATATATTCCACTCGTTTTTGTTATTGTGGGATACGAACAAATTGTATATTATAAAGAATTTTTTTTACAAAGTCTCGATAGTATTTACATTTCATATACATGCTGACTGAAATATAAGCTACAGTGATACTGATGCTTTATCAAAAAATCTTCCTTCAAAAGAAATTATATACCAATTTTATCATTATCGGTGGGATATTATTTATTAAGAGTGTTAATATTTACAGTAGTATATGATTATGAATGCCAAATAGCAGTGATGCATTATTTAAACACAAGTGTGTTTTACGTGCGTTAAACAAACTAAACCTTATTAAAGTTTAAGCTTCCTTTTGTAACAATGTGTTTTTTTTTACAGAGAGTACCTTTACTTCAGCACTCACTTCCGTAGTCAAGTAGTATCCAACACAGCAGTAGCGATCATAGCATAGTCTAGAATGGTGAGTAATTTACATATACAACTAACTAAAACAAGTAGACTTCTTATCAAATTGTAAAATATGAAGCTTGCTTTTCATGTCTGGTTCATGTTAGTGACACTGAGCGCTAGTGTCGACATTTTGTTTATCTTATTTCGGGGTTAGTTTTATGATTTGTGCTTTAATTTCTTCACTATAAAACCATAGGATGAGCTGTTGGTTATTTGTATAATTTTATTTGGTGAAACTAGTACTTAAATGAGTATAAAACATATGTTCGTGTAAAAACACGCCTTTAGAGGCACTAGACGGAACTAAAATTAAAATATTCTTCAGCTGATTCATAAGTAAAAATCTACTGAAGAAGTATGTCTATGGTAAAAAGTTGTATATTACTTTAATAAATAATAACTTAAAAATGTTGAAAAATGTTATTTTTTAGTTTTATCCTACATTAGAACTACTCAGAGTCAATAGTGTTATACAATGCAACAGTACTGTACAACCTTGTACTATACAATTATTTGTACATTATAATACTCATAACTTGAGGACGATATGGCGAGACTTAAGTTTTTATATCAGTTAAGCTTAAGACGCTCGAATGAAAGAAAGCTCATTTACCGATGATAAATGTGTCGTATACATTCTGTTAATAAAAATCTTTAACATGTCTCAGGTCGTAGTATGAAGTAATCACCTGCATTTTAGTTTTAATGACATTTTCAGGTATTTAATAAGGCCCCAAAATGTTTCGTTTTATGATTTTTTAAAGGAATATTGTTTTTTTTTTCACGGCAAATTATTTAAAAGGAAGTTTAATTACTCACTTCCCAGCCAGTTTCTCTTTTTGTCTAAAATTATGTTTAAAACATGATATCAATAGCATACCTGCATTATTTTAGGAAGAGGATTCTGTAAAACATTTGCATTCTCACTTATTTGCATTCTGAATAAAAATAGGAATATTAATTTCCTTTATGCATCAAAATGCAATAGGAATTGTCAATTATTCCATTGACTATATACCTGTACCTATAATACCTATACCTCTGTAGAGCCAATGATTATTCATATCATAACAGACCAGGTTCTTACAAACAACACTCAAAAGCTTGTGTAAACAAATATACTGTACTAATTGGGTATATCACCGCTATATCGTAAGCTACACCTAAAATACTGTTCTACACCGGACGTAAATATACAGAAATCCTTTATTCGTATACTAAACTAACCATCCTAAAACCGAACGCATTGCTAAATGCAAAACTAATGGAATAGAAACCTCTGAGTGGATATCTACTCAATTAGTGACATCGTAAAACCAACGATTAAAAACCCTCTGACGAGATATTTCACCCGGAATATTCCCTAAAAGCGGCCGACACAGTGCGAAGCGGGGATTAGGTATCGAATTAAAACTGCCGACTCCTTAATGGGCAACGTAAAGATGGGAAATTTGTCGAGGTATTTCAAGAAACATAATACAACCCATTAACAACCCGGACGATGTTTATGGTAGGCTTTATGAAACCTTAAAATGAAATAGATGTAGTAGAAAGCCCAAATGAAGCGACATAAAGTTGTGGGTTTTCGGCTGTAACTCGTGTGGTATAGTGGCGTAGTGGTGGAGTTTGGCGTACACTGGGGCGACCGGTCGTGACATCTTCATAATTCGGACCTGATTGACGCTCTTGGGTCTAGAAAGTTTTGGCGCGAAAAAGATCAGTTGACACCTAGAAAAGTCCAAACTGAGTAACTTTTGTGCGTTTGGTTTGGAAAATATGTATTTTTCGTCGTTTTGATGTTATGGGAAATTTGTGTTCAATGCAATAACTATTGAAAAATATATTCAAATGTTAAGGTTCAGAATTCGTATGTGGGATCTACCAAAAGGATATTATTTTGTTCCCCATTTATTTTTCGATTTTTCCGGTTCTTTCGTAGTTTACAAGTTTTAAAAATTCTGAATTTAATTAATTCATTTCTACCTAAGTAAAATCACTGACGTTCTATAAATTAATATACTGAAGTTGTTTGGCGACAAAATTATAAACTATTCAACCATAACAGTGACATTTTAATTTAAAATTGTCATCGTTTTAATTGACATAACTTTTGCCAATTTAGACAACATTAGACGTGGATTTTGCATCTGACATATATAGTAAAATGGTTAGTTACAAAAATGGATATTTTTATTATATCACAGTATTTCTTTCCATGAAACCTCAATTGTTGTGAAACTAATTATTTTCGCAAAATACTATAAAAATTGTGGTAGGTATACCTATGCCAAAAAACATAATTAGTTTTGTATGGTCATTAATGTCTTTTAAAACAGATTTTTTGGCTACACTGAAAAAACTAAACGTAAAGTTAATTATCTGGCATTTTATTTAATTTAGTAAAAACATTGTCCTTATAAATAAACACTCATTATTATAAATTAAAATAACTAAACGCTTTAAGTTGAGACGTGTTATCCTACAGTTAGAAAAAGAAAAACCCCATTGACTCTTTCCTTGTCAAAGTTAGGTTATAATTCTCTAGCTTCCTTTTGATAGAATGGTTTCCCTGATTGACTGTGTAAATAAATCCATTTGCTAGTTGGCAAGATGATTCTTGGGGAAATACAGTCGGAGTCCCTGAAAATAATCACAATTAAGTGTAATTTTTGATTCTCAAATCACCAATATTGAATATCCAAGGATAAATGTAACACAATAATCTTATTGTAGTCTATTTCCTCGTAACAACGAGTCCAATACACTCAACAATAGACCTCACATACCAGTAAAGTTTCATGCTGGAGAGCGGGTCATAAAACTGCAGCTATCTCGGAAGAGAGAAAGAAGCCGCTGTTCTTTTTGCGTGGAAATAATTTCGAACAGCAATTAAGATAGGGAAGGTATGTGTGGCTGTGTGGCGAGCACGAGAATCGATACGAAACATGCAACCTTGCAACCGTGCCAAAACTGCAACCTGCAACCGGATACGGATGTGGTTTTGCCATTCAAAATCTGCAACCAGATTCGAATTTTATACTGGAAAAAGTAAACAAACTTTTTATGGGTCGAAACTGGGTCCACTGTCCTTGATCACAGGGCTGTCAATATTTGGTCGTGCATTTGCGCCAAAGAGTTCCTTAACAGCACCAAGGCCTTAAGGGGTCCGAAAAATATTCCTTAGTTGAGCCAAGAATATGGCAAGTAGGGGTGAGTTGCCGGCAGAAGGAATATTCTTGCTTACGTGTCATCCTAACCTAACCTAACCTAACCTAACCTATTTAGTTATACAGTCAAGAGGGCCACCACTTGGCGCACTTAGGGAACGTATCGGGTGGCTCCCTGGAGTTCTGAAGTATTTGGCGCAATTCAGGAATACCCGACTACCTGACTCAAGTCTGTTGGTGCAATTAATGCCCACCCCAATTTTCATTCCCTGTATAAATATCCAACACCCATATGAACAACAAAATTTACATCCACTGATCAACATTACCAGATATTCTTCCTTTCTCTTTTTTCGCAACCAGGAAATCACATCGCACATCACAGCTGATACAATAAACTGCGGGGCGCATGACTTACGGCTATCTCCGCCTCTACGCATGCGCAATGGGCTCGTAGTTAACGAATTAAACAGCACATGCGCAACGCGTCTTAGCCTACAGTGCGCAGCGAAAAATTGATTACCTGGCTATAAAGCAAGCTTGGACATTTGCGTTGCCGGTTAGTTATGTCCTTCTGGGTGGTCTAGCCTAGCGCAGGTACTTGGTAAGATATGGCTTCGTGAAAGTATTGTTGAGTCGTATTGAGTTGAGGTTTTAAGTGCGATGTTTGAAGTCAATCAGAGGATTGTAGGTAAGCGGGTGTGTTTTTATTTTTTATTGTTTAGTTGTTTTTTGTTTGAGTTTAACGTCATCAATTGGTATTGAAATAATATGCAAGGAGCAAGGTTTATTAACTCTAAGTTTTGTTTGAGATTTAAATTGTTAGTCAAATTTAAAGGGTATAAATTATTACTGAGCCCAATTGAGAATATATAAAACATTTAATAAAGATTCAGTGTTTTTGTTAAATAAAGAAATCTTTATTGATATGGCAACCAAAACCTTTTACACAAATTAACAAAAGCAATGTCCTGACAACCTTTTATAGTTACAATACATTTTAATAATCTAAAAAGTGGATTGTGCAGACTTTGTACATTAGGGAAGTTTTGTAAGAGTAATACGTCAATAGTAAAATAATTTTCACTTGTTTCTTCCGTGATGAACTTTTGACAGAATTGTACTTGAATGGTTCCAAACAGCAGAAATATATTATGTTAATATGTTTAACTCATTGTACAAGTAGGTTAGTCAAACGGATATGGTGTTTGCCAAAATGCATAACAAAAGACTTCGTCACTGGAAACTCCAATATGAGTTAATCAATTCTGTCTTGGGATGACATGTGTCAAGGCTACAAGTTTCTGAATAACAAAAGATGCTTTAATACTACTATTGAGTAAAATTAACAAATACAGGTTTTTATAATAACTATTCAAATTTGTTGTGTAGCTTTCTTGCTTAAACAAACCAATATCGCTATATCCTGAAATCAAATCATTTGGAGACTCTGCATTTAAATCTATATAGTTTTTGGAGAGAACTTGATACAGTTATTGTTACATTTTTCTGGTAAAAATATAACACCCTTTATACATAAAAACCCATACAATACCAAAAATGTAGTACATCTTCAACTATTTAATATGGACTGTATATTAATCCGTACCTATAGGATAGATATCAACAAATGCAACAAATAATCATTCTTGAAGCAACAGAAGATCGTAAAAATTTCAAAGCTTGAAAATACATGTTTTATCGTTAATAACTACATTCTTGCAACTCTTAGGTTCACTCTTATGTGTATTATACTTGATTTGTGTTCGGTTCGTCCATCTTTAGCGGGGTACACAAAATTCCTTCTGCACAGTAGAGATTGTGAGTTGCTACTTAGCATCTCTGACTCACTGTGCCTCGGAAGTGCTAATCCCTAGGAATCTGGGAGTGTTCTTGTAATGTGGTGATGTTTTGAGAGCACTGGTAGAGTGCTGGGACCGCACAACGGATATGACCTCAAATAGAAGATGACAAACTGTTCAGAAATAAAATTTAAATATTTATTTTAATTAATGATAGAGTCAGGCTGAATTAATTTTGTAAAATCCTCTACGTAGCCTGTTAATTCCTTAACAAATTTGCAGCACGACGTTATATTATATACAAATTAATCAGCAAATTCTATATTTGTTTCGAGAATTCTTGATGTCTTGATTAATAATATGAAGTGACCGATGAAACACGTTATAAAAATAAGTACCCTTTCTGATGTTTAAAATAATCTTTTCACGTAAAGTTTTAATAGTTCCAACTTTATCACTGATCATTATAATTGTCCCGCTTTTATATTATTCATTATTATGTTGTATCTCATTTTAAGGATTTTAAAAACTCTATCAATCACTGATATTAGTGGAGTTTTGGAATCCCCTAGAGTAACACAAAAAATGCAAGCGTTTATCATTCAACTGTTTGTGTTAGTCAAAATTTCATTACGAAGCCTCTATAGTCTGTATAAGGAACGTGTCTCCAAACCCTACGTATACCTGGGAATTGGCCAATGGGAAGGACCGGGCCACTCCCAGTTAGACGTCGGGAGACAGTTTCCATCATACAGACTATAATATCTGTTTTGGGGAAAGTTAAAACCCCTTTTAAATGCTCAAACCGTAAGGACTGTCTTTGTCAACCGAAAAGCATCTAATTCTAAGAAATTATCCTCTTCAGTAGTCTTAACTCCAGACACTCCTTCAGGTGTTTCCTAATCCTGACATCCATAACGTTCTGAAGACGTTCCCAGTTGTCACTTGTTGTCCTTCTTACGTCACCAGATTGACCTGTGCCCCTTGATCCTTTTGTACCGGTGTTTAAATCATTGCTGAGTTGCCAAATGTGTTAGAGTTGTACCAGCACGCATCTTCCCCCCCTCGGAACCAGACGACATGCATTTTGTAAATTTATGCAAATCGGAGAAATTCGGCGTCCGTTTGGTAGACTTTACCGCTAAGTGGAGAAAGTAGGATCGCTTACCATGAAATTTTATCAATTGATACTAGATGATTGTGGATTAATGATTTTGTGTATGTCGGTTTGAAATATGTGTAGCAAGTGTTGTTCTAGTTAATGTTAAGAAACTCGAAGCTTAGATTTTTTGTGGGAAATAGCCATATTGTTTTGTAACAATTTGTCATATATAACGAGTTTTATCAAATAAAATGTATTATGACACAGATATTCAAACATTTCATTGAACATGTTTAAGCTAGATCACAAATTATTGATGCTATATCATACCGTTGATACAGACTGGGAGTAAAATGTACAATTAAATTATAAGTATAATATATTTAGTTGAATGACGACGTACAAATTAATATCTAGCATTGTTCACTACGGTGGATGTTGGTACATGTAGCTGCCTACAAGGGAAACTGAACGTTGAATGGCAAGGTATGAACGGGCATAACCAGGGTCAGAGGGCAGCTTATGGCTGTTCTAGGAACAACTTTACACCGGTAACGGGTACAACAATGGACATTGTAGTGCCGCATGGGGACTACTGAAAGCGTGTAATGCTATGGTACTGCAGGGGTGAGGAAAATAAAACAGTGTCATTAGAGTCACATGTTTGTTAAGTTATTGTTTTAGCTCATGGTTTTAGGTTCATCCATCAAATATACCACAACCCAATTACATTGCACATGGTCTGAACTCACGTCCAACAATCCACCTCACGCACATTTCAACGGCGCCAACGTTTCGATCATATTTCTCCGGCCTTTCTCCGGGCAGCCCCAGTTGGAGCAGCATTAATTGGCCCGAGTCGTGTGTGTGTGCACCATTACAGCAATGAGAGTATCTGTGTGTACCGTGAGTGCATAAATCACGACCTACATCCAGGGTTAGAGACCTCTGACCTGGCCAGATAACGATAAATCTTTGAAACTCGCACTTCCCCACGCCTCCACCTGCCGTACTGTGCGTGGCGGGTTAACTTGGCAATCTTTGACATAACAAGATAGTGTAGCCAACATAGCACAACCCTACGTCTCCAAAACTATGCCGTACTGTGCGTGGCGGGTTAACATGGCAATGTTTGACATGGTAAGATAGCTATAGGCATCATAGCACAACCCCATATCGTCGTCGTGATGTTTCAGTTGGCTGAACTGCTTTAAGACTAGGTCTTCTTCAGCCTCCAACATTGTGCCATACTGGGCTTCGAGGGTTAACTTGGTAACGCTCAACATGTCAATACAGCTTGAGGCAAAACACAACCCTATGTCATACTGTGCTTCATGGTGGCAACCCTACAATAGACATGGCAACATAGTTAAAGACTTCACAGCGTAACTCAATATCTCCACCAAAACTTTGCCATACTTTGGCTGATTAACTTGGCAATCGACATGGCCAATTTAAATGCACTCACATTAAACTCACTCGTCACTCGTTTTTAACTAGTTAAGTCATCAGTGTTCCCTGTGCAATCTATATAATTGCTCAGTACTCTGAATTGATCTCGGTAACCTCATGTATTACTATAGCAAACTCGAGATATACATCCATGCACAATGTCTAATATCCTCACCGGTCTTCCCTCCCACCAACCGACTTATTCGTCGCCAACTAATCGACCGGCAAACGAATTAATCTCCACTCACAGTTTTAATTTGCCGCTCAACTTTAATTAATTTAGGAGTCTATCGACCACACAAATCGCCGCGATCCGGCGACCTGTATCGGCCTGTAATTATAACTATGAACATCAACCTCCTACCCCGGAACCTTACCCGAAGCATGCTTCCGAGGTTGCAGCCAAGCATGCCTGAGCGCTTCGGGGAAATATTTCATATTATGGTCACTCCACAGGATTTATATTCGCTTATACATTTTCTGTGTATAGAAAGTAGTTATTCACAAAGAAAAGTGAACTTTTACTACCGTCATTTAAGTTTTTATCTTTTCCCCCCATTAACGCATTTAATGGTATAAAAGCAAACTTGTAATTTAACATCTTCGGATTGCTTGATAACGTTAATGGTAATAGTTATTTGCACGTGAGCTTAGATTATGAAGGAATGAGTTTAATGCTTTTGACCGTAAATCTGCAAGATGAGTCTACATTGGCACAATTATCACAGGTATGGTAATATAAACGCATACTTGCTTTATGGTTTTAATCTTTATTAAACCCATTAGAATAATATCTCTTATGGATTTTCTTGTTTGTAACGCAATCATCCTGGAGTCCTTTGGATCTTGGAGTTTTTTTCATAGAGTCGTTAACATTTTTAATAGTGTAAGGGGTTACACTTATGTGCACAAGTATCATCAAGTAGGTTTTACGGGCTCGCAGACTCATGCATGGATGAAATAATACTGACCAATGAGCATGAACATCAAAAACCTACGAGGGGAAGAATGTTAGTTTTGTCAACCCCAGTATAGACAACGTAACCGATTTCATTTAGGAAATTCACCACGAAACAACTTAAACTCAATCCTGCGACAAACTCCAAAGACAACAGATGACCACCTGAATTTCCAACTAACGGGATGTCAAGGCAAAATAAAACAGAACCCTACGAATGAGCCCTCCCGCCGCGCTTGACCCGTTAAGCAGGATCTCGGTGTAAATATATATTTCAGAGTCCCTGACAGATCTCAAAGCGCCTGTGATATTTCTGGGCCCGGTAGCTCGGCAATTAGATACAGCTTAGAAGTATCACTCGGTCGTAGTTTATGGCTTTGCCGGGACATATGGCGTGGAGTCTTGCCAACTCCAGCTTGCCCGATTACAATTTCAAATATAGTTATTTGTCTTGCTAACCGACGGACTTAGCGCGACGCGAGCTTGTTTGGATAAAACACACTCTATTACTTACCTCGCACTTGCGTGTCCCAGCTTCGTGGGAAATTTCTAAACGGTCGCAGTATCGCGATGGGACGGTAGTTGTTGGTTCTGGTTGATTCACCTTTTTGCGTACCGTAATGCATGTAGATACTATGATTTGTAAGTGTTTTAATGAGTTATCATTGTCATGTGTAATAAGTGTTTATATTAAATATTTGTGGTTTTACTGGTGAATTACAAATTACAACAAAGTATTACCAAGTGTGGTACTCATAAAATGAATAGAGATAAAATTTGCTAGATAAAATGTAATTAATTTTAATAATAACAGCTCGTAGTAGATTTACGATTGCACATCAGATTATGTGTATGATATTTGGTATATTTGGTATTTACTAATTAGAAAAAGAACAACCTAAACACGTAAACACAATTTTACTTAGCTGGTTTTATTGTTTATCACCCATTCATTCCACCCTTTACCGATGACAGTGGGGTCGCCCTCTACATAAATTCACTTGAACGTCTTCAACATCTCGAGAAGGGTGAAGTCGAGCACCCAAACAAAACAAGGGCTTATTCATAACCCGGAATTATTTTCGGTCTGGTCCAATAAATCTCCGGGTATAAAAGGACCCCGAGTCACATTGACCGCAAACAAATAAAAACTTTATTAACCTTGAAAATAACAGTAGCTTACTCCTCTATTATATTATAGAGATATCGTCTGCTTTGCATAAGGGTTGCCAAGGGCTCTTCAACGGCGAAAGGATGCTAGTGGAAAATCGGAAAGTGAAATGAAAATTGGGTTATTGACTTCGTGTGGGGCCTGCGCGGTTAATAACTTGTTTCATATCCAGTTCACACCGTATGTGTCGAATATTAACATCATCACTGCCGTTAATGGTTCGGTCTCCTCGGGTATCAAGAGTAATGTGGCCTGGGGCAGCAGTTATCTTGATTTGTTTTATGTTTATACCACGAGCTCTAAATCACTGTAATTTGCGACTTTGGCAACCCGAGAACCCATCGGAATGCTATCATTTCGGAGGTTTTGTAGTGAAATAAAATTTGAATATGTGAAAGGGGTTCCAACCTTGTCATTTTTTAATATTAGAAGAATGGAAGATGCAATAGGTTGTTTTATTTTTAATGCCAACATATTTTATAAAGCATATGAAAAATACAAAATATATATATAAATGAATTTGGTACAAGGTAGGCTGTGCTTAAAGTATTGTATAAGCAAGAGTGTAAAAATATTAACATGTTCAGCTTATTTGTCACTTGTATATTTGCATTGTACCCAGAGAAAAACAAGTTCTGAAAGTTAATTTAAATATACGAATTATTCCACTAGAATTTTGTACGATTTCCTCCACTGCAGCTGCAGTCAACTAATGACCGATTGTTCAATGTGTTCTTACACTATGTACTATATAAAAATATTATTTGTGTTTGACCATCAGAATTTGATAGCATTAAATTTATTGTAAATCTCTTACTGATAAGAACTAAAAACAATTAAATTTTTAATAAGAACTTTCACCAATGAATTTATGTCTAACGTAGGGCTAAAATTGTCTAAAACCTAAAAAAGGTCAAAAGCTAACATTATTACCTCCATACAAGTTCCTGATCGTTCAAGCGAAAGACAAAAAAAATATGCTGTATATATGCAATAGAAGTCAGAGACAAACCTAAATTTACGCCTAATTACTCTCAACAATATATCTGATATATTTCTCGAATAACCAAATCGATGTATAATTAAACATCCACATAAAAAATCCTAGTTGTATCTACAGCGGCCGCGGTGACTTCGCCGGGCGATCAGTATGTGTATCAGGCACAAACCGGTCACCGCCGCCAATTAGGTCGGTATTTGCTTAACATATCATTTAAACACATGTTCTTGTCAGACCTTAACGCTTGCCGTTAATTATCGGGAATCATTCCTGGATTGAACCAATTCATTAGTGACTAACGTCAGAGGAGAGTTACAACGATGAGTTTCTTTCTTTCGCTCTCGCCATCCTACGTTCTGCCCAGTATGGATTGCACAATATTGCATCCTTTAATATATATACTGGCGCTGGATGTCATTTGCCATCTTTATATACTAAAATGTTTTTATGTAGCAAAACTATGAGATAGATGTACCAGATAGTTATGAAAATAGGGTACTAAATATTTTAAACTTTGCAATGTATCAATCTTCATGCTGACAAAACATGAAAATAGTTTTCATGACATCAGAAAGTATGGAAAATCTTTTTCTTAAACTAACCCCATAGATGGACACGTTATTAAAAATGTGGCAACATTCAAATTTTCTCAATAGAACCTTTATAGAAAACACAATACTGTATGCTTATTTTGGTAATGTATAAAGTATTACTTTCATCGAACCTATAAGATGATGCAATAAATAATTCCTATTTCTGTAGATCTTCTAATCATTTATAATATTAAAGTCAATTCACATGTATTGTTTGGTTGTTTTGGTCTCTAAACAAATCACGTGGGTAAAAGAAATGTCTTTGGACCTTCATTTCGTACAACGTTTACCCTCCCATAGTTCACTTTTGTCTTAACATATAATTGTTTCTTAACCACCTTCCAGAAATATCACCAATATGCCTCAGACCAGCGAGCGAGTTGGTTTGCATTAGAGCGTGGAACTTCGGTTCCTGAGGCTACGGGTTCAAATCCTGCTAATCACTAATTGATTTTATCTAATACCACAACTCCAAGGCATAGCCTGAAGTAATGAGAAAAACAATCCCGGACTATATAGAGTCCTACAAAATAAAATATCCTTCATACTATATATAAATGGCCAATTACACGAAGCGACACCAGTATTCTACACCCTTTTAAGGAATCACACCAACATTTGACATATAAACACCAATGTAGCCTCTCACATTGTGGTTGACGACCATGATTGATACAATAATCCCAGTCATGCGTTGCCTCATACTCACACCTGCCACGAGGCTATATTCTATGATAAATGGTTACACGAGACTATTACACGGAGACAGTGACCAATGAGAAGTGCCTTATGTAACCTATAAAGGCGGCGATCCAACACCAGAGAGCATGGGAAAGTACGTGGTACACTCGATAGTTATGTACTTACTGGGAAACGCGGCGTTCACTGTGCATTTTATTCGATGTATCACAGAGTAGACACAACTACTGCTCAAATATACTCTTTAAAATGTTGATGAAGCTTGTGTTATACTTTGTGTTCTAAGGATTGGGAATGAGTAATTTGTAACAATGTAGGGCTATAAGAACTAAATCCCCCTCATTGGTACCTCTAGAAATAAATTTCAAAGTACATTTCGTTCTAAAAAGAAGGTTTCTGAACAAAGTTCTAGACTTTAAAAATGGGTTTAAAAACCCACCAAACAGCAAAATACGAAAAATTTGCGGAGGAGGACCCCGATCTTTCTTGAGTTGCCCCCTCGACAATGTCCCAAAAACCGTCACTAGACTTTGGTGTTGAATCATATATTTTTATATCATATTGCTGCAGTAGCCATCTCAGTGGTTTTCATATTCTCCACGTATTGTCATCTGGTATTCTGTATTATATAGTTCCATATACGTCGTGGTATAACGTATAACCTATCAACCTATGAGATCCTTGATCCTAGAAGGATCCTTGACGTACCCATGAGCTCATTTAGTCAATAAATAGTCTTGGGCACATTTTATTCTATGTTTCACGGGTTTTACTAACAGTACTTTTGTTCTTGGGAGAGCTGTCCAATGTTCACTTTTGCTCTACATGATATGTAAACCTAAAAAATATCCCTTCAAGTTCCTTGCTACAAATATGTCTGAATGCTTTTAAGTGACAAAAGTTCAAACCATCTCCATCCGCTCCGCAAGTGCCATCTGAGCCTGTTTTAAATAGTTTCACACACCTCAACGTGTCTCCTTGATGTGTCCAAGGGCTCATTAATTTGACAAATAGTCTCACCACTCGAGGGACGTTATAAGGGCTGCATGATACAGTACTGGAGTCTATAACTCGGGATGCGCTGCGGTCGGGTCCGCAGACGTGTACTAATGATTACCGACCGATGTCATTCATCTCCGCGAAACCAAACAAGTCTGAAATCGTTTGGAAACCGTTTACCACGGGTCTGCCACCTGGCAGGGGAGACGGGATTTGCTAAAGGTCGCTGAGAAAATAGTTTGCGTAGAAAATACGTAGGAAAAGGCGCTCCAGTGAGATTGCGTGAAATGTTCGTTGCAAATTTACACACAAAATCGAGTTAGTATAGCGTCACATAATGTTCGGTATAGGAGTGTTCAGCCCATTTTAGATAATAGATTCATAGAAACTCAGGAAGTAAAGAGTGTATGAGGATTATACATTTTTTGGATCATGGAATGGTTAACACGTTTTGCTACTGGATATTTGAATTTTCTAAACACTTCGATTAAAATTATCATCTTGAACGGATAATTCAGTTATTACTTGTTTAAAATAGGGCTGGAGCATATTAAAAATAATTATAAATTAAAAATGTATACTACCTTTAACCTGTAGTAATGTTTGAGATATTTCTAAATATATATCATTTCTAACGTCTCTTTAAACCATCTTTAATTTCCAAGTCGCAGTGTATGATTGCAGTAAGTCGAACTAAAACCCAACTGCCATTCACGTTCAAAAATCACAACATCAACATAAGACATCAATAATCATTTGCATTATTCCACACTTTATTCAAAACCCACTTGAAAGAGAACGGTGACGCAATTTACATAAGTACTTGAGATCGTCCCCGCATCACTCACAGCCCCAGTTCTCACGTCAGCCGCCAGGAGCGCTAGCGAGCCAGTGACAAACGACATCACGTCTCTGTGGAACGATTAATCACGCCAATATTTGCCATCAGAATCAGTCACGTCTGAAACCAAATCCGGACAGTCTTTTCACCTTTTCACCGTCGGGAGAAAAAACGCGACGAGACCAACGGACGCGAGTCGAGGGTAGCCGTGGATTGTGTCGCGTCGATTGTTCGGAAGAATCGCACCAACCGGGTGGAAAAATATTCATAGTCAGGTCTGAGATTATTGACTGGTCTATGCTGCAACCCTTGACAACGTTCTCGATGTTCTCATGGAACGGGTTCACTTGACTTATTGGAATATTAAGTTGGATTTTGTTACTGAGTTATGACTGATATGTTTGATTGATCAAAGGTTGTTTAATTGTACATTGTAGTGGTGGATTTTGTTCAAAGTTGGTATTGGGTTTGATTTGAACCTAAGAGAACTTATATACATACATGTAGCCTCTATCTACACGAATATTAAATTTAGCAATGGAATTGGTTAAATTTACAAATTGTTGTTTTTTATAGATAAATTGCATTTTAATAATACAGTCAGAAATGTCTACACCTCGAGGTGATTCTCCTGTCATTGTTGGCCATTCGACTATTGGAAATTTTAAATGAATTTGACTTTAAATATGTCACTGAAGTAAATAACTATTATTTTGCAACAGCTTAGAGTACAGTGGGATAGAATCATCTTACAAACAGACATCACAGCGAAATGTTGACAGCATGTGTACTACCTCTTGCTTGACCTAACATTTTAGTTCCTTATTTGTACCTCTAAATCTCTAGACATTATTATAAGCAATTTTCATCATAATATTATATATTTCGAGGGGTACGACCACTCCTTATCAATAATGAATATCCTTTTTCGTTCTTTAACTGATTGTAGACTGGTAAAACGATTTAATACTCGAATATGATGATGAAATAGCTAACTAAAACTTTATCCTTACTAGATCTCTCAAAACACCGGTAACCATCTTTTCGTTTAAACATTAGTCAAATTTCTCCACCAGCCAGTTAACCGTTAACCTTCTTCATGGGAGGTACAAAATCCAAAACTAATAGTTATCTTAGTCAACAAATGAGCAGAGGATTAGGATAAGGTGAGGGGAAACAAATTCTCGTTCGTGTGATATGTTCATCTTGTCCTGAGATGCTGGGATCTGGCAGGATCAGGACGTGGAATCAGTCATCTCAGCAGGACTTCTCAACCTCACACCTGGCTCAGGATTATACAGGACGATCTATCTAGCTTACTTCTGCAATCTTTTAACTTGGAAACTGCAAATATTTATCAAACAGTAGCAGGGGCAGTGACCTTAAGGCAAAGGTTGAATATGGTGTTTAAAATTATAAAAAAATTGTTTTGGTTTGGTTGAGAAATATATGTTTTAATCTTGAGATTGATGAATATTCGACAGACAGTAGGTTTTTACCAACAGTGGAGGGTTTTCTCCACTTTTTTTCGTTGCCAACTGTTTTAGTATAATTTTCATTAACAAATAATACAAGTTTCTTTGGACAGCTTTACTTATAAAATGTATAAGATGTTGAAAATGTTTTGTATCTGGTAATTTTCTTAAATATTTAAAAAATGCCTGGTAAAAAACGTATTTCAAGGCAACAACGACTAAAATGTTTAGTATAACGTTATGTACATAGTTAACATATTTTAAGTTCTTAAAATGGTTAGAAGTTTAAGAATTCCTTACTGTCAACAATCTCCATAAATTAGTAACTAGTATATTATGTGGAAATAAGAGGTGTACTCTTCTAGTCGATTTTTAAACAGGTATAGATAGCAGTGCCAACAGATAAACGAATTAAAGAACAATTTAATATGTGGTGTTTTTTAACAATTATCTGCAGGGCCAATAATTAACTGTCACCAAACCGAAACAGACATAGTACTATAAACGATTCAATATCACTACATTTCAGCAAACTACCAAAATTAAAAATTAATCGAAAACCACAACAGACACAAACTAAAAACTTTTAAAACTTAATCCAAAACCCCTTGAAACACAATCCAGCGGAGTTGCATTATATTCCGAGGTGATTATTAATTTCACCAGCTCCAACAGATTGCCTGTCCCGAAGAAAGATGAGGGAGTTTAGAACCACACCTGGGCGAAGGACAAATCGTCCCAATAAGCGAATCGTCGAGCCAGACCGGACGAGATGTTATTAATCGGACAAACTAGAGCTATAAATAAAACGGCCACACATAGTGTAGTGCATAATGTGGGTAACCGGTCTGTGATAATTATCTCATTGGTTATTGTAATGGTATGAGTGCTGATAGAAATAGAGCGGACCTTTATACGTGAGGATGGTAAGGCAGAGAAAAATATGTTGAAATAATTGGGGATGCGTATTTATCAAATTAGAACAATCTTGGTGGTAAAAATCCTATTAGTATTGGCATACAATATCTACTATAATTAGTCTGCGATATTGTACAATAGTACGTCTTTTGCTGTGCTTGCTATTGAGGAAGAACGAAACATAACCCGACAATATAAGTGTCTATAGGTCTATAATTTTAATGTTCACATTGGTTTCCGTTATAGAATAAATTCAAATTCTTTTGTACATTTGCCACTGTTTTAGTGGCGCGTTAGTTGATTAAATGTTTTGAAACTACAGAAATATTCCCACTGTTAATCCTAAATTGTTACATCAAAATGACATTTCCTTATGGCATTTACCAAATTGTGTGCATGATAAGTACTTGTTCCTACAGGAAACACAATATTTTATTAGGAATAAAAATTTCTTTTTACAGAAAATTTAGTACATTATTTTTGTAAATGTAGATGGTTTGAGTTATATGTCTATTTTGTTTGTGTATAGACAGATATTTTCTGCACTTTGCGTATATATAGTATGTAACAAGAAGTACTATGGCAAACCTAGTTAAGAGTAGATAATTTGAAGCAAAAATAAACGCTTGTATCTTTAGTGCTTTGTATAATGTTAATACTCTCCTTTTCTCATTTACCTATCAGCACAGCAAACCAGTAACTATACTTCTGTTGCATACACTTTAAAGCGTCAAATAAGAAACTTTCTCATGGTTGTGAACTTTGTTTGGGAACCGTGTGCCACAACTAGTATTTGGTACCAAATCATCAAACTAAATTAGTTCAGCGATTTCAGAATATTTTAACCCTAATCATATATACAAATTAAACACCTCCATCCACATACACACACACACACACATTATATACTGTAACTCCATAACCTAGTACACACAACATATCTCAAAAACTCCCCAAACCACAACCGCCATCTCACAATTCACACCTGAATCGCTTTTTTTGTCGCACAAAGAAACAGTTCGCCACTCGAGGTGTCGCTTGTGAAGCATAACAGAATAACACGGTGATTAATGGTTGGTGTTTAACCCGGGTACTTGAGATACACAAACATTTTACACGGGTGAGCGGGCGCCAAAAGGGGCCGAGGGTCAAAAAAGGAGGGAAGGACGTGCGACGGTTATGCGACAGAGGCCGTCAGAGCGTCAAAATGACCATTGACAATGATGGGAGGGGTTTGAAGGATGGGGAGTGTTGGTTGGTTTTGATAGAAGTTGTTGGGATGTGATGTTAGGAGATGCTTTTCTCGGTTTTCTTGGTTCGGTGGTTGTGTTTTAGGAATGGGAATATTGAAGAGTTGTAAGTGTTTGTCTTGTTTACCAATAGTTTGTGGTCCTTATCCGTTTGAAATTGTAATAAAATATACAGGAAATAATGAATATAGACATCTATCTTAGAACGGTGTATGCATAAGATCTCTTCTTAACTTGAGTCTTATGCAATTGATATTGAACTTTGTGGTTTAATCCTTGTACAACAAACTTCTAACCTCTGAATTTCTATATTTTCGGAGTTCTGGATATCTAAACGGTCAATAAAAAAATACTATTTTAAAGTGTTAAGTCAGGCATATTCTATGCCCTGTGGGCATGACGAATTAGTAATTTGACTAGTTTTGAGTGTGCCTTAACATTCGATTTCAGCTGTACGAGGTAATGTATGTAATTGCATTTTGAAAAAAAATATTAACCCATTAAGTTATTTTTTTTCAAGTGTGAAAATACTATTGCTGTTTTCAGGGATAGAAAATAGTTGCAGACGTATTATATCCTTCAATCCTATGCCAATGTGTATTAAATTCCTCTAGTATTGTGTATTAAATTCGCAAATATTCTTGGAGGTAAAGAACATCTAAAGTTTTGTAATACATTTTGTTTCTCTTTTTTAGATGAACCAGCAGTGTAAGGTGTGCAACGAGCCTGCAGCGGGCTTCCATTTTGGGGCTTTCACTTGTGAGGGATGCAAGGTAATTATAAAAATAATAATTAAAACATTAAATATAGCTACACAACTAACTTTTTGGCGCTTGAAATATTCTCCACATAAATAGATACAATTTCCACTGCAAGTTATCGGTATCACATGACAGAATTTTTAGTACTATCCCTCCTGATTCAGAAGTGTTCAAAGTAATAAGTACGAAAAACAGTTTTTATGTTTTATATATAGTTTTTCATTTTGTACAAAATAGAGTTAAGAAATGTGATAAGTATTGTTCCAAGCTACTTTGGTTTAACTGGCAGTGGATTTATATCTGCAACACAACGACGTGACGTCAAAAGCAGGCTTCTAGTAATATGTTGTTGTCAAGTTACAGCTTTATATTGTTTACAACTAATTAATTATTTTTAATGGCTCAGTGAACATTAACTACCTAACGAAGACTAGACAAAGTAATTCCTCAGTGGTTAACAACAAATTGACCGTATCTGGTTAACCGTAAATCCTTCTCGTTAGTAACCAGACGGTTAATGTTTTTAATGGTTTGGTGACTGATGGTTGTTTGGTATTTAGCTTTAACATCCATAATATGTATTGGGAACATCTTTATAATATAGTTTTGAGGTTAGGTCATCCCGTCGGGTTAAAGGTTGATGAAAACAACATCGTAAAACTTATGATAAACAATTTAAAGGGAAAGACGTTAAAAAGAGAAACATGCAATAATATTTGAGACGTTATAGAGTATTTAACATCTTTGGATCTCGCTCGGAGAAAATATTAAAAACTAATATCACAAAAAAGGTCAAAGTGCCTATTGCGACGTCACATTGTGTAAATCCGTAAAACAAATTTCATCCTAAAATTGGCACCTTCGTATTATACCGACAACGCCTAAATTGGGTTAGGTTACCACTAGGTTAAGTTAGGTTAGGATAAGACAACCAGATGATAACCTAACCTAACCTAAGCAAACCTATTAACCTAAGGGCAACTAATCTAGGAGTGGTCGGTATAATACTAAAGTTTCCTACAATTGATTGAAAAACTATCCAGAATTGCGGTGTTTTAAAAGTGTAGAATTTTAGACATTTTATGTTATAAGGTTAAGTAAATAAGTTGCTGTAGGTGTGTTTTGTTGATGTGCATAGCTAAGGAATGTAAAAAGTAGTTACATACTCGGTATGTGTACGTATACGATAGTGAGATTTTGTATGTTTGTTAGTGGAAATTAAATTGAGTACCTTTTTTATGTCCTTGCAGTTCCATAACTCAATCGCATCATTATAGGGATCGAGCTGGTCTAGTGTTAGAACGCGGGATTTCGCTGGGCTCTAGCCCGCGATCGTTTTCACCTTACTTCAGGGTTTCGTCACAATCACTTTTAAAATTCTTCGGTGATTGGCCGGATTTGAACCTGGTACATCATGGACCGAAGTCCTACTCTACCACTAGACCAGCTTCACAGACATTGCATTACATTGCAACTTGCATAGTTTCATTATTACTAAGCTGTAAAGATTACAATGTGGTGTAACACTTTATCTTTCTTATTATACTTATTGACCTCAAATCGCGCAAAACAAACGCGTGGATTAGATCGTTCAGGGCCGCATACAACAGTCTGTCCTGTGATTATGCTGAGTGCTGGAATTAGAAAGGAAACAGTGAAAATCCTTCATGGGGAATTACACTTTGTCGTGTTAGCATTTTTTACCATCATGACAGGAATTGTTGCTTGTAGTGTAAAGGCTGGGAGCTTGATGTAGTTTGTTCGAATAATGATAATGAAGGCGGTTGGTGATGGGATCCACCCCATGGTAGCATAGGTGGCCATAGTTCCCCGGCCGCCTTCACTATATATATATATATATATATGCTTGAATTTTTGAGAAACACAGTTACGTGGAGGTGTTCCAGTATGTACATTTATCCTAAAATCATATGCTACTGAAGTATATATATATATATATATATATATATAACTATAGTATCGTAGTGTGATGTGTATGATCCTTCCTTGGTCTCAAAAGACACAAATACAGTAGCTCTGACTTTACTCAGGGAACCTCTGACAATGCAGCCGATGGTTCTGTAATTGCTAATACATATTTTTACTTAAACATCTAAGCACTACTAACATAGGCAACTTGGTTAGGGATTTGTCAAGTTTTGTTCTTAAATGGTTTTTAAATCATTCCCTTAAAAAAATTGATTGGTTACACCACGTTGAACCACTGATCCAATGTTTAGGGAGATAGTAAACACATTTTCAAATGTTAGGATTTTAGGTCGAACTTTACTGACGTAATTATTAGTATATTCTGCAGTGTATTTTTGGTCCGAGAGGTGCGGATTGGGAGTTAGCTTGTCTGAGCGGTTCCCGAGGTCATGGGTTCAAATTCCGCCAATCCCAATTTATCTTATAGTAGTTATTATGCCGCAAATACCTCTATACCTAGACTGAAGTAATGAGGAAAACAAATTTGGGCATAAAAGCAAACAAATGTATTTTCTGTCCAGCATTTCAGTATAGCTAGTAAATCGCATTTATTGTCCAAACTCAATTGAATGAACTCATTTTTTCGCTACAAAATACGTCTATTTATTGTTGAAAATCTCTATTTTCATCCGACTTCAAACAAAGCAACCTATCACCAACACCTTCAAGACCTTCGCCTGACACTGCCTAACTAAGAGATTCCAACAGGTCATATGCAAGTCTAAATAAACGTGGTTCCGTAACCTTTGCATCCATCCACTTGGCTATGATGGGCTGCGAAACCCCTGCCATTATAGTTGGCACTGCAAGCCATTGTATTTAAATATGTGATCTGACGGTACGCTCGCAGTTCACACGATCGATAGATCGACCGTCACGATAATCGATGGGTGCTCTCGATGCTCCGTGACAATCGATTATTATGCCTGGTTAGGAGGAGACCGACCATTACTGACCGTTAGTTTCTAATTCCACGTTTTGCCTAAAATACGAATAATACCATGCATTAGCGGGTCAGAATGGGTCGCGACGTGCGGCGAACGGCATGAGCGGCGAACAGGCATGAGCGGCGGCATGAGCTGCAATGATGTCATTACACCTACTATGGATCGAGCAAATGTTACGTGGGCTTTCATAGGTACAGCGAGGTGATTTTTGTATGGTTACGTAGTGCAATTTTTTTTGCGCAACTATTTAGGTACTGCATTTTAGTGAAGAGGACTTTTTGAAAAAAACTAATTTAACTGTTTCATAACTAAATAGAAAGTGTAAAAATAATGCATTTCTATTATTTTGTTGTTTCAATATTTCCAACTAATTGTTTTATTTATAGTCATGCAATATACCTTTGGTTCCCTGTGAAAGTTATAGACACGGTATAATTATTAGTAGTATCTGATACATTCACATGGCTTGATTTTGTTTATAAACACAGTCGTACGGGAAGGTGTTCCAGTATTTTAGTCGAGTGGTTATAGCGTTCGCCTTCAAATCTGAATGTATCTAGTAATCTAGTTCGATCCAAAGTGATGTCGATTATGAACAAAAATGTCAGCGAGCGGTTAGCTGTCTAACTAAAAGGTCGTCGTTAGATGGTAACCAAAAAAACCAAGAACCCAAGAAAACAAATGGTAATGACTTTCAAAAACTCCCGCATACATAGTTTAAATTTGGTTTTTAAACCAAATCCTAGTTTCTCCATTTGGGACGGAGGTACAATCAAATCAGGTGGTAATATTTCATCCTGGCCTTGACCTTGTGGGTCTATCCTTGTCTCCGAATCAGCGGATGGCAATGCTCAACGTAGACACTAAATTAGGCTGATCACTTAGCTTAATCTTGGAGATAAGTTAGGAAGGTTAGTGGTCCAGCCAGTGAACTTGAATTCAGAGTTACTTTTTTATACTGGATGCAGTGTTGGTGATGAGGTAGTAATTCAACTTCAATGAACTTGTTTCGAAATATTATATTAGTTTATTCTCTTTTGTGATTCTCATGTTAAAGGTTCGACAAACACAAGCACACGAAAATAGGCATCTTTGATTCCAACCCTCAGAAGAAATTAGACCACCTGATTGTCTTACATCCTTGAAAAAATAATTTCATTCTCAAATTCCATTTCATCCAAAACCACGGCGAGTGTTTTCACGGACGTGTGACGGTCGGTGACGCAACGTAACGCGAGCGGAAGCTCTGTCACGCCAGAGTGAAGCGTCCCGCTCCAGTTACGTAGGATAATAACATTGTCAAATACTGCGTCCGTGGCGCGGCCCTGTACTATGGAAATGTGGCCCTCTGTCTACATCGACTGAATGAGGTTACAAGTTCACTTGTAGGTGTGTCTGTGTCGAAATATAGTGAGGAATGGAGAAAAAATGTCTTTAATATTCATGTTAACTTATCGTGGTGGTACGTGGTGTTTTTAAAAGTCAAAAGTTGAAATAAGTAGTTTAGGTGAAGTGGCAGTGTAGGGTCATAATTTCCAATATAAAATAATTTAGTTCGTTATGAGAACTTGAAATGTTTCTGCATTGATGTGCGAATACACAAACAAAACTTTGTTTAGAAAAGACCAAAGTAATTGTAAAGAAGCCGACAAACACTTTCAAGGTAGAAAAAAAGTAAACAACCATTAGTGATCTGAGTCAGCTGTGACTCGTCCTCGTTAACGAGGTAACACTATTAATTAAGGACGTCAAACGCGGCGACATTGTGCGCATGCGTTGTGCTATTCGTCGACAACGCACGGCTTGTGCATAACAATGCGCAGACAGCGGTACAACACCGCGCACAACTTCTAGGTCATAGGAAAAATGTAATAGAAATTATTGCGCTAGGAGTAAAATAATTGGAAGATGAGATGCGTCTTCTAAAACAGATTGACGCAATGGTTAGCCTTCTTCACAAACAAGTTAAATTACAATTAGAATAAATAACTATCGATTTCACCACTGGAGTGGATGTAAATAACAGTTAAACTGCATTTCCTGTCCCGTGAGATTACCTGAAGTTACGTCATCCCCGGAAGGTCCAAGGACCGCGACATCGGCGAAGGGAATGTTCCCGTTTAATTACCTCCAAGGACACAGGGCGTGGGAAAAGATCACTCGGCCATCTCGTCTAGCACCTCGCCTCGTCGCTGTTGGCTCACCGAGAGGAAAGTGGCTATTAGCGAGAGACCTGTGACATCTGCAACACTGCACTTGCAACAAACTACTCTAGTACTTGGTGTACAGCTCTACATAGTGGCTGTTAGGAACAGGTGACAACTGCAACACTGCACTTGCAACAAACTACTCTAGTACCTGGTGTACAGCTCTACATACTGGCTGTTAGGGACCTGTGACAACTGCAACACTGCACTTGCAACAAACTACTCTAGTACTTGGTGTACAGCTCTACATACTGGCTGTTAGGGACTTGTGACATCTGCAACACTGCACTTGCAACAAACTACTCTAGTACTTGGTGTACAGCTCTACATACTGGCTGTTAGGAACAGGTGACAACTGCAACACTGCACTTGCAACAAACTACTCTAGTCCTTGGTGTACAGCTCTACATACTGGCTGTTAGGGATCTGTGACATCTGCAACACTGCACTTGCAACAAACTACTCTAGTACTTGGTGTACAGCTCTACATAGTGACTGTTAGGGATCTGTGACATCTGCAACACTGCACTTGCAACAAACTACTCTAGTCCTTGGTGTACAGCTCTACATACTGGCGAGAGACCTGTGACATCTGCAAAACTGCACTTGCAACAAACTACTCTAGTACTTGGTGTACAACTCTACGTAGTGGTTGTTAGGAATCTGTGACATCTGCAACACTGCACTTGCAACAAACTACTCTAGTACTTGGTGTACAGCTCTACATAGTGGTTGTTTCCAGGAGAATGATAATCCAACTTTTCCCCATGACTCTGGATTTTCCCACTCTCGTTCTCTCGCCCAGAGGAAGAAGTTATTCAACAGAGTGAGTGATCAACTGCACCTATCGACCGTTAAGTACCACTTAACATCCTACCAGAACCACACATCCTCCGCTGCACTCGTGCGGACAATGGTGTTACATCACCGGACGTCGGATCAGATGGGGTAACTTCCGGACACGCGAACTCACTTTCCTACTCCATCTCACCTCGCGATTCCCATATGTAGATCCGACTCTGACTCAATCGGTTCAAGGTCCCAGCAGTTCGAATTTCCTCACGTAACTAGGCCGGGGATATCATTGGTGTCCGTGTGGGTGGTTAGCAATAAGCGCTGGTTGAGGTGGTAGGATTTTCTCATATGGTCGTTAGGGATAGTGAAAGATTAAGATTTCCATTCTCACTTTCATTTGAAATAGTTATGAACTGTGAACTAAACAAAAAAAAAACTTTTATTCCCCTTTGCCTTGAATCATAAAACCCGGCCATCCTTGTAGTTTCAGCTTTGTGATCAGGAATCTAACTCAAAGTTTGGTTAAACTTTCTATCGCGTGAAGAAGTTGAACAAATCAAACATAACATCTTCCTAGCATATCCAAAACTGTTCAGGTCTTTGACCCATAGAGCACGGAATCCTTCCTGAATCTTAAATGTAGATGGAAAACGGTAAATCATAATCACCGTAACCTTTAGATATAAAAGCGTGAAATAAACCTGATAAAACCTAGTTGTGAAATAACAACGAAGACCAGGGGAAGCAGTTCCCATAAAATGACAAGGTATAAGGTATCGCCCAACACATTACGGTTTACTGCCGTCCAGGAGGTCCGGGATATTGAAATCCAGTGTCCACAAACCCGTAAACTCCGGCCGACTTTACGATCTTCCAATGGACTGGACTTGAATACCACTGAATGGACTTTGAGGCACAGTATCTGTTTTATTAGGGGAAACACAGCTAAACAGCTTCGGTAGAAACATTTAAGACATGACAAAGTGCTTCCTCGCATCGTAAAAGATAATAAGAATCGTTTGTTTGGGTTAGCGTGTTTAGTTCAAAGTTTTGGGTGCTTGAGTTTGGGTGACTATTATTATCGTACCCCGAAACAAACCATGCACTCTGTATAGGCCTATGTTGAAATAAGTCCTTATATGTACAAAATGCGTAAACGAAAAATAGTTGGGCCATTTTATTCCACCATTACGTTACACCACATTATTTTACAGGTATTAATTACCTCAACTAATTTTCATGCTTTCACTTCAACACTTTATTCCTGAGGTTATATGTTGGGTTTGTTAGGTCAGTAAGAGAGCCATATGCAATTAATTCATTACAATTCATCATGTGTCTCCATCAAACTACTTAATGTAATAACTAATTCCTTGATGACGTATTTATACTATTAACACTAAAATGATTCATAAGACTAAAGAAAAAGTTAAAAGCTTCAACTAAAACATTTTAGCACCACTAAAGCATAAAAATACGTGGGGATGGTATAAAAAAAGACAGTTGCATTTGAAAGGTAAACCGCAGACGAAAGGAAAGGAGGATCGCATATGACAAGGACTATGTGAAGTGACATTCCTTCAATGTGAAGACGGAATGCAAGAGACGGTTGAAGACTTATCGTGTTTGTGATAAACTCGACGTGGAGGCATCCAGCATCAGCATGACAGCATGAGAATCCAGCGTCAAGCATCAGTAGGAATCTGAACTAGATCTGCTGGCCTTGGTCCGTGATCGCTGGGAATCTTCTGGTCTGCAACATTCCCTCGTTTTGAAATCGACTTGGCATTGGCGAAATTCAATGATTGAAGGGTCTACGTTTCTTCATCCTTGTTTATTTTATAGCTGATGCCAAGGTTCCAGTGATCTGGCTATGAATTAGTGCGAACTCGATGACTCGAATGGAGAGTGTGTCAGAGCAATGTCATCCGTTAGGGGAATGATTTCGAGAAGTTAGAAAAAATTTTAAGCGATCAACTATTCACGTAAAACTTAAGAAATAGGCTTCAAAGTAGCAAGAGAAGCGAGCATAAAAGAAAATTATTATTTTTGGATAAATATATGAGAGTAATGTTTTAAATGAATTCCACTTTCAGTTGAAAATATTTTTTCAAGAAAAGGTCGTATAGAAAGAAACAGAGAGAGGCCACGATACCTCAGTTTTAAAAAGGCCGCCGCAAACATTAAACCGCAGATAAACTCCGACCCGGTGGCAGAGAGTCAAAACGGTTCACGACATTAACCGAATTAACATAAACCGAGAATCGTAAAGAGGCCGGGGACCCTTCACCAATCTAAATTCGAGCATGGGAATTCAGTTTCGCAAGCAGTTATTATTCCGGACGAGAACGAGAACGAACACCTTTCGATCGGGTCTAAAGTTCAAAGAACCGGTTCACTTTAAAATGAGTCATTGCCGGATGATTGATTCTACCAGTCGCAGTTCGCCCATAGCGCACACGCTCGCACCTACAACGCCGACTCCTCGCTAATTTGATTAGCACTATCTGTAACACTTTCACCTGTTAATTGGTTGACCGGGTTTATTTACGTCGTCCGATTTCACCCGTTAATGGCCCGGGTCAAACACGGATCATTTTTCGGGCGTTGTTTATGTCGGGCTCGAGGTGCGTTAGGTAATGCGATCCTGCAAGGAGTTGTGAGTTGCGGTATAAATCCCGGAGTGATACTGCGTGAGAACCGGAGTTGATCAACAGGCTAGATGTGAAGGCTTGTTAGGGTAGACTTGATAAAATATGGATATGTGCTCTATGGAAGTCGATCATTAGTCAAAATTCAGATTTTGTACGTGCATAACTAGAACTGCAACATTTAGCTGTTGAAAAATTAGAATTTTGGCAATGTTATACACATGAACTTACTATACAAACTGTGCTACAGCATTTCTTTCGTCAAATGCTGCACTCTAAGATTGTTTGGATGGGGACGCCACTTAGGTGCGTGTTTTAACCCAAATATGAGCGAAGGATGAGTGTATAAGATGATCAGCTATTTCATTAGTCTGGATCATTTATTGATCAGGGACAATGATAAGTGGTCACAACAACTTCGCCTCTCGCAGCTGAATCCAATAACCATTCTCCGCTCAAAACCACCAAAGTGCTAAAAAATCATAAATTAGTAACAGAAGTGTGAGGAAATACGTTAATTGCCCGAAACTAGGTATAGTGTGTATTATGGAACCTGTCCCTTGACCCTCAGTCTACTGGAACTTTCCTGGGTCTTAGACCATTGGCCCGTCCCCAGCTAGACGAAGGACGTTGGTTTAGGAGAGAGGTTCCATCATACAGACCATAATACAGATACGATACCTATCAGAGTTAAAACTAAACTCAGATGTTCAAAGTCTTGAGTCTTGAATCATCCTTCAAAAGCAATCGTCTTTAAAGCTCCCCAAACCTCACTGTCTCTACTCCAGTTTCATTTGACCCTCTGCGACGACCTCCGCCGTCTCAAGTATGTCACCCACTACTTGCCATTCCCCACGGCGTTGTGACGCAAGTTGGCACGCGGCTTGCGCCACTCGTATCGTCCATCTGCCTTGCATAATGTAGCGCATCGTCCATACTAACTGGCCACCTCCACTGCCACTGTTATCTGGATCACCCTGTATGTGCTCTTGTAGCGTTACTTTGAAGTCTTAGAACGTGTTTATACTTTTAGATATTCATGATAAATACTCTGTTTGTCAGTTAGTGGATGTAGTATGAAAGAATCCCATCGAGGTTTGACACATACAACACGAACTGAAAATATGACTTAGCGTATAGGACTGTGAATTAATTAAAGATGTGTATTCAAAAATTGTATACGAATTAGTTATTCGCGATACGTTTTACGCTTAATGTTTGCAAGGCATATATGGACATTACAAGTAAAGAATTAACTTTTAAGACATGAAAGTATTATATATGAGCTTATTAACGATACAAAAATGTCAAGTCAATTTTCCCTCATTCGTAGGGGGTAAATCAATGTTGATGGTAACAAACACCTCACAAACAGGTGATAAACAACGAGTCAAATTTATAGCCAAATAAGGCACTATCCGACTATTAGCTCACCCGCTCACTTTGCTTTATTCCATCACAAATCACGAAACGAAAACCCGCCTCGTAAAACACGGGTATCACTTTTCAAAACGATTAAACCCGTTCCGTTTTCTTCATTGGCATTCTCCGCCGTCCGAGCAGTAAGTCAGGGCCGTCATCGGAACGTCTTCAGTTTCCATAAAAGCGGGAGCGGTGACATACTGTGCTCACGAGTGACATACTTTCCGGACGACATTAACATACATTACGGCCAACTACGGACCGCGATTGTTTACCGAACTGCCTTCCACTTCCACTGCCTTGCGGTATCGGTAGTAAATCTTCGCTGTCACGGAGAAACTCAAATTTGTATCCGAGACTTACAAGTACACGTCCCGTGGAAAGTCGCATGACCTCGAGGGTCGCTTCGGATTCATTTGTCTACTCGCTTCCCGTGTTTATGGAAAACTGGAAACTCTCTTCGACGTCTCGGGCCTATTAGAGAACGTGTCTTGACGAAGCCAGATTTGGATATTCCTTTGGAAGATTCCTCTTTGGAAGAAACTCAGGA
Source organism: Macrosteles quadrilineatus (assembly GCF_028750875.1). Classification (NCBI taxonomy): domain Eukaryota; kingdom Metazoa; phylum Arthropoda; class Insecta; order Hemiptera; family Cicadellidae; genus Macrosteles; species Macrosteles quadrilineatus. Next base: position 62,827,598 of record NW_026542602.1, read on the forward strand.
GAAAATTGAACATTCGATGCGATTCTTAGTTCTTGAGCTTATATTTTGACGATATGATACTAAATTTAGAACAAATTTTTTAGACGCTTCCTATAGGAATATCCAGTTCCAGGAATATATAGTTTTCGCCTTTAGGAATATCCTTTAGTAAACTGGACACTCGTACACACCAATTGACGATGTTACGTAACCAAAGGCAGAATACGCTTACAGTACAAGTTGAGTTAATACAACATAAATGTCGCTCAACTCCGTGACATTGTAGGATGCTGGTGATCAGCTGTATAGGTCAGCAGTCAACAGTCAGCAGTCACCGATTATCACCCACTACCCACTACCAGCAGAGCCACGCTCCCACGCCCGGCACTGAGCCAGCTCGTGGACAATGTGTTCATAATAGCGTTGTTCTACTCAGAAACCGGTTGTACCCATGTGCTTCCATTTACTGCTCTTCATAGCTCTGATTGGCGCAATCTAGGTCATCTTCACTGCCAACGCTGCAATATTGACTTGTTACGAGCCTACGTAATTGACCGCGTGAAGTGGTTGGTCTTGTGTTGTGGATAAAATGTGTAAGAAAAAGGTTTAATATTGAACATTTACATAGATAGTTCTTACAAAACAAGGTAGGACTTTGGTGTCTTTAGATGATTGTTAAAGACTAATAAGTTTTTTGTTTGTTTCAGTCTTTCTTCGGGAGGACCTACAACAATTTGAGCTCCATATCAGAGTGCAAGAATAATGGCGAGTGCGTCATCAACAAGAAGAATCGTACTTCCTGCAAGGCATGTCGCCTTAGAAAATGCCTCCAAGTGGGGATGTCCAAGAGTGGCTCACGCTACGGAAGGAGATCCAACTGGTTCAAGATCCACTGTCTTCTTCAGGAGCAAAGCTCTTCAGGTGTGAGCCCTAACCAAGCTCTGCTGGGGAGCAACGGCAGTGGGTTATACCCAGGACTGTTACACCATAGCCAGTTTCTCTCGTCAGAAAACTTCCTGCAGGCGAGAATCAATGGGTATCCACCACAGTACAGTCAAAAGGACGATAAAAAGGAGGACAACAGACATTCGTCTACAGACGACTCGGGCGGCTCTTCGATGGAAGATGTCGAAGAAGACGCATCATCGAGATCGGCGAGTGCTTTGAGTTTTATGAGACCACCTTCTTCACACAAGACTCCTTCACCGTTTAGTGAAAAAGAATCTCCCAGTATAAAAAGTCACAAACTTCCCTGCCCTCTCCCGTCGTCACCTCTTGGGTTGGCGACGTACCCAGCGTTCCCGTCTCCCCTGAATGCGGGACTCTTATCTATTCCTTACCTAACGGCACAAGTTAGACACCCCTACCCATTTGCTGCTACTCGACCAGGTCTGACCCCGACCACTGGCCATCCCATCCAGCTTGACCATACCCCTCCTCCCCCCTGGCCACACAGAACAGGTGGTGATCTCCTCCTCTACAGCCCGGCTCCAGGAGGCATTCCACATGAGCAGGAGGAACCTATAGACTTATCTGTGAAATCAGCCGCTTCTACACCCGCTCTAACACCACCCTCAGCATCTCCTGACCACAAGAGTCATCACGAGGACGAAGAAGAAACAGGGAAAGAGGGAAGGACAACACCCTTGGATTTGACGAAAAGATCACCGGAGCTTGCGATGGAACTACCAAGAGAAAACTATGTTAGTTAGGTATAAATTTGGTAGTGCGAATCGTTATCGGAGATTATCGAAGAAGGACTTTTAAACATCAATGAATTTCATTAATTTATTCAACGATAAATCAAAGTTCAGATAGTATCTTTGTGTTACTGAACTTTTAGTTCACAAGTATTTGAGTTGTCAAGAATGCATATTCAGTATATTTCCACAGCCATGCTACTTAGTAAACTCTTCTAATTACATAATTTATTTCAACTAGTGATAGAAACGAATATATTGTTATCCTATAGCATATGAACCCCGTATACGTACACAACACTCTGAAGATCTCTGACAATCAGTTTTGCAATAATCAGTTTTCATCGCCGAGCCCAAACGGCCGAACCGGTTGGATGTCAAAGATATGAAAATTTTACGAGAACCGGGTTGTGCGGAGATTCCACAAAACACATACCATCAATCGAATCTCGGTCGACCCAACTAGGTGTTGTAACAGGACGACCTGTGACCTCTGACACAAACAAATGCCAAAGGCTGCGTAGAAAGTATCTCACAGGTGGAAGAGTGGGGCTTCGGCAACCTCCACCTCCATAACGCATGCACCCCTTCGCGACCGGCTGAATTATTTATAAGCCGTGAAGTAGGTGAATTAGATGAATTCCGAATGAAATTGTAATTTTCATATTACGTTCCTTCTTCGCAAACGCTACCGTGATTAATTTCTCAATGTGACATCCATCGCATAAAATTTATCATTCATTATAGGATAAAACTGGACGATACCCAACATAGAACGTATCAGTTCACCTTTACTTAGGTGCTAAAGTAATTATTAAATACGTCAAGGTTTACATGTGTTGCGTCTACTCCACCTCCAATAATTGCTTTTCCAATATCGATAACCAAATGGCTGTCTTTTCCAGTTTATAATAAACCTTCGTGTTACCACGTTTTCTATTCCGCACTAACGTAAGTACCTCTAATAGAATATCGGTTTTCCAATTACACCGGTGTACACGGTGTATATCGGGCGGTGCGGTACCGCGGGTGTAAAGGTCAATGAAGCAGTCTTCACGTTGCGTTTACCGTTGTCTCGACCGCTTTAATTACAACTGATCGACAATCATATCGTTCCCACATGCGGTCCGATACGGTTTTATTACCGCGATTCCCACAGAAACGAAAGTAAAATCGAAGACGGTTCGCGTGGGTGTGGAAAACGTATCGGAACATTGTGGGATCAGCCAGAGGCGGGAGATGACTGCGGAGAAATGCTTACGAGTCCCTCCCACCGACTTTCTCCGGTAAAGCACACACACGTTTCTCCGCAATAAATTAAAAGACCGCGCGCCGACTGCGTCACTTTCTTCTGTTCGCACGGTGCGCGATGTAATTGTGAGTGATGCCGAACGGTAACGTCATGACCGGCGAGTGGTGACAAATCGACCGCAGCGCTATCTATCACACGCGCTAATTATCTGATGCACCACTCTGGCGGATGTTGCGGGAACTTGTTAACATCGCTACCGGACGGAGGCCGAGCCCTAGGCTAGTGGTCTAGTGTCGGCGATTTGTCATCGGGCCTCGGCGAACATTCGTTACGCGATACACACAAGAGGGACACTTACGGAAAACACATTTAGCCACTTGTTGAAGTTGAAAATTACTAGAGATACTATTTACTTAGTGTTAATTTATATTGGGTACTTTTGAGAAATATCTATTCCAGCACGTGATACTAGTATGTTAAATACGTTAAATATCACTCACAATATTTCAAATAACTCTAAAAAACGTGGAGAATCAAATTTATTTCAATTCCCCTTCACCACAACTATTTATGTGAGATTCACTTCCACTTAACAACCTATTCTTGGGCGACCTTGCGTTGAATGTTGAATGTTGAGTCGTTGAGTCAGCGTGTCGTGCACTGTGCTGATGATGCTGCAATCAGGAAACCGCCGGGTCGCGTATATCAACAGCTGATGCGTCACCTGTGCCGACGTTGATCAGCTGATCAGCTGATCTGACGAAACAGCTGTGGCATCTCATTGTTTTATAAAATGCGAAAGTAACTAACACTGGAAAATAATTCAAGGTGCTATTATTTTACCTTGTTTACAGTTAGTATCATTATATGCCAATTACGTTGAAAAACATAGAAATGTATGGAACTTTGGCCCTCTCATTGCACACTGGGATTGTACAAGCTGTAAAAATACAATTTTGCATAAATTAATCAGTTTCGAGATCTCAATTTTATTGTTAACCTATTTTACAGAACTAATCTAAATATTTTAAGATATTGAAACCCTTTTGAATGTTTTGTTTCACGATATTGATTAATTATTATTAATCTTTAAGTACAAATATTTTATTTGTATTTTACATAGTAGCATGGCTGTGAGAAATCAATTATACGCTATGAAAGAATTTGTGATTAGATTATAGTTATATAAATTCAATAATTGTGGAAATACCGGAATACCTTGAAATATGTGCTAAATGAATAATAATGTATACAAGGTACTATGTAACTTTTGTAAGCGTTATTATTTGTTAGTTTTAAATACTGTAATGGATATATCACTTGTAAGACGACATTTGACTGAAGTTGCAATATAAAACTTGCTCAGTGTATCCTTGTAAAGTCTGTATGATGGGACCTGTCTCCTGACCTTAGTGGTAACTGGTTTAAGCAAAACCCTCAGGTCAGAAGACAAATTTTATCATACAGACTATAGTGGTTATTAAAATCCGATACAAGGTTCTAAGTTGTCCTGTACATTTTGTACTGAGTACAGTACAGACATTGCTCTGTTAAACATTGATTTTCTAAGAGCTCATGGCGAATCGTAAACATTTTGTACCAGAAAACATAACACAAATGTTTTCACTATGGTTGGACATTTTGTAAAACAATTATTAGCTTTACAATACTACGTGTGTTTGTACATAAGTGTGAATAATCTGTAGTCAATGCCCTGTATGTATAGCGATGTTATTTATTTTACTTTAAGACTGTACACTTTAAGGCCAGTTCCAGTCATTTTTGTTTGCTTTGTTGTTATCATGTGTGCTTTGCGTCAGTTAAATGTGTATTTTGTATAGATATTTAACAAATAACATACGATTTCAAATAGATTCCTGACTTTATTTATTTGCCTTTTCTTAAAGTTGTAGCCTAAGTAGTCCGTGAAGAATTATTTGGATAACGAATTGCTCACAATATTGATGGCTTAGACAGCATTTAAGATTCATTTTAACAACAAGCTGAATTCAAAGATGATAAATAATTATTTGGATACATATTTTTCCCGTCGCAAAATTCCTTTAAAAATTAAGTCTGCCATTGATGGTGAAACTGTGAGGGCAAAATACTCTGATTCATCTCAGTTTCAAAAAAGTACAAACAAATGATTTTGTTGATATTAAACTGTTATTCAATGTCTAATGATGGATTTAAATGAACAAATTACTCATTATCAAAATAAATTAACACATTTGCATAATAATACAATAATTCGAAGGTAACTCTACAAGTAAAAGCTTTGAGTCACATGTGGTGTGCATAAGCAAGATCTGTCGTTCAGAAATGTGACAATTTAATCGATCACATTACTGCAAAAACACTCCGAACACTTCAATTTGCAAATTTTATTTCCTGTGCTATGCCCAACTTTTAGGTTGGTTTGAAATGTATATCTATATAATTGATACACCACTATATAATTAATCAACCAGTTTATTTAGGCTAAATGGATTTTAAATAAGCTATGTTCATAACTGTAGCCTGATTGATGTAGGTCACACTCCGCACTTTGTATATCTAAATGCAACAAATTTAATTCATTGTGAACTCATTTATGATACTCTTACCAGCCGAATTGCTGTCTGAAACAACCAAAATCTTTGAAAATTAAAAGGTCATTACATTATTTAAACGCATAATTTACGCATGTGTCACCTCGTAACTCATTAAATCTTCAACATTCATTTTAAAACACCAATCACTCTGTGTGTCATATCCACAGTGATGCTGTAACATTCTGGAACACCCTGTACCAGTGTACCAGTTAGTATAGCACGTGTTGCCGCATAGTTTGGCGATTAGTATCTCGCCGTTGATACATTTTTGATTGGCTGTTGCTCTGGTTTCAACAAGCCAAGCGTGTTAAACTAGGCTGATGTGATTTTAAATAGCGTCTGCTTCCTGCTGAAACGTCTTGTCAGCATCACTGGTCCTATGTCGAATAAACGGGGTGGAAGATCAAGAATACCATGGATTGGTAGTTGAGGTGATATGTAGACAAAGCAATCCATCACTGATGAATATTACATCCATTGATACAATCATATACAAATATGAGGAAAACAGAAAGTGATGTTTAGATAGTCAATAATGCATATTTTATATTCAAATCCATACATAAGCTAGGATGTTTTTTTTCTTTCATCCCAAAAGGGACCCAAATTTCACGTAATAACACTTAACCTCATAGATAAATATGCAACAATGCATATCAGCTGATAGACAATTGAGTAGAGAAAATAGGAATACCACATTATGAGCCTTTTGACATTCGAGCTTTTTTGTCGTCAATGTGTCTCACAATAGTTGCATTTTGGGGAGTGTTAAGAAACGCCCATGCATATTCATAGAGCTAGGTAGTATAGAGCAGGTAGTTAAAATGAATAATTTTACTATTTGAAAACTAAAATTCAATCAAATTTGACTTGTTCAGAAAAATTTTATTCCATAACATTAATGTTTGTGTTTTAACATTTTTGGAATTATTATAATTGTTTGTAGGAACACTGCCCACACTACGATTTCACAATATAACGTCGATATTTTGTTGGCATCATTAATGCCTAGTGTGATTAATTAAATGCAATTTTTTACGATTAAGGTGTCATTTTAAAGCTTGTGATCTAGCAGAGGTACGAATGTGAAATGGTTATGAAAATAGATTTTAAAAAGGCAAACTTTTACGATTAAGGTGTCATTTTAAAGCTTGTGATCTAGCAGAGGTACGAATGTGAAATGGTTATGAAAATAGATTTTAAAAAGGCAATTTTTTACGATTAAGGTGTCATTTTAAAGCTTGTGATCTAGCAGAGGTACGAATGTGAAATGGTTATGAAAATAGATTTTAAAAAGGCAATTTTTTACGATTAAGGTGTCATTTTAAAGCTTGTGATCTAGCAGAGGTACGAATGTGAAATGGTTATGAAAATAGATTTTAAAAAGGCAATTTTTTACGATTAAGGTGTCATTTTAAAGCTTGTGATCTAGCAGAGGTACGAATGTGAAATGGTTATGAAAATAGATTTTAAAAAGGCTATTTTTAATGATGACCTGATGAGTTGGATTAATTACTCTTTATAGGGTGTACCTAAAATCAAAGAATATTACTTATTGACAGGTTGTAGTATTTTTCACCTAATAACTGCATTAAAAACAAAATTCATGAAGTATATTGGTTTTCAATTCGTTTCACTTCGAAAAAGTTTTAAAAATTAGATTTTTTATACTGGTTAGCGCTCCGACTTTGGGATGGGGGGCTGGTACGATACCTGGCATATACATGATTGCCGTTTTAATTGGCCATTTTCCCAGAAATTGTTCTTTTTGACTTTTTTGTGTTCCTTTGCTAAGAGATAGATCTTTCATACAAAACACCAATTTTGCACCTCCAATGGAAAAACGGCTACCAAAGTGATAAATAAATTTAAATCTGTAATCCGTGTATAGCATACTAGTAACATACTCTAAATAAGAGGGTAATTAAAGAGGAAAAATTATAAAATAGTCTGAACTTGTTCAGTTGTCCAGTGGCCATCGGAGGCGCCGAAGAACAAGCATGCCTCTATTGCGCTCATAGCATATGCCAACAATGATCACACAATCCTTTGTTATGATGCCAAACCAAATAAACGACTTGAACCACATCGTATAAATAATTCTGCCTTCGATGACTGACTTGACTGCAAATCGTCATTGGAGCCTCACTCATGGACCGGTCTTGCGTTATAGGGGATTAATAAATAAATAGTTATTACAGTATTAAAGGAAAGCTATAAGTTTGGTGGATTTAGAGACTGACGTATGTATTAAACTAGCAGTTCTTCGTAACGTGGTGAGTTCGTAGAGCATTTTATATAAACACTTTTAAAAACCAACATTTTCATTTTTATACTATCGCCAAACAAGAACTCGATAGTATTACTTAATTTGATACACATTTTTCCCGATACATTCACGTTGTTCTTTATACGTATAAATTAGCAAACTTTTTCGCAATGAAAATAAATGGATAACTCTATGTTAGTGGACGAGGATTTTAATTATTGGTTATTAATTAGTAAAATCGGTGTTGAGATACCTAATATTGTTTCGCACATAGCTAAATCCAATACGATTTTTTTTGTCGAACCTTCAAATCCTAGGACGCAAGGTTCAATGCAGGGTTCACACATTAATTCAGGATGCTTCGCGGCATTATTGCATGGAAAAAATCCATTGATGATTGGCGTGGTTTGAACCCGGGACCTGGTGCTCAGAAGCCATGTGCTCTACCACTATTACAATTATGTTATCAGATAAAATAATCAAGGTTACATTCTTAACGAGACTGGAAATGCATATTTTCCCTACAAAAGAACCGAAAAAATTTTAATTACCTGCAGTAGATAAAAACGAAATAAAGGAATACTACGAACCATTACCCAAATTAATGGATTCAACCTACAACATTTAGGGTGTAAGAACCACACTTCAAACACTAGACAAACTAACAAAGCCATAGTTTTCTATGCCCCACCTTCACATCCTATGACGCTAATTCTAGCCCAGAACTGTTTTACACATTACTTCAGGCTATTCCTAGTGGGTTGTGGCATTATGACTTAGATAAAATCCTTTGGTGATTGGCGGGATTTGGACCAGGCACCTTGGGCACTGAAGCCCCGCGCTCTTAATCATCTCGCTCCCCTCCAAAGCCACATTAGATAAGCCTGTTAAACTTCACCGCTGCACACATGTTGCACTAGTGAAAATATTGTTTTTTTAGTTGTCCCTAATGGAACAATGGGTGGTTAATGTCTAGTAAATGAAATTAAGAAAGTAATAAACTGTCTGGTTCAGAGAAGTGCGCCTGCCATAGTTATAAATCAAGTAGAGGATATATCTGCAGCGTAGCAATGGGCAATGAGCACCATTTGCTTAGAGATGTTGGGCCAACTCCAGGTATAATAAGTGGAATGGTGGTTAATCAACTGTAGGAGTGATGTAAATTATGTAAAGTTTTAGTTCAGTCAAAGACGGCAAAAAGGTGTAAACTGTGTATTCATTTTACAGAACCAATTTGTATGTGTAGTTGGATTTAGGTTATGTTTATAAATCTACCCTGTGCTAGGAGCTGCTTTTTCTTTGAGGGTAAATTCCACCCCTTCTTTTGGGTGACAGAAACTGCATCAAAATAATTGTAAAAATCAACAAATTGGCTAATTTTAAGCAAATATTCTTCAATAAAGATTTTTGACTGGAACTCCGAACGTAGAAAATGTCTATATGGCGTTAGACAAAACTAAGTAACTTCCAACAAGCATTGGGCCCTTTTGCAGTAGGTATGCATGTATCCTTAATACACGATTTTTTGGTTTTTATAAGCTATAGGCCTATATTATTTATTTGTAAACATTGTAGTTCAAAAAGTCTGACATTGGCCCACTTAAAACCCTATGTAGGCGGCCTTTTGACGGATCTGCACCAAACTTCACAAAAACCATCCTTAAATGATGCTTAATAATTCCTGAAAGTTTCATTACAATCTGTCGAGTGTTTACGGAGTTCATAACGTTCAAATATATATACAAACTCCCTCTTTTATAAATATAGATAGGTCTATATCTGCTATCCAAAGGTTTTTGGATTAAATGCATATTTTTCCATTTATTCACGAACCCCGTCTGAAAAAGTGTTTTCCCCATGAAAAGCAAAAATTTCCAATGAGAACAAGTACAAAAGTGTTCATAAAGAAAATATATAGAACAAAATCTTCTAGAAATTAGTCGGATTTTCGAATTTCTGCATTCCAATGAAAAGGGTGGCATCCAATCCCAAGGAAAAAAGCACCCCCGGCACGGAGTAAACTTAAAAACAATGGACAAGTAGGATTCAAATGTAATTTTCCTTGACGAAAATTGGTGTTGTGTGGGATAAATACACGGGTAATGGTATTGGACGGTGCAAATTTAAGTGCATTGAAAATAGAACGCATTAATTATATAAACCATTAGATGACCCATTCTCTTTCCCCACTAAAATTCTAAAGGTATTTATTTGGCCTGATTAGATTTTTTTCTATTTATAGGCCGGGACATGGAGGAGAACATAACTCAAGGAAACCAAAACGAGTCGTGAATCCCACAGATTTACAAAAATCACTTATGGTAAACCCGCGGCAAAAATACGGGCAACGAAATTTTTAAATGGTCACGTCTGATCTTTAACGTCCGTCAGAAATCACAGAAGGTCGGTCTCGTAACAGCCGCGTAACTCATAACTTCGGTGTAGCGGGTAAATTAAATTATAATAGTGGCGAGTCTGCGCGTATATCAGCATCACGAGTGGAGCCAGTAATCCACGGATCGACGGATTAGGATAGGTGGTCTAAGAATTTATGTGGCGTAGATTTCAATATGTTTACCGATAGTTGAGACTGTTTATAGCTCTTGGCGTTAAATGAAATGAACTGCAGAAACGAATATGATCCATTCCTTCTTTCATTAGTTTCATTGGCATGTCAACGCTCCTTATCGTGGGCAAGTGGTTAAGGTCGGGGTTTTAATTTGTCCTAGGACACTAGGCACGAGCCCGGAATTGTTTTTCACATTACTTCAGAATAGACCTGGGGGTTGCGTTACGCAACAACACATAGATAAAATCCATTGGTGATTTGGCGGGATTTGAACCCAGGACCTCTGGAACCGAAGTCCCGCGCTTTAACCACTAGACTACCTCGCTCCCCTTAACTTTATGGCGGAGGTGGGAGTAACTATGATATGTTAAAAACAGCTTTAAATAATCTTTCACCCATAAAATTAATAAGTATATTTATGATAAAATTTGTAAGCTACTTTATTTTTTTCTAGGGACATTCAACTTTAGTGGGCAAAATCCAATTATGTCCAAGTTCAAAGTCATGTAAGACCTGTTTGACCAGAAATATTATTTTGAAATTTTGTCATCCAAACCTAACCAAAAAGGTCCTAACAACACGAAAATCCAAGCAGTGCATGACTTACGAGATTTAATTTCCTTTGAATCTTAACAAATCTAAACTAAAATAAATTTCTACTCCATCAAATCGTATTCACTAGTCCCAATCCTAACTAACAGCTTAACTGGGCCTAACCACTTATCCCAGGTAATTAAACGTTTTATACTAAACGCTCAAATGTGCCTCCCTAAATGGAAAATTAGCAGCAAATTCAATTTAGTCGCCCGTGCTGATGTGTCGGTTTCACAAATGTTCATTAATTCCAACGGACAATCATCGTCTTAAATTAGTTAAACGCTAGTCTCTAATCGTGGTACCGTCTACGTGGGGCCTCAGGTGTGAAAATTATTTCCGGGGAAGCGAACCTTTCTAGACTTCTGAATTAATTGAATGTCAGTAACTTACTTAAACATGTAATTTTCACACCACCATCATATAATTATCCGTACATTGTTCCTCCCAAGTGGAGTTTGACCTATTTTTACTGCAGCTGGTAGATTTGTATTACGAGTACTTATACATCATGTGTGGAGGTTTTTAGAAGAGTTTATTCGTGTTTTGTTGTTTCTATTCATATTGTTTTTAACATTACAAGTGAATGTGTGTCTTTGGTTCAACAATGGATCAAAATACAGTTTTTTATTACTTCATATGATTGTCAGTACCGTTGACTATATATGTCAATACCAAGAAATAATTTATCTTAAAAATCAATGGCTTTGACTTACATATAAACGTATTCAATATTATTGATATTATTAATCAAGTAGACAATTCGTATTGGAAAAATATTTTTTACAGGAAAAGTTTTATTTAATTTAGGTCCATCTACATTTTAAAACCATAAAGTACGAGTTATTATAATTTCGTGATATAAATTACTTGCAGTTTGGTATTAAAAACTTTCTTACCACACTCATGTTTTATTAACATTACAAAAAGGTTTCATAGTTTAAACGGTTAGTTTTGAACTATACTTATACTAGAATCCTTTCAGAGGCAATGTGAAAATCCAAACGCTTCCTTAAAATTAAATAAACCTTAAGGGGTTACCACTTACCAGGGACCTTTAGCCTCCTTCTTGGTCAAATCTCAGAACGTAGCTCTTTTTTAGCGTGGTTACGTAGGTCCCAATGTATTAATCATATAACCTACCAGTATATGAAAAGTGTAATCAAAAACAACCCATCACTCACTTAGGCTATATTATTGTATAGGTCTGTTGGAAAGTCTTGAATTGGCTTCAAAAACCAGATAAGCTAAGTACTTGACTAGTTGCTTGACACTGAAGACTTGAAACACTGTCACGGCGTTCCACAAGGATGCAGTCCGGAGCCTTTGCTGTTCCGACATCGACCTCACACACTCGCTCACGTACCCGGGTGTAAATCGGACAGTGAATAGCCGATATGCGATCTCCAGTCCTTCCAAGGACAATAAAGTTGTAGATCTTCGCAAGCAGGCGGGCAGTTCTGGCGGGTATTTGCCGCTCTTCAAGGCAACTTGTTTCCGGGTAACAGGGTCGTACGAGGGCAAACGCGAATGGCAATTCGTAGATTACCATCTATAGTTTGCTTACAATATAAACAATGCCGTGCTTAGGTTGTAGTAAAATGTATAGCATCGCTTCTTACACATTGTGTTTCGATAATGTGATTGAAAATGTTTCAATTATTGTTACGACGTAATGTATTGTGTGTTTATTTTAAGTTTTAATACAGTATTGAAGGCTAATATTTCAAAGGGAAATTACTTTAAGGACTTAATTTCATCAGGATTTATATTTTTATTATATTTTGGACGTAAATCGTATTCGCTCAAAATACGTCATGAGACATTCAAAACCTCTCGTTGACAAGAATAACTTGTTTCTTCTTAATTTTTTTTTTAAGTTTATCTTGACACGTTGCCTTCAAGCTGTCAGAAAGTATGTTTGAGCGTACTTACTTATTATACCGACCACACCGATGAATCTGCTTCCAAATTAGATTTTAATTAGTTCAAATAACAAAATCTTCCTAACCCTTATGTTAGGTTGGTTAGGTTAGGTTATAATAAATACGTGAAGTCGGTATAATACTTAAATACCCTAAATAGTAGGTATTGAAAAAGTAGCTAGTAATAGATTAAGTTTATTGAACCATACTAACTTGAACTATGGTAAGGCAAGAAATCAATTTCTACACACATCAAGCTCATGTTTCAAACAATTACAAACCCACACGATTAGTTCCAATTACCCAGTTTCCCCTTTATCCCACACTGTCATAACTGACGGATTCGAAAGGTTTGTTTCTGCAAGCCACGACTGTAGGCAAAAAGCAACAGTAACCCGAACATCCTGGGGCGTAGGAGATGTTTAATGTATTTAGAAAGCACCCGGACAGACGAGCGACTGGAGTGAATACATTAGTACTTATATAGATCAGAGAATGGCAGCAGGGTTTGTACAATCGTAAATAAATCACGGGGAAGAGCGATCTATTTTATCAATCGAACAGCTCTCCGTGCATACAGAATAGCTCCGCAAATCTCTAATTTCAAACAGTCCCCGTTGAATAGGTCTTCCCCTCACTGTCTGAGGTATTTGCTAGCTTCTATGTGAATCGTGGATGAAATATTCTGGATGGATTTATGTGTTGAATTAGTTTGTGTTTATATACTTTCGCTGTAGACGTTTACTTTGAGGACTTCATAATAGTAATGATTTATTTTGTGTATGGTTAAATAAGGTTTTCTAATTTTTGATTAGATAAGCCCTAAATGGAACCAAAAGTCTAAAATAATTACTTTATAGTAATGAAATATTTGGTACATGGTCTAGTTAGGTTAGGTACTATTTTAGGTTACATAAAATAACGCCAAACAAGAATACAAAAGCCTAAAAAACTCATTAAAATGCGGGCATTCTATAGGATGATTAATTGATTAGACAAAGTAAAGTACGAGTTCTATTTCGTATACATTTTAGAAAATGAATAGAATACTTGATTACATTGTTTGCTTATATTCTATAACATATAATCATAGTTAAGTATGTTCAAGCTTATGAGTTGGATGACTATGGTTGAATGTGAAAGGTTAGATTTATTTGAAGACTTAAGTCATATGTTTTTTTTACGATTTTTTTTTTATATTTTCGTTCTGAATTTATTTTTTCCTTCTATTCCTTCCATCGTATCCGTTATTGCAAACACTATATTAAAAACTGTTTATCACAAATCTTAACATATAGCTACCCTAACCCTACTCCCGCAACCTCAATTAATCTACAACCAAATGTCATTGTTGCTGAAGTTATCAAGTACTTCAGTAAAACCAACCGTTGCAGTCTCTTCACCATGCTATCTTACCTTTACCTTTGCTTAATTTTCTGCACGAAAAATTATTAAAATCTTATCCTATCCTAATCCCTGCTGCTCAACCCTTTCAACCTCAAGTCATTCGCAAATACTACAAAAATAGTATTATTTTAAACGTCCGTCATCTGCGTTGTTAATAAGAACTTCAGTTAAACCAACCGTTGAAGTCTCCTAAACGCACATCTGATTTTGCTTACCTTTCTGTCAAATCGCAAAATAATATTGAAATCTTCTATCTAGTACTCCAACCTCTACCTCACAGCCTCCACTAATCTCGGTCCACGTGACGTCCGGCCGAGGCCTGTTGTACTTTATTGGTACATTTGGGAGAAAAAGGTCACAGCCTTTCCGCGCCCGGAATTTTAAGTGTTTCGTGAACCCCGGCCCTAACTTATTAATCCGGGTAAAATATTCTAATAATTATCCATTAACATATTTATGAATATAAAATTAGCTGTAAGTTATAGGTACATTTATTCTGGCGGGACACGCGCGAGTATTGGCGGGAATGTATGGAGCCGGTCGGCGTGAACCTCATTACGAGCGTTTACGAACGTGTTCTCGGGCCGGAAACGTCGAGGCCCTGATTGGACGGTGGACTTAAGGATGGTTATTGGTTTGTTTGGAAAATACGAAGTGGTTTGTGTAACTTGTGGTAGACTGCGAACTTGGGCTATCGCATGTGAACTTTGTATGGACTAATAACTAGTGTTTTTTCACGACATATAATCTGTTACTGTAGAGTTAACTCTTTTAGAACCTAATTTCTTATAACATTAGATTATTTATTTATATTATTTGTAAGCCTAGTGTTTAAGCTAGGTAAAAGATGATAGAATATTTTAATGTTTTTTCTAAAGAATATTTGCCATTGCCTACCGTATATGTCACTAAAAACAGATAAAGGTTTGGTACTCAGAATGTAAACCTCATTTTTAATTTCTGACGTGTTCAGTCAAAGACCAAAAATAAATAATATTCATCAGAAGGTGTCTACGCAAAATATTGCATTTTTTAACGTGTTATTTTTTTTATCTTTGAATCAAATTTTCTTGTATAAAAATCATAATAGTCTTGAGATTTTAGTCAAATATTTAGTTTAGTACATTATTAAGCCTTAAAAAATTGTTATACATCAAATTATAATGTAAACTTTACTTGTATCACTTAAACCAATGCTCGTTGTGAATACAAGTGGATAAGTCTATGTATATTGTAAACTCAACAAATAAAACAAATATATTTAACAAAAAAAAGCAAAGAGTGGGAAAATTAAACTTATTTGGGACAAACAAAACAAAAGAAAAAATCTAAGGAATCACATTAAACTGACAGCCAGCGTTAACTTCGAGGCGAGTAAGGTGAGTGGGTAAATTAGGTGTTGGGAAATGACAGGCTGCAATGAGAATGATTTATTCAGAGCACGCAAGGAAGCAATTCAGGATAAACGGTGGTATTAGAAGCGGGAGAAGGAGATCGGACGGTGCCGTATTGTTGATTTAGTAAATCACCTTTGCTGTCTAATTGTAGTAATGATAGAGTCGACGGACCCACGCTCCTTAGATTTATTGGACCGCCAAGTGATGAATTGGATGTCTTCCCAGCGTCACTCCCTGATCTGCAAACTCGTGATTTGGAGTAGAGTGTGATTTATTGGATGTCTACAAGCGTCACACCTTGAACTGCAAAGTTGTGCATTGGAACACGACATGATTTATTGGATGCCTGCACTACGTCACAACTGAACTGCAAAGTTGTGCATTGGAACACGACATGATTTATTGGATGCCTGCACTACGTCACAACTGAACTGCAAAGTTGTGCATTGGAACACGACATGATTTATTGGATGCCTGCACTACGTCACAACTGAAATGCAAAGTTGTGCATTGGAACACGACATGATTTATTGGATGCCTGCACTACGTCACAACTGAACTGCAAAGTTGTGCATTGGAACACGACATGATTTATTGGATGCCTGCACTACGTCACAACTGAAATGCAAAGTTGTGCATTGGAACACGACATGATTTATTGGATGCCTGCACTACGTCACAACTGAACTGCAAAGTTGTGCATTGGAACACGACATGATTTATTGGATGCCTGCACTACGTCACAACTGAAATGCAAAGTTTTGCATTGGAACACGACATGATTTATTGGATGTCTACACTACGTCACACCCTGAACTGCAAAGTTGTGCATTGGAACACGACATGATTTATTGGATGTCTACACTTCGTCACAATCTGAACTGCAAAGTTGTGTATTGGAACACGATATGATTTATTGGATGCCAACACTACGTCACAACCTGAACTGCAAAGTTGTGCATTGGAACTCGACATGATTTATTGGATGTCTTCACTACGTCACAGCCTGAACTGAAAAGTTGTGCATTGGAACACGTTATTGGATGCCTGCACGCTAGTATACCAGGATATGCAATTTATGTATTAGGATACGATTGTTTTAAAGTTATTTTATACGTAAATAGTAGGAGTACTTACCACATGTAAAATGTATCCATTCTGTTTTCATAGACAAATTCAATTAACCAAAATGTGTTCAATAAGTGACGTCGTATTTCCCAACATTCCATTCAAGATTCCCTCCAGGCAGATCCGATTCTGGCTGCTTTGACCCCAGCAGAATTCCAGTGTAAAAACACCACGGTACTTAACGTCGAAACAGATTCCCCAGTTCGCATCCATCAAGTCTCTTCTTCATCCTAGGAAGCTCATAAACCAGCACGGTAATCAGAGAACAAAGAGACCGAGCAACTTATTGCCACCGAGATTCATCTGAAGCGAGCACAATAAGCTCCAATCAGCGCCACAATAAATTGTGGACGATTTTTATCGTCACTGCGGAGAAATCTCCGATCATAACAAATAATTCGCAGCCACAACACGTATCGGAAGCACTTTCACACCTGAAATTAGAAATGTATCTGTGGATCGCGAGAACAAGTCATCCATCGTATGGTATCAGATGGGTCTAACGGAGGCTGGGCAGCTATTGTGGTGGGTATTCTACCCGCGTGGATCACTTCTGATATATCGTGGTCGGTCGTCTCTTCTTTAACATTTTACGAGCACCGTCTTCGGAGATGCTTAACTGCAAGATTGTACCAGATTAGCAGATTGATCGTGCTGTTTGGTAGGATGTACAAAGTCTTTCAAGATTGTTGCAACAAAGTTATTTAAAAGTCTTATTTATTTTTAACTTTTGTAAAATAATACTTAGTGCAACCTTCCGAAATGTTTTATAATTCTTTTGTGGCTCATCAATATCACTCGGTGCAATAAATGGCTTAAATCCAACATCCAAATTGAAAACTAACTTTTTACTCAAAACCGTTCAATATAGCCCACGTATTTCATCGTTGTTACACATTTACCTACTTTATACTCCATTATAGATCTAATTGTAATTAACATAGACGATATATTGATTAGGAAATACAGAATAATACAGACAAGACGTTTAAGTTATTCTTTACACTGTAGCTTAATCGCATATTTTTTCATGGATATAAATGGAGACTCAAGCTGAAATGGTCATTTACTGGTGCCTCCCTTCATATACGGATGTATACAGGGTGGCTGGTCATCAGTGTGACAAAATCTTTTGGTTAAAAATTAGTCACATGTCACTTTATGTAGTAGTGACATTTATTTTTATTCTGAAACCTTTAATCTCTCTCCCATACCTTTTAGCATTGTTAAATAGACAGCAGTATATGACACAAGGGTGCTATATACATTTGTTATACATCACTATGAATTCATAATGACAATCTTATGAAAATAATCTTTTCAAAGGATTCTGAACTGCTATAGGAATCTAATTGTATAATAATTTAATAAGATTGGATCCTATCATTATCCTTCTTAAAAACTTACACTCAAATTCTTATAAAAGTGTATGGCATTTTCACTAGCTACCGATATCAGTGTATGGTTGTTTTTATTTATTGGTGATAAGTTTTTAAACCTCAAATTACAAGATAAACAAACTGTTTTGAATCTGGTAGCTAAATCATTATTTCTGAAAATGGTTCTCGATCAAATCCCAGTTACAAATGTCTGGTGTTTCCCACCCTATCTCCTTTCCCAGAGATAACTCTAGTACAGTATAACTGCATTCCCGTCTGCAAATAATAAAGTCACAATAAGCAACACAATAATATCAGATTCACAAAACCAGGCACACAATAAATAATGGCAGGCAAACGATATTCGGAGTAAGGCTGGAAGATATTGAGATATGCCTGGAATAGAGTTGTAGGTGTAAAGTTTGAGTTATGGAAGGTTAGTGGTATGCAAGATGGGGCGATACAAGCCAGTAGCCGATACAGCTGATAACGGACCATTGTTACCATAATTATCAGCTGATCACCAGTGCTACCAACGTAACGAATCAATAAACAACACCTGGCCGCAGGCGTGCCAATATAAATAAATATAAGCAGATGAAGGAGAAAACGTGTTCGTTGATGTCACTGTTGCGCAATGTTGGGAAAACGAATATTGATATGAATTTTTGTGATTGTTGGTTTTACAAATATTCACAAAGTAATTAATAACTACTAGAATTAACTGCTTCAATGGAAAAACAAACTTTAGTTGGGTCTTACATTATTCGGATATCTGTTAGGGTAGATTTTTAAGCAATTAAAATAGCTAAAGCATTTTTACTATATAAGCAAATTACTGAGAACATATTTTATTTATTTTGCACAACGTTGTGGAAAATTGCCCAAATTAGATGTAATACATCGTCGAAATGTTTACCATCTTTATTGATATACATGTTTTGACCAACCATTTTGATTAGCCCAATCAACAATGAAAAAGGAACTTCTCAATGGCTTCAAGGAAAATTTCAGTAGGCACTATTTTAAGACGTTCCGATTCCGTAGAACCATATTCAAATTTTCTCCAAGCCGAAAATTCCAAGTCAAAACCTGGGCTCATGGAGCACGGAGCGGTCAATTCGGGCGTCGGGGCTAATGCTTTTTTCGTGATGGGTGTGAAGAGTCCGATCTGAGATTGCGGTAATTTGACTCCCTCTGGACCCTGAATTACCCAGAGTGTGAGAAAGGTCCACGATTGGTGGCCTAAAGCAAATAAAAGCCGCATACGAAACTCGAATTTGGAAGTGAACTTTGATCATGTGGCAAGGTTGGTGACGAAACCCGCGAAGACTTGGAGGGAATCTTAGGTGGAAAATATATGGAGCCAGAAGTACCCCGTCACGATTCCATTGATTGGAGTAAATTTGGGTATGATCAATCAAAAGTCAGAATTGTGTTTTTGAAAGCATCGTGAGTAAAGTAAACAATAGATTTTGGGTATTGGGATTATTGGAGATTTTATAGCATTTGCGTCAGTTGTTCGAATTCTGTGACGTAAATTTCCGAAAATGGTTATAACCTGTGCACAGCCCGACTGACATATTGTGAAACCTTTTACACTTCTGTTATCCTTCTTAGCTAGCAATGCAACCTGTACATTCCATTAACTGCAGTGAAAATTTTATGATTTTTTCATCCTCATTTTTGGGTTATGGTTTGTTGCAGTTTAAATTCAACACTCCTTATTTTCCTAAACCAATTTCATCTGGAGAATCGATATTACCTGTTCCTTCTGATTCATTAACAAGCGATCGACAAGACATTTTCAGAAACAAACCCATCAGCTCCGTTAACCAGCTCCTTGTTAGACCCCATCCCTGGTAATGATGGCTAATTCATGACACAGATACGATCTAGTCCCATACCATTAAAACTAACAAACCAATTACCAGTCCGGTAAAAATACCAGCTTGTCCCCCGGATTTACCGCGGTTGTAATAGCTATTGTTGTAGAATTTCGCTTAATCGCTGGTACCAGCCGTTTGGAGCGGCCCGAGTTATTGATATGGCTTTATCAGATAGGGGAAACGCGGTACCAGGCCACGGGATATATGTGGCCGGGTTTTGGGCGTTACATAAATACTGCAACTGCTGTGTATCGAGTTCCACCATTGTAAATAACTCGGATGACCTTCCTCGCGGGGTGCCGCAAGGAAGCGTTTTGGGTCCGATGTTCTTTCTGATCTACAACGCCGTATTATTGGTTTACAACAGATGTCGAACACTGTTTTTGGTGTACATATAAGGCTAATGGACAGAGTGTGTGGTAAAATATCTACTACGATTTATTGTTTTTTCCAACTATTTGATGTTTTTGACTTTCAAAACGACTGTATTGCAATGTTATTTTATGAAAAGATTGGTGATCACCTACTTACAAATTCACTCTACGCTTTTAGGTAGTTGCCTCGGTGATAATGCTTGAGTCATTGTATGTAAGATAATTATCATATAATAGAAGAAGCAGACCAGCTAAGTTAATAGATTAGGTACTATTATCATAAATTTGTTCTAGATTTGCTGGGGGTTGAAGCGGCCACCTTTGCACCGACGTCCAAGAGGGCACTATAGTACGTTAAAAAATGCAACACTGTTAACAAAACTAAGTTTAAGCAGCTATAAAATTTACAAAAGTTGAATAAAAAATTCATCACATCCGCAACCCATTTGTGCACCTAACTAAGGCTGACAAGACGTTGCTGCCACTAGCAGACAGCCCGAAATGGCGGGTCCCTCAGCTTCTTGGCGGGCTTTGCTCCAGATATCTAATCAGCCATTTGTTAAGCAGGCACGAAGGCATCACTTCCCATTCCCTACTTGGTCTCGCACGTCTGTAGCCAACATTAATTAACTGTTTGCAATCTTATCTGGTGTGAACCTATCGTTCTCTAAGTGCTTCGGTTGCAGTTGCAATTCCGCTACCGACTTGGTTATGGAGAAATGCAGTGCAGTAATGGAACCGCAGATGGTTAGAGGCTTTGGCGTCAGTTTGTGTTTATGAAGATAGGGTGGAAAGCGGGGACTACTAAAAGGAAATTTGTGTTGAGGGTGTTAAGACGGTTCGTGACATAGAATTTTCTAATATGTGAAAGTATAAAAGTGGAAGAATCTGGTAATCTTATGATAGACAAAAATGCACACATTTTCAAGTTGACCTGTATGAAGTCAAAAATTAAAATGCCAAGCATTTAATTGAAGAAATTTTATATCTAATGGTTTGACTATCTACATACACATTCTACATTCAAAGTAATAAGATGGAACGTATATATTAAATACCAATTAATTGGAAACTATTTTCTGCAGGTTGCAGCAATATTGTTGTAAATATCAAAAGGAAGCTCTTGTTGAAAAATAACAAGAATCTAAAAACACATCTAATTCTATTTTAGGGAGTGAGCTAGTCTAGTGGTGAAGAGCTGGGTTTAGAGCCTGACATTCCGGGTTCAAATTCCGCCGATCACAAATTGAATTTCTATGAACGTCAATTGAATCTATGTGATAATACCGTGACCCTCTAGGATTAATCTGAAGTAATGTGGAAAACAGTTCTGGGTTATGATCTAGCGTCCTAGGATGGAAAATCAAGGTTTGGATAATAGGTTAGAGGATAACCAAGGTAGGAAGGATAAAGATAAAAAATTAAAAACACCTTTTTATCAAAAGTATAATAAACAGATTCTCACCTTATATAGCTATGTTATAGCATTTGTAGCTCTAAATTTATCTATATATATTTGATCTAATGTGGCTTATGTATTCTAGTTTATTTTAAAACCAAACAATGTCTAGCGATTTTAACTGTGAATGCAGAAAGTGTACGGGTAGTAAGTCGTATCTATCAAAACATACGAAGCAGTTAAATCCCATCTCGCTACATGATTCTTGCCTAAACCACCCCCAAACAACTTGTCAAAAAGACACCTAATACAAAATGATACAATGTCCTTACTCGACGTGACTATTCACCACAATATTTCACGCTCTACAACACGTTCGGCGTTACAAAGCTATGCCGCGGTATCGCTCCGCCGCCTCGCGCGATCCTCGGCGATATACTCACCTCTGCGTGGCGAATCCTGCGACCTCTACCCTGATTGTTATCCTATGATTATGGGGTCCGCCACATCTCCGTTTCCACACTTGCGGAGCCCTGCTTTGATTTGCTTTCATCTCCGTTGCCGATGTGGGAAACAACATTAACATAATAACTATCGACCCATTCCGCTTTTGACAAGGTTTTCGAAATTTTTCGAAATGAAGTGTTTAGCATCCTAACGGTGTGTTGGGCATCCTAGCTAATGTCTGCAATGTACCAAACTTTATTTCAATACATTTATTATAAAGATTAAATGCCTGAAAGTCGAGGGAGGTTCCCGAAAAGGGTGTAGTTTTAAATTGCCCCTTAGGTTGACGATCAAAATTGTTGAACCACCCCATTTACCATCCAAATCGATTTTAAAACAGAGGAATTAAGATTTACCTAAGCCCACGAGGATCACCCAGCTGCTCGTTGTAGACTACATGAGATCGATTATCACATATCAAAATTTCTTCAGTTGTATGCCACTTACCATCTTATCAATAGCAATTGTGTTCAAGCACGCTGCATGGGTTAGGCCTAGACATCACTGGCAAGGGATATTGGACAACGCTTTCTGCGCTATTGAGCCGTGATAGGATAATCTTATGAGGTTAACAGAGTCTGAATTGGTGACCTCACGAGAGCAAGAACAACTATCGACGCATTTCACTTTTGACAAGGTTTTTGAAATTTTAGAAATGAAGTGTTATAATGAATTTGATGAAGTTTTGAATGTAGATATAAATGCACAAATCAAACTACACGTCTCTCCTAAGAGTATTTCCTTTGACATTTTTTCAAACATTTTGCAACTTGTTTGTGGATTTCAGTACAGGTGAGAAATTCTTAAAAGCTTAAAACATTAGAAACCCAACCTTAAACTAAAAGAAATTGGAAAAATATGAATTCTTGAGCCCTTAAATCCTCTAAAAGCCAGAAGCAATGAACAAAACGCAGACACTACAAACAAGGATTCCGATCTATCAAAACCATTATTTACCATTACATAATTAACTGATTACCCCCTCTATACTGGGCCTACCGCACCTGAGTCAATTTGGTAAACAGGGACTATCCTTCCGCTTGGCCCCCGGCTACAATTAACCGCATGGCCAGCAATAGTCTAGAATTAGGTGGCGCGCATGCGCGGTGGCCGATCGCAATTTATAACCAATTACCCCGCGATCTGTGTCCGGCAGCGTGTGGAGAGCTGTGATTGGTTGAGGTTCTCTAATTTACGACTCGATCTGTTAGCGTTTATGATCCGTTTGACAGAAATTTAGATTTTATTGGCAGCCCTGATTGTGACGAACCGCGGCTACTGGTTGTAAATCGGCCGGGATCGCCTCTAGATAAACTGCTTGTTTATGGGGGATTCAGAGCTCGGGATGGATTGAGTTGGATTATCGATTCTATTTGAGTAAAGTGATGTTTTGCCGAGTAAATGGATTGTGCTTGTCAGTTTATGTGGGGATTGAAATGGGTTTCTTGTTTCGAATGCTGATTTAAATTTCAAATAATTAATTGTGTGAAAGTACAAGCATTTATATGTTCCTCTATCACTTTTCCAACAATTATTTGCTTTTCATTGTGCATTCCAAATGAAAAACTATGCAAACAATTCGTCATTCAATTTTGTAAAACTGGTAGCGTTAACACTAATTTGAATATGCGTGGAATTTACACATAAATATGCGATTCTGTAATAAAATCCATAATTCGCCTAGAAACTAATATCTGTCTTTCGAAAATTCTCCTTCATAGTGTACATGGTATCAATCAGAGAATTTTAAACATGTGGGGAAACAATATAACTTTGAGTCAAGAAACAAGAGTCAAGATTGTGCTATTGTGTTGAAAGTTACAAATTTTAAATAAATAATTTCGAAGAATGATTAAAATTAAAGTTTGCGTTGAATAAAAATAAAGTATACTATGGTAAAGCTGATACATAAAATGCTACTGTATGATATGACTCATTTCAGTAAACTGTATTAGATAAAAAAAATAGTGTCTCATTTTTAATTAATTGACCCAGTCCTCTCCAGTTCTTAAATTACATACATTTGCCAACTGGTATCTTACTCCCAGTATAAATGGAGCATACACAAATCCACATGAACTGGCCAAGCACACCTTGAAATTCCTTTCTCCGATCCATTACCATCCAATCGGCCCAATAAGGCAATGGAGGCTCACGATTAGAATGCGGAGATTCCACTGCTTTGAGGTCTGTAAGGAGAGCCTCTCAAAGCAGGAAGATCGAAGCATAATCAGCTGCATTTGTGGAAACAGGCAATCCAGAAGGCCTTGAATCTGCCGATAGAGCCATTACCGTAATTGTAGCTTACTTCTGGTCCGGTGATTTACACGCTTTCAATTGGTGGTTGCGAATCTTAACATGTTAATGCTGGTTTTGGGAGTTAAATGTGAGATTTGGATGTGGTTTTTGTTTTTGAGAACACTTCAAATAAAGGTAATAAGAAACTAAATTATGATTCACCCACTTTTTGTAAGATATATTGTTTTTGTTCTTAGGCATAAGTGAGGTAACTTGTCAAAGAAACATTACCCGTTTAATACTACGACCTACTTCTCAATGCCATACTGAAAGGTGTTGGGGGATTCTGATCATAATTGTAAGGTCAATGGGGAGGACATTGAAAACCAATTGTTTGTGGTCACTCGAACCCAAAAAATATAATACATTAGAAAATATTTAAGAAACCAATACTTTGCTTACCAACGAAGAAGTAAACATTGCACAAAATATGTCGAAATAAGTCAACCAAAGACAACAGAATCTGGTTGATAAACAACAGAATCATGTCAAGAGCGAGCGGATGAGAAGATTGCTCCACGAGCGCGTGGAATATAAACCAACTGTGAAAAGAATGAGAATCGGACTCGTGAAAACAGTGTCAAGAACAAACCGACAATCAGCTGCAAGAGTCGGTACTATATTAATTACCATTACCGGCGATTGTGTAAGGTTAGGCGCAGGTCACTCTACCATGGCGCACGAGCGACCAAGGACATGGAGTATAATCTCTGTGTTTCCTAAACAGTGAAAGTACACAGAGTAATACACACGTGCACAGCGGAATAATAACATGGTTTGCTTGCTTTTGGTGCCGCTTCTCCCGGGGTCAAGGTGCAATTATTGCGGCGTCGTTGCATACAATACAATGTCTGCCGAAATGGATGAGCAGGGCTGGTCTACGTGTTTGGGGTATGATAATCAGCATGTACACTAACTGATAATAATTTTTTTGCCAATATGTAAACGATGGTGTACATGCCACAACCTAAATTTGGAATCTAAATACAAATAAATGGTGTTATGGCCACCTGTTGATAACGCTCTCCCTCTTATTCAATAACTCTGATGATATTATGGGGGGGGTCTATTTGTCGCAGTTAAAACATATAACTCAAGGAAATTAACCCATCAAATCAACTTAATTTTAAATAATGTTATATTTTTAACTGCTGATTTACTACAAAATGTCCCTTTTTAAAAGTTCAAGATAAATATCGGTCATGAACTAGACGAAAAACGAGCTTCAAAATTTACTGGAATGAGAAGTCTACTTTAGTCTATGCAACTCTACATATTCAACCCTCTTGAACTAGCCCCAACAATGAAACTCTACACCATCACCCGTCAACCATCACCACCTTTCAACCATCACCCGTCAACCATCGTACCTGTCAACCATCACCACCTTTCAGCCATCACCCGTCAAAAATCACCACTTTTCAACCATCACCTGTCAACCATCACCACCTTTCAACCATCACCCGTCAACCATCACCACCTTTCAACCATCACCCGTCAACCATCACCACCTTTCTGCCATCACCCGTCAACCATCACCATCTTTCAACCATCACCCGTCAACCATCACCCCCTTTCAGCCATCACCCGTCAACCATCACCACCTTTCAGCCATCACCCGTCAACCATCACCACCCACAGAGTCTCTAGTGAACAACCACAGTGACATCGTCATGTCTTCACATCTAGATCCATCAACAAAGGCCACTCCAGCCACGACGCTGGGAACCCTCTGCTATTTGCAATTTGCATCACCTTCTATAAATTAACAGACCAGTGGCGAAGTTACTTTCCCCGTTCGGAAGTGACGTCACAAGGCCGAGCAGGAAACAATGGGACGACCTTTGCAGATCCTCTGTCCCAGCAGACCACCCTGATATGACTTTCTCCAGGGTTTGTGACACACGTGAATAGCGACAAGTGCTAGCTTATTTGAATGTCCATTTTCTCCACTTGAATTGAGTAGGCTATGTAGAGTAGAGTATAATGAAGCACCTGGTTATGTTTTGCTATTGGAGTTTTGGATTACAGTCTGTATGGGGGAACCTGTCTCTTGACGCTCCGTCTACCTGGAACTAAAAAAAACATTTTTCCAGTCTCCAATATTTAGACGGAGGGTCAAAAGACAGGTTATATAATACAGAGTATATGTTTGACGACGGATATTTTTTTACATTTAGAGCATGAGTAAGAGTAAATAAAATGGCTTAAGCATGAACAAAAATCATTTATTTAAAAACTCTAAGTTTGGGGCACTCGTTAGAGTTACAGTTTAATGTAACAGCTAAGTAGAGTGTAATGAAATGAATTATTATTCACTATTGAACCTTATGTAAGAGTTGGCATGGTTAAAATGTTTACAAAATTCAAAGCGAAACATTTTGGGTCATTCTTCGGTTACTTATGAACAAAATTAGTTCAAAGTTATATAGTTAAAATAAAGGCCTACCAAGTTTTAATTTTGCTATCTGAAACATGGAGAAACAGTTAATTAAGATGGCTTAGGATTTAAACATATTTTGCAATCCACAAAATATATTTAACACTAACCACACATTTCCAATTCCAATCCACTGTTGTCTCGTGGCATACGACAGTGCAAAGCCATTGACTTTACCGCCTAGACCAGCCGCGTCTGCCGCGATTGTGTAAATCAAAATGCAATCGAAGCCTCGATAACCGCAGTCTCCGCTGCAGATTTATGACCAAGATATGATCCAGGTGCGTCTGTGTGCGTGGAATAGACAACCGTACATTATGATAATGTACATCTCACTCGGAAATATGATTATGATGTCAGACTTGCAATTGAATGTATGCAGGAAGACGTTTTCATTTTTCTATGTTTGGTAATTTTTGTTTGCAAGAGGTTGTTACTATGGTGTATATAATTTTAAAATGTTAATTGCGTGTATACAAATTATAAATTAGTTTAAAAATTCTCATTTATTTCATAGTTTAATAAACATAATTATAATATGGTAGATTAATTTTTGTTTATGCCGATTTTTTTATTATTGGTGTTTTATAGAGTTTTTTCTAAGACAAATTTTGAAAAGGTTTTCATCTGTAATCTGACCCTTGTCTAATAGTGAAGTTCACACCCAAGGAAAACTTATTTGCTAAATAATCGCATAGTTTGCATAATAATAAAGGAATATTTTATCAAGACTTCTCAGACAACACACAATAAATCGGAAATTTTTTTTATCATTATTGTATGTATGCCTTTGAAAAATAAATTATCATAGCATAGGCCTAATAATTAAACGTGTGATTCAAAGCAAATAGATAAACAGGAACAAAATTATGACAACCCAATCCATTATCCCGAGCAGAGCCGAACAGCTGACTTGCGCAACGCAATGAACAAAACGCGTGCGGAGGACGCAGCGCAGCGCGACGTGTTCACAACGCGTGCGCAGTTGATCCAATTAACGCACCAGCGCGCATGCGCTCTCAAGGTCGCCGCCCATCCCGGCCTTGACTCAGTTTCCCGCCAAATCCGCGCGCCGGCGCAGTCGCTTCCCTTCTAATTACCACAATTCCCACGGCGTTACGATCACTGCACCACTTTTACCGCAAGGCCCCGCGATGACCTTTGGTTTATCGTTATCGGTTCAGAAGCGCTTCAGTAGTTTAACGACTGGGAATCCGAGAAGAACGTTGGATTACGAAAGAGTTGATATCTTGTTTACGTTCTGTTGTGGGTATTTATAGTTTTGGATTGTTTTCATTTTAGTTTTAACCTATGACGTTTTTGAATAAATAATACTAGTGGAACCCCGTCGGAATCGACGGTTAATCTTGAGGTTTTATGTAAATTCAGCTAACTGCGATAGATAGAGTGAAGTCATTAAAATCTTAGTTAAATGAAGGGAGGATAAGCATAATAATAAGCCACTTATCATGTCCGCTATCATGTCAAAGCCACTTTCACTATATGGGAGAATGAGTTCATATAATTAGTCTTTCATGTTACGGAAAGAGTCAATATTTATTACTAACAACTAATTCCATCTGCTTTAGAAAAATCATTCAGATTGTATCCAGATTTATAAGTAAATCTTCATCTTTGGTCATAAAAATACAGAATTTTATCAGCATTTAAATAATTTTTTTTTTTTATTTGATAAAAATATCTGATTTTCCAGATAGCAGTAACATTCTTACTTCGATGTAAGCAATTTTAATTCCTTCTCTTGCCACATCAACCCATGTATTTAATCAGAACAGGATTCTTACTTGATAATTCATTAACTTATGGGGTAGTTTTGCCTGGCCATATCGGCCACATAAAGCTGTGCATGTTTTTCGTGTATGGAATGAACCATAATTGTAGGAAATTTGATCACAAATCTTTAACATTTGCGGAACCAAATCCATAACCTAGTCCAGCCTTGGTAACAAATTATGCAAATGCGATGAGATGTGATGACACTGTTGTGTTTCCCAATGTTTTGTATGTAGTGAGGTTTAGATGCGTTGCTCGACCTAGCTACATGTGTACATCAAAGTAAAAACCCTGTAGGCAGATTCTTGTATTTAATTTCTTTTAGGAATTAAACAAGTTTTTGATATACCAGTCAACCAAACATGATTTACATTATATTAATGTAAAAATTAGATTCCTGTTACCATATGAATGCTGTATTATTATGTGTGCTAGACATTCTCGCCAACCTGGGGACTGACCTATGGTTTAAAGTCCAGGCCAGTACCAGCTAAATGGTGACTTAGGAAACATGGACCATCATCATACAGACTATAATGACACTTCTCAGCTAAATTGGTCTTGTGTACATTAGCATGCTGATTAAGTTTCATAATCATCAGTTGAAAAACTTCAAAGATAAAAATATTTATGTATAACAAACAAAATGGCAGATATCTAGGTAAATGTACATTTTTAGACATCCTTTTAGTATGAGGATTCATAACCCAAGCTGAAACGTTTTTTATGGACACTCTGTACATTTTTGTTATAGCTTTTAACTACTGACTCAATATCAAAACCCCCAGAATAATGATTCGGCTATTGGGTAATTGGAATGTCCAATTGAAATCGATCACCACTTACCATCTTTTATATATATATTTCCATCTTGTGAGTAACAGTATAAGCGTATTTATATGTTTTAAGTGTTATAAGACTTTTATTTACTTTCCGTAGAATAATTACATCAATAAAAAACCTGTATTTTTTTATCCAGCAAATACACACAAGGTTTTAGACAGTAACCACCAACTCACATCGTCACTGCCTCATGAATCACCTCATAAACCCGTCGTATAAGAGGAATCCTCGCAAAAAATTCGCATCCGGCTGCGGGGCAATCTAGATCGACGCTGCGACCTTGGTTCGAAATCCGGCTCGAAGGACCAAGGAAGAGTTAACACGACGGTGATGGATGAACGTCTAATGAACTATCTCGTACCACTTATCTGCAGTAATGACGTGATTACACGTGTCGATCGTATCTGACACGTTAACGCGTTTACGGATGCGACTGGAGCCGTGGACTGTGACGACTAACGAATTACACGCTACTGGTTTTCATGCAGCAAATTTATAGTTGGAGGGAATGTTAGATTCACCTGTCAAGTGTTACCTAGCTAGAGTTTCATTCGGGTAATAGGATGGTTTCCATCCTCGTTCTCATTCAATCCTAATAATTCACCAATTTAATTTCAAGTGATTGTTTAGAGATTGAATCTTTCAATAATTTTATGAGTAATAGCAGTCCAAAACCCTTTGACGGAGACCGAGTAAAGTTGGGAAATATGAGGCTTGTGGCAAACCATAGTGGAGACATTAATAGGAAATTTCGACTTGGCAGTATTCGATACATTACTAGTGGAACTTGCTAACTCACTATCGTCAACATTTTGACCATTCAATCAACTTTATGATTTTTCTCACTGCGCTACAAAAAATAATAACGTTATTTGTTCTACTGCAAATATTCAAAAGCAAGTTTTCTAAGTTTTACATAGTTTTAAGTCAAATTTCGTCCTTTAAGAAGGTCATTGATACCTCTTGGGGGTTGTTCTTGTGATGCATTGTTAAAATGATGACTGTTAAAACCTCTGATCAATTTAATTAAGAAGGCCATGTATAAAGCATCTATTCATACTGTCATAAATATACCATGATGTGTCTCTTTCATTCATTTTTTCCTCGTTACTCATCAAAGAGTACACCAGGATAGGTAATAAATCTCTTAGCACAAAACCTCATTATAAGTTCCACTGAGCAATGTAGACATTTAGTGCAATAAAATGTTATCATTTGTATAGACGAGTGGCGTCCTCGACCTTTACAAACGACATTCAATTATCGGCCCTATTCTAACGTCGGTACGGCCGAGATTGGCGTGCCGGTGAATGTTGTCGGACATCCGCAAGCGGGACAGTTATTGGTGAGACTCGGACGGGAAAGAAGTATTGCGTCAGTGATCGTGCGAACGTTTCCAAGGTTAGGTGTGACAGTACTGGGGAAAATGTGACCAGAGGCTTACAGTAGCGGTGTGAGACTGCTGGGGAAACTTGCGACCGCTGGTAGTATGGACAAGACAAACTTGCGACCCCTGGTAGTATTGACATTGTAAGAAAAACTTGCGACTAGGGCAGTAAGGACAGTATGGTATAAGGAAAACTTGAGACCAGTGTTAGTATGGACAGTACAGTATAAAAAACCTTGCGACCAGGGTAGTGTCGACAGTATTGGGACAACTTGTGACCAGGATAGTATGGACAGTACAGTATAAGAAAAACTTCCGACTAGGGCAGTAAGCAATACAGTGTTGGGAAACCGAGTCGAAAAACACACAGCCAAAGGGTTGACAGTGGGGAATTTGGTGACGCCGGTAACATTGAAGAGTCAAGGTCTTTCTGGGGAATAAGGAATAAGACTGACAATGATGCTAAGTTGAACATGGAAATATTTGTGTAATATTAAATCTCATGTCGTCGACGGACTCGAGTTCAGTATTATTGTCGTATATTAAATTAACTTTGTCTTTTATACTGCAAAAAACGTGTGACCGCAATCAACGTTAATGTGAAGGCTGTACTGGAAAAAAACTTGGACCCACTCTAGCCATATAAAAACCAAAAACACAAAGAAAACTTGAAACTCCAGCTTAATGATATATTGCAGTAATAAAAAACTTGGTTTAATGTAACCATTCGCACTGTTCATTCCACAAAAGTTCTTATAATAGTCAGTATGATGGAACTTGTCTCCTAACCCTTCATCTACCTGGGACTGTCCCGGACCTTAAACCATTGACCAGATGATTAGTAGACAGGTTCCATCATACAGACTATAGACTTATGTTAAAAATGTATGATCGCTTCAACCACTTACTAACAGAGTATAAGATCCTGAAATGATAGGCCTATGTGGCAGTAACCTTAAAACTTTACCACAAATAAAGTTTACAATTTCAACGATCATAAACGCCACTCCAAACAGTTTAGTCTTTAAGTCTAAACAAGACAGAAACATAACAAAATGCTTATCAACATTGTAAACCATACTTTGTTTCTTCCATCTACTCTACTTCTTATCTGCCTCGCCTACTCGGTAATATTTTCTCAGCTTACATTGTTGCTACTCCCTTACACGACTAATGATGGTTTGTTTTGTAAAAATATGTAGGAAATCGCAATGTAACATTCTTATGAGACAGAAAGTGCGTCAAGACAAATATATAACAACACAGTGGCAGAATGTCTCGTATACTCATGGTCAGTTACATGCTTGGCGGCTGCGAATTTCTGTTGGCGTGAAGTAGGTTAGCAAATCATATTGTTTATTGCCACTGTATTTACCTCTGGCATACACTAGCTTCACGTGTGCAACTATTCTAACACTTTGCAAGTATGTAGAAAGGCACTTTTTAGTTCGTGATCTTACAAATATTGGATCCATCATAGGGGTTATTTTATTAGCCTTGAAAGCATCTTGGATCGCGGAATAAAATGAGGTTCAATTTTTGAGCCTTGTTCTAAAATTGCTTCCAGTAAAATCACGTAGAATTTACACAACATAAATTGTTCCATAACTTACCTTTAAAAATATCCTACAGGTTTATGACCCCCAAATGATTTGGTTATTATGTACCAATGTTAATGCTGTAATAATTCTCTATGTTCAAAAAGTGCTTTGGTTCCACATATATAACCTTGAAGAGCAAGGTGGGTATTTTAAGTAATAGGATAGATTACTACTACTATGGAGTGTCACCTTTTACCCTATAATTTCTGTAGCATCAAATACTAATCCGTCGTCAAACTGTTTAAACAAGTGAATTAATCAGCAATCCTACTCATCAACTGTTTCTCTTAACAGCAAGTATAATAAAATAACAGTACCTTAATAATAGGTTACTGAGAATACCGTATTATTTTGACACGTCATCTGAATTTGTATAACAAGCAAGCGAGTAAAGCTGAACGTGCTTAACTTTACTGAAACGTTCTTGACGAGAAAGTAATAGGTTACAAAACCAACACTATTATTTTACCTATTACCATAAAGTGAGGAACGTTCCTGACAATTGGTAAAATAATGGTATTTCTCATTTCTACTTAAAGAACAACTACCTTTCCTAATTAAATTTTTGTTAATCCAGAGGTCCGAAACATTTTTCAGTTTTTTACCGAGAGAGGAAGTAAAACTGAATGTAAAGAGGACCCAACATTACGGACTTGTATAAATAACAGCTAGTTATCACCAGATATGAATGAGTACCGGAGGACCTGGTTTTAGTCACCAGTCCTCGGCAATGTGTCACGAAAACATCTCACTTATTTTAAATATTCCCAGATTGTCAGATAATGTCTCCAGCCTCTTATTGCTGTATTAATAACTCGTGGCTTGTCTCTGATTAACATATATATTCAGGCTGAAATGGATTATAAGATATTCTAGATTGCTTCATTTTTGTAGGATATTATCTTGGATTTTCTTTTTAAATACGTTTATTTCCCCCCCCCCCTTTTACATATTGGTAGTATATGGAGAAAGTATTGTAATCGTCTAAATTTCTGATTTTGAGTTTCGGGTGGATACATCTGTTTTGGGTACCTAACAAAAAAAATGTTTTAAAAGTGATGTTTTTGTGTGGTGCGTCTGTATGTTGATATGTATAGAGCTACCTGTAGTCAAATTTTGATGAAATTTAGAATGTACACATTAATCCAAAAAGCTACTAATCCATGAAATTTTCACATTTTTTTACTTTAAAAATTATTTATTTGACCATAAAACCCGATAAAGTACTATAGTGTTAAACGACATATTTTTTATTTGATTTTCTACATGAATCAATAACACATTTTACCAAGATAAACTGAACAGGCATTGTTACACTTTATAGACCAGATTCATTTTCATACTTCATTAGGTTGAAAACTCATAAAAAATAATCTAAAGTGTTTCATTTAAAACTAGGGTGGGAATTTCAAAACTACTAGAAAAGATTTCTTCCACAGTGCTTTGGTAAACCCAATGTTTTTATATCACAGAAAGTTGTAATACAACTGTTTGTGTTGTAAACAAACTTTCCTGCTGTTAATGATGACGGAAAACAAAGATGATGGGGAAACTAACTTTGCGATTTCCTTATTTATCTATGCGGTGGTGATCTTTGTAGATCCACGCGAGTGGTAATAAATCACTTGAAATTCCCTGAGTTCTAAATTCTTTATCTTCTTGGGTGCCTAGTCAATACTTAAGCTATAATATAGTTCAAGATTACTTTGGAGGTTTCAATTCTGCCTCTTCTATAAAGGGGATTTCATTTTAACATATATCAAAATTCATTTCAAGTTTCCACAGAATTAAGGAATTAACAATCACTGATTATAACTTCTCTGTAGTGTTGTTTTGTTTTACATTTCAAGCACTCGCTTTTATCTGAATATTTGACTACTTACAAAACTTTGAGATTTTATCTTTAGGAATAAGTTCAGTGTTAATTTTGTAGATTATTATTTGCATTCAGTAAATATTACAGGTTTTCAAAAACTAAAAACAATTATGATTTCCGGCAAAATTATTTATTCTAGTAGAACGAAGCCTATTTGATTAAGCAGGCGGCAAACAGTTGTTTTCCGGACTAAATCCATGCTTAGATAAAAGAAGCGTCGAGATTAAACTTGGTTTCTGCCTTTCCAATACTAGCTAAACTATACTGGAACCCATCTTCTAGTTCACAATGAAAAACCACAAGGTTGTCTGGAATGTGGGGTTTTAGATAGTTAAAAATCGCAAAATTGAACCTTTCATCATTCATTTGAATATTATTGTGCAGTCTAAATTATGCTATGGAATTACCAATAGTTTAAACGGATGATTATTTTGAACTATCCTACATTACAATGTCACTTTGCACATAAACTAAAATTAGCTGTAAATGGATGAACTTACAAGAAGTAAGTACATGAAGTTTTTATCAAGTGCAGTTATTTTTTATCTGCTAAACTCCTCACCGGTCCAAATCTAGATAGTACACACCATTTATTAACTTTGTCTTAGTTATTTAACGCTCCTCAACCTCGTCGCACCTACCATCCTCTCGTCAGCACATCCGCGCCATCTCAGAGTCCCGGCGCATCCCACAACCATTCATAATGCATGTTATGGAGCGGGCAATAACAATTATACTTCACTCCAGTTTTGGCTGAACAGCTCGCACAAAGACGGGCCGCCGTCATATATAACACTCTCCAATTAGTGTTAATTGTCTCGCATCGGTAAGAAGGTAAAAACTGACTCGCGACAAGCCCTTGGAAGGCGACGTGATAAATTTGTCATCAACGAGAAGTGACGAGTCCGCGCGGCCGTAAACAACGAGGATCTAGTCCGGTGAATCGGGAGCGATTAGAAAAACGGCACGGCGGAATAAAAAGATTCCGTTTGATTGACTGGAGGTTGCCGCCTGCTCAAATAATTGGTCAATAAAAGAACACCGCGTAAAAGAAAAAAATGTGTTGGTGTTATTGTTGCAGGTGGCCGCCGTTTCTTGCCTGCCATACCTCACGCCTGAGAACCTGCGGTGCTGGTGGTGCATCCCAAGTGGCGGCCTGCAGACGGAGTGGGAACGGGGTGGGTGGTGTGGACGGTATGGAAACTCGTTGAACCGATGGCACACGATATGACGTGTTGTAGTGGACACTATGGAAGTCATGGAGTTGATGAGGAGTGATACAATTGACTATCACTTCAATGATAGTTTTGGTGTCGCGTCTCTAGACTTTGGACCTGAGGATCCATATAATTTGAATGTGCCCACGATTTAAAAATTTCCTTAGTAGGGTATTGGCACTATGCGAACTTTTAATGCCAACCCACTATAAAAATCACATAATATCTCGATATTAGCTGAAAAAAGAGTTTTCGTCAGATGTCCGTGGAAGATTTTTAATGAAAGGCTGTTGCTCAAGCCCTCTGCAAATATTATGTTTGTGGTTTATCCATTAGTAGAATGTTGGGTGTTTATGTCTAATGCTTACCATTCAGCGTTTTTCTCTGAATCAATGTGGACCTGAATTTTAATACACTCAATTGAACATTATTTTGGGATTGTCTCTGATAGAACAGTTGACCTCCATCTGTGGTGGAAACTAGTGCAGAGTTGGCCGTGGTCGCCACAAGTGTCGCTAAAATCACAGATATGTATTGTGATGAGACAGAAGATGCTGAACTGAATGTTCCTATAACAGTTCGACCTCCATCTGTGGTGGAAACTAGTGCAGATTTGGTCGTGGTCGCCACAAGTGTCACTAAAATCACAAATATGTATTGTGATGAGACAGAAGATGCTGAACTGAATGTTCCTAGAACAGTTGACCTCTATATGTGGTGGAAACTAGTGCAGAGTTGGTCGTGGTCGCCACAAGTGTCACTAAAATCACAGATATGTATTGTGATGAGACAGAAGATGCTGAACTGAATGTTCCTAGAACAGTTCGACCTCCATCTGTGGTGGAAACTAGTGCAGAGTTGGTCGTGGTCCCCACAAGTGTCGCTAAAATCACAGATATGTATTGTGATGAGACAGAAGATGCTGAACTGAATGTTCCTAGAACAGTTCGACCTCCATCTGTGGTGGAAACTAGTGCAGAGTTGGTCGTGGTCCCCACAAGTGTCGCTAAAATCACAGATATGTATTGTGATGAGACAGGAGATGCTGAACTGAATGTTCCTAGAACAGTTGACCTCCATCTGTGGTGGAAACTAGTGCAGAGTTGGTCGTGGTCGCCACAAGTGTCGGCCTCAGGCTATTGTAATGTATTCCCGGTCTCACACCTTCGCCACGACCCGAGATCACGAGCGGGCGACCATTTCATGCTAATTTCAACATTTGGACCGAATCATCATATTTATTCGGCAGCCGGGAGTGCGGTATCGCTTCGCGGCATCGGACTCCGGTCGGAACCGCTCATTTCCCGGCAACGAAAAGGCGTAAACCGGTACTTAAAAATCGCGGAATCAGATCCGTACGGAACGGTCTCATACCGACATAAATTGTCGGTTCGGAATCACGCTTAACTGATTGTTTCGGGATCACGATCGTATCGGCTGTTCACACCGAGAATCCCAATAAATTATGCCGCTCCGTCAATTACGCTTATGCGTGTACGGCCGGTAACTATAGTGTTTTATGGGTCATCGTGCCGAGGGTATGGAAATAGTCTGTGGATGAGACTGTCCAATAAGCCTCACTTGTTTGTGGTACACGCACCACAACATTTCACCGGCAGAAACACCACAAACACCTCAGAACCGCAGCGACGAGCTTTGCGGTGATGTTTGCAGAAAACTTGCCTGTAGCGCATGTAGAATATCCTTATTAAACGGGACCATCAAACTGACACATACTTTCTCCCATTGGCTCATCAACGGCCATTACATTCAGCTTACCGCTGTGGGAGTAATTATTAATTTTATATGTAGATCACAAAAGAGGTGCAACAACTTAATAACCTAATTCTAACAGCATTTTTGGTTGTACAATTCTGTTTAAAGGGGCCAATCTTAATAACAATTTAATCAAAAATTTAAACTGTTTTTGTAACACTTTACTGATATCACCTTACTATCAGGTTTTTTTCAGCCAAATTTGATATTTTCACTATTAACTAAAACTAAAATATTTCAACGAAAACAAAACGTTGTTACATATAATGAATTACGTGAGAAAGAATTATAATAGGTAACGTTCACAATAATCATTAATGCCACAGACATTGTATTAGAAACTCTAATAGTAAACGTGGAGTTTTGCGTAAAGATGTGTGTACAAAATTCCATTAATAGACATTATCACATGTAACCTTTCACGATAACACAATAAACTCAATATTCCGGTTTGATCTATAAACCCTGAACTTTTAGTTGTGAATATATACAAATAATAAAAATGAGTAAATGTGTATCTATTACTGCGGGAAATAGTGTAAATTTTTGTTATTACTTTCAATGTTTTCGCCAGACATGTGCAAGATAAATTTCAATATATTTCTGACTAAAAATGTTTGAGCTATGAAACATTTTAGTATTTTCTAACCCCTCATCCCTTATAGGAAAATACACCTCATATTCAATATGACCAAGTAGATTTGCAGGAGAATACACCTATAGGTCGATAACCCAATACCTTTGCAGGAAAATAATCCTCGAGCCGTAATGACGCTAAACTTTGCAGGAGGGCATACCTCATGTTCAATATCCTTCATTAGTGTGGAGGAAGTACATTTCATGTTCAATATGACCCATTAGCTTTGTAGTATAGTACACCTCAAAGTTATTAATATGAACATTATCTTTGCAGGAAGATAATTCTCAAGTTTAATATGACCCATTAATTTTAAAGGTATACCTAAGTGCATCATGTCCCATTATATTTGCAGAAAGGTATACCTCATATCCAATATGACCCATTATCTTTCCAGGGAGGGTCACCTCAAATTCAGTATTAGTCATCTATTTCATGAAAGGATGTACCTAAAGCTTATCATGACACATTATAGCTTTGTAATAAGAGCACACCTTAAGCTCAATACGAACCATTAGCTTTGCAGAAGATTATAACTCAAGCTCAATACGACCCATTAGCTTTGCAGAAGCGTACATCTACAGCACAATACAACCCAATAGCTTTGCAGAAAGTTACATCCAAAGCACAATACAACCCATTAGCTTCGCAGAAGCGTACACCTCAAGCACAATATGCCTCATTAGCTTCGCAGAAAGTTACACCTAAAGCACAATATGACCCATTAGCTTTGCAGAAAATTACACCTAAAGCTCAAAACAACCCATTAGCTTTTCATATTGTTACACCTACAGCTCAATATGACCCATTAGCTTTGCAGAAAGTTACACCTCAAGCACAATACAACCCATTAGCTTTGCAGAAACGCACACTTCAAGCTCAATATGACCCATTAGCTTTGCAGTGAGTGGCTCAATCTAGGCAATAGATCGTCATGATCTCAGCTTTACACAGTCTGCATTTGACCTTCACGTGAGTCTTTACTGCTTCACTGAGGTGGGAACCCGCGCTTCCAGCAGGTTAATCATTATATAGTTCCATCGCCGTAATTGATTTTACGTGTTGCATTACCAAGGTGAGACGTTCTTGTAATTAAACTGTTAAGTGTACTTGCTGGTGTGCTTGGTCAATGTAGTAAAGTGTATAGCCCTACATTCAAGACCCGTCGTCTTATATATTTGTTACTTTCTCCCTCTATAGTGTATATGGTGAAAGTGTTGTATATTCAAAAGTTTCAAAGTTGGGTTTTGGGTAGGTATATTGGTTTCTGGTCACCATGGACCAAAAAAATTGATTTTCAAAGAGATGTCCGTGTGGTAGTGTGGATGTGAATAAAACTATAGACCTTCCCTTTGGTCCGATTTTTATCTACGTGTGCACTATTCCATGGAATTTTCAAGAGTTTTTTTTTCGCAAAATTGTAATTTTAATTGAGGTTTTTTCCATAAAACCCTTTAAATAATACCTCATAATACCTTTAAATACCCATAAAAACTGCCAGAACGTCTTATACTTGTATTTAGCATGTTATTGTACTTTTGTTACTTTAAACAAATTGGTATACCCTCCATTGCTGTAATTATTAAGGTTCAAAAGTTATTGCAACTTTTGTGACATTCTTTATCAAAAATTATAGTTACTCCCACCGCTTACGCATTATAAAGGTTGTTGTCAAGCCAATGGGAGAAAGTATGTGTCTGTTTTTAATACCATTTAGGTATCTGGTGATATTGTTATGTATTTTTATATTGTCATAGCACCATAATTAGTGAGGATAATTTTACTATGAATCATTTTATAGGCTGTTAGCAGGACCGGTTATTCTCACAATGTTTGCTTCAATACATTTAAGTATTAATAACTCCAGCTCGATTTTAGCAATATAATCTTGTACGTTGCATGGGTGAACTTCATCATGCACCATATTTAAGGCCTCTCCTACTGCTATATTGATACACCATATTACATAGCTTCAAATGATTACTGTAACAGTAAAACCTTCATTTTTCCTTACTCAGACATGTTTACCATAAAATAACACATCTACCATCAATTACCTTGAAAATATTTTATTTACTTTTATGCAACAGTCTACAGAGTGGTTTCAAAATAATGTATGTTCTATATTGAGAGTAGCATTGTGTGTCGGTGGCTTCGTTGTCAAAGCAGTCTACCTTTCTGATAACTTGGCAGCTCAAAACCTGGCTTAAACT
The DNA here is from genome assembly GCF_028750875.1 of Macrosteles quadrilineatus. NCBI lineage: Eukaryota > Metazoa > Arthropoda > Insecta > Hemiptera > Cicadellidae > Macrosteles > Macrosteles quadrilineatus. The sequence continues at coordinate 62,868,045 of NW_026542602.1, forward strand.
AGTCTCGCCGATCTAAAAAAAAACTAGGATACTCTAAGATGTTCCTCTGTGTTTTAAACACTCCCACTAAAAGCTATACGATATTTTTTTACTGAAAGTGTTATTGCTTACATCCAGGACATTCGAGAATGAGACTCGAGCTTTAACTACCACTTACAACTTGCCGACGGCGCATCAGTGTCATTTAGTGTCATTAACTGAAGACTAAAGTGGATCTGGCAATTACAAGTCCAGAAGTAAACATAGGTTTATGTCCCAGCGAGTGCTGGCTTTACAGGACACTTTATGGTGTAATCCGTTTTGCATTGGAATTGGAAACTGGACTAATGTGAAGTTTGTTTACACAATAAAGTGGTGTAAGATATAATTAATTATTCCTCATAGAGTTCTAAAAATTTTAAAATACTTTGCTTGTATAAAGCATTTAAATGTTCATGCAGAAGAGAATTTATTAATTCAAAACGTTGAATGTAGGCCCATTGCAGTGAGATCTGTACTTCTTCAAATTATAAAACCTGTTGTTCCCACGTATTAGTTTTCTTAACAAGAGTTTTGGGATTATGGGAAGAGTGCAATAGAGTACTTTTACATTATTAGTATGAATGCTATTTTTGATCAACACTTAGGGAACTTTACGAGCGGTTACTGCATTGACTTAAAAACGTGGTAGATGTATTTTAATAGCTTAAATTATGATTCCAGTATTAATGGATCATAGTGTATTATGGTAAATAGTGTATAGAGGTTGATAAAAAAGCTTCTGAACGATGTTTAACATAAAAACAAATAACCAACTCTTTTGTAGAACTTAATTTTTGATTAGGACTTACTTTTTGATTAGAACTTCCTTTTTGAACTTACTTTTGGATTGGGACTTACTTTTGGATTAGAACTTACTTTTTAGAACTTACTTTTGGATTAGAACTTACTTTTCAGAACTTACTTTTGGATTAGGACTTACTTTTGGATTAATTATTTCTTACTAATTAGAACCTCTTTAACCTCACAAAACAGATTAAATAACAAGCTGCACCATTTAGCACGCGTTCCACTGTCTCTAATGAATCAAACACTTAAACCAGAGTTATAGATTTAAACAATGAAAGTAAGAAGTGTGCCGCGAAGAACACACGCATACGCAAGTCTTATAGACACGTGGCATAAAGAATGAGAACAATGTACCATTCATTAGGGAGTTATATGTTACTGTGGGCATCGTTCATGCAGAATAAGGCAGTTGGATATAGAAGAGGTTTAGATGCCCTCTGGAGAGATCTTGGGCACCCTTCTGGGTGCTGGAATTGATGGAGAGGTTGAGGTGGATACTGAAACTCCTTTAAAAAAAAAAAGACTGTTGATTAGTAAAGAGATCAAAAAATAAAATGAATGCACCATAATAACGTAAACACATTGGAAGAAGTTCCTGTATTGTTTCACAGAGAGAGTTGTGTCTAAAGAAAAACGCAATTCATATTTAAGGGTGCAAAAATAAGCATATTCCAAAAGCGATTATAAATTAGTAGGCTGTGATACTGGTCATGTTTTTCGTTGGGGCTTTACATGCGAACATTTTTCTCTGACAAAGTCCACATATAGAGCATAGTATTTACAGCTGAATTTTATCAAAGGTATTTTCAGGAATTGGTAGTGCCAATTGAACGTGTTTTCCGTACTTGTAACTAGCAAATATCTAGTTTGTAATTGATGGCTACTAAGTCTACATTAAAAAGAGCAGTTATTAGTTTGAATACGAAAATAAAGGCTAGAACTGACATACATTGAAAGCATCGGGACTATAGTTTCTCGTCAAAAATAGCACTCCTCCGAAATCTTTTCAACGTGTCATACACACTTTTGATGGCTACCAAATCTGCATTTTTAAAGAAAAAAGAGCAGTAACAGTTTGAATATGAAAATAAAGGCTGGAACTGACATACATTTAGAGCATCGGGACTATAGTTCCTCAACCAAAATAGCACTCCTCCGAAATATTCAGTATATAGTTGACGTCAGAGACATCCGTCTGTACAGACGTCATTTTATAAATAACCGCTCACTGTCGATGTTGAAGCAGGTCCCCAAATAATTCTTCTTGGTTTCCTCAGCAATATCAGAGAAGCAGAAGTATTGCTATCGGCAGTTACAGAGCGAAGCAGCGCCGCCGAAACTCGTTCGCTGGTTATAAATAGCGAGTATTAGCGCTGGACATGAGTTTCTACTCGTCCGCAACCTGCCAAATGTTTGTTTACGTTTTTTCAGACCCATAATGCCGACCTTCTTTGGCAACCTCGTGGGCAGGTGGGATCCTTTACAACTGTTTACTTTGTCAAGTATCTTTAGAAGTTGGTAGATGCAATTTATTACCCTTTCAATGAAATAACTTCGGAGGGATTTTTCTTAGTTAAAATGACAAAGTTCAAATATTTTACTGTGATTTATATTATCATTTGAAATATACCTTTGAAAAATACCTATATTCCTATTATTATGGATAAAATATTTTCAGGTCTTGTGAAAATTAAAATAATGTATATCTTCATCATTATTAGATGGCCTTAGACCAGACACCTAGGCCTCACATCTTAAGAAAGGCTCGTCATCCAACCATAAGGTACCTGATTAACAATAAATAGATACTTGAGAAGGCTCTTAAATCTTACTTTTAGGGTGATCAGTGGAAGATACCAATGAGCAACCAATTAATCTTTATTTAAAAAAATGTAACTCCTTAAAAAATACAAACAACCAATAACATCTACAGAACCATAACCTCATGTACAAGGTTGCGGAGAGACAAAATATGGCAACACTGCAGACCCGGCCTGCAAACAGCTGTTTGCACTAGTCTATAACAGAGTGTTTACGTGTACACGTTGCTTATTACTGTTGTTACCATGGCAACAGACCGGCCTGCGCAACGTTGCCACACACCAAAGCCTTCTATTAGAGGAAGATATGACAGAACGCGTATAAATGCAAGTACAAAAGCGTAATTGGTCAGCTGATTAAAACTTATCCTTACACTTGTCACACTGGACATGATGGCAATACAGCACGTGTAGCAATACAGTAAGTGGAGCAATACAGAACGCGCTAGTGATAAATGAGGTGATAAGCAACTGACGAGACACAGTAGCGGTACTGACTAAGGCGGTGATGATATCATAGGCCTAGTAGAGCAGATGAGAAGCAAGTTAAAATATGGCGGCAGTATAGAAGGATAAGACTTGGAGTCGTGCTTATTAGTTGCGTGTAGACAGTTGGAGATATGTAAATGGTAAACACCGTTGCAGCAGACCTGCAGTCTCAGCAAGGCTAATTTGGGAAAAGTGCTTTGTTCTACTACAACATGGTTCCTACATTTATGGCTTTAATGCTCAGTTGGATACAAAAACTGATGAGGATAAGCTTGGGGTTATTTGCAAAACGATTACTGGACACCAGCATAAAAGATGATATGTGTTAATAGGCTGTTCTAGTTAATAGCCTACGTACGTCTTGTTCTAATACACCACGAAAAATGTATGTTAGGATGGTATTAAAAAGTCTGGATTGTTATTTGCGAGACTTCTCGTTTTATTTTGCACTCAAATGCTTGTTTGGCGTCAGTTTAATGTTCAGAAACATATCTGCTCTCGAGTATTAAGACCACGGGACAAGCAGGGACTTACTGATCAATAGCTCCATTTGATCGTAGTAAGTTTAAAGTTGAAATGTATAGCCTGTAAGTAATCAATATACATCAAAGCAGTCAAACTTTCCCTTACAAAACCATGAACACACCTTTAAATTGTCATTAGCGGGTCCGGTCTTTACGGATCATAATATAGGCTACAACAACTTCATATTTATCCCATTCAAAAACGCAATGTGCTTAGGGTATTTGGATAGATAAAGCGAATAAGTTATACAATTGACACTCACATTCCCTTATGTAGCCACCTTTTAGCGAATTTCCCATATAGGGAATAAGCTATTACCGTAGTACTCATGGTAAGACCTGGACCCGGGACCGATTTTTTTCGTTTTGAGGTCCCTAGAGCCCAAAAATTGCATCTGTTCAAATTCATATATATATATATATATATATTTATATATATATATATATTTATATATATATATTTATATATATATATATATATATATATATATATATATATGTCCGTTAGCGCGATAACTCGAGCAAAAATGATCCGATTTTGATGAAATATGGTACAAACGTGTAAACCTACGTTTATTCGAACGAGTTCGCGAACCAGCATGATCGGACCATGGGAACGGGGGTTTATGGGGGCTTTTATGGGGTAAAAATGGGTTTTTCCCATTTTTGACCTAAAAAAACTTAAATTTTTGCAATTTCTTTCCAAACTATTTTGTAGAGCTTAAAAAAACAAATAATTTAGTATATTGAAGCGTTATAATGCGCCTAATGGTTACGGAGAAAATTCAAAAAAGTTGTAAATTTAAAATTCCTATGTTATTCTTATGGAGGATAAGTAAACTGTTGTAGTTTGCTTTATTAACATATTTTGCCCAAATTTGGAAAATGTTTTTATTTCTTACTAACTATTAACATTTTACATAAAAAAAAAACACTTTAACCCTCCCTGTTGCAGCAAACCTAAGTATGTGTTAAACTGATTTGATTTAAATAGGGAATAAATGTGATATTTTTAAGGAGACATTTTAGTGTAAATCCAATTAGGCAAATGGAAATTCGCTTAGTCTGCAGGTTTGCATTTCACAGTCTGCGGGGGCATTTTACATTTGTCCATTCTTGTTTGACAACCAATTTAAAAAGTGTACAATGTTGTTCAAGAAATGTTCTGTAGCTTATTTTACCCTTTGACCCACTTCAGTACGTACAAGTTTACAAAAATACAATTGCTATACACTACAACCTAACTAATAGTCAGGGAAGTATACACAGAATTTATTACATGTAAGAGTAAATAACATTGATATCAGCGATGTCACTTTAGCTACCTCCTTGTACAGGTCTGCAGCAGTCTTCAGCATCCTGACAAGGACACAGGACAACAATGCCGAGTGATGGATCAGCTGATAGTAGATCTACAGCTGCTGGATATATTGCTTCATCCTTCTCATGTAATTGTGTGCGTTCCCATATACCTGCTTGGGACTATTTACAGAACAGGGGGTATTTAAAACAGGTATATACTTATTTTGCCATGTGGTTAATGGGTGTTATTTGACTTGAGTTTGTTGTAAGAGATGGGGAGATCTAGGTTAAGCTTACCCAAGAGGTAAGGTACCTAAATTTCGTCAGACAGATCGAATAATTAGCTTTTAAATTCAAGGATCTGGATTTAAATAACGGCAATCTCAGTAGTAAGCAAGTATATGATTTGCATTCCATTTTTAAAGGAGTGTTTATTTTATTTTATTTTTTTTTACCTAGTAGTAATCAATTTAATCAAAATCCTTCTAAATAATTAGATTTTTTTATTTAAAAGACGTCTAAAATTCATTTTTTACTATTAACTGTATCACGTTGCATTTAATTTGTCTGAAAGCAAAGAACTAAATAATTTATATACACACTTAGGCTCTATTTATTTGATCAAGTGTAATAATAGGGAATGCTGGTAATCCCATTAGTTTATCCTCTTCAGACATGATCTCAGTTGGGGAAATTAAAGCTGTAAACATCCTTCGGGAATTCAAAGTTCCTTAAGGAGAAGTCTTCAAAATATTGTTGGATGGAAAACTTATTTTATTTCGGGAACCCCTTAATGATTTAATTTAGGACGGTTTTGCTAGAGGAAAAATATAATGTCTAGATATAATCTAGAAAAAGTTTCAGGTATTGTAGCATATTTTGTATACAGAAAAAAATCCATACTGGTTGATATTTAGTGCTATAGTTGGTAATTGTTTGAAATAGTAAACCCTAGAGTATTGGAACTATGTACAATTTTTTACAAACTAATTATGAATAAATTATTAGGCTTTTTAAAATAAAACACGAAAATATTGTACACAAAAACACAATACAAAAAACTTGAATACAAACATAATCAATTATTTCACCGCATCCAAAGCTATCGTGATATTTTATCAGATGACCACAACTAGGACAGTCAGCGTCCATTTCTCTCAATTGCGCAACCGCAAGAGGCGTCCGAGCAATTACGTTTACACAGATATTTTCCCAGGCGCAACCGACCAGATCGAATAATTCACGGTGTGAAAGGAATCGCTGTTCAAATTTAAAACTAGATCCTTAGTTTACGGTTTGCAGGATCACGACGAGGCTGAGGATGTCCTGGGACTGTCCTTCCTCGTCCTGTGTCCTTGAGATTGAGTCTTTCTACCGTTATGTGCTGAGGCTATAGTTAGCCTGCAGTCAAGGAAAATAATTGGCAGATAATATTTGTCATGCAATAAACAATAGAATATAGAAGGAGACGCTTACTAGTCCTTTAAGAGTTGATATTACCCCTCTTAAAAAAAACTAAATTTTCTTTAAATAAGGCAGTTTACGGTAATAGTTATAGAGACGGAGGCGTTTAGGAGTTAATGAATTTTCATAGTTTCCTATAACCAAAAATGGATCAACAAAAGGTCTAAGTGACTTTTTTCATTGTTGAAAATGTTTAACGTGACATTTTTTCAGATTTAAACAAACAATTTAGACATTGTTTTACATAGTTTACAGGTTGTTACAGAAACTCTGTCTCTAAATGATAATAAAATAAGGTTTAGGTCAGTAACGTCTTATATTCAAACCACAGTTCGGCATTGCTCGAAATTTATTTAAGACTATTAGTCTTATAAGATTACATTTCAAGAGGTCTACCACTGATGAAGACTGTTAAAATATATTTAGAGAGTGCAATATTTTTCCATAAATAAATATATTAACATTTTTAGAAGTTACATTTAATTAAACATAAACTTGACATTCAAAATAATATTGTTTTGACTAGATCTAAATACAAATCACATAAAAATAAATGGCACCCTTGTCAAAATGACCATATATTATAGGTTATATTATATTATTATATTATAGGTTTATATATTTTTTCTACTCATCACTTTTTTCGATAGTAAGTTTTATTAAACTTTACCTAGCTCACGTTATTATCAAAATGATCATCGAAATTTCACCTTCTGGTCTTAGGTATATAAACTTTCTTATAGCAGTGCATTTTCTCTTACGACGAAATTTAAAATACAACCGGTTGCTACGTGTACTCAAGAAATACATTATTTAGCCGACCCAAATTTACCTCATCAGGTATAAGACAAATTTAGGGTGTATAGAAACTCCAATTGTAAGGGTAGAGTTCTTTAAACCCCACCATTATGCTATCTTATGAAGATACCACGGTGGAGAGTGAAAGTAAATAGTGCTGTGTGATACATTAGATGCATGGAGCAATTAAGACATTAGCATCAATGTGTTGCCCGTCACGCACGAGCAAGCAGAAGACAGAAGACTCACGCTGGGTGACTGAAGGTATAGCCTCTAGGTGAAGCTGATGTTCATCATTTGATGCCTTGATAGCTCGATAACTTGATAACACGATGTCTTAAATGGTAAACTAGATGATTTGAGAATCTTGAGCTTGATAAACTAGACAACTTGTTATCTTGGTTTTTAAACATGTACAGTATAACTAGAAAACTTAATAGTAAATAGTTTTTCCTTATTTTTTTAGAATATCATTTATGTAATAGATTTTCGCCTTCTGATTTTTGTACTTTTTTATTCCTTGTCACAATATAGTATAAATCATGACAGCATTTAAAGGGTTTTTAGGTTTTCGGATATTATTTCATATATTCTTTCGACTCATAATTTTTTTCGATATTTAATAAGTTATATTAAACTTTACCAAGCTCACATTTCTTTGTTCCTGGATTCCAAAGTTACAGCCAAAGAGTACTAAACAATAATACAGTTTGTCCTAGCTGATAGGTGTACTGTTTCATATTATTTAGATTCTTTTACTGTTTGACTTTCAACAGTGAGTTTTTTTACTTCCAATATCTAGACAAAGACATTTTTGAATCAGCCATAAAAAGTCTACATACAAACTTTACCCAATAAAACCTAGAGTCTTTGTAAAGCACCCTTTGAGCCCTGAGTTTTTTTACTCCCAATATCTAGTTAAAGACATTTTTGAATCAGCCATAAAAAGTCTACAAACTTTACCCAATAAAACCTAGAATCTTTGTAAAGCACCCACTCATCCCTAGCAGGCCGGCTGAAAGACGTGTCAAAGCCTTGGAGTTTGCATGAGTGGCCAATACATCGCATCCCACGATTCTGTCACCCATCCAAGTCGGACATGGAGTAATTGATTTACTAATTGAACTCCACAAGAGCACCAAATTGATTGGCCTATTACTCTCCAGACAGGCACGCCTTTTAGACATTATAATCCGATGATAATCATTTGTTTGTGGCCGGCACAGAATCTACAAACAATGCTGGGGGTATTTTAATTAAGTATTATGTCGCTCTCGACCTAACTCGTTGTGATTAATTTATTCATGGACTGTTTGACAATGGTCTAGTTTCTTGGAGTTTGAAACAGATGGATGGTGTGGAATAAATAATTTTTTTTTCGATTATTTAAAGTAGTTTGTTTTGGAGGTTGGTTAGATACCCCAATAGATACACTTTGGATGGTTTTAACCACTCTTACAATCACATACAATCGTTATGCTCTTTAAGAAGGTTTATGCCTAGTACACTAAAGTAACCTCTTCTTGATTCATGTTTTGTGTATGAGGGCATGGAAAAAACATTAATACTTATTTAACGGAAAATAAATTAAAATGTGTATAACAACACTATAAAATGTATATTTACACTTAAACTGTCAACTCACTCTACTTAAATACTTATAAAATGTGGTAAGTATTTATTGATTTCAATTTGACACTGCAATCATCATCAGACCCTAAAGGTGGATGGCAAGAATATCTATGGCGTCCCTAGTTACGAGGTTCTGATGATTCGCCTATAGGGTATGATGATGATTGTCGGGTCAATCGAATTAGATCATTACTCACCATCATTTATATGCATTTACCGATATAGGAGTAGGCAGTATGGGTGTAAATACGATTTGTTTCAAGTTTTATTAGACGTATTTTTATATAATTTACGTAAATTTAATAACATATACAATTCTAATGAAGGAGTTATTCATTATGTTTTTCAAATTTAAAAATTTTTCAGCAAGCATTTTCGCTAACTTTGGTCAACTGCCGTATCAACTTTACAAATACCTTTCCTTCACTTTTCCATTGATGTGTCTTCCTATACCACATCCTCTCTAATTCACCAAGGCCCTTTTGGATCAATAACAAGAGAAATACAGTAGTACTTTTATGAGTACGGCCATCTCTAACTCTCCACACATTTTGCATGTTTTTGCCACACATTTTACACTACGCCCTCCAAACGCACAATGCAAAGCAGTGTAAAGCCAATCTGTAATTTCCAATGGTGGCTGCTTCCAACCTCTCCGTGTGATAAATTATAGATGGTATCAGAAGCATAACTGGCGACATAGCATTCCTACAGATCTCAGATACGCTCTACCCTAGAGTCTATAGTGGCTGAGGCTCTGCTCTAGCAGTACTCTGCTATCTCAATACAGCTTTCTAGAGCTAGTTAGCGCATTGTCAGTGTGGTTTATCTCGCCCTATATAGGGAAGGTGTATTTAACACCTTCATTTTATCACGTTTTGTCCGCATTCTGAGGAGATTGGCTTGTGGTGTATACTTTGACAAGATCTGTCAATTAACATGTTTGGCAGGGTTTAAATAGAGATGAACAGAAAAAATTTAATTTATGGGCTAAGATCGGATTTGTAAAATGTTTGCACAGTATTCCCTTATTTCACGAGTCCAGCTACATTTCTTTGTGGTATTACGATTAATGTTGACTTTTGTGGATATTTTTCAGTTGGCTTATACTAAATCTAAATTAAGGGTGTAAAGTTTAACTACTTAGGATGCCACTGATTACTACTGTAAGTGACTAAATTTCGTTCTGTTGCTATACACTCGTTATATCTTCATAGAATCTGTATACGGTCATAGAATCTTTCGTGACAGCCATGCAGCTGTTAGAGAAACTTCTGCACTGAATTTGTAGGCTACATCTATTTGTACCCGATTGCAACCCAAGTGTCATCAATCTAGCAAAATCATAGGCAAAGTGTTATCTAAAACCTCAGAGTTTTCTGATTTGGCAAGAGAAAAGACAGAGCCTTTAAGAGTTCGAAATTGGATCAAAATGTCTTTGTTTATTACAGGCTTCCAATACGATGTTCCTGATTTCTGGTTAAAAGCCAAAAGTGATGATCTTATCTGTTATCAAGTAACCCAGGGTAAATCACTCTTCCTAAAATTATATCCCTATCATTCTTTGTTAAAAATCACCCTATAAGCTTGCCCATCACATCGTAACCTTGAATCAATTTTCTAATGTGACCTGGGTGTTTACAAGATTTGGAAGCCGGTTTCCCCCTATTTTTAATTTCTTTGCCTGTGAACGCTTCTTCAGACAGTAATGTATCATTAGATCCTATTCACTCTGACCCGATCACTCTTGTACTTATCACTGCGAGCAGACTCTATGAGGGTGTTACTGGAATGAATCTTCTGGTGAAGATTTTGTAGTCAATCTTCCCCCCAATTTAATTTCTGACCTATGGTCACTTCTTCAGACACACCCTTCCCTCTGACCCGATCTAGTCATCTAGCATAGTTGTAGTTCATCTATGCTTGTACTCAGTAGAGCTCGCGGCCTGTATGAGGGCGGCGTCGGAATAATTTTTCTGGTAGAGATTTGGAAGGCAATCTTCCCCTAATTTTAATTTCTGATCTGTGTTCGATTCTTCAGACAATTCTCTATCAGCACACCCTTCCCTCTGACGCGATCTAGTCATCTAGCATAGTTGTAGTTCATCTATGCTTGTACTTAGCACGGCTTGCGGCCAGCCTGTATGAGGGCGGCTCCAGAGTAAATCGTCCGGTAATGTTCTTTGATTTGCAGCCTGCACCGCTCCGGGCTCGCATACACAGCTAATATGGCCTTGCTCTGTTTTGCCCATTGTCTTCTCTAGTTTTGCGTTCCATTATATAGATACACTGTGTCAATATATATTCTCTGAGGGGATTTAACGAAATTTATAGGATACATTTCCGTGTAACTACAATGTTTGAACGAAAATGATGTTTTTTGACAAGACTTTTTAATGTTGGTTCTTTTGTCTGTAACCATTGAGTATCTGAATTTAACGTATTGTATGTCACGTATGAAATCTCATATAATATCATTATTGCAACGATCAAAATATGATCATCATTTACTGTGGCGTAAAATTAACACTCAATTGCAAGGTAATTTTTAAATAGCCATCGAGTGAGCACACCTCCTTTAAACCTTCTTTCTCCCTCTTTGCCATGGAACATTTAATTAATTTTGATTAATGTTACCTTTTTTATGAAGAGGGCCTTTTTTTATTATCTGGACGATTAATACCTTTCGAGTGAGTACCTGAAAAGAAACTATAAATTACTTCTACTGTCTAAAAAGTTTTCTAATTTGTCTGTGTTATGATCCTACTTGACAAATATTTGTCTCACAAGTGACACATTCGTGGCACCTGTAAAATGCGAAGGCAAATATTGAATATTTTGTTCTATAAATTGTGAGTTGAAAATTAAGCTAAAATATCTAATAAGTTATGGAGAAAATTAAGCTATAAGCAAATTTCGTAATGGTTTTTTCGGTCCTATACTATGTTGATAACGGTAATCTGGACCCATTAAAACAAATTTCACATTTAGCACCTTTTATATTGGGTGATTGCTATCATACTTTCCAATGTCCTTCTAAAATAATTTTACTCAAGCAAGTAACTTGTATTGAAATATTTATCTTGATAGATTCTATTAACACATATTTAAGGATAAACTCAAACCCCAGTGAAGATTGCAACAACCTGTTCCATGTAGCACTGCAAGGTGGCCGAACCACCTTACAACGATGTAAATTCGCCTCAGATCCGATCACCATGGGATGTTCTACTAGTGTAAGCAAATCGGCGGGTGTCCGTCACCCTGACGAATGCTGCGCCGAGTCGTCGTGTACAAGTGTGTAGGTACAAGTGACCTATATATCGTGGCCTAACGCCGATGTTAATGCTTGTCGGGCTTCTGTACATCCCAGCCTTGTACAGACCCGAACTCCTGTAATGTATTAATAATACATCAGCGCTCTGATTGACAAGAACCCCAAGGAGCTCATGGTGGTTTCAACATTGTAGTCAACAATGTTCTTTTCACGGTTTTGATCAAGTGCTAGAAAATGCTGCGTAAAGTATTTTTTTTTTTTTTTTTTTTTTGTTCTGGTGTTATATAAATTCTCTTTTTTAAGGTTTGGCATGTACTTCAAATACGAAAGTGTTTGAATAAAGTAATTATTTAATTCTACCCCTAGTGTGTATTTGTAACAAACAATTTTGCTGCTGTGGAATAATTCATTTAAATTTTGAAGGTTTTTAACCAGTTAAATATAGGGTCTTCTTTGAGTGAAACCTTTTTCCTATCACGTCTTGATTCTTATCAAAGAGTCTCCTAAACGTCATCAAGCAATTTGAAATATCTTATGAATAGCAAAAGATTGCAATTGGGAGGTGATTCGAAGCATTAGTTACAGACCTATTGATCACACAGTTACAGACTACACCTGTGGTTGGATGTTGATGAAATTTTGGATGTGGGTACTATCTCCATTATTTTGGTATCAATGGTTTCTTCAAGTTGTTTTTGAAAATTTTGATTTTTAAGGTGATTTTCAGATAAACCCCATTAAATAATTAAAATGATAGGGTTTCCACAAAAATGGTTTGAACATTAAAAACTTTATACTATGGCCCTTTAAACTCTGATCAAAATGTACAACCCCCAATGATGTAAAAATTACGGTTGAAAAATATGCAAATTTTTATGATTTTACCCATTAAATCCATCATTACACTGCTTACCCATTATACGAGGTTTTTACAAGCTATAGGGAGAAAGTTATCACTTTGCTGATAGCATTTATTTTACTGAATTACTTGACTCAATCTCACTCTCCACCCGATCCCACACTATACGTAACACTGCTGGCAGCGTTGGGTCGGTTTTACACTACTAGTACCGTGTGACACTGCGAATGTAAATGTATCCACATAACACATATCCCCGGCACGAAACTTGCCTCAGGCGGTGCCTCACATTTACCACATCCCCCGTACCTTTCCCGCATACCTTTCTCCAAAATTTGCAAACCCCCGTTCCCATGGCGCCGTGCCTGATAACGCATCTGCTCTCGTTGGAATACGAAACGGCGATATCACTGATCGATCGATAGGTAAATCAGTTCGACCGTTACTCAAGGAACAGTTTGCTTGGTGGAACAGTTGAAATGTAACTTCTTCAGTGATAAGTTTTTTTTAAGGTTAGTACGAAAAAGTGTTTCAAAATTGGAACCTCGATCGTCGATAACAAGAGGCCCTTCAACAAGAATCATTTTCAAATATTATAGATTCTATGTAACTCTTAATGACATGTTATTGATAATCTTGATAAGAAGTATTTTTTAATAATTCCCATTAGAGATATTCTATTAATTTTCTACTGTAATCTATTAAGAATGGTTAAAATTTTACGTTTTATCTGACATTACAAATTAAATATTACAAATTTCTTCCAAAAGACCTATAATTAGTAAGCTAGGTATTTTTACTGAACTCTAGGTATTTAAACTGAGTTAAAGTAATAAAATAGTTCTTAATGCTGTATCTTTTCAATGACCACGAATGACCACAGTGATGTTAATCTTTTCTCTTTGGGGACAACACTAATAGTAATCATGATCAGTTGTCAAAGAAGTGGTTTGTTTAGAAGTTAGTTGGCAGGCAGGTTACCTTCCTCAGGTCCCTTATACTAGAGGCATGTAACCTGCTTACATACTTGCCTCGTGTAAACAGCGTATAGACCATTGGGTAAATGGATTAAACAAAGTTTTCTGAGAATAGTCAAATTAATTAATCTCCTATCGAATTAATGTCCTTATAGAAGATACCCATAATTCCCAAACTAATAAAACCAAGCTATACCAATAAATAAAATAGTATGCTTAGTAAGTCTTTTTCGTAAACATGTAAAAAAATAATAAGCGAAATAATAAAAACCAGAGTACCCTGAAATTCATTTTTATTTAAACTGATACGTATTTCGGCACTAAGGCCATGATCACAGTATGAGCTATATAAAAGTATGTAAACAAATAAAATAAATAAATAGTTAATAACATATGTTTTGAATTCATATTAAATTTTGATTAAATGGTTAAGTGTATTTTTTAACATGTAAATGTGCAAGATTCTTCCCTGATTTGTCTGATTTTTTCATGTATTGGATTTTGCTTTTGTTTTTGCATTACATTGAGAATTTGGTCGCCGTATTCTTTTGATTGTAGGTGCAGTATATTTGCAGCTCTTCTTTTATATCAATTTTTTCACCTTTTTTCATAATTTAGAATTTTGACACATTCTTCTAATTTGCCATAATTATGATTATTTTCTAATATGTGTTCTGCATACATTGAGCGTTGGGGTGTTTTATTGTTTGATTTTACGGCTTGGATATGTTCTTTGAATCTGCATGAAAATGCTCTTCCAGTCTGACAAAAAAAATATAAAAATTTCAAATTCTTTGCAAAAACCGTAAAAAATTACATTTCCATAGATTTTGTCTGTAACTACACACCAATTCAATTATAAATTAATTTACTGTGGTACATTAAAATAAAATATTCGTATGCTACTTTTCTAATTCTATACAGAATAATCAACACAACCTTTGGTCAAAAACTACTCTTGACAAATATTTCCTCACTATCAGTTAATTACTTCGGATCGTATCAGGAAATCTCTTCCCCACTTGCAGCCAATGGCTTGATCCAGGAATGTTGAGATATTCACGGAGAGCCTGTATATGGAGTCTGGTCATACGGCGCTCACTGTTCAATGCTCCCCAACAAATAGGCCTGTCTGCCAGCATCCGTTACTTGCGTTAATCCGATGGACAAATCCGCAATCACATACCTATCTGAGTCCAGTTCACTTTGTATTGCGATTGAACTGTCTAAGGATTGAGAGTAGGTTGGTTAGCGGATCGGAATACATTTTCTAACGAGTGCTGTAAGAAATTTGTATTTGCATGAACTATACATCCTTTTAGTGAGTCCTAAGTCCTAATATGACTGGGACGGGTGGCGTCGTCCCATATCATTTGGTCCTAATCGAGCCTGATGCTGAATTTCAGTCCTCAATTTCAATTCTCACATATCTCGTTTCTTCCTCTCTAACAGTTTCAATAACTATAACTTAATTATTAATGAGATTAAAATCCAAAATTTGTTTGAGAAGTCAGTGGTGTATTCAGTGAACATCTGTCAGGTAGGCCTACTTTTCTTTATTATTCAACCAATGAGGGATTTTCTAAAAATATTTGTTTTGAGGTAATAACCACATTAGTCCTCATCCTCATAACCTAAAAACAAAGGTTCGTCTAGCATAGGCCTATATGAAATTGTGAAATGCCTATATATGCAACTTCTTTTTAATAGCTATTTAAATTATACCACAGAGAATAGACCATTATGGTGGTCTATTGTCTGTAATTATACTGAATTATTTAAGTTTACATGAATTATCTTAAATTATAATCGATACTAAATGTTTTGATAATTTATCAATTAGTCTAATATATCATTTCGGGTGAACTAGAACTAGAAATAGCACTGAAAAACTTAAATCTAGCTGTAATTTCTTGGGAGAAACCGTAGATTTTGTATCATCATAGGCTAACTGTATCTACAGCAAGTGTAATTGTTATTGTAAATTTAATTATAACTCCTAGCAGTTTTTTTTTTTTTAATTTTTTTTACAGCGAATAATTAGTGTGTTGCACATTTAGGCCTATACATTTGTTCAATCTGTCATCATTTAACTCTCAAATGACTATGTTCAGTAAATTCTCGTATTAAAGTAGATTTGAAAATTCTACAACTAAAAAAGCTTTAAAATATATGTATTACAATCTTACCACATGATAATTACAAAAAATTACTTTCTCAAACGAATCCCATAAGAGTCAGGAATAGAAGAATTAAAACAAAAACTTAGCTTACAAATCTTAGTTAATCTATGGTAACATTGATATTGGCATTTCCTACAATAGTACAATTTGCACTCAATACTTCCCTACTACTCCTCATTGGGGAAAGTGACACCCAAGACAAGGTATTCAAGACGCTATAAGCAATACCATATCGAAACGCAGGCGGCGACAGAACAGTAACTGAGATATAAATCTGCTGCGATCACAAGATTTGATTTAAACTGAGTCTCCCAGTTCATTTCCATTGAATGCTGAATCGACCGTTTCTCAGCTCCGTTTATCCGTTATATTTATATCTTATCTTCGCAATCCTATGGTTATCAATTTCAGCCTTTCACCCATCTCCAATGCCAATGTGTCGTAGCCGTAGTGTTAGGTGTGTATAGCGTCCATATACTGTGTGGATACACTGCACAAGCAACAGAGATGAGGGCAAATTTTATGGTTGTTTTATCGTGGCAAAAGTGAGTAACATTGATGAGGGTGTTTACTAGTTTTGTGAGAACAATTTGTTGCTAAATTGTTTAAACATTGAAAATAGAGTTTTAGTTTTGGATTAGCATAGTTCTACCACTTATGTTTTAGCACTATTTTGTAAACTGGTGGTATGAAATGAATGAGGAAAATGCAAGAACATATAAATGGTAGATCATCTAAGTGATATATCATGATTTTTTGCCCTTAGACACAAATTTCTAGTCCGGTATAGTTTTTCATGCTAGTCTTAGGTGTGCGGCATTACCTCTTGGATAAAATCCATTGGTATACGGTGGAATTTAAACCCGTGACCACAGGGACCGAAGTCCCGCGCTCCACCATTAGACCAGCTCGCTCTCCTGATTTTTTCTCTCGAATTGCTCCATAACACCCAGAATAAGGTTAAGTCGTGATATTTACAGTGTCAAATATCACGCATAACACTAGCTCAATTGTCCAAGAATTAGTTGCAAATTATCAGAACCTTTCATTCAAAACGTAAAGTAAACAAACAGGGGATAAAAGTTTTCATAATTTCCCCCTAGCTATTAGCGGATTTGTATGGCAATACTTTGGATCGAACCACATACCAATTTAAATTTAAAACCCAAAAAGTGTATGAGATACAATCTATCTTAGTTAATCATTGCTCAAGTTATGATAGTTGACAAATCATTCACCCTTAACACCACAGAGCATGCGCATAGTTTCGCTCCACACCATAGCGCCCCCCATGGATTGATAATTGGCTGTAGTCTATTGCTCGGATTGAGATCGTCGCCAAGGTTTGTGTCGTTTTACAATAGAGCTTGATTGCTTTGTGCTTGACAATGGTGGTGTTCTGATTTTCTGTATGAATAATGCATACCGACCTTTCAGCAGTATTACCTAACTACGACGTCAAATGTGTACTAGTTTATAACATAAATTCAACATTTTTTAAATATTTTTAGCATTGGTATAAAAACTAGAGCAATTAATGTAAAATTCATCTCTGACGTCTTCAATATATAAGGCTAGATCTTATAGAGTCGTGATACTAGTGTGCTCTATGCAGCAAACAAGGAATACCAACAATGAATAGTATTCCTTGCTCGATGGCTCTATGGTCTGTTCTGCTATGAGTATACTCCATGGTGTGATAGACTGTACTCTATGTAACCATCTCCCGCCAGATCTCGCACAGTCGTGATACCCATACTAGTGTGCGTTATGGTCTGCTCTCCTATGAGTATACTCCATGGTGTAGTAGACTGTACTCTATGTACCCATCTCCCGCCAGATCCCGTACAGTCGTGATACCAGTGTGCTCTATGGTCTGCTCTGCTATGAGTATACTCCATGGTGTGGTAGACCGTACTCTATGTACCCATCTCCCGCCAGATCTCGCACAGTCGTGATACTAGTGTGCTCTATGGTCTGCTCTGCTATGAGTATATTCCATGGTGTGCTAGATTGTACTCTATGTACCCATCTCCTGCCAGATCTATCAAAGTCGTGATACTAGTGTACTCTATTGTTTGTCTGCTATGAGTATACTCCATGGTGTGGTAGAACGTACTCTATGTACCCATCTCCCGCCAGATCTCACACAGTCGAGATACTAGTGTACTCTATTGTTTGTCTGCTATGAGTATACTCCATGGTGTGTTAGAAAGTACTCTATGTACCCATCTCCCGCCAGAACTCACACAGTCGAGATACTAGTGTACTCTATTGTTTGTCTGCTATGAGTATACTCCATGGTGTGGTAGAACGTACTCTATGTACCCATCTCCCGCCAGATCTCACACAGTCGAGATACTAGTGTACTCTATTGTTTGTCTGCTATGAGTATACTCCATGGTGTGTTAGAAAGTACTCTATGTACCCATCTCCCGCCAGAACTCACACAGTCGAGATACTAGTGTACTCTATTGTTTGTCTGCTATGAGTATACTCCATGGTGTGGTAGAACGTACTCTATGTACCCATCTCCCGCCAGATCTCACACAGTCGAGATACTAGTGTACTCTATTGTTTGTCTGCTATGAGTATACTCCATGGTGTGGTAGAACGTACTCTATGTACCCATCTCCCGCCAGATCTCACACAGTCGAGATACTAGTGTACTCTATTGTTTGTCTGCTATGAGTATACTCCATGGTGTGGTAGAACGTACTCTATGTACCCATCTCCCGCCAGATCTCACACAGTCGAGATACTAGTGTACTCTATTGTTTGTCTGCTATGAGTATACTCCATGGTGTGTTAGAAAGTACTCTATGTACCCATCTCCCGCCAGATCTCACACAGTCGAGATACTAGTGTACTCTATTGTTTGTCTGCTATGAGTATACTCCATGGTGTGGTAGAACGTACTCTATGTACCCATCTCCCGCCAGATCTCACACAGTCGAGATACTAGTGTACTCTATTGTTTGTCTGCTATGAGTATACTCCATGGTGTGTTAGAAAGTACTCTATGTACCCATCTCCCGCCAGATCTCACACAGTCGAGATACTAGTGTACTCTATTGTTTGTCTGCTATGAGTATACTCCATGGTGTGGTAGACTGTACTCTATGTACCCATCTCCCGCCAGATCTCTCACAGTCGTGATACCAGTGTGCTCTATGGTCTGCTCTGCTATGAGTATACTCCATGGTGTGTTAGAAAGTACTCTATGTACCCATCTCTCGCCAGATCTCACACAGTCGTGATACTTGTGTGCTCTATGGTCTGCTCTGCTATGAGTATACTCCATGGTGTGGTAGACTGTACTCTATGTACCCATCTCCCGCCAGATCTCGCACAGTCGTGATCTCTGATGTTATCCGGCTCTACGTGCTCCAGCCGCTATCTCTCCATCTCCGATGCGTTTGGACCAATTTTCTCTATCTCACATTTTATTTGTATCACGCCTGCTTCGTTTTCCTATTCTTTGCTTTGGCGCCGCAAAGGTCGGTCGTGATTTCGTTTTGCAGTGTTCATTAGAATATACAGCATTACTTTCGTAAATATTTGTTGCTCCTATATTTATTTACCTTATTTGTTGTAACAGTAAAATAAAACCTTTATTCAAAGTATATATCTGAAATAGTTGTCCCTGAGTTTGTTATAGTATTTTCTAGATTGTCCTGTATTTTGAACATTTTATCACTGAATATAGCTCGTCTTCTGTTAAGAATGGAAAATTAAAATTTGAAATAATTTTCCTTAATTAAAAAACTATTATCATTTAAGATTTTTGAGAGAGGTACAAAAAAAAATTACCCTAACATAAATAGTTATGACCACCCATTCCAGAGAAGCTAGTGTTATGTAATATGATTCCTTTTGTACTGTCAAAGACTGTTTTGTTTATGTATGTAATGTTTACAGTTTTGTGCAATTCTCTCATGTAAAATGTAGCTGACTATTAAGTTGAATAAAACCATATAAATTTGGTTTCTAAACATTTCTTTTCATAACAATTTATTCAACTAAAACTTCTAACTAATTTTGTGGACTACAACATACATGAAATAATCTCAGAGGCTGATTCTTATACCGAAGCTATATCTATTCTTGACAAACTCTTTATAAAGCCTACTAATGAGGTATATTCACGTCATCAACTGGCCACTAGAAGACAGGAACCTGGAGAAAATATTGATCAGTATCTTCGAAAACTAAAAGAACTTAGTAAAGCATGCAACTTTAAATCTGTCACTGCTAATGAAAATCGCAACGAGTACATAAGAGACGCTTTCATTCGAGGACTAATATCACAGTCCATTCGACAAAGACTTCTTGAAAATCTAACTTTGACTCTTGAAGAAGCTTATAATCAAGCCATTACCTTGGAATCAGCTGAAAATCAGGCGGTTTCATATATTTCAAGCCCTTGTAACTCTATATCTCAGTCAACTCCTAAAGATGTTGATGTTACTGATACAAATGTTTCTCAGGCAGCTTCTGATTCGTCTTCACACCAATTATCCTCGATAAGAAGAGAAAAATGTTTCTTTTGTGGACGGCCACGACACTCTCGAGCCAACTGTCCTGCCAAAGACTCAGTTTGTAATATTTGTGACAAGAAAGGCCATTGGGCAACAGTTTGCAATTCTCGCAACCAAAGTAGGACATTTAAGGGTAAAACAACTCAAAGTGATAAGACAGAAATAAACTCAATGTCTTCTTCTCTTGTTGCTGCCTCACAAAAATGTCTTTCAAAAGCTACAGTGTCACTGATGTTAAACGGCAAACCAGTAGATGCACTCATTGATACTGGGAGTTCCGACAGTTTTATATCTGAAGCTACTGTGAAAAGATTCAATATTTCTAAATACCCAACAAAGCATGAAATATCGATGGCATCAACAAGTCATGTTTCATCAACTCTTGGCCACTGTATTGTTGACATGGTGTGCGATGGCCACGAATACCCACTGACAAAGCTGCTCATCTTAACTGATTTATGTGCCGATGTTGTAATTGGACATGACATCCTTCGGCAACATTCTGCTGTGGAGCTGAATTTCGGTGGTAAACGCCCACCCTTCAATGTTTGCAATCTACTTAGGGCTAAAGTATCACCACCACCACTGTTTGATAATCTAACTAATGACGTCAAGCCTGTAGCCATCAAGTCCCGCCGCTACTCTGAAGATGATAGTAAGTTCATAAAAAGTGAAGTAAGTAGGCTTATATCAGAAGGAATAATTGAACCGAGTAAATCACCTTGGAGAGCACAAGTGATTGTGGTCAACAATGGGCACAAGAGACGTCTCTGTATTGACTACTCTCAAACCATCAACAAATTCACACAGCTTGATGCCTACCCTCTACCTCACATTGAATCATTTGTCTCTAAGCTTGCTCAATACAAAGTGTTCAGTACAATCGATCTAAAGGAGGCATATCACCAAATACCTATTCGGAATGAAGATAAACCATTCACTGCATTTGAAGCTAATGGGAGACTTTACCAATACACTCGAATTCCTTTCGGCGTAACTAATGGTGTGGCGTGTTTTCAAAGAACTATTGATCAGATTATAGAAAATGAAAATCTACTAGACACGTTTGCTTATCTGGACGATGTAACTATTTGTGGTCGTAGCCAAGCAGAACACGATCAAAACCTACAGAGATTCATGGAAGCAACTAAAAAGTATAATCTTACCCTGAACAAAGAAAAATCTAAGTTTTCGTTGACCAGCATTCCAGTTCTGGGGTACATTGTAGAAAACATGTCCATGCGTCCTGATCCTGACCGCCTGCAATCACTCTTGAATTTCCCCGTTCCAACTGATAATGCAAGCCTTAAAAGAGCTCTTGGCATGTTGTCCTATTACGCAAAGTGGATTCCTAAATTCTCTGAAAAGGTTCATTGCCTTACTACAGTCAAATCATTCCCAGTAGGCAGTAAAGAAGTATTGGCCTTTAAGACATTAAAAGAAGAAATAGCGAACTCCAGCATGTCTGCAGTTGAAGAGAATATTCCATTTACTGTAGAAACAGATGCATCTGAATCAGCTATAGCGGCTACCCTTTCACAAGCTGGAAGGCCAATATGTTTCTTTTCAAGAACCCTAACTAAGAGTGAACAACATCTACCTGCTGTGGAAAAAGAGGCCCTCGCAATATTCGATTCAATACAGAAATGGAGGCATTTCCTGATTGGAAGACGGTTTAAATTAATTACAGACCAGAAATCTGTGTCATATATGTTCAATCAGAAACACGCGGGAAAGGTTAAGAACAACAAGATTTTAAAGTGGCGATTGGAACTAGCACCTTTCTCTTATGACATAGTGTACCGTTCTGGCAAGGAAAACGTAGTAGCAGATGCATTTTCACGAGTTTCATCTTCCATCTCTTGTAGAGATTTCGAAAAACTCCGTAGAATTCATTGTGACATTGGGCATCCTGGAATAGTACGGATGGTTCATTTCTTAAAAAGTAAAAATCTCCCTTACTCTATCGAAGATGTCAGGCGAATGACCGCTTCATGCTCTGTTTGTGCGGAAGTGAAACCTCGGTTCTACCAAAAAACCCCATCAACACTCATCCATGCAATGGCTCCTTTCGAGAGACTTAACATTGATTTTAAGGGGCCAATACCATCTGTGACAAGGAATAAATACATACTCACGGTTGTTGATGAGTTTTCAAGATATCCGTTTGCTATTCCTTGCTCGGACACATCAGCATCTTCTGTCATCAAAGCACTTACATCAATCTTCACCATCTTTGGTATGCCTGCTTTTGTCCACTCCGACCAAGGTTCTGCTTTCATGTCAAAAGAACTGAGTGATTTCTTACACTCTAAAGGAATCGCCACTAGCCGATCTTCACCTTATAACCCTCGAGGTAATTCTCAAGCTGAGCGATATAATGGAACGATTTGGAAGACTGTATCTCTTGTTCTGAGAAACAAGGGACTGAAGACAGAACAGTGGGAGTATGTTTTGCCAGAAGCTTTGCATTGTATACGCTCGTTACTATGTACAGCTACGAATGAGACCCCACATGAACGACTTTTCAAACACCAGAGACGATCATTTTATGGCACCTCTCAACCTCAATGGCTCATGAATCCAGGACCAGTATTAGTGAGAAGGCATGTAAGAAATAACAAATATGAACCTTTAGTGGAACAAGCTCAGCTGATAGAGGCTAATCCAGACTATGCTCGCATCAAGTATAGAGATGGTAGAGAGGCTCTGGTATCGGTGCGACATCTCGCTGTTCCTCCTGAAGCTATCCAACAAGAGGATGAGCCAGTGACTTCGGAAAATCCCAGTCAAGAACTAGATCCTGCTCTTCAAGACCTGAGACGTGAATCAAATCTGCTTCAACCTGAAATTGGGAACTCTATTCAGTCTGAAATCGAAACATCCCCTCTGCATGAGACCGTGACCCCTACTTCTGTGAGGGATAACGAAGAAACAAACCTGCGTCGTTCCACTAGAGTCCGAAGACCTCCCACCTATCTAAGGGATTACATTTAAAAAAAAAGATGGGGTGAATGTTATGTAATATGATTCCTTTTGTACTGTCAAATATTTATTCAGCTGTTTTATTTAAGACTGTTTTGTTTATGTATGTAATGTTTACAGTTTTGTGCAATTCTCTCATGTAAAATGTAGCTGACTATTAAGTTGAATAAAACCATATAAATTTGGTTTCTAAACATTTCTTTTCATAACAGCTAGAAGGAACATATTTCTGATCAGTTAAATGCTAACAAATTTCAAAATAGTCTGTTAGTTACCTTGATGGTTAAGTTACAGCCACACGCAATCGTTAAGACTCGCCGTTAGTTAAGTTGGCTCTCTAGCGGGTGGCAAAAGCCAAGGATTTCATTGTCTGACGTGCTGCGTTAATGGTTTTGGCTCGCGTCTAGACAACTTGACTTGTGATTAACATCAGAAATGTCAAACACTCATCATGCGAAGATACTTCCTGGCTTGTCTATCATCTCGCCTTCTATGGTCGAGTGAGGTTTGGTCTAGTGTTTGAAAACTACAAGACCATCGAATAAGAAGAACAGGTAAAGAGATTGTGTATGATGTTAGTGAGAAGCAAATGATTAAATGTAAACTCACTTTCATTCACACTTGGAGATGTTAATTGTCACAAGGATGTATGGTATAACAGATTGCACAGAAAAATGGTTGATATATTTTCTGGGGACGAGTTTAGTAAATTAACGGCAGGAAACACTTGGTACCCCAACTTAAATAAGAATCGTATTTATTGGTTTGCAGAATCAGGAATTAAATTTCTTCAAGTAACAACCGAATTAGTTTTAACCCGATAGTATACAGTAATTTGCACTAACTCACAGCATTTCCTATTTTTACAATTCCCAACTAATGGAATACTTTATAACTTATGCTATATTTTTCTTCCATAGACAGAATGGATCCTACATTCGTTTACAGACTTGTGAGTTTTCCCTTCTTATATTAATTTTGATTTGATAAGTTTATTATACCAAGTAACTTTACAACAATTCAAACACGTAGCGGCCTAACAGGCTTTATGGTTTGTCCAGGAAGTGTCCTCAGAGAAACACAAGTGTACACGTAGCGCGGACACGTAGTTTGTAAGAGTGTAAAAAAAATAGGTAAGCTAGGGATCTAAAACTCCACCATCATAAATGCATTTTAATAAGTAGGTACTATGGTTGAACTATTATCTAGTCGGGTAACTTATCAGAATTAAATTAAATTATTAACTGGACAATGCCAAATCTATACTTATTTAATACGCAAGCAGGATTTTTGTGACAATTACTCCTCCGAAACTACTGAACCGATTGGCATGTTTTTGGTGTCATTGGAAAGAGTGTAACGTGAAGTTGTGCAGGAAACTTTCTTTTTAGGGAAATATTTAGAGAGTTAGGCCCTGGGGCCCTTTAAAGTTTCGTATTTGTCCATAAGATTAACATGGGAAACAAACATTATTATGGAACTCCAGCTGTTATCAGAAATTGAAAGTTTTTTTTTTTTTTAAGATTTTATTAACCGATCAGCATTACATTGCTATACAGGTTAGGTGGTAATATAAGAAAGACAAAAATAACATTATTAATTACATTAACATATGTAGAGGTCAGCTAGCTATGGCTAGCCCCTCAGGCACTTATTGTCACTGTTTTAGCGGGTCGGACTGTAAAGGCACTGTCCACCAATGAAACACAAATGAAAAAAAAAGTTGTTATAATAAAACGTCTTGAGGCAATCTGGGTTTTAGTCGGAGTCTCTGGATTTCAGAAGGTTGGCCTGTGTTATAAAATCCAATGCTGCTGGTTAATGGAAGTTTTGTAAATAATTTTGATGTAACTTTCTTGATGAAATCTTCTATAGGTTTTATTCCCAGTTCTAAATGGATTTGCCGGGTTCGAAAATACCAGGGACATTTTAGAATTATCCTTAAAACTTTATTTTGAAATGTTTGCAGTTTACGAATTGAGCTTGATGAAGCAGTTCCCCATACTGGGCAGGCGTATGACAATAGTGGACGTAGAAGTGTTTTGTATAAAAGGGTTCCATTCTTCATTGAAAGTGAAATATTTATTGATGGTATCCATGGTAACAAAGAACAAACCCAAAAATTTTAAAAACGTAAACAAGCAGAACTAACTGTCAAATTAATTTTGATTTTACAATTCCACACAGCTGGTCCAAACATATTGCATGATTATTAGAACAGGAACGGTATGGATCATAAACATAAATCAAATATGTCACTCGCCCGAATGTAAACATTTAACATTAATTAAATGGAACTGTCAAACTATATGTTAGTGTCATTAGTATGGGATTCTTTCAGTTACGCATTTGTTGACCAAGTCTGTTCCAATATTTTTGAGCTGCTGTAATAATATTTTACAGGAAATAATTGTTAGATAAATTCATAGATATAAGTAATAATTCAGATTCTTCAATCATTTCTGTTATTGAAATTGTGTATCCGCAGCAAACCTTCAGACTAAGCGAATTTCCATTTACCTGGATTAATTTCTACAAAGATATTTCCTGAAAATGGTAATTTTTTCCTATTTAAATAACATTAAGTTAACATATGAGTGCCTAGGTTTGCTGCTACAGGGAAGGCAGGTGTGTTTTTGTTGAAATGTTGATAGCTTAGTATGATTGTTATTGGTTTGCAAATCCTGTAATACTTTACAACTGCTCGAATTCGAGCAACATGTACACTAGTATTAATTTAAAAAAAGTAATAAATGAAATCAGTCAAAAATTGATGTGATCATATTATATACCTTTCCCCATCTGGCCAGTACAGTATTGCTGATTCCGAACAGATGACTACTGGAGATCAAGGCGGCTCTGCGCGGCACCTAGCGCTATGTGACAGGTACCTAGACGACAGTAGCACCGGCTAGCTCCGGGAAACATTACATAAAGCGGCAAAAACCAGAGGACGAGTTATTTGTCGAGTGTTTATTTCATTAGCGGCCGCGGCGGACAAAAACCGCGCTGAGTGACGCGGACCGCCCTGAAAGGAAGCGCGAGCTCCGTGCGGGAATTCGACCGCCGATATTTTGATGACGGATTCCTCGAGTGCCTTCGGTTTGTTCGCGTCTACTCGCTACAAGGTTTTTCCACCGGTCGTTATACAAATTGATGTTATAGCTGTTTATTGTGGCTGCAAGTCTAATTGACCGTACAATAGCTAGTTAACGCGCATGCGCCGGACTGTTCGCTCACAGCTGAGTTGCCTTTTTTGCCACACTCAAAGACTCGCACCGATTCAAATCCGAAGATGCGTCGATCGTAAAGACCGCTTGATGGACAGCTAATAGCTGCTGGTCTAGCGAGAACCAGCGTCTAGGGAAAAGTGGTTGCAAATAAATAGGAATCGTCAGGAGGTGGATACAGGTGGTGCATGATAAGATTGTTGTGCAACCAGTAAATTAATTTGAAGTGTTTTTACGGTTATTATAGGTACATCTGTTCGTATAATGTAATTACTAGGAGAATTTTCACAATGTCCCGTATACTACTTAAGGTTTAGTACTTAAATTAATATCTTAT
This sequence comes from Macrosteles quadrilineatus, assembly GCF_028750875.1. Taxonomy (NCBI): domain Eukaryota; kingdom Metazoa; phylum Arthropoda; class Insecta; order Hemiptera; family Cicadellidae; genus Macrosteles; species Macrosteles quadrilineatus. The sequence goes on from NW_026542602.1 coordinate 62,895,291, forward strand.
ATAGTGTACAGTATACATACATTGTGGTAGCAATAGGGATTAGTCCTATAACCTCGTCAGATGTGAGTGACATGACATAAACAATATGTAAGAATAAAATATTGCTTTCAAGGTCTATCAAGTAAGGGGTTTTCAAGTAAAGGGGCTAAGTTGAAATTTTAGAGGAGAGTCACTATTTCGCTTCCTTATGTATTCTAGTATTATCTTTGATAACTTGGAATGGTGTATTTAAGTTTGATTGGTTGGCATGACTCTAAAATAGTCAGCTGGTGTCACCAAGCCCTTTAAACAAAGACGATTGACAACGCTGACAGCCAAACATAACCTCTAAACCTTAATAGTGATTATCTCAAAACACCAGTCCCATTTAGCAGCTACAGCCTCTAGTTTTTCTTTCGTATTAACTCCCGAAGAAATTAAGTAAGTTCACTCATATCTGAAAAGCAGAGACTAATTTAATTTCAAACATCAGCGTTTTAGGGTTACCAATAAACGTTACCGGGTTCATTCCCCGTTTCATAAGACAACCGTTGTAGTTTATTTAAATTGAAATGCGTTCTGCCACTTGAGTTTGTGGATTTCCCACAGTTTGAACGGAAGTAAAGCAAACTGAAAGCCAGCAATGTTGCGAGTTGCGACCACAACCGAGGATGACACCGCACTTCGGTACAGCAAACTGCTAAGTGGAGAAAGTAGCAGAGCGATACTGTCCCATAGGAACACCTTTGAGTTGTGGGAGGGGGTTCTGGGAGAAAATCAGCTGTATAACTACTGAACACATTTACGTGACGTCATTTAAAACATTTATCTAATTTAAACAGAATAATCTATATATTAATAAACAAGCATGTCTCTTTAAAACCTTTTCTCTCCGCTCTTCTGCATCGCAGGGAAAGTCTACGCATACTGTAGGAAATATATTTTCCTGCAGATGTGCAGAATCCCTTTACAAATTAAATTAGGCTCAAAATAAGCACAAAAAAATGAGATCAAAACTAAACAAAAATTAACATGGGCCATATGGGTTGCCATGCTGGTGACAAAATAACAACGAAATTTTAACAGAAAATCAAAACAATTGGAAGAAATTCCAATCACATGTTTTATTTTCATCGTGAGGTTAAAATAGAAAATTTTCTACATTACATATTTTTGGTCGAGTTTTAGACCACTGGACGACCTCTAGTCATAATAAAAACTGAATTAAAATGTACAAGGATAACTTAGCTTACAGATTAAATCAGTTCTATTTTATATTTGGGATCTTTAGGACTAAACTAGATTATAAATATAAAACTGAAATATATCCTCTCGTGTCATAAAATTCATAAAAAAAAGATTTACTTAAGCTCAACAATAAAGTTTTGAAAACCATTTTTGCTACTGTGACAAAAAGTATTTTCACTGACTATCTCTATAACATGAAGACGAGGCAGACTATTGACGTTTGATCATCCACTGAGTTTCGGATACTGACGTAGATACACCAATCCAGTACGTAGACTGTACGTAAACGTAGATACTGACGTTTGCAGCCAGTTGTGTATCCACATTGAGAATATGTTAATGAGCGCTTCCACAGAAGATATGTGTACAAATCAGAGCTGTACACAAACCACCCTCATCAGCACCCTCTGTCGAAGGTTAGGTTAGGTTGGTTTTGGTTAGGTTGGGTTAGGTTATGTTAGGTTAGGTTAGGTATTCAACAGAAACCAGAATCCTACACAAAGCTCTTTATCAGCACATGCAGTCGTTAGTTCATTCCAATTTTCTTGAATAACTAGCTATTTAACAGCAAAATGGTATTTCTACCATCAATAGTCAACAAAAGCATGTTATCAACTTATTTGCTAATCCTTATATATAATACGTGAAGGTGATTTCTACGAAACACCACTCCTCCGTTAGTAATGGACTGATTTTTACCATCGATGTGTCAAAATTAAGTTTTTTCTGTGTAAACGCCCCCTTAGACCAATTCATGTAATAAAAGACCTCGGGCTTTGCCCCACAGGCTATAAAAATCCCAAAGTATTTCTTATGAAGAAAAGATCTTGTTTACTTATACGGATGAATAATTTGTATTAGTTGCATACTAAAACAGCTGTTCATAGTAGCACATTATACACACAAGAGCATTCGTTTTCAAAGCGAGTTAGTTTTCAGATTCGATAACTGGAGTAGAGTGATTGATTATCTTTCAGTTGACTCTTTCATCGGAAATTATGACTTTCGTTTCGAAATAATGCCAGTAAACTTTGCAATTGCTCGAATTCGAGCAACAGGTGCTAGTCATATCTAACTGACTAAAACTCCACCCTCGTACCTCACGTTCGGGCACCTCCTCATGTTACCCCAGCGTGTCCTCGGGCCCCTTGTATGTCCCGATAGCGACCACACATGAGAGATAAAGTTGTTGGGGGCGGAGCCCCATGCGGGCGAGCTGCACCAAATTTTGCTTTTAATTAATACCCCCAGTTATTAGCTGACGCGCGGGCTCGGCACAGGGCGCCGCCGATCTGGCCTTTCACCGAACATTGTAATAAAGGATCAAATTTAATTAGCAATGAGTGTTTATGAAGAATTATCCACGGTTGGGTGATTTAATCACGGCTTAAGCAAGACTGTAATCGTGTAATCGTTCTTGTAAAGCTCATAGATGAGAAATTGGATGCGATAAATTTGTCTTTAGGTTTTAGGGTGGTTTAATATAAGTGAGATTTAATTTTACTTTCCCGAAGAAGTTGAAAATTGATTATTTTTAGCTTAAGTTTTAAATCAATATGTGGAAATATTTTGGTGTCTCCAAGTCGAAAATGCTGTTTCTTAGTGTTATGTTGAATTGTGCTTATACATCTTAGTGATTGAATACTCCACAAAACAGACTTTTCACTATATTTAATCTGCAAGACTAAACCATATTTGGAATAATTGTTTTTTAAGATTATTAAATTTTAAATTCACACCATAAAGAATTCTTTTTAAATCTAAGTCACGAAATAGGGGTTTTCTCCAAATACTACTTTAATGATTTCGAAGTAACTTTTTTAGTTCATTGAAACTTTTTATTGAAAACAACGCCTACAACATGAAATCAAATGCTCAATACTGCATAAAAATTATTTTTTTTATTAGAAGGGTTGACTTTTACAAGGATAAACCATGTAACAGTTATTTTTACAAGGGTAACACTCATTTGCAAAAAAGATTGTAAGGAAGGTAAAAGATAAAGGAAATCAGAGAGTTACTTGAAATTTATAATTATCATACAAACAAATTTTTATTAAGTTTACATAAAGGAAATAATAAATATATTGCTTGTAGCTCAATGACGCTCATCATGTGAGGAAGTAGGACCTAAAGTATTGTCAATGTTCATAGTGTAAAACAACTGTCGATATGAGCCAAAAACCATTAAATCTGTACATCAAACAATGAAACCTTGCCTTGACGCCTGTCATGAAGCCTATCTGCTGCCAACAGGCTGCCCTTCGAGTTGCTAAATAAATCATCCATCACCTGGCATAAGTTTTGTTCTTAGCTCATGTTCTAAAGATTATTATAAATATATATTTTAAAGATTTGCTAAACGCAACAAGAACTAAAAATATGTTTACGTTAAATTAATTTAGAGTAAATTTGTTAATATAAGCTAAGCTAGTTACAACTATTTTCAATCTTGTTCTAATAAAACTGTATAGTGGAACCTCAATAAGAAGACCCATCGACAACAAGTGCTTTTTCTTTACAAGTGTCATTTTGAAATACCCTAGATTTTTTTTACCCGTAATTACATGTTATTGCAAACCTCGATGAGAAGTCAACCTTCATAAAAAGTCTTAATTTTTGATAATCCCCAAGAGGGACTTGGTATCGAGGTTCTACTGTAACTTACGTTGAATTAGTATGAAATCTACTTATCAACAAGTTAGTGACAATCAAGTACAACGTTGTTCCTAAGAATTTGCAACCGAAAGAGGATGAAATGATAAAAAAATGTAATAAAAGTTGTTTGAAGAGGCTAAAATTTTGGAATCGTAAAGAACTAGATTGATGAAAAAAGTTAATAGTAAACACAACAGTAAAAGTAGGCCTAAACATCAGGTAACAACTTAGAACATTCAATACAGTACATTTAACATGTGTTCAAATACGCAGAAGGAAATGAAAAAATTATGTCCCTGATTCGCGGAATTATCCGAAAGAAGTAGAGGGTTAGCGAGGCGCAGGCGTACATATTGACGAGGCGCGGCGACGGAGTGCGCAAAGGCGCGAAACTTGATCACGTGATTGATGTACTGGTGCGCAGGCGGGCAATTAATGCGCAAGATGCCGCGGCTCCTGAAATGGAAAGTGTCAAAGAAAAGGAAACCGGAAAGATGACTCTTGAAATGGAGCAATTATCACCACGATGTGAAAGGGAATGTGTTATGGTGAGTTCTGTTCTATTGAGGATTGAGATGAATTGGTAGACAAAGCCACTTCTGTTGAATACATAAAAATATTATTATATAATTGAGCTCAATGTTTTCTATATTCCAATAAAAGCGCGAACTAAATTTTTTTTGTTTTTTGATGTTTTCAATCTTAGCTCAAATGTTGGTTTAAGGTTCGCGACGGTTTAAAACTTAAATTAATTATGTACATTGTGAAAATTACGTAAACAGGGGTTATTTGGTTGTAAAAGGATATTTAGTTGTATTGTAGCAAATAGTAAAAAATTATAATTTTGCAAAATAATTATTGATAGATTTTCCCCCTATTTCAATTAATTGAGATATTTGTTTAGCATAAAAGTTGTTGTCAAACAAATATGGTCAAAATTTTAAAGAATTTGGTTTCTTTAAGAATAGATTAGATCAATCAAACTTCCTATCATACCTTAATTTTTTAATTAACAACCAATCATTTTTATTATATTACTGTTGGTTTCCATATCCATATTCAACTACATTACCTTTTAAAATACCAATTCAGGCCAGACGTCTGACTAAAATCAACATAAACAATGCGTAATCCCTCATAATCCCAGGATTTCGGTGAAAGTGAGCTTACCCAACCGGGACCCCAATAAAAGCACATTGTTAATCCGAGATGTCAGCCGACTAAATTATCACCCGGGTTTCACTTTTATTTACAATAAATTCCCGCCGGAGATGACCAGCGCTGACCTGTTGAGGCGGTCTCAAGTGCCGTTGCCCTGAATGATGTTCCCAGACGGCGGCTTTTAAAGCTTTTTGGTTTTACATCTGTTTACGGTATTGAATTTCACTACGGTTTGAACGAATCAAACTCGCATTTCAGATAAAACCAACCAATATTTCGACTAGATCGCCTTATATTTCTGTGTGGCCTGAAATCGGATCGTCTTTATGGTCGTGTGTTAAGGTAATATACCAATATATCTGAGAATAGCTGGCTCAGGTTTCGAAAAGTTCGTAACAGCTTTGGCTGTTATGATGAAATGTAGCTGTCATATCCTCTGAAATTGTTATTTACTTTATTGTTATGACGGTGTGGTTGACTTTTGCAAAGTATTTGAGTTATTTGAAATGGTGATTTCAATAGACGGATCGGAAGGGATGACAAAGTTCATAGGTTTTAGCATGGGTGGGTTATGAATTGTAAGTAAGTTTTGAATTGATTAATTTAATTTAATTAAACAATACAAATGGCTAACCATTTTTAACTAGGAGTCTAACGTATCTAATAATTTGCATCTTCACCTGAATTGAGTTTAAAGTATACTATCTCCTATCAATGACCACTAAAAGCTATTTTATGTTGATAGCATCAGGTCAAGATAATAAATAAAATAATTCTAACACTAAAAAATATTATCTATAAACTGAAAAGATTTGTTATGCAGAAGTAATCTAAAATATAAATGTTTAGTATATTTTTTTTATAATTTTAGAAACGTCTACATTACACCGACCATGGAGTTTATGAGTTTTTGTTTTTCAGCAAATAGCTTTCCATGCATTATGGCAATAACTTTCAAATAGTATGTAGTTTTTTTTTTGTCCTAGGAGGCTACGCTCTAGTCCGCGATCGTTTCCACAATATTTCACTCTAGACCTAGGGGTTGTGTCATTATTCCTAAGATTAACTCAATTGGCGATTTGGTGGATTTGAACCCGGGACCTCAAGGACCAGATTCCCGCGATATGCCATTAGACCACCTCGCTCCCCCATCCATCGTCTATAGCTCTGTGAAGTAGACTCTCTACATTTGCTATTTCACTTTAAATTTGGAAATTGACCATTGGATACTGAAGAAAGCGTACCATCTAAATAGACCAGCTGCAGCCAATTTTTTTTTAAGAACTTAGTTGTGAGAGCCAGACACAGAATGTCCTAGTGACTAAAACTCTATTTTCTACCTTATTTTTTGTTGCTGGCCAAGTTGATTGGGCATAACAGTTGCTATACACACAATAAGTCATTCCATTAGTTGGAATTGTTAAAAAAATATTGTGAAATCAGTAATTTAGGTCAGCATAAGTAAAGATTTTTGGCGGGGATCATATATTTAACGAAAATATAACACTACCCTCAACACAACTTTCTTCCCACAAGTAATAAAAAACATAGAAGCATTGTTCAAGAGGCTCGGAACGTTCGGATTATTTTACACGGACCAGATTAAGAGGCCTGGCCGAAACATTCGGATTATCTTACAGACCAGATTAAGAGAACTGGCCCCTCAGTTCCTCCTCTCACAAATAATACCCGAGGACACATAAAGTCCCGCATATGGTTCACAATTACAAAACAAAGCCGGGTCACATTTTAGCCCGCGGTTATCCTCGAGTATGCAAATGGACATGCTGTCAGATAGCTTTATAGTGGACTATCTGCAGTAAGTTTGACATAACGTCCGCTGCCAGCTACCGTTGTCACCATAGGAGCTTAACAGTTGACATCCAACTTATCCGTTATGTGACAGACTTGTCAAATAGCAAAATGTCACAGATTTGCATTTGTATGCAGTTTGACTGTTTCAGTTTGTGTTGGGTGAATAATTTCTGAAAATTGTGTAGATGGAGTAACTTTGTTTATGGGGAGAGTTACATGGTTTACGAAAAAATGTTTACTTGAAATATTGTCAAGGAACTACAGATAGTTTTTGAGCAAATTGTGTGTATTTCAAGCCAAGAGAAAAATTAACATTGTTAAATATGTTTTGGATGCGTTTATTATTGAAACTTAACTTATTTGACTAATGAAAAAACTTCAAATCCGATAGGATAATTGTAATCTATTAATGATATTATAATTTGTTTTACCCTTACCTACAACTTTTTTGAGCAGCTACTGATTCTATTATTGTGTCAAAACCTTAGAATTCGAGTGTGAAGTTGGTGGTTCGAAGAGGTTCTGGATTGATAAAAATACCTTAGGGACGTGTTGATGAAAGTCTTTCTTCATTCTCTATCTCGTATAGCCCCTACTTTAGATCTCGAAGATCAACTATATGAAACCTGTATGGGTGTGTGATGGAACCTGTCTTCTGACTGGATCTACCTGGAAAGTCTTGGTAGATGGAGGCTCAGGAGACAGGTTCTATCCTACAGAGTATAGGAATAAATTTGATAATGCAACGAATGCAGGATTTCGAACCCACGTTTAGCCGTAGGTCCTCGTATCAAGGTAGAACATTATCAACCCTTAGGCAGGGGAACTGTCTCTTTGGAAATCTGTCTCCGCGAATGCAATATGGAAAGATATATCGAGGACAAAATCGGAAATGTATAGTGGTCAAATATATAGTCTGTAATATGGAACTTGTGGAACTTGCCTTTTGACCCTCCCGAGTTCTGGTACTAAACCCAGACCCTGTCTACCACCCTGGGCCTTAAACCATTGGCCATTCTTCAAGTAGACGGTCAGGAGACAAGTTCCACCATACAGACTATAATTTATTTTCTAAAAAACACATTTTTCATCACTAAAGTCACGTGCCTAGTAGAGCAGGACAGCTGACGGACTCCAAGGCTTGTCTTATTAGATGACTTGCACGGACCACAATAGAGGGCGTTGTTTGTTTGTTTGTTCTCCTCTGTATCGACCAGCTATCAATAACAATGTCGACAGTCACTTAGTCAGTATCTGGAGCAGTTGGACCGCCTTTGGCAACCGGGAACATTCCTTGAGTCATCCCACCTGTGGGGAAACTCGCCTGATTGTACTGTGATTTCCGCGCTAGTTAGCAGTTAATGGCTGAGCTCATTAAGTGTTACTGTTCCAACTTGGTAGAGGTTTTTGGCGCCAAAGTTGCCTCCTCATTGTTACCAGACAGAATCAGCTGTCATGTGTCATGGACTTTCTGTAGACTTATTAGTATCCATGATTTTACTCGAGGTGCGTCAGTTAATTTCACTTTCTAAAAATAGTTGATCGATGAAAGTCAAACATAATCTTTTACAGATATATTTATTTTTTTCACTTACCTAACCAATACTATACTCTTGTAAAGAATAGCCCAATACCTAAAAGACCCTATATCAATGAACTGATTACCAAAGACAATTTTCTTCTCCGAGCACTTTAAAGAGCACTCAAAGTTCTACTAACCTATACAATATTAGAACACCCAAGAGAAGCGTTATCTCAGAAAACGCATTTAAAATTACCCCATGGAAAAATCGCGCAAACTCGGTATTTTCAGCAGTAAATTTTCACGCACGAACTTAATAATTATGATAAGAGACTGAGGGTGGAGCGGATCTGCGGGTCGAAGGTCACGGGGGTCATCAGGCGCCTTTGTGCAGCAATTATCAGGCCCTGATTGCCCATTGCCAATTGTTACTGACTTTCCCCCGTCTGGACTGCTTCCCCCTCCCCTAAACGTCTTATCTCATAAGTCCCCTCCCCCTATAAGATGTGGGGGGGACACTAACAGCTGTAGAAAAGTTTAAAAAAAATTTACTTTTGTAAATTACTCGTATAATGAACGAAAAAAATCCCTCGTGCGATGCTTCAGGAAAGGGCTTAGGGCGAATTTCCATGGGCTGTAATCAGCTGCTCCTCCCTTTTGCCGGTGGTCCTTCTAGGGGCGCTTTCCCAGAAAATGTTTGAAACCAAAGTTCTGTATATGAGAACCAGTTTTAACGCTCCTTGGAGGTTAACTTATTTAAAACAGTATTAAAAGAGTATTGTGAATATCATTTAGAAATTCAGTGTCTACAAATTTGGCTAATCTTTTTACTCTTTCCAAGCGTACAAAGTGACCCTGACTCTTATGGTGTTAGTGGATATGATGAAGATTTAAATTCTACCATAGCCACAGACTAGTGACCAGGAGACAAGTGACTAAAAACAAAAACCTACTTACTAAAAAATAATTTTTTAGTTTATATTAATTTAAACTCGAAGAATAAATGTTTATAATCCCATGGGAGTATTTAGAGTGCAATACAAATTATAAAACACATAGTTTGTTTAAAATATAACTGTGTGTTTCTTGCATCTACGCCAATAACATTTCGTTTGTAGTAACAGAGATTAAACATACATACCTATCGTTAGTTTATGACAATACTAGGTAAATAAAAAAAAGTAATCCCATTCCCTTAAATATATAGATATATCTTATTTACCCTACATACCCTATTTACTCCACTACTATACGGTATTTAACTTATATACCCTTGAAGCTATACCCTATTGCATCATGGTCAAAGACCTTTACCACTAGACTAACAAGACCCAGAATTGTCGATTTTGTATGACCAAATGTATCTAACTCGTCAATTAATTTAATTTAAACTAAAATAACTTAGCAGAACCAAGACAAATTATTAATTCAACAAAACTTCTTTCTGTCGATGCTAAAGGTGGTCTACCCTTTGAAAAACATGAAATGCTGATACACACAATTGCAATCGACTGCACAAACCCACACTTTCTACAAAGTTACAATGTGCTTTACATTTTGATCACACCTATACAAACATATAAACAGATCTGGCGCGCGACATTTACATACATTAGCATTTTTGTAACGAGTTCATTCGCCCAGCCGTAATTATTTGGGTGGAGCCAGTGGTGGAACTGTGTGTTTATGCGGTATAAAGCAGTCAGGCCAGATTTGTTGGGGCATTAGTCATTGGACAATGAGGGAACGCTGCCAAGCACAAGCACAGTGGCGCCCTCAACTAGAGCATTGTCACAGACGACTACATTATACAGGACTATGGCATTATAGGTTACAGATGGCGTCGACAACCTATTTGTTACGACTGAAATGGAAAAAGGCGTCACTACATTCAGGCACTAGAGTTTTAAATCTTTCCACTTTCTCTGTAGTAGGATCAGTTGTGCACTTACTGAAAACGTCCACAGAAAAGCAAGTGATGGAATTCATCTTTCAGACACTTATTTGATAACCGTGTAACCAACAGATTTATATGTCTTGCCATTTGCCAGCTGAGTAGACAATTTTACCAGTTGGTCGATTAAGATTGCATTGCAACAAAACCAATGCACAATTTCCATCCTACCAAGTGTACTGAAAACGTTGTGGAAGAACGTGTCGGTATGTTTTTTTTTTTTTTTTGTCAAATTCATTTGAGATTAAGGCTATCATCTAGTTCAAAGTTACAGAACCAAAAAGAAGGGATCGAAACAGTTTTTGAACTTCACATGAATCATGCTTTTTTACACAAGTATTTTGTATATCAATATTATGTATGTGGCACCGATATGTTAGGTTGGATATCATTAATAGTGACAACTACCAGCTCTTAACAACGACTTGGCTTTTCCAAGACGGTATTCAAGCTCCCTAGCCTTTGGGCAGAGACCATAGTACATTACTCCAAGGACTATTCTTATATTACTATTAGTATATTAGTATATTACTATTAGTATATAAAGGACTATTAGTATATTACTAAGGGACATTCTGCTCAATCCCTTGAGCAGTTGCCGTTGGCTCCAAACGCCTTCAGCACCAGAGCCAAAGGCCAATGAGGATGTGAAGCCATAACTGGCACATGGGATACTTATGAGGCAATCTCAACCCAAGTGTCGCATGCCTTTGTAAAACAATCAGCAGAAGAATCCGGAACAGAGAAACAAAAGGAGTAGGCTGCCCACCAGGGCGTCTGCCACAATGGTGCTGGTAATGCGTCTAGATTAGCTGCACACCATGGGTAAATGGATCTATAGCTGTTGGGTAACGTTGGCATTTAAATACTTGACGAGATTGCCAAAGGAAGAGTTTTATGATGTACTGTTCATCATTTGCTCAATTTGGAAACAGATGTAGAATTGGGCTAACACCCACTAAAGAAAGTTTTATTTTGTTGAACCATGACTTAATTCAAATACATACGTTTGTTAAAAAAAATCCTTCCTTGAGGACACTGGTTGATTTACAAAAGATACCATTTCAGTTTTTTTTTCATTAGGGTTTTAATGGGCAGTTGAAGGGGATTTAGAAATTTGCAGCCATTCTACGATGGTTTCTTACTGAAATTTTGGTGTAGTGTATGGGAAGACTGTAGTATCAATTGCTTAAGTATAGTGGTGATGGAAATCCTGATTCCTAGGAAGAATTAGTTGACTTGTGTACATTGCTAGTTCATGAATGCCAAGACACTGTCGTTTAGAGCCCACAAGTGTGTGTCTACACCTACACCTTCCTAGAAATGGCAGGTCTCCCAAGCAATGGCAACTGTCTTCTAGCGGTAAAGTTCTCCCTAAAAAAATCAAACTTACCCAGCATCAATTTATTTCTACAAGCAACCATTCTCGACCAGAACCAATCACCTTGTATAGCATTTCACACATCTCGGTGTTGCCAAACCGTGCGGCTCACGTGCAGGTCGCGTGCCCCGTGACGTAACAAGCGTGTCAAGGATAGTAAGACAGCGTGACGCTCAGCTGAGCGTGACAGTCACAACACAACATAGATCCTTCCTTGCACATCCTGTATGCGCCGCTCTATCTTCTGGTGTTTCCTGCCACTGGTTGGGACATCTTTATCACCCACGTTGCCTCATGAGTGTGGCTGGAGATGAGGGTATGGGTCGCTTAAGTCAAGAATGCCCAAATCACTCAATAAAATAAACGGTACCAGTAAATTGACACATATTTTCTCCCTTTGGCCTGTTGACAACCCTCCATGGGCAAACGGTGGGAGTAGCTATGAAACGCATTTTTACAACATTGTGTTTGTACCATTGTGTTTCAAGCTAAAATGACTTAAATCAAAGTAAATGATTTAAATTAGTTCATAACATGTTTAAATCAAACTAGTACAAATAATATTAGTGAAAATTTGATATTTCTGGTATTTTATGGGTTTTAAAGGGAAATCACAATAAAAAATAATAATTAAAAAACATCTGAACAAGTACACCCACATACAAAATTTTATCAAAATCGGACCACTGGTGTAGTCTGCAGCATCCCAAAACTCAAACTCGATTTTATTTACATTAACTCTCATTGTAGACTACATACCGTATGATATATAGGGAGAGTGAATATCTCGTTCATTTCCATATTCTGAAATTTTACTGGCAAAAACATTATAGACTAGATAGATGGTATTGTCAAAATGCGCTGGAAAATAATTATATTAAAATTTGTGATCCCCTGCAATCTTTCTCTGGGCCATTTAGCTACCTCCAATCAATAAATTGATTTTCGAATGACCTTAGTCCTTAAACAACTATAGCCTAATTAGTTTTCTTACTTCAAGTGTTCCTGTGGAGGCAGTTCCTATTACCTACAACTTAATATATACATTGTTTTTTTCTTTATAGTTAAAAATGTATTTTCCTATTTAGCCTAGGAGCCAGGGTTATATACTATTTGCTGCGTTATATTAACAATAAAACGCAAATAAATATTATAAATTCAAATTCAGTTATTCCCTTCCTAGATTTACTTTTTTTACAGTAGCCTCTAAGTAAATCAATGCTTACACCAACTAACTAATATCAATTGAAACATTTGATTTTAAACTTAAGAAGTCTAAATCGTCTAATAGCAAAAACTGTTTGATACACATCAGCTAACAGGTACGTTTTTCGACTGAGTAACAAGTACACATTGTCCATTCGTTATTCTATTATTAAACTGTTATTATACATTCACCGTCATTTAGTTCACCGTATTTCCAATCAGTTTGCAACTCTAACCCTTATGGGTGGTCGTGATTAACGATGTCGCAGGTGTGACAATCGATGTATCGATTAGCATACGAGATCGATTATCGATGATCGATCACGCCACGGGCGCCGCTGTGGTGTCACAGCTGTTAATTTGTCACCAAACATCGGTTGTGACCCGTGTTCACACATTCCCGTCGTTCCGATTCCCATACGACTAAATACACAGAGATTAATTGATTTGCTGTAACGTTGGTGGTCTAGGTTGAGTGGTTTTGTGGTCGGATAACTATGTAAAGGTTGTTGGGTTGGGTTATAGTTGATACTGCTTGGAGACACCTTATTTGAGGAAATGATTTTTGCTAAATTTAAGAATTTGAAATTAGTTTAGGTTTACCAGTTGCAAGACCTATATTAATAAATTTTATCCCATGGATATTAAAAAAAGACTTTTACAAATTGCTTGTAAATACATGTTTTCAATTTTTTCTTTGGTTATTTTGTGCGTAACTAATTCAAAATAAGCAAATTAAATATGAAAAAAATATAAAAAAATACTCGAAATTAGATATAATAAGATTATAGGTACTATATTCGCTAAAAATCTTTAATAACACCAATATTATAACAGCTTGAATTTTGCTAAGTTGACATGTGAATCATATTACGTCAAACTATTTTTGTAAGTGTTTCGGGTAAAATCAATTGTAATGCTGAAGATAGAGATTCTTTCTATGCGAACTCAACAATCTAAAGGAAAGAAGTATGATAACATTTTGTACTATAAAATCACATATAAATGGTTTTCTTTTGGCAAAGATCATCGCATGTTTTATTTCAAATCTAATTTGACCGATGCAATTTTACAAGTATTACTACTGAAACAAAAACCGTTGTTAAATCTTATTGTTGATAATTTACGAAAACGAAGAAAAATCACAAATAACTGGGCCAGAATAATTAACTAAGGGCCAAAAATGTACCTAGGTGTACCTAATAAACTTCTTTCTTTAGTTTCTGTCAAGGTCAACCTTGAATCCCTATTACCAAAACAAAGATTAAATGGAAGTCTGAAAACGTTTACATACGTAGAATACTAATTGACTTTAGTCAATTACATGAGAGCCAAGTAAACATATTTACACTACTTTAAATATTTGCAAAAACAAAGACACCAATCGATAACAGTTATATAAGAGCGCCCGTTACCTAACCTTTATCACATAGCGTGAGTGTGATGAGTAAACAGCTGAAGTATAGCCTGTAATGATAGTGACATCGATCGTTGAGTCGAGCATCAAGATATAAATATCGCAAATAGATATTAGCGAAGGTATATTAGCGGACATGAGCAAATTACTGCTCGATTGAGCAACCAGTCCGGCTACACGAGCAAATATTAATTAGCCAGATGCGTAGTAGGTCGGAGAAGCGATGCGCAGTGCTCAAGTGTTCTACGCATGATCAGTAGTGAAGTATAACACGCATGCGCATGCGCAATGTTGATTTCATTTAGATTATTTTGGAGTGAGCTGTTCCATAGCACGAGACTTCGGTCCAAGAGGTCGCGGGTTCAAATCCCGCCAGTGATAATGCCACAACCCGGAGGTCTAGTTTGAAGTAAAGTGAAAACCAATCCCTGGCTCGTGCCTAGCGTCCTAAGACAACAAGAAATTTGATTTTTTTAATTTTATTGATGGCTTTGGAAGTGATATGTTTATTTAAAAATAATTCAACCATCGAACATGGAGATGGGATATTTAAAAACCCCTTACAACCATTGAAATACTCGACTATGTTTATTTATGTTTCATATGTACCAAAGTAATTTTAAATGCATTTAAATTATTTCACAAATGAGGTAAAATAGAAAATCCCTTATGAATATGAAAAAAACTATTTTCATATACCATATATGAATTTTTAAGTAGCCCTTATATCTTGGAGTCAAGTTTAATAAAATACATTTATGTATGTTACAGCTTCATGATGGTAACAGCTTGAAAATAAACCTTTAGGCTCGAAACCTGGGTCGCTGATCTAAATCCAGGATCAATGACAGTACTACAGGTATTTAACATTTTTATTTATGGTGTTCGAAAATGTTGTACTGGATATTATGTACAAAATAGTTGTTTTCAATTTGCAATGCTGGTTCTCATATGAAAAACTTGTGTTTCTCTAAATTAATATATTAATTCAGAAACATAAATTTTTACGATAGTACGTAAATTTATCAATATTTTTTGGTGAGTTTTTAAATTCATCTTTGTGCCTTTTTATTGGTGCATTTTATTTAACACTCAATAAACATTTCCCAAGTCGGTTACAACATATTGCAACATTGTCCAGCACCAAAGGACCGCATGCATAAACGGAGTTAAGCAGTAATTATGAAGCTATCAATTAATTTAGCAGGTTTGTAATTTAGCTTGACCCGGAGTCGGAGTTTCCCCTATAACTCTTTTAAATACCAGGTAAGCAAAGGGCACGAGAAGCGCATAAAAGAGCCGATTTTGAGCCGCGGTGCGATCAAACGCTCACGTCCGCTAGGGGCGGGACCGATCTCTTATCAAATTAGACTGATTGCGGTTTCTCACGAGCTCCCCCTCAAAACTGACCTTGCATAAGCACATGGAAACTATCAAAATACAATGTAGGTGTTTCAGTAATGGAACATTTTATTTACTTTCAACTCTTTTCTCAGCAACATCTGTTTATACTCATAATTGTTCCCATAATGCAATTCTTGCTCTTTAATTCCATTGGTCCTTCGAGCCGGATAATGTATACTACTATTGTGAAATTATCCAGTAGGATATGCGAATACAAATATACTGAACTTGTTTACGACTACAAACTTTATACTGTACTCATTGATATTCTAGAGACTTAAATACAGTGGATATTTAAAAAAGTGAAAAATATTCGATGTAGGAAAAATAGCCAACAACTAATCAAAGCATTTTGACACTTAAGTTTTATGTAATGATGTGAGATAGGGAGTGAGCAGTTTTAGAACGTTGGACTTCAGTCCCTGAGGTCCCGGGTTCAAATCCTGCCAAAACACCAATCGATTTTATATTTTAAGTGCCGCAACCCCTAGGTCTAGACTTAAGTTCGTAATGTGAAAAACAATTTCTGGCTCGTGCCTAGTGTCTTAGGAAAAATTGGTGTAGAAGTGAGTAAAATCAAGCTAAGGCACTTAACTTCGCTTGTGGAACACCTTTTAAAATGGGATACAATCAAAGAAAACACAGTTTAAGCCGTGTGCTTCCTCTATATCAGGAAAACTTTACTCCAGATCTACAGACGTTTCCCAGGTCCAGACCACAATCCATACATCACTCTGTTCTGCGTGGTAGCCCTGGTGTGATTTAGTACCGAACCTACAAGGTTATTGATTAGGTGTTGGGCTGCTTCGTGCTGGGAACTCAAGCTAACACGAGCAGTATGGAAATATCACCGTGAGTATTGTTAGTACCTGTTGTGTTGTTATCCACATTTGCGTGAAATTGAAAGCTGAGGTTGTATGTTACGATGTTACACAATATTTCGTAATGTTTTTATTCATATAACAGATAATGATCCATTTACTGTTAGATTTATTACAATTCTCAATTTGTCGGCCATTATTTTTCTTTTGGTAAATTTTTTAGTAGATTTGGAAATATACAAAGGATTTTTTTCTAGATTGTCTACCTTTAGTTTTTGTCAAGCTTAAAAAAAGATTTTCTATTACAAACTTCTCTTGCAACAAATTATAATTTTGTGACGCTCAGTGGCTGTTCTAGGACATTGTGAGGGGAGGACCAGGAGGGGGGTCCGAGGGCCCTCTTGTATAAAGTTGTACTATTTTTGTTTGGCGACTTTAAAAACCATTTTTAACTTCCAGAACTGTCTCTAAAAACATCTTTTACATTTTTATGACGTATGTTTTTAATTTAATTTCTAGGGTCCATTGTGGGGTCTTTATCCTCTATAGCCTCCCCCCTTCGAACCATCACTGGTGACATTACAATGGTTTTCAAAATAGGCAAGGATATCTTAAATATTAATTTTACCTTCGTTATTTAATTTGTCATTTCCATTTCAAGGAAACTTTTTGAAAATAATAATAATCCCAACTTTAAACTTTAGGTACTGTTTCTAAAAATGGCTAGGATTAATCATTGGTCAGACAAAATTGTCCCACTTCTTTCCAAATTATTTCATACGAATACTTTTACCGGGAATCCTTTAGTTTACACCTTTGTACAGTAACCGTTCAAACGTATTTTAAGTTTAACATTTATAAATTAGATGTACCTCGATGTATGATTATTGATTTATTCAGATATTTATAAACAAATAATATTACAAAGACTCTCACGAAGCTAATTGAACTTTCTTGCCTCAAAACCCTAAAGAAGTTTTGGCACAGTAAATAACTCACCCTAAACACAAAATCACCACCACAAATTTCACAATACCGAAACCTTTTCCACATTGAGAACACTAATTATTCTCGTGAGGTTTGTTTGTATATCACCTCGGCCTGGCCGCTATTGGCTGTCTAATGTCTGCCATCATCAGCTCATAAATCCTCACGAACTGGAGGTGATTGGTGTGGCAAATGTGTGGAAATAATAATAATCAGGTTATGTCGTGGTGTTGCTCACGAGTGTTCCAACGTGGGTGTGAGTGAGTGAGTGAGTCACTGAGCTGAAGATACAACTAGGGGATAAAGGTTTGTACTTGGTACATTTGAACTTGGGAAAAGTAGAATTATACATGTATATAGGGTGTTTCTTAACACTGTGCCACCATTAGGATCTTCTAAATATGTCACATCTTACAGTAAACTTTAAAAGGGGAACATTCCCTTGTTTTTAAAAAAAGGTTAAACATTAGTAAATAAAATTTTTGTAATTGGACACCATTTTCCAATAAGGTGAACAACTTCGTTTTTCTTATGGAATACCCTGCATTTTATGTTGTTTTTGGATATCAAATGAAAATCTAAGACTTTTTTATCTTTGGTAAATTTTGATATACTCAACGGTTTACGAGCTACAGAGTGATAATAAAGTTTTAATTAAGTCTCTTTTAACATCTGTTATTAATCTAATGACCTTTTCCATTGCCAGCTGTTTACTAGCATTGTTGTAATAAACAATAATAACTAAACTGTACATGTACTAACCTGTGTAACTTGCAGTATTGCAGTCTGAGGATAGTTGTCATTCACCGTGCCATTTATTTATAGTTTCTTGTGGTTTTTAAGCTGTCTGTTTTTTTTTATTGTATAGGTGAATAGACTACCCAATACATTCGCCTATTGGGTCTGATGATGATTGGAGTGTCCAATCGCAATCGATCACCACTTACCATCTGTTTTGTATATTTACCGTCTTGTGAGTAACAGTATAAGCGTAAATATACCCTATATGTTTTAAGTGTTATAAGACGTTTCTTTTATTTACTTTCCGTACATTTAAATATCAACGCAAAGGTAAACATTATGAATTTTCTCAGATCATCCATATTTTATGTTTCTTAAAAAATGTAATTAATTACTCAAATTGCGTTGTTTTTTTTTTATTGAATAGCTGCAGACATGTTCTGTAAAATTAGTTAATTATTTATCGCCTTACTTTAAACAATTTCTTTTTAAACAGCATAATGAATAATTTGTTTTATCACAGTGACTATCATAAATTTAACGCATTCTGTTTTACAAGATTGTTTGCATTCACCCTTTTCTCTTAACATTCAAAATTGGACGAATAAAGCATAATCTTACGTATTTTATCGTCGTGATTGGCAGTTCACGGAAAACGCCGTGCTATTCTGCAAACGCAACTTTGCCTACACTTCTTCCCCACCTTGTAGCTATATCACCTACTCTGCGCCGTGTTGTTTGTATAGCGCCAAACTCGGACTCTGTGCCGTTTTAATGCGTTCATGGCCATTAATTTTAATTTACTGCTATTATTGTTTGAATATTGGTTTTATATTGTATCAATAGTATATTTTTCAGAATGTTAATACTGTATCGTTTAGGTACTTAATCAAAGAAGTAAGCTTTTATGAACTGTTTATGACAAAGTTTTTACGTGAAAAAAATTATTACCTTTATATTTGGATACATAACAAATCTTTTTTTTTTTTTGATAAGGATAACATGGGAGCTTTAAATGCCACTTGGGCAGATCCATGAAGGAACTTGAAAAACTGGTCTTATTGCACATGGAGAGCCTAAATGGAATCTCCTTACAATCTCCTTAGTATTTATTCCTGAAGTTGAACGATTTGCAGTTTATTATAGTGGTCAATAATTAAGTGCCTTAATCAGTCAGTGAGTTTGTATATTATAAGTATAGAATAATAAATGCGTTTCTTTTTATTACACATGATTAAAATATACCAAACTCCAAACTTGGGTTCACATTTGAATAAAAAAAATTCAGAATTGTCATCATTTCAAGTCATCAATTCACCAAAAGATGTTTGATATTTAGTAATAATTATTATAATTCAATTAGACGGATTTGCTTCGAAAGGAATCCACACAGTTATTATAATTTGAGTTATTATAGTATTATTTATCGTTTAAAATATCATTGCTAGATAGTCTTAGAAATTATACCAAGAATAGCTAATTCAAATGTAAGTCGATAAGCTACTAGGCGAGTTGGTGCTAAATTAAAATGTATCAAAGTTGAAACAATTATGTTTCCTGTAAATTTATTACTGACTAGGACATCCAGTTTCTCTCGTAAGGACTAGTTTTTCATACCCGAATGGTGAACAACCTTTTTTGGAAACATGAAAAAGCAGCTTCTTATTTCTCAATCGCTGTTACCACTCAGTTGAAATAATTGACCAAGACTAATTAATCGCAAATAAACCGTATTACAGCATTTCCATTTATTGTAATCGATTTTTAATCGTTTAAGTAAACTCTCTACAACCTCTCCCTCCACCAAGCCTCTACATCATCCACGCCAATTCTTCACTTTTATGATCCAAGCCGCGCCGAACATCAAAGCACGTATATCGAACACTATCGTTTCGCGGGAAAAAGTAAAACTCCCGCCATTAAATCTAATGCGGTTTAAAGAGCGCCCCGCCCCTGTATCTGGGGATCGCCACTCGCCACCTGGGGTCACGTGGGATGACGTCATCATTACGTCATGTCACGTGATCGCTCTCATTGGTCACGGATGGTTATCTTGACAAATCTCACTTTCATGTACTAGCTTTAACGTATACGGTGCATATAAATTATTAACATCAACGAAATACACAGGGAATAGATAAAATGTTTCGAAGAAAAGTGATTTTTACAATCTTTTTCTTCACTTTTTGAAAATGCATGGTTAATGATTTTTTTAAGTGGGTGGTTGTGTGGGGTAACCACAATTGATTTTGTTTCCCTTTTGATTCTTTTTTATCTAAATTTATTATATTTTTCCTATTAGGTTGATCCTGCCATTGCAACAAATTCTAATGCAATGACTAATAGATATTGTTCTCTTAATTTAGAATAAATCTATATAGTTCGTTTTG
Organism: Macrosteles quadrilineatus; assembly: GCF_028750875.1. Lineage (NCBI taxonomy): Eukaryota > Metazoa > Arthropoda > Insecta > Hemiptera > Cicadellidae > Macrosteles > Macrosteles quadrilineatus. The sequence continues at coordinate 62,915,975 of NW_026542602.1, forward strand.
ATTAAATAAATTGGGTGCCATAAAATATGGCAAGCAATATCTCATAAATATACTAGTTTAATCGATCGGAATAGTGTTGAAGACATTGAAAACAGCAATACAGAAATAGGTATACGATAAATACTCACTCTACACATTTCACACGGATGCAAACGAACAAAATTAAAGTAATTAACAATAATTGTCTCCTGTTGATATATAACAGTGATAAATATGCAAGGGAGTAAATTACTCCATGAACAGTTACTTGATATTTACGTTCCTTGATAATAGGAAATGACAAGAGTTAATCGCCAAAGCTCAGAGTTCCCCTGATAGTCCCTACATTCGCCTTGTTTGCTTGTAAAATCCCAGGTTAGCAAACTGCGATGAAATAGGAGTTTTATCGGCCGTGTTTAGCAGATATTTACGGTTCATTCCACGTTTATGCTGACTCCTCCATGTAAGTTTGCATAAAACCGATTTTACACAGATTCCTCTACTTTATGAATAGTAAATGGCAAATATGGAATAATGTGGTTCTAGTAACCTCACCAGTGTATCTGGGTTCAACTGGCTTTGGGTCGTAAAACTTGAGAGATACATTGATGTATAACCTATGTAAAAATTTAATATCGAAGATATCAATGATTTCATATTTTTATGACTTCATAACACACAGTGAAGAAACTTATTTACATAGTTGAGTAAACGTTACTTGTAAGTTTAATGAGCAATAATTGTTGCGTGTTTTCCAAAGTTGTCTTATAGTTAAAACTGGTGTAAGCATAGACAAATAAAATATACTTAAAGAGGTTCAAATATTATGCTCTTTTACATGGAACACTATCAGATTAAAAATTGGAAAAAACATTTAAAGTCCTTATCTATCAAAATAATATAAGTGTAACTGGTGTAGCCCTGGTTAAATTAAATTAATTTTACTTTTAAACGCTTTTTAATGTAGGTAGGCCTACGTTTAATTAAGGAAAATTATATTTTTTTATGTTAAATATTTTAACAAATTTAATTTTTTTTATTTGGCTTTGATTACCAAATGTACCAGACATCTATTGTGTTGTTCACTAAACGAGCTACATGTTGGTTACTACCCTAGCCAAATCCACATATTATTTCTTAAATATCTCTTAACCTAGGTATTTTAGTTGACTTTTTCAAATTTAAAAAATGACAGCCACTAGTGTGAAAGCAATTAAAAATACTATACTTTCCTGAAATTGTTTCCACATAGTCATCAGTCTTTCATCACCAACAACTAATGCTGTGAATGTAGCTGCAGCAACAAATTTCACTACAAGGATTGTTTTTGACTGAGCATCAGACACAGGTAAGGCTTCAGTGTTAGACCCGTGGACTTAGAGATCTTAACAACTAGAAAGACAAACATTAGTGGATAACAATCAAATAACGGACAATGAGGTGGAGGCGGCCCCATAGGTAGGCTGTTTAATTGACAAGTAGAAGGCACTCGAAGGCACCGCTGCCATCCCAGACATCAGGTAGTTAGATATTATAGCTAGGGCGAATCAATTAGAAACCTACAGTTTATTCTATTTTATTCACTATATATTGTCATTAGCTTGTAAATAATGTGCATCTTTGATATCGGTTGTGGTTTGGTAGGTAAATGTGTAAAAGTCGTTGATAACAGTGGCAATGTAGGGTATTGTTGGAATGGGGAAGAACTCAGGAAAAATGAGTAGTTGGACTGTAAATAAGAATTTAATGAAAATTGTTATTTCTCTTTGAAAAGAGGGTATTACAGCTTTTTTAAAGCTGGTAACTAAATTCAATTTTAGTTTACCAATGCTTATATATCGCATTGCATCTGATTGGCAAAGATATAAATGGTAGTGAGGGAGAAAACAGATTCGACAAACTTTTTGAATTTTTTAAATATTTTTTTTAACAAAATACAAAATTTACATTTAATTTAATCAATTCGGTAACCGTGCACGATATAAAACGATAGACAACCTAGTTCTTTATTTAAAATGTTAACCCTCAACGTCTACTCAAAATCTATAATAATTCTGCAGTATAGCCAAAGTTAACCGTTTCCTATGATTATAACGTTTTTAGACACTACCAAACGACGCTATGTAATTAAATAGGTCAATATTTAAATCTTCTGGAAGAGGGACTGTCGCGAAAGAACCAGAGCATTTTAATTAGGTATACTTAGTATTACCAAAGATTACACATAATACACGGAGTACATTGCAGTATCGAGGACAACTATGTACGAAAATGACAATTGAAATATTCTGTATCAAATATGTGAGTAATTTTTGGAATTAAAGAAATAGATTTAAACAATTATGCTTTCACGCCCTCCTCACAAGGCTTAATTATGTCGAATAGTTTTTACGCATGCGTACAACTTAAACGTCTTAAATACGCATGCGCACAACTTATACGTCTAAAAGACGCATGCGCACAACTTATACGTCTAAATACGCATGCGCACAACTTATACGTCTAAAAGACGCACGCGTACAACTTATACGTCTTGAATACACCTAACACCTCATAATACGCATAAAACAAACATGTACTACAATGAGAGACACCTACCGTAGGATAACCTAGATGCGAGTAGGCAGATAATACCACAGCCGTCGTCTTCGACAGTGTAAATCACCGTCAATTTACCAATCAAAATAAAGCACACATTAGCCGTGCCAATGACAGCGAAGACAATTCATTTGGGGGCTCAGAGTGTCAAATTGGCCCAACTGATTTATTCAGGCCACAATGACAATGGCCAGCCTACAGCCTCATTAGCATCCTGGACAATGAGTCACTCAGCAAATGTGTCTGGAACATGGATATTTGTGTTACAGTTAAAAATGAGTAAAGAGGGGGATCTCGAAAAATATTTTGTAGAAGTTTCAAAGATATACTCAAAAATATAGTAAAAGAATCTGCAACAATACAAAAAAATGTTACATAAATATCTGATTTGTCCCAATTTTACCAACCCACACAAAACGGAATCGTATGACTAATGTAAGCTAACATGTGAGTCATATACGAATACACAAACACTCACGCTCTCTCACTCACACACAGACATGGGCGTGGTCAGAAGTTTATCTGGACAGAATCTGGCCTAACATAATCAGCTGTGATCTGTTACTGTCTGGTCCACATTCTGACAGGAAGATAAAGAGTTTACAGTGGTCAGTCTTTTGCGTATGTGTTCATCTTACAGTAATACCAAAGATTTCACATGCTACGCAAAATTTTCGGATTTCATTTTCGTCCATAGTTGTCCTTCATACTGCAATGTACTCCGTGTATTATTTAAAATTTCTCCTGTGCTTAATATTTTATCATGAACGTCTTTTTAATCTCTTGCTGTCATCCAATGTGGCAAAAATCCTTCATGAAATTTACAAGTATTCTACATATGACTGGTGTTTCGTCTTCAGGTGAAGACTGCACATAGAACAAGATTGTATACAACCCCGGTCAAAGATATATAACATATTCGTACCTTTTAAGTGATATTTTCCTAGTATTATGTATTATATCATCACCTGAACTGCTGGTTCATTTTGTACCTTGCCAATCCTAATACATTTTTCTTCTCCTTCTAGTATTATTATTGATACTATATATAGATCCAACTTAAACATTTGGCTTCAATACAAAAAATTGGTAACAAGCCGAGCAAATTACTATTCCAAATATAATTGTGTAATTCCGTTAATGTTATCGGTATTGGTGGCCATATTTCTTATATTTTGCAAGAAATGTATCAACTAATAAATTATACACTCGGTACAGTACTTAAAAAACCTGCAATAGGAATAAAATTACAACAACATTTCTGAGTCACAATTTTAGTCAGACCGGGACAGCCCACACATATTATAGGTTTCCACACATAAAGTAATATTCAGTAATGTTAAAAATATTAGCCGGTTCATCCATAGTATTTTACGTATCAAAAACCATCCAATAAAATAACCTACAACCACTAAGGCCTCATGTTAAAAACTTTCACAATGATCAGCTTACGATCTACTAGAACCATTAACACATATTTTACTGGTCAATAAATTCCATTCGCGATGAAAAAATAAATAGGAAGACAAGAATATATTACTAGTTCTAATCCTACATAAACACAAGTAGTAGATAATGTCGATCCAAGCAGTCAGCAGCTACTTACAGTAATCCGTCTGACAGATCCAGATCACCTGGTTATAAAAACCGAGTTTTTCAACATCCGCTGCTCTGATCTCGTTATACGTAATGAGTTATAATCCTACAAAACCTCGCCGTCCGTGTAAGCCTCGTATAATGATGTTATTAGCGTTTTTGAGTGCCGCTAATCATGTGCAGCGCATTTCTTGTTTTGCGCATGCTTGCGGCTCATACACGTCTGCGCATGCTCTGATATGAGGCATGCGTACTACTTATACGTCTACAATACGCATGCGTACTACTTATACGTCTACAATACGCATGCGTACAACATATACGTCTGATCATTGATCATATTGACGCTGTCTATTGCATTGTATATTATGTTTAAAGACAATAAAGATTCTGATTCTGAATATGCATACATACAACTTATACATCTGTAATATGCATGCATAAAGCTTATACGTCTTAAATAATCATAGTATCATCCTAGCGGAGCAATGTACATCCAGTTAAGACGTGAGCAATACGCATTTCATGAAGCAATTGCATAGCATATTAACATTAGTGTTGGTGTATCGATTTTTGGACATTGGCATCACATACTGTATGTTTGTTAATTGTATAAAATGGTCTGTCTGTAATAAATGTTGGGTATTGTTGATTTTCAAATGTTTATTGTTTTTAGCAAGTTTCCTATATAGAGAATAAGCCGTAGGTCTCATAGTAAGACGTAGACCCGGGACCGGTTAACTTTTTCATTTTGAGGTCCTCAGAGGTCAAAAACACCTTCTGTTCAAATTCCTATATCCATAATCTATCCAATCCAAAATCTCCATCCAGCTAGGTAAATGGAATTTCGCCTAGTATGCAGGTTTGCTGCGGTGGAGGTGTTTTTAGTTAGTATCTGCTGTGTAGTTAGTATCTGGGGTTAGGATTCCATGAAATAAATCCACTCAAACTCAACTACATGTGTTACATCGTTGCAAGCTTTTGTTTAGATAACAGAGTTGAGTTATTTTAGGGAGTGCAAATATATTTTTATCCAATTTTTACTATCTACGATCGTCTCAGAACTGCGTGTGGCCCGCCACGTCATCAATATTGCCATTTGTGATTTACTACTTCCGAAAGCATTGCCTGTGAGTGACATTGACTGTTGTAACGGAATGTTAAATGTTTCAGTCGCAGACATTGTTTCTCTGGGGTAAGCCATAAGTCAAAATTGAGTATTGTAAGCACATACTAGTATTGTACTCCACTAGGTCTCGGACTCTTAACTGTAAGATGCGTTAACTAAAAATGTTTTTAGAAGGTTATTTTTAGTTCTGATTCAAAAACTATACTATTTTTTAAACGTACGTATTTAAATATTTCCCCCCTTATACTGGACGGGTTAAATTGTTTTAAAACTCTCAAAACTATTTATTTTTCGGTCTTTAAATAAAGTTTGATTATTTCTTGAGCCGTTTTGGCAGAATCTTTTTATAATTTGTATTACGATGATAAATGCTAATACATCGTCGACATCACTAAACACGTCTATTTAAGTGATGTTGACGATATATTCGTATATATTATCAATGGAATAATTTTTACCTAAGAATATTTTATAACTGTTAAATTTAGGTTTACTCGAAATAATTTTATTGGTTGTCATTCATATCTAATGATAAGTTTTGTTTACACTACCGGTATGTCAAACGATTTATAAACAAACAGCAACATTTCTTTTTCTGTTTAAATCACACATACGTCTACAATTTCAAAACATACTATTTCACTGTAGATAATTAGTTTAGGCCACTACAACACAAGGTCCCAACTTGTACAATGAACTGAAAACGCCAACGTCGAAACAAAGGTGGAAAATCGCAGTGGCGTGGGAAGAACAACACAAGGAAGACCACGTGACATACCACTGTCTGGCGGGGTGACGACCTTCCCAGAAACTTTGTAATTGGCGCAAGGGTGGCCTGTTGACAACCAACAATGAATTATTGTCCTTTTGTGTCAAATTTGGCAGATTTAGTCCAGCGGTCTGCGGCCCGCACAGCTCCTGGACATTATGGGCGACCAGCGTGAAATCCCATCTTTTGTCGCTTTCCGGAACTCCGAAGAGGGGCGGTCAAGTGCATGAATGGGGTTAAAAGCCTGTTTAAGTCGCCTTTACCTAATTTCCCGAAAGGTGTAGAGGATTATGTGAAGTCCCTGAAACGTGTCGATAGAATTTTGACTTAATTTTTAATTGTTTGTGAGAATCTGGTAAATCTGGTGTCCTTTTTGTAGCTTGAACTTGCATGTCAACGTTGGATCTGTACGTTGAAAACATCCAAGTAATTTATCGTGTCTTTTAAGGATTGTGAGTTCCCATTTTTCATAATAGTTTGCAAACAAAAACCATATAATTTGATAATGGATCTACATTTACATTGTTTTGAATCTAAAAAAAATACCATAAGAAAATGTTGATAGTCAATTCATATTCCAGAGAATAAAACTGTTTGCATGGAGCTGACCGTCTATTCATTAAATTTATTCTATTTCATTTAAGCATATTTAATTAAATAGACTAATAGATTTTAATAAACTCATCTACGTGCAGTAAATTACTATAGTATTTTTTTACAATCTAGCTTGGAAACATTGTTCTACAAGAGGTTTAAGAAAATTACCAAACAAAAGTTTATGTTAAGTTAAAACTATTAATAATACGTATGCATGAATTTGACGCATGCTTGTTTTAATTCAAATTTTAAAAAGTCTACAACGCCTGTTACTTTGCTATTAACAATATCCACCCCCAAAGCTTTTTTTCACTTACTAAACATAGTTATTAATTTTCCAACCTCACATAGCGACGTTATTACAATTCTCCATCGATACCATATTCTACCACTCATGACGACATCCCGCTAAACGATTTTGATAAACGTCAATGAGATTCGCAAACAGAGCGAACAATACATCAAACAAAGGAATAATATTGATGACAAGAAAGGCAGGCCACACGCGGGCTGCATTATCCACAATGGACCCCCCTAGGCCGATGGGCGATAGCGAATATTAAATCAACATCAATAACACAACGTTTCTCAGCGTGTCGCTGGTCGTTCTCAGGTCATCTGTTAAATATCTGGGCCATGTCACTGTCGTCATCGATCCAAGCGACAGGTATTTAACGGGCTAATATTTTGGAGGAATTAGTTTTGCCATATGATTTTGTCGCTCTTAAATTGGCAAGAATACCAGATGTTTAGGCTATATGATTGATAGGTCTATGATATTCTATGATATATTTTTTAACTTTCCAGTTTCTCTTTGTAAGACAACATTTGTTTAACTAAAGACAAAGAGGAGATTATATCATTTCCTTCTAATTTCTGTTGTTTCTTTGATCAAAAGGGCACTTAGGTTAGCATTCCCGTATCAAATGATAATGAAAATGATACCATATATGGTGATGTTCTATAAATATAAATACAGTACAGAGTCCTGTAAGTGAAGGATAAAGAAAGTGACCATGACGAAGTTTATCACAGGTTTTTAAATGAATTTAAATAAATAAAAAATATCTAGCAAACCTGCTGACTAAATCGATTTAAAAATGCCTGATTTAATTTTACTTAAATATTTGCTAGAATATGTCAGATTTATTCCCTGTTTGGATAAAATTAGGTAACACGTTGGTGTGCTGCTTCAGGGAAGGTATTGTATAAGATGTACTTTTTGTAAAATGTCTTATGATGAAACAAGTGAACAATAATACTTTTCTTAGGTATTCTTCTCTCTCAGTAAGAATAACATGGGACAGACCTACATTTACCTTTTTGTGGAAATTACTGTTATCGTATTTATAATGATACTCTAATATACTAAACTATATTTTTAGTTGAGTTATTACGGAATTGTTTAGAGAAAATGCCAAATCCTATGTTTCGAGGGTCGTTAATAGGGAAAATTACGTTTTAACTTATAAAACTCTCATAGTAAATCATGATGGATTGCGAACTTATCCGAATAAATATCGGCTTACATATTATCTTTACCAAATTTCATCAAAATTTTGAATACCTTCTTGATCAGCATTGTATTTGTATTAAATTTACCACACCAGGAAGGGAATTCGCATATTGGGTCTGATGATGATTGGAGTGTCCAATCGAAATTGATCACCACTTACCATATTTTTTGTATATTTACCGTCTTGTGAGTAACAGTATAAGCGTAAATATATGTTTTAAGTGTTGTAAGACATATTTTGTGGTTGGCTGACCAGGATTTGCTTTTTAAATAATATAATATATAAGACTTACCGTCTTGAAGCAATCCAGTTTTTGTACGCAGTGTACAGCTGTTTCGGCTTCATAAAGCCATCTTCAGCACATTCTTCTAAGGTAAATTCATTATAAATATGCGAACATTCTGGTTCTTGTTGTAAAAAGTTGACAAGAACCAGAATGTTCGCATATTTATAATGAATTTACCTTAGAAGAATGTGCTGAAGATGGCTTTATGAAGCCGAAACAGCTGTACACTGCGTACAAAAACTGGATTGCTTCAAGACGGTAAGTCTTATATATTATATTGTTGTAAGACGTTTCTTTTATTTACTTTCCGCAAAAATACTAAGTGCAAATTGGTCCCAAGCCTTATAATGAGACCTACGGTAATATATCATTCCCTGAATAAGAAATACGGCATTCACCTGAATTGTTATCTTTACAATACATTTTTGCACTGCACAATAATGTGTATATAACACCTATGCGTCATCATAAACTCTACCAAAACCACATACTAGTTTACAAATCACATGAAATATTATCAAACAGCTCCACCCTGCATCCTTATCAGGTATACGTCAAACAAGTACAGTCTCGCAGCGCTCCAATAGGATGAACCTTGCACTAGCTCAAGGGGCTCATTAATGTCGAGCTAATTCATAGACGTCTAAAATAAAGATATCGAGGTGGTGCAAGTGAGAATCGAAAGCCTTTGCCTGGGAGAATCCGTAATTACCTAGGTCGTGCAGGCTCACGTTCTTAACGAGGCACCCAAGCAGCCCACAGCTTAATTGGGATCAATTTTTAACACTTTACCCGTCTATTTATCAACAGTATAGCGATCTCGTAAACCTCGGTTATGCAATTAAACCTGCACGAGTTTTGTCCGGGATTTACTACGGTCATTGTGGTACTTTCCCGCAAACTGAAGTAACGTTAATGGGTATTGTGATTGGTAATTAGTTGATTGGGGTGATTGGAGTTGACTTGAGTATATGGTGATTTAGTTGCTTCTTTTAAAACAGATATTGATTTTGTATTTGTTTATATACTAAATAGATATACATCTGTGTCACATTTTAAAACCTGTGGATAATGTGCTCTCCTAACAATCAAATGTCACTGGTTCGATCCTGAGAAAAGTAGCATTTTGTTGGTTAGAAACCAGACCCAGCTATTCCTGATCATTTGGCAAATAAATTATCCAGATTGATGAAACAGCTGATCTTAGTCAGTAACAAAGCAACACAGATCATATCATGTTCTACACTTTTATCCTTCACGTACCTAGGCGTCCCAATCTCATATAATTAATAATTGTTAGAATCCATAATTAATAATCTACATAATTTAGAATCTGCGCTATTTCTAATGTGTTAAATAAGTGTACTATATTTATAGGTAAGAACAATATAATAGCTGATTTATAAAATAACGTTACTTTTTTATTGAAAGCATGCAGAATTAAAATATTAGAAATCCAAATTATTAAACATATGGTAACTAAAATAATTACATCTGGAAAACAAATAGTTAAAAAAAGTTTAATATATGGGACTGATTTTATATTAAAAAGTACTTAACAAATTATGTTTTGATTTGGAATTCATAAAGTATTATTTTTCATTTTGGAATTTCAGATCTTTTTTACCACCATTCCTTTTATATTCCCAAAAAATTTTGTTTCATCGTTTTCTTAGGGTTTTTCATAAAACTCTTTCTATTATTCAATTGACTTAATTTTTCTCCCTCCTTCAAACTTGTGAATTTTTGAGCATGTTCCATTTTTCATACGTATTCTAAATTTGTATAATTTAATTTAATTTAATATAATTTAATTTAATTTGTATAACTCTTTTTATAATCTTTTCTTCCATCATTGTCTCAAATTTTTCATTTTTATATATTCTGTCCAGTCACACTTCCAATATCTATGTCGGATCATACTCCACCCTATTCTCCCACCTCTGTGACGTCATTAGTTGATCACCGATCAGCTGATCCACAGCTGATCCCCACCTGTTGCCCGGGGCAACCATCAGAGGCGGTGAGGCGGCACATTGTACCGTCAATACTGGCATTGTGTCTAATTACACACCCTGAATAGCTAATAATCGCTCGCTAGTCACTACAGTGTCTTACCGGCGCGGCGCGGCGTGGGAGCCGCACAGTTTACAACCATTGACTATATACCATTTATGGTATAGTCAATGTTACAACTTACATATAGCTTGCGTAAATAGCTTACACAGCAAAAGCTTACAGAGGTTAATGGTTCATATAGACAACTAGTACAGGTTACAGGTTTGAACTACGGATGGACTAATATGTTTTCCAAGATCGGGATCGTGTTACATATTACTTCAGGCTAGGCCTAGGGATTGTGGGATTATCACTTGGATAAAGTCCTTTGGTAATTCGGCATGATTTTAACCCTTGACCTCCGGAATCGAAGACTCACGCTCTACCATTAGACCAGCTCGGTGTCCCGGAACTCCCTACCAATATTTTATGGCATTGTTCCTGGGCAAGAAACATATCTATATATCACGTTTAAATTATCCGAAAGTCTTTAGTTACTCACACAGCCGCAATTTTTTTTTTCACTTATTCATTATTTTGTTTTAAATGGTTTAAAGTACGAAAGTTAAACTTTGGAGAGACAACTAGACAAAGCTACAACAAAATTATGACAATTTTCAAAATTCATAAAACAAAATATCGGCCGATAATGATTTTGTTTCTTAAATAACTCAAAACCTTTAGATTTTATAACAATTTTATTTTATAGTCACCATTATTTTATGAATTTGGAAAATTTGTTAAAAAATCGTAATTTGTTTTTGTAGCTTTTTCTAGTTGTTCTACCTAAATGTTTCGCATAGTTTCAATTTCGTATGTTCAACAATAAAAAATAATAATAAGCAAAAACAATGGCGATTGTGTGAGTAACTAAGGACTTTCCGATGGTTTAAATATGATATTCAGACATGTTTCTTATCCAGTAACTAATGCCTACAATATTGGTAGGGAGTTCCGGGACACCCTGTATAAATAATACATACAAACATGTTGGTGTTGACTGTGTGAGTGTAGTCTAACAGCAAAAGGATGTTTAGTACCAACATTTTGTCGACTCATCTTGATCATTAAAAAGAATGAATCACAAAACAAATCGATTCCCTACTAATTAAACATACAGGGTGTTATGTAAACATAGTTAACTTGTCAAGCTTGGCCACAAACAGTAGCGAACCTTCAGGAGAAACTCGGAAATCCTGAAACTCGAGTTTCTAAATCCCACAGAATATCGCCAAGAACGTCGTATTTGTATTAATGCGGGGTTTTATGTAACTCCCACAATTTAACATAACCCCGAAAACAGGTTCCGTTAAGATAATTCAACGAGTCAATTTAAAACCGAATTAAATCCTAATTATAAAATTTCAGAGAGAACGAAGCTACTGGATTTATTACAAACCTACTTCCATTAAATGTTGCCATTAATTCCGGGTTTTATTTTATCACCTGGTCCGCAGCATAAAGAAGTGTGTAACCTATTGAAAAGTAAAATCCCCCGCTGTGCGGTTAATAAAAACACCTAATTAATATAAATAACAGCGAGTCATCGGGCGAAATCGTTAGGAAATCGCCGCTTTTACTTTCCAAGACAACTCTTTTTGGTTTATTACCGTTTTATCGGTTTCGCGTTCACTTTTTGGCGGTCGTTGTTATTTATGATGATCACGTTTTGATGGACTGAGTAGACGTTTGAAATGCCAGTGAGTATGCAAATATGGTATAATGACGACTGAGTTGCGCAATACTCAACTGTAAATATTGTTTAGGTTTTGGAGAGTTACAATTCAGTGATGACTCTTAAGTCAGAGTTAATATTTTTCTCAAAGATTGCGCTATGGTAGGTCACCAATTAAGATGGGACGAATTTTGACTGAAATATAGTGTATAGACGTTATTTATGATTTTCTAAATGTTGTTTTTGAATTGGCTTGTTGATCAATTTTTTTGCGATAGCTCATGTGTTATATAAAAAAAGTGTATATGGGTTTTTACCTCGCCTACTAGCAAGTTTCCATTCCTTAGAGACATAGTATTTGCATCAAAGGATCGCCTATACTCTTGACAATTTTTTATTGTTTAACTCTTCCATCCTCTTACGTCACATTTTCTTGACCAGTAATTACTTAGGCCAGGGACACACTTACCGGCGAAACCGCCGAGCGCCAGATCCGGCGGAACCGCCGGAGGTTGAGGGTCAGAACACACTTGTTCCGGCGAAAACTATTTTGCCGGAGCTGGCGACAATAAATAGAGTGCAATGAACTCTGAATCAGTAGACTAGTACAATTCTAGTACAGTTTAGTCTTAGAAATGGTGCTGTCAAGACCTCAAAAGTTGGCCTTGCTGTGTTTGATCCACCACAGAAGGAAGAGAAAACACCACCGAACTATTTGGGTACATCCTATTCCGGGGAACAGACAGCTACATGGAGCTTTTTACACTCTATTTTTACAGTTGAGAAATGAAGAAAATAAGTTTTTTAAATTATTTTCGTATGTCTGTCCATGAGACGCTGGAAAGGTTAGATTCAGTGCGGCACAAATTTGTCGCCAGCTGCTGCTGTCCCTTGTTTTGTTTTTGTCTTTGTAAACTTCCAAGGACCTATCACAAAGTTCTGGTTTCTCATGAACCAAACTAATAAGTAAATCCATATCAACATCTACCATGATGATATAGAAAACTAAACAGACTAAAAATAAAAAATAAATTAACTAAATAGCAAAACAAAACTAAATACACCACTTGGACACTGCATTAAATCATAAACAATCACCACCCTCGAGGGTTGAACCACGACTGAGAAGTGGGGGCAGTGGCAGTCCGGCTGTTTCGCCGGTAAGTGTGTTCATCTCCATAAGGCACAATGCCCCGCTACCCGCTGCTCCGGCGAAACCGCCGATCCGGTAGGATTCACATTTCTTTGGACGAATGAACCTCAAATCATCCTTACTGACGAGATAGGATGTTCTTATCTTAAGTATAATTAATAAACAGTAGTGCACTAATAGCCTACAGTACAGCTGTTAGAGAGCGAGCTGGTCTATTGGCGAAACTCCAGATCCGGGATCAAATCCCGCTAAATCTTCAATGAATTTTACCTAAGTGAAAATGATGCAACCCCTATGACTAGCATGTGAAAAACAACCTGATTGCTAGAGCATAACGTACTAGGACAAAACTAGTATAACTACAAATATAGCAATCTATCGATACAAAACTGTTTTATACTTCACCATTTAACTTTAAAAAAATTGTTATACACAAATAACCTTTTTATTAAAATTTTCAATGCAAACTTAATGTGGACTATTTCACAAAACAATGTATGTGTATATTTATTTTTATTTTTGCAACATTAATTTTAATTTCGCACAAATAGGTCACAATACTCTTCTCACAATAGTTGCTCCTCTCACTATAATAGAAACATTGCAGACTATCGGTTATAAATTACACCTGAACAGAACAAGACGTCCGCAGTAATGCAGTGTCTGGTAGGGATGGATACAAGATCGGTTCATTATCTGTCTGGTAATCTACAGCCACATCTACATCTGCACATAGTTCCCACCATCTAGCGGTGTGTTTTGTCAGTGTATGACGGATGGTACAGATGCTGGGTGAGAGCATTGTTGACTTAATTATCTCAAGAACTCTTGGTACACGGTAGTGGTAGAATTGAAGTAATATTACTCATTGATCAGGTCACCATAAGGTTCATGTGAGGTTATGGTGTTTGTAACTTATGTTATTTTCCCATAAAACCCCATAGAATAACGAAAAATCGGATTTTAGAAAAATCCTGTTTTGATTAAAATTAGTTTGTTATGATACTTTAAATTTTGAACAAAATTGTACCAGTCCCATTTCCATTAAAATAATAGTTCAAAAGTTATTTTCTCATAAAATAACCATAAAAAAATCGGATTTAGGAAAAAAGCCGGTTTTGATTAAAATTAATGTGTTATGGTCGTTATAATTCTAAACTAAATAGTACAGCCTTCCGTTGCTGTGTCAATTAGGGTTCAAAAGTTATTGCAAATTTTGTGTTTTTTCCCTACAAAATATCATAGTTACTCCCACCGCTTACCCATCATAAAAGTTGTTGACAAGCTTATGGAAGAAAGTATGTGTCAGATTGCTGATACCGTTTATTTTTTAACGGCATGGCCTCCTTAGAATAAGCATATAAAAAATTAAAACACTAGTAAAAGTTGACAATACTTAATATTTACAAATAAATAACAGAGTATAACTAATGACAAAAAATATACATTAGTGCGTACAACTACCATCATCATTTATTTGTCATTAGGTCATTTGTATGATCCTTCTACGAGTGTCGTTAAGACTATTGACACAAGTTGCGTATAAGGCCTACTACTTTACCTACGACAGTTTTTTGAAAAATTACTAACAGTAACAATCACCACTCATAATTTCTAAGAGAGGTTATGTTTTCGTTATTCTCTCATTGTCACTGAATAATTATACTAAACACTAAATTGCACCACTCGTTAACAATTAAATTGGTCTTAACAGCTGTTTAGTTGAAGCTACAATTTTACTTTTTTCTATTAATCCTTGAACCTGCGCCGTTAATCGTGTTGTTAAGTAAAACAATGCTGTTGTAGTAGTTTACGCAACGATTGCGTAAAGATAGTGTTAACGACACGAGTAGAAAATTTAAGGTACGAGCCTTGGCGAGTGTCTACGAGTGTCGTTAACATTATTTACGCGAGTTGCGTATACTACTTTACCTACGACATTGTTTTAATTACTAAGAATCACTACTCCTAACTTCTAAAAGAGGTTATGTTTTCATTTATAACCTCTCATTGCCAGTGACAGTAAGTGATGCAACGAGACGTATCAAACACAAATTGCACCAATCAACAATTACATTGACCCGAACAGCTGATTAGTTGAATTTCGAATCATTACAATTTTACTTCTCCTCTCTCAATCCTTGAACCTCATTGGTCCGTTACCCGTGTTGTTATGAGTAAAACTATGCTGTTATGAAAGTAAACAATGCTGTTATGAAATACTTTTCAATTCTAAGAACTGTACTGAAACGGCTACTGTACTAAAAACGGTCGCAGGTAAAGTAAGTTAACAATGCTGTTTAGTTAATCTTTTCAATTCTAAAAACTGAACTGAAAAGACTTGTTAAAAAATGGTCGTAGGTGACGTAGGTGATATTATTGGGAAAGACACTCTTTACACAGTCTTGCACAAGCCTTGCAACCTTAATTTGCATCTATAAAATGGAGTTGTAGAAGTTCGTGACTTCTGCAAGAGGAGTATCTTGAAAATTCTACCACACACTTGACACGTTCAGTTTTTCTTCATCTCAAAGATTTTAACATGTGCCTCTGGTAAAGGCCAGTAACTCCCCGCAGGCGGAGGACTGAAGTCCCCGCGATAGGCCCGTGTCCAGTACGCGAGGAGCGAGGAGGTCGTCAGGTGACCAGAGACCACTGTAGGGTCAACAGGTCAGGGGTGACCACGGTAACTGATTCCCGCGATTGAAGGCTTGAAATCTTCACTTTCTCGCCTTGAGAAAGCGAATAGTAATTGGCGAGCTGATCAATAGATTATTGTTTGCCGTAGCTTTTCTGACATTTCACACGAGGCCTTTTTGCTTTCCATATTCAAATCGGTTGCCTAATGATTCTAAGTGTTGCAATGTGTCGTTTTATTTTGGGTGATTAAATTATATGTGTTCTGTAAGGAGGAGTGTTTTAAGGTTAGATGTTTAAAGTCGTTGCCTGCGAGTTTTGAACATCCAATTGGACATGGTGTGTGGTGCTCTTCAAGCTAAAATGACATGTATTAAAATTGGAGTGGTGTTCTCATTTTGCAATCACGAGAGTTTATTGTATGAATTCAGAAAAAATACTGACAAAGATTAGATCGTTTCGATATTAAAAATTATATTAATTTTTGGGTCAACTTTGTACACCCTTTTGCATAGGATTGGTGCGTGGATAAGAATGTTAATTCCCTACTGGAGTTGAAATGGCAGCAGCCAATTCTTATTGTTTGTATAAAACAAAAGTAATTCGAGAACCAATCAAGCTACTAGTAATAATCGTCGTAACCCTGCACAATTTTGTGTAGCAAAAATGTGTCAGGTGAAATATATAGTTTATTTCCTCTGCACATTACGTGGTTGTTACTCCCCAGTTCCCTAAACTCGTCCATTTTCGGACAACAGGGTTCTTTTATCAAAAGGTCATAGCCCATATGTTCCGGTGACTTCCAGCAAACACTTTTTCTCTGCAAAAACTCACAAAGAGTCAACAGGCGCCAATCAATCACTGAAACCGAAAGTCAGAAAGAACTCGTTTGGTAAAAAGACGGGGTGACCTAGAGGGTTAACGGGGGCCTATGTCAACTATTTTGGCGACAAGTCAATAAACAAACATAAAAACTGCCCTTCGCTAAAAACTGTGACAAAGGCAATATCGTATAACTTTCGCTAAAAAGTCTGCCCCAAGGGCACCGGGTGCCGTTAGTTTCGACTTCTTTGACAAAAAACTGGGTCGCTTACCCTTTGAGGGGGTGGCCAAGAACCGTGTTTTGACCGATTTTATATGGGGCAACAGTGTCTCTGAAAGTGTGACGAATTGTTTGTTTCACTTTCCTAGTTGATTTTACAACGATGTTTTGGAGGTTAGTTCGATTTATATCAATTCGCATTGCAGCCATTTAGTTCAATTGAATTTGAGAATATTTGTATATATTTTTTTATTTATTTGGGCTAACTATGAGATAACATAAAGTTCAAGTTAAGAAAGGTGGAATAGATTAATTACGCCAAAATGATTTTCTCACAGTGCATTATTTAAAAGGAATGTTTTTACCAAGCATCTTTGAAACAAAAACTGATTTTATCAAAAAATCTAGGGATGTATGATTCTTAAGAAAATTCGTCAACGGAGAAAGGAATATTATTCCAAAAAGTTTATCGAAAATTTATCGGTGGCAATAACACAAAACAACACATGAAACAGTTATTACATAAAACTATTTAATTGAGGTAGTGCAATGAGTAGAAACTACACAATGGATTCTGTACAAATATTTCATGTATTCACATGCAATGGTCACCAAGTACTTAAATCTAAATTATGGGGTGAAACTACTCTACACCCTAGAGTTTTATTCATGATCCTAGTGGAAGAATTGGCTAAATTATTAGTTATTAGCTGCACAAGTATTTTACCATAATGTTACCCTTTCTATATCTTCAGTGTGGGACTCTACATAGTATTCGGACAGTCTTTTCCACCATGAAAACCCATGTTTCTTCCAGAGAATGACGGATGTCTAACAACATTTTACTCTACTTCTCCTGGAATAAATAGGATCGAAATCGTGATCTACATAAGTGCATAACGAGGAAGGGTGATGAGGGGGAGGTCAGGTCACGAACTAAACCGTCTTGACCTGTCCAAAACTGAGGCAAATAAGGGGCTTCAAACAGTTCATAGGTGGGAAACCGAGCCCAGAGCACACCTGCTTGACATAACCTAACATTAACTCTGCGGTAAAGGGATAAAGTGGTGTGAAGCTTCAAAATCTGTCTCAGGAAAGTCAAAAAAGTTCTCAGTAGACTTTAGATCGTATATGCTGCATGTGGAAAACACGAAATCACATTCGTTGCATATTTGAATTCATTAGACATTCAGGGTTAAAATAAAATCAATAATCATGACAATTAAATTTGTTTGGTTAGCTCAATCAATTTGAAAGGTGCATTCTTACGATGATTTGTAACATCAGTTTTTGATTTTTCTGAAACATCTCAAAGCTGTAAGATATTTTTATGTAGCTTAACAAGTAAAGCAGTAAAGGTCATCCATCTGTCATTGTATCATGATTGACTCATTAAGGTTTTAGCAATTCAGTGTTGAAGTAAATATTTCCTTTTCCTTCCCAGTTTTTTCTTCTTTAAGAGTTAGTGACAGTTTTCAAATTACGTAATTCATCAAAAAGAGAACGTCGTGGTCATAAAGGTTGACTACGTACTCAGTTGCAGGACTACAAACATAGACTACTAACATGTATGTTAGTAGTCCTGACTCAGTTGTGCAACTAATGTAAACAAATTATATTTCTAATTGGAAATTTTCAACCCTATATTCAACTTTATATCACACATAAAATTTTTCACACGACAAAAATAATATATCCTCATTCGAAGGCTTATAAGTGTGCGGTGTCAAACTAAATTCTCTGTCTTCTTGCACGAATCACGTCTAATCGACAATTCCACAAAAAAACCAGACATTTCACCCATTCTGTGATGCGACATCCTTAGTGCAAAGACTGAAATAATTCCTTTGATTCATCTTGTCCGGACACCATGGGAACCTTCGATGTTATCCACTGCCACTGCGGCGACAGCCATATAAACAAGTGGTCTCTAAACTACGACCTTTACAGGTGTGAAAATCAGGGGTAACAATGCAACGTGATGGCAAGTGCTTATCTTGGGAAATGCATACAAAGATAGGGTCTAGCGGTGGCGTCGTGCAGCTAAATCTAACTGGGTCGTGCCTCTGGTCTTAGTCGCTTAGGTGGCGAAGACGCTATCTGATTGGTGACTCGTCTTCATTGGATTGTAAGACTGGAAGTTAGGAGGAATCTCAAACATTTCTGCTTGGTCGAGTGGTCGATAAGGTAATTGCACTGGGTTAAACGTGTTGAGCAGGGGGACCTTGATAACTCTAGTTAGCACGTTCCAAATTCCCTTGGATTTAGTCACATTTTACTGCAAACCTCGATAAGAAGTAAATCTTGATAACAAGTGTTGTTTTAAAATGCCCATGAGTCTTGTTATTGAGGTTCAAGGTTCTACTACATTTAGTTAACTGCTTTAGTGGTAAGTTTCAAAGCTCATTGATTTTCTCCTTGAAATGTAGAATTCCAGATCGGAAAAAGGCAAAACGTCTAGTGATGAAGTACTTTTGAAGAGGTGTTTAACGTTTGAATAATTCGACCCTTAAATCGACGACCCTTCGATTCTTAAATTTCGACCCTAATTAAATCTGTTGTTCTTGTAAACTGCACACCACCTCTATAATTAAATAGGCTAAACAAACTAAACCTTAGTACATATACTCCTATGTCACAGCCAATCCCATCAAAGAATTCAACACTAGGTGCAGTCACTGCAGTGCTAAACATCACCACAATAACATATTGTAATTACATTACCACAGAGAAAGTGGCATTTGGCATGGTAACACCCTACAAACTCGATAAAGCGATTGGCCTTTGCTGTATGTATTGTAGAAGTGTGTCAATTGTCGCGATAAACAGCTGTTTAAACTGGTGACTTCTCCGGAGCTGAGTGCCGCCTACGGGGCAAGTGTTTATATCGTCTACGGTTACAGATGCTTATAAATATACGGTATGAAGCACCATTGTTAGTTGTGAAATCATCTAGGAAATGTTTTTATGAAATTTACCCTGTAGTTATGGGTAAATTTGTTAACGATTTGTTAGTTTTTCGTTCAGTAGATTGATTGTTCAGGAAACATACCAGAAGTAAGCTTTAGTACGCTTTATATAATTTAGAAAGTACAAGTATATGCCAGGATACAGATTAAAGAAATAATCAGTGGGGTCCAAGAGAGGGGGTTAGGGGATGGACCTCCTTCTGCAATATCAGGGTGGATCTCTATTTTATGCATGAACTTCTTCTTGCTCTACATTTTACCGGATAGAAGGAGGGCGTTCCCACAAAATTAAAAATCGTGGAAGGTCATCACTGGAAACGATAGCAAGTCGTTAAATCCATTTCAAATACTGTACATCCAAATTCGTGAGGATGGAGATGCTAAAATTGATCAAGTTGTCATTAAGATGATTATGGCAACAATTTAGCTGCAGTCAAATCTTCTTTGTATTCCTTTCGATTAAATGTTGAAAAGTCCTTGTTTGCATACTATGTATACATTGGAACACTACTTATTATGGTGTTATACTATTTTGGTGGATACACAAAATTTAATGAAGATTTTTTAACAACTTTGTTCTACATCAGGTTGTTAACGCGATTTCGCATACTTAAAAGCCTTTCCTGAAGAAATGTTGTTCCTTTACATGTATTTATATAATGTGTAGATGGTTTAGGTTGTGGATGTAGTTGCAAATGAGGGTTGGGTTTTGGATTGCACCCAATTTGGTTTTGGTTCTCAATGGTACCAAATGTTAATTGGGCTGTGGATGGTACCATATCTGGTTTGAGGATCATCATGAGTCTTGATGGAAGCTTAAAGGAGGAGCCTAGGTGCCACTGGATAACATATTAATAATAAGGGTAAATAGGTGGCCAGAAGTGTACACAATGCATCACTATTGACAATTCTCTCTCAGTTCTCGAGTTTGATATGATCCACGGTACTCAGACGCCGCCACAGTTTCGTATGCAGACCAACCCAGCAGCCGGAAGTCTACAGAACTGTAAACCGACTTCCGGTCGGGCGCCGCCGTATCCGCCGCCCGAGTGAGATGTCGCCGAAACGTCATAAACCCAATATCAGTATTCAACTGGGAGAGGCGCCTGTTGGAGTCTGTGAGTCATCCGTGGCAGCGAACTGGCTGTTGTGTATGACTAGTGGAATGGAAAATGAATCAGAGTAAGTGTTCCAAAGAAATTGATGTCCTCAGATTTTCTATGGCATTACGACTTGGACTTCCTATAGTTGTATATTTTTAGTTTTTAAAGATAACTATTATTTATTATTAACAATTAGTTGGCAATGCACGTCTAGTATATTCCTACGGCGAAGGGAACATGATCAACAATTTCTAGAACGGCGCAGAAAAGAGTAGTCAAAGAGAATGTATATTTTCAAAATTATCAGACACATTTTATGACTGGTGAAACACATTTGGCTTGTAATAAGAAATTCAGTTTCTTAAAATTTTTCATCTTTGTCTGGCTACAATTATGTATTTACAACAAGAAAATTAACTCAGATACAGTATTTAGTTAATACTTTATAGGTTTCGTCCTGGCAAAGGTAGTCAAGGTACTTTTGAGATTAGTCAGTTATACTTCTTCTTTAAATCTGAAATAGATGTTTGTTCATTGTCTTGTAGCTTGAGCAATGTAGATACGACTAAAATGCTTAGTACTTTTTGGAGACAATGCAGTTCATCATCATCTGGAAGTTCCAGTAGTAAAGTTATGACACATGAAATTAAATTAAAATCCTTTTTCATTGGATGCGAACATATGACACATGCACTCCTTGAGAGAATGAGAGAAAACACATTTTGTGAGAACTGGGAACCTACAGTCTTCTTCGAATCTGATACATGACGATTTTTAGCTAGATCAATACATTGTCTTTGAAATAACTATTTTACTGAAACTCTTGAAGCTGAGGTAACTCAGAGGGTATATAATCTGTATAATAGAATCTCTCTCCTGAACCTTCGTCTACATGGACCATTGGCAAGTCCCCCGATAGTTGGATAGGAGACAGGCCCCATCATACAGACTATAGTGGAGATTTATTCTCATTTACAATCCCTAGACAGTCAGTATTCTGTCGTCTCTGGCCCGAGAGTGGGAGACTTGAACGCTCGGGCGTTGCCGGTTGCTGCTTAGGACAATGGCCCTGTTTCGGGTAATCCTCTAGCTGTAGTGACAACTCACTGTTGCGTCGCTCTATTCTTTGGCCAAACAATGACTCATATTTTCGATTCTGGTCACTGGAATATGTTAACGCTGTGATGTGTCAATATTGTAAGTTTTTGCGAGGGGATTTAGTTCAATCATTGTTGATTTGCCAATTTAAGTGTAGCTCATTGGGTTTTGTAATTCTGCTTTTTTCCAATTAATAATGTGGATTAAATTTGAATTTATGTGCTAAAAGTAACTTATATATCATGGATATTTTTAAAGAGAGGGAAAGTGTTCATAAATGTTGAATATAAAAAAGGTAAAGGATTTTTTACCAAGGAAATTTATGTCCTTTAGCAAATTACATTTAGTGAATAAGCTATTTTTATTTAGTTATGTAGCGTATTGAACATTATGTGTTTCATTTATCTGATGCTGCAGCTAACTTTGTGGGCTAAACCTGTAATTTCATCATTTCAACTTGTCCGTCTTCGTTTCTATTTGGGGTCTTATTTGCTAATGGGTAAATTTATGCGGAACAAGTTAGATTACTCCATTTCTCTACTCATGAGACTAATGGCGGACAAGTTAATATAAATTTTATATTCAGACTAACCAATTTATCAGTATTTGTAGTAAGACACACAACATAAATAACCATTTATATTAATAAACATTTCATATGCAAATATGCATTTACATACACCAAGGAGAGAACCGTAAACTATATGACTTAAAAGTTAAATTGAATTTGTTAAATTGATTATGGTAAAGGAAATGTCTACGGAAGCACTTCAGCTTTGTTTCAACAAGTATTGAAAGAAGTTGTGGGCCTTTTTTAATTACAGGCCAAAAAATGTGTCCAAAACTACAGTTTGACTCAGCCTTTATCATTGGGTAAAATTCTGCCCTGATTTATTACGAAACATCTATTTAAAAGTTTGAAATAACGTTGTACTATGCAGTCTACTCATGTAAATATAAACAAATCAATCTAAAACCCGTGTGCTCAAGTTGTAATCGAACAAAACTAACATGTATGAACCAATCAGTGGTAGTTATCAAAGTAGAAATCGGGATCCAAAAGACATGATGACACTTCTTACAAAATCCACATTAATAATCACAAGTGTTATTATACCTAAGCCAAAAACAATTGATAAAATGACCCTTGTAGATGAATTTTAAAATATACCTGTATTTTGATCATATACTTAAGTTGCTGTGATACAAAACTAACTAACGTGTACATGAAATAATGACACTAACCATGTTGAATTATGACAAAAGTCATATATTCATGTAACCTTCTTAAGTAGGCTCGTAGAAACATGTAGTCATGTTACAATGTAACCATACATCCATATATTGTTGTACACATGTAGCCGAGCTATGGTACCCGGTCCTTTACCCCTGACCACCTTATACGGCTACTTTTATGTCCTCTTCATCCGGTCTTGTCTCGTTGGGTCGACGTCAAAGTGTGGCTGGAACTTCCTTTATGCCACCTAGGTAGCGTATTTTGTAAATAAATTAACTGATTTGTACTAAAAATAAGCTATTTTTAGATTTTAATGAACTTTTCTAAGCTGATGTTTTGACAACGTTTCGGGAAGTTTGGAAAACTCCTCCCGGTTTCAAGCGACTAACTATCGGATCTTGAACTATTTATGTAGTGTTCATTAATTTCGACAGGCAGTGTAGTCAACAGGCTTAGCGTAGGAAAAGTCCATACTGAAATTAAACTAGTTATCATTCGAAATTGAGCTTTAAAAGCACAGAAAAGTTGTTTAAGAGGCTCTGTTTCTGAAAGGCTAAACGTAGTATTTTTCAACATCTAATGTGTCTTCAGAACTCAAAGTTGACATCTAAATGCATGTTTTAGGAAACGGCCACATCAGCATCGGTGCATCAGCTTAACGTGTAAAAGTCTTTTAGAAAGTCTTTTAGCGAATTTCCCTATAGGGAAGTAGCTATTACCGTAGGTGGCACGGTAAGACCTAGACCCGGGACCGATTTACTTTTTCATTTTGATGTCCCCAGAGGCCAAAAACACTATTCGTTCAAATTTTTATATATGTATATATATATATATAGACTTATATATATATATATATAGACTTATATATATATATATACGTCCGTGAACGCGATAACTTGAGTAATTTTTGTCCGATTTTGATGAAATTTGGTTTAAAGGTGTAAAGCGGGATAAACTTGAATGAGTTCGCGAACCAGCACGATCGGACCATGGGAACGGGGCATTACGGGGGGTTTTATGGGGTAAAAATTGATTTTTCTCACTTTTGACCCTCAAAACACAAAATTTCCCAATTTCTCTTTAGACCTTTTTAAAGAGCTTAAAAAAAAAAATAATTTAGTATATAAAAGTATTTTTGTTCGATTATTAGGAATGGAGAACATTAAAAAAATTGTAAATTTAAAATTCCCATGTTATTCTTATGGAGAATATTGTCAAATGTTGTAGTTTGCTTGTTTATGAATATATTTTGATCAAACTTGGCAAATTTATTTATTTTGTACTAAGCTATCAATATTTTACTCAAAAACACACTTTATTAGTTTCCTTGTAGCAGCAAACCTAGGTACTCGCTAAACCTAATGTTATTAAAATATATTTAACTGAAAATCAATTCAGACAAATGGAAATTCGCTTAGTCGGCAGGTTTGCTGCAGCGGGGGTATTATAAGTTGATGACGTAGTGATTAAGGTCCACTTATTGTTGTAGCTACTCTCTTGTGCACTAACCTAAAGTGTAGTTGGACTTCACACTTATGTTATTCAATTTTCATTCAAAAATTCATCCAAGACGTAAAGATCCCACGTAGGTTAATTTCGTTCACAATACTTTCTCTGTGATAATATTCATACATAGACGATCATCATCCCCACATACAATATTACAAGCAATGTATATGAAAAAATATTTTATTTTTCGACTTTAAAAACTTTTATGTTTTCTTTGGTTTGAATAATTTAAATCATACTCTTCTCATTCATACATGTAGATCCCACCCCGACTGCCTTTGTTATTTGCACACACCATACTATCCAACAATCGTGAACCTTATTTGTTTCAGAGGCAATTTCACTATGACATCCGTGGTTCTAGGAGGGGCGAATTACGGAAACGGAGGCAACAGGAGTCTATTTGGAGACCGAAGTAACCGTAGAGAAGTTAGAGCCAGTTTCACGGTACATGCACACGGTGCTGCTGGGATGTTGCGGTAAAGGTATGTACTAGAAGCTAAGTAGCAGCTTACTTCCTTATCAGTATAATTTCAGGTGACCGCACGGTAGCTTCCAGGGCAATTGACAGCGGTTAGGTTGGCACAACTGACGATGCTCTTCTGAGTTAAGTGTTTGACAACAAGGAAACCTGAAAATACATTCTAGGTTTCCGTTCACAATATAGGTATTGTTAGTCTTAATTCAACTATAGAGATTAGTAGCCAATGTTTCCATGTAAAATTCGTAGTCAGTTTCAATGGCGGTTCCAAGAGGCTAAATAGGGGCTAAAACTCCCCCCCCCCCCATTGGACCCTGGAAACATAAATTTAAACATACATTACGTTATAAAAACATAACAAAGTGACACAGTCTTAAACCTTAAAAAATGATTTAAAAATAACAAATGTTTAGGGGAACACTCCAAGTCCTCTCCTAGAGCAGAACACCCCCGTTATGACCAAATCCTACAACCACCACTGGTCAGTTGTATGATTAAAATAACCATAGTTGAACATCTGACAGAGTATACTCGACGTGAATTACTGGTTTTTGACTGAGCTAGACTAAAATGAACACTATTTTAAGCTACAACTTTTAAATCATGTAATTTAACATAGTATCTAAAAGTACAAAAGACATTTTTGGCTGCAGAAGACTCTTTTAGTTGCTAATTTAAGCATTTTCGATTTTAATGAAAAGTTTAACTTATATTTTTTTATGTTGATGGGGTATCTGCTTCAGTATACAAGGTATGTAGTAACTTAGTTTAACCAATTTCGTAAGTTAGGTTGACCTAAAAGTTTTTACTCTATTAGGATATTTTAAAGTTTTTTTTAGAACAACAGTCCAAATTCTTATATAGCATCATTGATTGATTGACTCGAAGGTGAGTACCATACCACTGGTTTTGAAACACCAGAAAGACGGGAGCAAAATTTATTAAATTCTAATTTGTAAAATTATTTATGAATTATTTATCATTTGAAGATTTTTTCAGTCTTAAATTTTAATTAGGTTCACCCCTCGGATGTTTTTTTTTTTAATTTATATTTTCCAACAGACTTTAAAAAATTTCCAAAACCTAAGTTTCTCACATGCTCAACCACAGTTCCAAATGCCACAAGACGGTCATGTTTCCCACACAGCTTTACACCATGATCACGACGACGGGCTCAACAGGCATTTTAGATTTCACGGGACAGAATGAATATTGCGCTAGGATTTTCCGGAGCATTACACACTGAATCGATTGTGGGGGAGGTCGCAATTAATTTGTCGTCGATTAGCGGTAGTTTATGAGTCTGGAAAAGCGTGAATAGAGGTTTGATGTGAATCTACCAAGGAATAGTTGAATGGAAGAATTTTTTGAGGTAAAGTGTTTAAAGATTTATAACATTTCTTGTGTATCACATCTCTCTAAGTTACCAAATACCAGTTTTTTTTTTGTTTTCTGGGGCAACGGTCCAAACCCCAATATTCATGTTATGTTGGCATCATTGACATAAAATGGGTTCTGAGACACTTTATCGATATAAAATAACGCATTTGAATACATTTTTCTTTCATCAGATCGGGTACAAACTTGATTTGTTGGAAAAATAAAATATAAAAAATTGCATAGCTTATTGTACAACATTAGGACCGAATAGAACAATGTGACTGTATTATTATTAGGTTCACAGGTTGGAACTTAAACTGTATTTTTAAACATGGAAAATTCACAAGCAATGTTGAAAGAATAAAATATTTCTATGAACCATTGTAGATTGGGATAAATTCCTCCCTAAACATGATAATGCTTATTAATTAATACTATTTTTGTTTATACATTTAGTAGCATCTTTTTGCTAATCTGGCAAACATTTTGTGGGGTTGCTTTGGTTGACTATTAGTTACAGATTTATTTAATCACGATAAACTAATCAATCAAAATAGCTTGGATTTGTCGATTATTTGACCATGTTCGAGCACTAAGAAGTTATTTCCCTAATAATACAATCAATAATAAACATAAATGTCCATGATTCTGTTTTGATAATGGTCAAAATATTGTTTAAGATTGAAAAGCAAATACTGTAGTGAGTTAGGGTTTAAATATCGCAATATAACACTGAAACACCATTTCCAATTCTGCCAGTGCTACAGTTTGGATCCGATTAATGTACTTAAAACTTAAAAGGATACTTTGCTATGCCATTATACAGACTACACATAAAATTGAGTTGATACAACTCCGAGGCTAGGTTAGGTTAAACCAACTCTAACCTAACCTAAAGGCTTTATCAACTCAAGTTAAAGTGTGGTTGGAAACCTAACCTAACATAACGTAATCTAAGCTAACCTAACATAACCTAACCAAGCTATCAACTCAAGTTTAAGTGTGGTCGGTAACCTGACCTAACATAACCTAAGCTAAACTAACCTAACCTAACCTAAGGGTTTTATCACCTCAAGTTAAGTGTTGGTAACCCAAAGCACTAGTACAAGAACAAACTTCTGCAACCTCCATTCAATTATTCTACACTCCACTTCCACCCCTGAACCCCACAACAATCCCACACTTCTGCTGACTTATTGGCAGCGATTGCCCCAGCGTTACTATCGCACCTAACCACGTGAGAAAGCGTGGAAGAGGTGTTGAAAAGATGAACTGCTAGGGTCAACGGGGGTCTGAGATAACGAGCAAGAATATACAGACTGTATCGTTATGGGTGCAGATTATAAGGCAAGGGAAACTGCTAGAGTTATGTCTCTGCCGGCCGATATTGATTCGGACAATTTAGGGACTTCGTGGTGGCATGTTTAGGGGCTGAGTTAATTTGGTGATTTACCATGTTTTCGAGTGATTCGTTGTGAATTGGGTCTTTAATTTGAAAAACGGGGATCGTTATGGGATACGTGAAATATCATTGGTTTCGCTTTTTATGTTGGATAGGCACAGATTTTTTGTGGTTCTATATTTCGTTCTTGTACTTTTATTGAGAGAGTAGTTAATTTGAAGTTACCTTATAAAGTATTAATAGTATGAGCAACAATGTTATTGGTTACAGAAACTGTGAATGATCACGAAAAATTGGTCCGAGACTGAAAGGATTGTTTAACAACTTTTAACGTATTTATCAATTAAAAAATAAACTAACGCATAAGCCATACCTATTAATATTTTGTGTAAATGTAAGAAATCACATAGACAAAAATTAAGTGATCTTCAAACATTTGTAGTATTGAAGGTATTTGAAATTGATGCATGTCAAAAACAAATTCACATATAGACCAATCGTAAAACCTTTGCAAAAAAAGCAGGCCAGCATGCTTCCCCTTAAAGGAGGTTTTAATAATTGCTATAATGTTTGGCATTTTTAAAATATTAGGTATTTAGGTTGTACTAATTGTGATGCACACAAAAGGTAAGCTAGTCGAAGCACCCTAAAATAGTGATTAAAGAATGAAAGTAATACACAAATTTAATACATAAAGGCCAATGTATAGCTGTGGAGAATAATTTAAGAAGGAAATCATTCACATCAACTTCCTGCCGTTCCCGAAGTCTGCAGTCTCTGCAGTCTTCAGGAAGGAAAATCATTCGTAAACTGTTGTGGTTTTCTTATTGGCCTGATTTCATCATTGGAGAAGATATAGGTATAACACCCTTATACTGCCTCATTTTAACAACATAGCACACATCATTTCACTACAATCTCACACCCAAACCTCATCTTGACTCTGTACGCTATCAACAGATCTCCTATCTTATCAGAGATCACTCTCCTGGTAGGTAAATCATCCGGCTAAGGGTGTGAGGTAAAATATCTGATCTGGATTGCACTCTAACAAGGATGCGGTGCATAATGTCCATTGAGAGCCGTCGCGTTAAATCATCCCAGCCAATAACAAGCATATATTATGCCAATAATAGACAGCTGTCCGGCGTATCTACGCTTCAATCGTTTTCGCACTCGGCGTCAAATTAACGATGCCCGGCATTTGTTATGGCGCGCATGCGCGGTGGTGACATTTATTCACCACGCATGCGCTATTCCATTCCTCATAGCGCATGAAGTGGTGGTCACACAATGTCTGTTGTGACCGGTTTTTGATGTAAAACTGGATGCTAAAAGGTGAAAGATATGTCTGGTTATATGTTGATATATAGGAGCTATACTAAAAGATGTTTGATACTATACCTGAGCCTTATAATAATTTTTAATAGTACACTAGGTAACATACAACACTTATAAATAGGCCCAATCAATATATTAAAAAAGATCAATCGACCAAAATAATACCTTTAATTAAATGAAATGGTAATCCAAAAGAGAAAAATATGTTTGTCATCTTCAGTCAAACTAATACAGCAAATATGTGTTAACATGTTTACAAATTACAAGTAGTGAAATAGATCATGAATAAAATCGGCGTTTAGTTTAAACGGCTAGAATTTTAATTTGTGAATCATCACTGGCCCCAAGTGTTATAGGTTTTCAGACTTACCAGAACGTTTCTTTAATGGAAACTGACCTAATACACTTGACCTCTGATTTACATCCTCTACGTAAAAAATATCTAAATCTATAATAAATACTATGCTATTTTTGCTTAAAATTACCCCTATAATTTCTAGTTAAAACTCTTAAAACTATGAATACTTGTAAATTAACCATCTAGGATGTAATTTTCTGATATATTTATTTTTGTTTGGCTCAATTTCCAATTTTGTAAAGTTTGACCAAACGTGTTAGAGGGTTTTATAACGTTCTATGGAAATCAGTAGAAATCAGTAGTTGGTCAGTGTATCAGTTGACTAAACATCCAGTGTCGAGAACACTGACCACATCATGACCGGTTCCCAAGACAAGACAGCTCCCGGTGATATCCAGAAGGGTATTTAATCGATTATCCGCTCATCGAACCGTGTGATTCGGTTGTCGTCAAGCGACTAAGGGAGTTCTCAGCGTTTACACCTGTAACGATATCCGGTTATCGATATTGCAACGGATTAATCACTCGTTTTGTGTCGTTTCGCTTGTCGCAGCGTCTTTGTGACTGCTTTAGTGTCCCTTTTAGATTATCTTTCGTGTGATTAAATCAATAAGATGGACTAAAATAATTTAGTAAAATATTTTTCTCCTGTTTCACGTGCATTATGAATTAACTGTACGAGGTGTATGCAAATATGATTTTTTGGCTGTTCATTGGAGGTACAAGCCGACCAGATTGAGTTTTAGATCAATATTGATCCTAAACACATTTTTGACATCGGGGAGTTTCCGATGATCTTTTCTTTAGTTTGGGGCTTCATTAAGTGCCCTCTTTCGTGCAGGCTGTAATATTTTTTTGAAAATATTGCATTAGTTCCCATACATATGCAGAATGACCGTACTCGATGACAAATATGTAATTGTAAAATAAATACAATATAACTATAACTGGTCTTTTGAATCTGGTTAACTACACGTTATCTCAATTACCAAAGAGGTTACGTGAACTTATGGTGAAGTTAATATTCATCTTAAGTTTTTGTTGATGATTTTTTGAATGAGCGAAATATAAGGAAAGCATGCCATCTCGTAATTGGCGAATATTGCACTACTTACAATCAAGACGGCGGACGTTGTAATAAGCGGCTCATATAGCTTGTTTACAGTTTACTGCTTGGCAACAGAAATCGCACGAGAAACCCACAATGAGCGCAGTAAACACCTAACTAGCTGAAACTGGTGGGCGGGAACGTCGCTGGCGGGAGTGAAAACACAAATGAGATGCTTGATACAAGTGTGCAAGAATAAGGGTTTAGCTTACTTGAAGACTTTGATTGCCAGAATAATCCTCTAGAGGAGCTTAGTAGCTTATCTTATTAGCAGCTGAAATGGTCCTACTCTTGGAGGCTTTAAACTTCTTAATCAAGAATTAATTTTGCTTATTACTTTTAGCTCATATTATTGACTATGCAATCGAATTAGTACTCCCATATGGGGATCAAGCTGGTCTAGTGGTTAGAGCGTGGAACTTCGGTCCACGAGGTCCCGGGATCAAATCCCGCCAAATCAGCAATGGATTTTATCTAAGTCAAATGCCGTAACCTCTAGATTTAGCCTAAAGGGCTAAATTTTACTTTTAAAGATTAAAGATTTACTTTGCTTTACTGTTTGTTTGCATTTGATCAACCAATGTGAAAACCCATCCCGGGCTCGTGCCTAGCGTCCTAGGACAAAAAGTACTCCCATTTGAAGCATTTAACGTCTGAACTTGGAATCTTCTAGAATTCTATATCTTACCCATTATAATTATCATGTGCTTCATGTGGATGTTTTGAACGTCTGAATCCAGAGTCCCCTTAGTGTATCTATTATAGTCTGCTTGATGGAACCAATGGTTT
Organism: Macrosteles quadrilineatus; assembly: GCF_028750875.1. Taxonomy (NCBI): domain Eukaryota; kingdom Metazoa; phylum Arthropoda; class Insecta; order Hemiptera; family Cicadellidae; genus Macrosteles; species Macrosteles quadrilineatus. The sequence continues at coordinate 62,947,786 of NW_026542602.1, forward strand.
AAGGCCCGGGGCAGCCCCAGATAGACGAAGGGTTAGGAGACAGGTTTAATTATACAGAGTATAGCCTATAGCTATACAATGCTCTAAGTACTCTTGGAGGCTTTGAATTTTAGAATGCAAAATCTTCTAGGTTAGCTTGTTAGTTAATTGCATGATATTGTGCTAAGCTATTTTGTTATGGCTTAACCAAACAGACTAGCCTTTATTATTCTTCACCAGGCCCTACATAATTTACAGGATCGATGTTAGTTCAAAACCTACTAAATTGAGAAACATCAACCTGGAAAGCAAAAGATTTTATTGTCACTCTCTATGAACCAAATTACTAGTATTCATCTATCATTAACATATGAGATGATTCGATTTCAATGTACTGCACCTTTTGAGAACATGGCCTAGACGTCAGCACTCGGACGCCCCTAGCACGAGTGTTTTATATCAACGTCATCCGGTCACATAACCTATACGACCAAAACGTGAGCAGCTGTTTGATTTACAAGTAACAATTGAAACAGAAGCAAGTCAAGTTGAAGGCCTGAGATTGCAAAAGGATTGTGATCAAAGTATTTTTTTATCAGGCCAAAACTTTAGAGAAATGCCCAGAGCTGTTGGTAAGCCTGTGATTCTTGTTGGTCGTCATGGCTTAAAAGCGTAATTTGACTATTCAAACTTGTGTGAAAGAAGAGTTCAAGTCCACTCGTAGATCTTGAGGTGACTGATCGAATTACTCATGAGAAAGTGGTACGTCAGTAAATAAATAGTTTTTGTTTTTTTTGCAAACAGAAGGCATTCCTATAACTGAAACAATGCAAAGAACACAGTATAGATAGCGTGTTCTAAATACCATGCAGTCCAAAAACTGTTTCAATTTCCTTACAATCGAACTGGTACAATTCGGCCTGAACCACTTTCCCCAAAATTAGCCATTGATGTCATCTCCGATTGTAAAAACAGTTTGCAATTGTATTGATTTTTTCGAGACACTTCCATAACAGGCAAGTATTATCTGGGTGTTTCTTCGTTGACAGTTTGGTGTCGCGGATGACAAAAAGTAGTTCATGCTGGACGACGGCCACTATTGTCTTACCTCTCTCTCTTCTGTCTCTTTCTATCTCTTCTCTTCTCTCTTCGTCTGCCCACTCGGTAATTACAACTTCATTAGTAACCAGACATAAGTCATCTTCGTCCTTACTCGGAAGACAGAACACATTTGCTTCCATTTTCTACAGTTACAAACCGGATTATAGAATGTTACAATGCATAGTGGGTCTGTTTGTGTTGGGAATTGCTTAAACGATGTGAATATTTTATTCTGGATTTGTCTTGTGTCAATTCTGTAGACATTGTTGGCATTTTCCATATTGGCTTGGAAAAACCGCACTACACAATGTTACAGACTTAAGTGTTTGGATAATAGGGACTATTTTATTTTTAAATTGCTTTTGTGAATATTTTATTCTAGATTTGCATGGACCTTACTGAGGGATATTTTGTTCTTCGAAGGGCGAAAGAATTACACTAACACTGTATACAGCTTACTTACCCTTTTTTATATAGTGTATCATCAAAACTAGGAAGCATTTTTTAACAGCATAGTGGGAATACTGTTTATATATAAGCTTTGTTACAACTGTCATCGAAAGTAGATGTTAGTAGATTAAGTAGTAGATTAAGTAGATTAAGTTAAATAATAACTTAATCATTATTTAATTATTACACCCTGTGCTGACACTAGCTTTAGTTTTCAACTGAGCTAGGATATGTATCCAACTGGTGTTTAACAAAAATCGTTTCAATCGTAATATTTGTATGGTTAAACACAATGCTAAACACAACCATGATTATGAACACAATAATGATAAACACAATCAAAATGTAAAGTTAGATCAAAGTACTCATAATTAATAGTAGGAGACAAACTTATGTTCGTAACCAACTGGACTCCAAGCATATTTTGAGCTAAATCGACAGGAGGAAAGATTTTACACGGGAAACTGAAACTACAAATGTGTGCTAACGAAACCCTTGGTCATTTAGCTCCGCGAGTCTTAAAATAATACTTTTGAGGGATATTCTTAAGCAAGTTCCCATGAGTAAGGATAACGTATTGGCTTTTGGATTTTTAAGATTTTACCCTACCAACCTAAAAACTTAAGTGATTCTAAAGTAGTTAGTTAGCTGTAAGTGGGAAGATCATGTCGACAAACTACTGTAGTGAGAGGTACTGTCCGAAAATTATTCAATAATCTGTATTTAAATAAATAGGGTAAGTTTATTGAATCCCTTGTATCTACACCCTCTCCCGTTATTATGAAGAATAAAATATTTACCTAACACATCAGGTAGGACATTAAATGTAAATGAGTGAATTAATGTAGCAAATATGGTATTCTGGCTATTTCTAGTAGGGCTAGAGGCCTTAAACCAGGAAAAATTTAAAGAAGTCCTTGATTTTACATGTTCGCGGTATAGATTTATTGATACCATGATTTAAAAAAAATATGAATCCATGAGACGTTTTCAGGGGATCCATGATTGTAGAAAAATTGTCCCAAAGGTTACAGAAATCATGTGTTATTTGATAAGAATTTAAACTAAGGAAAGATGCCATAGAGTACGAAATGGATGCATCCCAAAAAGGAAGTGCTCTCGACCCCACCCATCTCTGCGACATGCGACTCGACATATCCAGGTCGCGTCAGCTCATTTGGCCCAACAACAGCAAGAGATATCGATGTTAATGTCCCATCCTCGCATTCATCTCAATACATTTCCCAGACTCAACAGCAGAACTGCCATACATCAGCTAGGCTGGCTGTGATCCACTTCGCCGCGATTTGCGCACATTAAGCCTACTTTAGAATTATTTATTCGTCGGTTATTTACGAGCTGCAAATTTGTAAAGATCAGCGTCCGGTTTATGGTTTATTTTGTAATTTGGGCTTTGCCGCCTGATTTATTTAAGCGAAGTGTGTAACGAGATTCAGGTGATTCTTCAGATTTAATGTGTTCCGAAGCATATTGCACAATGTGGGTGGAATGACAAAAGCGGTTAGGATGAGTTATCTTGCGTGAAAGTGCATTTTGTGTTTTAAGCGGTCAAAACATTATGAGTAGTATAATGTATGATGTTAAAATAATCAGTATTTACTTCAGTTCTTAGGCAAAACGTGCTTTCTCGGGGAGTTTCAACGTCGAAGGTTAGATTTGTAATATTGCAAGGTTTTTGACAAACAAATTTTTACAACACTCAACAAATCCAAAAGTGATTACTTAATAGTATATTGTATATATTGGGGTACAAAACTGCAGTAGGCCTATATTTATTTTTTTCGAAATTACCAACATTTTTCGCGGTATAGACCTTTTACAAAATATCATTTTACATGCATTCACTTTCATTACTTTATGAGTAAACGTAGAAAATGTGGATTCATTGGTAGTAGTTGTAAGAGCGGTAACTACATTTAACCGCTTAGTCGAATCCCCATATTCGCTTATAGATAACCGTAATCACATCAAAGAGAACAGTACAGTTAAGTTCTAATTATAAGTGTTGCTGATACAGAAAGAGCGCGTGCTGCGGCGGCCTGCAGAGGTGGAGCAATCAGCAGGGGAGGAATGTGACGTTGATTAGAGACAATTAACACAGAAGATTGATCTGTCGGGAGACTGATGGCTTCTCGCCTCATTGTTGCTCTGTGTCGTCACAATCACCATCAACAAGCGTCCTCACTCAACACCATGTCTTCTCTATGCCTCGTCCCATCTCTGTGTCGTCACAATCACCATCAACAAGCGTCCTCACTCAACACCATGTCTTCTGTATGCCTCATCCTATCTCTGTATCGTCACAATCACCATCAACAAGCGTCCTCACTCAACACCATGTCTTCTGTATGCCTCGTCCCATCTCTGTGTCGTCACAATCACCATCAACAAGCGTCCTCCATCAACACCATGTCTTCTGTATGCCTCTTCCTATCTCTGTGTCGTCACAATCACCATCAACAAGCGTCCTCACTCAACACCATGTCTTCTGTATGCCTCATCCTATCTCTGTGTCGTCACAATCACCATCAACAAGCGTCCTCACTCAACACCATGTCTTCTGTATGCCTCATCCTATCTCTGTGTCGTCACAATCACCATCAACAAGCGTCCTCACTCAACACCATGTCTTCTGTATGCCTCGTCCTATCTCTGTGTCGTCACAATCACCATCAACAAGCGTCCTCACTCAACACCATGTCTTCTGTATGCCTCGTTCCATCTCTGTGTCGTCACAATCACCATCAACAAGCGTCCTCACTCAACACCATGTCTTCTGTATGCCTCTTCCTATCGCTGAATCGTCTCAAGTCACCATCAACAAGCGTCCTCACTCAACACCATGTCTTCTGTATGCTTCATCCTATCTCTGTGTCGTCACAATCACCATCAACAAGCGTCTTTACTCAACACCATGTCTTCTGTATGCCTCGTCCCATCACTGCGTCGTCACTATCACCATCAACAAGCGTCTTTACTCAACACCATGTCTTCTGTATGCCTCGTCCCATCTCTGTGTCGTCACAAGATTTTACCGTCGACAACCGTCTTCGCCCGGTTATAGAACAGAAGCCCCCGGGTAACCACACAGGGATATATTGTAAAATATTTGAGCGAAGGTGGTCAGAGGGTTTCTGTCTACACCTCATTAGCGCGGGGATCATCTGACCGCTCTTGTGCTCACTCTACATCATGTCATCTGTCTATCTCATCCTATCTTTGTCTCATCACAAGATGTTACCGTCAACAACCGTCTTCGACCGGTTGTAGAACAGAGGGCCCCCGGGTAAACCACACAAGGATAGATTGCAAAATATTTGAGCGAAGATGGCCAGAGGGTTCGTGTCTACACCCCATAGTGCGGGGACCCTCTGTCCATTCCTGTCCTTACTCAAAACCATGTCTTCTGTCTGCCTCGTCCTACCTCTGCGTTGTCTCAAGTCACCATCGTCAACAACCTTCCTAACTCAACATCATGACATTTGACTGCCTAATCTATGAGTCATGTGATGTCACAAGTTACCACTATCAACAATCTTCCTCACTCAACATCAACTCCTCCGTCCTCATCAACAACCACTACATCATAGCAACTACATCATAGCAACATCCTCATAGCATTTGTCCATATCATCCTTCCTCTGTGCTTCATCCTCCTCTTGAAGTCATCACTCAACATCGTCAACAACCTGCTTTACTAAACATCATGTCCTCTGTCTGCCTTATCCCTCTATGATAGCCTAATTCTAAACTAGTACAAAGAACACTGTTTAATTTATTTCATAAGTATAATCCAACCCAATGGCTTATGCCCATTATTAATTCTAGACGTATCCAAGGTCGGTGTACGGCGGTATAGTCTGTTCAGAGGTGAGACGACGCCGTGGTGACTTGAGTGGTTGGTATGACTGAAGGCTCTGTCGCGGGGCGCCTCGCATACAGATGTACACGGTGTTGGTGGTTGGTGGTCCTCGGACCCTTTAGATCAATAAATCACCGCACATCCGGTGATCCGGACGCAGACGTGCCGTGGGCATCCGCCCCTGGGTATGAGTAATCCATAGACACGCCTCGAGATTTCAGATCAATGCTGGGTTTTGTATTTAAGGTAAAATGGTTCAGAGATTTTGTATAAAGATACTACACCTACCAAAATACAAGTGTGAACATAGATAATCTCCAAACCTCCTCTGTAGAGTCTTAGAAAACATTTCTACAATTATAATTAATTCTGAGAAGGGAGCTCTCTCACTCATACTATTAAAGTACATTACTTTTTTTCCAACTCCTAATTTTAAATCATATCTGTTATAAATCAAATTAACCTTGCTTTGAAAATAATTCTAATGGATAAAAGCAGTAACGTCATTCAGATCTGAGTTTTAGCAATCGTAAAGTGTTTTCTTCGCTCTAATAATTGCAGCATCTTTAAATTACATTTCTGCCAACGATAAAATAAACAACCAGTATTTTGGAAAATTCGCCGTTATACGCAAGCTTTGCTAACCACAGTTCAACCAATTAGGTGGCCCTTTCAGAAAATATTCACCTTCACACTCTTGCTTGCGTTTCATTGTTGCCGAAGACCCAAGTGGATGTAGATCTCACTGTGGAAAACTTACAATCAGGATTTCTCCTTGGTACAGAACTACCCGAGACATAAAACCCCCGAAAGAGTGGCCTTGAGACGTAACCGAGACAACTCTATCGCCGTCCGGGGGTTCGGAGTGTCCAGCCCAGAACAATGCCCTGATCCACGCGACATCCTCAGTTTGCCGGTGGTACATTTCCGCCTGTCTGTCTGGTCGGCCCACCGGGCATTGTCTGAACAAACAATGGATGTATAATTCCCTGTGACGCGGACGACTATTAATTGTACCGTCTGCGGCCGAGCTGTCACCCACGGCAGAGACACTTCTGGTGACGAGATCTGATCAGATCTACGAGGAAGGTGCTGCAAGTGGTGTTGCATATGAAATATGTATAATCTTGAGATGAGGAAGTCTTATAGGGAGGAACTCTCAAGAAAAGTTATAGAATTACTTTATCCACGATTATTTCATCAAAGAATACTTTGGTAGCATCATGTTGCCTTTGAAATTGTTGCCTTTGCCAGAGATTTCAGATGGTTCACCAAAGAAAAGTTTGAAACACTAGTTTGAGACTCGAGACTGGACTAGCTTTTCTCGACCATTAGCTGAAGAAACCTTACTGTGAAGAATCAGCTGGTCTGAATCAGTAGCAACGATTGATTTTATTTACACGTTTATCTGACGCATACTTTATCCCGTTAGCTTGTCCACAACCCTTGTAGCTTGGAATAACTATTCCATTTAACGGGGAAAATCATAAAAGCTGCAATAATTTACAATAATTGTATACTTTTTTTACAATGCAGGTTGTAAAATCCGATTTTGTGATACATTATGGGTTTATTGGAAAATCCCTTCAAAAACTCATTACAAAATCCAACATAAAATGTCATCAAAATCGGACCACATGTGTAGTCTGTACACATACACTCAATCAGATATATCACTTCAAAAACCCCCTCTTTTTACTCAGGGAGGAGGCAAAACGATTGATCACATAACGGCCATATGCAACTTCTTCCCCCAAAACAGATATTTTCACTCAAGCTTGAAGCTTTTTACGAAAACCTTGTCCACATACTATGTGTAGGGAAAAATAAATAAATCCATAACATACTTCCATTCAGGTGTCCACCCCGCATCACGTGACGGTTTCCATGGTTTCCACATGACTTAATGGTAACCTTGGCAGTTGACACAGATGAGAGGAAACACATTGTTTACAGAGGGCGCTCCGAGTCCCATGCTTGATGGTGTTGCAAGGGCGGAACAGGAGCAAGGAGGTTCACAAGGGCGACCTTCTGTCCTGCAACTTGAGCAACAAATGTTGCAACGCCCACGCGACTTGTTGCATGCGTTATCTGATAAGGAGGATCTGTGGATGCAACCGCGGGTTCTCAGCAAGACAATCTCATTATACTATTGTGTAAAGCAGTTGTGTATGTAAATGTTTGATTTAAAGTAAACATACAACACGACTGGGACAGTGGCGTCGTCAATCAAGCTATTAGGAGATCACGAATTGTGGATATTTATAGGAATGCACTGTGGATGCGATACTCCCTGGTGTGGATTAACGTCCGCACTAGTGAGTACTATGACGCAGTACTATCCTGATAATTCTAACTCATTAATTACAAGGCAAAAATGTAGGTAGGATTCCACTATAAAATGTAGTCCCTTAGTTTCCATTGGCTGTATGGACTAAATAAGCTGTTTAAGGAATATGTCGGTCTTAGTCACTAACAAGACTACAAGATAGCACCACTCTTCCTTCACTTATCTCCATTCATAGTTTGCTTAAAATGCCTACATTCGTACGGTCGCTGATTCAAAATAAAGTATTAAAAGTATTAAAATACGAATTTGAATGATTAAATTTTTAGATTTTGATTGAATTCTTTCAGACGATTTCTTTTAATTACTGGTAAATTCGTTACTGATAAGTAAAACCTCGGTACGAAAACTCTAGTTAACAAGCAGCCTTGATAACAAGAGTTATTTTCAAATACGTCCTTAAATTATATGTTTCTGTATACCTCAAAAAGAAGTCAAACTTGATAACAAATTTTGTCATCCCCATTAGAGACTTGTTATCAAGGCTCTACTGTAATGTAAATCCAACTACATTGTAAGTTAATTCATTGTATGCAAGTTTTGATTAAGCTACAGAACCTATGCACGAAATGAACTAGAGAATACAACATTGAATAAGACACATGTATTGTATGTGCATTTTATGGTATTGAATTTTGCTTGTTTGACAAAGACCTTTTTTCAATTTAGATTGTGTTTTTATATTTGATTATTAAGATAATTGTGATGATGATAGATCGCCGTACTTCTTTAAAGGCCTATATATATATATAGGCTTTTGTTTATATATATATATATATATACAACAAAAGTACCGTATTAGCAGGGTAGTAACTATTCATAGTAGTAATTATATATAAGCATGATTTTGGAAACTACTATCATAAAAGGCTACGATAATGAAGACAGAAATCAATAAATCAAACCTAGAAAACATACATACAAATTCATTAGTATAGTGTTTTCTCAAGTTTATGTGTTTCTGTTTTACACAACAATATTCAAAAACCATTACAATTGGAAGAGCGAAAACCAATACAAGAACATTGTACACCCTTCCTTCAATGAACCAGTTCAATGATCACCTACCTATTTTGTTTTTCATTTCCCAATCAAATCACCAACTCTCCAGCAATGTCCATTAGCAACTATAGTTTCACACTCTGTCTAGTCATAACGCTTCAGCGGCTTTGTTGGGTCTGAACCTCTAATCAGCTGTGAATGGTAAATTTCCCTCGTCTTCTCGACGGATTGATCATGAGCAAATCCCGCCCCTTGTCAGGATGGCTGACCCGCTACCGACTGTTCTGCGTGAGAATCTTCTAGCCCCTACCCTATCATTACCATCGCCGATCTGACTCTCCAATTTTCGGCGTTTCTTAACTCTATCTGGTACTTTGAGAAATCCACAGGTGGTGTTTGGATACATAATACCAGAAGAGGTCTAAAATGATTGACTGGAGGTTTTGTGGTCGTTGACAATAGAGTTATTTGAATCGGTTGAATAGCTCTCGAAATTCGTTGACTTACAATATTCGTGTAGGGAAATACGTTTGTGGTTACAGTGTAATCAAGTCCAAAGCAAAACACTTTTCGTAAATTTGAAATTAGAAAGATATAGTTTATATACTATAGTAATAAAGTTATTTAGTTTCAATGGTAGACAATCAACTTTCAATTGATCATATGCTGAGGGATTTTTTTAACTGTCACATAAGTTTTTGTCACAATGAAAAATCCATTATATTTGTAATCCAGAAAAACGTGCTGAACTGTTAGAAGTTCGAAAGGGACTGCATAACCAGCTTACTTCACGTGATAATGTAGTCCTTGCGTGAAGTACCGTGTAGTGTACTCACAGTTTACTGAAAGTAGTGGTATCATATTAACTAATAATTTGGGACCCATTTCAACCATAAATTTAAAAACAACTGCATAATACTCTTTGACAGACCTATACAATCTTTTGTCAAACAAAAGTTTAATTTATAGCAGATAGCATACTTCTTCAAAGTATGTACACAACAAAAGTACCATTTTAGTGAGGAAGTAACTATAAAACTTGACATACAAAAGTAACACTCGTTTTCCTATTGTTTATTGCCTTTTTTGGCTCCCAAGTTGTCTGTAATACCTCTCCAAATTACACGTCTAAGAGGCACAAATCGACCAATCATTGTTTTACGAAACGCCCGGGAGCAGAGCAACAGTTTAGGGCCAAGGTCGCAATCAGTAACAATGGCAAGATAAAATCACCTGTTCACACTCGGTAATCAGCTGATCGCCTGTATCAGCTGACATTTCCTGCCGTGGGAACGTCCCCGAAACATCAGCTGATATGATTTATTAAATACGAACAGCTGATGTGCGAACATGACTGTTGAGCCGAGTGACGTTTCAATTAGAAAAGCGGGCATCGGTGGGATTCAAACAACTACCGACCCATCGGCCTCCTGCCCTCTTGTCCAAACAACTCCGAAACTGACGTTCGTATCGAAAACAAACGCCACGCCGCGTCGTGCTTCACATCATAATTATTTTTTGACGAGGAACTAATGTTAGTAGTGAACCAGGTCGGGTTTGAGTTTTAGTGGCATGATTGTTTCTGAAGAACTAGGTCAAATTGTTTTCGGTGGATTGGTTTGTATTCAACCAGAGAAGAATATCAGAAAAGTGTTTTGATTGTTATCACGTCAATTAACGGAGTCTTGTGCATCGAGTTCAATCCAATACAATGATTTTGAATAAGTAATTCATCAAACTAAATAAGTTAATAAAAATTTTTTTTCAACCTATTACAATTTTTAAACATCTCCCCAGTTAAAGCTGCGTGTAAATATTTGATACTAAAATCCCCAGGAAGAAAGTATAATCGAAATAGTAAAACTATACTTAAGTATAATACAGTACCTTTCTTTCAAATTATACTGCAATTTTCTACTTGCAAGAACTTTCAACAAAACGTATCCCAAAGCAGTTCAGTAGGTTTAAAAATAACAATCTCCTAACATAAATCTGAACAAAGTGTCTCTACGATAAAATTAGCTTGAGCTAGGTCGTTGTCCATCCTCTTGCCAATATTTACAACGGCGCAACTCCATTTGCGATGAGTAACAGTAGAGCGCATGCGTACTTCAGCGGCCGTGCCCATCCATACATACGCCGTTGGAATGACAATAGCCGTGATCTAGGAGGCATTGTCAGCACGGAGAATACCGGCAGTCGCCTACAATCACTCATTAAATCCACATCCACTGCGGTTCTGTCTCTATTGTAGGGGAAAGCGCATGCGGAGGTATTAGCTATAGACTTACGATCGGCCCAACATGGCCAGATGTCCTGGAGATAATTCCCTTCGAGTTTCTTACAGGTCGTGGAACATTCAAGGAGTGTTTGGAAATTAGATTGAGGGAATTCAACATTCTGTTGGGCAGATTAAGTAAATTAATATGTTCAATGCCCTTTGAGTATCCCTATGAGTTGTCGAATAACGGGGTACATTTAAGGAGTGGTTGGAAATCAGGATAGAGGGAAATATTTTATAAGGAATTCAGGTTACGTACAATAATATGCCTAAATAGAATTGGTATCTATTATGTTGAGTCGCATGTAAGTATGAATTTTACTTAATGTTAGGTGTGTGTGTGTTTTTTTTTATTTTTCTTTACTGCTTGCATAAGAAATTAATGATATCAAACTGTTACACTTATTTAGCCAGGTTCGTTGTATTTTCTTGTACGATATTATTAAAATATTTACTCGTCCAAAATCAACAATCAATTTGGATGCAGAGTAAAAGTGTACAATAGGTTTGGTAAAATGTGCAAGTAATATTAGTAATGGTATTTTTATCTTTATGGAATTTAACACCCAGTCTGGCTTACAAACAAATAAACTTGAATTGAACTGCAATCCCGGATATGAGTTACCCTTTTGGGGGTTGAAACTTATTCTAACCGTTATTTTTTTTCTTTTAAAAAAAGTACAAAAATAATTTTAATTTCCAATGTATAAATAATTTAGGTAAGAGACTGTTGGTGACAAAAGCTAATTAAAGTACTCGTATATCACTTATTTTTACTCATAATTCATTTATATTAGGGTGCAAATTATACATTAGTTGTGTTTCCATACTTGGGTGAATTTTATGTTGGCTATTGGATATACAATGAAGTTAATTACATATTGCATACATTTTACGCAGCTATCACAGGTTAATTGAACAGCCACACTAATTTGTTTGTGTTGTAGGTAATCTTCTAAAATCTGAATTTTAAAGTTTTAGAGTGTAAGTAAACTTGTAATAAGTTGAAGTTGGTCCCTAACACGTGTTAACCAGATATCCACCATTTACACGTACATATTGTTATCACCGACTCATCTTTTTAAACGTTTTTTCATAAAATTCTCTTTGTAATAATTTGTATTTTAAGGAAGAACTTATCAATGAAAAACTATGTGGTCCAATTTAAAATTAAATAAGGCAGCCATTTTTATGGTGTAAATTACCAATAAAATTGCCTATTAAAAAAAAAACAAATATATTTAACATTTAGAATTTCCTATCAAACAAAATCAATATCATAAAGATCGAATTGCGCTGAAATATAACGTTTTTTAGGTATAAAATGTTTGATAAAATAAAATGATTACCTTATCCAACAACAGTTGTTGGTATGACGACTAGTTTTGTTCCTTACAACTTCGTCAGGTCATTGTGTATGCAAGCAGCACATGCCAAAGGGACAAAACTAGTCGTCATACCAACAACTTTGGTTGGGTAAGGTAATCATTTTATCAATAATATTTTCCAACCAAGGGTCACAACCATTAATACTATAAAATAATGTTAAGCTAATCAGGGAGCGCCTCATTTCACCTTATTTACCATCAGTTTAATGCTATGTGTAATGAATACAACGGTATTATAGGTACTGTATTTTGTAAACACATCAGCAATAAAATAACTATTTTTATGTCAATATTTGATATGAATCTACAGTAGATGACGTCATAGACTTTCTTACTGATGCATGCTAATTGTGATAGAGAGCGTCCTTGATTTAATCGCTCACACACACAAACACACACGTCTGCCACAATACGCCATTGTCTACTGGGAAATGTACACTATAAATTACCCAGTCCTTGCGATTCCAGCCTGCTATGGTTTTTATGTTAATTGCTCCAAGTGGTGGTTGCCTGAGGAAACTGTTGCAATTGCAGAATAAATATTGGCTTAGTTGATCAACCGGAAATAATTGGAGGAAATCTTGAAACACGTGCATACGGTATAGATTATTTATGCGTTTTTCATCTGAAAGTTTACAAATTGTCTTAGCAATTGAATTGATGTAAACATTTACAATAGGAACAGCAACTCGCACTGTGGTGCGTATTTTTACATTTTTATCTACGAAAGTTTTTTTTTACTAGCCTTTTCAATCTTTCTTGGATTTGAAAATATTGGCTTTACCGGATTGTTTACTAACTTTACAGCACTTTTTTACTTTACAGCACTATTAACGGACCAATGAGATTCAAGGAGAGAAAATAAGTAAAGCTGTAATGCTTCTAACGTAACTTATCAGCTGTTAAGACCAATTTAATTTATTATACAACGAGTCGTTGCATTACTATAAGTGGCAATGAGAGGTTATAAACGAAAACATAACCTCTCTTAAAAGTTATGAGAATTGATTGTTAGTAATTAAAAAACGGCCTTAGGTAAAGTAGTGTACGCAATTCACGTAGTCTTAACGTGATCGCTGCGTAAACTACTTTTAAGAGACTCAGAGGGAATGTACTATGTTCACCAATCATTTACTGATAGCATTTCTTAAATATATAAATACGTAAGAACATTTGTGATACTATTCGTTTTGAGACAGGTTAGAGGAATGTTTGGTAACTTTAGACGCATAACCCGTTACAAATTATGGGTTAAGCTACCCAAGCTATTAAGAGCTTGAAATGTAAATCCAAAGCCATATTCCCTTGAAGAATAAACCAGTAAATGTTGCACTAAACTGCAAAGTCACGAATTCCTTAGTGACTGAGCGGGGTTATGACTAAGTCGGGTGGCATCAAACTCGACGGTGACTAACCCGGATGTTTTTTTAATTATTCAACTGTATCACCTTACCTTACAAGAAATCAGTGCTGTTTTTTTTTTTTATATTCTTGTACTCCGTAATGGATCCGTGCTGGTATTTCTGTGACCAAGGATCAAAAGGTATGACGTAAAACTGAATAAATCGTTACTAATAGGGTTTGAATCAGTTTTCAGATGGTTTGGTATCGCATTGCAAAGCAGTATACCGTTATAATATAGATGTTTTTTATGTGGTTGAATGCTTGAAAATGTATTATCTGCAGATTGAGACTGTTTCAAAAAGAATTTTGGACACGATCTGTTGCTTGCAGAAATATAAAATTTATTTTTCAGAGAAGAGCTCGTTTCAAGGATGTATATGCAAGAAAAGTTAATATTTAAAGACTGAAAACTTCTTTGCAAGAAGAAGAAGTTCACGAGCTTATTTTGAAGATAATTTGAGCCGCTCTATGTTGAAGTATAAATAGAAAACGGGTTGATTATCATGACTGTTCAGTATTTGGTATACAAGAACATTTGTATAGCTTTGCTCGTTAGAAACTCTGGCCAAATATCGTGGATCTGCCTGCAAGTGCCACAAGGTCGGCGATCTGGATGTTCCCACATGGACACGCGACCAACCAGGTCAGTGCTGAGGAGTTGCGTCAGTTCCTGGGAAACCTTTGTTGCTGGATGTAGAGAGGTCACGTCACGCACCCCAGGAACATGCTGGGAAATGTTACTCAAGTGTGGGTGTTTGCTGGGTTCGGACAAGTTGACCAATTTTGGGTTTCCTATAGGCCAACTCATGTAAATCCACTGGGACAGATAGTATCTGCTATCTTCTTGAGTTTTTTTTTTAGATATGGTGGCAATGCCAAATCTTTCCAACGACAATAAGATTTTTCACTTTTAAGTTTTTGGCAGTCTGATTTTGTTTGGACAAGTCAAATGTGGGGTTTCCTATACTCATGTAGATCCACTGTTACAGATTATCATCTTAGTATCTGTTACTTTCTTTAGTTTTTTGAGATCAGGGAATAATTCTCGGATATTAATCACCAAGTGAGCACTGTCTGTTGATCATAATTAATTACTCTTCAAGTTCATGTTTTGGTAGTCTGATTATTTTTCGACTGGGAGTTTCTATACTCATGTAGATAAACTATTACAGTTAATAATGCTAGTATTTATTACCTTCTTTAGTTCTGGAGATCTGGTTACGATTCTGAGGTCTTTTTCAAAGTAAAGTAAGAAGTGTCTTATGGTCCTAAGATACACTTTCCATTTCCATTTCCAAATTTGTTGGTACTTGGGAGTCTGATCATGTTCGGATAGGCTGATTAACTGTTTGTTTCCTATATTCATGTAGATCCACTGTATCAGATTATCATGTTAGTATCTGCTAATGGCCTTAGTTTTGGAGATCTGGTGATGATTCTCAGATCTTTTTCATCTTTGTCCAAGGGCATAGGAATTTATTCACTTTCCAGTTTTTGGAAGTCGGATTATGTTTGGACAAGTTGATCAAATGTGGAGTTTCCTATACTCATGTAAATCTACTATAACAGATTAGCGTATTGGTATCGGTCTCCCTTGAGTTAATGAGATCTGCTGAGAATTTTTAGATCCAAATTCCATCAAAGTGAGCAGTGTCTGATGATAATAAAATTCCTTCACTTTTAGGTTTTTGGGAGTATGATATATGTTTAGACTGTGGGTTTCTTTCACGTAGATCAATTGTTACAAATGAGCATAGTATAACTTACTTTCTTGAGACTTGGAGATCTGATGACAATTCTCAAATCTTTTTAGCAATGTGAGCAGTGTCTGATGATCATAAGATTCACTTTCCAGTTGTTGGGGTCTGATTATGTATGGACTAGTCAATCAACTGTAAGTTCTCTATACTCGTGTAGATCAACTGTGACAGATTATGGTGTTAGTATCTGTTACTTTCTTAAGTTTTGGATTTCTGGACTATTCTAAAATCTACTTTTTTCAAGTGAGCAGTGTCTGATGATCATAAGATTCACTTTCAAGTTGTTGGGAGTCTGATTATGTTTGGACTAGACGATCAATAAATTGTTTAGAATAAAATATCTTCAATTTAAAGTTGATGAGAGTCTGAAAGATTTTGACAAGTTGATCAACTATATTCAGTTTGTTATCTATATATCAACCTCGATGACCATGTTAGTATCTCTTTCCTTATACAGTTTTGTATGTATGGAGAAAATTCTCAAATGGATATCAAGTCAATTGGGCAGGTGTCTTATGATCACACTCATATACATATTCCCTTTTAATTTTTTTCAGATTACCATATTTGAATAAATTAATAATGGTGTCAATATGTGTATATATACCACGATTGAGTCTTTTTCGTTTTTAGTTGGGTGCAGTGATCATTCTTGGATAAAATAACTACTGTTATTTCAGGACTCAGGCAATTATGCTTGGGTACTTCAGAAAGTGTTGGGTTCTGAAGATAATACTTGAATTCGTCAAGTCCAATCTTAGAATCCTGTGACTACTATAAAACTTTGTGTAGGTAAACTAAACTTTTATCTGCTGGTTAACTCACGTCAAGAAGTGTATAATATAAAATTAAAATTTAACATACCTCTTGTTCTTTCTTGCCATTCTTTGTTGTTGAGAAGGTCATGGTTTCAGGCAAGCGTGAATCTCAGCAGATTTATTGCCATGTGTCGATGTCTTGGAGTAAACCTAGTGGAACTAAGTCATGTTACGTCGGTTATAGAAGCTTGTAATTGATTATTATCTGCTCGTTTCCTTTATGAGGTGATAAAAGTGGAGGTGAACGCTTTGGTTGAAGCTCGGGTAATGAAGAGTTCTAGGAACAAATGAATTTGCACCTAGCAACGTGACTGTACAGGTTTGCATTTAATGTGTGTGATGCTGTTGGAAATTGTTGAAAGCTTTAATGAAACATTTAGGCAAAATAAATTGCCAACATAGTTTTTGACGTCCAAACAAATCTCATAAACAAGTTTCATTTCGTAATAGGTGATTGATAGTAATAGGACCACTGGGAAAGACACTCACTGCGACCTACAGGATTAATTGCGTCCCCACCTCCTGCCACAGTTCCTAAGAAAAATTTACTAACGAGGGTGTTTAGGGACATCAAATGCCTTGTTAAAAAAGTGTCAAAGTACCCTTTTAAGGAAATTGCAACACACCTTTCAGTAGATGGGATGCTATCAAACATTTTCTAAGATGTAATAAAACATATAGCCTAAGAAAAAAATTTCCTTCATGAAAAGAGAGACTCGACCTTTCTTCACTGTTTGAGTTATTGCATTTCAGCCTAAGAAACTCAAAGTGAAACACTAAGTGGAAACACTCCGTACCCTTAAATAATTGTGAGAATGTCTGGAATCGTAGCCAATCCTCTCACACCGAAGTCTGAAACACTAACCATTAGAGTACGTTCGAATAACGAAGGTGGTCAGGGCTTGGACCTGCGGCCAAAGAGTACAAACCGTATTCATTGATCCCATCCCTTCTTCGTTATTTGAACATACAGACCTTTTGGCTAGCAACAGACCTTTTGGTATATCAAAGGTAAACTCAATACACACAATTATTTATATTTTCCCCCCAAACCATCCTCTGCTAGTGACGTCACGCCGGTGGCAGGTTGCCATGGTTGCCACGGAGCGGAAGGTCGGTCTGGTATCGTCCTGAGCAGCGCAACAACGCATGCGCATCTGGGTTACCAGGTGACGTCAAGGTCATATGGTCTGATAGTGGGTGAGATAACACTGGCTCACGTGACCCGGCTGTTGGGAAACGCTGGAACATCGTCTATGTGCGATGTATTACATGTAAAAATGCATTGTTGCAAACGTATAACAGTTGAGGATGCAATACAAGTTTATATAAATAGTCTTTGGTTATTTTTTTGCATACTAAGGTTTTTCAGTTTAAAAACATAATTTTCCAAGAAGACTCGAAGATGATAAAGCTTTAAAATAAATTATTTACGTTTTGTTATTTGAAATAGTTGATTTCTAAAATCGAGTTGAACAAGAAAACACACCTGTATGTTATTCTATATTTAATTGTCTGTGTTTTGGATTTTTGTTTGGGTACGGTTGAAACACCTAACGTAAATATGAGACAAATTTCATCTGGGTCTCGAACCAGCAGCACTTGAGTTTGAACCTCAAACTCAAACTCCAACCTTATGATTTTAGAGTTAAATACCCCCGCCGCAGCAAACCTGCCGACTAAGCGAATTTCCATTTGTCTGAATTGATTTTCAGTTAAATATATTTTAATAACATTAGGTTTAACGAGTACCTAGGTTTGCTGCTACAAGGAAACTAGTAAAGTGTGTTTTTGAGTAAAATATTGATAGCTTAGTACAAAATAAATAAATTTGCCAAGTTTGATCAAAATATATCCATAAACAAGCAAACTACAACATTTGACAATATTCTCCATAAGAATAACATGGGAATTTTAAATTTAAATTTTTTTAAATTTTCTCCGTTACTAATAATCGAATAAAAATACTTTTATATACTAAATTATTTGTTTTTTTAAGCTCTTTAAAAAGGTCTAAAGAGAAATCGGGAAATTTTGTGTTTTGAGGGTCAAAAGTGAGAAAAACCAATTTTTACCCCATAAAACCCCCCGTAAAGCCCCGTTCCCATGGTCCGATCGTGCTGGTTTGCGAACTCATTCAAGTTTATCCCGCTTTACACCTTTAAACCAAATTTCATCAAAATCGGACAAAAATTACTCAAGTTATCGCGTTCACGGACGTATATATATATATATATATAAGTCTATATAGAAAATAATCACAATTATGGAAAATTAGAAGAATGTGTCAAAATTCTAAATTATGAAAAAAAAAGGGTGAAAAAATGGACATAAAAGAAGAGCTACAAATATACCTACACTCAAAAGAATACGGGGACCAAATTCTCAATGTAATGCAAAAACAAAAGCAAAATCCAATACATGAAAAAATCAGACAAATCAGGGAAGAATCTTGCACATTTACATGTTAAAAAATACACCTAACCATTTAATCAAAATTTAATATGAATTCAAAACATATGTTATTAACTATTTATTTATTTTATTTGTTTACATACTTTTATATAGCTCATACTGTGATCATGGCCTTAGTGCCGAAATACGTATCAGTTTAAATAAAAATGAATTTCAGGGTACTCTGGTTTTTATTATTTCGCTTATTAATTAAGTCTATATATATATATATATATATAAGTAGATAGTAATGTACCAATCCTAGACCAAAAAAGGAAGACTTTAATAATTTAATGAAATTTGTTGTTTTTCAATACTAATATGTTAAATTTTTGCCTCTTTTAGGCCAATTTCTAACATTTTCATATTTTTCTAGAAAAAGTATATAATTTTGATGAAATTTTCATGAATATGTCTATATTTTCTATAAAATTGAGTACAAAACAAAATGTTTTTAAAAACAAGTAAAATTTTAAAATTTAATGAGTAGTTTTTATACAAATTTAACTAAAACAGTTTCTTTATCTTTGAATGTTTTAATTTCAGTAATAATTAAGTTTAAATCTTTTTTATTTAATTCTTTAATTGTTTTTTCATCAAATATATTAATAAATCTATGAGGCAAATGAACTTTACATTTTTCTAATTCAACAATAATTGTTGGTCCATATTTATCTTTAACTTTTTCAAATTTTTCTATTTTATATTTTGTATTCAATTCTAAACTTTTTATTGGTTTATATTCTTTGAATTTACATTCTCCAATATTATTAATCTCTTCTAGTAGATCCATTTATTACAAAAAATAATTATAGAAATTTTAAACAGTTAATAATTGAAATATATGAAAAGAATTTTAAATAATAAATTCCATAAATTTAATAATTTATTTAATAATTAAACCTTAAATAAACCTTTACAAACTTGTTTTTTTAATCAATTAATCTACTTCAAGATTTTTATGATATAAAAAACTTTAATAATTTTGATAAATTTCATATTTTTTAATAGTTTATTTAATAATTAAACCTTTATAAACTCATTTTTAATCGTTTATTAACGCGTCGCGATTTTTGCGACGCGTCAAATATTTAATAAATTCCATAAATTTAATAATTTATTTAATAATTAAACCTTAAATAAACCTTTACAAACTTGTTTTTTCAATCAATTAATCTACTCTAAGATTTTTATGGTATAAAAAAACTTTAATAATTCTAATAATATTCATGTTTTTTAATAGTTTATTTGCGACGCGTTAAAAAATGATAAAAAATGAGTTTATAAAGGTTTAATTATTAAATAAACTATTAAAAAACATGAAATTTATTAGAATTATTAAAGTTTTTTATACCATAAAAATCTTAGAGTAGATTAATTGATTGAAAAAACAAGTTTGTAAAGGTTTATTTAAGGTTTAATTATTAAATAAATTATTAAATTTATGGAATTTATTAAATATTTGACGCGTCGCAAAAATCGCGACGCGTTAATAAATGATTAAAAATGAGTTTATAAAGGTTTAATTATTAAATAAACTATTAAAAAATATGAAATTTATCAAAATTATTAAAGTTTTTTATATCATAAAAATCTTGAAGTAGATTAATTGATTAAAAAACAAGTTTGTAAAGGTTTATTTAAGGTTTAATTATCAAATAAATTATTAAATTTATGGAATTTATTAAATATTTGACGCGTCGCAAAAATCGCGACGCGTTAATAAATGATTAAAAATGAGTTTATAAAGGTTTAATTATTAAATAAACTATTAAAAAATATGAAATTTATCAAAATTATTAAAGTTTTTTATATCATAAAAATCTTGAAGTAGATTAATTGATTAAAAAAACAAGTTTGTAAAGGTTTATTTAAGGTTTAATTATTAAATAAATTATTAAATTTATGGAATTTATTATTTAAAATTCTTTTCATATATTTCAATTATTAACTGTTTAAAATTTCTATAATTATTTTTTGTAATAAATGGATCTACTAGAAGAGATTAATAATATTGGAGAATGTAAATTCAAAGAATATAAACCAATAAAAAGTTTAGAATTGAATACAAAATATAAAATAGAAAAATTTGAAAAAGTTAAAGATAAATATGGACCAACAATTATTGTTGAATTAGAAAAATGTAAAGTTCATTTGCCTCATAGATTTATTAATATATTTGATGAAAAAACAATTAAAGAATTAAATAAAAAAGATTTAAACTTAATTATTACTGAAATTAAAACATTCAAAGATAAAGAAACTGTTTTAGTTAAATTTGTATAAAAACTACTCATTAAATTTTAAAATTTTACTTGTTTTTAAAAACATTTTGTTTTGTACTCAATTTTATAGAAAATATAGACATATTCATGAAAATTTCATCAAAATTATATACTTTTTCTAGAAAAATATGAAAATGTTAGAAATTGGCCTAAAAGAGGCAAAAATTTAACATATTAGTATTGAAAAACAACAAATTTCATTAAATTATTAAAGTCTTCCTTTTTTGGTCTAGGATTGGTACATTACTATCTACTTATATATATATACATATATAAAAATTTGAACGAATGGTGTTTTTGGCCTCTGGGGACATCAAAATGAAAAAGTAAATCGGTCCCGGGTCTAGGTCTTACCGTGCCACCTACGGTAATAGCTACTTCCCTATAGGGAAATTCGCTAAAAGGGGAAAACCCTATTTTTACCCCATAACCCCAACCTTTAGATTTAACTATAAGCACGGCATCATAACCACCTAGATACCCGATTAATTTATGTATAAATATAATATACACGATTCCAAAAGTTCCCTGTACTTATCGAATCTAAAATTGATTTGTTACATTAGCTGTTCAATCATGCCCCAAATAATTGTTGGGGGGAAAAACTTACTCTCCTGAAATATCTTTAACATTTTAAAGCAAACATTTTACAAAACCTCATTTATCTATTTCAAAACCATTACACAGATAACTTCTACATACTCACGAGCGTCTTTTCAAGCACTAGCTGCACAGTTTCATCGATGAGTCACATAAAATAATCGGGGTCTTTAATTATCAAAGAGCCACAGAGGAAGTGACAGACCGTGGCGCGTGGGTTTCGTACAAATTGTGAACACTCGGGTGACACGGCAAAACAAATCGCTCCGATTCCGTTCCGCATAAACAGACGAGCGAGCGGCTGCCGGCGCGCTCGCGTGCGTCTGCTCGTGCGTGGGCGTGCGTGGTGGGAACCTTCGAGACGTTCATTCACAAATATTGGCGCAAGACATTAAATCACGTCGCGACCTGGGTTGTCCAACCACGATTCTCTTTCCCGGATTGTTTACAGAAAACGGGTTTTCGAGGTCGATTCGGGTTTTGGGTGAAAACGGAATAGCGTTGTTGGGTGGTTTCGTTTTGTAATCGAACGTTTGAGTCGGTAACAAAGTGGAAAATTATTAATGCTTGTCATAAAAAAAGGAAAAAGTAAATCGGTCCCGGGTCCAGGTCTTACCATGAGATCTACAATAATAGCTTATTACAGATACGTAATACTATCTGTATTACGTAAAAAAACAGTAATTTTAGATTAATTATAGACTAATAATTAAGTTTAAGATACTAACAATTAACAGCTTAGATGTATCTAACAAATTATGCTAATACATCTAAAAATAAACTATAACACAAAATCCTTTTATTTAAACTGTTCGAAAAGCATATTTACCTTGGTCTCTAATTGTTTTCCGTCTTGGATGTAAAGAGGTCTGATGTAATATTTTGAGATCTCTAGGTGTGGGTTTATATTCAACATAAACCAATAAATCAAAATTCGTTGAAAAGGTACCTCATAAATCAGAAGTTTACCCGTGTGGTATATTACTAAAGCAATTTAAAATTTCGAGCATACTGCACCTTTCATAAAAACTAAAAAAATCTGAAAATGAAGCAGAAAGTAAAATAAATTTAAAATAAAACTTGTTGTTAGTACCTGCTAATAGTAATTCACAGAAGTCATACAAAACCTAGTTTTGATACAAAAGTCAACATATTCTCATACCTTGGTACCGTCCGGCCGTACTCGAACATACGTGAGGGTTTAGCATAAATTGCTTAAGAGTCCCGTCTAAAACAAACCATCCAAATCTCTGTAGAAATGGGAACAGAAACGTGAGTCCATTTGCTGATTGACAATGGTAGGTACCACTTTTGTGTTAACAATTTTTGAATGCAATCCGTTGATTAATATAAGAGATTTAATTACACCAATTGCAATAATAATCATTAATATAGAAACTAGAGGCTAAATTATCGTCTTAGAACGTTTAAGTACAAATCCTTGACAGTCAATAAAACTTTATAATTTTGCTTAAGTAATTTACCCAGTTTAAAAAACACAATACTAAATTTAGTAAGTAATGTTCCTTTATTGTTGCTTATAGAATTGCATGCACGCTAGAAATTATGTTAACAATCGCCAAAACCTCATGAAAGCAATCGGCAAGTTTATGAGGTGTGAACTGGTTTAATTCCAAATTACCGGTTTCCCAGCTGTTTCCCCCTGAAGTTCAATTTCGACAGTTAATGACTACTTACACCCCGTACTTATGGTGATTGCTGTTTATCTTCAGGTATTTATTGCTCGCTGATTTTAATGCATTCCGACGGTGGTGGAAGCATGTTAAGTGTTAATGCTATAGTTTAAATAGAATACGACATTCCAAGATTTTATGTGCTACAGTCCGGAATTATTACGCTCGTTAATTGAGCGAGTGGGAGTTTTGTAGTGAACGTTTTGAGGTTGAAGACGAATATGTTCAAAGATAGTTGTTTTATTTTGTTCAAATAATAATGTCCATCATAAAAAAATAACTTTACTTATTGAAATATCATTGTTATGTTTAACCATACTGGACTGCATAGGTCATATGTCTTCTTATTTAAATGTTAATACTGTCTTATGAAATATCAACTTCTTGAGGAAGTAGTAAAAAAAGTTTAAATAAAGGGTTGGTCTATCTTTTTTATAAAAGAAATTATGAGTAATTTTTACCTTACATTTCATATTTTTTATAAGCTCGGTGAAGTGTTTGGTTATAAAAGCATTTAAAACTTAAAAACTGGTTTTTTTCCCAAAAATAATACAAGAAAATAATGTAAAATACTAAGGGTTCCTTTTGTTAATATTAATCGTACTGTATCAAGACTTAAACAACTGTCTTTTAAACCCAGCATTTCTCTTCTTCGATGATTAACATCCAAACTAAGGAAAGATTTGTTCAAATAAGACAATCATTTTACCAATTTACCTACTTACAAATAAACTAATTAGTTTGATAATTTATTCCTCCAAAACAAATCCCCAAAGGCATTTATCAAATTAGGTGCAAATTAATAGCAATTAACTTGTTTTCATATTCCAGTGAATGTTTACATATATGGTTATCTAATTTGTGTTTTCGCCTAATTTGTTTATATAAGTATTAGCACATGTTTGCGACACAGCATGGAAACTCCCACCTTTTAAGATAAGTTCTGCATTTTGTGATTTTTAATGCCAATTTAATGGTGATTTACCTATTACTGAGCTTTTAACTTGTACTGCTAATGTGTTTTTAAAAGATTTCCAGAATTGTGGAAAATCAATTTTAAAAGTTTCTCTAATATCGTCATAATGGTTTTACGTCAATGAACAGTACTTTCGAATTGCCTCAAAATTGTTATATAATTTCCTTTAAAACATTAAAGATTTTTAACAAATTACTTCTCTACCTTAAACTTAAATTATTATCTTATATTTTAAAGGTTTTTTTTTATTTTTTGTAACCTTTTTCCTGAGAAGCTGCATAAACAGTCAGTAACTCAGTCACTTTACATACATTTTGAGAAAATCTCTACAATATTAGCATGATTCATAAAGAATTCATTGTTAAGAAATATTTTAAGAACTTATTAATTTAAGCGTGTTTAAAGTAAATATCTTTAAAAGAATCGTTATGTTTTAAACAAACAATGTTAAGTGCAGTACTGCTAACAAATTAATAAAATACCTAATACGAAAAAAATATGTTATTTTAATAATGATCAGCAAAATAATTAAAACCTATTTCAAAGTGTATAAATAGATATTGTATAGTGTATAAAAGCGAATAATCCTACTAAAAGTTGTGTTTTTTATTACAAAAATATTTCTAGAACTTACTTTGCCAACGTAATGAATGTAAAATCTTACAGTGTAGTAAAATAAAGTGTTGAAATACTTTATTTCTCAAACCAAGCATGAATTTAGCTACTCATTCCTCATGCACACCATTTTCCTGCTGTTTTACCCCGCCATAATTGAATTCCTCAATTGGGTTACACTTTCGCCACTTTGAAGGCGTGAAAGTCCACGATGACAGACAGAACTGTATTAAGAACTTTAACACCCACTGTACATCTACTGATGAGTTGAGTAGATTAGTAGACAAAGGACTCCTACGATTGGCTCAGTGATGATGGTGCAATTAGCAATAAGGATCAGGGTCTACAGGACCTTCTGGAGAAGAAAGCGTGTGCTCCCGCTATCTCCACGTTCCGCCACCTCCGAACCCAAATCTGTCCCGCCACCTCCGAATTCTTGAGTGATCCTTATAATCCCGTCACTGCCTGCGTTGGTAGCTGCCATTGCATCCACGGCTGCGAAGCCCCGTGGATGGGAGATTTAATGAAAATTTAACCCGTGGGTTAGGTTAGGTTAGGTTGGGTTAGGTTAGGTTAGGTTAGGTTAGGTTAGGTTGGCGGGACACGGAGGTGGCGGGACGCGGAGATAGCGGGAGGTAACCGAAGAAAATTAGCTACCGCGCAGGATCAGGACAAAATGGTTTTGATCCTAACCTCAAATGTGATATAGTGGTCACCTCCGTTCTGTTTCTGGGAATTCTGCCGAAGATTAACAGGAAATTAGAAATGTTCTGTTGATTTCCCACAGGTGGCTAGTTCCGTATGTCTTTGATGTGCCGCAATAGGATGCGTTTTTATAATCTTTGGGGAAAAACTGCAATCAGAAAGGATCATACTTCAAGATACCATAGGGATTTTTTCCAGGAAATTCAAGAGAAAGGTGTTTGATTGTGGAGTAATTATATGCAACATTTCAAGACGTTTTATTACATCAAAAAATTCACAAACGTTTTATTTACTTTTATTTGATATCGCTGGTAATATGTGGATCAAGAAAAAATCTTACTTCAAAGATTACTTTTTTTTACTTGTTACTAAAAGTATTTTTGGATCAGATAAAATATCCTAATTTTTTTATATGTAGAATAGGGTAAACGTTATAATTTATGTTGCATTAGCCTTAATGCTATTAGAGCTCTTAGTTGTTAGCTTGTAATTTTTTTTATGTTCAAGCTAGTGGGCCCAAAGAACTATAATCGGTACGGATGCACATAAATTAATGAAGAACCGTACATAAATTCATAATTTTATATTCACTTTGTTCTTTTACATTTTACAGGGAAGTTGAGTTGTTATAGCTCCCTTCAGATCAAAAGCTTCTGGTTCAATTTGGAGAAAGACCAAAGTCATTATTCACTTGGTTATTACTTGACTTCCTCTTATGCTCTCCTGCAACAGAACTATCGACTATGGATAGCACGTCCAAGCCTAAGTAGATGCAAAGCAACAAGAAAAATTCATTTAGCGTGTCATATTATGAAAACGAAAGTTCATCGCATAAATTACACCGGTTTAAATCAATCACAAGTGGTGAAACGTTTAATACGTTTTCAATAACCACTCCGTGCGGCGACCGATTACAGGCCCAAACCGAAGATAACACTCGGCCCGGCTACCAAATGAGAAATGAATTTCGTGATGCTCATAAATTCTCTCCTTGTTCAAACTATTTTGGCCTCTGAACTTTGGGCAATTTACAACTCATAAATTATCAGGTGCAAATAAACCTGGCGGGGATTCTGCACGGAAAATGCTTTAATTTTCCGCACAATCAACACATTTAAACTTTCAAACCTAATCGAACCTCCACTTTCTTTTTCTTAATATACTTTAATGTGGTTTGATGGAGTTAAACTGTGGGTGAATTGGAAATTACTTAAAGAGGCAATTATAAACGATACTACAAGTTTAGCAATCTACATTTGTTTTACAGTCTTTGACCGAAATTATGTTGATTCGTCTTCCAGGTATTACAAGTATATTAATATACAGATAAATTTAATACTATAGTAGGTGATTGTATTGTGTGTATCACTATAATCACTATACAAGCATACTAGTCATATGTCATACTCAGTAATTAAATTAAGCTGGGTCAATTAGTTTTACGTGTAGCTTATTTATTTATTTATTTATTTATTCTTTCAACGGTAACACCATTTTTACATTGGAAATATACACTAAATAGGATTAAATCAGATGCAAAATACATAACCAGCAAATAATATGGCGCATAGATAACAACAACAGGTAAAATATGAAGTGCAAAAACATAACAACGACAATATTTAACAATTAAAACCGAGACATAACAACAACGAGAAAAAAAGGAAACAACAAGTGCAATACCGGTAGGCTAACCAAAGAAATAGTAAGATACAACAACAACAAAATAAATAATAAATATATATATACATGTACAAAACAACAGCCATAAATTAATTTAACAAACGCAAACACAACAGGAAACTTATTAAATAAACAAACAGGAAACACCAACTGGACACAGATGTGGCCCTTTAAAGGCACCACCAAAGAAATAAGTGAACTTTACTGAGGCCCTTAGGCAGCCACTAGTTTAAAAAGGCACTGGCACATCTTTTAAAAACAGGAGCTGAAGTGCTGAAGAAGTCCACATGAGCAGCCGCCACAGCGCCCTCACGCAGTAGCCGAGACAAGCCGCTGTTGTACGCATATGATATGGGATGGAATCTGCGCTGGAAAATTGCTCTGGAGCGAGTGCCTCTCGGGACAATAAGGTCAATGTTGAAAAGCAGATCGGGGCTGTCCAGAAGACCATTAACCAGCTTGTACAGCACCACAAGATCAGCCAGTCTACGTCTTATGCGAAGAGACATATTATATACATATAATATGTTAGAGACATATTTTTTGTAGCTTATACATAAAAGCCTATAATATAAGTCACGAGTGTTGTAACATTTAACTGTAATACCATCGACTATTAGAAGAAGACATCCCATCTATATGGACTAGCGTGGACAATCTTTGATTGGTAAATAAGTAAAATCAAAGTTTTGAGAGCCAATGACAAAATGCGATAATGTCTAAAAGTTTTTCCTGTAACAATTGATATATCTCACAATAAGTCACTCGATTACCACGGTAAACCAATGTGTGTATTTGACAGAAAATTAGTAATTTAGATCAACACAATCTGTCAGTGGCTCACATGAACTAGGATGATTTTGAGTAAAAAAACTAGCAACAACTTTAACATGGGGATGGAATGTCTTGTAGTATCATTAATCAACTATTATACTTAACCTCTATGGATGGGGGATTTCATTTCTAAAGCCGAGAGCAAGAGTAAAATGTCTAGTATTTTCAAAGAATCGTCTATACTATGCAACAAATTTATGGATACCTTTAAGGGATTACCAAACTACTTATATAAAGTAAGCCAAAATAGATCCACGCTATTCAAAACACAAAATTAAACTGGAACCACTTTAAACTACATTTACTCTCTCTGGTAAGATTGCCTGTAACCACTAGTGATAATCCCGTTTACATTTCCGAGTTGCGCTTTCTTTCTGGAATATTTTGACTCGCACTTTCAGTTTTTAGACCACTCTCTCTGGAATTGGAGTGGTCTGGAGCAATAACGCTTTTGATTGGACGTTGAACTGCACTCATCAGCTGTGATTGCTCTAGAACGATTATCGGTTCAGAGAAGGCAATTTCCACTGATTCCAAGCTTATTCTTGAGCATCGGGTTCCCAGCAGAAACACCTATACCTCTAGTAAACGTTTCTGCGTAGGCTTATATATTGTTCAATTATAATACAATTTAAATGGTGTCATTAATTGAATAATATATACGCAGAAACGTCTACAATAGTGGAGATAGTCAGTAATTTATCCTATGGATATACATAGTTAATAGATAATCAATACGTGATTAAAACAAACATACACAACCAAAGAGACTTCAATGAGGGATTAGACAGAAGTCGCTGTCACTAATTTATTATATCCATATACTTTATCTAATAAATACATAACATGAAAACGCCAAAGAATAGAAATACAACAACGAAGATACAGGCAGAATTTTCTGATACCGGTACCAGTTTTTCCTATCCGTAAACACCAAACTTGTACAAAACGAAATTTTAAATCACAAATGACTTCGGAGACTTCAACAAGAGGAAAAACAGAAGTGGTCGATACTGATTTATTCCTTTATACTCTATGGTATTATCAACTGATTAATTGATCATAATTCACACGACCAGCTACATAGAGGCATCAACGAGGATTCAGACAAAATGAATCTCAGACTTTGTCACCCCATTATTTGACATTAGGCGAAAGTCAGGACCTGGCGCTGGATGATTTCATTTTACTGATTCGTCAGTGCTAGCGAGTCGTTTAAAACCCTACCGTCTGTATCCCTACAGAAACCTAAGAAGTCACGTTAGAAAAGAAGTATTCATATTTCATTTGATCATTTCATGTTGAACATTTAATTGGCAATGACGTATACAGAACTCAGTATTGGCAACCCTTTCAGGCGTTAAGGGGTGTGACAATGTATCTATGATTAGTGGTGAGTCAGCAATTCACTTGTCAATGAAAAGGGATTATCGATCATTGAAATTCAAACCTTTTTCTGACAAAGATTATATTTTTTATGCATGCAAATTTTGCAATAATATTAGGTGACAATCAAAATTTATTGTGTTAACCCCCTATAGCAGACTCTCTGTTTGAGTTCCTGTATAACATATTATAACGACAATCACATTTGGTCGTTCCTATGCCTACAACCAAAAACTAGCATCTATAATTATAGCTACTGTATTGTGTATATATACAACACAGTAGCTGCAGACTGATAGATGCTGTGAGATGTTAACCTCTGTGGTCTACATGTGACCCTGAGACTCGTGTGTTATCTAGAGCCTCAGATGGAACTACTTCTGACACGTATATTGCTGTTGACTCCAACACAGTAGCTGCAGATTGATAGATGCTGTGAGATGTTAACCTCTGTGGTCTACATGTGACCCTGAGACTCGTGTGATATCTAGAGCATCAGATGGAACTACTTCTGACACGTATATTGCTGTTCACTCCAACACAGTAGCTGCAGATTGATAGATGCTGTGAGATGTTAACCTCTGTGGTCTACATGTGACCCTGAGACTCGTGTGATATCTAGAGCCTCAGATGGAACTACTTCTGACACGTATATTGCTGTTGACTCCAACACAGTAGCTGCAGATTGATAGATGCTGTGAGATGTTAACCTCTGTGGTCTACAAGTGACCCTGAGACTCGTGTGATATCTAGAGCATCAGATGGAACTACTTCTGACACGTATATTGCTGTTCACTCCAACACAGTAGCTGCAGATTGATAGCTACTGTAAGATGTTAACCTCTGTGGTCTACATGTGACCCTGAGACTCGTGTGTTATCTAGAGCCTCAGATGGAACTACTTCTGACACGTATATTGCTGTTCACTCAAACACAGTAGCTGCAGACTGATATATGTTGTGAGATGTTAACCTCTGTGGTCTACATGTGACCCTGAGACTCGTGTGTTATCTAGAGCATCAGATGGAACTACTTCTGACACGTATATTGCTGTTCACTCCAACACAGTAGCTGCAGATTGATAGATGCTGTGAGATGTTAACCTCTGTGGTCTACAAGTGACCCTGAGACTCGTGTGTTATCTAAGCATCAGATGGAACTACTTCTGACACGTATATTGCTGTTGACTCCAACACAGTAGCTGCAGATTGATAGATGCTGTGAGATGTTAACCTCTGTGGTCTACATGTGACCCTGAGACTCGTGTGTTATCTAGAGTATCAGATGGAACTACTTCTGACACGTATATTGCTGTTCACTCCAACACAGTAGCTGCAGATTGATAGCTACTGTAAGATGTTAACCTCTGTGGTCTACATGTGACCCTGAGACTCGTGTGTTATCTAGAGCATCAGATGGAACTACTTCTGACACGTATATTGCTGTTCACTCCAACACAGAAGCTGCAGATTGATAGCTACTGTAAGATGTTAACCTCTGTGGTCTACATGTGACCCTGAGACTCGTGTGTTATCTAGAGCATCAGATAGAACTACTTCTGACACGTATATTGCTGTTCACTCCAACACAGAAGCTGCAGATTGATAGATGCTGTGAGATGTTAACCTCTGTGGTCTCCTTGTGACCCTGAGACTCGTGTGTTATCTAGAGCATCAGATGGAACTACTTCTGACACGTATATCGCTGTTCACTCCAACACAGTAGCTGCAGATTGATAAATGCTGTAAGATGTTAACCTCTGTGGTCTACATGTGACCCTGAGACTCGTGTGTTATCTAGAGCATCAGATGGAACTACTTCTGACACGTATATTGCTGTTCACTCCAACACAGTAGCTACAGATTGATAGATGCTGTGAGATGTTAACCTCTGTGGTCTACATGTGACCCTGAGACTCGTGTGTTATCTGGACCATCAGATGGAACTACTTCTGACACGTATATTGGTGTTCACTCCAACACAGTAGCTACAAATTGATATATGTTGTGAGATGTTAACCTCTGTGGTCTACATGTGACCCTGAGATTCGTGTGTTATCTAGACCATCAGATGGAACTACTTCTGACACGTATATTGGTGTTCACTCCAACACAGTAGCTGCAGATTGATAGATGCTGTGAGATGTTAACCTCTGTGGTCTACATGTGACCCTGAGACTCGTGTGTTATCTGGACCATCAGATGGAACTACTTCTGACACGTATATTGCTGTTCGCTACAACACAGTAGCTGCAGATTGATAAATGCTGTGAGATGTTAACCTCTGTGGTCTACATGTGACCCTGAGACTCGTGTGTTATCTAGAGCATCAGATGGAACTACTTCTGACACGTATATTGCTGTTCACTCCAACACAGTAGCTGCAGATTGATAGATGCTGTGAGATGTTAACCTCTGTGGTCTACAAGTGACCCTGAGACTCGTGTGTTATCTAAGCAACAGATGGAACTACTTCTGACACGTATATTGCTGTTGACTCCAACACAGTAGCTGCAGATTGATAGATGCTGTGAGATGTTAACCTCTGTGGTCTACATGTGACCCTGAGACTCGTGTGTTATCTAGAGTATCAGATGGAACTACTTCTGACACGTATATTGCTGTTCACTCCAACACAGTAGCTGCAGATTGATAGCTACTGTAAGATGTTAACCTCTGTGGTCTACATGTGACCCTGAGACTCGTGTGTTATCTAGAGCATCAGATGGAACTACTTCTGACACGTATATTGCTGTTCACTCCAACACAGAAGCTGCAGATTGATAGCTACTGTAAGATGTTAACCTCTGTGGTCTACATGTGACCCTGAGACTCGTGTGTTATCTAGAGCATCAGATAGAACTACTTCTGACACGTATATTGCTGTTCACTCCAACACAGAAGCTGCAGATTGATAGATGCTGTGAGATGTTAACCTCTGTGGTCTCCTTGTGACCCTGAGACTCGTGTGTTATCTAGAGCATCAGATGGAACTACTTCTGACACGTATATCGCTGTTCACTCCAACACAGTAGCTGCAGATTGATAAATGCTGTAAGATGTTAACCTCTGTGGTCTACATGTGACCCTGAGACTCGTGTGTTATCTAGAGCATCAGATGGAACTACTTCTGACACGTATATTGCTGTTCACTCCAACACAGTAGCTGCAGATTGATAGATGCTGTGAGATGTTAACCTCTGTGGTCTACATGTGACCCTGAGATTCGTGTGTTATCTAGACCATCAGATGGAACTACTTCTGACACGTATATTGGTGTTCACTCCAACACAGTAGCTACAAATTGATAT
This sequence comes from Macrosteles quadrilineatus, assembly GCF_028750875.1. NCBI lineage: Eukaryota > Metazoa > Arthropoda > Insecta > Hemiptera > Cicadellidae > Macrosteles > Macrosteles quadrilineatus. Next base: position 62,980,741 of record NW_026542602.1, read on the forward strand.
ATGTTGTGAGATGTTAACCTCTGTGGTCTACATGTGACCCTGAGATTCGTGTGTTATCTAGACCATCAGATGGAACTACTTCTGACACGTATATTGGTGTTCACTCCAACACAGTAGCTACAGATTGATAGTTGCTGTGAGATGTTAACCTCTGTGGTCTACATGTGACCCTGAGACTCGTGTGTTATCTAAGCATCAGATGGAACTACTTCTGACACGTATATTGCTGTTGACTCCAACACAGTAGCTGCAGATTGATAGCTACTGTAAGATGTTAACCTCTGTGGTCTACATGTGACCCTGAGACTCGTGTGTTATCTAGAGCCTCAGATGGAACTACTTCTGACACGTATATTGCTGTTCACTCAAACACAGTAGCTGCAGATTGATAGCTACTGTAAGATGTTAACCTCTGTGGTCTACATGTGACCCTGAGACTCGTGTGTTATCTAGAGCATCAGATGGAACTACTTCTGACACGTATATTGCTGTTCACTCCAACACAGAAGCTGCAGATTGATAGCTACTGTGAGATGTTAACCTCTGTGGTCTACAAGTGACCCTGAGACTCGTGTGTTATCTAAGCATCAGATGGAACTACTTCTGACACGTATATTGCTGTTGACACCAACACAGTAGCTGCAGATTGATAGATGCTGTGAGATGTTAACCTCTGTGGTCTACATGTGACCCTGAGACTCGTGTGTTATCTAGAGTATCAGATGGAACTACTTCTGACACGTATATTGCTGTTCACTCCAACACAGTAGCTGCAGATTGATAGCTACTGTAAGATGTTAACCTCTGTGGTCTACATGTGACCCTGAGACTCGTGTGTTAACTAGAGCATCAGATGGAACTACTTCTGACACGTATATTGCTGTTCACTCCAACACAGAAGCTGCAGATTGATAGCTACTGTAAGATGTTAACCTCTGTGGTCTACATGTGACCCTGAGACTCGTGTGTTATCTAGAGCATCAGATGGAACTTCTTCTGACACGTATATTGCTGTTCACTCCAACACAGAAGCTGCAGATTGATAGATGCTGTGAGATGTTAACCTCTGTGGTCTCCTTGTGACCCTGAGACTCGTGTGTTATCTAGAGCATCAGATGAAACTACTTCTGACACGTATATCGCTGTTCACTCCAACACAGTAGCTGCAGATTGATAAATGTTGTGAGATGTTAACCTCTGTGGTCTACATGTGACCCTGAGACTCGTGTGTTATCTAGAGCATCAGATGGAACTACTTCTGACACGTATATTGCTGTTCACTCCAACACAGTAGCTGCAGATTGATAGATGCTGTGAGATGTTAACCTCTGTGGTCTACAAGTGACCCTGAGACTCGTGTGTTATCTAAGCATCAGATGGAACTACTTCTGACACGTATATTGCTGTTGACTCCAACACAGTAGCTGCAGATTGATAGATGCTGTGAGATGTTAACCTCTGTGGTCTACATGTGACCCTGAGACTCGTGTGTTATCTAGAGTATCAGATGGAACTACTTCTGACACGTATATTGCTGTTCACTCCAACACAGTAGCTGCAGATTGATAGCTACTGTAAGATGTTAACCTCTGTGGTCTACATGTGACCCTGAGACTCGTGTGTTATCTAGAGCATCAGATGGAACTACTTCTGACACGTATATTGCTGTTCACTCCAACACAGAAGCTGCAGATTGATAGCTACTGTAAGATGTTAACCTCTGTGGTCTACATGTGACCCTGAGACTCGTGTGTTATCTAGAGCATCAGATAGAACTACTTCTGACACGTATATTGCTGTTCACTCCAACACAGAAGCTGCAGATTGATAGATGCTGTGAGATGTTAACCTCTGTGGTCTCCTTGTGACCCTGAGACTCGTGTGTTATCTAGAGCATCAGATGGAACTACTTCTGACACGTATATCGCTGTTCACTCCAACACAGTAGCTGCAGATTGATAAATGCTGTAAGATGTTAACCTCTGTGGTCTACATGTGACCCTGAGACTCGTGTGTTATCTAGAGCATCAGATGGAACTACTTCTGACACGTATATTGCTGTTCACTCCAACACAGTAGCTACAGATTGATAGATGCTGTGAGATGTTAACCTCTGTGGTCTACATGTGACCCTGAGACTCGTGTGTTATCTGGACCATCAGATGGAACTACTTCTGACACGTATATTGGTGTTCACTCCAACACAGTAGCTACAAATTGATATATGTTGTGAGATGTTAACCTCTGTGGTCTACATGTGACCCTGAGATTCGTGTGTTATCTAGACCATCAGATGGAACTACTTCTGACACGTATATTGGTGTTCACTCCAACACAGTAGCTGCAGATTGATAGATGCTGTGAGATGTTAACCTCTGTGGTCTACATGTGACCCTGAGACTCGTGTGTTATCTGGACCATCAGATGGAACTACTTCTGACACGTATATTGCTGTTCGCTACAACACAGTAGCTGCAGATTGATAAATGCTGTGAGATGTTAACCTCTGTGGTCTACATGTGACCCTGAGACTCGTGTGTTATCTAGAGCATCAGATGGAACTACTTCTGACACGTATATTGCTGTTCACTCCAACACAGTAGCTGCAGATTGATAGATGCTGTGAGATGTTAACCTCTGTGGTCTACAAGTGACCCTGAGACTCGTGTGTTATCTAAGCATCAGATGGAACTACTTCTGACACGTATATTGCTGTTCACTCCAACACAGTAGCTGCAGATTGATAGCTACTGTAAGATGTTAACCTCTGTGGTCTACATGTGACCCTGAGACTCGTGTGTTATCTAGAGCATCAGATGGAACTACTTCTGACACGTATATTGCTGTTCACTCCAACACAGAAGCTGCAGATTGATAGCTACTGTAAGATGTTAACCTCTGTGGTCTACATGTGACCCTGAGACTCGTGTGTTATCTAGAGTATCAGATGGAACTACTTCTGACACGTATATTGCTGTTCACTCCAACACAGTAGCTGCAGATTGATAGCTACTGTAAGATGTTAACCTCTGTGGTCTACATGTGACCCTGAGACTCGTGTGTTATCTAGAGCATCAGATGGAACTACTTCTGACACGTATATTGCTGTTCACTCCAACACAGAAGCTGCAGATTGATAGCTACTGTAAGATGTTAACCTCTGTGGTCTACATGTGACCCTGAGACTCGTGTGTTATCTAGAGCATCAGATAGAACTACTTCTGACACGTATATTGCTGTTCACTCCAACACAGAAGCTGCAGATTGATAGATGCTGTGAGATGTTAACCTCTGTGGTCTCCTTGTGACCCTGAGACTCGTGTGTTATCTAGAGCATCAGATGGAACTACTTCTGACACGTATATCGCTGTTCACTCCAACACAGTAGCTGCAGATTGATAAATGCTGTAAGATGTTAACCTCTGTGGTCTACATGTGACCCTGAGACTCGTGTGTTATCTAGAGCATCAGATGGAACTACTTCTGACACGTATATTGCTGTTCACTCCAACACAGTAGCTGCAGATTGATAGATGCTGTGAGATGTTAACCTCTGTGGTCTACATGTGACCCTGAGATTCGTGTGTTATCTAGACCATCAGATGGAACTACTTCTGACACGTATATTGGTGTTCACTCCAACACAGTAGCTACAAATTGATATATGTTGTGAGATGTTAACCTCTGTGGTCTACATGTGACCCTGAGATTCGTGTGTTATCTAGACCATCAGATGGAACTACTTCTGACACGTATATTGGTGTTCACTCCAACACAGTAGCTGCAGATTGATAGATGCTGTGAGATGTTAACCTCTGTGGTCTACATGTGACCCTGAGACTCGTGTGTTATCTAGAGCATCAGATGGAACTACTTCTGACACGTATATTGCTGTTCACTCCAACACAGTAGCTGCAGATTGATAGATGCTGTGAGATGTTAACCTCTGTGGTCTACAAGTGACCCTGAGACTCGTGTGTTATCTAAGCATCAGATGGAACTACTTCTGACACGTATATTGCTGTTGACTCCAACACAGTAGCTGCAGATTGATAGATGCTGTGAGATGTTAACCTCTGTGGTCTACATGTGACCCTGAGACTCGTGTGTTATCTAGAGTATCAGATGGAACTACTTCTGACACGTATATTGCTGTTCACTCCAACACAGTAGCTGCAGATTGATAGCTACTGTAAGATGTTAACCTCTGTGGTCTACATGTGACCCTGAGACTCGTGTGTTATCTAGAGCATCAGATGGAACTACTTCTGACACGTATATTGCTGTTCACTCCAACACAGAAGCTGCAGATTGATAGCTACTGTAAGATGTTAACCTCTGTGGTCTACATGTGACCCTGAGACTCGTGTGTTATCTAGAGCATCAGATGGAACTTCTTCTGACACGTATATTGCTGTTCACTCCAACACAGAAGCTGCATATTGATAGATGCTGTAAGATGTTAACCTCTGTGGTCTCCTTGTGACCCTGAGACTCGTGTGTTATCTAGAGCATCAGATGGAACTACTTCTGACACGTATATCGCTGTTCACTCCAACACAGTAGCTGCAGATTGATAAATGCTGTGAGATGTTAACCTCTGTGGTCTACATGTGACCCTGAGACTCGTGTGTTATCTAGAGCATCAGATGGAACTACTTCTGACACGTATATTGCTGTTCACTCCAAAACAGTAGCTGCAGATTGATAGATGCTGTGAGATGTTAACCTCTGTGGTCTACATGTGACCCTGAGACTCGTGTGTTATCTGGACCATCAGATGGAACTACTTCTGACACGTATATTGGTGTTCACTCCAACACAGTAGCTACAAATTGATATATGTTGTGAGATATTAACCTCTGTGGTCTACATGTGACCCTGAGATTCGTGTGTTATCTAGACCATCAGATGGAACTACTTCTGACACGTATATTGGTGTTCACTCCAACACAGTAGCTGCAGATTGATAGATGCTGTGAGATGTTAACCTCTGTGGTCTACATGTGACCCTGAGACTCGTGTGTTATCTGGACCATCAGATGGAACTACTTCTGACACGTATATTGGTGTTCACTCCAACACAGTAGCTACAAATTGATATATGTTGTGAGATGTTAACCTCTGTGGTCTACATGTGACCCTGAGATTCGTGTGTTATCTAGACCATCAGATGGAACTACTTCTGACACGTATATTGCTGTTCACTCCAACACAGTAGCTGCAGATTGATAGATGCTGTGAGATGTTAACCTCTGTGGTCTACTTGTGACCCTGAGACTCGTGTGTTATCTAAAGCATCAGATGGAACTACTTCTGACACGTATATTGCTGTTGACTCCAACACAGTAGCTGCAGATTGATAGATGCTGTGAGATGTTAACCTCTGTGGTCTACATGTGACCCTGAGACTCGTGTGTTATCTAAAGCATCAGATGGAACTACTTCTGACACGTATATTGCTGTTCACTCCAACACAGCAGCTGCAGACTGATAGCTGTTGTGAGATGTTAACCTCTGTGGTCTACTTGTGACCCTGAGACTCGTGTGTTATCTAAAGCATCAGATGGAACTACTTCTGACACGTATATCGCTGTTCACTCCAACACAGTAGCTGCAGACTGATAGCTGTTGTGAGATGTTAACCTCTGTGGTCTACTTGTGACCCTGAGACTCGTGTGTTATCTAGACCATCAGATGGAACTACTTCTGACACGTATATTGCTGTTGACTCCAACACAGTAGCTGCAGATTGATAGATGCTGTGAGATGTTAACCTCTGTGGTCTACATGTGACCCTGAGACTCGTGTGTTATCTAAAGCATCAGATGGAACTACTTCTGACACGTATATTGCTGTTCACTCCAACACAGCAGCTGCAGACTGATAGCTGTTGTGAGATGTTAACCTCTGTGGTCTACTTGTGACCCTGATACTCGTGTGTTATCTAAAGCATCAGATGGAACTACTTCTGACACGTATATTGCTGTTCACTCCAACACAGTAGCTGCAGATTGATAGATGCTGTGAGATGTTAACCTCTGTGGTCTCCTTGTGACCCTGAGACTCGTGTGTTATCTAGAGCATCAGATGGAACTACTTCTGACACGTATATCGCTGTTCACTCCAACACAGTAGCTACAGATTGATAGATGCTGTGAGATGTTAACCTCTGTGGTCTACATGTGACCCTGAGACTCGTGTGTTATCTAGAGCATCAGATGGAACTACTTCTGACACGTATATTGCTGTTCACTCCAACACAGTAGCTGCAGATTGATAGCTGCTGGAGATGTTAACCTCTGTGGTCTACATGTGGACCCTGAGACTCGTGTGTTATCTAGAGCATCAGATGGAACTACTTCTGACACGTATATTGCTGTTCACTCCAACACAGTAGCTGCAGATTGATAGCTGCTGTGAGATGTTAACCTCTGAGGTCTACATGTGACCCTGAGACTCGTGTGTTATCTATAGCATCAGATGGAACTACTTCTGACACGTATATTGCTGTTCACTCCAACACAGTAGCTGCAGATTGATAGATGCTGTGAGATGTTAACCTCTGTGGTCTACATGTGACCCTGAGACTCGTGTGTTATCTATAGCATCAGATGGAACTACTTCTGACACGTATATTGCTGTTCACTCCAACACAGTAGCTGCAGATTGATAGATGCTGTGAGATGTTAACCTCTGTGGTCTACATGTGACCCTGAGACTCGTGTGTTATCTAGAGTATCAGATGGAACTACTTCTGACACGTATAATGCTGTTCACTCCAACACAGTAGCTGCAGATTGATAGCTGCAGCTATCAATCGATTTTAAAAATCGAAAAAAATCGATTTAACAGAAATCGCAACAGCACGATAATACAGCACGAGTTTCTTATATGGTGATATACTCGCGACAAATGCCCCATAGATTCCTGTTTGGATAAGTCAAGTGGGAATAAGTTAGGAGGGTAATCACGAAATTGACATTTGCAGGTGGGAGTAAGTAATGCAGGCCATTTACAGTCCACGAGAGCATGGTAATAGGAAGAAGAAGAAGCAGGTGGCAGACCCTTGGTATTTAGAGATAGCGGACTCAGCACGACCCTTATGTTACGACAAGCTTAACCGTGGAAGCTGCCAATCAGGTGTAATGAAATCACTTTAAGGTTATGCAAATTAAATGTTATGTAATAGTGTTCTCTGTGTTACATATCGTAGAGCCTCTGGTAAACGAGATATACTGAATTCCAAGTATTACCGTTTTACAATAAATTATACTTAACAATTTAACAAATTTTCTTTAAGAAAAGATTCTTTTTTGATCAAATAAAGAAATATTTGTATCCTCAGATTGGAAAAACCATATTTTGCCATTGCATTAGGTCAAAATCTCATTAGATAGAAAAAAAACTTACCAAAAGTTAGTCCTTATAACAAGCGTTTGATACAGTGAGGATTTTACCTTGTGAAACTGCAGTTCTGATAGTGAAATACATCTGTTTTCTCACTCTCGATGAACATAATTCATCTATCTCCATAGCTTAGTCATAAATATTAATGGAATCACATACGCAGTCCATCCAACAAGTGTTGGGCAACGACATAGGAGTTGGTAATGGTAATGGTAATGGTATGATGTGATAAGAATAGTCTATTCAAAGGAATGTAGGCAAATGATCCAATGTACCTTAACAGTCTAAAACCCCATTACCGTTCTTTTGTAAACGATCTTTTCTTTATCTTATTCCAAAAGTAATCTGAAATTCTTCAGATAAACTTCTGTTAGCACCCTTTACGTTTCTGGCTAAGTTCTCTCACTTGACAGTGGTAATGACCAAATACTCTAATTATAAAACGTTGATTGTTCAGCTTCTGTTATAATTATTCAATAAAGATATTTCTAATACATGGACGGTTACGGTCCTTTTTTATACAAAATTCCCTCACTTTTGTATCACCATGGAGCTAGAAGCTAGTTTGATGGCTATGACAAAAATCCAGGGAAATATTTTCTTTTATCAAATACAAAAGAATAAGATCCATTGATAGTCTCCGGTGAAGTGACTAAAGGCTTCTACTGTATGGTCCTGACAGAAAGACCTAGTATAGACCTAAGGTGTCTAAGGTTCTAAGGTTGAGGTTAAGGTTTGGTATGGACCTAAGGTGTTTAGGGTTCTAAGGTTGAGGTTAAGGTTTGGTATGGACCTAAGGTGTCTAAGGTTCTAAGGTTGAGGTTAAGGTTTGGTATATACCTAAGGTTAGGTTTAAGGTTCTAAGGTTGAGGTTGAGGTTTGTTATAGACCTAAGGTTAGGTCTAAGGTACTAAGGTTAAGGTTATGGTTTGGTATAGATATAAGGTTACGCCTAAGGTGCTAAGGTTGAGGTTAAGGCTGTTTGGCAGACCTTCTGAAGAGTACCACCGAGTCTCGACACATCATAGCAACTTGTCACAAATCACGTTCACAAGTTGTCAGCGTCAGGAACGATTCCACGTTCCAGAATTCCTGAGTTTGCACCCTCGTCGGCAACCATAACTAGAAGGACACAACCCAGTACTGTACAATCAGCTGATTTGCCCTCACGTCTCGCTGCGACCTCACGCGCCAAAACATCAGTTTCACATTGACATCTGACACCGGCCGAAACTGGATTTGCGTTTACGGCTCGCCCCAATAAACGCCAGATAGGCGGACAAGGTGTTAAGGCGCGATTTACGACCGCTTTTTCTTACACTTGCGCGCCGTTTTGTTTTATCGCTGCGCATCGCGCGTCTCCGGGTGGGTGGCCGTGCGGCTTCTTAGAAGCTTGCGAAATCCGAAATTCGGTGTTAGCGGGTCAAGTGTCAACGATATAAGCTGATGGTTATGGATCGCTCGTGGACCTGGGTATTGGAGTGTGGTTTAAATGCTGCGCGAGAATTTATTGGAGGTGACGTAAAGGGTCATATGGGTAGTCTGGTTTTTACTGAGTATAGTGTGAATTTCGAGATATTATTTACAAGTTTGGCAATGTAACGCAAATATAATTAAATTGCACTAAATACTAGGAGGATTAAAACCAGATAAATAAGTATTTTTTGTGTATTTTTAATATATCCGAAATATTTTATGAAACAAAATTACATTTTAGTTTTGAAGATTTCACTTAGCTGAACACAACGGCGAAACCCCGACTCCAATAGGATGTTTCGTTCTGAAATTACGATTTTTAAAAGTATAAATTAAAATCAATGACATTCCATGGTAGAGATAAATTTAAATACCCATTGTCGCGAATGAATGGCGTTCGGCGATAAGGGACCTTTAAACCGATAAGATAAAGGAGCACGCCTCATTCATTCGTTATCTCTGTAATGTTTAAAATTCACCTCAATTATTGTGGATATTTTATCAATATTCGCGACGTTGCCATTTTTGACTCGGTTGTCCGTTTGAACTCGGGTTTGCGGCATTGTTTTTTACTAATAAATACTTTTTTATTTTTATGTGCATATTGATCTAGGCTTACCATAAGAATCTTTCTGACACCTAGCGGCCGTCCTCCTGAGGAAATAGCTTATCACTGAAAAACTGTTTTAAATAACCAGTTATTTTGTTACAAGGTTTGTAGCTCTGTATTTATTTTTAATGTTTAGCTGTCTAGGGACTTGAAGCTTTAAGAATGTTCGAAAAGTGTTCATTTTTAACCTGTTGAAATTCTGTAACAGATTACTTTAACATGACCGATATTTTTTTTTACTGATCTTTATGAAACTTGGTATGTATGTTAGTTATGTATGTTAGGTATATAAGTAGGAGAGACCAATGCAAGAAAAAAGGTCCATCTTGATTCAAGCTTAAATTGTAAAATGGCGGCCATTTAAATCTTTTAAACTTACATTACTAAAAAATGGCTGATTTTATGAAAAAATGTCATATAAACTTTTTATTTAGCATTTGTAATCACATATCAAACGGTACTAAGTTAAAAAAATATGGAATAAGATATAGGTGAAATATTATGGTTTTTAGTTGTAAAATGGTGCAAACCTGACGAACTTCTGCCTTATTCTAAACAGAAGTATGACATCTAAACTAAAATCCTTTTTACAACTAAATCGTAATATTTAAGCTATTTCTTATTCGTTCTTTATGGACTTGGTATTTGATAGGGAATTAAAAATTATAAAATAAAAGTGTTCTTGACATTTGTTTCATAAAATCATCCGTTTTTGAGTAATTTAGGATTAGCCATTTTGGAATTATAAGTTAAATCATGGTGAATTTTTTACCTAACACGGGTCTCTTCTACCTTAACATATATGCCAAGCTTCATAAAGATCGGTTTGAAAATTTTTAAAGTCAAGAATGTTTATGTAAAAAATACAAATATTTTGGAAAAAATGTTATTTTTGTCTATTTATTTTGACCCAAGGAATCAGTAAGTTAATTATGTCCCCACCTTTTTTGAACAACCTGTATAAATTTTATTTACACGTTATTTAGACGTCATTTACACATTATTCCAAATAAGCCTGCCTCTAAACTCCTTAACAACTCCCTACTGGCCTACGTACCTCCATTTAGCGAACCTTCCATATGGGGAATAAGCTATTACTACTAGGTCTCATGGTAAGACTTTAACCCGGGTCCAATTTACTTTTTCATTTTGATGTCCCTAGAAGCCAAAAACACCACGGGGGTATTAATTACCCAACCCCATATACATTTACTATGTGTCTATGTCGTGCACCAATTCCACGCTATTTCTACTGTTCGGATCACCCTGTATGCGCAAGCCCGAAGCTGGAGAAGGGAAAGGGCTGCATTGACTGACACGGCGACGAGGTGGAGGATGCCCACATAATGTCAAGGGCATCTCATAGCCGCGAACTAGCCTCAACAGCCTCACGAGGTCTCAAGGCTGAGTAAGAGCATCCTGTGGTAATTTATCGGAATCATGCCGGAATAATCAACTTGGTGAGCTCACAGGTGGATCTGTGGCACGTACTGATAACACGATCTGGACATTCGGTCGTTCGGGCATCAAATTTAGATATGCCAAGGCAAAAAGGATGTCCTGTTGAGAGACAATTTTGTTGAATTTGTCCTTTATTTGTTTGTTATGCACATCAGCACAATATGTAGGAGATTCACTTCAACTACCCTCACTTTTTTCAAACTTACAACTTTTAAGTGATGATGGACTAAACTTCTTCCTAAACTAACTCCTCCTGACTTAAGTGGCTCACAATTTTTTCATTTGCTATTACCTGAATTTGAATTCCCATTACATTGATACCCTCTTACCCTAATTTTAAAAATATTCAAAACTCTAGTAGCTTTTGCTGTGTGCTCCCACTATCTCCGCGTTCTGCCATCTCCGAACCCAAATCTGTCCCGCTACCTCCGAATTTCAGAGTGACCCCTATAATCCTCGGTTACTTCCTGCGTTAAGACTTTCCATCCAAACCTAACCTAACCTAACCTAACTTAACCTAACCTAACCTAACCTAACCTAATAATAACAACTTACGTCAATCAATCCAGTATGTTTATGGAGGACGCACGTTTCGACCTTTAGGTCATCTTCTGCTCCCCTTTTTCACTAGGTTGTTACGTACTTAGTTGCATTGTTGGTGTAGCAACCGCGTCAAATAATTTACATTGTGAAACATAGTCAGACCACGTAAACATAAAAACACAAAACACGACATTGACGAATACGAAAACATTTAAAATACTACTGTATCACCGTGCGCACGGCGATAGTATTTTAAATGTTTTCGTATTCGTCAATGTCGTGTTTTGTGTTTTTATGTTTACGTGGTCTGACTATGTTTCACAATGTAAATTATTTGACGCGGTTGCTACACCAACAATGCAACTAAGTACGTAACAACCTAGTGAAAAAGGGGAGCAGAAGATGACCTAAAGGTCGAAACGTGCGTCCTCCATAAACATACTGGATTGATTGACGTAAGTTGTTATTATTAAGTTAAACATCAATCCGTTTGCTACGAATCAATCATGATAACCTAACCTAACCTGACCTGACCTAACCTAACCTAGCCCACGGGTTAAATTTTCATTAAATCTTCCATCCACGGGGCTTCGCAGCCGTGGATGCAATGACAGCTAACAACGCAGGCAGTGACGGGATTATAAGGGTCACTCAAGAATTCGGAGGTGGCGGGACAGATTTGGGTTCGGAGATGGCAGAACGCTGAGATAGTGGGAGCACACGGCAAAGGTTATTAGAGTTTTGAATATTTTTACAATTAGGGTAAGAGCTCTTATCTATGTTTATGGGAATTCAAATTCAGGTAATAGCTAACAAATGAAAAAATAGTGAGCCACTTCAGTAGGAATTGATTTAGGAAGAAGTTTAGTCAAACAATCATCACTTTAAAGTTGTAAGTTTGAAAAAAATGAGGGTGGTTGAAGTGAATCTCCTATATATGGTGCTGATGTGCATAACTGATTTCTGACGAATACACCAAACTTTTTAACCAAGTCAGGGTAATTGAATGACTTAGGAACTTGTGTGACCGATTGAAAATCTTAACACAAAAAGGTATAAAACTCAATTTTAGACTCTATTGCAATATATCGGCTCACACAATTATGTTCTTTTTAATAAAAATGGCGACAGTTGGTTCATATTTTTGTCTACTTAGTACCCAATAGTAAATCAATGCCAGTGTGAAATAAAATAATATCATTTACAGTAACTAAATACCAAATAAAATACCTCTGGTTTTTATTTCAATCCAATTAAGTATCTTAATTAATTAATAAATTTATAGTACAAATTTAACCAATGAAAGATGATGTTGAAAATGACTGTCTCTAGATGATTATTTATATGTTAATTTAATTCATCAGATGTTTTATTTGTTTACATATTGGAGTTAGTGTTTTCCTGAGATTTATTGTTAGAGTTGGTCTTGAATAGTTATGTCTGATTAAAATTGAAGTTTTACTATGTTTTCTTGAGATTATTTAAAAAGTATACCCCTTTTAGAAGAGTCAGTATCGCGTTTTAACATTTAGCGACCGTGACAGGACAGTATGATGAGTGAAACTGATGTTAGGGAATTTAATAAGAACAAGAAACATAAAACTGTTGTTAGGGCAAACTTTTCAAGACTAGTGAACCATTTAAAGGATGAACTCACACAGGAAACGGTTCACTTAGATGAATTGAAAGGTAGGTTTCAAACTGTAAGTATGATTTATGAAGAGTTAAAGAATTTAGACACAAAGATATCTGACCATTTATTTCAATTTGAGGAAAGTGAAGCAATTCTTGAAGAAGAAGTGTCTAAAGCTTATAGTTATTTGGAAACCTACAATCAAGTAAATGTTTTGGTGCAAAGTAAGTTGAATGAGTATAGAGATTATGATTTGGTCAGTAGTAATTCAGCTAAGAGTAGAAGTTCAAATTTAAAGTCCAAGCTTAGACTTCCCAAGATTGAACTAGTACAATTTAGTGGGAATCTTAAGGAATGGCTTCCTTTTTGGGGAATTTTTAAGAGGATAGATGAAGATCCCTCTATTGATGATGTTGATAAGTTCCACTATTTAGTTCAGGCCACTATTCCAAATTCTAAAGCAAGACAAATTGTAGATAGCTATCCTGCTACATCAGAGAATTATAGAGTTGCTATTCAGAGTTTAAAAAGTCGTTTTGGAAGGGATGATCTTTTGATAGAAGTCTATGTTCGAGAACTTTTAAAGTTGCTACTCAATAACTTGAGCCAAAAGATAGTGATTTCGACTTTATTTGACAAATTAGAATGTCAAATCAGAGCTCTTGAGATATTAGGAGTAACTACTGATAAATGTGCGGCTATTCTTTACCCATTAGTTGAGTCGTGTTTGCCAGAGGATCTTTTAAGGGCGTGGCAACGTCATCCCGACTTTGATCCAGAAGCTGATTTGAAGAATAGACTCGATGCACTTTTGAAGTTTCTGCGTATTGAAGTGACAAATGAGGAGCGAATTTCACTTGCTACCTCAGGTTTTGGGGACTCGAAGAGACAATTGGGTAAGTCATCCAAACCATTCTTTAGTGACGAAACGGAATCAATACTAACTGCAACCGGACTTGTTAACCAAAAGGTTGGTAAAACCCCTATGAAATGTATTTTTTGTGGTGAAAAACATTTGACAGAAAATTGTAAGAGTTGTAGTAATCTGACACATTTAGAAAAGGTAAACCTATTGTCAAGTAACAGATGTTGTTATCGTTGCACAAAGTATGGCCATGTTAGTAAGAAGTGTCATGTTCGACTAAACTGTTCTCTTTGCAATGGTCGACATGCAACAGTAATGTGTAACAAGTCTCAAGATAAATCTAATGTAAATTATGTTAATGATAGCACTTTAGTACCTTGTGAAAGTAATTTAGCTAATAATGCACAATCTGAAGTATTTTTACAAACTGTACGTGTGAATATTAGAGGAGGTAATAAAGAACGAGCAGCACGTGTCATTTTTGACTCTGGTTCTCAAAGGTCCTACATTTTGAAGAAAACTGCAGAAGAAATGGGGTATGTATCATTTGGAAAGGAAACCCTTAATCATGCATTGTTTGGTGGATCAGTAACAAATGCTGTAAAACACAATCGTTATAAAGTAAGGTTAAGTGATTTGGGTAACACTTACTATTGCAACTTTGAGGTATTAGATCAAGATTTGATATGTAATAACATTTCAACAATCAAAGCGGGCCCTTGGATAAACAAATTACAGTCTTTTGGTATTAATATTTTTGACACTGTAGAAGGACCAGTTGAAGTTTTGATTGGATCTGATATTGGTGGAAAGTTGTTTACAGGGAAACGTCATGTTTTGACAAATGATTTAGTTGCAATGGAAACTTTACTTGGTTGGGTGTTAATGGGAAAAGTAAATTTAAAAGGAGTGACGTCTGAATCAAGTGTAATGACTGTAATATCTTTTTTAACGCCTAAAATGCCTATTTCTGACAACTGTAGTGTAGACATTCCTAATATAGAGGATCCTGTAACTGTCAAGATGGAATCTGAAAATAATAAGATTTGTGAATGTTATGAAGACGCTTTTGGATATGAATTTAAAAAGTCTATATCATCAAGTATAGCAATTTTGAACTCAGAAAGTTCAAACGAAAAAGAAGTAGGAGAAGTGCAAGAACAGTTCAAATGGAAAAGTTGTAAATAAAGTTAAATTTAGAAAACGAGGAAAACAAATTAAGTTACCAAAAAGACTGAACTTTTAATATGATAATATGTGTTTTGAGTCTTTAAATAATGGAAACTTAAGACTCAAAAGGTGGGAGTATGTTGAAAATGACTGTCTCTAGATGATTATTTATATGTTAATTTAATTCATCAGATGTTTTATTTGTTTACATATTGGAGTTAGTGTTTTCCTGAGATTTATTGTTAGAGTTGGTCTTGAATAGTTATGTCTGATTAAAATTGAAGTTCTTTTTGTACTATGTTTTCTTGAGATTATTTAAAAAGTATACCCCTTTTAGAAGAGTCAGTATCGCGTTTTAACAGATGACTTTCTGGAATCATAGGAACGGAAAGGAAAGTGAGGGAGGGAAGGAGATGGAAAATATTTTCATTCATTCAATATTTAAACTTCGTTGCTTCAACTGCAACCATCATTACGATATAAATGACGAAAATCTTAATTATTAAGGGGGTTTCGTAAACTGTTTCTCTCTATATAGCCTACAAGATATATAAAACTCTTTTCTCTCAACACTTCAACCAACAAATACCTAAGGAGCAAACTCCAGCTGCCCAATACGCCTCCTCAAAGGTAACAGTGAGCATCCGAGCCTTACAATAGCCTCGCCCCAGGTCCCTGTTAACTAGCCTCTACGTGAGAACTAAACTGCTCCACGGCAAATCCAATAACACATCATTATCTGTGATCAATGGTTGCCGGGAGCTACTCCAAATGAACCAGTTTATAATTAATTGCCGACCAGTATAACAGTAGCAGAACTAAACACGCAGTCTGTATAAGGACGCCCGGAGGACTCAATACATCCTGGATTGCAAGGTGTTGTTATAGTTTGTATGACGGAACATGTCTCCTTATACTCCACCTGGACTGGCCAGTGGTGCAAGGTAGACGAAGGGTTAGGAGACAGGTTCCGTCATACAGACTATAGTCACGGTCACAAACTTCATAATGATGGGCAGAATGTCAAGTTGATATGTATGATTAGATGTTTGTTAGTGTTTTTGATTAGGATTGTTTATTAAAACAGTAGAGGAACTTAACACGCAGGATAGTCTGTATAAGGCCGTAGGACTCATACATCCTGGATTGCGAGGTAGTTGTACATATAGTTTGTATGATGGAACCTGACTTCTAGCCTTCCGTCTACCTAAGGACTAGCCAGAGGTTTAAGGCCCATGCCAGCCCAAGTGAGACGAAGGTTCAAGAGACAGGTTACATCGTACAGACTATAATCAGTAATCACTGATGGTTCGTCCCAAACTTCACAAAGATGGACAAAATATCAAGTTGGTATGAAAATATTATTAGATATGTTTGTTGGTATTTTTTTTACTAAGAGTTTTTATTAAAACTACTCAAGGAAAGGTGTGTCCAGGAATAAAAAAATTGCTAGAAACCAATGCTTGAACCGGGATACCTTTTTGTTACAAAGCGTGCAAAATGGACGTGCATGTCAACCAAGTTAGCAATAATGTATAGTAAATTACTAATTCAAGTTCATTGTTCACTAATTATAATATTATAAATACTATGGTGCAAAAACATTTTTGAAACCTTTAAAACATATTATTGGTTAAATTTGTGTATTTTGAATGGGTACTTTTACCTTAAAAGCCGTAAAAAAATTAAAATATCTGCTGAAAACAGCTATGAACGTACTATTGTTTACCACTTAAACGTCATAAAATATACTTCAATCAATTATGGCTCATCCTGATCATCCGACAATTTAAAACAACTCTAGAACATAATATCTCTACGACAATCAATTTTGTTCACCCCGAATCCAGTGCCAAGACCTGTATCAAGCAAAGCAGTGGTCCACAAATAAAAACTAATGAAACAACATTCCTATAGCTTTCACGCAGTAAATATTTACCAAATCTGATTTGATATTTTGAACTCGAGCTTAATTCGATTAGAAAGTCCACTAAGTTAATGATAATTACGGTCTATTTAAGATCCGATTACCAAATACGCTATACCGCTGACCTTCTAATCGTTGCAATAATATTGGTAATTACTTGTTATGGATCTACCTGCTAATGTGATCCTGGTAGGCACATTGGTCTATAAATAAACTTAGGGGTACGAGCAGTGTGTGCTATCCTATTGGAAATATACTACTTCCAGAATATGGGAAGTGTAGAAATCACAGTGATCATTTTTAAAGTTATTCCATGAAGTACATAGAACAAAAAACGTGTGTCTGGATAAGAAAGCTGAATGAGCGAAATATATCAACAAATTAAATCAAAATCAAATATACAGGGTGTCCCGTAAAAACTAATTACTCCTAAATGGTTTGAGATACAGCGATGATATTTTGCGAAAATTTTAATCTTACCTATTATTGTTAAAAATTGTACTAAAAAATCATCAACTGTTTCAAAATGGCGGCCATTAAAAATATTTGATGCCTAATTTCAAGAAAACCGTTAACTTTACAAAAGCATTGCAAGAGACTAATTAGTTATTAAATTTTATGTAGTTTTCATGATATCTTATTTGTTAAGAATGGATAAATAAAGGGAAATGAGTTATTTCCGTAATGCATGACCACTTTTCTACACTTAAACAATGTAAAAGGTGTATTAGCATTGTTTAAATGCATATTGCATATTATTTACAGTATATGGAACTATGAGAAAACAATACTTTTTGTACCTAAGATATAATAGCATTGTATGGACTTGTGAGAATAGCTATTTGTGTATTAAGAGCGCAAAGTACGTCATTGATGCTCTAGGACTGTAAATGGCCAGACGAAGCTTTAGCTAAGTGCGGCCATTCATTTCGAGAGCGGCAATGACTGTATGTGCTCGTAGTACACACCAAAACTTTCCTACCACCATAATTAGCCTATCAAAACACACAAATTAACATTTATAGTTAAATACATGTCCTTTAGGTTATGTTATTTGCTTGGAGTGTTTTTATAGAAAATCCAACAATACAATCAGCTGATTTGGTAATAAACTAGTGCTAGAGGAATAAAGCGGTTAGATACTTTGCGTTCTGTTTACAGGGATGACAATATGATCATTTTCATATAATAGTTGGAAAAATCACATTAAATTATTGAATCCTTCAATATACATCTCAAGCTATATTAGATGCATAAGGTAGCGTGCTGAGCGCATCATAGATCATATAAACTTGTGAAAAAACTGCAACCTGCAACCCTGACAAGCTACGTTTACTACACTATACGTTGTTCACTTTGACCTTTCTTTCCTATCTACTTATCAAACGTTACAACACCGTATCTGTGTTGGAAGTAGGTGAATTTGCATTTTAAATTTACATAGTTTTACCAGGAAGTTGAGGTTAAAATTTTTTTAGTGTTTCTATAATTTGGTTTCGACAATTTTATCCTGAAATTGGTTTCGTTTAAAAGTATTTCCTCTTCATTAATAGATAGATATGCATAAGTAATTGGATATAGTGTTCGCCTTTTGATTTTTGGAAAACCTATTCACCTCAACAAACTGACAGCGAGTACAGTTTGACTACAATAAGGTCCTAACTTTGAAAAATATTTCAAGTCATACCAACGACAGCTAAATTTTGGTTACTACTTTTGACTTCAAATGCTTTGTTTTCATTTCTTGGTTTCAATTTCTTCTGGGTACTCAAAATTCCCCTCCCCCATTACGAATTCTATCTTTTAATAACCAAACAATACGACTAACAATGACACTGATAAACCTCTAATACATTTTCTATTTGAAGTTCCACCAGGAGCAGAGTTTGAGTTTGGAACTTGTCATGTCATCCTTGTTAACGGTGTCGCCATGAGTTTACAAAAGGGAATAAATTAGAATTGCAGTCAAAGACGAGGGGAGCGCAGGCTAATCATTCCACGAACGTGAGTTAATAGCTTCAAAACTCGCTGATTAACATGTCCTTAGTTTGTAGCTGAGTTTTTGTCAGGATAAGCTAGGAAATTGAGCAAACACGTTTTTGTGTTACCAAAATATCTTCTGTCAACAGTCTTATCATGTACAAAGGTGGTTTCCTTTGAAATTAAATGCCCGTCTTCATAGATAGATCAATAATAAATAAAAAGAACACGCTTTAGCTGGAAAATAATTTGGTTCTATTAACCTACAGCTAATGAAAAATGTAAATGTTTGAAATTCTCTGTAGCAGAAAGGAAGATGGTAAATGATATTTTTTTCCTATGACGTTAAGTTCTAGCTCAAGCTGATTTTCACATTGCTTCAGACTAGACCTAAGAGTTGTAGCACTATAATTTAAATAAAACCTATTGTTGATTCGGTGGGAATTGTACCCGGGACCTCAGAGACCGAAGTCTCAAGCTTTACCACTAGACCAGCTAATGAGCTGGATGTGAAATTATTTGTCAAGACGTTTTACCTTCGAGGAATGCCTCGAAGGTAAAACGTCTTGACAAATAATTTCACATCCAATGTATGATTTAGGAAACAAAAAGTTGACTTACGTCAAAAACTTATTACTCAGTGGTCAAACAAATCTTTGAAATATCAACCGACACACATTCTACGCTTGCTCAATTCACAATTCATCCATATGCACCACCGCAATAACTAAATGCAAAAAAATTCCCCCGATCACTTCACTGGAGATTTTAACGGTGGTGTAAGCATTCATTCGCAGCTAGTTAACCTCGCCAACGTATATGGCGGGTTTTATGCCCTGCTTACCATTTATCTATTTCTCTATTCGCGCGTTCTCTATTGACACCTCCATAACTCTAGGGAGCTTCCCATACATATGTATGTTCGCATACTTCCACATTCGACGCGTCATAGGTAATCATGGCAGCAGTAACTCGCTGACAGCTTGGTTGTGACATGTGTGTGTGTGTGTGTGAGTTATGTGGGTTGACACAGTATAAACTGTAGGTAACTCATCCATCCACATTTACTTCACTAGTGAGCATAATCATGTGTTGTATATGTGGTTTGGTGTACTGGGAAATCTATCAGGTGGCTTTGTTTTGAATGAAAGCTTGGCTGGTTTTTAGGAAGGTTGGAATAAATTGATATTTTGCGAATTGGGTTTGAAAATAAATTAACAGTGCACAATGGTTTATCGTGAAATATCGAAAAAGGGGAAGTGTATTGTGTGGTTGAATTTAAATTTGTGTTTTCATATTCAATACTTCAATTCCTTAACAGAACCAAATCCAAGTCATTGAAGCCCTGTCTTAATTGCTTAATCACAGTTCTCCAAGGAAAACAGTAATTGACCTTGAGATCCATAGTTCGAAAATCTAAAAAAGCACCAGCAAAACTGATTGTTACACCTTCCCCATTAAAATTATCAATATTTTTCATCACTTTGTGCAGAAAGTAGCTATTCGAATAACTGATATCAAGTAAATGAATATTGTTCTCCAAGCCCTAATTTTGAGCAAGGGCGAACTATCAAAGATAGAAGAGGTTCTATTTCGAAAAAAAATGTTTTCTGTTTTCAAAAAAAGTTGCATTTTGATGTTCGTTATTTGTTGTATTGTATGTCGTTATTCGTTGATTATTATAGAATTGATACCTTCAATCAGTGTGTTGCAGTGCACCGTTTGTTAGATAAAAATAGATTTAAACCGTTCCAGGATTTAGAAACGCTGTATAATGTTAGTTCTATTGTGGAAAGACCTAAACTTACGTTTAGGTCTTTAAGATTGAAGATACAATATAGTCAGTGTCGAAAAGTTATTAAGAGGAATATCTCCTAACTGGAACATCCTTTCATCTGTCAACATGTTTTGGAGAAGATCTATCACTGGATAAAGAGAATTTTAAAAAGTACTTTGACTCCTGTAAGACCATCCTACTATACCCAAAGCAAAAAGAAAATTGTGTTTATATTCGAGTGGTAAAGTACATACACATTTAGACTTTTGTATATAAATATTCATTCATGTGCAACACTTGATGATGAAGTAAAATGTTGAAGTATAACTGATACGGACCATTTCAAAGGGACTGTGAAATTACAAATAACGAACTACCTTTCTCATCATCACTTAATCCTGACAAAAACTCAGCTACAAACTACGGACATGTTAATCAGCAAGTTTCAAAGCTATTAAATCACGTTCGTGGAATTATTAGCCTGCGCTCCCCTCGGCTTTGACTGCAATTCTAATTTACGGGTTCTCCCTTTTGTAAACTCACGGCGACACCGTTAACCAGGATGACACGACAAGTTCCAAACTCAAACTCTGCTGGTGGAACTTCTAATTGAAATTTCGTTAGGTTTCAATTTCAGAGGAGTTAATATTGTGTAACTATTAGGTAGAATTCTTGAAAAGGGGGAGTTGAAAAAACTAGATTGCCCGTACGAGATTGAAAAAACAAATTAAAACAAAATATTCAAAATCAAAAGTAAAAACAAAATTTCGAGTATTTTTGGCACCACTTGATATATCATAAGGTCCTGCGCATAATTTATTCAAACTGTATTTTTAGTAATCAATAAATCTTTGGGAGACGGGAATGAGTTCTCTTGTAAAATGAAAAGGTCAAAACTGCCCCGACCCATAAAAGATATTGAAATATCTGTTAGGCAACTAGCTATCTAGAGCAATGAAATATTTTTTCAATAATTCAGGGATATCGTTTTAACTATGATTTTTACTTTAGAAATACAGTGCCACAAATTCTACCCAAGAGGTTTCTTCCTTACACAAAACTTTGGCACTTTTAAATCACAAGAAATTGAAACTTAGTTTTGTTTAAAAAATCGTTTCTTAATCCACCAACCGTTTTGGTTTTGGCTAAGATGAATCTTTTGAGGTTTGGGTTCGAGGCGCTGTGTTTATTCAATGGAGATCTCTAATTTATTACACTTCAAAGATTTCATTACGATTTCTCGTGGTCTTTCCGTAGTTAAGTTGAAAAAATATTTTTGCTTCAAAAAAAGTAGATATTAAATATAATTTGCAAACCTTGTCACATTATCTGTAATGATTCAAAAAATTTCCTGACTTTTAGATTATTGTTTTCTTACACATTATAAATCCATCACACTAATTAGTAAAACAGAGCAATATTTCCCTTACACGTCCTACAACATACAAAACTCGAAAAAAATTCCCTACCCTGTCTACGGTACATGCCACACCGTTGATTTCATTATTCGTTTTAAATTTAATCCGAACTGCCGTAAAACCGTTTGGAATTTTATGGGCGATTTCTCGGGGCAGGTACCGCATGCGTCTTACTACTGATGCTGGATGGCTGTTTACTGTAATATATTACTCTTGGAGCCGCCGCGGTGGGTTTAGTGTTGTTTTATACCCCAGTTAGACGTAATTGCTCTTCGTCCAAGTGATGCTTGCTGCGGTGATATGACAAATTTTTGAGTGATTTCCTAGTTTATGGTCGAGATTTGGTAAGTAAACCCAGTAAAATGGATGTTTTGATTGGATAACCCTGGGAAAATAATTGATTTCCAATTTTATAGATTGCTTGTTATAAATGGGTCTGAAATGCGTATTTCATTGGTCCTGTGTTAAGTTCTTAGTTGGTCACATGTGAGGATGATTATGGATATTTTTTTATAACTTAGGTACAGCAATATAAGGTAGCAAATAGTTTTTCCTACTTTTACTAATGACCGTAAAGGGAAATAGCTAATATGTCTTCAAAGTAAAATATACGTCAGCGACATAATGCATTTTATTCTGTTTAGGGAATGTTGTTAAAATTGAAACGATTTAATCAACTCTTAATCATATTTGGATCAAATATGAAAACCAGCATTTCTATGTTTGAGACCCGACCAATTCGGACCCAACCATAAAAAGGACGTTTTAAAGGAGAATGTGCTCAGAAAATCAGTGTTTTCCATCTAAAAAAAAATAGATTTTCTTAGGAAACTACTAAAAGAAATTCATAAGTCTTCAATTTCTTACCGAGTAAGTTGTCTCTCTAATTGACAGTATAAATTAATTTGGGCTGTTTGTTTATTGCATTTTCATTAACATGGAAAATTTATTTTTATCATTTTAGGCTTTTAAAACTAAATAAAAGGCATAGGTTATGGTGTTTATTATCGGACCAAACCTAAGTAGGCCTACTGCACTAATTGAGCAATGCTATTTATACTTTAATGCATGTCAAAAAGTCTATTTTCTTCTATTTTATTTTTTTTTTTATTTATCCATAAGGATAATGTTAAAATTATAAGAACTAAATCCATAGTTTGCCCCAATCGGTTGGTATTTTTTTATTTATTTTTATTTATTTTTTTTCAATTGTTGCACATTATTATGGTTTACACATGTATTAAGTCACAGAATACATTTTTTACACATTTGCCGGGTGTGGCTTTTCATTTTCAATTAAATTATCCTCCGATTTTTTATTACAAACCTAATATTTCTGCAGATATACTATACTCTATGCTATAAAAATCACATCTCTACCCACATTGTAACCAAAAACCTATACCAATGCAATTTACAACCCAAACTGTTCACAAACTGCACACCAATTAAGCAATTACAATCCTGATCAACTCCCATAGACGTATCGGATTAACCTATGCATATTCATAGGCTTGACAACGAGTATACAAGGTTGAGTTGGAAAGGCACAGTTTAGTGCTAATGCTTGAAGAAACCCTTGTTAAACGTGTAATGTGAAGGCAGATACATAAAATGATCCGACTCCCACAGTACTCCTACGAACTGATCGCAACCGTGAGTTTAGATAAACTCCAGCAGTGAACGGCCTTGGAAACTGTAGCAGCTGACTCAATGAGTCACTGAGTGTGTAATGGTGTATTTTGCAACCGTGCATGCTTTTTTACTTTCTTCATTGTGCATAGTACTTGGAGAAAGTTTTTGAACAAATTTTCGAGTTTGAGCTAAGAGTGGTCTCAGTTCGGTCCCCCCAAAAAGTGTCTGAAAAGGTGTGTGGATATTTACAGAGCTACTGACTACACCTGTGGTCAAATTAATTAATATTTGTTATATATAAATGCGTGGTATCTCTTAGGTTTATTTAAACTTTTTTAATTGTGATTTTTTCTTTATTCATAAAATAACGGAAATCACATTTTCACTAAAAATCTCTGACTTTAAGCAAACTTCAATCTTCCATGCTCTGAATATTTTGGTTTAAAAGTTATTGCAATTTGTGCAGCTTTAACCATTAAATATCATAGATTGTAAGCTGTGGCAGTAATTTTTACAGAAATTGCTGAATGATGACAGAATAATACAACTTTAAGAGTCCACTCAAAGATACAGATGAAACTGTGCGCCCAACAAGCAAAAGGTATTCACTATTGGGTCTGATGATGATTGGAGTGCCTAGTCGAAATCGAAAATTACCATCTTTTGTATGTATCTACCGTCATGTGAGTTAACAGTAGTGTAAAAATATGTTTCAAGAATGTTATTAGATGTAATTTTATTTACTTTCTCCAAACTTAAAAACACTGTACAATGCTGATCAAGAATTTAAACATACAAGGCTTTTAGCTCAGTAAAAGAAGACATAAATAAGGTAGATGTAGGAAGTAATTCTAGGAAAGCTGGATTTTTCTATGCTGTTAGACCATGTTGAGATGAGCATTTTCCCAAAAGTCCCCACTCCTCCTCCTTGTGCTTTCCTTTCACGCCTCCTTTTAAGATACATTAACAGTATCTTAGAAAATTAGCTATAACTTTTAAATGGGTAAAGATAGCGATGCAATCTATTGTTAATCTTTTTTGCGATAAGATTTTCTACAAAAAGTGTGTTTACCATGTTAGCCTAAATATTCATAGTTTCGTCAATAAATAACATAAACATAAAAAAGCTTCCCCAGAATTACTTCCGACAAAAAATCTATATTGACTGGGCTATTTATGTTTAATTTAATTGCTATTACATCCACTTTTACCATATGTGTCATGCCCTGATCAACCCTACAAAACTTCTGCAGCCTCACAAAATATGCTCCCCATTGTTTAGTCCACATGCCGATAGTGACTCCTAGGAGGTCCCATAACCGGTGAACAGCAGACTTAGAAACTAGTCCCGCTATAAAATACAGCCGTAAAAGTCCGAATCCAGCATTTGATGGTCAATGAGTCCAAACCGCCTGTGTTCGTATCGGCAGCAGATCTTATTTGTATTTTGGCCACAATATGTGCTCAACATGAGTTTGAGAATTCTTTAGGGAACGACTAAAATAAAACACAGCTCGGGAATGGTTCTGTTAATGGTTCTAGCAGGTTTTGCAGTGAAAAGGGGTCGATGTTATAGTTTCTACTTTATGTATTTCTTTTTGATGTGTATGTACTTTACATGATAAATTTCAGATATGCCGATTGCAGAGGTACTCCTTTTCCACATGTGATTTGTCTAAAAATAAAACTTACTGTAACACGGTGTTAAAATATATCTTGCAAAAAGTGATGTTATTTTATTGGAAAATGGCGTCGTAATAAAGTTAAATATAATTAAATAAGTATTCTTGGCCCAATAATATTAAAATAGTTATACTAAGAAAAGAGAAAGAAAAAGCCCCCATGAACTAATTATATTGAACACTATTTGCATTTCTTATTAAATTGATTTTACACAATGTTCTACAGAACGAGAGTAGTATTGTTTTTTGAAATACATAAAATTCTATGTATAGTAGTGGTTAATTTGTATCTCTTTATGGTAATTAGTTGTAATATGATTCTTGTTAAATTAACGCTAGACCATTTGAGTGAGCTGGTCTATTGGTAGAGCGCAGGATTTCAATTTCTGAGGGCTCTGGTTCAAATCCCGAAATATCACCAATTGATTTCATTCAAGTGCTAATAGTGCAACCCATAGGTTCACGCTGAAGTAAAGTGAAAAACGATCCCGGGCTTTAGTCTAGCGCTCAAGACAACAAAATCTCTATACAAATAAGTGAATGAAAATTAAAGTAAAAAATAATGCATGTACCAGACAAATGACATTTTAGTGACCAACAGATTCGTAATCAAATCACTTGAAAACAGCGACGTGTCCTTTACACTTTTTTGACACATTACACCTTTCTACACGTTTTAAATTTTATTCCACCTTAGTCAGAGAACGAAAACCAACCCAAAACCTCTTGAGGTTTGTATCTTTATTTTAATAGGTCTGATTATGCATTGACTATACAAAGAATAGACTTCCCATGTAATGTAAAAATTTAAAGCCAAAAAAACGTGGTGCAATCTGTTGAGATGGTCTACTAACTAATGACAATATTCTGTGTTAAGTGATAAATCAATCAGCTGTTTGTTATTTTTTATTGCTGTTTGCTGTTTGTCAGCTGTTTTATACTGCATTGGTTTTAATAAATATTTAACCCATTACACTAGTAAACTCTGGTGAGGTGGTCCTGAACTTCATCTATTTTCTAGGCTTCAAATTTTTATATCACATGAGAAGTCTATTCTGTAGAATAAATATAGGCCATCAGCTGTGATGCGGTTGGAATAAGTTCTGGCGTCCACAGCTGCGAGCGCCGTGTAGTTACGTATCTCGTGCGCCACACTACATGGCGCTCCCAGCGGTGGACGCCAGAACTTATGCTAACAGCAGCACCGCTGACGGTCTATATTTATGTCTATTTGCTGAATTTATAGCAATAAAAAGTTCCAATTCTGTTTCTGACACCCATCCAAGCACCAGGCTTACCAATTCCTCATCCCAGAGAGCCGACCACCTCGGAGATGCCGTGTAACGAACCCAGCTCTATAAATTAATCCAAGCAGAGCAGAGAGCACTTACTGCTTGTTAACTATCTGCATCTGTTACTTTACTCGTAAATCTGGACAAATGAGCTGCAAAAACTGCGAAACTGCGACCACCGCAGCTGATTGTGGGTAACGAACAGTTGCTATGACGACCATGAACACTAGTTAGCGTTATGTGGCATCATGCTGAAGAGCTCACGATTCTGACAATGTGGAACTTAAGAGGACGGATTTTATTTATCTATCTTCCGTATTTATTTTTGAACTAGTTGTGAAACACGGTAAAACATTTATTTAGGTTCAAGCAATTCCTGCTTTTAGTACAACGCCCATGTATACATTTCGGGATTATAATACTATCATCAGTTCTTAAAAGTTATGAGTCTGCGAAAAAGATGTTTCTTTCGAAAAAGGGAGTGGTGAAGGAAATAGTAAAGGCGACCAGTGTGGAGTTTGGGAATGGATTAATGTATCTGCAATACTAAGACTGCTTTCAGAGTAAACTAATGATTTTCCCCTAGCAAAGCTCGGTCCCCAGGTATTATATCTTAATTTGAGGTACATTAAACTAGAATTACTGCAAGAGTCAAATTTCATCAAATTCAATTTTACTCCTTAGTAATTTGGTATCAATCAATTAAATTTGAAGCTATATTATGTGATTGCTCTGTCTCATTTCCTTTTCTTTCTTACTTTCCTGACTAGAGGGTTTTATTTATCTTCATTTGTAGCACATTGAACCATGAGTACATTAAGTAAGATGTTATTTAAGGAGTCTATTCAAAAAACTATTTCTTTGATTTCGATTGTAGCCAAACAAATAAACCCTGTCTATTTCATTTGACGTATAGTCCATAGTTTTCTCAAATAAATACTATTTCAAATCGCAATGACAAACGTGTCCACCAGAAGTCACCCCTGTACACACCTTTGTCACAGCCACCCCTTATAACGACAACTCTATCTCAGATGCAAATTCACAGATAAATCAAGTACGACAAACAGCTGATAATCCTTCTGTGGTCGCTGCGCTCACTCTCGTATTGTACGAGGATTAGCGAGATTAATTGTGTGAATGTCTCCAGTGACTGTTAATGGTTACCTCATCCTGAGGGAATCAAACGGGAGTCGGGAATCGGGAATCAAAAGATGGGGTGAATCAAGGTGACTTGATAAGCACACTATTGAATGCCGTTGTTAATATTAGTGAGGTTTCATTTTTCGCTAATTTTATGTGTTGAGTATTTGCGATTTAAAGGGTTACTAGGGACATGTAGGGTCATATCAATTATCAATTATTTAAGATGGGGACGCCACTATGTGCGTATTTTAACCCAAATATGAGTGAAGGATGAGTGTATAATGAGTGGCGCGATCTTGTAGTCTTGTTAGTGACTAAGGCATAATTCCCTAAAAAGCTCAAAATAACTTATTTTAATATTTAAACGAACTAAGAATCGAACTATTTATTTGTCAAAATGGATATGCCTGTACACCATATCTTTGTATAAAAAGTCGCTCTGTTTGCTTTGGTTGTTGTTATCTATATGTATGAAATCCAATGTTTGTCCTTTATGTGTTACTAAACGACCATCCGATCGTGATGTAACTTAAGGAAAGTAAATAAGTACTATACCAAATAAACAGTTTTATTAGCTACATTTTGTAATATTTTATGGTTTTAGGGTTCCATTTCCCAGTTGTCGAAGCCAATATTGACAGATGACACGAAAATCTTTGGTTTCGTTTTTGGTTTTCAAAAAGTCTCAATTATAGATAATTTTACCCCTGGTTTTAATGTACAGTGCATTGTAGAGTTAACTGGCTAAGAAGTAAACCACCCTGGCTTGGAAATATAGCGCGATCAACTATATTAATGTTAAAAAAAAATAGCTGTTTATGGCTTCCAGTGCTATTCTTATGGAGAACATTTTACGTGATATCTAAATTTCTTTTAACATTTTTAAATTCCAATATTTTTCCCGCCGTCACGGGATAGAGACCTTTAATTTGAGCCCTCTCCCGTCGTTCTGCTACATCCCAGTCGCCCACAATTTTGATGCAAAGAATCGCCTTACGTAATTAATATACAGGGTGTCCCGTAACTCTCTGGACACTTGTATATAGCGTTATTCCTTAGGTCAAGACAAACACATTTCACTACA
This sequence comes from Macrosteles quadrilineatus, assembly GCF_028750875.1. Taxonomy (NCBI): domain Eukaryota; kingdom Metazoa; phylum Arthropoda; class Insecta; order Hemiptera; family Cicadellidae; genus Macrosteles; species Macrosteles quadrilineatus. The sequence continues at coordinate 63,009,850 of NW_026542602.1, forward strand.
GGAACATGGGTCTGTGGTGTCTAGTTTACCGACTGTCGGTATTTATGTGTTTTTTACAAAACAACTAATAACTCCTAAACGGTTTGAGATACAGCTTTGATATTTTGCAAAAATGTTAATCTTATTAAGACCTATTATCGTTAGAAATTACACTAAAAATTCATTAACCGTTTCAAAATGGCGGCCATTTAAAATATTTGATGCCAAATTTCACAAAAACCGTTAACTTTACAAAAAAATTGCAAGAGACAAAAAAGTTAGTAAATTTTATGTAGTTTTCAATGATACCTGATTTGTTAAGATTGGATAAATAATAACAGAGAAATGTCTTCTTTTCTAAACGCATGACCACTTTTCTCCATTTAAACAATGCTAAACAACGTAAAAGGAGTATTAGCATTGTTTAAATGGAGAAAAGTGGTCATACATTTAGAAAACAACACGTTTCTCCGTTATTATTTATCCAATCTTAACAAATCAGGTATCATTTAAAACTACATAAAATTTACAAACATTTTTGTCTCTTGCAATTTTTTTGTAAAGTTAACGGTTTTCGTGAAATTTGGCATCAAATATTTTAAATGGCCGCCTTTTTGAAACGGTTAATGATTTTTTAGTATAATTTCTAACGATAATAGGTCTTAATAAGATTAACATTTTTGCAAAATATCAAAGCTGTATCTCAAACCGTTTAGGAGTTATTAGTTTTTTTTTGTAAAAAACACATAAATACCGACAGTCGGTAAACTAGACACCACAGACCCATGTTCTTATGGTGAAATGTGTTTGTCTTGACCTAAGGAATAACGCTATATACAAGTGTCCAGAGAGTTACGGGACACCCTGTATAGATTGTGAATTCTCATTTCAGCCACTATCATGTGCAATTGTGTCAATTTTGTTAACCACCTATCAATGCTATTAGTGGTACTTATTATTTCTTTCGGGTTTTTTCTTCCTATTTTTACTACTATGCAAATCTCTATGTGGATTCTCTTATGTGGGTTTTTAGCTTTGCTGCGTTCGTGTGGTGTGATTTTCTTATGTTTTAGATAGTGCCTTACTTGAGGTAAAAATCAGATTTTTGGGATCCTGAAACTACTTGAAAACTTTGTTTTTCACACATCATTATAAGTGTCCGTTAATGCTTTAAATAGTTTAGCATAGTAACATTTATACTTGCTTACTTGTTTTCCGGCTTATTATGTTATTTTGATTACTATCCGGTCGTACTGGCTAAATACATGGAAAACATTGATTGCAATGCTAAATACACATGATCAGACTATTTAAACTATAACAACACATCTAAAATCCATTCTTGCAATAGTATTTTTATAGCAAATTTTACATGTATTTGATATTGTAATTAGTATTATTGTTCTCAATCTGTTCCAAACTTTGTTCTGTCATTGATTAGACATTGCACTAATTTACTTACACTAATTTTCGTTTCAACAATAATTGTATCAAACATTAATTTGTATCTAAAAATTAATTCCTTTCCCCAGCATGTATTCCAAACAACACACCCCGATCCCCCCCCATCCGGATTCGCCGATCAATTTCCCACCAAACCTCTTCATTTCACCTGCCACAATTTATTCATCCGATTCCCTCCCCCGATTTACCCATCCCACCGAAATCAATTATACATAACCCAATATCAAATTAACCATACCGGTGTTTAGAAAGCCTACGAGTCCATCTTCCAACCCCGGGGCCAATAGAAAACCGGTACAAAATGATTAACCGTTAATAGAATTTCCGCAACCGTTGATTTGGCTGAGCACGAGCTCTGGTAATTATTTCAAGGGATCATTGATTATGTAAATTCCAGGCCGTGTAATCAGGACGATATCTGATTAGAGGGAGCAATCAGCTGATTATGATTGCTGTTTACCTAAACGACAGATTAGACGGAGAATCAGACGGCCCCGCCCACAGTCAAATTATGCTCATTGCTCAAACGGCGTATTTGATACGAGTTTTGTCTGGATTGCTTCCGCGGCGTTTTTTCTAAGCGGACGATTTAGATTTCAAGTTTCGTCAAAGATTGCCAATATGCGATTAGATGTGGTAATCGAAAGGCTGAGGGAAAATGTTAAGGTCAAAATTATGCACTTCAATACTCTTTTTTAGATGTCATAGGACGCTAGGCACGAGCCTGGGATTGCTTTTCACATTACTCCTGGCTAGACCTAGGGGTTGCGGCATTATCGCTTAGATAAAATCCTTTGGTGACCTGTCGGGGATCGAACCCGGGACCTCAGGGACTGAAGTCCCGCGCTCTAACCACTACGCCAGCTCGCTCCCCCTTATACTCGCTTACTGCAATATTCCTTAGACTGAAAATCGTCTTATAATATATGATAAACAGAATATTATCTAGGAAACCCTAGAAGACTTCAAACAGCAATTCAAGCAGTGAAATCACAATATACCAAACGATACAACTCTAAATAACAAAACAATACAAGACTACATTCTCACACGATCAAAACATTCATAATCCCTCAATCCCGAATTCACAGATTAACCAAGTTCAACCGGATCCTAAACGGTCCATGATTAACGGGCCTATAAGTCACATAAATAACCACGGGTTAACCAATCTTGTCCCCAAACACTCAGTTAATCATGGTCCTATTCCGAAGTAGATCGTCCAGTGTCGCTAAGCCTCGGCGGTGTCGTCAAAGACTCTACTTCTACATTCCATCTCCAGTGTCTTCTGATAGGTATAAATAGGTCCGGCCTAACAAGGTTACAAGCAGTTAGGGTAGTTTTATCGCGGGAATATTCAAATTTGGGCGCCAGTAAAGATTGTGCTGAAGGGCGTCGGGACAGTTTGTTGATTTATGGTAATTTGGAAACTCCGATTTTTTCTAATCGTCAGAACAAAGGTTGACGTGTTTGATATAAGTCCTGGCTACCTTGAAAGTTTGGTCACCTTTTATAGTTGTTTTTTATTTATTTATTTTGTTACAAATTTCTCTTAGCTACAGTTTAGTTACAAATGGGGAAAATATTAACATTTTACGTTAATTTCTTTCACTAAGAGGAGTGCGTATACATTATACTTGTTTATTAGTTTTCTACCTATTTACATCTCTGGGTAAAATATAATTTAAACGTATAAATTCAGTTGGGACTACCATTGTTAGTAAGTAATTTTTATTTTTAAGTAATAATCTTAAAGTACTAATATTTTTACCTATTTTATAAAGAGTATACATTAAATTAAATTTGTCATACATAAATTAGTTATTATGAATTAATGAGTTTGAATTTATATAACTTTAAACTGGTTTGAAATCAATTCTTCATTGACAGGGGAATAACTGGTCCAAATATTATGCTTACATAGTTTCAATCGATGATACTTTTAATTATGTGCTTGAAATCTCCATTAAATGTTGTCATATTTCTATTTATATAAAAACCATTTTAGAGATTTCAATACATTGTGTTACGTGTCTTATAAAACATCTTACATATTTTAAAAGCTCGACAAAAAGCCTCTCCGATGAAAAACTCACCTCTTTTACAAACTTAATATCTTTATTTGAGAAAAATCAATCGACATTCGAACAATCTTAAACACAAATCTAAGAAACCTAACGATAAAAAAACACTTGACCTTGTAATCGTAACACTAGTGAAACACCGAGAGTGAACCACTTGCATTGTTACAACTTACAACATCTGCTGCTGGGAATGGGAACTGGCTTGCGAACTAGAACCAAGGGCAAGGCTATGGGATAGACACGACATTAACCTCCGATCTGTAAATGGACCATCTTGATATGTCGACCTGTCGCCGTCATATTGATCTCTCTGGTGAAATCTGTATGGAGTAAGTAGTAGGAGATCTTGATACAGAAACTGAGGGTGTTCGATGTAGGCTAGGTTAGGTTAGGTTAAGGTTAGGTTGTGTTTGGTTAGATTAGATTACTTTAGGTTAGGTTAGGCTAGGTTGGATTAGGCTAGGTTAGGTTATGTTAGATTAGTTTAGGTTAGGTTAGGCTTGGTTAGGATAGGTTAGGCTAGGTTGGATTAGGCTAGGTTAGGTTAGTTTAGGTAAGGTTAGGTTAGGTTAGGTTAGTTTAAGTTAGGTTAGGTTAGTTCAGGTTAGGCTAGCCTTTAACGAGCCCAACCATTGTTGCATAGACATGAGATTATTTTATGTAATGTTGTACCTTTTTTTTATGCCACTAAGCTACTAGTAGGTATGTTCTAGTTTTTAGTGTAAACATAAATACTATAACTAATGACTACTCTATACCTGTTACTAACTTCTCAAAACCTTGTTTTACGGTTGTGTGGAATTTTTTTTCTAATTTTGTTACAATTTGTTAAAAAATTAGTATTTTCATTATCACAAGGATTGCTTTCAATCTTTAAAAATCGTACTGTTAAGGCAGATGGAATTTTGTAATGTTTCTATCGAAAACCAGGACACTTTTTGTTTTATGGTCTGAGGTGTATAGTTTTCCATATGATAAAATATAAAACAATGGTTGTTTGAGCAGCATGAAAATTTCATGTAAGGTCAGATCACTTTACATGAATAGCCTTAATACATCTTCAATAACCATTTCACCTCTTAAAAGCCCCAACCAAAAAGTAGAATCTCATCTTCTTCAAATTTGGAAACCCCAAGTTATCCCACATCTGTAACTTGATTGCCCCGACCCTTCAACTTAAGCCCCATTCATAACCTTGTCAAATGATATGCAAACAGATAAACTCGCCGTTTTATTGGGCCGGCCTAAAACAATATTATACCCGGTAGAGCGCCGGTCATCATAAAGCAGGCTCGAGCGGCAGGACACTGGCCGTCTCGTAAACTGGGACCCTAGGCTAAACCCCCGAAACGACATCGTTATTTATCCAAACTATAAAAGCGGCCAGAAATATAGTTCCGTTTAATCAGATATTGACCTGTAACTCAAGATTAGGGGGTCAGACGTCATTTGTATTCAAATCGTTTTAATAAAATCAGACTCCGCGACTGACGGGATGAGAGCCCGAGGAGAAACTTGAAAACGGAAACTTCTTGAGATGGGTAAGTCAAATAAGCTTAAGAAGGCACCTCATATATCGAGTAAAACACTCTTATTCTTAAAATTAAACATTAGATCGTCCAGGTGCTTAGAGGGTTAGTGCCAGATAACTCGCAGACAGTGTCAAAGTTCGTAAAACGGTGTTATTCTCCTCCATAACCAAGATTTTCTCAACCACCATCACCTGGCACAAGTCCCTTCTGAGGTTGGTTTTACTGTACTTGTATCTTGACTGTACTCAAAACTGTTGTAGTTATTTACGCTAGAATTATCAAAACGTCCTGTAAAAACCGTTTAACGTCATATTGTTATTTTAATAATGATGTTCTAAACAATAATGTAAAAAAAATCAAAACTAAATATCATGTAAATCCGTCTCTTTCCACAGCAATAGAAATACAGTGTGTAAATTAAGTCTGGCACACATTTTTTATCTTTTTTTTTGGTAGATAGAAGAAATCAATTTGCGGGACTGATTAATAACAAATGTTGGGCACTTTTTACAAATTTTGAAAATAAAAATTCCCTTAAGGGCAAGGGGGGGTAGGGGGTAACTAAAGATTTTCAAATGACAACCCCCATCTTGTGACCCCTCATTTTAAAGGTCATTGGAAGACAAATCCAAATATGTGTCTGAAATTTTTTTTTTTTGCACCCTATCAAAGATGGTGGTTTAAAATGTACTTAGGGTTGAACGGGTAAATTAGGTATGGCACACATTTCTTATCTTTTTTACTCTTTGTAGATAGAAGGAATTAATTTGCGGGACTGAGTAAGAACAAATGTTTGGCACTTTTTCATAATTTTGAAAAAAAATCCCCTTAAGGGTAAGGTGGGGGTGGGGGGTAACTAAAAGATTTCAAATGACAACCCCCATCTTGTGACCCCTCATTTTAAAGGTATTTGAAAGACAAATTTAACGATGTGTCTGAAAAATTTTTTTTTGCATCCTGTCTAATATGGCGGCTTAAAATGTACTAAGGGTTGAACGGGTGAATTAAGTCCGAAACAAATTAAAAATTTTTCAGACACATCGTTAAATTTGTCTTCCAAATACCTTTAAAATGAGGGGTCACAAGATGGGGGTTGTCATTTGAAAATTTTTAGTTACCCCCCACACCCACCTTACCCTTAAGGGGAATTTTTTTCAAAATTATGCCAAAAAGTGCCAAACATTTGTTCTTACTCAGTCCCGCAAATTAATTCCTTCTAATCTACAACAAATTTAACGATGTGTCTGAAAATTTTTTTTTTGCATCCTGTCTAATATGGCGGCTTAAAATGTACTAAGGGTTGAACGGGTGAATTAAGTCCGAAACAAATTAAAAATTTTTCAGACACATCGTTAAATTTGTCTTCCAAATACCTTTAAAATGAGGGGTCACAAGATGGGGGTTGTCATTTGAAAATTTTTAGTTACCCCCCACACCCACCTTACCCTTAAGGGGAATTTTTTTCAAAATTATGCCAAAAAGTGCCAAACATTTGTTCTTACTCAGTCCCGCAAATTAATTCCTTCTAATCTACAAAGAGTAAAAAAGATAAGAAATGTGTGCCATATCTAATTTACCCGTTCACCCCTAAGTACATTTTAAACCACCATCTTGGATAGGGTGCAAAATTTTTTTTTCAAACACATGTTTGGATTTGTCTTCCAATGACCTTTAAAATGAGGGGTCACAAGATGGGGGTTGTCATTTGAAAATTTTTAGTTACCCCCTACCCCCCCTTGCCCTTAAGGGAATTTTTATTTTCAAAATTTGTAAAAAGTGCCTAACATTTTTTATTAGTCAGTCCCGCAAATTGATTTCTTCTATCTACTACAGAAAAAAAGATAAAAAATGTGTGCCAGACTTAATTTACACACTGTATATACCTACATTAATGTTGTACAGTACTATTATTATCCACAATGCATATAGAGCTGTTTAGTTTTTTTTTTTTTTTTTTGTCATTTTAAGTATTTATTGCGTATGTCAGTTTTTCCAAGTTTTAAACAAATGTGATAAACCAGATTTCATTCACATATTATCGATTAATATATTAAGACCTGTATATATTAAGACCTGTAGTTTAACGCTTATTTTCAATCGATCGCAATTTTACCATAAAAATATGAAGGAAAATGAAAAGGAATCCAAAGTTCTTACGCACAAATTAAATTACCGGAACTACACGAAATCATCTACTTTAATTCCTCCTAAGAATGCCATCGTTCAACAATCATCCGTTTGTTGAAAGACCAAACCGTTTACCCGACATCACCCATTCTCGTCAGAAGTTTCCCATAAGCTCAATGTCTAGTTTCATGGCATTCTTCAGTTGGAGTAATCTACAATAATTGTAGCCATTGGCGCAGCTGCATCTCTACAAGTGTAGCCGCCTTCTACCTAAGTCGCTCGGGCACTTCATGATCTACATTTTGTATTGTAAATCTTAGTAGTGATTTATGTCTGCTCACCTGACCCGAGGGTTCGGATCCTTTGAACCAGCTGTAAAGAGAATAGTTGAGACGCTAAGTGAAATTCATTGTCCATCCGTCTGCTGTTAGTGTCTGTTCTTATAGTTGTGAACATCAAGCGGGATATAGATGTCTAGAGGTTCAAAGCTAAATTGACCTGATTGCACGATGTGCTGCTTTGTTCTCGAATATGTAGAACGATCAGATGAGTTTCAAACAATCGGCAAACAACGCGTTCCCGGATATCTGTCATCGTAAAGTAATAAGTGAGGTTATAACATAGAACTGTCTGGATTATCGTCTTAGGTAATGTTTGATACATACAGTATTAGAGACATGGTGACAACAGACCAATAACACAGTTCAGAGACGCAGTATCAGTTCTACCACGCGTTCAAGTCCCCAGAAAATTAAATTTCCCTATAGACTGTTGCTGCTTCAAACAATTTTTCCTCTCCTCAGCAAAGCTCGGTCCCCAGACACCAGTGTATGTAAACATGATACGGTAGGAACCATATGACTGTTTATGCAACAAACACGTCCTAGCAAAGCTCGGTCCCCAGACACTAGTGGACATGTAACCAGGGTACGGTACGAATCCATATGATTGTTTATGCAACAAACACGTCCTAGCAAAGCTCGGTCCCCAGACACTGGTGCCCATGGAACCAGGTTACAGTAGGAGTCTAAGTCTAAATGACTGTTGATCATTTAAAATGTTTTCTCCTCCTCAACAAACCTTGGTCCCCAGACACTAGTGCACATAGGGTAGGAATCTACGCCTAGATGACTGTGGACCCTCTAAACATGTTTTCTCCTCCTCAGCAAAGCCTGGTCCCCAGACACTAGTGCACATAGGGTAGGAATCTACGCCTAGATGACTGTGGACCCTCTAAACATGTTTTCTCCTCCTCAGCAAAGCCTGGTCCCCAGACACTAGAGCACATGTAACCAGGTTACAGTAGGAGGATGACTGTTTATTTTCGCAATGAACATGCCTTCTTAGCTAAGCTCGGTCCCCAGACACTAGTGGACATGTAACCAGGGTACGGTACGAATCCATATGATTGGTTATGCAACATACACGTCCTAGCAAAGCTCGGTCCCCAGACACTAGTGGACATGTAACCAGGTTACGGAACGAATCCATATGATTGTTTATGCAACAAACACGTCCTTGCAAAGCTCGGTCCCCAGACACTAGTGGCCATGTAACCAGGGTACGGTACGAATCGATATGATTGTTTATGCAACAAACACGCCCTTACAAAGCTCGGTCCCCAGACACTGGTGCACATGTAACCAGGTTACAGTAGGAGTCTAAGTCTGACTGTTGATCGTCTAAAATGTTTTCTCCTCCTCTACAAACCTTGGTCCCCAGACACTAGTGCACATAGGGTAGGAATCTACGCCTAGATGACTGTGGACCCTCTAAACATGTTTTCTCCTCCTCAGCAAAGCCTGGTCCCCAGACACTAGTGCACATGTAACCAGGTTACAGTAGGAAGATGACTGTTTATTTTCGCAGCAAACATGCCTTCTTAGCCAAGCTCGGTCCCCAGATACTAGTACATGTAACCAGGGTACGAAACGAATCCATATACCTGTTTATGCAACAAACACGTCCTAGCAAAGCTCGGCCCCCATACACTAGTGCACATGTAACCAGGTTACGGTAGGAATCTAGATGACTGTTGCTGCGAAAGTACGGCGCCCTTGGGGCAGTTCTCACACTCAGTTATACAACCGTAATCATAGGCTGTCTCACTAAGTGTGTGGGTGTATCGGATAGCTCGGCCGGATGTTTGTATTAGACATTCTCGACGTCTTTATTTACATGTTATTCGAATTATAAAGACACAAACTCTAGAAATAAAATAGTTTCGCAATGCAGTGGCTGACATCACAGAAAACCCTGTGTATTTTAAAGGATTCCCTCTTTTAGTTTCAACACGAGTGACATGGTTCATTTGAGGACATTAATCGATTTTAGGGGAAGTTGTACGAATCCCTTTAAATTTTATGGGTGTGCCAGGGGTAAACAACCTCCCTTCGGGGTAAAAATGTCCTCACAAATGCTATAATTTTAATTATTTTATAGATTCAAATACGAGGTTACGTCTTATTTAGAGTAAAGGTTAGGTTAGGTAAGGTTGCATTATACATTTCCTAGATTCTATGTAAATATATATGTATATATATTGTTTTGAACGCTGGGTTTTACTTCACTCGCATTTTCAGAGGATGTTTCAATACTAAAAATCTGTCATAAATGAGCAGTATATTTACAACCGACAGTTTATGCAAAACTTACGAGTGATTACAAAATAAATCAGAAATACATGTTTAATCAAAAATATATTAGTGTCAAACATAGGTAAAGTAATTTTCTCGAGAGCCCAGTTGCTACAGGGCTCACCGTCAAATCTGAAGGTCGCTGGTTCAAGTCCAAGCGATGGTGTACACAGTTGTAAATTTTCATTGGGCCCTCAATTAATGATGCTACTAAATAAACGGCTAACCTTAGGTAATAAAAAGGCTAGGGTTAAAAAAGTCCCATTTAAAAAAAACTTAAATAGTCCAATGGTGTATATAAAAAAACAATCAAACAAAAAACGGCTAGGGTCGTCGTTAATTTACAGAGCCTATTTTGTACTCAAAAACGCATTCCAGAAAGACAATTCTTTCAGTCCCCACTAAAAATCAAGCTACAATTCATCTTATTAAATTTATCTCTTTTATATCTTTTATAATTTTTTATTCTTTTTTTATTTATCTCTTTTACATGACTCTGTGTTTGCAGCCCTAGTCTAATCTGTCCAATCATTAATGCCTCAAGAATCCACACGTCGAGTTTACAGTCGCCATTTTGTGCCTGTAGTTAGCATAAATCAGTATAAAATCCGCATAACCCCCTGCATAGAACACTTCATGTTTTATCGATGATTTCACCATTTACTGAGGAATCTAAGCATCTAAGGGATGTACATTGTACAAGTAGTCGTCGTTCAACGAAAGAAATAAGGCTTCCACGATCACCCTTAATCAATAAGCATCATACTGGCAGGATCTCAAGGTGAATTGCTAACCAATTTATTCCTACTTATTCCCCTACAAAATCACTAGCAGATATAACAAACCCATCGCAGTGATAGGATAACTTTTATTTGAACTTACAATTATGTTTGTTTGATATTTATCTCACGTACAATATATCTCAACAACTGTTTACTTAATTTAACTTGCAAATACGTCAGCTACTACTAAACTAGCAAGATCTGGAGGTAAATTGCTAATTATATTCTCTCAACCTTTTCCTCGACCAAACCACAAGCAAAAATGTCCTGTTTGCACCACAAGATGCTGTAGTACTAAACATAAGTTACTTATCTGAATGCACGAGTTTACTCTTTATCAATTCTTTTACGTTTCCCTTACAGAAACAACGTGACCTTTTTTTACTTAGAACAAAATACCCGCACTACAGGGCGGGCATTAATTGCGCCAACTGACCTGAGTCAGGTAGTCGGGTATTCCTGAATTGCACCAACTACTCCAAGGAGCCACCCGATACGTTCCTTAACTAAGCCAAGTGGCGGCCCTCTTTCACTGTATAATTAAGTAGGTTAGGTTATGTTAGGTTATATTATATTAGGTTAGATTAGATTAGATTAGGTTAGGATGACACGTAACCAGGTTGTTCCTTCTGCCGGCAACTCACCCCTACCTGGCTTGGGCTTGGCGCAACCAAGGAACAGTTTTTGGACTTTTTAAGGGCTTGGCGCAATTAATGCACACTACACATATACATTAGACTATAATATGATGGGACCTATTTCCCGACCTTCTACCTGAGTCTGGCCAAGGTAGCTGCTATAAGTGACTTATCTAGATTATGCATACATTTCCACTTCATGAATTCTTTTGCATTTCCCTCATAAAAAAAAAAACAAACGACAACCTTTAACATAGAAACAATCTGCACTACTTATACACATCAGACTATAGTATGTATGATGGCATCTGTCTTCTCAACCTACATCTACCGGCTGGTAAACCATTGGACACTCCATGTACACGGAGACAAGTTACAACACACAGACTATATGATCTCCAAATTGCCAACCTTTCCAACGTCTTCTCCGACCGCAAGCAACAATGTTCCGCCAGTTTCCACCGCAAGCAGATACACATCCAGTTCCAGCGCTCCAGCGTTCCATCGTTCCAGCGTTCCAGCGTTGCATGTCCGGTGCTCACGCACAGCATTAGGCTGGACGTCAGTTTATAGCGATATCTTGTTCATATTAAACAACGCACGCTAGGATGCTGTTGCTGACCCACGTCTCAATCAAAACCGCGCTATATCACGCGATTCTGATTGTATAATCAAAGAGTTCATTGCAGGAACATCTCGTTTCGTGTCGAGATGAACACGATCGCGGCGTGGACTCATTACAAAATGGTTCACGCGTGTGTGTATTTATTGTAGGTAGTTTGGACTATTTATAGAATGTATATGTATAGGAAATAAGAATACGGAAATATGTTGCTCCTTTGGTTTATCAAGAGTATTATTACCACTTATGTTGAATTTTAAATTAATTTTTGTACTCATGGGAAATTTGCTCGGATATCGTTTGATCACTTATATAGTGGTTAAGGGGTGGAGATAAAATATACCATACAAGGACCAAAATAGTAGTTCATTAAACCATACATAATGAATATTTAAAAGCATGATGAATTGACTTTATAATATTTAGGGGTGTAGTTTAAAAGTTGGCTGTTATGCCTGCTATTAAATAAATTAATATTTTCCATGTAGATAAAATAGGTTAGTTATTATTTAAAAGTGGTTCCAAATGTTTTAGAGTCATAGATGGATTAACTCTTATCATATTTTAATGCAAAAACCCATTGCACCTTGAAAATGGTGGCAACTCAGAAGATACTAAAATAATAAATTAAATGATATTTTGGTAAATAAATACAAAAAATAAATATTTATATATATATTTATAAAGTAAATAAATATTTTGATAAATACAGTTATAAACCGTAAATAGTTAAGTTATATTGTTTCGTAGTTTACTAGTAACAAAAATCATGCGTCTAATCACAAGTAAACCGTATATACAAATAATAAATCTATAATTTATCACATCCCTAGCATCAGCAGCATTGAGGATATTGGTTGGTATCTACAAAAATCTAAAATGCTTTAAAATGTTGATTTTTTATTTTTTGAGGAAATTTAAACAATCATTTATGTAAGTAAAAATGAAGACCCGACGTTAAATATTTTATGATATACAAATAAGAATAAGAATAAGAAAGTTTATTGCCGTTGACCAGGTTGTATACAGGAATAGGCATTGTCAAATTACATTATACAGAATATCAATATCAATATCAACAAGTATGTTATATCTATAGCTAACAAAGATTGAGAATTCCTAACTTACAGTGTGAATGATTCCATTGTAATTTTATGTTTCAAAAAGTCCTTGACTGAATAGAAAGGATTTGCTACAAGCCAGCTATGAATTTTGGATTTGAAAAGAGAAATAGATCTTCTATAAGTTGAAAACCTAAGAAAAAAAATAACCCTACAACCTGTCATAAAGTAACACTTTATATCAACTCGAGCATGTCTTTTTAAACAGCTGTGCAAAAAAGTGGCAAAAAACTAACTAAAACTAAAAATACCCTGCTTTGGTTTAGATATTTTAAACTTGTGTCCTTCATTACCAAATCTGTGTTCACAAAACTTTGATTAAGGGTGAAACTTTTACAACCCAAAATATTATGACTTCTAACAAACACTAATATTACTTTAAAAATTGACGACCAATAAAGTTTGCCCATTAAAACTATTTTCTAACTTGTTGTTTTTTGTGTCTTTAGAAAGATTTACCCAGTTGACGTTACAGCAAAAATCGAATACCCGCACAGAAGTGTCCCAAGTCTTTAACATGATTTACAGTGGTTTAGGCAACTAACGACCTGGGCATCTGTGGAAGCCGAGGCAATAATATAATGGGTTTACGAGCGCACCCAACCTGTATATTTATCCTCCGTTTTTGGCAGGGTCAACCCCCGTACAATGTAGTGTTCGAGTTACAGTTTCAAGAACATAAAATATGGGTCTTGTACCTCGCCGGCCGAAACTGGACCAGTGCTCTTTAAGGGAAGACCCGAATTTACGGAGATGAGCTCAACCATAATTTTGAAGTAGCCTCGCTTTCTTTTTGGGTGAATTTATCGTGTGTGGTCTTCAGGATGTAACAGCTGTTTGCTGTTTTTGTGATTGCTGATTTTTTGGACAAACATTTGTTGTGTAAGTGTTAATGGCTTGGATTATACGCAAAATTAATAGGTTAAACCATTTCAACGTGTTTTTGTACCCTCTCTAACATTTGCATAAAATTTAGTTATAAAATAGGCATTATGCAGGGTAGATCTAATAACAATATACTGTACTTCATTTTCCCAATAGTAAAATATAGTTACTCTAACCATACAAATTATGTTGTTAGTTAATTTCTTACGACATGAATAGTAGTGCAAAGAATCCGAAAATCATTAACATTTAATTCTATATATACCACAGTATGTCCACAGTAAAATGTTTAACTCCGAATACTGGTTTTATGAGTCAAAACAAAACAGGAATAAAGAATTACATTTTTCTATGCATCGTGGATATTTGCTGATTTGTTTTTAGTATTCAAAATGTATATCTTTAAATTATTAAAGATATTTTTATGAAATTTAGCATAAGATTTTGAGTAGCAATAAATTTTATTCTTGATTTTTGTTTAAATAAGACCCACAAAACCACTTACCGGAGTTCGGCTGTTTATTTAGGGGACACCCTGTATACAATTAGGTTAACTCCAAATATGTACTTTTCCTGTTATTTAAGTATACCTTTTGGCTATGTATTTTGTACTTACGTTTTTGATTAAAACGTTTAAGAGGTGTGTAATTTCATGATGCAATTTCACCCTAATTTTCATAATTGTATATTAAAAGTCAGATATTATTTCATGCTGGTTAAGTAGTATAAAAATATACATCGTTTTTCTCAATGTTAAAATATTTTTAAGTAATTTTCATTTAAATCTTAAATGTATATCTAAGTTATTAACATCATGAGTAGTACTGTAGAGCAGTTTAATAAAAAATAAATTTTTGTTTGCCCTTAAGTATCACAAACTTAATAATTGAACTTGGATCTTGTAACAAACACCTGGTATATACATTTATTTCAAACATATCGTCACAGTAAATACAATAGTGGCTATAATAAATTATATCGATACCAAATAACAATTTGTTTTCAATAACAAATCAGTAGCTTATTCATCACACTTCGCGATGGGTCCAACATTATGCGTATCACAGTTTGTTAAAAGAAGAGCTTGTTATATACGCCCTAAAGCCCAGTGAGTGTGTGTGGGCTTAAATAAATCGAGCTACTGAAATTCGTTACAGCTGTTAATGCTTCCAAACCAGGTGATTCATAGAGATCATTTCCTGTCTATAAGTTCTTTACATTGCATTTTTGATTTAAGTAAAATTTTCTTCCCGTTATTGTTGGTAGATAGCAGGATTTTAATAACGTAAAAAGGAGGAGAACGGCCTGAAAATATGTTCAAAATATGCGTTTTATGTCACAAAACTGTATATTCGTATTTGAGTAATTTCGTCAAAGTAATTCACGGTATTTCGTGTGAAATTTAAAACTTCTGACGAACTCCACAATGAGGAATTTGTAAATATCAGCTGACTTTCCGATCTGATGAAGTGTTCAATTTGCAGCATTAAACAGCTGTTGTCGTTCGAAGTACACGTGATCGTTAAACAATGCAACAATGAATTTAAATCGATTACTTCCCTCAATACCTTCGACCTTTTACACAGTTATTAAGTGTAATAGATCTACAGCTGATTTCCTCGACCTCATCTGACTTTTACCAAGGAATAAAAAGTAACTAGTATTTTAGCCCCACAGCTGTTGAAATTTGTTTTCGTTGCAATATTTACAAAACTAACTTACTTGTGTAACAATTTTCCACATCCGCGTTCCGACAACCACCTTGTGTAGTCTCCAACCACAACAAAACATCAAGACCTACAACAGTAATTGGCCTTGAGCTTATAAAATGCAAACCTAGGTCTAATAAGACGCTAATTGAGGCGGTATAAACAGTTTGAAGGACAAACCACGAGATTCCGTCCCATCTCTACCAGTAATGGTAGCCAATCTCTTTACATCCTTAGATACGAGCTAGGTCACAGTGCAAGGATAAGGTTAATCGGAACACTATTGACACTGAGATAATCAGTCCGGTTCTAAGGAAAATGTCGAGAAATATGGGGTTAGTTTGAATGCTATTGGATGAATGCTACAAGATCGTTTTATCTCGTAGAAGCTGATTCACTGGCCATTTATTTAGAATGCCTGCAACAGTAATTTTCAAACGGTTCATTTAGTTTTTGACGTGTTTTGTTGTCGTGTGACCTTTAGAACATATACTGATGATGACGGGACGATCTTGAAGTAGCCAAGGGACAAGAGGACCCTAGTCAGTTCTACTACTCGTTCTTACCTAACATCGTCTCCTTATTATAGTTTGTATGATGGATCCTGTCCCATGAACCTTCAATGTACCTGGTGACTGGCCCAGGCCAGGTAGAAGGAATGTCAGGAGACAGGTACAGTACCATTTTATGGATTATAAAAGTATCATTAGGTACTTACTTAATACCTAACTGACATAGGTCAATAACCACAAAATATCGTAGACTAATATAACAATAATGTATTCAATTTTATTTGTGGTATCAGGATCTTCAGGTTAATTTAAATGTTTAATCATACTATTTCATAATACGTCAATTTTACGTTTAGTACTTGTTTTAGAATCAACCAATTAGAATGGCGTATAGTTATATGAAATCAATTTTAATTTCTTTAGTTAGACATTTTTTTACATTTTTGCTAATCCTGAAATCCCGTAGTATCCTATGACCACACTTATCCACAAATCGAATTATCTTTTACTGGTAGCCTACTTAACTACAATATGAAACGACAGGGGCAATTAAAACAGATTTACAAGATGTACGGCTGTAAAATTACTATGATTGATAACATTTGGTTTTTATTATTTTTCTAATTACGAAAATCTCCAAACTTTCATTACGATACGTGGTCAGCTACGACGATACAATTATTCCATCCTCTTTACATCTGTCCACAAGTTCCAGTGCGCCTGGGGCGGCAGAACACACACAATCCCGTCCTCAATTACCAGTGAAATTTGAAAACGACATTACCCACGAGCGAGTAATAGTTTGTAGCCACAGTAGTCGAGCTACAGTAGACTATTTACCTGGTAATTTGATGCAGACCTTGACAGAGGCAGTGAATTACGGGTAATTGCAATTGTAATTGTAATTGATATGAGTGGAGGAGTCACGACGCGGGCTGGAGACGGCTACAATTAGCAAGACGACACGTGCGGCGCTCCTTGCGGTCGAATGGGGAACTAAACTGAAGCTAGAAACTGCGTCGGCGCCGTGACCGCCCCGCGGAGCACAGTGTTTAAAAAAGAGCACGCGGTGCTGACGTCTGGCGACAACGCTGATTACGACGGCTGCCATATTGTCACGAACATTATAAGTTTTGGTGAAGCGTTTTGGGGTTGTCTTTGAAGAGGCCGAAGAGGAGTTCGTTAGATGGAGGTTGTTGGTTTGCTTTTGTTTTCCTGTTGGCATGGAGCCGCGTTACAGTTGGTTGGAGCCTGTGAGTTTCTTTCAGGATAAAATTTATTTAAAACCTTAGTGATTAATTTAAAAATAATCAGAGTAAATGATAAAATAATAAAAAAACTTTTATACAGCCCTTTTTTCAGAACGCCTCATATCAAATACAGCATGGTTGAATTTGTCTTTTTTTCCTGTATTGCAAATTTTGTCACATTTTCACATTGTTTCATTGTTCCTAACCTTGTATTTATCACCCGATTACCATCGAACCGTTGTTAGGAGTCATAAAAAATCGATATACTATAATAATTATTTAAAGTTGATAAATCATTAATAATGACTAACGGCAGCTGGTAATTATTTTTCAAGATACTTTTCACAATATTGAGATTGTATAATATATGTCGAAGCTGTGAATGTAGTCGTGAGTACATCTGACTCAGACAGCAGCGGTCAAGTTTAATGAAAAACTCTCGTTAAATCTCATGATTGAATCCCATTACAATGTCCACAGTTGAACCCCAAAAGTACCACACCATCCAAATATAGCCCTCATCCCATCGAGGATGCCCAGAGCTAAGCCCATCCTGTCACCCTTTCACCACAAATCTACAAAGTAACCGCTCCAGGTGGGTCAGATCCATTAGGGCAGATCTTGTCGGATTGTAACACTAATAGTTTGTTTGCCAAACATCTGCCCTGAGGGGTGCCAACACCCGACCCTCAGGTGACTGCTCAAATTGGTGGAAAATGGGCGGAGAATGGGCTCAGCACGCGTCCCGTAATCTGGGTCAGGTGCTTGTGTATCTTGTCCCATCCGGTATTTACGAATGCTCAAGATAACCCATGTAACCTTATTGGTCCTTCAAAATTGTAGAAGGTTTTAGTTTTTCATTTTTCTGATCCTGTAGGTCTATTTTCATTGTTATATCCATTGATTTTTAGATACTGAATTAGACATCCCATGTATACCCTTAAAAATAAATGAATGCCCATGAACTCCATTTGAAATACACATGTTCATGAGCACTCCCGTGTTGCTAAAGTCATGTATGACTCATGAGTCATGTACCAGCTGTAGCGAATTATCATTCAAGTAGAACGTAGTTCACAGATGGCACTATACTATTAAAATTAAATTTTCTCTTTTTTTCGTACTATGATGTCTAACGAAACAAAGACATTCTATAGTTTCCAATAAGGTCTATCCATATTCCGAAATCACTAATTAATATCAGCCGACTCTTTTAATTGCGCATTTCAAATACATTGATTTACATTCTAAGATTGGCATTGACATCGTAATGGGATGTCAACTCTTCATAGTCATAGTTGCAATACAAGCGACAAGGCCTAAGGATAAGTGGCATGATATAGAGAGGATTCGGCTTTAGGGGTTTAGATTCTGGGCGATGGTTCAATCTTTGATTCATTAAAACTCTGTGGCATGACACTGTCATTCACTGACATTCATCATGTTCCTTTTGTCCAATTTACTGTAGTCATATCCCTCATAAAATATATGAGAGAACATTGTTATGTTATGACATTCTTAACTGATTGACATTGTTCACTTATCATTTATATGACTTTTGTGTGGCTGAAATGGTATAGTGCTCGCCTATTAATTAGAAGCCCGCCCACACAATACTAAAGGGAGCTTTTTGATGTTTTGAATCTGGACCTAGCTGACTCCGTCCATTGATCTTGAATACGGTCATGGCTGATCTTAAACAAATCTGTTATCTGATCCATCCATACTTCACTTACCAACCCTTTAAAATACGAAACGTGATATTTAAATCGTATAATCTATTCCAATTCATCTCAAAATGCCTTACAAATAAATCCTCCACTAGCATGAAAACTCTAAACTTCAAAGCAAAGAACGACTCAAGTACCCAACAAACATTATGCAAACGCGGAATAGCACAAGGTGGTGCTCTAGGCCCACTAATGAGCAATCGAGGTGCACTACTGCCACAGCTGCCGTGTACGTAGGTGTGTAGCCTCTGCCTGACTCTACCTACAGATGTCACTGGACACCCTGGGTGGCCTCTCATTACCCCAACTAGATCACGGACCCGACACCCGTCACCAGTCCACGCTGGAGTCCGTCCAGACCATCGAATAAATTACCCATCCGCTGATGAATTTGCCGCATACAAATTATAGATTATGTGGAGTACGCGGTAATGTAAATGGGAAAATATTTATAAACTAATCGGTAGAATTTTAGTTCTCACTGCGTAAATTTCGTATTTACATATGGATTCTGGTAAATCGAATTTTGATAGCCGTGTAAGGAGAATGTATTCTAACTTGTGAAACATTTGCGTTGGAGGACATTACTAGAAACTCGGTGGATAAATTGCGCAAGCATGATGTAAATTTATAAATTTTGAAATTGAATAATGATTGATGATTTCAATGTAGTTTCCTTTCAAACACTATGGCCAAATTTGAGAAATCGGTAGCTGCAATTGACACATACTTTCTCCTATTAATTTGACAATTATTATCATGGCTGGTGAGAGTAACTATGATATTTTATGGGGTAATCTCAAATGTTGCAATAATTTTTGAACCGTAATTTTACAGCAATAAGAATAAGAACAGTTTATTCCATTGATCTGTATACAAAGAAATAGGACAAATCATATAAATTACCAAATTAATCATCTTAATGCAATCAAATTTCTGATACATCAAAATATTACATAAAATACAATTAGGCATAATAACTTATTTTAATTGAAATTTAGGTAGTTTCAGGTTTCAGGTTTCAGGTAGTTTATTAAAACAGCGAATTGAGTTTATTTTGAAGGAGTCACCCGTTTTAGATAGTCTATGAGGTTTCATGCAGAGCTTGCCTCCACCCCTAGTGGAACTCATGAGTGTCATTCAATGTGGTTTTTAGTTGCTTAAGTAATCAATAACCTGCGTTGAAATTGTTGTTTGACATTACTTCTTATCCAAGAATTCTAATGTGTCCCATTAGATTTTTGCCATCGTAAACCAGTTTTGTGGGTTGACTAGAGATTAATTGGGACGTCAAATATGTTTGTCCAAACTCATTGATCACTTAAAAAAAACCGCAATACCTTTTACTATAAGTCCCACTTATGCTTAAGAAGGTTTTTTTACCCTCATCAAATTTCCTCTTTTGTAGGAGTCAGTTAAGTCGAAAATGGCAAACTGTACTTACCCACCAGACGTATTGCAACTATTGTTTCTATTTGGCAATTGTTCGCCTTTAGAAAACTAGAACTTAGAACACTAGAAATTAGAAAAAAAACTTAAGGCCGGTGCACAAAGAGACAGACGGACTAAAACTCGCTCCAAATGTTGTCAAATGAGGCAACGCACACAGGGATCCGTCCGTCTGCCGGAGTCCGCTTGAGTTCGTGGATGGATTTTTTGGAATCGCTGCGCATGCGCAAAGAAGGTTTTTCTTCTCGGACATTACTTCATCCCACTGCAACTACTGTCGGGGAAATAAATATGTGCACTCAAGTTTGAGCCTAAATATCTCTGAGATGAATTATCCGATTTTGTTAAAACAAAAATTAAATGTAAGCTTATTTAAATGGATTTTACGTGGTAACAATTTAAAAAAATTCCGTTTACCAGAAAAATTTATATAGTTGAAAGATCCTAAAAAGTACCGGTTTTTAAGAAACTCTACACTAACACTGAAGTTTAAAAATTAATTGTAAACAAACCACTGAGCCAATCTTTCTGAAATGTTTATGGCTTGTTGGTAGGTTTATTGTTAACATTTCCATGCATTTTAAAATTTTTACTCACAATAGTTTTTATGCTGCTGTTAATTTTTAAAACCTATGCTAACATCGTTAATAAGACGCAACAAATTTCGTTCAAAATACCATCGTGTTTGTCGTGACACAAGAAATAACACCAATATGACAGATTTATAATGCGAACAAAGGTGTTTTTTAAACAGATTAATATTTGTAAACAAAAATCTCTCCGGCGACAGGAGCAACGCTTTGGCAGCGTGCGTTACAAGCGTTTTGAGGGTATTTTGAAATTTAAAATCATTTTATATCTCGTCGCTATTGTCAATCGCAAAGTGTAGCTTCTGTCCCAGCTGTAGCTGTTGTTGCCAGCGTCACTCAAGTCTGCAGCAGGGTAAGTATAAAAATTATTGTACACATTAAATGGGATACTCCTCTTATTGGATAATGGATTTAATCAATATACATTTTATTTTTCAGATCATGTCAGTAATGTTTCTTATTAGTTTCTATCAGATAAAATATTTAACTTTGTAATTTAAATTGTTGGGGGCAAAGACGCGACGGTTTTTGCTTTAATAGATTTATTTACGGTTTACTAATGTTAAAATAGATCGAGATAAATTTTTAAGTTTTATCTCTGGTTCGTTTGCGAATGAAACCATATGTTTTGTGAGCACACTTGCCAGCATGTTTACGTAATGTTCACCAATACGTGAATAGTCATAATTATCCGCAATTAACGAACTTGCCCAATCGAAAGCTCTCAACTCTACCAGCTATAAATTCGCGTGCAATTCAGTCCAGTTCCACTAACTTCATCATGGGACCCTTCCATCATATGGTTGTGACGACCATGCTGGTAAGTTTGGCCATTCTCAAGCTTTATTTTTATTTATTTATTTAAGTATAGACGGTCGTAAAGGATTTGTATCAACATGCATTTTTTTAAGAGGTTGGCGGCCTCTTTTAACCTTGTATTTGCTCACCTACGCTCACTCACCTTTTGGTTGCAAATTAGCTGTTGTCATAAATTTAAAAAGTCATCCCTTTTATTGTTTATAATACAGTACTTTGATACAGATTTTTATGTTTTAATATTTAACATTGGAGAATTTAAACGTTGTTAAGTGCACAGGTGTGCTGCGATTGGGGTTTAATACATTTGGACTTTTCTGTTTTTTTTTTTTTTTTTTTTTTTTAATACATAGTTTTCTGTGTTGCAATCTGTAGAAACACTGTGGCACTATTTCAAATCATGACTAATGCTAATACAGAATGTCGTGATCATTCAAACCTACAAAACAGTTGGTGAAAGTAAACATCTGCTTTTAAATTACGAGGGTTGTTTTTTTTTCAACCTCCGATAGGCTATGAACAAAAGACAAGTTCATATAAAACATTAAATTTATTACCAAAAGTTTGGTCCATTTATGGTTACTTTTTGACATAATCACCAAAGAGATTGAGACATTTGCTATATCTGTGCACCAGCTTTTTAATACCCTCTTCAAGAAAAGTGGCCGCCAGTACATAAAAAAAAAAAAACAAATTCAAAAAACAAAAAAAATGTCAAAAAAATTAAAAAATCAAGAAAAAATAAAAAATGACTTTAAAATGTCTATAAATTCAGTAAACAAATCAATAACGGTGAATCTGTGGTTTATTTAACCATTCTGCCAACTTGTTGAACCAGCTCATTACTGTCGTTTCAGATGACTTGGTTCAACAGTTTGACAGAATGGTTAAATAAACCACAGATTCGCCATTATTGCTTTGTTTACTGAATTTCTAGAAATTTTAAAGACTTTTTTTATTTTTTCTTAATTTTTTATTTTTTTGACATTTTTTGTTTTTTGAATTTTTTTTTGTTTTTTGAATGTACTGGCGGCCACTTTTCTTGAAGAGGGTATTAAAAAGCTGGTGCACGGATATAGTAAATGTCTCAATCTCTTTGGTGATTATGTCAAAAAGTAACCATAAATGGACCAAACTTTTGGTAATAAATTTAATGTTTTATATGAACTTGTCTTTTGTTCATAGCCTATCGGAGGTTGAAAAAAAAAACAACCCTCGTATATTTAATTGTAAACATTGTAGATCAAAAAGTCTGACATTGGCCCACTTAAAACCCTCTTGGGCAGAGCCCTTTTGGTGGATCTGCACCAAACTTCACTCGAACCACCCTTTAAAGATGCTTAATAATGCCTGAAAGTTTCATTACAATCTGTCGAGCGGTTTCGGAGTCCATAACGTATATACACACACACACACACATACATAACCACATAGTTCCTCTTTTATAGATATAGATATGGCTAAAACTATCATCTATCAAGGCTAAAACTCCTACAGCCAGCAGTTGTTTGTATACTTCTGAAAAAAACATGTTCGAAAAAAATTTAACAAAATGATAGCAGCTAGAAGTACAAGTGGAAGATATACAGGGTGTCCCATAACTCTCTGGACACATAGCGTTATTGCTTAGGTCAAGACAAACAAATTTTACCATAGGAACATTGGTCTGTGGTGCTTAGTTTTCCCTCTGTGTATATTTAGGTGTTTTTACAAAAAAATAATTACTCCTAAATGGTTTCAGATACAGCTTTGGGATTTAAGAAATATGTTTATCTTAATAGACCTAAGCAATAACGCAATATACATGTGTCCAGAGAGTTACGGGACACCCTAAGGTTGTTTTTATAGTTTTGAAACAAGAGCGAACATTGTAATACCCCCCTACCCTACTAATCCAATAAATGCTTTACCTTACAATTTTTTCTACCTAAGTGGACCTTGGAATAATTTCTATTTTTTCTTTTCCCTTCCATCGCCTCAGATTAATGTTTCTCAAATTCTCCTCCACATCCTCCTGCCATCTTTTCTAGCACCATGGATAAAGGGTTAATCCCTTTCTTACAACAAGTTTTCACTCAACAAGTAAATTTGACTTCTAAAACAATAATATTTTCAGGCGTTTCTTTTACGGGAGGATTCGGTGCAAGCGAATAAGGTAAGATGTTGTTGCTTTTAACAATTGTGGAAAGTAACTTTCAATTATAGGCCTACCTTAGGGCTATGCCTCATAGACCTATAAAGCATTTTTTAGTTTAATCATTGGATTTCACATATGGACCAACACGATGCGGGTGACATTTAATTGCGAAGCATTTTTTTGGCTTTAAACTGTCAGATACTGTATTTGCGAAGGTTTATAGGCTATATAAGAGTTTTGTCAGCATTTCTGAAAATATGCACACCAACTGCTGTTCTTAATATAAGAAGGTTTCAACTGAATACTATAAGATTCCCGTGCGTAGAACGAGCACACAGCTAGTTATAAAATAATATCTTATATGGACCAAAACAAATTTATTGTGAAGTTATTTATTGCAATGATTGTTCAAAAAATCGAAGACTTTAACTAAAACCTTTTCCTCGTTGAGGGTCCAAAACATGCATTTTAGTGAATGCATCAAAGTTCATTTCATCTTCTAAAACAATAATATTTTCAGGCAAAACTTCTACGAGGTCCATCGGACGGAAAGGTAAGATGTTGTTGCTGTACTGTATTAAGTTGTGTTCAACCATTTTTGTCTATTAATTTATGTGTACTGTACTAATCAACATGGGTAGCAGTTTGTGGGGTGGTAAATGTAATTGCGTTATTACACTATTGAATTGTTCATAAATTAAAAAAAAATAAATTCCAAGTCTTATTTTTCCTGTGGGCAATGGGCAGGTTTGCTCGTACCAGCCTGTTGTACAGTATATTAAAGCGTTGTTGTACACAGAAGAAAATTCTAGAAACATGTGGAATTCCCATGTTATTCTTATTGGCATGTTTAGGCTGTCTTAATTGAGTATTTTCAAGAAATGCATATAAGTAATTTGCAGACAGTTTTATTCTCTTTCAGAATATCACCTTC
Source organism: Macrosteles quadrilineatus (assembly GCF_028750875.1). Classification (NCBI taxonomy): domain Eukaryota; kingdom Metazoa; phylum Arthropoda; class Insecta; order Hemiptera; family Cicadellidae; genus Macrosteles; species Macrosteles quadrilineatus. Next base: position 63,034,847 of record NW_026542602.1, read on the forward strand.
CAATTTGGTCGAGTTCCCCACTATAAAGAATTTGCCAAAAAGCTAAGCAACCTCCAAGTTTATTGTGGCGAAAAAATACCGAGTTAGAGATATTTTTGTTAAACTTTATACAACTAAATCTACAGTTATACTAGATCAATTTTGTTTGAGTCGTTGGAAAGCTAGATTCGTATAGAATTGCAAACAATTATGAACGTTTGATTTCAATAAAGATATAATATGGTGCAACGGTAAAAACACATGTTTTATAAAAAAAATACATTAAACATAGTTTTCTTAAGTTTCTATTTGTAGCCAAGTTTAGTTTCTCTTTATTGAGTATTTTCAAGAAATCCATTACAGTAATTTGTGGAAAATGTTCTTTTTCAGAATACCTATCGTTTTCCACTTCGGTCAATTTCCTCACCATTTTAAAGTCATTAGTAAAATGCTAAGCAACGTCCAAATTTATAGTGTTGGGAAATTTTTTAATTAGAGATGTTTTTGTTAAATGTTGTACAGCTAAATCTGCAGTTCTACTAAACCGATTTTATAAACTAATATGACAACGGAAAGCTTCATCTATGGTATGCATGATCTGATCATATGGAACATGTTTTAATAATTTAACAGCTGATTGTTGTATTGTTATTTCCTAAATTTTTATTTCTTTACATTTTGTTGTTCGTAATTGACATTTTTATAAGCATATTATTATGGAAAGTAAATAAAAGAAACGTCATATAACACTTGAAACACATATTTACGCTTATACTGCTACTCACAAGACGGCAAATATACAAAAAAGATGGTAAGTGGTGATCGATTTCGATTGGACACTCCAATCATCATCAGACCCAATAGGTGAATGTATATTTACCGTCTTGTGAGCATATAAGCGTAAATATATGTTTTAAGTGTTATAAGACGTTTCTTTTATTTACTTTCCGTAAATTTAATAACACGTTCAATGCTGATCAAGAAGTCATATTATTATTTACTATTGCTCTACAGACCGTTGTATTTAACCAACGGGTTGTGTTGCTATTTCCAGGATAAAGATTTCCGTTTTGGCTGTTTTGGTTAATCTTAATAATTGCTCTTTGGGATGTATCTATTATGTGAATTTTTAGTCAAGATTATTCTTTAGAAGTTTCATGAATTAATGGGGACGATATGTTCCTTGATGGTTTGAATGCTATAACTATTAGTGTTCATAACATTGTGTTTAGTTAACTGCCGCATTTGTTAAAAATAACAATAAAGTTCCTCTTATCAGCTTAAGCGATAGTTGCATCTTTTGCGTGTAACTTGCTTTTAATAAAGTAGCCGTGCAAGTATACAAACCCTGGTTGAAATGTGTGATTACATTGTACTATCCGGTTCTGTATCTGAGTGAATCTAATTCTTGACTCAAGTTTTCTTTTTGACCTGAATTTGCCCGTCATTGGATAGGTCCAAATGAGTAAATATGGTTAGCTACATTGTTTATATGAATTGAACCTATGTTCTTATTGCTTTTAAGTAATTTACCAAAGGGGTAAATAAATCGATCACAGACGTTACGTTAAAATAGTATTTTTTACACTTTTATGATGCTAAATAACGTCCTAAATTTAAAAAATCACTATCGTTTCCCCCAGAAAAGTCAAATAAGCACGAAAAATCTTAAAAAAGACGTAATGGTTTTCATATTAAAACAAACATTTAAGGTATATAAATTGTGCGGAATTCAATGCTGTATACGATTATGTAACTATTTTTTCCATGCGATAATATACTGTATATTAAACGCACTATCATCGAAAAAGTGGGTAAAATGTTAGGTTGGCTTGGGATATCGCGCTGTAGTTTTTCACTATGTAGCTTCTAAGTTCTTATAAAAATTGAAAAAATAATATAAATTAAGAAATGAAACTGTTCTAATCCAACCAAACCAACCAAACTTGCTGTAACATTTTCAAAATTCTATTCCCCACATGCCTTATCTGTTATCAAACGGAGTTTGGAAAATGTTACAGCAAGTTTGGTTTGTAAGTGTAGGTTAGTTTAGAACATTTTCATTTCTAAATGCTGTACCTAAACATTTTCAAAATTCCGTTTGATATTTCCCACATGCCTTTTCTGTTATCAAACAAAATTTTGTAAATGTTACACCAAGTTTGGTTAGTAAGGTTAGGTTAGTTTTTAACATATCAATTTCAAAATGCTGTACACAAATAAACATTTGTCATGCTGGAAAATCTTTGAAACTTCAATACAAATTATATTCATCATATGATTAAATTAGATCAGACAATGGAAATGCTTATAATCAATTCCTAATGAAATTCATTTTTTTAATTTAGAAATCTACGATTTTCTATGCCTGAATTTAAAAGAGTTTTTTACCAGCTTAAACTTTTACACTTATTTAAGATATCGAAGTAAATAATTATCTTATTAATTCTTTGTTTTCCAGCCAGAGGTGCTTCAATTTGACTTATTCGAGTTTATACAGGTAAGTGTTATCGGTGAAGGGTACTTTGATAATATTTAATATAAAAATAAATAAATTAAAATACTTGGCCTACGTGACAAAATGCAGTTTAAGAGTGCATACAATTTTCCTTCCTTTTTATTTATTTTTTTTATTATTCCAAACTCAGCAGAACACAAAGTTACTTTGAAATGTTATATCTCTTTTTACACATAAAATAAATACAAAAATAGACAGATGACACCTAGACAAAACACTTATAATAATCTTAAATCTACCCAGTTGTCCGCTAGCTTGATCCTTCACTCACAACACAAAAGTCCTAGTCAGTTCAAAAGTTCTGAATAAAAAAATATTCCGCTAAATTCATTTAAGTCCCACTGCCGAAGATTTAATCAAAATTTACTCTCAACTCTCATAGGCTAAATTGACTCTCATTAATTGATTCCAAATGGCTCTCAAAATTCAATCAAATTAATTCAGAGAGAAATATCTGTTGATAATCCAGAGTATGTAACACTTCCTTCTGCTTAAGTAAATAATAATCTCAGTTAACTTCTCAAGTGTTAGTTCTCAAAGTTCTCAGCAAAGCTTAATAACTAGCACTCAGCTGACAATTTTGTTGGTGGGCAGATCCGTAGCTAACGTTAGGTCTGAACTACCAGTCGCAGCATCCCTGGTGGAGTTGAGCCGCAGTTGGACCACAGACAGTCTTAGTGGGGCAGGGTGTTGGGCGATGACACAGATGTGGCAACCAAGACCGGAAACCCTGAATATTCCAATACATACTAGAATTCGTCCCAAAATATGTTATACATAAATTTACATAAATACAGTGTAATCAATCAATGTTTATACTTTTTCTTCCATAACTCAAAATGGTTACTGATCTCAGAATAATCAACATTCTACATTAATATTTGTACAATAAATCTCACACAATATTTTACAATCTTTCAGGACATACTGTAGTTGAAAAATAACACGGTTTTGAATTTAACATAAAATACACTGATTTGCACATCTGATTTCTACTCAACACTAAATATTTCTTTTTTTTAGATCAAAATATACTCTTTTTGGCAACTTACTCATGATAAAATTTGTCTGACAAAGCCTAGCCAAGGTATATTTTCCCAAATTGAAATTGTTTAGTCAAATAGGCAGTACTGATATAAAGTTGAGCTTTACACAAAATTCAATAATTAATTATCAATGACAATGAAACATCTGGTTGACTTTATATTATCTCAACAAATAATATTTTACAATTTTACTTCAAAGTTAAAAATCAGACAGAGTTAAATTTAGTAGTCACATGGTAGCTGAACAAGTTTTAACACAAATTTTAGGGTCACTGTTCCAACATGAACTAACACAGTTAAATTCAGACAATAAAGAAAATCTACACAATTTTACCTTTAACCAATCTATAAAATCAATTTAAGATATGATTTTTAAAATATTTTGCAAAGGGAAATTTAATCCTACAAACAATAATTATTTTCCATGACAAAATTACTAGCTACTATTCATGAATGTTGATAAGCTGTTCTTGACCATTTGAATAAAAGTGAAGGATAAAATTTGTATTTATTCATTTCTGTTAAAAGAGGAAATAATTTTGAAAAACTAGGTTTACTATAAAATTAACTAATAATCCATCACACAGCTTACCATGCCTCCTAAAATCCGTTGCTCGAAGAAGGATGGGTTATTGAAGTGTAGTACATTCTTCTGTGGTCAACTTCCTTCTAACCAAGTACGTGGACAGAGAAATCAATAGGGTATTGAAACAATCCCAGACAGGTATGAGTCAAGGTCCAGCTGATAAAGGTTGGAGCGCGCTTCCAACAATAGATAAGGATTAAGTTGTCCGGTGGCCAGCCAAAACAACTAACTATTGGCCTTGAGAAAATAATATCTGTTTGTATGACTGTTACAATTTCTTTCGGCTCCGTATGTAGAAGTGTTTAGTAAAGTCGGAGTACAGCTTGATAACACCCATTATCAATATTGGTTATTGTTGTTTATTACTAGATTATTGTTATTTGTTTTTGTTGCCTATGTCTAAGTGTCAAATGTTATACTGTAGTTGTTATTTAATATTAGCCATCTTGAATCGTACATTGCACTACTATTATATTGATATAGATAAGTTTGGAAACAAATAGCACCACATCAAACAAAATAGAATGTCCGTTGAAATAAAATAAAATAAAATAAAATTAGTATTGACTCAGTGAGAGAAGTGTGTTGATTAAGTAGAAGAGTAGCGGATCATATGAAGAGACGTATGTGTATCAAGTCAATATATTGTGTTATGTCGGTCAGCCGGAGCGGATCACGGTAGGGCTATGTGAAGAGAGGTACTTCAGTGGACTCCGTGTATGTAACAGCCTGTGGTGTATGATATTCCAGACTCCAACATACGACTACTGTGTTGAAGTATATTAGTGAGAGGCAGCGTGTGGGGGCCGATAAAGTTAGAAGGTCATTGCCAATCGAACAACAATACTCCGTAAATCACTTATAAGGGACAGACATAATCCAGGGACAGAAATAAAAAATGAGTTAGCTTAACTTATTGGAAGACAAATAATTAGAGCTAAATTTTAATTTTATTTAAAGACAGCAAAAAGACCGTAGCAAGAGTCAATTGCTCGATGAAATACTTTTAAACCAGTGTAATTATTTTATTCAGTTAATTTTAAAGTCTGTGCACTACAAATTGAAACTACTAATACCATCATGAACTTATTAAGGGGATATGGTGACACTTTGTATTGTCTTGGGATGGATTATACCGAAGTGTATAAAATATGTAATTAAAAAAATATTTTGTAATTTCCTCATTTTATATGCAAAGTGAAAAAGTTAAATCCAAACATTTAAAAAATTGTAAAGTCATGTGTATTTATGCATTTTTACTTTACGAACAAACAAGGTACACCACTGTCTGGCCTTACTGCCAAGGTGGCACCAACTGTCATCAGTGGTTTTAATAAATGTGTAATTAAAGCTTGTACTAATATACAATTATAATTAAGTAACAATTCATAGATAATATGTTTTGAATTGCTCTAAAATTGCTACATGAAATAAAAAAAATATATATTTTTTTTAATCTTTTTCAGACACGCACCATACAACGAATAATATTGGTGAGTCTAATCCTTTCATTTTCTAGTCTTTAGTCTACACGCCTCTTTAAATACAGAGGCTCTGTGAATATGAGTCTAAACAGAGGCTCTGTGAAGATGAGTCTAAACAGAGGCTCTGTAAATAAATGAATAAATGATTTAATTAGCCATTCGTTATACAATAAATACAATAGGCATTGTCAAAAAAAGACAAAATAAACAGTACATAAAGCTGCAATAAAAACTAAAGACTAAAAAATAAATCAGCAAAACCATGCAGGTGCACAAGCAAGCAAATAAATAGTATACCTTCCAGATTCATATTCTAAGGTACAATAAGTGGGCCATGCTTCATTGCAACATAAAAATCTTCTATTTTTATATAAAGGGTTTGCCAATAGCCACTTCTTCAGAATAATTTTAAATTTGGAATTTGGAAAGGATTTCACTTGATCTGGTAGCGAGTTGAAGAAATTGATACCTGTAACAGGGAAGCATTGCAGATGAGTCTAAACAGAGGCTCTGTGAAGATGAGTCTAAACAGAGGCTCTGTGAATATGAGTCTAAACAGAGGCTCTGTGAAGATGAGTCTAAACAGAGGCTCTGTGAAGATGAGTCTAAACAGAGGCTCTGTGAATATGAGTCTAAACAGAGGCTCTGTGAAGATGAGTTTAATGTCTAATCCTTACATTCTCTAGTCTTTAGGCCCCGTCCTAGCTGGGCGACAGGAGCGGTGCGACCGAACATAATATATGTTTGTATCACCAAGTTTTCTTCAACGATGTGTCTTGTTATGCGGCTCATTGAGCCTCCAAGGTTTTCTAGTCTTCTATAATAAGCTAATATTATTTTTTTTATACAGGATGTTTCCAAATTATTTGGACAAATTTTTTAAACTTGTTCCTATGGCGAAGACAAACATAAAATGCCTAATAAGTATAAGCACAGCCACCTCTAATACAAGGCCGCGGCGAGCGAAACGTGGCAACGTCGCATTGGTGTCTTGACGCGCGGCCGTCTTACCATTACAGTAAATGGAGGAGTCGCGTACCGACACACTTATTCACGTTCTACTACCCTTAATCGTTAAGTTATGGCATTGAACTTGCTAGTGAATCATGCCAGATAGATGTGTTGTGCCTGGGTGCAGTTCTGACAGTTCTGCCGGCAGCGTGTTCCCTGACTGAAGTGAGGTTATCCCACTGTTTTATAAAACCATGGTTTTTATCCCTAAACTACGTATATTATTTATGTCAACTGTAATGTGTGTCTTTGTGTTAAATGTCAACATTTCTACGAAACCCATCGGGTGGATTTTATAACAAAAATTTGGTCTACCTAAACTTCCGACTGATGATGAACCTACGGGTTTGAAATTAATATCGGACCACCATAACAAGGATTGCTAAGGTAAGACTTTACTATTTATTTATTTGATTATATAAGCAATCCAGAGGCTGAAATGATAGATCTTTCTTTCGTTCTATAGAGCAACGAAAACAGCAATACTCTCATTTATAGATATAGTCTAGCGCGTGTGAAGACGGACGCAGAGGGGGTGTGATTGCGGCGTTGCCAGTTCGAACGTCGCGGCCTTGTATTAGAGGTGGCTGTGGTATAAGTCTAAAATGCCTCATAAATAAGTATAAGTCTAAAATGCCTCATAAGTAAGTATAAGTCTAAAATGCCTAGATTTCTAACCGTTCGTTTGTTATTTTTTTTAACTATCGTGTGCATTTTTTAAGATAGAAATTTCAAAATTGGTGTAAATGTGTAGTTTAGTAGGTAAAAAGAGATTTAAAACTTCGTACTAATATCTTAAGCCATTTCAATATGGCGACCATTTAAAATCTTTAATACCAAATTTATTGAAAACCATATATATTATAGAAATTATATTCTAATAAAAAAGATAAAGAATTTAAATTCAAATAAAATGAGATCTTGTTTAATAAAATCGGATGACAAACAACAGAGTTATCAGTTTGTTTCCACATTCGGTTACGTAATTTAATTGGAACTATCTTAAGAGCAGTGAATGATTCAGAAAAGAATGCTGTTAGTATGGAAATAAAATATTATTTAAAGAATGATAGGAAAAGAGAATAATTGAGATAGAGAGAATAAATGAGAAAGGGTAATCAGAAATATTCGTAGGACCAGAGGGTAATGTTGATAAATATTGGAAATATTGATGAAAATGAGAGAGAGAAAAAATTAACACACTTTAATAGTAGTAAGAGAACAAGATACTGTTTTTTTTTTTTACATTTTGAAATATGATATAACAATAAAATAAATAAATAGAATTACAGCACATGTTGCTGGGAAAAGAGTTGTAAGTAAAACAAAGAGCAAAGAGAATCTAATATAGAATATTGAAGTTTACTGATTAAGCAGTATGGTAGTCCTTTTAAATTGCGTAACCGAATGTAGAAAGAACCTGATAACTCTGTTGGTTGTCATCCGATTTTAACAAACAAGGTCTCATTTGATTTGGATTTAAATTTTATATCTTTTTGATTGTGAAAACAATGTTCTTAATATTTATGGTTTTCATGAAATTTGACATAAAAGATTTTAAATGGCCGCCATATTTAAATGGCTTAGATATTTTGAAACGAAATTTTTCAATCTTAATCTAAATATATTGTTTTTACCTTTTAAAGTACACATTTATATCAATTTAAAAATGTATATCTTAAAAAATGCCCAAGATATCTAATAGTTAAACAAATCACAAACAGACCGACAGACAGAAATATATGCATTTTAGATCTATACTTATTATATGGCATTTTATGTTTGTCTTAGCCCAAAGAAACAAGTCCACAAAACATGGCCAGGCAATTTGAAAACCCCCTGTATATTTAAAGACATTATACAAGTTACAAGTACACAACAAGTGGGTTGGACAAGTTACTCCATCACAGATACAAGTGTTTTTGTAAACATTGAATGAAATGGGCTTAATTTAACATAATCTTTTTCAGGAATACACCGGTGGAATAAGAACTGCGATAGTGAGTTGAATATTTATATTCTGTAGATTATTCACCTAAAGTACTAAATTTAGACAACAGCTGATCTTACGCTTAGTTTAGGTGTCAAGCACTGCATCTATAGGGATAACGTTAACAGTTTGTGACCCCGTTGGGCGGATTTCTGGGAGAACTTTTTAAAGAAATAAAGATGATGGCACTCACCAATAAGGTCTTTATCGCCATGCAAAATTTGAAAGTAATTGCTTCAGCTTTTTATTGAAGTAATTTACAGTGCTTTGGCGAAAATGTGTACAAGTCGACATCAACTGTTAACATTGCGTTGCCCTTCGTGGCAATGGGCCTGATGAGTTGATGGACTCATTCCTTTGTTTCTTATTTATGTTATAATGTTTATTTTCAGATGTCACAGGAGACTGCGAGTGGAAAAGTGAGTATTAGACAACTCTTTGGTTACTAAAACTTTGGAGAACTTCAACCAGGATGTGATTGAGCCATGCGAACGAGATCATCTTGAAAATTAAGGAGTTAAACGGGGCAAAGCCCGCGGGATTATAAATAGTCAAAGGCAAGACAACGTCTGCCGGGTTCAGCTAGTTATTAAATAACAAAGGAAACAGAATTACAGTACTTTCCAAAGTGAACGGTATAGTTTCGAATGGTTATATAAAACTAACCAGGTGAGGTGGGAAAATGAGGTTGGTATCATTGAAATTTTTTCAAATAATTTTGTTACTCTGTCTTGGAAAACAGATGTTTCATTGTTGTTGACGTTTGCGGCTACTTAAAATATTTAATTTGGATTTAAAACCATGTTTCCTGATCAAGAGAAAGAAAAGTGCGTGGTATTATTATGTGAATTAAAGTCAGCTTAAGTCAGTTGTATTGAAATGAACTTTTAGATAATTTATCAAAACTGCTCCTCACAAAAATAACATCATACGTTTGAGTAAGCGGTTCGTAGAAACGGGATCAGCACAACAACGGAAGGCTTTAGGGAGACTGCCTGTATCAGCGGTAACAATTGAAAAAGTAAGACAATCTATAGAAGACCAGATTTCTGATTATTTTTTTATGGGGATACGATAAAAACATCGTTTGCTCTATGAAGATTCGTGATATAGATTTATTAAGCAATATCATCGGTAACCAGATTCATGTTGCACAGCGAATGAGCTGAAATTGACCATGGATTGTCTGCAGAACACTCAATGGTGGGCATATAGAAATTAATTAAATGTTCCAAAAAAAGATTTGCGAAAACTATGAATGTAATTTAGTTGAAATTTCAATAATGAAATCATTTTACAATTATGTTTCAGAGCGCTTATGAAGCAAGACATGAAACATACAAGGATTTCACACTTGCGGTTTTCGTTAAAGATAAAGGAGATTGGTACGCTCATCAGGTACGTAATCTGCTTGTTCTGCAATATGTAAGGATTTATTTGTATTCTTTGAATTTTAGATGTCTCTTTCACTTTGTGGCTTGAAATATAAACGTCCTCGTCAACGCAAAAGTGATCTTAGTTTAGTTTTGCTAAGTGTCCGAACTCATTAAAGTTCAATGTTTGATTTGAAGTTTGTCAAATGTTAGGCCAAACACAACTAAGCCTAGTTTTAGAGGAAATGTGAGAGACCTAGGCAAGACTACCAGTCATTGTGTACGTAATGACAATGTAAATTAGGAAAAGCTATTTTCACATTTAAAAAACAAGTGGTGATTAGATGTAGAGAAACAAATGAGAAATAAACTAAAACAATTTATTAAAACAGGTGACTTGATTCATATTGCTACTCTAGAAATCCCATTTACAGTGACGTCATACTTCAGTCCACTCCCAACCTTCACTAATTCAAAAGCAAACCGTAGCTTAAACCGGTAAAGCGAAATGATAAGGGCTGAATCTGACCTGGGCCAGCCTGGGCCCCCTGTGGCAGTAATGCGGCATTTTCGACAGTAGGACTGAGTGGAATTTAACCGTTCTCCCTTCCTAAGTCCGATCTCCCTTCCCCGGACTCAAGTGGTTTCATGGAATCGTTCACGGATATATTTACTTCGTATTAATTTGTCAGCACTTGTTTTTATTACACACCTGTCTTTATTAAAATAATAATTAGTAAATAGTATAGTTAAGGTCTGAAGTTAGGTTAGGCTAGGAATTGTGGATATTTATAGGCATGCACTGTGGATGTGATACTCCCTGGAGTGGATAAACTTCCGCACGAGTGAGTACTATGACTATCCTGTACTATCCTGATAATTAGACCAATTTGTTAATACCAAAGCAAAAATGTGGTTCGGATTCCACTATAAACTGTAGGTCCCTTAGTTGCCATTAGCTGTATGGGCTATTAATTAACAGCTATGTCTAAGGAATATATCGGAATTAGTCACTAACAAGACTATAAGATCGCGCCACTCATCCTACTGATCCTTCACTCATATTTGGGTTAAAATACGCACATAGTGGCGTCCCCATCTCAAATATTTGATATCATTGATAATTGACATTCCTGTCTTGATCTGAAAAAGTATGCCGCACAGTTAAGTTATATCTCTTCGAAAACATGACGCAGCAATTCGATGAACGATTCCACTAGGTGGCCCGTTCTTTTGCCTGTGTGTGTAGGTAGGAAGAAACCGACCCGGCGAGGGAGATTTCCCTCTGTCCTACTGTCGCACCCCCGAAATTGTCCGCATGGCTGCCCCTGCGGACCCAGGCCGGACCAGATCAAATTCAACCTGTTGTCACACTACCACTTAAACCACCCTCCGATCCTCACTCATAGGAAAATCATCCATGGTAAACCCAAAGTTGTCTTGTGCACAGTCACAGAAGTAAAAAGTGATGCAATAAAAAGTGACAGACACAAATATCAATAATTGGCTCTTGTTCCCGTCACAGAAAGTTAAATTTAAAGCATTATAAACTCAATGAAAAGTAAAACGTCAGCAGGAATTTATAAAATGTCTCCTGAAGATTATTGGCGAATACGTAGCTAGACCGTTGTGCTACCTATTAAAGCACTTCTTTGTTGAGGGAATATTTCCATCAACCCAGAAAGTGGCAGTGGTTATCCCGGTTTTTAAGAAAGAAGATGAAACACTTCGCGATATCTATCAGCCTGCTTTCGACAATGTCCAAAATTTTCGAATAAGTTGTTTTGGATTGACTCTCTGACTTCCTTAAAACACATGAAAACAACTACTTTTCCCCAACCAACATGGATTTAAGAAATGAATGAACTAGAAGGGCCATCCTTAGCTTAGTAAACAAAATGGTTACCTAAATACGTGAAAATAAGGATCACTTGGTATATGGAGGGCTCAAAAAAGCCAACAGGCACTGGGGCGGTAATATATGGAGTCAGACCCAATGCGCAGATATGCGTAAGCCTGGGGAAACTGGCTACTGTATTCCAGGATGAAGTTGCTGCCCTGTCCGAGTGTGCCAGAGTGTGTTTGGAGCGTGGTCAGAATGGCCACATGAACTCAGACAGCAAAGCAGCGCTAATGGCACTTGAAAGTTTAGAATTTAACTCTAAGGCAGTATGGGACTGTCATCAGGCCATGAAAGGAATGTCATCAGGTGAGAAAAACCATGTTATATTTAGTTGGGTTCCAGGGCACAAAGGAATTGCTGGCAATGAGTTGCTGACAAGTGGGAAAATAAAGGAGCTGAAAACCCGCTCGTGGGTCCAGAGCCGATGTGTGGTATTGCTTACAACACAGCACGGAGAGCTGTTCACCATTAAATGGGCAAAGAACATCGAAGGAGCTGGGAAAGAACAGAAGGCAGATGTACACAGTCAAAGAGAATACTGCAGACACCTACCGGTGCGATAGCAGCAGATGCCCTTGGGCTGAATAGGAAGACCCTGTCCCTGTGGAAAGTGGTTGGCTTCATCAGCGGCTACTGGGTATTCCGCGGACATCTACACAAGATTGGAATTCAAGTTGAAAGTCTCTTATGTAGAAAATGTGGAGAGGAGGAGGAGACAGCCTTCCACGAGATATTAATGTGCCCAGCCGTACGAGGTATGCGTGTGAGTTCCCTTTGCCTATATACTGTAGTATATCAAAGGGAAGAACAGGAAACCATAGTCAAAAGGTTCTCATGGTTCACTAAGAACCTGGGATTTTACGGAGAATGAGGACCTGTGAATAAGGGTGCACAATAAGCTGTTTCAGCTGTGATACAATCCCATGGTGTACTTATAAGCCTGACCCTCTTTAAAAAAACAAGATAGTGAAAGACTTAGACAGCAGTCAGTATGTAACAGGCATATTTTTTACCTAGGCTTTTTTACCTACTTTTGACAAGATGACAAAAATTTGCGACTTAAGCATCATGCGAGTTTTGCTTCCTATTTGGCGGGAAGGTAGCAGTTTGGTTACATATCTAATGTTGATGGGGATGGTTACCTGAGACAAAATGTTTTTCCAACAGTCCTGTGTCACACTTTGTTAATTTTTTTCACTATTTTGAAAACTCCGACACCGCCGAAGCCCCTAAGGAATTCCCTCCACCAGTAACTTGTCACTTTTTGGCATTCCGGAAATTTTCAAGGAAATAGCCGCACATCAGCACGAAGATCCCGAACTTTCAAAAATCAACCAAAATCACCGAAAACCACGCTCTGCTACCAATTTGTAGCGATTTCTACCAGTTTGAAACGATTGATGGGAATTTGTGACTGGTTGTTACTGATTGAAACTAGTGGGGTGTGTCTGTGGAATAATGGATAGGTTGGGTGGATAGATGAGGGTTAAGACATGGAAATATTTAATGAAATAATTGTATGATTGAGGATTTAGGAAGGGTTGTAATTGTCTATTTTACAGGAAAGGTTTTACCCTGAGGTTGATCATGCCCATTGCCGTAAACACCGTAAGCCAGCTTTTGATGAGTTGTGATTAACTAATTTATAATATGGAAACCTTATAACTAAACCACTACCTGAAAACTTAAGAATTGCGTTGACATGAACTAAAAAAAATCACGAACTAACTGTGGAATATGAAACATTGATTGAATTAATGTAATTTAGTAATAAATTACTCGGATTGACAGAAGAGAATAATTGTTCAACCATGTGAATTTGTGACTCTGTTTCAACAAGCTGAATGCCGGTTCCTCTTAAGGAGAAACCGACATATTAAGTTGTAAAAATACATCCTAAATCACTGGTTTCTCACCGGCAACCCCTAACTAAAAATTAATTAACTATATCATATCATGTTGCTAATTCTGACAACTTTATAATTACTACTTATATTTTAATACTTATCGACTTAATTATGTGGACGGAAGTCGTCCGGATTGTCGATCTTACACGGCTGAGAACTGAGAGGGGACGAGAGATGTTTTTAGACATTTCGCTGTCATTCTGTTGGGTTTGGCACTGGGTCAGAGTGAGTGATTTCTGCCAGTACGTTCTGCTTGCTAGCCGAGTATATATATATATATATATATATGCTCGGTGCAAGTGCTGCTTTAATATCGGTGATGCTCACGGCACAGGAGCTAATGGCATTCCTCGAATCGAACAGTCTTCTACAATTGTTTATCAATCAGCTGGTTTTAAATGCAGAGAAAACTCAAATGTTGAGCTTTCACGTGTCTAATAGGTCACCGTCAGCAAACAGCTGTGGCCTTTATGTTCTTCTAGAAATAAAAACTAGGCTGTGTCCTCATCCCAAAACTTTAAGTTAAGGTTTGATCCTTGACAAAAATATGAAATTTCACCATCACACTGAAATTCCCCCGTAAAGTCTTCACTGGGGTTTTTGCTCTTCGAACTCAGAAACAAAGGTCTAACAAAAAAAAGTGAAAAGTGAAAGTGAAAGTCAAGTCAAAGGTGAAACAAAGGTGGGTGCTTCTGTCGGTATACTATGTTATAGCATTCCCATATCTATCATAAGCTGTATCTGTCAGGGGAAGTGAAAACCAAAGGACTCTGCTATGGGTTCATCTCCAAAAGGAGGCACTAAGAGTAATCTTCTCCCTCAAAAAAAATAATCTTCTAGAGAAATCTTTATACATTTAAAAATGTTGACCTTTCCTTCTTTGGACGAGTTGGAGACGCTGTCGTTTGTGAACAAAAATCTAGAAATGTTTGATGTTTCTTCTTGACATAAGTACTCTCCAACACACTAACACCATTCCCGTCCCCAAACACTCCACTTCATTTTTCAACATCATACTTAGTACAATGCTACAAAGCTAAAAGCTACGAGTGTTTAAGACCGAGCATTATCACCAGACTTTTAAGAGGGCAGTGAAGACTGCTCTTCAATAAAGTTTACTACAGCGTCCGGGATTTTGGCTGGTAGTCACACCTGTAAAAAGTGTTACAAATGAGTATTTCAATGTCGTTTACTGAAAATTTCAGAAAATTCGGAGACGTGTCGGTCGTAAGGGCATCCTTAGGTTGTGCTTACTTACGTTTCAGCAAGTAGCAAAAGTATCACTGCTTTCCACCCTCCATCGCTAAGGATCTCTGGATCTAAATAAAGATGTATAATGGATTTTCAGCTTGCAGCTGCGACGGATTTTGCAAAGTACAACGTTCAAAATGGCCTTTTCTTCATTGTGCACTACAACGATTTCCCTGCTCGTTATTTTGATAACGAATTTGTCAACCCTGTCGATGAACTTTGGTTGGACCTGAAAGATAAGGTGAGCCTACTTTCTGGTCTACTATAATTGGTCTACTGTAATGAAAAAAAAATAGAACTGCATCAAAATTCATTGATAGAGATGCACATGGTTTTTCAAACACTCAAGTACGTAAACTTGCTCTATTTGACAAGGGCTATAATGAAACCTAGATTTTTTTTAAAGCTGCTTAAGATAAATCACTCCCTTGCAATTTAAATTAGTTTTCACCCAAGCAATTTTTACTAGCCTGCATCCGCCTTTACTGAATGAGCACATGGTTTGTACATTAAACTACAATTTTTTTTCCAGTCTCGTATTCAATTAAAACCATCAATCTTGCAGACAATTTAGACCAAGAATTTGTTTTCGTGTTACTTCTTGTAATTTCTGAATTATGTTTAACTATAGCTGAACCCGTGCTTCGCAAAAAGAACACAAGAGAAAATTTTGTCTTTTAAATCTGTTTAAATAAAGAGTTTATAACATTTGTGAATAGTTATGCTAAAACCAAACCCCTTACTGGCTGAATCGCCTCGCCGATTTGTCAAAGTAAAATCCCAAAATGTCAACATGTGCTTCAATTTATTGACAAATTGAATTTGGTTTGTTACATATTTTCTGGACCGAGTTTGAATAAGTAACAGTCAAACGAGCTCCGGCCCGTTATAAATCGTTTTGTTCTATATGTATGGTTTGAACCCTTTGAAGATCGGTTTCTGTATGGTATTACATGGTATTATCTAACATGAAACATGTGGTGTTAAGTTTTTAAGCGACGTTTACCGGAAATAACATCAAATTGGCTGTGAGATATTTGATTAAAGGAAGTGAGAGTAAATAGACGACTTATTAGAGCGATTTCCTTACTTTGTTGTTCCTTGCTCACCAGCACACTTTGATTTGTTTCTATTTCAGAACTCTACTAACCTTTGTAGCTAATATTTTCCAGAGTTTTTTTCTCGATGAATATTTTTTTAACTGTACATTAGACAATACTTACAACCTTTTGAACATCCTTTATTAGTACAATAAACTATGATTGACAGCCATACTTTGATTTTTACATGAATTACTAACAACATTTACTATATATATTTTATGTATTTAAAATCACTTGGAGAAAAACCCCTACAGTAGAAACAATTAAGAGTCGGCAGGACCGCCGGCCATCATGAATTTTCTGCCCATAACGTCAATGCGAGTGGTTGAAGCATATTACAGCATTGTTTATTAGGATAGAAAGTTGCAAAATATCTCATTTTAAAGCCATTGAAACCACAGATGTGATTTGCTTACTACTTTTTAATTTAATTGTTATTATTTTGTCAAACTACATAAATATATTGAATTAAACTGTGATTTTCTTCAACCTCTAAATCAAAAGTTCTAAAAATACAAAAAGCAATTTGCACGCAAAATATATTTAAGAATCACATAACATTTTCTGCTCGGTAATAAAGCTTACGGTGCATGATTAATATGCTTCAACGTGAGCGCATGTTTTTGCTGATCAGACAACCGCTGTTTAGCCTGGTATCTGGCGGTTAACAACAAAGCAAATTTGACTCCTGCCGACTCTTAAGAACAACTGCTGTTGTTCTTTTGAGCTGAGCATTGAACTGTCTGTATAACACACCTTTACCTTTACTAATGATTGAAACTTATTTTACAGGTCCTAGAAGTCACCATTACTACCAAAGTAAGTAGATACTTACTTACTATTATTGATATTACTTATCTAAGGGTTTCCTCAACTAGTGAACTATGATAACAACAAGACAAAGTGTTTGCTAGTTAATCGTCTCGAGTCTTGAGCTGCAAGAGGTTAAAACGATTTTATCATACCTACATAACCAAAAACCATTACGTTTCTCCATATAAAATGTTATACAATCCTTTAAAACATATAACCTTCAGTCTTATATGTCTGTAACCTTCTTCAATACCGGGGAACCGAGCCATGGCACGGTATAGTTTATTTTGATTGTAAAAGCAATATAAAGGGAACTCACGTTTTTTCAACTAATTTTGGTTTTTATTATTAAGGTTCCAGTGGAGTTTCAATTTATTATGAATGACAGCTGTCCAAATTATGTAAACTATAAAAGGAGTATAAACAATTTTAAAATCTAGTCGTCAAATTGTTGACGCCAGTGCACTCAAACGGCACCAACACGAAACACTCATCACTCATCAACACTGACTTACTCTAGTTTTTCCTATATCGAATAATCTTCTGTGTATCATATCTTTACTCAATAGTTACAACTGATGTTTATCACTTAGTACTGTATTTTATAATTTGCTAGTATCTTTATAGTATACTGTGAATGACTTGTTATAAACACATGCTACAAGTCTTTTGTTTACTTTTTACTTGTTATTTTGTTCAACCAACATAGTTACTTGGCAACCCATACGGCCAATGTTAATTTTTTTTAAATTTTAAATGAGCTGTGTAATGAAATATGAATTTTTCTGAGGTAGTGGCTGTCACAAATTCAGGTTTTAGCGATATAAGTTATTATTTATATATTATATAAATATATTATATTATGGATATTATTTTCCATGTCTTTTTTTAGGGATATAAGTCTCTAATTCCAAAATGTAGTCAAAAACCTTCCGCTGCATATCGATGTATATATATGTATGTATTACAGACAGACAAACAGATTTTGCTCGTATTAGAGTTTCGGGTGTGACAGGATAATCCATCCACTGAAGCTAAAACCATCAAATTCAATCACAGTATACATGGTGTATGGGGAAGCGACAAAAGGTCAAAGAGTAAAATGTAATAATATCTTGCGTAAATTTGAATGTAGAAACATCTACTCCGGTTAATGTAGTGCCAACAATATAACGTATAACTAAATGCACAAATATAGCAGCTTCACACTCCTAGAAACCAGACTTTAATATTTACCTTACTTACATATTTTTTTGTGGATACTAGGATGAATATGAAAAGAGACATGAAACCTATAAAGGCAGAGAGATTAATACTATTTTCATCCGGAATGAGAAGCAGGTTGGTTTTTGCCTGACACAAGAAATGTTTGAAGAAAAAATGGTAAGTTACAATTCAAAAAATAATTAAAATTTTAACGTTATACTGAACCAAAATGTTGGGATCCTTTTTTGGTGCGAGCAGTATAGATGGAATAGCTTACCTTGATTAAAAGACCAGAAATGTTAAAATTAAATTGTTAAGATCACTTTCATCATAAATAATATATATTATTTGTGATCATTTCATAATTACATAAACAAATAATTATTTGTAAAAGATTAGATCGAAATACTGCTGTGCAAATTGATTTCTTTGATTAAAAATGATGGAATACATCAAGAACATTTCCGGTTGTATATAGGTTCCAATTCATCTAAGCATTTGATAGTAATTTCAATTTACTATTACAGTATACACTTTAAATTTCTTGTTAATGCGACAATATATTAAAATTACAGTACAGTAGTAGTCGTCAATATTATCGAATTATCCTTTACTCGTTCTGTAGACAATATACATAGATAGTGTCAATACAATAATAATAATAAATTAAATATCTCAGTAATACTGTACAAGAATCAAAGAAAAGATCATTTATCTTATAACAGAATCGAATGAAGCTGCAGATTTAATCGGGTCAGGAAAGTTATTAACACCAGAATAGTAGGGAGAAGATTCAAAAGTTGAAGATTTGTGTTTAGAAAATAAAAGGCAGCTTTTGTGTCTGGTATTATCAAATTTCCCTATAGGGAAGTAGCTATTACCGTAGGTCTAATGGCAAGACCTAGGCCCGGGACCGATTTACTTTTTCATTTTGATGTCCCCAGAGGCCAAAAACACCATTCGTACACATAAGGGACAGTTCAGAGTTAATAGACTCATATTCGGCGTTAAAGTAGATCCTCGAATTTGGCAAAGAATCATGGACAAGTCTTATCAGGTACAGAAGGCACTCAATGCTTCTACGATGACATAATCATTCAAGGAAAATCAGAAGAGTTGCTCACTCGGTTGGAAATGGTACCTCAAAGAATAAAAATGAACGGACTAAGGTTGAACAGAGATAAATGCAAGTTTCTACTCAAACAAATTGAGTAATTAGGTCACACTATAGATGCCCATTGAATCCACAAATCAGAAGATAAAGTACCCTTTTTTACGCGTGTTTAGTAAAAAGTAAAATACCCACCATTTTTCGTGTTTTAAAATACAAATTCATATCTTAAAAACTATTCGAGATATTATCTTTAAGATATTTGGTGTAGCAGTAAACTAAGTGAAATTGGTATACCGAAATTAGCTATTTTGGGTAATTTAAGTTTTAAAACTGAAATCACCACCATTTGTTATCAATCAATATTTTTTATGAAAATATTTTCCCTTAAAGGTGCCACACTAGATTTATTACCAAATTCCATGAAAATATCTTGAATAGATTTAAAGATATACATTTTTAACACACATAAACTTAAACGAAATGTTGAATATCTCACTAA
The DNA here is from genome assembly GCF_028750875.1 of Macrosteles quadrilineatus. NCBI lineage: Eukaryota > Metazoa > Arthropoda > Insecta > Hemiptera > Cicadellidae > Macrosteles > Macrosteles quadrilineatus. Next base: position 63,054,630 of record NW_026542602.1, read on the forward strand.
CAAGGCATTTTTTAGGGTAGGCTACTCTTATATTTTTGTTATTATGACCCATTACGTATATTAGTAGTGTAGTGAGGGTGCATTTGGGACTATAGGTGTCTACCCCCCGCAAAGCCATACCTTGTTTATTGTTTACAATCCTTGACCCCTGACCTCCAGTAATCAGCCGATAGCGCCAATCAAACATTTAACCCCAATTGACCCCAATTAAAAAACAATTAGATAAAAGATATCGCATTCCGGCGTTATCCGTTATCGGGTATTCCCCGACCCGCGGGTCGCCGCGTCTGTTTACATCGTCCGCCATTGTTGTTTACACTTCTTTATCTCCTTTTGCGCGCGTGATCAAGTCTGTCGATGTGTGCTAACAGCTATTCGCGCTCTATCTGTTGGTAAAACAGTGAACTAGATGAAATACTAGATTTTCATAATTAGTGTTTTAAAAGTGTGGCAAAAAGAAGTCATGCTGCCTCAATGGGATTTTTTTAGTTTCCCTAACACTCACTATTTACAAAGCTAAGACGTTACCACTGAGCCAGCATGACTTCTACAGACTGCCTTGTATTTTATGTCATATATCCAACCTAATGAATTCAGTCTTAGTGTGTCCATCGATCTAGTACAATGTCTGGACCTAATCAAGAACGGCCAAATTCATCTCTTGGCTCTTCAAATGCCAACAGAGCCAACCTTACTTTGGATTTTTCCAGACCACATCAACGCAATTATGAACGCATGGCTGGAGATATGAATCGTCAACAGAGTGGGTTCGTGTCATCATCTACTTGGACGACTGGAGATGACAGGTGGTACAAAGCTCAATCTAGCGATGCTAGCCCAAACGTTGTTAATCGTCCAATCCAAGTTTCAAAAGTGACTAACAGCCAGAGTGATATAGTTGAAAACCAATTGAGGATTTTGTTTGGCTAGACAGAATTTTTGGTATAAAAGTCATGTTTCAAGCTTGTATGGTTTCAGTCTACTTTGATATCCGACTGTGTGGAAATGTCTATAGCAGTAAATATGGAATTTCACGAAGAATTTATTATAACAAATCATATGAAAATTCAATTCAAAAATGACCAATTGGAAACAAAAATTATCATTATTGTATACACACCAAATGGGAGAGAGAGCGTTTCGCTGGATGTTGACAAGTGGACGGAATTTAAGAAATCAATCAGTGATGTGGACCAAGAGTTTTACAGAAGGTTCAATCACCAGCCAGCATCAATGGATGCCTCATTAGTCACATCTATAACTCCACCATCACCCCAGAAATCTTCTATTGATACTTTTAATGTGCGGAACGAGGATCTTGTAAAATCAGGATTCTACAGGACAAAATGTTATGAACAAGTAATATGTTGTGAGTGTGGTTGGCAGTCGGGCAGTGAAAGATTATCATTACGATACTTGAACTTTCTTCATAAAGTATTAAATCCCAAGTGTAAAATGAGTGAATATGCTGAAGATGACTATATAAACTATTTTAACCACAAAAAGTCTATTGAAAATACTGAAAATATAATGACAGAAAAGTTTATTATATGGCCAAAATTATATCCGAGTATTGAAGATATGATTAAAACTGTATCCAGTTTCATGCATCAAGTGTGGTGTTGTCTTAGATCATTTGGGTCTTGATGACAAGCCTGCAGAAGAACACCAGAAGGTTTCACCTGATTGTAAATTTGAATAATAAAATGTATAAAACCGATTATATTGTTTTTTAAGTTATTCTCTTATACCCTTTAAGATGTTAATATCACTTATCAACTATAACACGAAATTTGCTTTTTGCAATCCCACTAAAAAACCAAGAGTGGACCTGAAATGGAGCTGAGTGGACCAGTGTCCACCCAGTGGACTAATCATCTTATTTAGATTGGCTAGTTTAAATGCCACACTTATAATGTTTGATTGGCGCTATCGGCTGATTACTGGAGGTCAGGGGTCAAGGATTGTAAACAATAAACAAGGTAGCTTCGCGGGGGGTAGACACCTATAGTCCCAAATGCACCCTCACTACACTACTTATATTCTAAAATTCTTGTTACTTACTCATGGGACACCTTGTGACCTCATAAATTATTGTTTACTCATGATCAAAATTAATTTTTTGCTATAAAATTCCCACCAAGAATTGACTAGAGTATTGAGGTTGTATGTTGTTGTTTACCAGGATTCGATTAAGCGCGATGATTTAAGTCGATTCGTTTATGTCGTCTGGCTCACAGTAAATGTGGATGTCCTCGGCGAGAATTATGTGGAAAGCATCTGCCCGAACCGAAGAAAGCCACTTTGCTACCCCATGATGTATCGCGAAGTACCTGGAAAGGTAGGTCTAAACCATTATTTTTATTGTAAAAATATCTAGTGGATCATCACTTATTGAGATCTCAATACTGGTTTTTTAGATTACAAATTTGAACTAATTTTGATTATATTTTCCATACAAAATCAAGTTTAAACATATAAAAAATGTGTCTCTAAAGAACACAATATGTTTATGTATGCTCGGTATTTGTAACATTTTTCAAAACAGTTAGTTTTTGTTGTCACATTAAAATGAACGTTTAGCCATATTTTGTCAGATGCATATTGTTCGTCATTTTACTTGATTACAATGTATACAGGGTGTTCAAAAAAGGTGAGGACATAATCTTTGTAGTGTTTCCTAGAGTCAAAGTAAAGAGTAGATCAAGAACAAAACCTTCTCCAAAATTGCTTCTTTATCCATTCCATTTTGCCATTTTGTATGTTTTTACATAATCATTTTTTATCTTTAGATTGTTTCAAACGATCTTTATAAAGCTTGACATGTTAAGGTAACCTTAATTACATTTTGAAATGGCGGTTATTTTAAGTTTATACATTTAAAGTACTATGGCTGATTTTATAAAGAAATATATAAAGAAACTTGTATTGAGCATTACAAATTTCAAACGACGTCAGTTCAAAAAGATCGAATAAAATTGTAAAATGGAGTAGAATTAGGCTAAGCTAGGTATGACTTATTTTACAAATAAAATCATGATATTTCAGTTATTTTTATTCAATCTTTTTGAACTTAAAGTCATTTGTTAGAAAGCCTAAAATTCTATGTAAAAGTATTTTTGGCATTTTAATTAAGTGCACAGAGTTTAATTGGTAAATGTATTAACAGTCATTATACCATGTTTTAGTGGCTTCACATTAACTAATTTTACCGTTGATTTTCAGGTGACAGAAGTGTATAATGGAACACCGATGAATAATATGAGAGGAATATTCAATTGGCCATGTCAAAAGAAGTAAAAAAAATACCAATAAGGTACTATCAATACTTAGGAAGACCAATTTCTGAAACGTACGGTACAAGCATTTAAATAAAAAAAATATTTCACTACTCAATTTTTTTCAGTTCCCGTTTTCACGTTCCAGAACAACTTTCAAGTGTCAAAATGAAGCGATTTGGATTAAACAAACAAACCATTCTAGCTTTTTAGGGACTTACATAGGGTCCCTACATGCCACTAGTAAAACATTATTCTTGAGTATTTAACGTTCAATTTATAGAAGGCCAAGAGCTCGTAGTTATTTATTTTGTTAGAAAGCATTTTTTGTTTGTTCTACTAATTTGTTACCACTTAGTCTCAGTTATAATAGGCTATGTTAGGATTGGGCTATAAGTTTGATGGATTAATTGTAATAAAAGTATGCCTAATTTAACTTTTTCATACTTTAATATACGGAAAGTAATTACGTACTTTAATATAACATATTATGCTTTTACTATTGATGTGATAAAGGGTTTTAAATAGTTTGTTTGGTAAATAATGGTAACTAAGAATAGGTCTATCCACTTACCCTAGTATTTAGGTTAGGTTATTCATTGTACGTATTTTAGGGACACAATAACAGTTATAAAGTTCCATTACTGTTTGATTTTATAAACAATAAACTTGTAAATATAACACAACGATCATGAAACCAAATCATTAAGACATATCTTATTACCAAATGAATATGAGATGGAATTGAATGTTTGTTTATTAGTTTACAATAGCTTCTCTGACAGCTGGAGCTGATCAGCTGATGGATCAACGACGATCGAGTGGTGACGTCATGCTGCCGGAAAGGGAAACTAACTTTGGTGGAAGTATCTGGGTTCTAGAACATTCATTGAAACTTCTATCTGGGCAATATCAATAACAAAGCAAAACCAACTGGAATGTGTTAGGCATGCATTCCGTAACGTTTTGTGAAAATTCCCAATTTTTCCCACTGTAGCAAAATCCGCCATCTTGTAAAATGGCGGAGAATCAATAAAACACTGCAAGGTTCCACTTAAAAACGTATTTTTCCCAAACCAATCTATCTAGAAAATTCCAATTAGTCTTAGATTCTTTGTCATTATGTTATCTACAAGGAAAACCCATATTAAATTAGTTATATAATTTTAATAGTAAAATAACAAATTAAAATAAAATTGTTGTTAAAAATTTAGAGATGTTCTCACTATTTTTGGATTTTAGCCATTATTATTGAGGAAATGCAGATTTTATCCTTGGTCAATCTTGTAGAGCTTTAAATTCCGCTTCATTGCCATATATAATGTAACGTGTTTGAGCAATATTGACTTAAACGGTGAGTCTCAAATCATACCTTCATCTTATCTAACGCACCTGTTGGACCAGAATCAATATCAATATCAATCAATTATCAATATCAATTATTTAAGGTGTGCGTATTTTAACCCAAATATGAGTGAAGGATGAGTGTCGGTCCCTATATCCTTGTTGAAGTGTTAGAAAATGTAAAGAAACAGGATAGGGGTTCATTTCTTAATATTTTAATACTTTTCAATGAAATGGTGACCATACAAAGTAGGTATTTTAAGCCAAGTAATGTTTTTAATGGAGATGAGTGTAGGATGAGTGGCGCGATCTTGTAGTCTTGTTAGTGACTAAGGCCGACATGTTCCTTAGACACAGCTGTTAATAAATAGCCCATACAGCTAATGGCAACTAAGGGACCTACAGTTTATAGTGGAATCCGAACCATATTTTTCTTTGTAAATTTACGAATTTGTCTAATTATCAGGATAGTACTGCGGATAGTCTTAGTACTCACTAGTGCGGACGTTAATTCACACTAGGGAGCATCGCATCCACAGTTCGTGACCCCCTAGTAGCTGGATTACAGGACGACGCCACCCGTCCCAGTCAAGAATGCATAGCAAATGAAGTATTTTCTGTTATTGCTAAGCAACGTCTTAAAATTATTTTATTCAGGGTGCCCACAAGAGGGAGGGCTGTGACGCACACTGCGTCATTGAAATTTGGGGGGGGGGGGGGGTGGTGGCTAAAGTTGATTGCAACAGGGTTCAACGTGACGACAATCAACAATATTTTACAAGTCGCCAGATAGAAAGTGGATTAACTGACGTCAATAGTTATACTATTGAATTCAATTAGTTAAAATAGAATTTTAGGATAGTTTAGGATTCGTGTAGGAAGTTACTATTCAAGATTGGACAGACGTGAGATCTAAGAGGAAGGGTACGAAATAGCTCAACTGCTGAGATAGATAAAGATAACGCGTGGTACATACACGTCCAGTTACACCGCGACTCAGCACAGAACGCTTTTTTGACATAAAAGCTCATTAAAATACAATCAAGTAGCATAGGCTACAATACTTTACACTATTGTGTAGATACTCGATTACCTGAGCTAGTAGGATGGGGGGAGGTAATGAAAAATGTGGTTAATCGCATACAGTATAATAACAGATGACAAACCAAACAAAATTAAAAACTCTGTAAAAAGCCATTAACGTCATGATTTGCATTTTTATAAACGAAATTCAATATTACACAATCATTTTTATTGTGCAATTATGACATTTCAAATTATTTTTTTTGTTCAGTTGTACAAACGGCAACGTTTAAAATTATAGGTAACTCAAACTCAACTAATAACTAGCCAAACACTGAATTGCTATAAATAACGTAAACATTAAACCTTAGAAAGTGTTATAAGCTACTGCTCATGATAGACGGATATTCTACCGGTAGGGGCTGTATCACAACATAGGAATTGATAGATAAGTATTAAAAAAGTGTAAAATTATATTTAGAGATAGTAAAAATACTCTTTAAAAAATGTAACGAGAACAATCTTGTTATTCTTTTTCTTTGTTCTTCTGTCATTTATTAGGTTTCTATTCAATTCATACGCAAATTCAACAAGTCGCCATATTTAAGCCTACTCGTTGCCCAACCAGAGCCTTGATTCCCAGCTGTTGTATCTGAAATCTGTTGTATCATAGCGCACAGCAGACTAAGCAGACGATTGTTGGCGCAGGCGTTGTTTCCTTTTCATTTTCATCAAAGGAGCTGTGATGTTTCAAAAGGGAGGGATAGGGGGTCGTTAAATCAAGAAAAAGACGCTGACAATTCGTTAAGCAGAGGTTACGAATGAGCCATCGAGGTGCACTACTGTCACCGCCGGGGCGCCCTTACTGCGCCAGAGGGTCTAGGTAGAAGGCCCTCACTGCGCCAGCACTTAAATCTACCCTCTAAAATCAGAACTGTACTGCGCCAGAGTGGTGTTTTCTTTGTAATAATAGTTCTGAGAGAAACTGTCGTAATAATGAGTCTGAGAGTTCATTCAGTGTTATACCGTCTACCTAAATTCAGTGTGTTAATCAAATCAAACTTATTTATAAACACTCTGTGACTTATACAATCATAATACCTACTGTATTTTGTGCTGAAACTTATTACTACAATACTCAATCTACTTTATGAAATAAAAACTTGAGTAACATTAAAATTTAAATTATGATTTTTGAAGTGAATAATTCTGTCACAATCATAATGGAAATAATAATATGTCGAAATTCAGTTTGTATTTTCTATAAGTATACTATATATAGGCTAACATAAATGGGAAGGCGAATGATATTCCAGAATACATTTAAACATAAAAAAAGTTTATTATTTCCCAATATACAATTTTCCAAAAAGATTTATAATAAAACAACACTACAAACACACAACAAAGCACGCTACAAACTTTCGGTCGAGTTTTCAAACACGGGGCTCTAGCTCTCGTTTAATTTAATTTATGCCGGATAATCGATTAAAAACATATAAGTGGCACTTTGCTGCACACGAGAGCAATGTTTACGGAATGATCTCGAGTGCAGCAAAGGCCTTTTGCACTCGAGTTACACATTATATTTTTCCTACAGCCACTAAAAAGCATATAAATAATTAGTCTTTCAAACACTATTCAACACGTTTTTAAGTTCAGCTGGCAACACAATAGGTGCCCTAGAGAAAGTAGTATCCGGTCCGTATCACTCCGCTATTTTTTCCTCGGCAAGAAATGTGCTCCACGACTTGAGAAAATAGTTCCGTGTGTTTTTGTAATTTGAAGTGGTTCAGCGCCTAAAAAAATGCTTTAGAGGCATTTTCTTGTTTATTAAGATCGTAGGAATGTTTTAAAAACGTTTAAAAGAAAATTCCAGAAAGCTTAGAAATACCGAAACTATAAACACGAAATGACAGGTTAAATAGTAGTTATAATAGTCAATCAGCTGCTCATAATATTATTATCTTTAAGTGTTGCCAACCTATTTCCAAGCGTACACGGATTACGTGCATAATAGAACCACGCTGTTTTGTGTTGTTTCGTTGGAATCCTGATGTGCGCCAAAGTATAAACCGTACGACAAAGTATAAATATGCAGCAATTAGCAGCTTTATGTACTATAACCGGTACATGGAAGCCGACTTTGTCTGGTGGCTGTAGGAAAAACAATTTTTATACATTTAAATACAAGAAAGAGAAAATGTATAAAGATCAGAGAGAGGAGAATGAGGTACGGAGAAAGAGAACAAGTGCGACGGGGACGCGACCTAGCGGGCGGCGAAGAACAGACAGAGACAGGGACGATTGTTGTTAAATCAGCTGATTGCAGAATAGCAATCAATCACGCGGTGAAACTCATCGCATCAGCTGATCGCTTCGATCACCTGTCCATTGTCAACCAGGGTTGTGTTGTTGCCCCGACTCTCACACGCACACTGACAAGCATTGATTAGACACACAGCCACCTGTTGTCCGACATGTTATTAGACTAGGGATGCAGATGTACGTGTGGTATGTTTGTAAGACCAGGGGCTTCCATGGAATAGACACACCTCTCGAATGTAACATAACACTTATGTTCTCAAGAAAAGAGAAATCGATCTTTTAGCCAAGATCTGGTATGAAAAGTATTGTAAAGATATTTTTGTTGGATTGGATATCTTTTTTTATGGACTAAAACTATACATTTACCAACTTATTATTATGTAAAGCACGCGAGTAAAAACAGTAAGATACAGGTACAACACGAAACGCAAGAATCACTTTAACCTAGTGAGGGAAATTGAAAAAGGCATTGTTGACAAAGTCAATTAATTTCAACAACAACAAAATTGAGGATTTTAAGGGCACGAAATTCTAAATTGCTTTGAAGGATTGGCTGGTTAAGAAACTACCTTATTTAGCAGAAGTTCCGGAAGTGAACCCACTTGTTAAATTTGAAAGAAAAACTTTTTAGGGGGAATTAAGTTGATCACAGTTGAGTGCATCAAGAGATGATAGCTAAAAGTTTCCATATTGTCTATTCTGGGCCTAGCTTTCTATGTTTTACCTCTTCTAAGTCTCTAGATTGTACTCTTGTTTTTATTTTAATTTGAATTCTCTCTATACATTATATATATATGTTTTGTGGATAATAAATTATTTTGTTTATTTAAATTTACTCCAAGTCAGGCCAAGTAAGCCCCAAAAACGTTTTACATTTGTTGGGATAAACATTTTTAATCGTTTGCCAGCTAAAGTACACTCTGTTGATTTACAGATACTAATAGAAAACTTTTTGTTGGTTATTAGATCACTATTTTTATTGGTTAGTGAATTTCTAATTTCTGAAATTGTTATTTGTTTTTAGTGTTCTGACTGGATGTCCTCCCTGTTTTAATTATATCTCGTAGGTCCTGGTAGCTTTTTATGGTTCGAAACTGGACCCAGTTGATCCTGATCATTGGATTTTTATGACCCTGACTAGCCTGATTTAGCTGCTATTAGTAATTATACCAGCTACACAGATCAACTCATACATTTATTTGGGTCAAAATTCGCACGTATGTTGCGTTCCCACATCAATAATTGATTGATAATATGATATGCACTGGACATTTTATTGCTGTGGATCAATAAAACTCTTAATCCTATCCATGTGTTGATGACCACTATACAAAATGTAAATTTTGTAATTATTTGCAATACATCTTCACTTTCATTTTGTATTTTTCATTTTTTATTTTCCACGGCAATGCCATTTGCAAAATACAATCAGATAAGATTTATATTAAGATTCTTGCATAACTATAAAAAGACGAACCATACGGTTAGAGCAAAGAATACAGTGTGATTGCTTCAAATGGATTGACTATGTAAAAGTATAAATAAAGGCTTAATGTATTATAAACCATTATTCATGAGTACATCTAGGTTTGTTCAATCCAATTCGCTTTATTGCGAAACTTTTAGGTGTGTTCTGGAACTGTAAATAAGAGAAATGTAAAATATACGAATATGTGTTTTTATTTAGATGCTTGTACGGTTCAGACAGGTCTTCATGCCAACTTCTTAGGTAATTTTGTTTAGTTTTTTTCACACGGCCAAAATTTGTTAAAGGACTGACGCCCACCCATAACTCCCGTCACCTGAAAATTAATGAACGAATTTGTTAATGTCAAACCACTAACTTGGTAATACGTGCTAAACGCTATCCTCCCCTAAACGGATTACAGTCCAATTGTTTATTTTCTATAATACTCAATTGCACCTATTACTTAAGTACAAAAAAAATAAAATAAATAAGTCCATGGATATGCAGGAAAAATAAAACCTGTTTTATCGTGGCAATCATGAATTACGGACACTAGGAAGATTGACGAGTCTTAACAGGTCTACAAATATTTGAACATTGTGTACTTTGTATCTAGGGGCGCTTGGGAGAAGAGGAAATCCGGGTAGTAGTTGTGAGTGTTTATAAAGGTAAATGTTCCATCATATCCCACTCAACGGAATTATTTCCTGGATAATCAAATTCTACAATAAAACATTTATAATCATCGACCGGGTTATGGGTTATTTCTGTTGAAGAGGTAGGGGGTTTTCAATTCGGTCACAAACCAGAGGCTATGGAAATCTCCCCAAATGAGAAAAACGGTATACTGTATTTCAGAACAAATATCCTAGAACTTGACATTTCAGCGTTTATATATTATTTTAATTTTGGTGTTTTCGTGTTCGGAGGCCATTTTTAAGATTATTATTCCATGTTGAAGCTGAATTTATCATTTCTTTTCCAATATTGCTGAAGATTAAAAATCTTTCGCTACTTTATCCGATCAACAAAGAAAATATTCATGGAGGTAGTTAAAGGTAATATTTGACAAAATATTGCTAAATGATAACATTGGTAGTGATAAAATCAACTGAATGAATCGAATCAATGAATTTTAGACACATATTTGGAATGCTCGCCTAAAGTTGTATGGAGGTTAGAACAAAATTAGTTCAAGTTTTTAATAGAAAAAACAAAACCGATTTGACAGCTCCATAATTGATGATCCAGTAGATGTTTTTACACCCACCTTTCCAGATACTTCCTGGTACATCATAGGGTAGCAATATGGAGTTTTTCTGTTCGGACAGAGACCTGCTACATAGTCCTCACCTAAGAGTTCCACATCTACATCGAGCCAGACGACCTTAGTGTATTGGTCCGTATACCAGGAGCGCACCAAATCCTATAAAATAATATACATTCTAAATACTATAGTAATTAGAGTTTGGAGTTTTGTAGAAAAATGTGACCATGGAAAAAAATTTTGATGTAAGTATGAGAGTGACTGATATTAACAACTTTTCATCAGCTTGTTCCAATATTTTATGGGCAATTTGGTCATACAGAATAATTTTAAACATTCAAAATAAAATGAATAGAATGTCGCATAATCATAAGAATGTGAAACTGTATACTATACACTAGGAAATTTAAATTACTACCCAAAGCTTAGGTAATTACACAATCGGAAATGTGCGTATGGAATTTTTTAATGAATTCCATTATTTTTAACTAAAGAAATAAACTTCCAGATAAATATTTTCTATTAAAAAAGATATGAGTTTACAATTATTATTAAATGACCACAAATCATATAAATAACATCTAATATAAAGTGATCATAACGATTCAATTTTAATATTACTGGGTTCCTAATCAATGTAGGTTAATCATAAAAACAGCTTGCAACAAACAGGAGTCCAACATTATGGTACAGTCTTCTGAAAATTTTAAGTATTTATGATTGTAACTTACAACTTCATTTTTCATTCGATTTTTCACACAGATCTCTTTAGTTTTTATCGTGGGACTATCGAAAATGATATAAATTTCCTTGCCTTTGTAGGTGTCATGTCTTTTATCATATTCCTCCTAGAAATCCCAAATAACAGTTTAGTATTACACTCTATTCAACGTGTGTGAAGTTGGTAATTGTGTACATTTAGTTACGGAAAGTAAACAAAAGAAACGTCTTATAACACTTAAAATATATATTTATGCTTATAATGTTACTCACAGGACGGTAAATAAATATACATAAAAGATGAGTGGTGATCGATTTCGATTGGACACTCCAATCATCATCGGACGCAATAGGCGAATGACACGAATATTGAATGGCCTCCATACTTATTTCATATTGGCTACAAGAAGCATCGGCCAATACATTTTTATAAGTACTGTACAACTGGAGTCAAAATTTATTTGCTCATTTATCAGTTTATTTATATTTTTTATTTTTTACTTATAAACTACAATTCTTCCCAAGTATTCATTATATGCCCTTTCTTACAATTAATTCTTTTAAATAAATAGGCTATCCTCCATTTTTGTCGAACAACACCTGTTACAAAATGGCCACTCAATAGAAAAACGTGTGAACAAAATTTAAACAAGCAGAACTGTCAAATGAATTAGATTTCACAATCATACGCAGCTGATTCAAACATATCCTCATTTATATACTGTAAAACTATTTCATGGGGAATAGTTCATACTAGTGGCTTGTAGGGGCAATAGCCCCTATATACTATATGTTCTAGTAATTATTTTGTACAAATGATTAGTCTCATGGGTTACCCTACCTTTAATTATCGTTAAGCATTACATACCTGCAATGCATTTTGATGTCTGCTCTGATTAAAATAAAAATTGCAAAGGACTGTTCATGCAGTGTGTTTATAATACAAACTAAATCATATTACAACTAAGGAACATGTTTAATAATAATCTTCATGACTATTCATTAAATATATATAATTTCTTTGAATATAAACAAATCCACTTAGATAAAACACATAGAGATAATGTCGTCCTCCAAATTCTAAAATGCTATTCTATAACAAAATCTCTCTGGAAACATTTGTTGTACCTATAGTATCCATTTTGGTCGATTCATTGGTCTTTATTTGGTTCTACAGTAGTACTTTAACATCATCAGTAGTAAATACTGATGATGTAACATCATCAGTAGTATAACATCATCTGGTCACTTTACTCGGCTAAAAACAACAAAAATGACCATGGGTAAACAATGGTTTTTATTATAAATGCCAACTTTTTCGAAGGTTTGGCCTTGCACTTCATTTATAATGGAAATTGAATCCTTGTAAACTTAAACAGCATATTATGATCTGTAGATATTAGTTTTATTTTTGGCATGAAAAATATGTTCCCTTTGCCTACTCCAGAAATTACTTCAAACTTTACACTTTTTTCAGACATACCTAACACAACCAATCGTACTCCATTGACTAATCCAGACCCTTAAAATTGGGAAAAGGTCTATACATATTACAGTACAGTACATATTACCATATGCTTTAAATAAAGTTAAACCACATGTTTTAAAGTAGGTAAACAAAGCAGACATGACCTAGATTACCATGCTATTTAAATGTGAATTATTTTATTACGTAACAACCTTTTGGTGCACAATCAAGAAAAATGAATAATTTTCCCCAAAACTTCATGCCTAGACATTTAAAATGAGACCTCTCCCAGCCTTCTATGCCCTCCCGTTCGCTCACAATTTCATTGTAAAATTTTGGGCTTACGGAATTAGATATATAGATAACAGAAAATATTCATTGAAATAGGAAGTAACCGTTCTATAACCGTTCCTCTTATTTTACAATTTGAACTTAAGCTTATGCTAATTTTATTGAAATACATTTTTGTGGAAACAGTAGTAAAATTACAATTAAGTCAGGATTGGAACTATTGTGATAAGCTTATAATCAACTGTAAAAATGTATTCACCATGTGGTTCGATTAGACCTGAATCTATCATTGATTTTGGACTGAAACAAGCAGAAGTCTACATTTTGCAACCTATTACAACTAAAGCCGTTCATAACCTGTGTTTTATAACCTACGTTTCTTTAATCTTTGGTTTCCTTGCATGCTTTCATGTTGGAAAATTATTTACTCCTATTTTAACCTCACTGGGGCATGACATAATTTTTTATACGTTGGGATTAAATGGTTGTGTTTTGCTATCTCGTTGTTAAAATTTAACGAAAAGTAATATTTTTGAAATAGGCGTTTGCAGGTAACTCTTTTTTCCATACCATTGGTAAGAGGGTTGATGTTTTTTGTATAATCAGCTGTAAGAGTGTATAAGAGTTACAGAATTAAACCAGCTGTTTGTATGTGATTTGTCAATAAAATATTTAATTCATGATTATGGCTATGTGTATCATAAACTAAAGATAGGAATTAAACATTCTTAAGAGTATTCTGTTCTTTAGGCTCATTGTAGAATAGGTAAAGAGGCCTTACTAAAATCGTACTAATTAGGCTATGTGTATCTCTTTTAGGCGTAATTAAAAATGTTTCTTTTATACACTACACTGTAAGATGAAATTGACTTAGAATACTGATACAAAAATACGCACTAATAACTAAGAGCACGTTTAAAACAAAAAATATATATTGGTCTACATACAATATTTTCATTGGTGCATAAACAACAATTTTACCTAATCCCATATAGCCTAAATAGTTGTTCAGGACCTGAGTTAACCTAAAAAGACTTTTATCAATATAGGTGGTAAAGTTGTATTCTGTTTCTGAATTAAATCCTAGATGTAAAACCCATTTCACGGAATTTGTCTGCCGCATTTTGACCCCGTTGCAAAACACGTAATATTATTGGCAGTAAATTAACAAGAAATATTCAGATTGGCAAGAAATACACTTGGCCTAGTTAATATCAATCATTTCATAGTTAAGGGAGCCATTAGATAAGTAAAATCAATAATAGTAAGTATCTACTTACTTTGCTTGTAATGGTGATACGCTGGAACTGTAAAATAAGTTTCAATCATTATTAGGGGTAAGTACGTTAAACATACAGTTTAGTGATCAACTGAAAAAATATCAGTTGTTCGCAAAGGTAAGTCTCAATCGTAAAGAATCCAGATCTAACATTTTATTTGTGGTTTAAATTGAGTCCGAGGTTGGAACGCGCCAGAATTTGTGGTTTAAATTGATTCCAAGACCGGAACACGCCCAGTATTTGTGGTTTGAATTGATTCCAAGACTCGAAGACGACCATTATTTGTGGTTTAAATTGATTCCAAGACTCGAAGACGACCAGTATTTGTGGTTTAAATTGATTCCAAGACTCGAAGACGACCAGTATTTGTGGTTTGAATTGATTCCAAGACTGCAATCACTCACTATACGCATAACTTAAAACTCAATTCATTAAATTTTATAGCAGTTCTAATTTTGTTATTAAAACAGACAAGTTACTAAAATAGATCATAAACTAAGCTTACCTTATCATCAAAATCAAACGAAAGTGTACCTCGAGTTATTTTATTTTTCTCTCGATATCTGTCACTGAGTTTTGCCCAGTCGACATATAAGAAAATGCCATTTCGAATGTTGTGTTTTGCAAACATTCTCGCAGCTCTTACCTGAAAATGTATATGTGTTTTTATTTAGATCTAGATAATGGGAAGAAGTGATACATTTGCTACTTACAAATATAGATTTGTCAACATTTGAATCACACAATAGTTGCGTTATCACATCCATGAAGCCGTGCTTTAGAAGCTCCTAGTTCATTATTCAAGTAAGTTGGTACTCGATCTAAATTGTTTATAGTTTATTGTATACAATCGTGATTGGTCGATTATGTTAAACATGTGATAAAATTCAACAATAACTCTTTAACATATTTTATCTTATTTGTGATTATTAAATTATACGTGAATAACTTGGTAATAAATTATTAGCTGGAAGATTTAAACAACTATTTTAAGCCAAAAAGTATATAGAGAGACTTGTAAAATTCAATATAGTTCTAAATAAATTTTTATAAATTGCAAAAAAGCATGTTACTTACAATATTTAGTCGGTCATTGTCCAACGTAGCAGGACGATTCCCAAAGTAAACTGCAATGGTTTTGTCCTTATGTCTTTCAAACCTTTTGTCGAAATCCGACTGAAACATAATTTTGAAATTATTTAAATATTGCAGCTTAAACTGGATCATGGTCACCTATATAGTTTGTCAGTTTTATGTAATATATTTGGAAAACAGTGCCTATTCTTTAAACAACTAACTGGCTTGACCAACCATGCTGTAGTTCTAATGGTTTTCTAACGTTATTTATTGATAAACATACATACACATACAGTATACATCAAATATCTAAGTTGTCACGATTTTGGTTTTTATTGCGAAAACTAAAAAACGTGTATCAATTGACACACTTACTTTACTTCATACTTCTTCCCTTCATCTTTGACCAGTGACACTGGATAGATGGAGTAAGTAATACTTTTAAAACTAATATTTAGGACTGTACAACAAATATAAATTATTTAAAAACTCTACACTATTTACATATTTTGGGTTGTGTGTTTGGCGGCAGGTATATCATGTTTGGTATATTTGGTATATATTGGTAGATATATATTTGGTATATCATGTTTGATATACCAAATAAAGTTAACTGCAAACCTTTCTTTATAAATAATAATATAATAACACTTTTAAGTATTTATATTTTTAATAATTTAGTATATGTAAAACAAAACATTACAAATTGTACTAAATGTCACTCGATACATAACCACTCAACTAGACAATCAAACAACCTGTACATTCCACCAGTTATACTTTCAAAATTCACAAAAAGCCATAAATATTTACAATTACAACTTTTCAATAAACTTCCCATTCAATTTAGAGAAATTGATAACATAAACCTTTTCAAATCAACATTATCAAGATGGCTAATTAACGAAGCACTTTTTTCTGTGGACGATTTTTTAAACACAAATAATTACTTTGAACTCTTAACACTATTAGCCACTAATAGAGCCACTAATATTGTTGTTGTTGGAGGCAGCCTGCATGACCAAAAATCTTTTTAAACATTTCCTGAATATTTACAAATTGTTTGGTTTTGAAGTATTATTTACTTAAGTTTTTTATAAACTTGTGTAAGAGCATTCAATCTTAGAATTTTAAATTTAAATCTTAGGCCTGTATGTACAGTTTATGCAACAAAATGTTCAATGTTTCATAAGATGATATTTAGATTTAAGCATGATGTCATATTTGTGTCCTGACTTCTGACGTTGTCTATTGCAATTTTATGTTGCTGAATGACAATAAAGATTATTATTATTACTATACCAACTTCAATTTTTAACAATCAAGTCCTTACATACAATACAAGAAGTAATTATCAGATAAACAGAACATTTAATAGGGTGAGTAAACATTGAAAAGTCATGTTGTTATGTCGATAAGGTATTGAATAAATTGAGTCAGACTGTTCAATTTTATCTAAGTAGACATTCTTTATTCTTAAGTAAATTTTATGACTGGCTCTTAAGAAACCCTTTTTTTCGATTGACGACTTCATGGCCGTAAAGGAAGTTCAGTTTTAGACTCATTATCAGTGCCTAGTTTGTGTTGTTGAATTGTTTATCAACGTTTGTTATAACTGTTTCTATCACTTGTTAGCAGGGCCTTGTCTACTGTTGTTTATATTTTAATTGTCCATCAACATTCGTTGCAATTTTTAATGTTTATAGATTTTTATCTTAATTTCTGTTATCAGTATATTGTTGTTGGTTCATATAATTTATTCTTTGTTACTTATTTATTTATTTTTTATTTATTTATTTACGGCAAAAATCGCCATTTGTACAATCAATTACATGCAATAACAATTTGTGGATCAATAAATACTATTAACATGCTATAAGATTTACATCTTGCTATTTGGTTGTGCTTTATGAGTACATGCTAACACCACTAACACTAATGATTCGCAACTGAGTAATGAAAAATGAAAAACAAATATATATTCTATGAACATACAACATCGGCATACAAGAGAGAGAAAAAAAACATGCAATGGTCTTAAAATTGAACTAACATTATCATATTCATTTATAAAATGTATTTATTGTTAAATCTCATTCCATACTGTTGGTAATCCACAGAGCTGACACGTAAAAAAAATAACATATTAGACATGTTATTCGTAATGTTCAGCCTGACCGTAGCCATGCTTTATACATGACAATTGTCAATGCATTTTTTTGTAATGTCCAATGTCAAATAAATAATTCTTATTCTGATTCTATTACAAACTGTCCCCTAAAGTTTTAGTAACCAAAGAGTTAACCAGTACTCACTTCTGACGCCACATTTTCCGTTTGAATCTGAAAATAAACATTGCAACATAAATAAAGAAAAAAACCAATAGTTCCATTAACTTATCAGGTCCATCACTACGTTCTGAGGTTACGCAATATTTACAGTTACTGAGAACTGCACACCTTTTCGCCAAAACATTATAAATTATGTTAATCTATATTTATTAATACCCCCGTCGCAGCAAACCTGCAGACTAAGCGAATTTCCATTTACCCGGCTAGATTTTTACTAAAATATTCCCTATAAATTTTCAGATTTATTTCCTATTTAAATAACATTAATTTTAGTGAGTAGTTAGGTTTGCTGCTACGGGGAAGATGTTGAGGTGTGTTTTTTCAATTGAAATATTGATAGCTTAGTATGAAGTAAACCAAATTGCCAAATTTTATTAAAATACATCCATAAACAAGCAAACTAGAACAGTTTATTTATTCTCCATAAGAATAACATGGGAATTTTAAATTTACAATTTTTTTAATTTTCTCCGTAGTCAATGAACATTTAAAAAGACCTCAATATACTAAATTATTTGTTTTTTTAAGCTCTTCAAAATGGTCTAGAGAGAAATTTAGAAATTTTAAGTTTTTAGGGTCAAAAATGAGAAAACCCCATTTTTACCCCTTAGAACCCCCAATAAACCACTGATCCCATGGTCCGATCATGATCGAACTCGTTCGAATAAATGTAGGTTTACACGTTTGTACAAAATTTCTAAAAAATCAGATCAATTTTGCTCGAGTTATCGCGCTAACGGACACATATATAAATAAATATATATATAAAATAAATAAATAAATAAATAATAATAATAATAAATAAATAAAATAAAATAAATTGAATAAATATATATATATATATATATATATGAATTTGAACGGATGGTGTTTTGGCCTCTGGGGACCTCAAAACGAAAAAGTAAATCGGTCCCGGGTCTAGGTCTTACCATGAGACCTACGGTAATAGCCTATTCCCTATATGGGAAATTCGCTAAAAAGGAAGTTTTTATGTTTGAACGTTATGATCTCGGACACCGTTGGACCAATTGCCACGAAACTTGGTACGTAAGTGTAGAATTTCATGGAATAGGTTTATACACCATCAATTTCGTTATCCGTCCAATCGGCTCTGCCCCAGTGGCTCTGGGGTTTCCTCATGTTAACCTTATGAGTACTTATATTTTAATGGAATTAAAGAATCTTAACAGCTGTTTCAACTAAAAAATTTCATTCTGTGATGTTCAATAGCATTAAGAAGTTAATAGGTTTACCAACAGGGTGCTGCACTATTATTTTTTAAATTTATGGCAACAGCTAATTTGTATTTAACAGAAACAAAAAGCTCTGCTACATGCAATGGATGGACTTTTTACAGTTATGTTTGTGTAGCCAGTTAATTCTAATAGTAAATTAATATAAGTCTATCTACATAAAGCAGATCTAGGGTACATAAGAACTGTTCTATTTAGCGTTCTCAAGCTGCTTGCCATTATTTTCAAGGAACCAAAAATTTTGTCTCTTCCGCATCTTGACCCCGTTGCAAGGAACGGGTATAGCGGCTAGTAGTACATAAAAAAGCAGTCACATTCAAATTTTGCGTGGTGATAAAGACCACAATGGTGAGAGGTTACATCCATATAACTATCGAATAAAGTTAATTATTAGAAATTGGTTGAGTGAGGTTAATGTATGAATAGAAAGATGTAAGTAATGTATAAAAAATAAATATTTAACTCACTTTCCAATATCTATTGCCTCCGAGATCTTTCTGAAAAAAGATGTTTACATAATTATGCTCATTTCATTAAATCTTTACAAAACAAAATTGTAACCAGTAGTATAGCTCACTATATCTCTTTACATATTTAAATTGAATAAAAGTTGTAAGGAGTCCATGTTTATGAAGAGGTGTGTAGACTTAAGACTAAAGGATGTAAGGAGTCCATGTTTATGAAGAGGTGTGTAGACGTAAGACTAAAGGATGTAAGGAGTCCATGTTTATGAAGAGGTGTGTTGACTTAAGACTAAAGGATGTAAGGAGTCCATGTTTATGAAGAGGTGTGTAGACGTAAGACTAAAGGATGTAAGGAGTCAATGTTTACGAAGAGGTGTGTAGACTTAAGACTAAAGGATGTAAGGAGTCCATGTTTATGAAGAGGTGTGTAGACGTAAGACTAAAGGATGTAAGGAGTCCATGTTTACGAAGAGGTGTGTAGACTTAAGACTAAAAGATGTAAGGAGTCCATGTTTATGAAGAGGTGTGTAGACGTAAGACTAAAGGATGTAAGGAGTCCATGTTTACGAAGAGGTGTTTAGACTTAAGACTAAAAGATGTAAGGAGTCCATGTTTATGAAGAGGTGTGTAGACTTAAGACTAAAGGATGTAAGGAGTCCATGTTTACGAAGAAATGTGTAGACTTAAGGATGTAAGAGGTTCCTGTTTATGAAGAAATGTGTAGAATTAAGACTTAAGTTTGTAAAGAGCCCATGTTTATAAAGAAATGTGTAAACTTAAGACTAAATGATGCAATGATTAGACTCACCAACAATTGCTCTTTGTCCTTTTCCTGAAAAAGATTTTTTAACATACAGTATTTTTGAATTTTTGAATTTCACGTAACTTTTTTGATCAAATCAAAACAGAATATGTATGAATTGTTACTTAAATATACTTTTATATTCCTAGAAGCTTCAACTTTGTCTTTGCAAAACTAACTATTATATTATTATATAGGCCTACTACCATATTACTCCTTTTTACTGTTGTGATTAGCTGTCTGATTGGCTCATTATGTGTTTTTGATCCACCGGTACAAAGTCATAATTTAACCTTTAGATGAATAGAAGATAACATAGATATAATGAGAAAATTAATAATGACAACTTGATGCAATAAGATAAAATGTATTCCCAAACCCTAGTTATAAGTTCAGTTACTAAATCCTTTACAGTAAGCTAGATATTTCAATATAGCACAGGTTTAAATATACTTTGACTACTTCAAACGTGCCCTTAATTTGTGAGGTTAGATAGCAGTGTCCTCGTTCAGACGGGAAACGGACAGAAGAGTGCACGGGTCGGACCGAGGAGCGTCTGGTTTTGGACGCGACTCGGTCCTACCCCAACGAAATTGATTTATGACCTATCTTTATAGCAGGTACGAGACGATTGATTCTTGGTCCGCGAATCAGCCCAGACAGTGTTACAAACAGCTACCCATGAGTTCAGCTAAAGCCATAATTTTGGTTTAAGATGTACAATTTACTTTGGAAAAGTATTGGATTAATATGCTAACTCCGCTCAATACTGCATTGTACTGAGCCGTGACTAATTTCCACCGGCAAATGTCATGACTCATAATCAACGGTCGAACTTGTTTTTTGTATAGTAGGCTAGCATGTGTTTCATTTTGTTACTAAGTGTATTAATATAAATACCCCCGCCGCAGCAAACCTGCAGACTAAGCGAATTTCCATTTGCCTGATTGGATTTACACTAAAATGTCTCATTAAAAATATCACATTTATTCCCTATTTAAATAGAATCAGTTTAACACATACTTTGGTTTGCTGCAACAGGGACGGTAAAAGTGTTTTTTAATGTAAAATGTTAATAGTAAGTAAGAAATTAAAACATTTTCCAAATTTGGGCAAAATATGTTAATAAACAAGCAAACTACAACAGTTTACTTATTCGCCATAAGAATAGCATGGGAATTTTAAATTAACAATTTCTCCGTAACCATTAGGCGCATTATAACGCTTCAATATACTAAATTATTTGTTTAAGTGCTCTACAAAATAGTTTGGAAATAAATTACAAAATGTTATGTTTTTTGGGTCAAAAATTGGAAAAACCCATTTTTACCCCATAAAAGCCCCCATAAACCCCCGTTCCCATGGTCCGATCATGCTGGTTCGCGACCTCGTTTGAATAAACGTAGGTTTACACGTTTGTACCAAATTTCATCAAAATCGGATCATTTTTGCTCGAGTTATCGCGCTAACTGACACATATATATAAAAATATATATATATATTAATTTAGGTGTTCACTTAATAGGGCTGCTGATATATTAAATATTTAAGTAAATAAGTACAACTGAGCACCCTGAATATTATATTTTATAAATAGAAGTGACATGTTTCGGACATTAGTCCATTTTCAAACTTCAAAATACATTAAACACTTAACCGTTGTTTATATAGTTTGTTTGTAAATAAATATGATTTATATATACAGATGGTTTATAGAACTAGACAGGATTTGGAAAAACTTTTTTGTTACTGATTATTTAATTTTAAAATTTGGTCAAAGATTGGGTTTCTTGAAGGAATTTGGCTATTTAAAATATGATTTGGATTTTTTAGATTTTCTTCGTATATGAAATATTCTTCAGTTGAATCCATTCGATTTCCTTTGTTTAAAACTTTTAGAATTTTCATGTTGTTTTTTAAATTTGTGTAATTGTGGTTGGTCGATAAAAGGTGTTCAGCAAAGTTTGATTTCATGGATGTTCTGTTGTTACTCTTAAGAGCTTGAATGTGCTCTTTGAATCTAGATTTAAAAGAGCGTCCTGTCTGACCAATGTAGAAGTGTTCACAATCAGTGCAGTCAATTTTGTAAATGCCAGATTTGTCATAGATGTCTTGATGTTCTTTATTTGTATTAATGTTATTTGCTATCATATTGAAGGCATCATGTGAACACTTCTACATTGGTCAGACAGGACGCTCTTTTAAATCTAGATTCAAAGAGCACATTCAAGCTCTTAAGAGTAACAACAGAACATCCATGAAATCAAACTTTGCTGAACACCTTTTATCGACCAACCACAATTACACAAATTTAAAAAACAACATGAAAATTCTAAAAGTTTTAAACAAAGGAAATCGAATGGATTCAACTGAAGAATATTTCATATACGAAGAAAATCTAAAAAATCCAAATCATATTTTAAATAGCCAAATTCCTTCAAGAAACCCAATCTTTGACCAAATTTTAAAATTAAATAATCAGTAACAAAAAAGTTTTTCCAAATCCTGTCTAGTTCTATAAACATCTGTATATATAAATCATATTTATTTACAAACAAACTATATAAACAACGGTTAAGTGTTTAATGTATTTTGAAGTTTGAAAATGGACTAATGTCCGAAACATGTCACTTCTTTTTATAAAATATAATATTCAGGGTGCTCAGTTGTACTTATTTACTTAAATATTTAATATATATATATATATATGTATATGAATGTATATATATATATGAATTTGAACGGATGGTGTTTTTGGTCTCTAGGGACGAAAAAAAAATCGGTCCCGGGTCCAGGTCTTACCATGAGTACTACGGTAATAGCTTATTCCCTATATGGGAAATTCGCTAAAAAGAATTCTGTTTATTAAATAAAACTAGAAATTTCTCAATTAAAATGTTATAATGACTTAATAATAAAATTAAACTGTCATAACCGAAACAAACCAACCAAACTTGCTGATAATAAAAAAATATTAGTCAAAAATTAAATGCCACTAGCGGGATTCGAACCCGGGGATTTGGTTCGGGATTTGTTCCTACGACGCAATGGACTAAACTAGGTTTCCGCTGGCACCTTGATGGGGCCCGTGAGGAGTGTTGTGGACTGACACTTCATCCTTGACGGAGAGGGTTTTCCATCTTGGCTAACCATGGACTATGGCCACCTCTCGGTCCTGCTTCGTCCCCCTCCGGTGCTGTCCGCCCAGAATTGAACGTTACCGACGTACCGCAAGTTACCAGATATTTGTTACCTGTTATATTTTTATAGATTTATTTATTTTACCTACAAAGAAAAAAAAATAGAGACTATTTAAAGTTACTGTTGTTATAGGCCTAAGTTTTATTAATTGTTATTTTTTTAATTCTATCTTAAATTACTTAGCCTATTTTATCAATCTTTTCTACAGTTATTATTATTGGAGCCCCTAAAAGTTTATTTAATAGTTACCAAGTTCGAAATACTTTATTAAAGAAGTTATAGTTATTGTTACTTTTTGTTAGTATTTAAACTTTCGCTGAAGGTAAATTTTAGTTCAATGCTCTCTAGAAGTCAACCTATTTGAATAGTTAAAGAAATAATTGTAAGTTAGTTGGCTAGATTGGTGACTAAATCTTTTAAATTTTTTAGTTGTTCATGTATTGTTGTTAATGTTGTTTTATTGTTGTTTCTTGATATTTGATTATTACAGCTCGTTTCTCTCAAATAGTGCGTTGTTCTTGAACCTCCATTCGGAGATCGCCCTTTGGCCGAGGCACCGGGTGGAATCTGTGGTAATGACTTGCATCCTTCGAGAGCAAGAGTGTCTAAAACATGGTCATCACTCAAAAAAAAGTTTGCATGTACATCCCATCACACAAGTGTTAGGTGTTGTCTAGTGTATGTACCTGTGTATGTATGTGTGTGTGTACGGTCGTGGGTCATTTGTTGTTTTTCTTGCGGTACTTGCGGTATGAATGGGCAGGTTCTTCTTTTGGGCCCCATCAGGTGCGTAGGCATCAACGTCCAGAAGCCTTAGGAATTAAATTTCTGTGTTTTGGTTTTGTAAAAAAAATCGTTGTTCTTTGTCTTGAGTCAAGTACTGGTTGAGACTCGGTATGGCGTCAATTGTGCCAGAATATTTGAGGAAGCCGGAGCTGGTGTACGAGGTGCGGTCCCGGGGGGAGACTCCTGGAACTGATGTACGCACTTTGCGTACACAGTTCAGACAAATTGCAAGCATGCCCTAAGCTTGGGCTGAGTCTCTCAGTTTGATTGAGGAACTGGAGGCATGTAAAGAGAGGATGGAAGAGCTAAGTGGGGAAATTAATACTTGGAGCAGTTTGCGTACAGGCTCAGCCAAGGGTTCGGCCATCACCCAACTGATGCATTGGCGGAAGCGTCTAGTCTAGTGGTTTTAGGGAACCTGAAATCCAGGACGAAGACAAGAGTTGGGTGGAGGCCAGAATCCTTGAGCTAGAAGGGATTTTGGAGAGTATTCGGGCAGGAAGGTCTGTCAAAGAGAAAGTTGAAATTTTTGAAGACACCCGTTCTTCGGAAATTTCTAATGAAGTTCAGGCAAAGTCTGTTGATGAGGTTGTGGCTCAAGTGGGTGTTCCCCGGCTTCGGCTCCACCGAGTACACTGATCCAGTTGCCTGCAAGTGTCATACCATCCTCCTCTCACACGTCCACCTTGGCTGCGGCCCCGCTGAATGTCCTGTCCCCATTTCCATTTCCTTCTCAAGTCCATAGTTCCCATTCCATCTCAAACTCCTTCGCCAAACTTCCCCATCCCCTTGCCTCCGTCCTGAGTGGTTTCCGGCCGGTGGACGGGTTGTATGTGAATGGTCTCTTTTTTTTCTCTGGAGTGTGCGTTAGGCTTGCGTGAATACCCTTGCATGTCAGACGCGACTTTGATGGATGATACATACTTAATATCACTTCGCATATTAAGTATGTATATTATAAATTACTAATTTGTAATTACATATTATTTTATACAGTTTGTGATCATCCCAGGGCATCAAAAGTTGGCCGCCAACGGCACCAAATCCCCTTGATAAGTGCATGATAGCTCAGTGACCTAAGAACAGTTTAATTTTGTTTGTGCCCCTTTTAAAATTAACTTAATAAAATAATTGCACATAAATATAATAAAAGCATTTTATCAAGTTTTTTTAGTTTTAACAACTTACCTCTGTATATTCTAATAAATCAACACAAAGCCTCTGTAAGAAAGAAAAACAATATTAATTAGATAATTATTTCCTTTTATATCGTATATTAGTCTAACAATTAATTAAGCTGGTAAAAGACTTTTGTAAATTCTGACTTGTAAATAGATAATCGTAGATCTCTAAATATAAGTACAATCTTAAAAATTTCATAGGGAATTGATCAAAATCTTTTAAATTGTCATATCATAATAATTTCTTATCACTTAGTCGTATAATAAATATTATTTGTATTAAAGTCTCTCACATTTTCCAAAATTGCAAATTACAAAAAAATCTTGTACAAGTGACTCTGTTACATACTCAATATCTTATAATTTAATTATTGACATGAACGTTATACGTTTTCTTATTTAAAATCCCGTAAAAAATTACAAGTCTATCGAATTCTACTAACATCCGATACTCCACACATCAATTTGAAGGGCTAGATAGGTACAAACTAGCACCAGAGACTGCGCAGACGTGTTGAAAAGGGCCTTCACAGGAGCTGATCAAAATTCAGTTAGATTCAAGGGGTCTGGACAACAAATTAATTTTCTGGATAAATCAAATTTCCAATATGTACACTATTGAGTAATCAGCAGACATCTAACCGGTAAATTTCACCTACGCAGTGCAATATGAATCTTGTTACCGATGATACTGTTTTATAAATCTTTTCCTTCAATTGAAAAATATCACGAATCTTTAAGAGTGCACGATGTTTATGACGCTTCCCCTTAGGAAAAATCATATTGAGTTAAATCTGGACTTTTAAGGCCAGACTATGTTACGTTTTCACTTGTTACCCAAGCATACAGGTTTGCTCACTGAATGTTTCCGTTTTCTACCGATCCCGTTCCTACGGTTACTCCAACGTCTGGCATTGTTATTGTGTGGAGCAGCTTTGTTAAATCTTAATAACAGTCCTTTTCATTTACACAGCTGACTTTAATTCACATAGAGATGCCACACACTTTGTTTTATTGATCAGGAGACTTGGTTTAGTTGGTTTATTTACAGAATTAAATATTTTGAATAACCACTAATGTCAACGGCAACAATGAAACATCAGTTTTTCAAGACAATTTAACAAAGTTATTTAAGGAATTAATTCAGTGATAACATCCTCATTTTCTACCTCTCCTGGCCGTAGTTATATAAGCATTCCAAACTGCACCCTCAATTAAGAAAAACCAGGCAGCTATAGTGGCTGGTTTCCTATATAATTAAATAATAAAAATATATACATTGTACAATAAATGGAGCTTCTCCAAAGTTTTAGTTGCAAAAATTTTGTTTAATACTCACTTTACGATTCATAAGATGTAAACGGGATTCCTGAAAATAAACATTATACATAAACATAGAAACAAAAGAATACGCCTTACAACCTATCCAGTCCTTCACCACAAGTGCCAAGGCATTGTTAACAGTTGATGTAGACTTGCACGCCTTTTTCCCAAACCCCTAGAAATTATACTATTTTAAACCCAGGCTTATCAAAGGAAAGACTGATGAGATATAAAAAACACTTGGTCCGGACACTGAGAAAAGTAGATAACGAACGTTTGATATCACAGTTTTAGTTGTAATTTTTCACATTCATTTAAGTTAATCAATCGAATAAAAAACCTGACGTTGTATTACTAATACTTAATTGGTTTAATATTCATCAAGTTGGTTAATTAGTAGTTTTTTTTGGATCTGCGTGTGTCAGAAATAATGGAATGCAATATATTTCGCAACATATGCATTAAATTTCAATTTATAAATAAACCATTGCAAAGTTTTATTCAGTTATCAGTAACTGAAATGGTAGAAGCCGAAACTGTTTTGGTTCAATACTATGATATAATTAGTAAGTTACTGTGTTGTATTAATAGTCAAAGGTACGTAAATAATGAAGTTAATATCACAAGTGTGATCAATATTAAGACGGGACAGACAACAATTGAACGAATAGAAATGAATTGGTTTACTTAATTAAATTGGAATTACCTGTAAAGAAAATAAAATGGATTCCGTATACAGTTTGTACAATATGATACATTTCACAGAAATTAACGTAAATAAAGGTTTAGAGTCGAATCAGTTTTATATCATTTAAAAGTTAAAAACGACTGTTTGGGATTGCATGAATATTATATCGTATTTTCGCATGGTTATATTTTTAAAGGTGTTTTTTATGTACTAATAAATACTTAACCATGAGGAAGTGATTGGGTGAGATTTAAGTATGAACAGAATGAGGTAAATATACAGAATATAAATATTTAACTTACTTCCCAATCCTTTTTGCACCGTTCAATCCACTGAAATAGAGAATAACATAATTAATCATGCTCATTTCATTAAATGTAATTACAAAAATACTTGCAAATTCGATGGAGTAATTCAAAATGTAATGATAATGGCTTAAAAAATTACTATGGGAGACTATGAAACTAGCGCAGCTTACTAGCCACTACAAGACACAACATTGCTAGAAACCTAGTTCTTGAAGTTGACCAACTTAAGAAATATTTTTAGAGTATAGCTCAGACCTAGGACGACACTTGTCTTTACTGAGTCTCTGTATGAAGGTGGCATTGAAACTAGAATTCTTAAATTCAACATTTAAATAAAAATACATCTTTTAATATCGAACAAAAAGCAGGTTACTGACCTTTTTATGTAGCTCCAATTCCGTTGGCTGCCCAAAGTTTAGGCCGAAATCAAACTGAAACATAATTATTGTGAAAGCATTTAATTATTAAAATTTAAGTTGAAAAATTGAATGCCACTGCCACATTTATAGGTTGTCAGACTTACCCAAGGCGTAGATTAAACATACCCCTCTTATAGCTATCTAACAGGATTGGTCATCTTCATCTTCAAGATGCTAGAAAAGAAAATGTAAGACACCAGATTTTTAAGTAGCTTTTACCCGATTATACTGTTTATGTAAATTAAATGGTGTTTATATGGACAACGACAGTACAATCACGCAATTGACGATTACATTTTTTTGCTGAGGGTCAGGCTTACAAGTGACCATGGGATTGCATCGCAGATGAAACAGCTTATTGTACAACCTTACCTACAATAAGCTTATCTTACCATGCTTACAATGCTTAATAACCTTACCTACCTTGTACAACCTTTTCAACCTACGTCAGCCATAGTTTTTAAACGCCTAAGTTAAATTTGAAACCATGAATACAATATTGCTTTTAACATACACCCTAAATGGATGACAAAGAAAACTGAATTTTACAACTGAACTTTAAAATATGGAATAAAAAGGCGTTCCTTACAACCACGGATAAAGAGGTTTTCTTTATGAAACGCTTAATGAAAATATAAAAACACCCTTCCATTTACCACCACCCAAGCTGCTATTCATGTTTTTATTACAAATTAGTTAACACACAAATATTAATAAACAAAAAGTTTGGATCGCCAACCTTCCAACCAAATAACTTCCGTGCACCTGTCTCGCAAACCAGGCAGGCCTGAAAAAAATTGGGTTTATAAGTAAAATTTACTTGTCCAAAAACTAAAAATATTTTTAAAATTTGTATGAATCTGTAGGCCTATGTATGTTACATTTGTGATGAATTTAAACAATGCATTGTATTTTTCGCATTTTTAGATTTTAGTCTCATAACACAACACCTAACCTCGACCTCTTTTAAATAGAATAATTAGATTAAAGCCCCCAAGCCAAACGGGCTCATAAAAGACACAATACTTACAAAAGACTAAGTTACTTACGTAATCCCCCACAAAACAACAGGTACAACACAATTACAGGATTACAGGTAAAACAATTTCAATTTAGTAAAAATTTTAATGTTAAAACTGTATCGCCAGTTTCAGGAACTTGTAGAGTTGATTAGTTGTAGACATCGTCAAAGAGTAAAACACAGTACAGCACGAAATAAATTACGATAAAGTAAAGAAGAAAAACTAAATTCAAAGTAGAATGATCAAGACCCTCTTTGTCAGGAATATAATAATCACCTTACTATGCATTTAAATTTTGATAAGTTACAGTAGTTGCATACCAATACAAACAAATAACCCGCACCTTGAAGTTGATGACAAAATCAGCATTTAATTTACTGTGCAAAGTAAAAAAAACACACACGCATTTATAGGATATGACAAGTATTTAAATTTCTCAGCTCTATATACTGTACTGGATTAGCAGATTACATAGCAGTAGTTGCGAGTAACATGAATGCTTTGAAGGAAATGGTTTTGATCTGGAAAAGTAATGTAAGAAAATTTGGTTTACTGAACATGTGAGGGAGACAGTTTATTTGAAATTTTGCAGAAATACAACCTGCTGGCGGAAAAAAAGATAGGATAACACAACCATCTTGGGGCTTTTCTCAACTCAAGAAACCTGATTTAAAATTAAATACAGAACAGGATAATGGCTGGTATCAGAGTTTTTTTTATCATCTAAAGAAATCAAAGTTAATATCCATAACAACAAACATAAGATTTTATGTTAAATTTATAAGGCTAATTGTGACATATTCTTTAGAGCTGAGGATGTTTGACTTCAGAAGATATAAAAGCTCTTAAAATTTTTGAAGGAAAAATATAATATAGATGGATATGCGGCCTAGTGAAATATTGAGACGAGTTGAGGGTTAGGCATAGTCATGAAATAATTAAAATAATTGGGAGAAAAGATATTTTTAGGTTCCTAAAAGCCTCAAGATTAAGATGGACTGACCACGTAGAGAGGATGAAAGAAGATAGGCTCCAAAGGAGAGAGTTATATAGACATATAATCGGAGTAAGAAAGAGAGGAAGGCCTAGAAAAAGATTGCAGGATGATTTTAGAAAATCGAGTGTAAGGAAATGGAAGGAAAAAGCAAAAGAGATAAATTGGTGGCACATTGCGAATGAGGCCAAAGTACACTTTGTTCTGTAATGCCATGGGGTAAGGTAAAGTATTTTCTGAATTAATATTTAGGGAGGATTAAAGTTTACTCTTGTCCCAACACTTTACAAATAACCTCATATTGCTTCCACTTTTAATTCTAAGCTGCAATCTTGGTGTTTAAATAAACTTTTTTCTAAAATATACAAAGTATACAAAATAACTGCTGGCTCCCTAATTAATAGTTTAGCCTTGATAAAAGAAGACCTGGTAAAATTATTGTATTTAACATGGAAAACAATCATCAATTATGTTTAAGTAAAATTAGATTCATTGTCTTTAAGATGCATTTTATGTTTTTATTAAATAATTCTCGGTGATACAAATATTTGACGAACGATTACATAAATTAAGCAACGCTTGAGAATGGCCAAACTTACCAGCACGGTCGTCACAAGAATATGAGGGAAGGGCCCCATGATGGAGTCGGTGGAACTGGACTGAACTGCAAGTGGTTTTATACCTGGCTTAGTTGACAGCATTCGATTTGTCAAGTTTTAAATATATAATTGCCCAATTATTCAGTAAGTTATGATGGTTCGATTACTTTAATTGCGAACAGCAGGTTACAAGCCGCCGCGTGTGCTCGCAAAAACATATGGTATTGGCACAAACGAACCAAGGATAAAACAAAATTTATAAATACAAAAACTTGTTTAAGACGAAACGTTTTTAAACGCATTAAAAAGTAGAAAATAATTAATAAATATGTGGAGAGTATAAATACTTGTAAGATTTAAAACGAAAAACGTGGGGTGCATGCAATAGATATTTACAATTACCTTCACCTATTGAACTAATGTATTTTTTATAAATATCATGCACCCAACGTTTTCGTTTTAAATCTTACAAGTATTTATACTCTCCACACATTTATTAATTATTTTCTACTTTTTAGTGCGTTTACAAACGTTTTGTTTTAAAAAGGTTTTTTATTTATAAATTATTTTCTACTTTTTTAGTTTTGAATGTGTGTGGATGTTAAATCTATTTCAAGCATCTATATCAGATGAAGACAGAGGCATGTGGGAAATCTAAGGTTTATTTGAGTTTCTTTTCATATAATCATGTATTAGATTGAATGTATAGCCTACTTATGCCTACTAACTATACATATATTAATATATTTAACTTATTGTTTACTTTATAGAATACCAAATATATAACAATTGACATTATTAACAAACGCCTTTATATCTGCAATCAGATTGTCTTTTTTTTTAATGTTTATTTGTAAAAAGAATCTCTTGGGGGCATAACCTGTCCCTCTTAACCTCTGCTCTTCCAACTGTCAAATTTAAGCATTTACAGGGGACTTAAATAAATTGATATACCGGTATTTACATTCTTTCAACATGTAAACATGGAAAATTTGGAAGCCCATGGGGCGTAGCCCAAGGGAAATATAAAAATTAAATGATATAATATTGCATTGTCATTCATTTAAGAATTATGTTTCAAAATTCAAGTCTCTAGCTCATCGGGAAGTATCAAAATTTGCAAGAAAGCGAGCTAATAAAAACGTTTTAAAAAATGTATCTTGAGCTGTTAAATCACTAAGAATCTAAATGCACGTCGACGCAAAATATCTACCAGTTGGATTAAACAAATATCCTCCCTAACGATTCTAAATGAAATGCATTTGGTCTTTAAGACAAGGTGAAAATTGAAAATCATCTAATCTCTCTAGACCCACAAATACCTTGAGACAATATTAAAATATTTGTATCTATGTGAATAAACATGTTTTACATTAATATAAAGAAATTCTGTTAAAATCATCTTTCTTGGACACTTTTGGTCATAAAGTAATACATTAGGAGAAGGTCAATGTTAACTCATATTTTGTTTAAATATTCAGTTAGAAATGCTTCACCTTTTAAAGATTATTTTCAATCAAATTATTTTTTCCCTACACTAAATCTTAGTAATATACTTTAAGCACTTTGTATGTAGTTATACGTATTTATAGCCTATTTGACTCTATTCAATACATGTTATTTTATGTATAGTGAATAAAGAATGATTTGATTTGATTTGAAGGTACCATCCCTTAAAATGGGAACAGTAACCAAACAAAGCAATTGCTTCTTTAACACTAATACCATCAACCTAATAAATAAAATTGTTATGTAGTGGTAGTTATACACAGATAAAAACACAACAAATAGTTTAAAATAGTCCTGCCTTTAGCCTTCAGATATTTAAATTCGTTTGATGACTACAAAAAGTGTCATGCAGTAAAGCATATAATTTTGAACCTCAAAAACAGTTTATTTATTTATATTTCGGATAGTTGATTCAACCTTTATAGCGCATTTTTCCAAAAATTACAATTTCAACATCCCTCAAATTGTGTAATTTTAAAATTATTCAACCATCTAAATGAAAACAAATCCTTTCTCCATAAAAAAAAACATAGGAAATTAAAACAAAAGCTTATTAAATTAAGCTTAACATTTTTAAGCTTAAGTGGAACCTCCGGTTTAAGTTTTTGC
This sequence comes from Macrosteles quadrilineatus, assembly GCF_028750875.1. Lineage (NCBI taxonomy): Eukaryota > Metazoa > Arthropoda > Insecta > Hemiptera > Cicadellidae > Macrosteles > Macrosteles quadrilineatus. Next base: position 63,087,683 of record NW_026542602.1, read on the forward strand.
GGTTTGCATTTTTTTAGATAAAGTGATCAATGAGTTTGGGAAAAAATATTTGACGTCCAAAGTAATCTCTAGTAAACCCACAAAACTGGTTTACGATTGTAAAATCCTAATGGGACACATTGGAATTCTTGGATAGGAAGTAATGTCAAACAACAAATCTTTAACACAGTTTATTGATTACTTAAGCGACTAAAAACCACATTGAATGACAAGAAAACTTGGTTAACTTCAATACGAATTTATCACATATTTTTACAGGATTATAAACTGTATTAAAAAGATTAAAAGACAGATTAAAAAGACAAAGTAGGCCACTTTACAGAATCATTTATTGCGATTTTTACTTTGACGTTTTATTTTGTTCACATTAAATAGTACTTAATTTAACACTAAAAGATACCTAATAGACTAAGGTTTAACACATATCATGCCGAAGATTCCTAAAGGAAAAAGGAAATAGTTTAAATGGTTATTTTCCATATTTATGATTTTGCGTAATTTATTTAAGGGACTAATAAACGATTTCAATAGTAAACAGAATAAAAAAAGATTTGCCTGTTAAAAATATTCCAGTTTGTTTTACATAACGGATATTGTTTTATTTAAGCTAAAAAATACCTTAAATGCCAGTGATTGTGGAAATTTGTGTATCTACCAAATGAATTTGGCTCTCCGTCACTTAGCCAACATATAATCAACATGACAACAGGTGTAACCTCGGGGCGCCCTTACTGCGCCAGAGGGTCTAGGTAGAAGGCCCTCACTGCGCCAGCACTTAAATCTACCCCCTAAAATCAGAACTGTACTGCGCCAGAGCGGTGTTTTCTTTGTAATATTAGTTCTGAGAGAAACTGTCGTAATAATGAGTCTGAGAGTTCATTCAGTGTTATACCGTCTACCTAAATTCAGTGCGTCACCAGTCCACGCTGGAGTCCGTCCAGACGACCGTCGAATAAATTACACATCCGCTGATGAATTTGCCGCATACAAATTATATATTATGTGGAGTACGCGGTAGTGTAAATGGGAAAATATTTATAAACTAATCGGTAGAATTTTAGTTATTACTGCGTGAATTCCGCATTTACATATGGATTCTGGCAAATCGAATTTTGATTGCCGTGTAAGGAGAATGTATTCCGCTAACCTGTGAAACATTTGCGTTGGGGAACATTACTAGAAACTCGACGTGTAGAAATTGCGCAACCATGATGTAAATTTATAAATTTTGAAATTGAATAATGTTGTTTGATGATTTCAATGTAGTTTTCTTTCAAACACTATGGCCAAATATTTGGAAATTGGTAGCAGCAATTGACACATACTTTCTCCTATTAATTTGACAAGTATTTTCATGGCTGGTGAGAGTAACTATGATATTTTATGGGGTAATCACAAAAGTTGCAATATTATAACAGCAAGTTTTACAGCAATGGGGGTTATACAGTTTTATTAAAAAAGGGCGATAACATACTCAGTTTTAATAAAAATGTTGTAGTTTTAGCCACGTTTTAGAAAATCGTATTTTGTTCGTTATTTAATGGTGTTTTATGGAAAACTCCTACTTTGTTAGTAAGTATGTAATGTATAGATTTAGCGATGTCAATTATTATAGCTACCCTAATCATAATTTTAAGCTGGGTCAAGCCTTATTTCAAAATTTAATTCAAAATCTTATTTTATGCTTAAATTGTTGTTTGTTACATACTCTTTACCTTCAATAACAATTGCTCTATTCTTAATTAATTACTGTAATCGAGTACTTTAAATCGTAGCCTTGACATTGTCAATGTTAAACACCAAAAAGTTTCATATTAGTTATTAAAGCAAATAAAGAATAGTTCAAAATAACTTTTAAAATGTTATCATTTAAATTTAGGAACAAACCAATTTGATTCACAAAATATTAAATTTAAATTTATTCGTATTTAATTTATTGATTGCAGAGCGTAAAAAGTATGGTATATGAATAAAACCTTTGTTGTTTTTACTTTGTTTTTTGTTTCTTCTGGATGGACGTCGATAATTTTTCAATAAAACATCCTTCAATATCCCAGTTCAGTACTTTGGTATTACCGACCATACCTAATGACCCCACCAACATATAACCTAACCTAACCTAAGGGTGGTTAGGTTAGGTTAGGAATATTTTGTTATTATTTAAACTAAATCAAATCTTATTTGGAAGACGATTTATTGGTGTGGTTGGTATAGTGCCAAAGTACCTCCAGTTCATTTGACAAAATTTGTGCCATGAGATTTGGAAAATGTTTGTGTGATAGATTCCGAATATTATATGCATTTTTATTTGGAATATTCCCTGCCAAAGGTGTTGGACTACAAGAACACGTGAAATATGAATTATATACATGAAATGTAATGTAAAATAGCATCTGTAGCTGTATCTGACAACGTTGCTACATTGCACAGTACAGTGCTAAAAATTATGCCTCAACTATATCTGCCACAGTAAAACATGAAGATTAATATGTATCACACGTGTACATATCAGTGCCAAGGTTACAGCTGTTGTCATGTTGATTTTGTGTTGGCTAAGTGACGGAGAGCCAAATTCATTTTGTAGATAAACCAATTTCCACAATCACTTACAATAAACAATATTTTCAAAACATTTTAACTACCCATAGAAAGTGTAGCTAAAATAATACTTAGATCATTTTGTGGTCTCAAAAAGAGAAAAAAAAACATATTTCTGAACATGGTTTACATTTTTCTGATTTTTTCATCAAATATGGGCATTGAAGGTATTTTTTAGCTTAAATAAAATAATATCCGTTATGTAAAACAAACTGGAATATTTTAACAGGCAAATTTGTTTGTTAATTCTGTTTACTATTGAAATCGTTTATTAGTCCCTTAAATAAACCACTCAAAATCATAAATATGGGAAATAACCATTTAAACTATTTCCTTTAGGAATCTTCGGCATGGTAGGTGTTAAACTTAAGTTTATTAAGTATCTTTTAGTATTAAATTAAGTACTATTTAATGTGGACAAAATGAAACGTCAAAGTAAAAATCGCAATAAATGATTCTGTAAAGTGGCCAACTTTGTCTTTTTAATCTGTTATACAGTTTAAAATCCTGTAAAAATATGTGATGAATTCATATTGAAGTTAAACAAGTTTTCTTGTCAGATTATGTGGTTTATAGTCACTTAAGTAATAAATAAACTTTGTTGAAGATATTTGTTGTTTGACATTGCTTCCTATCCAAGATTTCCAATGTGTCTCATTAGATTTTTACAATCGTAAACCAGTTTTGTGGGTTTACTAGAGATTACTTTGGACGTCAAATATTTTTCCCAAACTCATTGATCACTTTATCTAAAAAATACCCCGCCGCAGCAAACCTGCAGACTAAGCGAATTTCAACTCGTCTGATTACATTTTTACTAAAATATTTCCATAAATAAGACATATTATTCCCTATTTAAATAACATTAGATTTAACGAGTGCTTAGGTTTGCTGCTACGGGGAAGGTAAAAAGTGTTTTTTGACCATACGTCAATAGTATAGGATGAAATAAATAAATTTGCCAAATTTTATCAATATATACCCATAAACAAGTAAACTACAACAATTTTCATTTTCTCCATAAGAATAACATGGGAATTTTTAATTACACTATTTTTGAATTTTCTCCGTGACCGTTAGGCATACAACAGCGCTTCAATATACTAAATTATTTCTTTTTTTAAGCTCTACAAAACGGTTTAGAAAGAAATCGCAACATTTTTTGTTTTTAGGTTCAAAAATGGGAAAAACCCATTTTTACCCCATAAAACCCCCCATAAACCCCCGTTCCCATGGTCCGATTATGCTGGATCGCGAACTCGTTCGAATAAACGTAGGTTTACACGTTTGTACCAAATTTCATCAAAATCGGATCATTTTTGCTCGAGTTATCGCGCTAACGGACACACACATATATATATATATATATATATATATATATATATATATATATATATATATATATGAATTTGAACGGATGGTGTTTTTGGCCTCTAGGGACCTCAAAATGAAAAATTAAATCGGTCTCGGGTCCAGGTCTTATCATGAGTACTACGGTAATAGCTTATTCCCTATATGGGAAATTCGCTAAAATGCCGCAAAAACTTAAACCGGAGGTTCCACTTTTTAAATCAAATCATTCTTTATTCACTATACATAAAATAACATGTATTAAATTGAGTAAAATAGGCTATAAATCCGTATAACTACATACAAAGTGCTTAAAGTATATTACTAAGATTTACTGTAGGGAAAAAATAATTTGATTGATAATAATCTTTAAAAGGTGAAGCATTTCTAACTGAATATTTAAACAAAAATGATTTAACATTGATCTTATACTATTACTTTATGACCAAAAGTGTCCAAGAAAGATGATTAGAAAAGAGTATCTTTATATTGATGTTAAACATGTTTATTTACATAGATTCGAATATTTCATAATGTCTCAAGGTATTTGTGTGTCTTGAGAGCTTAGATAATTTTCTAGGGAAATTATATTTTTCCCCTTGTCTTAAAGACCAAATGTATTTCATTTACAATTGTTAGGGAGGATATTTGTTTAATCCAACTGGTATATATTTTACGTCAACGTGCATTTAGATTCTTAGTGATTTAGTAGCTCAAGATACATTTTTTTAAACGTTTTTATTATCTCGCTTTCTTGTACGGTACAAATTTTGCAATCAATTTTATACTAAGTTCCCGATAAGCGAGAAACTTAAAATTTGAAACAGTTCACAAATGGATGACAATGCAATATTATATAATTTAATTTTCATATTTCCCTTGGGCTACGCCCCATGGGCTATTTTTTATTAACTCGCTTTCTTGCAAATTTTGATACTTCCCGATGAGCTAGAGACTTGAAACTTGAAACATAGCTCACAAATGGCTGACAATGCAATATTATATCATTTAATTTTCATATTTCCCTTGGGCTACGCCCCATGGGCTTCCAAATTTCCCATGTTTACATTTTGAAAGAATTGAAATATATCAATTAATTTAAGTCAGCTGTAAATGCTTAAATTTGACAGTTCGAAGAGCAGAGGTTCGATAAGAAGTACAGGTTATGCTCCCAAGAGATTCTTTTTACAAATAAACATTTTAAAAAAGACAAACAATCTAATTGTAGATACAAAGGTGTTTGTTAATAATGTCAATCGTTATATATTTGGTATTATAAACAATAACACCAAAACTATTATAACTATTATAAACAATAAATTGAAAAGATTGATATATTTATAGTTAGTTAGTAGGCATTAGGTAGGCTATACATTCAATCTAATACATAATTATATGAAAAGAAACTCAAATAAACCTTAGATTTCCCACATGCCTCTGTCTTAATCTGATATAGATGCTTGAAATAGATTTAACATCCACACACATTCAAAACTAAAAAGTAGAAAATAATTTATAAATAAAAAACCTTTTTAAAACAAAACGTTTGTAAACGCACTAAATAGTAGAAAATAATTAATAAATATGTGGAGAGTAAGAATACTTGTAAGATTTAAAACGAAAACGTTGGGTGCATGATATTGATAAAAAATACATTAGTTCAATAGGTGAAGGTAATTGTAAATATCTATTGCATGCACCCCACGTTTCTCGTTTTAAATCTTACAAGTATTTATACTCTCCACATATTTATTAACTATTTTCTACTTTTTAGTGCGTTTAAAAACGTTTTGTTTTAAAAAAGTTTTTTTATTCATAAATTTTTTGTTTTATCCTTGGTTCGTTTGTGCCAATACCATATGTTTTTGCGAGCACACGTGGCAAATTGTTAACCTGCTGTTCGCAATTAAAGTAATCGAACCATCATAACTTACTGAATAATTGGTCAATTATATATTTAAGACTTGACAAATCGAATGCTGTCAACTAAGCCAGGTATAAAACCACTTGCAGTTCAGTCCAGTTCCACCGACTCCATCATGGGGCCCTTCCCTCATATTCTTGTGACGACCGTGCTGGTAAGTTTGGCCATTCTCAAGCGTTGCTTAATTTATGTAATCGTTCGTCAAATATTTGTATCACCGAGAATTATTTAATAAAAACATAAAATGCATCTTAAAGACAATGAATCTAATTTTACTTAAACATAATTGATGATTGTTTTTCATGTTAAATACAATAATTTTACCAGGTCTTCTTTTATCAAGGCTAAACTATTAATTAGGGAGCCAGCAGTTATTTGTATACTTTGTATATTTTAGAAAAAAGTTTATTTAAACACCAAGATTGCAGCTTAGAATTAAAAGTGGAAGCAATATGAGGTTGTTTGTAAAGTGTTGGGACAAGAGTAAACTTTAATCCTCCCCGACCTATTAATTCAGAAAATACTTTACCTTACCCCATGGCACTACAGAATGAAGTGTACCTTGGCCTCATTCGCAATGTGCCTCCAATTTATCTCTTTTGCTTTTTCCTTCAATTTCCTTACACTCAATTTTCTAAAGTCATCCTGCAATCTTTTTCCAGGCCTTCCTCTCTTTCTTACTCCGATTATATGTCTATATAACTCTCTCCTTTGGAGCCTATCTTCTTTCATCCTTTCTACGTGGTCGGTCCATCTTAATCTTGAGGCTTTTAGGAACCTAAAAATATCTTTTCTTCCAATTATTTTAATTATTTCATGACTATGCCTAACCCTCAACTCGTCTCCATATTTCACTAGGCCGCATATCCATCTATATTATATTTTTCCTTCAAAAATGTTAAGAGCTTTTATATCTTCTGAAGTCAAACATCCACAGCTCTAAAGAATATGTCACAACTAGCCTTATAAATTTAACATAAAATCTTATGTTTGTTGTTATGGATATTAACTTTGATTTCATTACATGGCTATTTATATAAAAAAAAACTCTGATACCAGCCATTATCCTGTTCTGTATTTAATTTTAAATCAGGTTTCTTGAGTTGAGAAAAGCCCCAAGATGGTTGTGTTATCCTATCTTTATTCCGCCAGCAGGTTGTATTTCTGCAAAATTTCAAATAAACTGTCTTCCTCACATGTTCAGTAAACCAAATTTTCTTACATTACTTTTCCAGATCAAAACCATTTCCTTCAAAGCATTCATGTTACTCGCAACTACTGCTATGTAATCTGCTAATCCAGTACAGTATATAGAGCTGAGAAATTTAAAAGACTTGTCATATCCTATAAATGCGTGTGTGTTTTTTTTTTACTTTGCACAGTAAATTAAATGCTAATTTTGTCATCAACTACAAGGTGCAGGTTATTTGTTTGTATTGGTATGCAACTACTGTAACTTATCAAAATTTAAATGCATAGTAAGGTGATTATTATATTCCTGACAAAGAGGGTCTTGATCATTCTACTTTGAATTTAGTTTTTCTTCTTTACTTTATCGTAATTTATTTCGTGTACTGTGTTTTACTCTTTGACGATGTCTACAACTAATCAACTCTACAAGTTCCTGAAACTGGCGATACAGTTTTAACATTAAAATTTTTACTAAATTGAAATTGTTTTACCTGTAATCCTGTAATTGTGTTGTACCTGTTGTTTTGTGGGGGATTACGTAAGTAGCTTAGTCTTTTGTAAGTATTGTGTCTTTTATGAAACCGTTTGGCTTGGGGGCTTTAATCTAATTATTCTATATAAAAGAGGTCGAGGTTAGGTGTTGTGTTATGAGACTAAAATCTAAAAATGCGAAAAATACAATGCATTGTTTAAATTCATCACAAATGTAACATACATAGGCCTACAGATTCATAAAAATTTTAAAAACATTTTTAGTTTTTGGACAAGTAAACTTTACTTATAAACCCAATTTTTTTCAGGCCTGCCTGGTTTGGGAGACAGGTGCAAGGAAGGTATTTGGTTGGAAGGTTGGCGATCCAAACTTTTTGTTTAACAATATTTGTGTGTTAACTAATTTGTAATAAAAACATGAATAGCAGCTTGTGTGGTGGTAAATGGAAGGGTGTTTTTATATTTTTATTAAGCGTTTCCTAAAGAAAACCTCTTTATCTGTGGTTGTAGGAACGTCTTTTTATTCCATATTTTAAAGTTCAGTAGTAAAATTCAGTTTTCTTTGTCATCCATTTAGGGTGTATGTTAAAAGCACTATTGTATTCATGGTTTCAATTTTAACTTTGGCGTTTACAAACTATGGCTGACGTAGTTACATAGTATGGCTTACCTGAATATTGTCCTCCCTTTGACATCAATTCCGATTCCGTCTCCCGAGCGCCGAGTCTCCTGAGCGCCGAGTCTCCCGAGCACCGCGTCTCTCCAGCGCCGAGCGGGCTATCTGGCATAATTTGACAGTTTTGACAGCCGAATTGGAATTCACAAAAGCAACAAACTGCGGTAAATGGGTGTGCCCAATTGAGCATTTTTGACAATCAGCACTGGAATGGCGTTAATTTTACATACATACATCTCATTGAAGACATGATACGTTTCAAATTTTAAATTAACATTCAAATGAATATTTTGTAATTCAGCTTACCGAATTTCGTACTTTGAGATGCTCGTACTTATCTTGAATGATTAACCTTAGCCTAGCCTTTGCTGCTTCACAGATTAAACTCATTGATGCCATTTTAAAATAGAAGGTATTGACCCTCGTCACTGCTGCATTACTGAGCAGACCCTTTGGTAATTTATGGCCTCGGTGCTGGGGATACTCATTTGCCCTCGGCGCTCGGGAGACTCGGCGTTCGGGAGACTCGGCACTCGGGAGACTAGGCGTTCGGGAGACTCGGCACTCGGGAGACTAGGCGTTCGGGAGACTTGGCGCTCGGGAGACTAGGCGTTCGGGAGACTTGGCGCTCGGGAGACTCGGCACTCGGGAGACTAGGCGTTCGGGAGACTCGGCACTCGGGAGACTAGGCGTTCGGGAGACTCGGCACTCGGGAGACTAGGCGTTCGGGAGACTTGGCGCTCGGGAGACTCGGCACTCGGGAGACTAGGCGTTCGGGAGACTCGGCGTTCGGGAGACTTGGCGCTCGGGAGACTCGGCACTCGGGAGACTAGGCGTTCGGGAGACTCGGCACTCGGGAGACTAGGCGTTCGGGAGACTCGGCACTCGGGAGACTAGGCGTTCGGGAGACTCGGCACTCGGGAGACTAGGCGTTCGGGAGACTAGGCGTTCGGGAGACTTGGCGCTCGGGAGACTCGGCACTCGGGAGACTAGGCGTTCGGGAGACTCGGCACTCGGGAGACTAGGCGTTCGGGAGACTCGGCACTCGGGAGACTAGGCGTTCGGGAGACTCGGCACTCGGGAGACTAGGCGTTCGGGAGACTCGGCACTCGGGAGACTAGGCGTTCGGGAGACTAGGCGTTCGGGAGACTCGGCACTCGGGAGACTAGGTGTTCGGGAGACTCGGCACTCGGGAGACTAGGCGTTCGGGAGACTCGGCACTCGGGAGACTAGGCGTTCGGGAGACTCGGCACTCGGGAGACTAGGCGTTCGGGAGACTCGGCACTCGGGAGACTAGGCGTTCGGGAGACTCGGCACTCGGGAGACTAGGCGTTCGGGAGACTCGGCACTCGGGAGACTAGGCGTTCGGGAGACTCGGCACTCGGGAGACTAGGCGTTCGGGAGACTAGGCGTTCGGGAGACTCGGCACTCGGGAGACTAGGCGTTCGGGAGACTAGGCGTTCGGGAGACTTGGCGCTCGGGAGACGCCACGACCAATTCCGTCCACTGCTTGAAGAATGGTCTCTATCACATGTACAGCCATAGATGTATAATCTGTGGCAAAACATTGAGTCAGCTTAGCATCCGAAAAACATCGCCTAAAATGGAGCGCATACATGTCTTTAATTTACAATAGGAACCAAAAATGAATCTCATATCAAGGGTATAAGCTTTAACCTAGAAAAGGTTGTACAAGGTAGGTAAGGTTATTAAGCATTGTTAGCATGGTAAGATAAGCTTATTGTAGGTAAGGTTGTACAATAAGCTGTTTCAGCTGCAATGCAATCCCATGGTAACTTGTAAGCCTGACCCTCAGCAAAAAAATGTAATCGTCAATTGCGTGATTGTACTGTCGTTGTCCATATAAACACCATTTGATTTACATAAACAGTATAATCGGGTAAAAGCTACTTAAAAATCTGGTGTCTTACATTTTCTTTTCTAGCATCTTGAAGATACAATGTTTGAAGATGACCAATCCTGTTAGATAGCTATAAGAGGGGTATGTTTAATCTACGCCTTGGGTAAGTCTGACAACCTATAAATGTGGCAGTGGCATTCAATTTTTCAACTTAAATTTTAATAATTAAATGCTTTCACAATAATTATGTTTCAGTTTGATTTCGGCCTAAACTTTGGGCAGCCAACGGAATTGGAGCCAAATAAAAAGGTCAGTAACCTGCTTTTTGTTCAATATTAAAAGATGTATTTTTATTTAAATGTTGAATTTAAGAACTCTAGTCTCAATGCCACCTTTATACAGAGACTCAGTAAAGGTAAGTGTCGTCCTAGGTCTGAGCTATACTCTAAAAATATTTCTTAAGTTGGCCAACTTCAAGAACTAGGTTTCTAGCAATGTTGTGTCTTGTAGTGGCTAGTAAGCTGCGCTAGTTTCATAGTCTCCCATAGTAATTTTTTTAAGCCATTATCATTACATTTAGAATTACTCCATCAAATTTGCAAGTATTTTTGTAATTACATTTAATGAAATGAGCATGATTAATTATGTTATTCTCTATTTCAGTGGATTGAACGGTGCAAAAAGGATTGGGAAGTAAGTTAAATATTTATATTCTGTATATTTACCTCATTCTGTTCATAATTAAATCTCACCCAATCACTTCCTCATGGTTAAGTATTTATTAGTACATAAAAACACCTTTAAAAATATAACCATGCGAAAATACGATATAATATTCATGCAATCCCAAACAGTCGTTTTTAACTTTTAAATGATATAAAACTGATTCGACTCTAAACCTGTATTTACGTTAATTTTTGTGAAATGTATCATATTGTACAAACTGTATACGGAATCCATTTTATTTTCTTTACAGGTAACTCCAATTTAATTTAGTAAACCAATTCATTTCATTTCGTTCAATTGTACCTGTCCCATCTTAATATTGATCACACTTGTGATATTAACTTCATTATTTACGTACCTTTGACTATTAATACAACACAGTAACTTACTAATTATATCATAGTATTTAACCAAAACAGTTTCGGCTTCTACCATTTCAGTTACTGATAACTGAATAAAACTTTGCAATGGTTTATTTATAAATTGAAGTTTAATGCATATGTTGCGAAATATATTGCATTCCATTATTTCTGACACACGCAGATCCAAAAAAACTACTAATTAACCAACTTGATGTATATTAAACCAATTAAGTATTAGTAATACAACGTCAGGTTTTTTATTGGATTGATTAACTTAAATGAATGTGAAAAATGTACAACTAAAACTGTGATATCAAACGTTCGTTATCTACTTTTCTCAGTGTCCGGACCAAGTGTTTTTTATATCTCATCAGTCTTTCATTTGATTAGTCTGGGTTTAAAATAGTATAATTTCTGGGGGTTTGGGAAAAAGGCGTGCAAGTCTACATCAACTGTTAACAATGCGTTGGAACTTGTGGTGAAGCACTGGGTAGGTTGTAAGGCGTATTCTTTTGTTTCTATTTTCTTCTGTTTCTTTTGTTTCATTTATGTATAATGTTTATTTTTAGGAATCCATTTATCATCTTATGGATCGTAAAGTGAGTATTAAACAAAATTTTTGCAACTAAAACTTTGGAGAAGCTCCATTTATTGTACAATGTATATATTTTTATTATTTAATTATATATGAAACCAGCCACTATAGCTGCCTGGTTTTTCTTAATTGAGGGTGCAGTTTGGAATGCTTATATAACTCCGGCCAGGAGAGGTAGAAAATGAGGATGTTATCACTGAATTAATTCCTTAAATAACTTTGTTAAATTGTCTTGAAAAACTGATGTTTCATTGTTGCCGTTGACATTAGTGGTTATTCAAAATATTGAATTCTGTAAATAAACCAACTAAACCAAGTTTCCTGATCAATAAAACAAAGTGTGTGGCATCTCTATGTGAATTATAGTCAGCTGTGTAAGTGAAAAGGACTGTTATTAAGATTTAACAAAGCTGCTCCACACAATAACAATGCCAGACGTTGGAGTAACCGTAGGAACGGGATCGGTAGAAAACGGAAACCTTCAGTGAGCAAACCTGTATGCTTGGGTAACAAGTGAAAACGTAACATAGTCTGGCCTTAAGTCCAGATTTAACTCAATATGATTTTTCCTAAGGAGAAGCGTCATAAAAACCATTCACTCTTAAAGATATTTTTCAATTGAAGGAAAAGATTTATAAAACAGTATCATCGGTAACAAGATTCATATTGCACTGCGTAGGTGAAATTCACCGGTTAGATGTCTGCTGATTACTCAATAGTGTACATATTGGAAATTTGAATCTAACTGAATTTTGATCAGCTCCTGTGAAGGCCCTTTTCAACACGTCTGCGCAGTCTCTGGTGCTAGTTTGTACCTATCTAGCCTTTCAAATTGATGTGTGGAGTATCGGATGTTAGTAGAATTCGATAGACTTGTATTTTTTTATGGGATTTTAAATAAGAAAACGTAAAACGTTCATGTCAATAATTAAATTATAAGATATTGAGTATGTAACAGAGTCACTTGTACAAGATTTTTTTGTAATTTGCAATTTTGGAAAATGTGAGATACTATAATACAAATAATATTTATTATACGACTAAGTGATAAGAAATTATTATGATATGACAATTTAAAAGATTTTGATCAATTCCCTATGAAATTTTTAAGATTGTACTTATATTTAGAGATCTACGATTATCTATTTACAAGTCAGAATTTACAAAAGTCTTTTACCAGCTTAATTAATTTTTAGACTAATATACTATATAAAAGGAAATAATTATCTAATTAATATTGTTTTTCTTTCTTACAGAGGCTTTGTGTTGATTTATTACACAATACAGAGGTAAGTTGTTAAAACTAAAAAAAACTTGATAAAATGCGTTTATTATATTTATGTGCAATTATTTTATTAAGTTCAGGTCACTAAGCTATCATGCACTTATCAAGGGGATTTGGTGCCGTTGGCGGCCAACTTTTGATGCCCTGGGATGATCACAAACTGTATAAAATAATATGTAACTACAAATTAGTAATTTATAATATACATACTTAATATGCGAAGCGATATTAAGTATGTATCATCCATCAAAGTTGCGTCTGACATGCAAGGGTATTCACGCAAGCGCAACACACTCTCCAGAGAAAAAAAAAAAACAGAGACCATTCACATACAATCCGTCCACCGCCTGGAAACCACTCAGGACGGAGGCAAGGGGATGGGGAAGTTTGGCGAAGGAGTTTGAGATGGAATGGGAACTATGGACTTGAGAAGGAAATGGAGATGGGGACTGGACATTCAGCGGGGCCGCAGCCAAGGTGGACGTGTGAGAGGAGGATGGTATGACACTTGCAGGCAACTGGATCAGTGTACTCGGTGGAGCCGGAGCCGGGGAACACCCACTTGAGCCACAACCTCATCAACAGACTTTGCCTGAACTTCATTAGAAATTTCCGAAGAACGGGTGTCTTAAAAAATTTCAACTTTCTCTTTGACAGACTTTCCTGCCCGAATACTCTCCAAAATCCCTTCTAGCTCAAGGATTCTGGCCTCCACCCAACTCTTGTCTTCGTCCTGGATTTCAGGTTCCCTAAAACCACTAGACTAGACGCTTCCGCCAATGCGTGTTGTATTGTGTTGGGTGATGGCCGAACCCTTGGCTGAGCCTGTACGCAAACTGCTCCAAGTATTAATTTCCCCACTTAGCTCTTCCATCCTCTCTTTACATGCCTCCAGTTCCTCATTCAAACTGAGAGACTCAGCCCAAGCTTAGGGCATGCTTGCAATTTGTCTGAACTGTGCACGCAAAGTGCGTAAATCAGTTCCAGGAGTCTCCCACGGGATCGCACCTCGTACACCAGCTCCGGCTTCCTTAAATATTCTGGCACTATGGACGCCATACCGAGTCTCAACCAGTACTTGACTCAAGACAAAGAACAACAATTTTTTTACAAAAACAAAACACAGAAATTTAATTCCTAAGGCTTCTGGACGTTAATGCCTACGCACCTGATGGGACCACAAAGAAAAACCTGCCCATTCATACCGCATATACCGCAAGAAAAACAACAAATGACCCACGACCATACACACACACATACATACACAGGTACATACACTAGACAACACGTAACACTTGTGTGATGGGATGTACATGCAAACTTTTTTTGAGAGATGACCATGCTTTCGACACTCTTGCTCCCGATGGATGCAAGTCATTACCACAGATTCCACCCGGTGCCTCGGCCAAATGAAATGAAATGAAATGATATTTATTCGTCTATAAAGGGCGAGCTCCGAATGGAGGTTCAAGAACAACGCACTATTTGAGAGAAACGAGCTGTAATAATCAAATATCAAGAAACAACAATAAAACAACATTAACAACAATACATGAACAACTAAAAACTATCTATTCATTCTATTATTCACCAATCTAGCCAACTAACTTACAATTATTTCTTTAACCATTCAAATAGGCTGACGTCTAGAGAGCATTGAACTAAAATTTACCTTCAGCGAAAGTTTAAATACTAACAAAAAGTAACAATAACTATAAATTCTTTTAATAAAGTATTTCGAACTTGGTAACTATTAAATAAACTTTTAGGGGCTCCAATAATAATAACTGTAGAAAAGACTGATAAAATAGGCTAAGTAATTTAAGATAGAATTAAAAAAATAACAATTAATAAAACTTAGGCCTATAACAACAGTAACTTTAAATAGTCTCTATTTTTTTTTCTTTGTAGGTAAAATAAATAAATCTATAAAAATATAACAGGTAACAAATATCTGGTAACTTGCGGTACGTCGGTAACGTTCAATTCTGGGCGGACAGCACCGGAGGGGGGACGAAGCAGGACCGAGAGGTGGCCATAGTCTATGGTAAGCCAAGATGGAAAACCCTCTCCGTCAAGTATGAAGTGTCAGTCCACAACACTCCTCACGGGCCCCATCAAGGTGCCAGCGGAAACCTAGTTTAGTCCATTGCGTCGTAGGAACAAATCCCGAACCAAATCCCCGGGTTCGAATCCCGCTAGTGGCATTAACTTTTTGACTAAGATTTTTTCATTATCAGCAAGTTTGGTTGGTTTGTTTCGGTTATTACAGTTTAATTTTATTATTAAGTCATTATAACATTTTAATTGAGCAATTTCTATAAACAGAATTCGTGTTTAATACACTTTGATAATACACTTTAATAATACACTTTTTTATATTATTTCATTATCATCAAGTTTAGTTAGTTTGGTTAGGTTATGATAGTAATTTTATAATAAAAAATTATTATTTTATGAATAGAACTATTTTTGCGATCAGTAAACCTTCATTGCAAAAATGCTCTCTACTACAGCGCTGTTCACGGAGGAATTTTGAACTAATGCCTCAATCGTACCTCCCCTAAGTCAGACCCACTTACTCACTTGGCGGTGGGGGTAAGAAGAAGTTGACGCACAGATAACTTCACTGAGGGTCATTGTAACAGTAATCTAGGATTTCTATATACCTTTCTTTAAAGTCATGTGTCTCTGTGTTAATTCTAACTGTGAATAAAAGACAAGTACAAGAAAACTATTCTTTTATTTAACAGTCACACAAGTAACAAAAAGAAACACATGCTAGCATTTTTGCCTACTATACAAAAAACAAGTTCGACCGTTGATTATGAGTCATGACATTCGCCGGTGGAAATTAGTCACGGCTCAGGACAATGCAGTATTGAGCGGAGCTAGCATATTAATCCAATACTTTTCCAAGGTAAATTGTACATCTTAAACCAAAATTATGGCTTTAGCTGAACTCGTGGGTAGCTGTTTGTAACACTGTCTTGGCTGATTCGCGGACCAAGAATCAATCGTCTCGTACCTGCTATAAAGATAGGTCATAAATCAGTTTCGTTGGGGTAGGACCGAGTCGCGTCCAAAACCAGACGCTCCTCGGTCCGACCCGTGCACTCTTCTGTCCGTTTCCCGTCTGAACGAGGACACTGCTATCTAACCTCACAAATTAAGGGCACGTTTGAAGTAGTCAAAGTATATTTAAACCTGTGCTATATTGAAATATCTAGCTTACTGTAAAGGATTTAGTTACTGAACTTATAACTAGGGTTTGGGGATTTTTTATCTTATTGCATCAAGTTGTCATTAATAATTTTCTTATTATATCTATAATATCTTCTATTCATCTAAAGGTAAAAATTATGACTTTGTACCGGCGGATCAAAAACACATCATGAGCCAATCAGAGAGCTAATCACAACAGTAAAAAGGAGTAATATGGTAGTAGGCCTATATAATAATACAATAGTTAGTTTTGCAAAGACAAAGTTGAAGCTTCTAGGAATATAAAAGTATATTTAAGTAACAATTCATACATATTCTGTTTTGATTTGATCAAAAAAGTTACGTGAAATTCAAAAATTCAAAAATACTGTATGTTAAAAAATCTTTTTCAGGAAAAGGACAAAGAGCAATTGTTGGTGAGTCTAATCATTGCATCATTTAGTCTTAAGTTTACACATTTCTTCATAAACATGGGCTCTTTACAAGCTTAAGTCTTAATTCTACACATTTCTTCATAAACAGGAACTCCTTACATCCTTAGGTCTACACATTTCTTCGTAAACATGGACTCCTTACATCCTTTAGTCTTAAGTCTACACACCTCTTCGTAAACATTGACTCCTTACATCCTTTAGTCTTACGTCTACACACCTCTTCATAAACATGGACTCCTTACATCCTTTAGTCTTAAGTCTACACTCCTCTTCGTAAACATGGACTCCTTACATCCTTTAGTCTTAAGTCTACACATTTCTTCGTAAACATGGACTCCTTACACCTTTTAGTCTTAAGTCTACACACCTCTTCGTAAACATTGACTCCTTACATCCTTTAGTCTTACGTCTACACACCTCTTCATAAACATGGACTCCTTACATCCTTTAGTCTTAAGTCTACACTCCTCTTCGTAAACATGGACTCCTTACATCCTTTAGTCTTAAGTCTACACACCTCTTCGTAAACATGGACTCCTTACATCCTTTAGTCTTAAGTCTACACACCTCTTCGTAAACATTGACTCCTTACATCCTTTAGTCTTACGTCTACACACCTCTTCATAAACATGGACTCCTTACATCCTTTAGTCTTAAGTCTACACTCCTCTTCGTAAACATGGACTCCTTACATCCTTTAGTCTTAAGTCTACACATTTCTTCGTAAACATGGACTCCTTACACCTTTTAGTCTTAAGTCTACACACCTCTTCGTAAACATGGACTCCTTACATCTTTTAGTCTTAAGTCTACACACCTCTTCATAAACATGGACTCCTTACATCCTTTAGTCTTAAGTCTACACACCTTTTCATAAACATGGACTCCTTACAACCTTTATTTAATTTAAATATGTAAAGAGATATAGTGAGTTATAATACTGGTTACAATTTTGTTTTGTAAAGATTTAATGAAATGAGCATAATTATGTAAACATCTTTTTTCAGAAAGATCTCGGAGGCAATAGATATTGGAAAGTGAGTTAAATATTAATTTTTTATACATTACTTACATCTTTCTATTCAAACATTAACCTCACCCAACCAATTTCTAATAATTAACTTTATTCGATAGTTATATGGATGTAACCTCTCACCATTGTGGTCTTTATCACCACGCAAAATTTGAATGTGACTGCTTTTTTATGTACTACTAGCCGCTATACCCGTTCCTTGCAACGGGGTCAAGATGCGGAAGAGACAAAATTTTTGGTTCCTTGAAAATAATGGCAAGCAGCTTGAGAACGCTAAATAGAACAGTTCTTATGTACCCTAGACCTGCTTTATGTAGATAGACTTATATTAATTTACTATTAGAATTAACTGGCTACACAAACATAACTGTAAAAAATGCATCCATTGCATGTAGCAGAGCTTTTTGTTTCTGTTAAATACAAATTAGCTGTTGCCATAAATTTAAAAAATAATAGTGCAGCACCTTTTTGGTAAACCTATTAACTTCTTAATGCTATTGAACATCACAGAATGAAATTCTTTAGTTGAAACAGCTGTTAAGATTCTTTAATTCCATTAAAATATAAGTACTCATAAGGTTAACATGAGGAAACCCCAGAGCCACTGGGGCAGAGCCGATTGGACGGATAACGAAATTGATGGTGTATAAACCTATTCCATGAAATTCTACACGTACGTACCAAGTTTCGTGGCAATTGGTCCAACGGTGTCCGAGATCATAACGTTCAAACATAAAAACTTCCTTTTTAATAAATATTGATTAACATAATTTATAATGTTTTGGCGAAAAGGTGTGCAGTTCTCAATAACTGTAAATATTGCGTAACCTCAGAACATAGTGATGGACCTGATAAGTTAATGGAACTATTTGTTTTTTTTTTTCTTTATTTATGTTGCAATGTTTATTTTCAGATTCAAACGGAAAATGTGGCGTCAGAAGTGAGTACTGGTTAACTCTTTGGTTACTAAAACTTTGGGGACAGTTTGTAATAGAATCAGAATAAGAATTATTTATTTGTCATTGGACATTACAAAAAAATGCATTGACAATTGTCATGTATAAAGCATGGCTACAGTCAGGCTGAACATTACGAATAACATGTCTAATATGTTATGTTTTTAGGTGTCAGATCTGTGGATTACCAACAATATGGAATGAGATTTAACAATAAATACATTTTATAAATGAATATGATAATGTAACAAAGAATAAATTATATGAACCAACAACAATATACTGATAACAGAAATTAAGATAAAAATCTATAAAAATTAAAAATTGCAACGAATGTTGATGGACAATTAAAATATAAACAACAGTAGACAAGGCCCTGCTAACAAGTGATAGAAACAGTTATAGCAAACGTTGATAAACAATTAAAAGATTAACAACAACACAAACTAGGCACTAATAATGAGTCTAAAACTGAACTTCCTTTACGGCCATGAAATCGTCAATCGAAAAAAGGGTTTCTTAAGAGCCAGTCATAAATTAACTTAAGAATACAGATTGTCTACCTAGATAAAATTGAACAGTCTTACTCAATTTATTCAATACCTTATCGGACATAACAACATGATTTTTCAATGTTTTACTCAGCCTATTAAATGTTCTGTTTATCTGATAATTACTTCTTGTATTGTATGTAAGGACATGATTGTTAAAAATTCAAGTTGGTATAGTAATAATAATAATCTTTATTGTCATTCAGCAACATAAAATTGCAATAGACTACGTCAGAAGTCAGGACACAAATATGACATCATGCTCAAATCTAAATATCATCTTATGAAGCATTGAACATTTTGTTGCATAAACTGTACATACAGGCCTAAGTTTTAAATTTAAAATTCTAAGATTGAATGCTCTTACACAAGTTTATAAAAAACTTAAGTAAATAATACTTCAAAACCAAACAATTTGTAAATATTCAGGAAATGTTTAAAAAGATTTTTGGTCATGCAGGCTGCCTCCTAGTGGCGAATAGTATTAAGAGTTCAAAGTAATTATTTGTGTTTAAAAAATCGTCCACAGAAAAAAATGCTTCGTTAATTAGCCATCTTGATAATGTTGATTTGAAAAGGTTTATGTTATCAATTTCTCTAAATTGAATGGGAAGTTTATTGAAAAGTTGTAATTGTAAATATTTATGGCTTTTTGTAAATTTTGAAAGTCTAACTGGTGAGATGTGGAGGTTGTTTGACTGTCTAGTTTAGTGGTTATGTATCGAGTGACATTTAGTAAAATTTGTAATGTTTTGTTTTACAAAGACTAAATTATTAAAAATATACATACTTAAAAGTGTTATTATATTATTATTTATAAAGAAAGGTTTGCAGTTAACTTTATTTGGTATATCAAACATGATCCGCAGGGCTTTTTTGCCAAGTAAACACTCTGCTGGCCCCACACATATTTCCCCAGAGAATATTTCCTTATAATAAGTAAGTATGAAATAAACTATGGTAAACAGAAAGGAGTTGAGGAAAAATCCTTTCTACTCCATTGAGGAATATTATAAAGCAGATACCCAAAATATTTAAGGCCTAACTTGGTAAAGACCTGCCGCCAAACACACAACCCAAAATATGTAAATAGTGTACAGTTTTTAAATAATTTATATTTGTTGTACAGTCCTAAATATTAGTTTTTAAAGCATTACTGACTCCAATTATCCAGTGTCACTGGTCAAAGATGAAGGGAAGAAGTATGAAGTAAAGTAAGTGTGTCAATTGATACACGTTTTTTAGTTTTCGTAATAAAAAACAAAATCGTGACAACTTAGATATTTGATGTATACAGTATGTGTATGTATGTTTATCAATAATTAACGTTAGAAAAACCATTAAAACTACGGCATGGTTGGTCAAGCCAGTTAGTTGAGTAAAGAATAGGCACTGTTTTCCAAATATATTACATACAACTGACAAACTATATAGGTGACCATGATCCAGTTTAAGCTGCAATATTTAAATAATTTCAAAACTATGTTTCAGTCGGATTTCGACAAAAGGTTTAAAAGACATAAGGACAAAACCATTGCAGTTTACTTTGGGGGAGGTACGTTGAAAGAGGACCGACAAAATATTGTAAGTAACATGCTTTTTTGAAATTTATAAAAATTTATTTAGAACTATATTGAATTTTACAATTCTCTCTATATACTTTGGGGCTTAAAATAGATGTTTAAATCTTCCAGCTAATAATTTATTACCAAGTTATTCACGTATAATTTAATAATCACAAATAAGATAAAATAAGTTAAAGAGTTATTGTTGAATTTTATCACATGTTTAACATAATCGACCAATCACGATTGTATACAATAAACTATTAACAATTTAGATCGAGTACCAACTTACTTGAATAATGAACTAGGAGCTTCTAAAGCACGGCTTCATGGATGTGATAACGCAACTATTGTCTGATTTAAATGTTGACAAATCTATATTTGTAAGTAGCAAATGTATCACTTCTTCCCATTATCTAAAACTAAATAAAAACACATAATACATTTTCAGGTAAAAGCTGCGAGAATGTTTGCAAAACACAACATTCGAAATGGCATTTTCTTATATGTCGACGGGGAAACACTCAGTGAAGGATATAAAATTAAAAATAAACATCGAGGTACACTTTCGTTTGATTTTGAGGATAAGGTGAGCTTAGTTTATGGTCTATTGTAGTAACTTGTCTGTTTTAATAACAAAATTAGAACTGCTATAAAATTTAATGAATTGAGTTTTATGTTATGCGTATAGTGAGTGATTCCAGTCTTGGAATCAATTTAAACCACAAATACTGATCATGTACTAGTCTCAGAATCAATTAAAACCACAAATACTGAGCGTGTACTAGTCTCAGAATCAATTTAAACCACACATAATAGGCTTGTTCCAGTCTTGGGATCAATTTCAACCCCAAATACTGATCAATTACTAGTCTAAGAATAAATTTTAAACCACAAATACTGGGCGTGTACTAGTCTCAGAATCAATTTACACCCCAAATACTGATCAAGTAATAGTCTCGAAATCAATTTAAACCACAAATAATTGGCGTTTTCCGGTCTTGGAATCAATTTCAACCACAAATACTGATCATGTACTAGTCTCAGAATCAATTTAAACCCCAAATACTGAGCGTGTACTAGTCTCGGAATCAATTTAAACCACAAATACTGAGCGTGTACTAGTCTCGGAATCAATTTAAACCACAAATACTGATCAAGTACTAGTCTCAGAATCAATTTAAACCACACATAATAGGCGTGTTCCAGTCTTGGGATCAATTTCAATCCCAAATACTGATCAAGTACTAGTCTAAGAATAAATTTAAACCACAAATACTGGGCGTGTACTAGTCTCAGAATCAATTTACACCCCAAATACTGATCAAGTAATAGTCTCGAAATCAATTTAAACCACAAATAATTGGCGTTTTCCGGTCTTGGAATCAATTTCAACCACAAATACTGATCATGTACTAGTCTCAGAATCAATTTAAACCCCAAATACTGAGCGTGTACTAGTCTCGGAATCAATTTAAACCACAAATACTGAGCGTGTACTAGTCTCGGAATCAATTTAAACCACAAATACTGATCAAGTACTAGTCTCAGAATCAATTTAAACCACACATAATAGGCGTGTTCCAGTCTTGGGATCAATTTCAATCCCAAATACTGATCAAGTACTAGTCTAAGAATAAATTTAAACCACAAATACTGGGCGTGTACTAGTCTCAGAATCAATTTACACCCCAAATACTGATCAAGTAATAGTCTCGGAATCAATTTAAACCACAAATACTTGGCGTGTTCCGGTCTTGGAATCAATTTCAACCCCAAATACTGATCAATTGATAGTCTCGGAATCAATTTAAACCACAAATACTGATCATGTACTAGTCTCAGAATCAATTCAAACCACAAATACTGATCGATTGCTAGTCTTGGAATCAATTTAAACCTCAAAAACTGATTAAGTACTAGTCTCGGAATCAATTTAAACCCAAATACTGATCAATTGCTTGTCTCGGAATCAATTTAAACCGCAAATATTTGGCGTGTCCCAGTCTTGGAATCAATTTTAACCCCAAATACTGATCAATTGCTAGTCTCGGAATCAATTTAAACCACAAATACTGGGCGTGTTCCGGTCTTGGAATCAATTTAAACCCCAAATTCTGGCGCGTTCCAGCCTCGGACTCAATTTAAACCACAAATAAAATGTTAGATCTGGATTATTTACGATTGAGACTTACCTTTGGGAACAACTGATATTTTTCAGTTGATCACTAAACTGTATGTTTAACGTACTTACCTCTAATAATAATTGAAACTTATTTTACAGTTCCAGCGTATCACCATTACAAGCAAAGTAAGTAGATACTTACTATTATTGATTTTACTTATCTAATGGCTCCCTTAACTATGAAATGATTGATATTAACTAGGCCAAGTGTATTTCTTGCCAATCTGAATATTTCTTGTTAATTAGCTGCCAATAATATTACGTGCTTTGCTACGGGGTCAAAATGCGGCTGACAAATTCCGTAAAATGGGTTTTACATCTAGGATTTAATTCAGAAACAGAATGCAACTTTACCACCTATATCGACAAAAGTCTTTTTAGGTTAACTCAGGTCCTGAACAATTATTTAGGCTATCTGGGATTAGGTAAAATTGTTGTTTATGCACCAATGAAAATATTGTATGTAGACCAATATATATTTTTTGTTTTAAACGTGCTCTTAGTTATTAGTGCGTATTTTTGTATCAGTATTCTAAGTCAATTTCATCTTACAGTTAAGTGTACTGTAGTGTATAAAAGAAACATTTTTAATTGCGCCTAAAAGAGATACACATAGCCTAATTAGTACGATTTTAGTAAGGCCTCTTTACCTATTCTACAATGAGCCTAAAGAACAGAATACTCTTAAGAATGTTTAATTCCTATCTTTAGTTTATGATACACATAGCCATAATCATGAATTAAATATTTTATTGACAAATCACATACAAACAGTTGGTTTAATTCTGTAACTCTTATACACTCTTACCGCTGATTATACAAAAAACATCAACCCTCTTACCAATGGTATGGAAAAAAGAGTTACCTGCAAACGCCTATTTCAAAAATATTACTTTTCGTTAAATTTTAATAACGAGATAGCGAAACACAACCACTTAATCCCAACGTATAAAAAATTATATCATGCCCCAGTGAGGTTAAAATAAGAGTAAATAGTAAATAGTTTTCCAACATGAAAGCATGCAAGGAAACCAAAGATTGAAGAAACGTTCTCGTTTAAATCACAGGTTATTAAAGGCTTTAGTTGTAATATGTTGCAAAATGTAGACTTCTGCTTGTTTCAGTCCAAAATCAATGATAGATTTAGGTCTAATCGAACCACATGGTGAATAAATTTGTACAGTTTATTTATTTTATTTTATTTTACATTTCAACGGACAACTCCATTTTTTTCACTTTTGAACAATTTAATAAATGGTGTTTACCGTATGATAAATAAATAAATAACAATAAACAAATAAATAAACAATAAACAAATAAATAAACAATTTTAATTTGAATTTAAAAATAAATAAGCTATCACAATAGTTCCAATCCTGAGTATATTGTAATTTTACTACTGTTTCCACAAAAATTTATTTCAATAAAATTTGCATAAGCTTAAGTTCAAAATTTAAAATAAGAGGAACGGTTATAGAACGGTTACTTCCTATTTCAATGAATATTTTCTGTTATATGAACTATTCCCCATTAAATTGTTTTACAGTATATAAATGAGGATAAGTTTGAATCAGCTGCATATAATTGTGAAATGTAATTCATTTGACAGTTCTGCTTGTTTAAATTTTGTTCACACATGTTTTCCTATTGAGTTGCCATTTTGTAACAGGTGTTGTTCGACAAAAATGGAGGATAGCCTATGTATTTAAAAGAATTAATTGTAAGAAAGGGCATATAATGAATACTTGGGAAGAATTTTAGTTTATAAGTAAAAAATAAAAAATATAAATAAACTGATAAATGAGCAAATACATTTTGACTCCAGTTGTACAGTACTTATAAAAATGTATTGGCCGATGCTTCCTGTAGCCAATATGAAATAAGTATGGAGGCCATTCAATATTCGTGTCATTCGCCTATTGCGTCCGATGATGATTGGAGTGTCCAATCGAAATCGATCACCACTCATCTTTTATGTATATTTATTTACCGTCCTGTGAGTAACATTATAAGCATAAATATATATTTTAAGTGTTATAAGACGTTTCTTTTATTTACTTTCCGTAACTAAATGTACACAATTACCAACTTCACACACGTTGAATAGAGTGTAATACTAAACTGTTATTTGGGATTTCTAGGAGGAATATGATAAAAGACATGACACCTACAAAGGCAAGGAAATTTATATCATTTTCGATAGTCCCACGATAAAAACTGAAAAGACCTGTGTGAAAAATCGAATGAAAAAAGATGTTGTAAGTTACAATTCATAAATACTTAAAATTTTCAGAAGACTGTACCATAATGTTGGACTCCTGTTTGTTGCAAGCTGTATTGATGATTAACCTACATTGATTAGGAACCCAGTAATATTAAAATTAAATTGTTATGATCACTTTATATTAGATGTTATTTATATGATTTGTGGTCATTTAATAATAATTGTAAACTCATATCTTTTTTAATAGAAAATACTTATCTGGAAGTTTATTTCTTTAGTTAAAAATAATGGAATTCATTAAAAAATTCCATACGCACATTTCCAAATGTGTATACCTAAGCTTTGGGTAGTAATTTGAATTTTCTAGTGTATAGTATACAGTTTCACATTCTTATGATTATGCGACATTCTATTCATTTTATTTTGAATGTTTAAAATTATTCTGTATGACCAAATTGCCCATAAAATATTGGAACAAGCTGATGAAAAGTTGTTAATATCAGTCACTCTCATACTTACATCAAATTTTTTTTCCATGGTCACATTTTTCTACAAAACTCCAAACTCGAATTTACTATAGTATTTATAATGTATATTATTTTATAGGATTTGGTGCGCTCCTGGTATACGGACCAATACACTAAGGTCGTCTGGCTCGATGTAGATGTGGATCTCTTAGGTGAGGACTATGTAGCAGGTCTCTGTCCGAACAGAAAAACTCCATATTGCTACCCTATGATGTACCAGGAAGTATCTGGAAAGGTGGGTGTGAAAATATCTACTGGATCATCAATTATGGAACTGTCAAATCGGTTTTGTTTTTTCTATTAAAAAATTGAACTAATTTTGTTCTAACCTCCATACAACTTTAGGCGAGCATTCCAAATATGTGTCTAAAATTCATTGATTCGATTCATTCAGTTGGTTTTATTACTACCAATGTTATCATTTAGCCATATTTTGTCAAATATTACCTTTAACTACCTCCATGAATATTTTCTTTGTTGATCGGATATAGTAGCGAAAGATTTTTAATCTTCAGCAATATTAGAAAAGAAATGATCAATTCAGTTTCAACATGGAAGAATAATCTTAAAAATGGCCTCCGAACACGAAAACACCAAAATTAAAATAATATATAAACGCTGAAATGTCAAGTTCTAGGATATTTGTTCTAAAATACAGTATCACGTTTTTCTCATTTGGGGAGTTTTCCATAGCCTCTGGTTTGTGACCGAATTGAAAACCCCCTAACCTCTTCAACAGAAATAACCCATAACCCGGTCGATTATTATAAATGTTTTACCGTAGAATTTGATTATCCAGGAAATAATTCCGTTGAGTGGGATATGATGGAACATTTACCTTTATAAACACTCACAACTACTACTCGGATTTCCTCTTCTCCCAAGCGCCCCTAGATACAAAGTACACAATGTTCAAATATTTGTAGACCTGTTAAGACTCGTCAATCTTCCTAGTGTCCGTAATTCATGATTGCCACGATAAAACAGGTTTTATTTTTCCTGCATATCCATGGACTTTTTTGTACTTAAGTAATAGGTGCATTTGAGTACTATAGAAAATAGCACGTATTACCAAGTTAGTGGTTTGACATTAACAAATTCGTCCATTAATTTTCAGGTGACGGGAGTTATGGGTGGGTATCAGTCCTTTGTCGACTTTTGGCCGTGTGAAAAAAAATAAACAAAATTGCCTAGGAAGTTGGCATAGCAAGAAGACCTGTCTGAACCGTACAAGCATCTAAATAAAAACACACATTCGTATATTTTACATTTCTCTTTTTTACAGTTCCAAAAGACCTAAAAGTTTCGCAATAAAGCGAATTGGATTGAACAAACCTAGATGTACTCATGAATAATGGTTTATAATACATTAAACCTCTATTTATGCTTTTACCTAGAAAATCCATTCGAAGCAATCACACTGTATTCTTTGCTATAACCGTATGGTTCGTCTTTTTATAGTTAGTCAAGAATCTTATTATGATCTTATCTGATTGTATTTTGCAAATGGCATTGCCGTAGAAAATAAAAAATGAAAAATACAAAATGAAAATGAAAATGTATTGCAAATAATTACAAAATGTACATTTTGTATAGTGGTCATCAACACATGGATAGGATTAAGAGTTTCATTGATCCACAGCAATGAAATGTCCAGTGCATATCATATTATCAATCAATTATTGATGTGGGAACGCAACATACGTGCGAATTTTGACCCAAATAAATGTATGAGTTGATCTGTGTAGCTATAATTACTAATAGCAGCTAATTCATTAGTCAGGGTCATAAAAATTCAATGATCAGGATCACCTGGGTCCAGTTTCTAACCATAAAAAGCTACCAGGACCTACGAGATATAATTAAAACAGGGAGAAAATCCAGTCAGAACACTAAAAACAAATATCAAGGTCAGAAATTAAAAATTCACTAACCAATAAAAATAGTGATTAATGACCAGCAAAATTGTTCTTTTAGATATATCTTTAAATCAACAGAGTGTGTTTTTGCGGGCAAACGATTAAAAATGTTTATCCCAACAAATGTAAAACGTTTTTGGGACTTACTTGGCCTGACTTAGAGTAAATGTAAATAAAACAAAATAATTTATTATCCACAAAACATATATATAATGTATAGAGAATTCAAATTAAAATAAAACCAAGAGTGCAATCTAGAGACTTAGAAGAGGTAAAACATAGAAAGCTAACCCCAGAATAGACAATATGGTAACTTTAAACAACAATAATTATCTCTTGGTGTTCATACCTGCGATCAACTTTGTTCCCTCCCAAAATGTCTTCTTTCAAATTTAACAAGCCAAATCTCTTTTGATAAATAAGGTAGTTTTTAACCAGCCAATCCTTCAAAGCAATTTAGAATTTCGTGCCCTTAAAATCCTTAATTTTGTTGTTGTTGAAATTAATTGACTTTGTCAACAATGCCTTTTTCAATTTCCCTCACTAGGTTAAAGTGATCCTTGCGTTTCGTGTTGTACTAGTGGATTTGACTGTTTTTACTCGCGTGCTTTACATCATAATAAGTTGGTAAATGTATAGTTATAGTCCATAAAAAAAGGATATTCAATCCAACAAAAATATCTTTACAAGACTTTATATACCAGACCTTGGCTAAAAGTCTGATTTCTCTTTTCTTGAGAACATAAATTACATTCGAGAGGTATGTCTATTCCATGGAAGCCCCTGGTCTTACAAACATACCACACGTAGATCTGCATCCCTAGTCTAATAACACGTTGGACAACAGGTGGCTGTGTGTCTAATCAATGCTTGTCAGTGTGCGTGTGAGAGTCGGGGCAACAACACAACCCTGGTTGACAATGGACAGGTGATCGAAGCGATCAGCTGATGCGATGAGTTTCACCGCGTGATTGATTGCTATTCTGCAATCAGCTGATTTAACAACAATCGTCCCTGTCTGTGTCTGTTCTTCGCCGCCCGCTAGGTCGCGTCCCCGTCGCACTTGTTCTCATTCTCCTCTCTCTGTTCTTTATTTATAACTTTTCTCATTCTTGTATTCAAATATATAAAATTGTTTTGTATTTCATGGAGATATACAAACTGTATGGATCATAAACAAACAAATTACGTAATTGTCCCTTGTCTTAGATTAATCTTTTTAGACTTCAACATTTGATTTTTTCCAAAATCAATTTAAGTAATAATATGAAATATGGTTACATTCAAGCCAATGGCGTAATGTGTTTATGTTTATTATCCATGCCGTTTCTTTTATAATATCCGTGTTGCATTTTTTATGTTCAGAATTCGGTGTTGTGAACAGTGTATAAAACATAATAACTTTGTATCCTATTTTTAAATAACGAAAATTGGATTCTATATGTATATTGGAGTCACAGTATTGTAAAGTTAGATTGTTCAATTTTAACGCTAGAAAGAAACATTTCTCGATAAAATTGACGTAGGTATTTACAAACATTCAAACGTTCTGGATGATCAAAAACTTGTTTATTCCATACTTTTCTTTTGAAACACCCTCTTTTATTTCTTTTTTTCTTTTCGTTTGAGGATATTAACACCCAAAATTTATGACTATGTACCCTTGTAAAAAAGAAACTGTACAGCCTACTTTTGTGATATTGCTGTCTTCCATTGCGCAAACAGTAACATTTCACAACATTTCTCCTCAAATTGAGTTATTCTTGCTCTCACAATGTAATATTGACATCATAATGTGTTAAAAATAATTTTAACATTTTTAAAAAAGAGCTTAGTAAACTATGAATGTTACCTTACGCGATTTTTAGTAACAATGGAATTTAACATGTTATAAACCAATAACATTTCATGTATTACAATGTATCGTAACTAAATTTCAAAATCGCCTACTTCAAAACTAAATGGTTAATTTGTGTTTTCGGGAAACATTCAAGTTGGTCATAATCTAACAAACACATATTACAAATATTTCAAGCCTATAAACATGAATGAGAATTTTCGTGGGAAACCTCTGTAATCGTTTTGCCATTAAAGGGATCGGCAAGCCAATGTTGCAGATGGGTTTTAAATGTTAATCAATTCGGTAACCTAAATTAAAGAACGGAGAAGAGTCGGACGATATTTGCGCGCGTTTATCATAAAGATACGATTAAACGGATCATCAAACGACTCCGACTGAATTTGCACACAAACGGCTGCGGTGAAAAATGGCGTGCAAAATATTAGGAAAGGACGATTTCTCTTTCGAATTGAACCGCGGATGATTTATTCGACAAATGTCATGGAATAATTGAGTTTGTTTTGAAGAGAATCGTTTACTATAAGTTGATGGTCAATGGTGTCCTGCTATATTGAAGCGTGTAGTTAATAATTTGTGCGTACAGGGTGTCCCACGAAAGGCGTCTCAAATTTATTACGGAAAACGGCATAACGTGCAAGCTGCAAGCATGAAATAAAATAACTTTCCACTTAATTTACCCCAAGGAATAACGTAAACATATTTTTACGATACAGGGTGTGCCAAAAACTGAGGGACACTAGTTCGAATCTCGGAATTTTCAAATTTAAACATATGTCATGTTATACATAATTTTAAAGGTATTTAATAGACAAACATTTTGGTGGAAATAGAAATTAATTATCTTTTTCTGTTTAAAAATAGCGGCAGTTTTTGTTATCAATATTTTTTTAATACTATGTGCTTCCTATACCAATGCACTTAGCCCTTCTCCGGTTAAACTTTCTTACTTGTTATGAAATTAGCTTCGCAAAAAAATTGCCGACTTTTTAAACGGAAAAAGATAACTGATTTCTGTTTTCGCCAAAATGTTTGTCTACTAAATACCTTTAAAACGATGTATGACATGATACATGTTTACATTTGAAAATTCCGAGATTTGAACTAGTGACCCTGCGAAATTTTAGGGAGACATTTTAGTGTAAATCCAATTAGGCAAATAGAAATTCTCTTAATCTGCAGGTTTCCTGCGGCGGGGGTATTTTTAATACATAGAAGTAATTATGTTAGGATATGTAGGTAAAAAATCCCTGATCAGGGAAATATATGCTCCGTTGGTATACTCGCTGAGCTCTATTCGGTTATCTAATCGATTCTCGTTCGATGTGTCGATTCGTGACGTCAACCGGTCCGCCCTGTAATTTCGTGCAGATCCCACGGCCCAGCGCTTTAGCAGGTTACGTTTACACACTTCCGCAACTCTAATTATCCGATTTCCCCGAGTGAAATTCAAACCTACCCTCCCAATTACTGGCACTTCCGAAAATCTACTTTTTGACACCAGCGCGCCCCGTGAGAACGCCCGACAGTGCCGCCGTTGCACGATTTCTATTAACTACTTTAAACGAATTTGTATTTTTCTCCATCGTGGATCGTGCTTCCTAAGGTTCAATGTCAACTCTCGTGACAATTGTGAGAAATGAGATTGAGGAAAAGACACGAACAATCCTAAATATAATAGTGGTTTATACAGGAGTGATTCTTGTCTGTCTTGGCTACCGGTTTAATGTTGTTATCCTTATAATCACCTGTAGAGTACAGGGTGTCCCGTAATTCCGTACACATGTTTATAGCGTTATTGCTTAGGTTACAAACACGTTTCACCATAGAAACATGGGTCTACTGGTGCCCAGTTTGCTGTGTCTGTATTTATGTGTGCTTTACAAAGAAATTAATGACTCCTAAACGGTTTGAGATACACCGTTGAGATTTTGCAAAATTGTTTATCTTATTAAGACCTATTTTTGTTTAAAATTATACTAAAAAATTACCAAACGTTTCAAAATGGGTCATTTAAAATATTTGATGCCAAATTTCACTAATACCAACTTTACAAAAAGATTTGCATGAGACAAAAAAGCTAGTAAATTTTATTTAGTTTTCAATGATATCTTATTTGTTAAGAATGGATTAACAATAACAGAGAAATCTGTTATTTTCGTAATGTATGACCACTTTTCTCCATTTAAACAATGCTAATACTCCTTTTACATTGTCTAAATATCTTTACAATCATCTGTGGTACGTCGAATCAGGAGTTTAAAACATATTTCATATTAATCAATGGTTACACACCATTAAATATTCTACAAGCCCTGTGCATAATAGGTCTATGTATATTTTACCTACGTAAATAACATATGCCTAACATGGCGGAGTTCCTTTGAAGTTTCCATTCCCATAAGGTCACCAGATCGTCGCTTTTACTGCATCTCCCTTGTATCTGATAAGCCAAATGTACCGTAGTATTCCGTAGGTATTCTTGATAGCATCGAATCTCGCAACATTGTTGGGAAAGGTATATTTTTATGTTATGACGTCTGCATTCCCGGGTGTGACCGATTTCTTTTTGGCTCCACGATTGTATCGTTTAGCTGCAATAGGTGATGAAATATGGCAAACATTCAATGTTGTTCAGTATTTATTCATTATTTAGCATAGATCTCACGATCACTGGTGTTAAGAATAGTAAACATTCTTATGTAAATCATTTAGTAAACGTTCATTGTTACCTATGAAAGCGAAGTGTACAAAAAAATCATTAGAATCATTAGTAGTCATATATTTTCCACAGCTTGTGAAATTGAGTTCTACCTAAATTTACGATTTGCATTACGAGAAAATCTCATTAGGAAGTGATTAAATTTGGATATTGAACTTTTATGGTGCGTATTGCACCGCATAGTCTTCACAGCTAAAGTTGAACTTGTTTTCATTGATCAGATTC
Organism: Macrosteles quadrilineatus; assembly: GCF_028750875.1. NCBI lineage: Eukaryota > Metazoa > Arthropoda > Insecta > Hemiptera > Cicadellidae > Macrosteles > Macrosteles quadrilineatus. Next base: position 63,120,167 of record NW_026542602.1, read on the forward strand.
GATTATTGAACATTATTTATTTTTATATCCTATATAGGCAAGCATGTTTCATGAAAACCTTTTCTTTCTCAGCACGTGTGCATCGTAGGAAAATATCTACATATATTGTAAGAAAGATATTTGCATGTAGATGTGCAGAATTCCTTTATAAATTAAAATAGGCAATATGCTCAAAACAAACACAACAAATGAATATAAAATAATAAAACAATATCATAGGCCTTATGGGTTGCCATGCTGGTGACAAAATAACAACGAAATATAAACAGATCAAAACAAATGGAAGAAATTCCAATCACATGTTTTTAATAGGGTGCGAATAGAGAAGTTTGCACAAGACATATTTTTGGTCTAGTCTTCGACCACGGGACCTCTAGTTATTATTATTCAAATACTTCCTAGCACTATAAATCCTTGAAAATACCTCCAACGCACTCTAGTTTATTCCACTCATACGTGTAGAATATGTGTGTTAAATTGCACTTGAATTCCCGCAATGTGATACCATCTTTCGAGCTTTCATTTTTACGTCCATTTATATTCCTCACCAGAAATAAAGGTCGGGTTTACATCGATACCTGAGATTCCATAGCCTGCAGTTTTGACCACAGGTTCTCGGGTCAAAATCAAATCTTGCGATCATACATTCTCAGCGTCACCAATATATACATCAAAGATAAATTATGGTAAAGCATGATCTCGTCGAAGTCTATCGCGCACCGGTGTAACATGATAAATCGTACCTACTATTAATTTTATCTCAATCAAGAGGGAAAATGCTAATGCGAAATCCCCCACGTAGACTTTCACGTATTACACGGATACTAGACGCATGCCGGGGCTTGGACCACTTAGGCTAATGCATGTTATTTGGGAATATTCAATTTCTTCCGACAACCCGTATTATTTTAAGTAATTTGACCGGCTAATTAATGCCTTCCCATGTTTCGCCGGCGCATGTGCGTGTGTGTGAGTGTGTGTATGCGTGTTCGTGTCGATTACAGCACACCACAGTACAAACGAGACTAAAGTGTGGGAATTGCTTCTGTCACTACAGTAAAACTGGCTAATTTTGGTTTAGTATTCAAAATAAAACATAAGTTATTTGTACTGTTAGAATTAATCCAACTATGTGTGAATGGTGAATTAAAGAATAACAGTGATAGCCTACAATAGTAGTTGTTGTGTACCTTATTAAAATATCCAACCCAGCACCTCTAGCGTATTTATAATTAACAATATAATTAAAAAAACTAATTAAATTGGGCACACGTCCACATTAAATGTGCAGCACCGAGTGGATGAATAAAATCTCTTATATCATATTTAGAGTTGGGCTCATCTTGTATTTCTACAATCACTAAGTACTCTAAAACATTATAAACCCAAACCTACTTTATATATATATATATTTAAACGCCAGTCACTCGTTGATGTTAAATACACAGCATCATCCGAACATGCTTTAATCACTGAGGAGGAGGACACTGGGGACTTGAGAGCGAGCTGGTCTACCACTACTTCATTAACCAGACTTGAAACAGCTGACGTTATAGATTTTTTGCCCTAAAACCATGTCCACCATCACTAAGAAGACCTTTAGTGGTTTGTGTAATCACTAAGAAGACCATTTAATTCAAAATGTAAGACAAGTTGAGAATGAATAAGAGATTCAAAGACTTTAGAAATGATTGGTACAATGGACACTGGCCGATAATTCTGAGGTTGAGACATGTCACCTTTCTTGTACACAGGTACAATAGATCAGGAAAATACCCATGAATTAAACATTTATATTCCGAGGATAAAAACACCTATGATATTAGGTTCTTAGCATCTCCGCTACACATAAGATTAAATTCACTGTACACTTACGTACGTTCACCAACTTAGGCTTATAGTTTTCTTTGACATCAATTTTAAAGTTGAACACCGAGCTCCCAACCCGCCCCTAGGCTTACACATGTTTGAAATCATTACTCCAACCAACGTGTATATTTCCTCTTACCAAAAACAAACTTAGTATAAACTTAATCACTCTTCACCTATACAATTACTCAGCACCCTGTATATATCTAATTACTCAGCACCCTCGTGTTTATATCTAATTAAGCAGGAGATCGTGATATCCAGGGAGGTGTTGCTGGAGGATCGCATGGATACAGCCTCCGGAATGTCGGCTATGCTATAATGAACCTACCGAGCATGCTCATGCTCATGCGCATGCTCCATGCGTAAAACAATAGTCTCAATGCTGCGTACCTACAATTAATTGTTAGTAACATTTTACGACGTCTCTAGAGGTATATACTCGCGCGTACAATAGAGATGGGTTCTTTACTGGTACATTGTGTAAGGCGTAAGGGAGATTTGCTGGAAAACTTGGAACGAAATGTTTTTAATTAGTACGGACGATTAGGCGGTGCTGGTAAAGACGGCTGTGTTCAACTTACAAGACAGGTATACAGATTGTATAGGGATAGTGTACAACCATCATGTGCTAGATATGAGCCTAAAAGTTTGGTAAAACAAAACATGGCTGTTGCTTGTCAATTTGGTTAAGTAATTTCACAAATTTGACGAAATGTTATAAATAGTTAGCTGGGGAATCGATAAAAGTATATAATCAAAGATATGTGTATTTTAAATAAAGATTTTTGTATTTATCATCTTCTTAGATTAAGCCTCAAGGTGTATGCCCAAATCTCCCACTGATTTTCTTGAGGAAAGCTATGAATTTTCTTTGTTTTATTTCTGTAGGATTGGATTGATGTAAATTAATTCATAACTTATAATAAATTCCAAAAACGTGTAAAATATCAAATATAATATTAGTCATTTTGATTTGCAAGGTAACTTCAAATTATGCAAAATATTCCTATGTGTGAAACTATAATGCCAGTTTTACTCACCTTAGCTGGTTTAAACAACATTTATTTGAACACTTAGATTGTGATTGATTCTTCTTCAAGGTTTGAGTTTTCTTCCATTTTTTTTTTTTTTTTTTTTTTTAAGGAAAGAAAATATTAATGATGAAAATTTTATTAAAATAACAATAGCCATACCACGTAATTTTCTTTATTCCAATAGAATTTGAGCTAGAGAATTTTGTGCTGATCACTAAAAAAATTTAATTTATAACTATTAAGCTACCAAAATATATGTGGCAAAACAATGTTCTATGGTATCTTGGACATTGTTGAACCACTTTCTAACATGCTTCATACAACGTCAAATTTGGATTAAATATTGTGTGGTCCGTATTTTATTACGAAACATTTTCGGAATTAAAAGGTGTTAGCAATATTATTTTTGTTTATAAAGATAATCCTGTTTGGAAAAACTTGTTGTGTTTTTGCTTTAGCTTTTAAGTCTAACATTGATCCTATGGTTCTTCAATGTTGGTTAAATTGTAAGTTTGAAGATTGGAACTAAGATTAGGAGGTTTAAGATTAGGTCTATAATTTGTATACAATTCATACACACTTATTACAACATAAGCTCCGTAAGAACATTTTCCCTATATAACAGTGCAAAACAAGTTATTTTACTCCTCTAAGGCCGCGGGGAGACAAAAGTGGCAACACCGCATCGGGGGTCCTACCGAAACAGCTACTTCATAATGGATCTTCTCCGCATTGTTTAAACACACTTGTTATTACTGTTACCATAGCAACAGGCCGGCCAGTGCGACGTTGCCACACACCAACATTGTATGAGAAGGGTCATGAGAATAGACATTATTATAGATGATGCTACTTGTGTGGCTTTGACCGTAATAAATATTTCTCAGAGATAAGTAAGCCATTGTGTCGGAGGTCTCGGGTTCTAATCCTAACTAGTGGCTGCTACCGAACTGCACCCGACATAATTTTCTAGGTTAGTTACCGGATTACAAGTGACGCACGTAAGCCTCTGAAGCCTGACTCCGACATTCTCAACTTTGTTGTTACAGCTTCCAGTAAATATCGAGCTTAAATGTTGCATGATGAAAATACAGTGAACAGCATTACATTTCACTTTATTTTTTACGTTTTCCAACCTCTGTTGTTTCAACGAATTACAAAACCGATTGTCATACTTTAAGTGTAGCCTACATTTAGTTAACTATTGGAGTTGTAAAATTCAGAATTACAGGTACCTGGAATCTTGTTTGTACCAAATTACGATCTTAGAGGGTAATAATGTACTTGAAAACAATGCGAAGTAAAAACCAGAAACTTACCCAGCAATGCGTTTATTTATTCATATACACGGTAAATGTCGTTCAAAATTGTTGATAGAATAAATATAATTATAAAGCATTAATTTGACTTATTAAATACTGAAGAAATTGCCCTATCTTATATTAACGATCAGTAGTTTCCAATTGAGTTCAATCAAACTCTTTAATCTAAACCATTCCGAAACCTTTAAATTATTTAGAATTTGTGTTCATTGAACCCGTTGTTCTCTCCATGAAGGGTAAGACTATACAACTGGTAGGTTTACAACATCTTCCTCAGTACCATTTAATTATTTTTCCTTTATATATACATAAGCTATCACTTATTGAATGATATTATATCCACAGTAGAGCCTCGATAACAAGTCTTTCAAAGGGATTGTCAAAAAAGGCTTGATATCAAGGTTGACTTATCGAGGTTTGCAGCAAATAATTAAGGGTAATTTAATATAACAGGGATTTGAAAATGATAGGTATACTTGTTAGGAAGGGTCGCTTCTTATCGAGGTTCTTGTTATCGAGGTTCCACTGTATTTCATTGAACTCCTAGAGACCAATATATCCCTGATCATGTTATAAACCTGAAATAATATCAAAAGAGTTTGCAAAATGATAGGCATACTTGTTGTTAAGGGTCACTTCTTATCGAGGGTCTTGTTATCGAGGTTCCACTGTATTACACTGTACTCCTAGAGACAAGCACATCCCTGATCTTGTTATAAACAGGATATAGTAATAAAAGAGTTTGCAAAATGATAGGCATACTTGTTAATAAGGCCACTTCTTATTGAGGTTCTTGTTATCGAGGTTCCACTGTATTTCATTGAACTCCTAGAGACCAATACATCCCTGATCCTGTTATAAACCTGATATACCACCAAGAGTGTTGCAAAATGATAGACATACTTGTTATTAAGGCCACTTGTTATCGAGGTTCTTGTTATCGAGGTTCCACTGTATCACATTGTACTCCAGAGACCAACACATCCCTGATCCTGTTATAAACCTGATATAATATCATTAAGGATCTTCTTATCGAGGTTCTTGTTATCGAGGTTCCACTGTATCACATTGTACTCCTAGAGACCAACACATCCCTGATCCTGTTATAAACCTGATATACCACCAAGAGTGTTGCAAAATGATAGACATACTTGTTATTAAGGCCACTTGTTATCGAGGTTCTTGTTATCGAGGTTCCACTGTATCACATTGTACTCCAGAGACCAACACATCCCTGATCCTGTTATAAACCTGATATAATATCATGAAGGATCTTCTTATCGAGGTTCTTGTTATCGAGGTTCCACTGTATTACATTGTACTCGTAGAGGCCAACACGTCTCTGACCTGATATAACATCAAAAGAGTTTGCAAAATGATAGGCCTATCAGTTATTAAGGGCCACTTCTCATCGAGGGCTCTTGTTATCGAGGTTCCACTGTATTACTGTACTCCTAGAGACCAACTCATCCCTGATCCTGTTATAAACCTGAAATAATATTAATAGAGTTTGAAAAATGATAGGCATACTTGTTATTAAAGGCCACTTCTTATCGAGGGTTTTGTTATCGAGGTTCCACTGTATTACATTGTACTCCAGAGACCAACACATCCCTGATCCTGTTATAAACCTGACATAATATTAAGAGAGTTTGAAAAATGATAGGCATACTTGTTATTAAAGGCCACTTCTTATCGAGGGTCTTGTTATCGAGGTTCCACTGTATCACATTGTACTCCTAGAAACCAACATATCCCTGATCCTGTTGTAAACCTGATATAATATTAAAAGAGTTTGCAAAATGATAGACATACTTGTCATTAAAGACCACTTCTTATCGAGGGTCTTGTTATCGAGGTTTCACTGTATTACATTGTACTCCTAGAGACCAACACATCCCTGATCCTGTTATAAACCTGACAATATTAAAAGAGTTTGCAAAATGATAGGCATACTTATTGTTAAGGGTCTCTTCTTACCGAGGTTCTTGTTATCGAGGTTCCACTGTATTACTGTACTACTAGAGACCAAAACATCCCTGATGCTGTTATAAACCTGATGCAACATCAAAAGAGTTTGCAAAATAATAGAGATACTTGTCATTAAAGACCACTTCTTATCGAGGGTCTTGTTATCGAGGTTCCACTGTATTACATTGTACTCCTAGAGACCAAAACATCCCTGATCCTGTTATAAACCTGACATTATATTGAGAGAGTTTGAAAAATGATAGGCATACTTTGTTATTAAAGGCCACTTCTTTTCGAGGGTCTTGCTATCGAGGTTCCACTATATTACTGTACTACTAGAGACCAATACATCTCTGATCCTGTTATAAACCTGATGTAGGCTAATATTAAAAGAGTTAGCAAAATAATGGGAATACTTGTTATTAAGGATCTTTTTATCGAGGCTCTTGTTATCGAGGTTCCACCATATTACATTTCTCTGCTTATAGAGCCCAATACATCCCTGATCTTTTTATAAACCTGATAAAACATCAAAAGAGTTTACAAAATGATAAGAATACTTATTAATAATGATCTTCTTATCGAGGTTCTTGTTATCGAGGTTCCACTATATTACATTGTACTCCTAGAGACCAACACATCCCTGATCCTGTTATAAACCTAATGCAACATCAAAATGATAGATATACTTGTCATTAAAGACCACTTCTTATCGAGGGTCTTGTTATCGAGGTTCCATTGTACTACATTTCTATGCTTATAGATGAGACCAATACATCCCTGATCTTTTTATAAACCTGATATACCACCAAGAGTGTTGCAAAATGAAGGCCACTTCTTATTGAGGTTCTTGTTATCGAGGTTCCACTGTATTACATTGTACTCCTAGAGACCAATACATCCCTGATCCTGTTATAAACCTGACATAATATTAAGAGAGTTTGAAAAATTATAGGCATACTTTGTTATTAAAGGCCACTTGTTATCAAGGTTCTTGTTATCGAGGTTCCACTGTATTACATTGTACTCCTAGAGACCAATACATCCCTGATCCTGTTATAAACCTGATATAATATCAAAAAGGTTTGCAAAATGTTAGGAATACTTGTTTTTAAGGATCTTCTTATCGAGGCCCTTGTTATCGAGGTTCCATCACATTAAATTCATCTGCTTATAGAGCCCAATACATCCCTGATCTTTTTATAAACCTGATATAACATCAAAAGAGTTTACAAAGTGATAAGAATACTTGTTATTAAGGATCTTCTTACCGAGTTTCTTGTTATCGAGGTTCCACTGTATCACATTGTACTGCTAGAAACCGATACATCCCTGATCCTGTTCTCAGGCCCCATGATCAGCGTTCAGTGCTCAGGGTCGCCGTGGTAGACTAGACTACGTAGGTGGAATCTGATAAGATATTTACTGCCATGTTGACAGGAGGATGTGGTAGGGAGGTCCCGACGTATCTGATCACGAACTGTCTTATCACTCAAGTCTGATCAGACTATTAATTGTTCATGGACCGTTTCCATAATTGTTACTTACAATTTTTCATTCGCAAGACGTATAATTATGTGATTGTTAGGCCGGGTTGAGTTTAGTAAGGTGTAAATTTCCCTAAAGCACGAATTGTATGGTTATTGTAGAGAATGTTTTAGAATGTGTTAGAGAATGTGTGAATGTTTTCTTGTGACTGGAGAATGTTTTTCCATTGTCATGTTTGGAACATACATGTCTCCAACCAAGATGGCAATAAAGTACATAATAAGATTATTTTACTTATTAAAACTCCAGGCATCGTTACATATTTCCACAGGCATTGTTAATGTAGGTCATATTAAAAGCTCACATTAAACAAAATATTAGAATAGGCATACTGATTTTTTTTTTTAAGTCCATTTTTGGATATGGTGGTCTTATGGTGTTTGATGGATTGATTATTTATTATTGGTTATAACAAATGACATATGAAACGTATTTTTTATGGTTTCAAACTCATAAAAAAGTGTCCTACAACAAAATTCAACACACTAATCATATCTCAAATATATGATTAAACGGAGAAGTTAAAATGTATCAATGCAAAAAATAAATACCGATTAAATAAATATTAATTAGTAAAACTTTTACATATCAAGCTGACTTAACGATTATCAACGCTCAACGCTATGAATGAAATAAGAATACAATAAACAAAAATAAACCCAAAACAATTAAATATTATTTTCTAAAATTGATATCAACTGAGATGACGACGCCATTAAGGTGCTTTTAACCCAAATATGAGTGAAGGATGAGTGTAGAGGAGATCCTGTATAGCTTTGTTACTGACTAAGATCAGCTGTTTCATTAACCAGGACCATTTTTTTAAAAGCCCAATGATGAGGTACACTTGGGTCCAGTTTCGAACCGTCCAAAAAGTGCCAAATTTTCCCAAAATCTAAATGGTGACCCTTTTGATTGTTATGCGACCCCCAGCCAGTTATATTTAGACTTTCAATATTACCACTTAACCTATACAATAGTTGTACCATAGATGAAGTAATAGTTGTACCCTCCACCATCAGATGTGTGTCGTGTCCATGTTTTGACGTAATCTCTGGTATTCTGTCCTAGTTTATTAATTACACATCGGCAACCTGCTCAACATCAGGGGTCATTACACAACAAGACAGTTTCCTAGAAAAGGAACCTTCACCGTACGTGTTTTCTGCTGATCGTGAGTTACTTTTTGTAACATTGATTGGACGGAATTACCAATAATGCGAATGATTCCTGGAGCTGGTGAATTTTACATTTACAGCTGCCTTATATGAGTCATATGAGGTAAAACTCAATTACTGTGGTTTATGATAAATAAAACAGGATAAGAATCAGAATCGGAAATACCTTTTCCATGCTTCATAACATATATAAATTCAGAATGGTGTCAATAATTAAATATCTAGAAATAGTTTTAAGAAATGTTCTTTGAAAACTAGTATGAATTTTTATGGAATACACCTCAAATCTATTTTTTAGGTTTGACACTATTTAATGCCACAATGCATTTTGACAGAGTGCAAATGGACCTAACACCTGCAGGTGTGGGTTTTTTTATAAAACTCTAGTATTATGTCTCTGGATGGATGAGTAGCTATGACCTTTAGTACTGTACAAGTATGTGTTTTGTTTGAATGAAAGGTTAAAAATTACAAAAAACAATATTTAAATATAATATATATTATATGTATCCGATTATAACTAAATCAGGGCCCAAGCCCTTCATAAAGTCATATGAAATGTTTATATGTATTCTTTCTGATTTTATATACGTTTGACAACTAATTCTGAACATTCACAAGTTTATTAAGATTAGCCTTAATAGAAAGAACGCAGATGAATGCTATTGGGGTTTATACAGCTTTAAACTGTTTATTATACAATATTCTTCAGCAAGTAGGCAATAGATACTGACAATAGTTTTAAGTTTATCAAGAGATCTTAAATAGTGTTTTAGTTAAATATAAAATTATAAAAAATAATGTAAATAATTATTATAACAATTATATAAGCCAAATTTTAACTGCTTACATAAAATAGAACATTATTTACGCTCATTATCACTCAGAATATTTCACAAGAAAGAATTACACAATACTTATATGATGTGTCAAACCAAACAAAATGTCCCACTTTCCACAAAAATACCACTCAAGAGGATACACAAATAAAAAAATCCACTCAAGAGAATATACAAACCAAAAATACCACTCAAGAGGATAGACAACCAAAGATACCACTCAACAGGATAGACAAACCAAAAGTACCACTCAACAGGATACACAAACCAAAAGTACCACTCAACAGGATACACAAACCAAAATACCACTCAAGAGGATAGACAAACCAAAAATATCACTCAACAGGATAGACAAACCAAAAATACCACTCAAGAAGATAGACGAACCAAAAATGCCACTCAAGAAGATAGACAAACCAAAAATACCACTCAAGAGGATAGACAACCAAAGATACCACTCAACAGGATAGACAAACCAAAAGTACCACTCAACAGGATACACAAACCAAAAGTACCACTCAACAGGATACACAAACCAAAAGTACCACTCAACAGGATACACAAACCAAAAGTACCACTCAACAGGATACACAAACCAAAATACCACTCAAGAGGATAGACAAACCAAAAATATCACTCAACAGGATAGACAAACCAAAAATACCACTCAAGAAGATAGACGAACCAAAAATGCCACTCAAGAAGATAGACAAACCAAAAATGCCACTCAAGAAGATAGACGAACCAAAATACCACTCAACAGGATACACAAACCAAAAAATCCACTCAAGAGGATAGACAAACCAAAAATACCACTCAAGAGGATAGACAATCCAAAAATCCACTCAAAACTACAGCGTTCCAAAATTCAACCAAAGCGCAACCGAGTCGTACCGAATTACAAGGCTCAAGTTTCAAAACAAACTGCGAGCCAACAACCGAATCGAACCGTTCTCCCGGCAAATTTGCATAAATTAGCTGCGAGGGGCAACAAAATAATAATTACTGAAAGTGTGCCGTGCATAAGGTGAATAAAATAATAGCCAGATATAACATAAATATGAACAGCGGGTGAGAGGTTAGAAGATGCGGCCCGCTGTGCTTTCTAATACACCTCGGACACGCGCAATCCGGTACAGTCCTCGATGGCGCTTGCAATCTCGGGGAAATTTTATATTCAGACTGGGAAGCAAAATAGGTGATCAAAGAGTTGATACCGGTTGAATTTTGCAGTAAAAATCTGCAATACCTGATAAGTTGAACCGAAGTTGAAACTTAATTTCGTAGATATTTCATAATTATTTTGGGTTTTTTCCCACAAATACCACCCAACTTAATTTGATTTAATCCAATTTCATTTAGTGTGTGTTCTTCAATGCCAGTGGCATTTCACGAGAGAGTCACAAGAGAATTAATGTTTTGTGGATGTGCCGGGGATTGAACCCGTCCCTTCCGCACCGAAGTCCGAGACGCTAACCACTAGGCTAGCAACACAACCAAGTTCAAGTTGGTTTTCTATCCCTACTAATTTCAACAACCTATTGATTTAACAAAATATAAGATAACAACATGTAGTTTAGAACCATATCCGTATAGAAGACACCTCAAGGGTGTTGATATTACAATATATAGTTGCCTATTTTAAATATCTATATAGTTGTTTAATTTATATTCGCTACAAGTTCAATAGGTCACATGTTGGCCTGACTTGAAGTAATGTGAAAAACAATTCCAGGTCTGTGTCCAACAGAGTAGGGGGGGTTTTTTGGTGAGTAGTCTGTGATAGATTCAGGAGTCTCACACTACAGGCTGGCTACCTGTGTGCGTAAAAGCATTTTCCCTCCTCTCCCTTAAAAAAAAAGTTCAATAGGCTTTTTAAAAAGCTAAGTACAGTATAGTCAAACGAAAAGTCATTGTTTAGGGACATGGTTGGAATGAACCTCCAACAAACGTTGGTAAATTTAATCTTTTCTTACTTTTATGGTATTTTTTTTTATTTCTAGGACGTTAAGCTATAACCCGGCATAGTTTGAGGTTAAACCTAAGGGTAGCGATTATCATATGGATAAAATTCATTGTGTATTGTCAGGATTTGGACCTAGGACTTATGTCCCAAGCTCTACCACTAGGCTAGCTCGCTCCCCTGGTCGATGTTAAAAAAGTAGGTAATAAGTGCCTTTTTAGAACTAGTGTACCAAGCAGGTTTAACAGAGATTAGTGTAAATATGACTATTTTATAGTCCATAGTCCCTAAATGGCCTGGGATATTTAAACTTCAGGCAATTTGATATTGAAGATCGGTTGACTGGCATTTGAACATAAATGCTCTTTCCAACAACCTTTTACTAATTCAGTTGAGAGGTTTATACGTTTTACGGATTTAAAATTGGCACTTTACATCATTGTTAACTAACCAACGGTAAACATCTTCATACTATAAATACAAAGGCATGTCAAAAAGGTATTACCATGAACATTTGCTGTAAAGTGGAATTGGTCGAGTCATGGGGAAACACGAAAGTGCTAAAACACTGGTCGAATTGGGCATCTTGCTGTTTAACAGTTGTAAACATAAAGGCATTCCGGTCGTTACCGACATTCGCGCTGTTGGTAGTCGTATTGTGGAACAAGTTATGTCTTCAATTAGGCAAAACATGGGATTGAATCTGTAGAGAAACTTTAAAAAATTGCTACGTCACGAAAATTAAATATTCATATTGTAAACCATATAAAAACCAAGTAGGAAACAAATTATTACAGGAATTTAGGAGCACAAACTTTATCTTAGTTTGTTTTCTAACTTTTAGTGAATTTCCCATATAAGGAATAGGGAATAAGCTATTACCGTAGGTCTCATGGTATAGACCCGGGACCAATTTACTTTTTTCGTTTTGAGGTCGCCAAAGGCCAAAAACACCATCAGTTTAAATTCATATACAGTGAGAGATATTAAAGTGTAAATTCAATCAGGCAAATGGAAATTCGCTTAGTCTGCAGGTTTGCTGTGGCGGGGGTATTATTTAGGGTTTTCGCCCCATACCAAATTGTTTTGCTTCTATCAAGAAGTCACAAAAACATAAATGTGGAATACTATTGAGGGAGAAAACGTTATATATCATTGTACGAATTTAATTCATGTTTTTAAACAAGTTGAATTAGTATTCATAATATTTTTCGTGTCCTTTAGGTGTTGTTGAGAACCTTCGCATCTATAAGTTTGTCCTAATAACCAAAGATCAAACTAACTGGGCTACTCTCCAATTCAAACTAGCATTATTTAGATCTCATATAGAGTTGTTAAGTTAAAATTTTCACAAAACAATGCTATTCCATTTCAATGTACGGTTTTAATTTCGTTCTTATCATCTTACGGTCGCGTTGACAACCTCCAGATTCTAGTTAAGCATCCAGTTAATTCCACCAACCATATTCTACGATTGCCCAACACAACCATATTAATCATAAACTTTTACGATCATTTGCATACAACCTTGTTTCGAATTCCGGAAACATAAAATCATATCAGGCAGAAACGCCGTTTCTAGAGCTGTAACCTTTCCGTCTGACTCGGAACTATATCCATAACTGTTCTTGAATGGAGATGATCTTATTTGACGCCGACAGAGAAAGGGCAGAAAACTGGTTCGGTGCGATAGTGATGAGGGGACTAGATAAATTACAAGATGGGACAGTTCTGTTTTGGAAATTTGGGCCGCTCCGCCGGGGCCCGCTGTGCCAGTGGTTTATGGGCTATATCAGACCCAAAGTCGCACAGGATGGTTCAAGGGTCGTCTCTCTTCGAAAATTGTTTTCCGCATGCAAGTCAGTAAATCTGTCCAGTTTTGGTAAGCGGTTCCGGCGGTCAGCATTGGGCAACACGTTATGTAAAATGTAGCATATTGGACGTTTCAAATGACTATCTGTTGTGGATCTTTATTTTCTTCGCAAGATATTCTTACAATAGCGAATAGATTTTGTTAATCATGGAATTCGTACTATAATCTTACACCACAAATATATACAGTGTTTCTTTTACAAAAAAGTACTGTGAGACACTGTTCAACATCTTCGTGTGTTTGTTCTTTACTTCGTTGCAAATCAGCTGATATACATTTTCCTATTGTTGACATGCGCTCAATATGATTTTTTTCTCAAGGTCAAATATAATATGTATTGTAGGTCAACTATGTTTTCTACAGATATGGTTTCCTTACATTTTTGACAATTATATAATACACACTCATTGTACGTGTAAAGATATCTTGGATTGTCTTTTTCACAACAAATTTCCAATAGCACTAACCTTCGTAGATATGCAACAATGCATATCAGCTGATTGAGAAGTAAAGAAAACAGAAATACTAATATATTATGCTTGTTTTGTCGTTAAAAGTGGCTCATTGTACTTGTAAATCGGTTTGCATAAAACCCCCTGTACTAACATGTCCAAATATAAACTTGCAAAAGAGATTAATTAATTTAACTTGGTGTGACTTATCATTCAGCAATGCCCAATATCATAGTCAAAAGAGTTATTTAGGCCTACTTGTCTTTGCTAATATACATAATAGTTTTTGTGAGCAGTTTAAGAGTGAGTGTCATCTTCAACGTTAGGTTTGTCATGTATAGATACAGTAACATAAATCTATTGCGTTATGTAGCACATTTATACATATTTTATGTTCTAGCTAAGTGACTAAACGATTTCTGCAATAGGATAAATCTGTTTCAAAATTTACAATTCCGACTTCCAAGTCAAGGACTACAGGTCTACTGTATGGTATAATATGCAGATGATCCCGTCCTCACAGTAATATAAAGGTTGTCTTCGAATTTGCTACGCATGAAACATTGTGAACAGCGTTTAGGTAAATTTGCTCCACTCATCCACGATTTAGTTTATAAAATTGAAAAATGTACGAATGTTGTTTAAATTCGTACTGTTCCCAGAAGTGTGTGAAACATTTAGATGTTATTTCCATGTTTTTAATTTGAATTTAAATTAACCTTTTATTCTTTACATTAAATAAAAAATAAGGTCTTACCCAAAAACGACTATTTTTGTTTTTTTTTTCTACAACAAAAATACAAATTTACTCAATTGAGTGAACTATATGAATAAAATATTTTTTAGACCGGAACAATAAATTTAAAATGTACAGCATTTGGAATAAAATTGCCACTTCCACTCTATGTTAAATTTAGTCACAAAAAGTATTTGTTTTAAATATTTTAAAAACGTATTTAAATCTTACTGACACAAAAAAAAACTGGAAATTGAACGAGTTTTTATCTGATGATTGAAGGAAGTATACTTAGCTTTTTCCAATCGTCAAATCACTGCATCATGTAAACACGAATATTTGATAACTTACTTTTTGAAATATTATTTTTCCGATCTTGGTTATCAGCTCAAATAATATAATACTCGCATTTACTTGTGTGTTAAAGAATATTTAGTCTCACCATCACATCCTAGAACGCTAGTTTCTAGCACGTTTCTAGCCCGGAACTGTTTAAAACATTATTTATGGCTAGGCCTAGAGGGTTGAGGCATATCACATGGATAAAATACATTGGTGATTGGTAGGATTTGAACCCAGAACCTCGGAAACCGAAGCCCCGCGCTCCACTACTAAAAGTGTAACCTAGCTGCTTCACACCTTCCGTATTTTGCAGCACCGACGAGTTGTAAATTTCATCAAAACATAACCTACTAAACGACTCAATTCAGAAAAGTCAAGAACTTGTAAACTCAGCAATTTAGGCATTTTCAACCTAAACCCATCGATAGCCATAGTCAAAGCCTCCCAATTTTAGGCAGGATTTCATCTGGACGTGAGCGGCGAAGGACTACCACGTGCGCGCTATCTACATCTCCGGTCCTGGAATCTGTTAATGGTTTTGTCGCGGAAGATGCGATCTCGGTGAAAGGATCGGCTCAAGCCACACTTCAGGAGTCAGACTTGTTGACTGCCAATAGTCAAGAGTCGACCAGATTTGGGAGGCTGAAACTCAATACCTTTCACTTCGATGTTCGGATATCCGCTGTTCACAAGTTTAACGGCGTTAAAGGTTGAATCATTGAAAGGCAAACTCGAATTGGTAGAGAAAGTGGTTGATGGTATTGGAGATTTGTTGGGTAAAATTCTTGTTTGGAATCAAATACTAATTTGACTTACTGCATAACCATTGAGTAAAAAACTTTTCGACAAACCAATTGTTAGATTTCCTATTTAGGCTTACATCAGATAAAAATTTTTACAAGCCTAAGAAAAAACGTTTTACAAATCGTCGAACTAAATAAATTTCCAATATTTCAATACAATTACTCACCCTACAATTATGTTGCTCTCACCTCTACAAAAAATATGTTGAGAGTCGTACAATAGTTATAGCTCTGGCGGACAAAACAATACATAATATATATTAAAAAGAATAGGAATATTATATGTCCTACTATTAGTAGATCTTTAGTCATGAGCTGTGTCTATTTTTTTACTATAAAAATTGTCATGCTCTTTTTGCGATGATTTACATCGAGTTTAGTATACTAACGCTGTCCTGATTAATATTATCCTGATATTTATACTGATGCCCTGATCCTAATATGATAAGTATCCTGATGCCCTGTTTCTTGATACATATGATCTGTAACTTGATGTACTGTATCCTTATATTGTCTGTACATTTATGTAATTTATCCGAATATCCCGTTTTCTGATGTCCCGTATACCGATGTATTCTATACTGATGTCCTGTATTCTTAAGTCCTGTTTCCAGATACACTGGATTCTAATGTTCTGTAATCCTATGACCTGTATCCTTATATCCTGTATCTATGATCTGCATCCTATGCTGTCCTGTCTCCTGATTTACTGTATATCAAAAGATGTCCTGATGCTGATGTCCTGTATCCTGATGCCCTGTTACCTAATATTATTTGTATCCTGAAGAGCTGCATTCCGAAATTATATTTATCCTAATGTCCAAATGATCTTAATACTGATGTCCTCTCTCCTTATGTTCTTTATCATTATGTCCTGAGTCCTTATATGATCTGTATCCTATGCTGTCCTGTATCCTGATGCCCTGTTTCCTGATGTCCTATATCCTGATGTCCTGTCTACTGATGTCCTGTATCCTGATGTCCTGTATCCTGATGCCCTGTCTCCTGATGTCCTGTATCCTGATGTCCTGCGTCTCCTGTGTCCAGGACCGTGGGAACGTTCCGGAGATCCCCCGAGTCCTCCCATGTTGCCGCCTCCACCCACGCCTTATCACGGATAATATCTCAAGTAATGCTTACCTATTAGCATCCAACGAGTGCCTTTAGGTCGCCCAAGCCATTCGATATATAGTTAATGCAATTCCACGCTACTTAGCGGAGTACCGTTTAGAATAAAAATCTTAGTTTGATAACTGTCTTATGGAACAGAGTCTCCATCAGTATGCACATAATTTATTGTGATAAGTATTAAATATTAGTCAAAATATAGTTTGGAGTCTGCATGTTTTGTTGCGTAAGACTATGGCGTAATCTTCTCAAAATCTTAATATTTATAAAACTGAAATAAAAACTACAACACGTAAGCACCTTTTCACATCACTGATGGATAAAACAGGAAAACCAAGTGAGTGTTTGGATTTGCAAAGTTTTATTATAAAGCGTTGATAGTTTCTTCATTTATACATATTTATCGATGTAAAAATAATTACGCCAGAAAAAAAGCTTTCATCAAGAAAATTTACAATGCCAATCCTGTGAATATTTTTTTGTCCATACTGTACATGTAATTAATTTGTCATTTAGCTTTTATCACTTCGATAACACTGAAAGGTTTGTCATTTAAGAGAATGTTTATCGTCACAAGGAATTACTAAGTTTACTTAAGATTTCATGATTTTCCTCACATCATACTTTGTCAGAGACTTGCATAGCAACATTGCACACTTACCTTCGCCGAGCATAAAAAGCGTGTTACTCTAACTACCCATTTTACATTGCAGTAAACACAGATTATCCTGCAACAGTAAACAGGTCTACGAGTCAACTAAAAGGTTGCCATAACTCGTAATCTAGTTATAATCTGCTGTTGCGACATAACTTCCCTCATTCTTCGTGAAAACGAAGCATCGGCACCAGTTTCCCAACAACTCTCACATGCCAAGAGATCCGACCATGAACCAGATCATGTAAGAAGTTCTACATTGTGATGGATGAAGAGCAACGTGCAGCGTGCAGAAGGGATGCGCACATTCCGAGGGAAATGGCTCCTCCGGCGATCCCCGCATTCCCCCAGCATTCCCCCAACATTCCCCCTGGTACTCGGACACGATCAATGCCTCTATAGATCAGAGGCACTCGGGGAAACTATGGGAACGGGACTGTCTCTTAGTTCAAGTCCGATGCGGAAGCAGGCCCGTGCACTGACTTCTAATGTAGCTTCTTCGCTTTTATTGCTAATCGAATGTAGTTAGGTTTTTTGCTGTGCAGTTGGAAGTATCGGAATGGAGAAAATTATACTGGATTTGCTCGGTACTTGCACAGGTCGACTTGTGTCAAGTGGCTAGGCTACTTTCGATTCCTGAGAAATTTTAAATGTGTTTTTGTTGTATTGAATAAATTTAACCGGCTATCAAGTGTCGGGAGTATAATATGCACAATAAATTAAAACTTTCACAAATATCACCAATATTTATATGATAGTTGTAATAGTACGTGTGGACAACTTCCTGATCGACAAGTGTCTTCTTGATGATTCGTGATATTTCAGTCCAGGGAGCCTGAACTCCACCGGACTAAGGCTGCTAGGACCATGTCCTCTTCAGCCTACACGCCTTCCTTGGTACAGCTTGTGATGGGAAACTGTTAAACTCTTTTCCACCTTGAAACTGAATTAATATTCCCAGCGATAAACCACATGGTCCCGCTGTCACGCGCGTGCAGAATCTGATAGATTGAATTACCGAGAGCGATCACCGATAACCCCGCATCGACATCTAAAATTGAATCTGAAACCCGGCATAAATAACACGGTGATTACACCTTTAACTAAAAACTAATTACTAATCAATTAAGGAAATAAGATGTTGAAACGATTCGACAACTTAATAAGAGCGCTGGTGCACCAGGCCGATAAATTAGGAGCAGTTGTCATTAAAGTCACTGGGCAAAATCAATTTGTGAGGAGGAGGGATGGGAAACCCGTAAATCGGACTTGGCCCAGAGCACCGCGCGGTTAAATTGTTTCAACTTATCTACAATATACGCATAAATCTGGATCTTTATTCGGTCCCACCCATCTGCCCGGCTCGTTGAATTTTTTAAAGATGAATCAACTGCAACGATGTTGTCCCCGACGCGAATGTCGCCGATTTGGGAATTTCGGTGAGGAATGGTCTTTTAGGGTGGACCGGGTACAAGTTTGGGTCGATTTGGAACCAGGCGAGGTTAATTTATCATATCAACCTGTGACTTTGGTATTTTTATCAATTTAACAGGTCTTAGTGGGGAAAATGTAACAGAACGGAAATTCCAATTCGTCCAACTTGACAGATGGGACGTTGGTTCTGAGACAATCTTTTTATCCGTTGAGTTCAGGAAATGCAATTAAGCTATGGTTCCACAGACTGCAGTCTGTGGAACCATAGCTTTAGGATTTACAAAATCTTTACAATTATACCTCGTTTTCTGTCGCTGAAAGTTAAAAGTGTGAAAGTCAACGATCGTAAACTTTTTCGTAGTTTAGTTTTAAGTACATACATTTGTCGCCATTTCAGAAGGCTTGTCGTCATATCTTTTTGTTTTGCTATTTTGTACATAGCCCTATAGTTTAAGAAGCAGTTTAAGGTGTGTCCTTATTTAATCCTGAGCTATGTCCCTATCAGCATCTTGCTTATGACACGGTTTAGCAATGGAATTTATGAATGAATCTCTAAATCTTCGTACTATGAAAATTACTGTTCGAAGCGCCGTTGAACCAAATGTTAAAGGTCGGCTAGTGCTTGTACCATTTTAAATACAACAGGATTAATATAATTCATGAATTCTCATTTTGTTCGATAGCTAGCAAAATAGAATTTCGCAGTAATATTTTTCTCCGCGCAAAGATCCGTGCAAAGAGAGCTATGTTCTTTGGAACATAGCTATGAACATGACCGGCAATCAAGTTGATCCAAGGTTGCACCATGACCCAGCCTAGATGTTGATGTTTGCGTCTAGTCTGGTTGATGTTGACAAGGAGAGATGAGAGAGGCTTGTGTCAGAGGTCGCTCTGTCGCTCAGTGGTGATGAGACTGATTGAACTGGATAGAGTATGCTGATGAGACTCAACAATGATGAGCAGAGCTGGAGTTGGTCTTCACCACTACAGTCAGCGCATTTCTTCAACTCTATCAGCCTATTTGAAACAAACACTAATACTGAATTGGATAAGAAAGCTTTTATGATTCTCCTTCAACTTGATAAATAATGGTGATGAGTCTCAAAAATGATGAGTGGGATATGAGTTGGTCTTTACCACTACATTTAGCTCCTCGTCTTCGACTCTTTATTGAAAAAATAACAAATATTAAATAACATAGGACTTTTGTTATGAGACTGCTTTAATTTGATAAAGTTTGCTGACGAGATTTAAAAATGATGAGCAGAACTGGAGTTGGTCCTCACCGCCAAATTCAGCCCATTTTCTTCGATTCCATCCACTTATTGAAAAAATAACAAATATTGAATGATGTAGGACTTTGATATGAGACTGCTTGAATTTGATAAAGTTTTCTGATGAGATTCAACAATAATGAGCAGAACTGGAGTCGGTCCTTACCTTTACACTCAATTCCTCGGCTTTTACTCTATCAGGAAACTTAAAAATAGAAAATATTGAATCGGATAGGAAATTTGTTATGATCCTGCTGAAGCGTGATCAAGTACGCTGATGAGACTCAATGGAAATATTTTAGTATAGTAAAAAATCCAATCACAAGAATATAAATTCGCTTAGTATGCAGGTTTGCTGCAGTGGGGTACTTGTTTCAACCCAATCAGCTTATATTCTAAAAAATAAGAAGATACAAATATAAGAATTGTTCTATGAGGTAGGTAAATAGTGAAGAGAACGACCGAATTGTTTACATTAAGCTGATGAGAGTCAACACGATTAGAGTTTAAGAACTGTTCACTAATTAGCTCTTTCTAAAGACTCGTTCTTCTTCGGATCAATGATTAAGTCTACTTAGCTAGCTCTGGCAGGTCGATAACGAACATGATAAGCTCTCAAAGAACTCACACTCGCTCTACAAATTGGACCTGACAAAACAGCTGTGTTGTGACGTGTTATCACCGATATCAGCTAGTGCTGCCAACGGACAGACTCAATCACCAGGGAAATACCATAGGTCATGTGATGACGTAATGGTACAATAAGGTTGGCAGGATTGTCTATCAGGTAAATTATAGTGAGAAGTGTGGGTCTGCGATTGCGATAGAACGATTTAACCGTTCATTTAAGGAAATCTTTCGTTGTCATCATCCTCGTAGAGCAGAAACGGTATGGGTCATAAACATAAACAAATTACGTCACCAGCACAAAAGTAAACATGTATTTAAAAGTACTTAAATGCAACTGTCAAAAAACGTCCATACCAGCTGTTACGGGCTTAGCATAGACATTCGGGCCAGTGACATCATTTGTTCATTTGTATAATCCATACTACTCTACTTTTTCTGTTCTAATGTTCGTGGTTCGTCCAACATTATGTCGATACCTAAGATTGTAAGACCACGTGGTATTATGTTAACCGGTATATGTGCCTTCGTCATAAGTTTTAGCTCAACAGATAATGAAAAAATCATTTAGTTGTAAAATAAAAAAAAATAAACAAAACATATATTTTTAAGCATTTCCAGACACTTATATCCTTTTCTATGGACTGTTTAGAAACATATAACATCTATAATTCATCTAGGTATCTGTGCTGCAGACTATTTACGATAAAAGCTCAGTCACATAGGTAACCAGTAAAACACTTTTAACGTAGCAATTATTAACTTGGAATCCAAAATCAGATCCCGGTTTAGAAACTGTTGAAAGCCCCTTACTAGTCTCAACGTGTACTAGTGTCAACTATTATTTTAAAGGCCTTTTAAATCCCGAAACAGTAGTATACATATATATGCCTAGAAGTGTGATATTATTACTAAGAATTTTACACCCTTGTCTACGTCATAACCAACAAACCAGAATTTCACTCAGCTAAAAACATATTAAAAACTCATGATATAAAAATTATCATAGCATTTCTCCGTGTTTTTCACTTCCAATACTTTTTTTATATTTTTTTTATATTTTCCGAGTCATCTTTGTTCTGATCTTTGAGACCAATAAAATGTTGGATCGGTAGACAGTTTTGGTCACCTCCGAAGTGAAAGGATTCACATTCGGGTAATCGACCTGTGATCCGTGGATATCCGACCTGTGATCCGTGGATATCCGACCAGTGATCCGTGGATATCCGACATCGACGCCACTGATCCTTTCACTGGTTTCAATACTAAACAGTTTATTTTATGCGGTCAAGATAGTAAAGATTTTGTGCTGAAACAGTGCGATATTGATGAAAAGTGTTTCCAATAATGAAAAACGTGTTTAGTTTCAAACGGGATGGATCCGATGTTTAATTGTACCTTAGTAAATAGCAACTTAAGTAAAGAAGGTTTAAATTTCCCGGTTACTGTCAAAATGATCTGTAGTTTGAACTTCTACAGCTGTTTCATGCTGCGAATTGAGCTCATCACCAGGTCAGAATGTCAGCTGATATTTACAAATTCCTCAAGGTGGAGTTGGTGAAAAGTTTTAAATAACACGAAACATATGAAACGTAAACGTTGATAAGTCTTGTTAAAACTCTATTAGAAGAAGCGAAAAAAGTAAAGCTACATGTAAATTAACAGATAATACGATAATATCGGTAACCTCTTAAAAGTAGAGCATTTTACATTTGAAAGAGTGGCAGGATTTTAAATATTTGGGAGTAAATATTTACATACATAGCATTTTATATATCAGATAGAGTCCCCAAACTTCATCATAGAATAACAACATTATAACAGAGCTTTTTAACTGCCTCCCGTCTATGGTACGATCTCCCTACCTTATTTGCTTTAGGGTTGTTTTTAGCTTTTGTAGATCTGACCAAGTGTGTGATAGTGGTAAGTTTGTTATTTTTATTTTATTTAGAAGTGTATGCTATTTATGTCGTGTATAAATTCAGGTAGAGTAAAAAAGGCTACATGAACAAAAATGGCTCTGTTGAACAAGATTTTTTCATTTCAATTTCTCATTAAATGTTTAATATATTTTACAACTATTGTTAGCCTCAAATGGTAATAGTTTTATTCAATACCTCTTTGCCTGCGAAGGTTTGTCAAATATCTTCCAGGATACAGCCTTTTTATTGTTTATTTAAAATTCTCAAAATCCATTAATCCGTCAACAACCTAAGTCGAGGAAAATTTCAGCCAATTTATCCTTATCCACAGGCACTTACCGTATTTATCGCCTAATCGACTGCTTACGGACACATCCACCACCTTATTGCCCCATCAACATTGTAAACATATAAACTGACGAAAACAGATTAACGACTCAACCTGTGCCCAAACATGCTAATAATCGCCGCGGGCGCCACTTACTGCGGACAGCTGTTGATCAGCTGTTGGTTGGTTTGGAGGGAACCTGATTGGTCGGTATAACCAGTGGCCAATCAATGCTCCAATATTCTGTCATAACAGCTGATCCGATATAGCTTTGGCAGGCTGCTACTAGGCGCGCTACCTGCCATGTCTGCGTGTAAATGTAGTTTAATAATTCTAAAGGTTTTCTAGATTGAAACAATATATTCATTTAAACATGTCTCAGACAATAATGGGTAGAAGTAAGATCAGCTGAAAAGCACTTGTGAAAAGTAAACTTAACCTTACTTAAATATAGAATATCAAGAATCTGTTTCTATGAATTTTAGGATTTTTTACAGAAACAATACACACAGAACAGAAACAATCGTATAGGTAATTGTTCATTGATAATTTTACTCCACATACATTTTGAAATTACAAAGATATTATATATTTATAATTATTTTATTTTTAACTCAATACACTGTGATAACAGGTGTATCAAACTAATATAAGCCATATTAAGTGGAAAAATTAAAAAAATTGTTTATTTAAATGCAATCAGAACAGATAAAACTATAGTAAATATTGATACTAATTAATTATAATCCACGCATGTTATTTTTGAACCTACAAACGTGTAAAACTTTATTGTAGTACTAGCTGAGTACCCGTCCTTCGTACGGGGTTGGCATATAACGATAAAATGCTTATTGCAGTTATAGCTTTGCGTTTGCAATGGGGGGAGGAGACAATTTGATAAAATTCGCTTCTTTAAATTTACGTTATACTATAGTATTACACATTTCCCATAGCTATAACGGTCTACCTCTTCACCTAAACAATAGATAAATATAAATAAAATTATTAAAAATCCGCAAAATATCACAAATTTTCAGGAAATTAAAAACATAAACATAACTGTAAACAATCCTGCTTTACAGTTTTTTGTTGACCCTTAGTTCAAATTAGCTGTTCATAAATGCAAAAAATTATAGTGCTGCACCCTGTTGGTAAATTTTGTAATTTTTTAATGCTTTTGCATATCATAGAACCAATTTTTTTAGTTGAAACAGCTGACTAAATTCATCAATTCCCTTTAAATATGAATACTTATAAGGTTAACATGGGGAACTGAAGAGCCACTGGGGCGGAGCCCGAAAGGATTCTTGAGATAAGAATATGCCTATATGTTAATCGGGAATGTGACGTATCATCATGCCAAATTTCAGCCCAATCCATCCAGTAGTTAATGCGTGATTGAACTTCAAACAAACAAACAAACAAATACACAAACTTTCACATTTATAATATTAGTAAGATTACCGCAACACTCTATTTAAAATAATCCACAATAGACCATATTAAAATATACATACTCTTGTCGCATGTTAAATACTTTAAGTACTAATAGTGTTATGAACCAGCTGGTATTTTAAGGCCTATACGATGGTTTTAATGAAAATTGGGCGTTGAAATGTTTTAAAGGTAACAATCGGGAAAAATCATTGTAATCAAAAACCTATAACTAAATGTTTCTATAACCCGATCTTGCTGGTTCACGAATACATTTAACAGTGTATCCTTTCTACGTCCATGCCAAAATTAATCAAAATCGGACCAAATATTGGATTATCGCGTTCACGAACATACACATACAAAATGTGTATATATTTGGAAGAATCGTTTTTGTTTTGCCTCAGGGCATAAAAACAAAAAAGTAAACTGACCCTGATATCCAAGTTCTATGAGACCTACGGTAATACCTTACCCCTATACAGCAAATTCGCAAAAATTTTGTGAAACTGAAGGAAACAATTTGTCAGTCCGTTGATCCTTAAGACCCACAGTAGCCTAATCAGCCTCAAGTCACTCAGCTGATATACAACGTGTCCTTTCATCTTTAGGTGTCCCATCCCTTTTATGTCAACCACTGTCTTCAACATAACGGTTCCCACCGCCCAAGTTTGGGTTTGAGGAACCACCCCGTAGGATTGAGGTCACTTTCGTCTTCGTTTTTTACCTGCAACCCTAACACTCCTTCGGCCAAAAAAGAGTGCGAATCGGAAACCGTTAGGGGTAGTTTCTGCACGAGATACTAATTAAGTTGTAAAACCAGAGGGTGGAAATCTGGCGGCATCTTTGTCCCTTGAAAAAAGTCACTTGAAGGTCGTTTCTAGATGTTCAAATTGGTCGGACTTTTTTATTTCATATACCGTATTAAATATTTTGTTAGTATTATATGACCTTGATTTTTTAGGTATAACCAAACATTTTTAAATTCGCAACCCGTAAATAGTTCATATCAGTTGTAATTTATATTATTAGAAAATCTGCATAGAATTGTCTCTTAGTTGTTAGAATTAAATTAAAATGCACACTATTTCGACAAAATGGAAACAAAACGACGACGTTATCACAATCTAGTAGAAAATAAATACTTGCTTCACTTGAAGGTAATTTGTATATCATCAGATACATTTTATATTTTGTTAATAACATTAATTTTTTTGAAAATAAAATATAAATATGTTTCCCGTAAGTTCTAAGAAGCATTTTAAAATTTAAAATTGTGATTTTAAATTGTATAAAGAAATTGTAGATAACTTTGAGAAGATTGTGATTTTTTAGTTTGATTTTTGACCAATTTAATTACATATAATGTAACTACTGTATTTCTTATTAACCTATAATTCTGAATTGTTGATCATTGATGACTCTAAATTTCACTCTTTCTTTGAATTACATTTTCTCGTGATCCATTAATTTATTTATTTTCGTTTCCCTATTGATTTTTCCTGTACAAGAAGTTAAAACAAAGGGTCAACTCTACTTTTGAACTCATATTTGATCATAAGTGATGGTATCAGTGGTCATGGAATAATCCTATTTGAAAGAGGAAAAACACATTGTTTTTTGTATTAATAATCATTTATAGCCCTGGTAATATCAAATGTTTTTATATAATTGGAAATATTTCCACTATTATGATCATATTGCCAAAACACTAACTTGTTTACAAAGATTTAGAGATGGTTGAGATAAGATATTTCTCGGAAATTTTAAATATGAACACATTGAATCTGAAAAACAACCAAACGATTTGGGAATTGTATAATTATCCTGCATGATTTGATTCAAATTGATTTTGTAATTCAATACTTTTATTGCCATCACACATATTTAACAATGGCTAAAATATAGAACAATGAATATATAACATGGAAATTGAGCTAAACATGTTAGAATATTGACTCTTAATATGAACATATTTAGATTTTTTTTGCTATTGATAAATGTCTGACACCCAGGATTAAAGTTATATCAGCAGTCAAATCATATTATTTTAGTTTTAGTTATAATAGTTTTATGATTCAATACTCGTATTGTTTTTTATGAGACTCATCAGTATGATTATTCCACTTTTAATTATTTTTAAATTGATGTAAATGAAGCTGCAGATTTAAGTTCAAAATCTAAATCTGGGGTTTATAAATTTACATTTTAACTTTTACTAAACCCATTCAATTATTTGGACCTGGTTGACATAGTCTACGATATATTTTTATCTTGGCTTTATTTCCAGATTGAATAGGCCTACTGATTTTAAAATAGATTTTGACTTATTATTAATTGAGTAGTAACTGGAAAACTGGTAATTGATTTTTTAACTGCGAAATATATAGAAAGATATTTTTGCGAAATAATGACAATAAAAAGGTGCATCTAACTATTTGCAGCTGATTTCCCCCCAAAAACCTGAAAATGTGCATTTTATATTTAGCCTATTTATACTTTTTATTTTTACAAGGCTCCGCTGCAACTTGAAGAATACGATTCATTCATTGTTTGTACATTGTTATTTATGAAATGTTTAACATGACAATATAAAGGACACTAATTAATTATTTTACTCAAACTATAGATTTAATAAATTGGAACTACAGACAAAACAGAAGTTTATTATATACATCAAGTTTCAATATATGATCCATCTTAAGCAAGAAATCCCCAAAACTTCAAGAACATTGATCTTCTTATCATTTATTCATTTTATAAATAATATTTCTGGAATTATTTTATGACTAGCTGTTGTACCCTGGCTTTGCAACGGGAAGAGAACAAAAAATAGAAACATTTTGATCTTTACATCTGTTGATAAAATAGTTACACATAAGCCTTTAAAAAACAAAATTTAACCTTTATGGCCTTTATAGGAGAGATGTTTTCATAAATGTACAAAAATAATAGTACTGTACCCTGTTGGTAACCCTTGTAACTTTTTAATGCTATTCAATATCATAGAACCAACTTGTGTAGTTGAAACAGCTGACTAAATTCTTTAATTCCCTTTAAATATGATTACTTATATGGTTAACAAGGGAAACTCCAGAGCCACTGGGGCGGAGCCCGAAAGGACTTCTGAGATAAAAATGTGTCTATATGTTAATTGTGAATGTGAGCTATCATCATACCAAATTTCAGCCCAATCCGACCAGTATTTTTCGCGTTTACTTGTCACAAACATACATACATCCATACATCCATACTTTTTCATTTAAAATATTAGTAGGATTTTTATAGTTATTATTTTATTTTTATAAATGTTTATAATATAAGTTTTATGTTTTTTAGTTTAACGCAACCCCCCGAAAAATTTAATTATTTTATCTTTCAATGCAATTAAAACATTTATGCTAATAAAAAATAAAAATGTTTTCAATTTGTTTTAATTAATGTTATACATTATTTATTTTAGTTTAATTATCATTCCAACCGTAACCGTAGCTTCCAAGCTTACAAATTTGTAAACGTCTAAAAGGTGAAAACAAAATTTTATATAATTAATAAAAACACAATCGGTTTCTACAGTACAATATTGTCTTATACGATTTTCCAATTAATTACAACCAAAACACCAAACTTTCCTACACAATTAATTTCACAAACAAAATCAACCTTAATCGTATGCATTAGGAAATCACCTTGCAATAGGTCACCACGGACTCTCGGTGGGGGGGTCTCCTTGGCTCCTCCCCTTCCCCCCTCCCGTGGTACATCCCTAACAGCTAACACTACAGTGGCATAGATCAAATACCAACGCGGCGTTGTGGTGAGAGTTGTACACAGTACAGCGTTAGTGTTTGTGATCCCGGGCCTGGTGACCCACTGGGACATGTGCGCCATCTAGTGGACCTCTTGTGCATCTCATTGACTGGACTTGTGATATTGTGTTTGTGTTGGCCTACTTAGCTAAGGTAAGCACTTTTGATATTTAGCCTTTTTTATAGATGAATTAATTTAAGAGATGTCTACTAGCTGCTGATTAAAAGTTCGAATAATTTTATATTCGTGAAAAAATAAATACTATTAAATTCAAGAACCTAAAATTATTACAATCATCTGCTAGCAAACTAAATTGGAGAAATATTTTTTTATTTTTATTTTTGCACTAGACGTTGTCCCCTGGCTACTAACGAACTATAATTTTAATTTTAACTACTAACTTTTAGCGGTAAAACTATTTTTCTATTTGTAAAAGTACCTTACATTTATTTTATTAAAACAACTTGCAAAACTTAAAGGTTTTTGACAAGGTTATTCGTTTGAAAGATAAAATTTAATCAACAAATGATAACATTTCTAAAGTGATTGTATGTGATAATGAATGGAGAAGGCCCGTTAAAATGCAAAATATTTATAAATGTACACCATTTGTTTTATTATTCTAGTGAATAAATACTAGCAAATATCACTTTAGGTACTACTGTAGTTGTACTTTTCGCTGAATTAATATTTTACATTTGATTAGGGTAACAGTATTATTCTTCAAGATAAAACCAAACGTCGTTGCAATTTATAAACCACTAAAGCTGATAAAGGTTTGATATGAGTTCAAGAAAATATTATAGTTTATAAAGATGATTAAAGGTTTATGACTTCAACAATATCCTAATAACTATTTTGTTAACACAAAATATTTATTTAAAAATTGATCCATCATACTATTTAAATATTGGTTAACGATGATGTAAACAATTCTTGTATAGACAACAATTTATTATTGTGTCTGTAAAGTGAATACTATTTATGAGTATTTAAAGTCTTGAATTAACGTTGAAAACTGTTTTATTTGGGTTTCTTATGAAGTTTAATTGTAGACTGATAAATTTAATAGTTAATTATAACCCTTAAATTAACAGCAGTACTGTAAATAAAAATCACAGAAGAGTCAATATTATCAATAACAGAGCGTGATTCAGTTTTTCCATGCGTTGAAGTCTCATTTAACGTAATTTGTGCAAAAGATTGAAGCTATACATTATGTACTTTAGGTAAATATACCGTAAGTTACACTAAATTTGTATACATGTATTTTTGTGAATTTTCTGGATGAAATCGTTTACTGTCGCATTTTGTGGACTTGCAGTTTCAAAATCATTTGGTGCATAATTTATTGTTTTACCACACTCTCGATTAATTTGTGTATTTTCACACCATTTTATGAGTGACCAACCAATTAAATTACATTTGTTCAAATCAAATCATAAGAAAAAAGCACCAAAGAGTTAAAACTATCTTTAAAAAAGGGTTTGCTTCTATTTCTTATTCCGTTTCCATTAATTTAGAATGACCTTTTCATCCACAAACTATGACAGTACGACATATTCGTAACATTTCAAATTGACTCGAATGACGCAATGAGCGAAACAACCAGACCATGTCCACATTTGGCGCCCAATAATGTCCCACATTAACTTAATGAGAAGTGTTAATTACTCAATTACCAAACCTATTAGGTCATGTTCTAATCGACGCATTATCGTGTTATCCGGTTATAGAAGCATCTCTGATTATTGTGAAACCTACCGAAGGATTAGTTCTGCAAACCCATTAGAAGAAAGGCTTTCAGGTGAAACATTTGAATATAGAAGTCATTGTAGTCGACTTAAAGGATTACCTTTAATACGATTACGGAGCTTGTGATTGTTTGAACTATTCCACTATGGGATTACTGGTCTAAATATTTATGTTAATTATAATTAGTTGTAAGGTAGACAGAATTTGTAAAAGAGTAACGAAAGCTCTCAACGAACTAAATAAGTTGGATAAAAGACAGGCTATTGCATTGTCATAAAACTATGTGGTGATCATTGGTTAATAATTTTTGTAGTTCGTACGGAGTTAAATTTATTTAAAAGAATTGGCATTGATTTTTGTATGATTACTAATTTGTCTATCTATATTCGATTACACTGCGAGAGAAAAAATTACTTTGTTCAAATATTATCAATAATGTTAATATTATTATTTGGACTTTTCTAACATTTATTGTATTTAAAATTATAAATACCACGTTTCTGAAGGTGGATCGACTCCTCCCATTTTCAAGTGAAATTACTGCATTAATAGTAATTAGCCCTTAAGATTAATTAAGTAAATAGTAATTTCACTTGAAAAATTGAAGATTTGATCCACCTTCAGAAACGTCGTGTAGTTTAAAACACAAGAAACATTGGAAAAGTCCAGATAATAATATTAACATTTCAGAACCAACCTCATAATGATTTTTTTTACTAGAAGATTGTAGCCAAACAATTATACAGGTTATTTACTACGTTATTTACGTTAATTATACAGGTTATAAACGTAGCGTCACCATAATTATTACTGTACTGTTTTACAATAAGTAACATAGTAATCGAGGAAATAAAATTAATTTACGCGACTTTAAAATATTGCATATTTCATTGTTATGCAATTATCGAAAACTAGAATCGTATTCATCGTGGCTTACAAATTAGTCCAACCCCAACCCATAATGATCTATTTTAATTTTGGAGTACGTTAATTTTACAATCCATTTGCTACTGAGGAAAGTGTCCTGTAGAACTTTGACCCGGTCGGGACGGTTCGCAGAAAGTCGAAGCCCCCAGAGAATACAAATTTTGGAGTACCGTTTTGGAATGTTCACGCCTTTTGCCCAATTGGATCAAAATGTTTCCTTATGCCTACCTGGAAATGTGGGCTCTAGTTTAAATTGCCTGTAGTCCACTCAAATAGTTTTGTATAATAGCATGGTATGTTGTTCGTTTTACTTGTTATGGCATAACTATTAGCACAGATTTATAATCAGAATTTGTTCAGCCAAAAACTCTGAAAGATAAAACAATTCGTTATGCACCAGAAACAATATATTAGTCATTAAAAATCGCAATTTTCACACATACTCTCTTATTGTCTAATTTAATTTGACAATGATTTTACTGTTAAACTCAAAAGTAGTATTTAATTTTTCAATTCAAACTTACAACTGTTAGATTGTTTGCTAATTTGTTTATTGCTTATGGGTTCTCTCATCCCATATCAGGAGGATTTAATTCGTCTCTCCCAAATTTTAGATTATTTAATATTACTTTTTGGGTACATTAAATTACCCTAAGCTCGCTGCAAGGGAGAAATTATGGCTTAGCTTAACGAATAAACCGATTAATAGTGTTTTGGAACGCAATGTAAAGAAAGCGCAACAAAATAACTTTTCTCTAATTTTTCTCAGTCCATAAAATTCCTTCAGAGATGTTTCACGTCAGCTTGCGTGGTGGATCAGGTGTTTGTGGAAGGGGAGGATGTAAAATTACGTCACTTAGAAGTCAAAGGTTCACATTGTCCAAGCCAAGAAGGTCAGCATCGACTGTCGTCCTAAACACAAGTCTTACGTCACCCACTCTTCAAATCATTCTGTATGACCAATAGTTTTTGGGCATTGGATAGTTGGACATTACTCATTTTTCGTTAGCGTGAAATTAATTATTAACTATTTTACGGTAAGATCGACTAAGTTTAAAGGATGGTTAATATTTTTTGGCGAATGTCTTAATATGTTAAAAGTGAAATATGCTATTTTTCTATGGACAAAGTAAAAACTAATGTGTATAATGATATTTTTCTGAAAAAAATGCATTAGCTATATTTATTAGAGTGAAAATCATTACCATTTAATTTAAATGGCTTAAAATAATTAAATAAATTGGCAACTTAACTAAATTAATTAATTAAAATTACGAATTAGCTCGATTATTATTAATTATTGATAACTAAACAAATAAATAAACAATAACGAGGAAATTTATCAAAACTACTTGTTAGACGAGTGTCGAATTATTTTCGTAATTATAATAATTAATTACATGCAACAACAAGTAATTAATTACAAGTTAATTAGCAAACCTAATTAACAACTTTGTTTACAAAATAGCATTAACTAATAAAATAATTAGCGAATTAGTTTTCACAGGCAAACAAACATTGTACCCGTCCCATTCCTTATTTTAGCCAGCTGCCGTTTTTGACAGCCAGCGCTATCAGTCGGCAAAACGTTGAACCATCGCTTTTGCGTAGCATTCGTTATAGTCAACATTGTAACATTTTAATATTCAGAATATTTAAGTCTTGTAGATGTAACGAATTCTCAAACTGAAATGGTAAACATTAGTCACACAACTGACATTATAATTTAGCTAGTTTTTCAATTGTTTTGCTGTCAAAATAATAAATGAATTGACATTAAAGTGAAGATAAAGAAAATGCATTAAACATTCTAAATAATGGGTTTTAAATTATGTTTGCATATTGTAATGCGTTTATTTGAGTTAAATAATTTAATATTTATACCGTTATTTGCATTAAAAGTGCGATTATTTGACATGACTGCGTTAACTTCAAAAAGTGTTTATGCAATTAAAAGAGATTTTTTCAAAAATATTGGGAATTAAAAATCAAATTTGTAGCGTATATTAAATAAATTAATCATATATTAAACTCAATTAACCAAATAAAATGTCGTTTATTAACGCAATTGTTATAAGTTTATAATTATTAAAGAAACAATAATAGATAAATCGGTGATGAATGTGCCAATCAATTAGATTTTAATAGATAAAAATGCAAATCAATCTATTATATTATACTTTCATGACACCGACACGAATGCGTCGAAGACATTCAAGTTTATTAAACACACTAACTCCCAACATATTTAATCTATTTGTATAGTTTGGAATCCCATCCCTTAACACAAATCTATCGTTTTCTCCTAGCTAAGGACGATATATTTTCCACACTATACTTTATATTTTTGATACTTAGAATCCACCCCGTTAACATAAATTGATAGATTTTTTATTGACAAACTTCCCTCACTGAAATAAATTTCAAAATGTTCAAGTAAGCCACAGAGGACCACAGGTGTCCAGCTCTCATTGTCTTCGAGAGTGCGATCGCCGCGCAGATAGCGCTAGTGTCACGATCTCACTATTACACCCTCTATTATTTATACGCACGATCTTCAAAACTAAATGAGTCTGGCGCTCCAGTTCGGCCCCCAATTAGGGGTCAGAGAAGAATGCCCCACGTCAACCCGGGCGTCTATTAATTTTGGGGCTATTTAGACCTTAATTGGATCACGAAGATTATGACGCGCTGGATTTATTGGGATTCTCACAAGTTTCCCTTCTTTTGTTGGAAGATTAATTTTTGTTGTGCGTTAACATTTTGTGGATTTGTATTGGAATTTGTAAATTACCCATATTGAAAGTAGTTTGATTATTGCCGATTATGGATGTAAATAAGGGTTTGCATTTTATTGTTTCCACTTAACTTAGACTTGTTTAGTAGAGTGTGCCCGTGTCAATAATCGAAGACTACTTTTTATTGGTTTGACGCAAAACATTCGATTAAAGAGAATATATTTTCTACCCTTACGTCGTAGAAAACAGGATTATAGTCTACTACCTCACTCTTTACGCGAACGTCAATTTTTAGTAATAGATAGCTTGATGGCTAGTGCAATCCAGAATAATTTCAGCTAAAGCGATTCCTAAAAATTGTATTTTGAAATGCAAATTCTCTTATAGTTTGGTTGCAAAAATAAGTAAAATATTTTTCCAGATAATAAAATGTCGAAAGAAATTGGTACAATACAACATAGACGAAGTCAGATTCCTCATTATATACATTTAATCTATTCTATCTCAAAAGTAATAAGCGTTTTCCGGATAATTATTATGAATTAGTTTTGGAAAACATACAGTTAACGTAGAAGATTTTCAAGATTCCAACGACACATTTCAACTCATTTGCAAATAAACGGGAAATACCAAAACGTTAAATTAAACATGTTAGGTCAAAATCAATACTGTGATTCCATAAATACGATTTCCGAACCGATTCCGATTCCCTGATTCAATTCAATCACCGTCGTGCCCGTGTAGTCGCCCCGACTCACGTTTTTCGGTTCTCACACAAACCCGACAGCTTGGAGTGTCTGGAATCGAGAATCAATTTGCTCGCGGACAACCAGTTCCCTAATGATTGTGATTTGCCTCCGATTATTCACATTACCTTGCTATTCATCGCACGGCGGTCTGCTCTACTTAGCTTATAGCTCATTATTGGCTTATCGGCTATACTTATTGGTCACTTATTGGCTATTCAGCTAATCGATGAGTTATAGTGGACAATTAGCGGGGAATTGACCAATCAGGTGGCCACGCCTACGACTCACGCCCATGTGTGGACGGTTGTATGTTGTATAAGATATTGGAGTTATATGTTTTTTTGGAGATTTTATATAGAGATCATGTAGAGGAGAAAAACAAATGTACATAAAGAAGTGAAGTCTACAACCTTAAAATTTTAAGGGGGATAGAGGTCCAGAGGGAAAGATCGTAAACTATCTTAAGAGTTTACTTGAAATGATGTAGAGTTCGTGATGAAGGTTAAAATATGCCACGACTGCATTTCATTTAATTGTAGGCCTACACCCATATATTTCTTGCCAGGGGAGATAAATACAATTTTGGGAAGAATGTTCCACTTATTGGAAAAACTGAATTGTTCTTAGGGGGTGGGGGGGGGATTCTTTGATGTTAAGCTATAATCCGGCAAAAAATTTTAGCTCACAATCTGTTTTATTGGGCACCGATTTATTCCTAGAATTAACTGACCCACGGCT
The DNA here is from genome assembly GCF_028750875.1 of Macrosteles quadrilineatus. Classification (NCBI taxonomy): domain Eukaryota; kingdom Metazoa; phylum Arthropoda; class Insecta; order Hemiptera; family Cicadellidae; genus Macrosteles; species Macrosteles quadrilineatus. Next base: position 63,155,619 of record NW_026542602.1, read on the forward strand.
AGTCATTTATGCTTTGCAACTATTTTACTTTAATTGTTTTACCGGGAAATTCAATTAGGGAACAAAATAAAGCATTTCCGTATCACTAATGATTTAAATTGACGATCACCATCCAAACGATTTACATTTTTTATCATTGCAATGTCAACTGATAAGGATTGCCGAAAACAACCTGGTGCTTTTTAACCTCTTTAGCACACACGGAATGACAAGGCATTGTATCGTAAATGGAACGTCCTTGCAAAAAACGCTCAAGCTGGGAAACGGAGCGTCTTGAACAATGAGCCTGTTATCAGCTGCGACTTTATCGCCCAAGGCCGCAGAGTTGGCCAACAATTCACATTGTGTACTGGGCATCCTGCAGAAACGCCATAACTGCGACGAGGCATTGCCAAACTATCGCTGATGGATACACTTTTATGCTTATAGGCCTGGAATTTTATTGTTTTCCACATTAATTTTGGCTAGGTCAAGAGGTGGTCGTAGACAAATCATCACAAATCCATTTGTGATTGGCAGGATTTGAACCCGTGACCTCGGGGACTGAAGTCCTGTGCTCTACCACTAGCCTAGCTCGCTCCCCTTGGACTTTTATTTGTTTATTCTACTAGGTTCCAGCCTCAAAAATCGATTGGTGATTGGCAAGATTTGAATCCATGAACTCCGAGACCGAAGCCCAACGCTCTACCACTAGACCAGCTTGTTCCTTTTCCTGTATAGGCAAGAGTGGAGATATTTTTTTGTTAGGCGAGCTGTTAAGAGAGATGAGTGAAACCTGCAATGATCTAAAATCAAACTATCGCTGCCATAGGAGAAGCTAATAGATCAGAATATCTACAGGGTGTATATGAGCACAAGAGTAAAAATATTCCGAATTTGTAAGGAGCTGCAAAGAAAATTATAGGTATTAAGGGAGATGACCGAGACATCAAATAAAAAAAGATGTTAACTCGTGTTCGCTATATCAAAAGTTTCAAGTATTTCAGTTACCTACAATATTCAGTTGAATTCCTTTGGCTGGGTTATAAACTAAATGGATACTGAAATCTGATCTGATGATGCCCAGAGATCAATAAAATCCAAAGATATAAGATCAAATGCGGGAAAGTCAATGTTCTACACAACTGTATATCAAACATATTTACGATATTCAATTAATTACTCGTTACCAAATTCAATTTTATTTCTTCCTAGCTGTCTTTAGAATCAAATTGAAAATGGAAATACTTTTAGTGAAGTTACATCCATCTAAACAAAAATAACTGGTGAAATCATGGACAAGAGAGGTTTACACCCGTTATCCTGTATAAAAAGTTCTTGAAGATTTTTCCGACACGCTGAAGTTAACAATCGGAAAAAAAAAGCTTTGGTGTGTGCCGACATCCCAGCCCAACTGGAACCCACAGGTCTTGACCGAAACGATGGGAAACGGCCAGATGGAGCCACAATCATCCCCTGGAGCAAGGGCCAATGTCTAATCTGGGATTTCACTTGCTCTGATATTTACGCAGTGAGTTATATAAATCAAACAAAAAAAACAAACCGGAGCAGCAGCTGAAATGGCCACCCAGAGAAAACATACAAAATAACTCAAATATTACGTCAAAAGGATACCAGTTAATCGTCCTGGGTGTGGAAACTGCTGGGCCATGGTGCAAGGAAGGCAAGAACTGGGTTAATGAAATAGGCCGCAAGCTAATTGAAAAAAACGGGTGACTATAAAGCGAGGAGCTACCTAGTTCAAAGAATTGCCATGGCCATACAAAAAGGAAATGTCACCAGCATAATTGGTTCCTCAGCCGCAGACGACGACCTTTCTTCAATATTTTATCTAAAAAATTATTGTAAAAATTGGTATATTGAAACATTCTCTATTTTGTAAAAGAAAAAAATCACTAGTCTAGTAATAGGAACCACAATATGACAGCCTGAAACTAAAATGTCAAAATTTAGTCACCATGTCAACTACTCTCCTAGATCACTATCTTTATCCCAACAAACTAGATTGACCCTTAACGATAACCGATGTTTGGATACCCGGGGACGTACCGTCTTATGTTATGGATTAAGACATAAACTTGCTCATTATTCCTGACCTTTCGATGAGCCGAGACCCCGTAATCTACTACAAGCGGCCGATGTGCTCGGACCACCCTAATTTTACTAAAAGGTGCTTTCGCATTGAGCACTGTTATTTTGGGAGTAAACGCGCAAGACCATGGGAAAGTCCACGAGGACGCTCCCTGAAAATTGTCTAAACGTGACGAGGTTTTCGATCTTGTTTCGCGGTAATTTTGGAAAGTAGAATTTGTAGGACAAGTGTTATGTCATTAGGAAAAGATATCATAGAGTAACTAATCAACTGTTCTGAAACAGCTGTTTGCAAAGTATGACACTTAGTGTCCCACCTTACCATCTTAGAACGCCCGGAACTGTTTTGCACATTACTTCAGGCTAGTCCTAGAGGGTCACGGCATTATCACATAGAAAAAAATCCAATGTGATTGGGTGGGGACCGAGCTGGTGAAGTGGTTAGAGCTTTTGACTTCGGTCCTTGAGGTCCCGGGTTCAAATCCAGCCAAATCACCAATTGATTTTATCTAGTTTTACCTAGTTCTAGCCTGAAGTAATGTGAAAAACAATCCCGGGCTTGTGCCTAGCCAAGCCTAGCGTCCTAGGAAAATACCCCCGCCGCAGCAAACCTGCCGTCTAAGCGAATTTCCATTTGGCCGAATTGATTTTCAATTGATCTATTTAAATTAAATAACATTAGGTTTAACGAGTACCTAGGTTTGCTGCTACAAGGAAACTAATAAAGTAGTGTGGTTTTAGTAAAATATTGATAGCTTATTATAAAATAAATAAATTTGCCAAGTTTGATCAAAATATATCCATAAACAAGCAAACTACAACATTTTACAATATTCTCCATAAGAATAACATGGGAATTTTAAATTTACAATTTTTTTAGTTTTCTCCGTAACCAATAACCGTACAAAAACACTTTGATATACTGAATTGTTTGTTTTTTTAAGCTCTTTAAGAAGGTTTAGAGAAAAATTGGGAAATTTTGTGTTTTAAGGGTAAAAAGTGAGAAAAACCAATTTTTACCTCATAAAACCCCCCATAAAACCCTGTTCCCATGGACCGATCATGCTGGATCGCGAACTCATTCAAGTTTATCTCGCCTTACACCTTCAAACCAAATTTCATCAAAATCTGATAAAAATTACTCAAGTTATCGTGTTCACGGACACATATATATATATATAAATCTATATATATACCTATATATATATATATACATATATAAAAATTTGAACGAATAGTGTTTTTGGCCTCTGGGGACATTAAAATGAAAAAGTAAATCGGTCCCGGGCCTAAGTCTTACCATGAGACCTACGGTAATAGCTACTTCCCTATAGGGAAATTCGCTAAAAGTTGTGATTGGGTGGATTTGAACCTGGAGCCTCGAGCTCCGAAGCCCCGAGTTCTACCACTAGACCATCTCGCTCCCCTTTGTAGTATGAGACTGCATAGTTCCAAAACATCAACATTAATTTACTAGAGTTTTGAGAAAGTGTCTGTAGATGTATCATGTTCCAATTAAAAACTACTAGGCGATAGGCCTTGTAATAACAAATTCCCGTAGCAATTAATAACACATCTTGCCCAATAAAGGCCAAATTGAAACAGACCATAAAGGCGGTTCCGGGCAAGAGAATTCGGTCCTAAAGTAGATTTTGGATCTGTAATAGCCCGGCGTGGCATTAAGATAACCCCTACATGGACCATCTGATAGCGTACTGTTTACCAAATTATTATTATCATCTATGACATGTAATGGCACAACGGTAGTCGTTTGTTCCTCCGAGTTAGCTGTATCTTGGGATATTTTTTGTCGAACCAGTTTATGATAGTATTTAGGTTGTTATTTTAAACTACTCCTTCCAGTTCCCATTTTAAAAGTACCATTGAGATAGAGATTAAAGATACGTACTAGATAGATAATATGTGATAGCATATTCTTGATTTAAAATCAGGGTTATTTATGTGTTGTAGCACTTAAAGACAGTCAAGGGGTGCGGTTCGCATCTAACAATATGTACAATTCATGGATTTATAAAAGTTTGAATTATGTTGAAGAGAGTTAATGCTAAAAATATTAGGGCAGTAATTATTCATGTTCAGCTTAAGAAATGTAAGTTCTTAATATTTGAAATCATCTAAAAGAATAGTAATGTTTTTTTTTTACTTTGGTTTCGTCACGAAACAACCTGAAGTATTGTGTACATGTCCCTCCCTTCCTCCCGATAATCGATTCAAAAACTGTCTATCTAGAATATCTAATACTAAGTCCTCAGTAGAAAAAATAAATGTATAAAACATTTCATCACTAAATTTACTGGCAGACCTTTACGAGAATTCAAGTTATATCCATCAATTAAAGTATCTAACTACACAACGCAGCAACACTACTTCCAGAGATAATTATAGAGAGCAGAGAAAATGCATCACATTCAACGGCTCACAAACTTCCGCGTCCTTGCCGTGATCTTCTTCCATCTGGAAGCCCGGTTATTCCCGGCGTAGTTGCACAACAGTCAAGGCTTACGCCCAGGAAACTGATTATCCTTTGGGATCACAGGACATCTGAATAGAATCGAGGCTCGTCAGGACTAATTGTTCCTATCATCATATCAATTATGATAAGGCGACCATTCAAGTCAATGCAGGGTCATCCGGCGCTTCATTTGATAACAGATTCGTGTAATGGTTTGTGATAATGCTACGGATTAATTTGATGGATCAAGAGGTCAAGTTTGCTGATGGAGCAGATGGAAATCAAAGGGTGATTTAAATCTGTGAGATGGAATATGTCTCCGACTGGGGTCGACATGGGTACTGGCCAATGGTATGGATGGGGTACGTCCCAGGTAGACGGGTTGAGAGACAGGTTCCACAATACAGACTATAGTCCGAGATGGATAAGTAATATCGACTAAAGTCCCAGTTAAATATGGGAACATAGCTCGTGCCTTAAAACAATTACTGAAATTGTATAATTCAATAATATTACCTCATCTATACTAACTTCCAATTAAAAGAAAATAAAGGAAATGCAAAAGTCCATAGCATTTTCACCAGTTCTTTAGGAATTAGCATGGTAACTTTTCAATTTAATATTTCATAATCAAAGGATTAACTTTACTAAACTTTGAAACTGAAAAATCTCTAGGCCAACAATAAAAATATTTTTTTAACAGAGACAAATAAGTATTTCAAAACAACTACTTCCCTGAAACAATTACTTTAAGTGAAACAAAGTAATAAATGTTCAACCCACATCAAGCGCAGTTACTTTCCACATAAGGCACGTATTAGGAGCAAGTGGCTCAGTGAATTATTACCAGTTACCAAATTAGGACTGGTTTGGATTTCAACGAGAAAAATATCAATAAAGTTGAAAGGAAATCACTGAATAATAGCTTGGTAATCGCAGGAAACAATTACAACTGGAGTAATCAATGTTTCGTCACAGCGTTTTTGCCTACGTCTGGATCAGTGATCTTGTTTGAATTACCTTTCCACTCTCATTAGTATAATCGATGTTTAAACGGTTATTGCAAACAAGAAAATGTTTAACTGGATTGTAATATCACAGTTACTCGAAATCGAGCAGAATTTAAAGTTTAAATAGATAGTAGTTGTTTATAGAAACTACTGAGGATCAAGAATGAACATTTGAATAACCATTACATGGAGAATTAGTAAATTGTCAAATTGTATAAATCATAATTTAAATAATGCACAGAATCATACACGTAGAGAATAATTAATGTTTATTGTGAAACATAACATTTAGAGACTCTTAAAACTAGTATTACTTTAAATAGTATACTTTTTTGTTTTAGTACATGGATATTTTAAAAGAAAAAAATTACAGTCATGTTTTCGTTTTAAATTTATTTCCTTTTACTCAAACTCCTTAAAGTTAATTTTAGTCCACGCCAGCCAAGGACAATTCAACTTAATTAAAACTTCCCGTGAGTCTTTGTCTTTGAGTTGAAACGAATGTAAAATTTTTACTATTTATAATACCTAGAGAAATGTTTCTAATATCGTATATCCTCAAAATAAGAAAAAAAACATTTTAATAATATTTTAATATTGATATGATTTAGGATAGGGAATAAAATATGCATTATTATTTATTTAAAAACTATGGTTGAAGAAAATGCTGTACAATTGTACACCATTAATAGTTTCAAGCCATATCTTCCATATTGATATTCTGACGCAGGGTAATTTAAGATTCCTGTACAATTTATTGTGCTTTGATAGTTCCCGAACATATCTTTATGGGTTGCTTCTAAAAGGGAAATGCAGCATTTATTTCATTTACCGTACTTTCTTGACCTTTGCATTTAACACTGATATCTTTCAACATTTACGGCTTTTCTATACTCATTTACCGGTTGATCTCTACTCGAAGATGTGGGTTTATGGCTCGATTGAATCATCGGTTTGTTACATCTCTACTTCAAAATGGAAATTAGTATGTTGTCAATTGTTTATTATGGTATAATGCAGACCACTTTTACACAAAAATGTCTTTACTTGAAAGGAACACGTAAAATCCTACTCATCCCGTAAACATATCCCCGAGAATTGTGGGTAAAATGTAGAAACTTTTGGCTCTGTGCAAAATATTTCATTCATTCGAAGGTTTGAATCTGGATCTAACCATCCTTGGCCACTTAAGTTTAAATTAATAGCCTTTGAAAAATGTAAAGGATTATCTAAATTAGTAGTATTTTTTTTCTACTTAAATACAAAATATATACACTCCTGATTTACCTAACCATCAATTTTGACAGCGTCACAAGTTGACCAATTAACAAAAAAGGTTTATGAACAATTTCAAACTTTTTACAGAAACCATAATTTCCAGTATTTACACAACCTACACCTTCGTCTACAGATTGGTTCAGGAAGTGAACGTCTGACCAGAGGCAAAGCCTTGCATACAGATGAGAGACGAACCTTTCAAAAAGCGGAGCACAGGGATGTGCGGTGCAGAGCAGGATGAGGACGTAAGGTCACCTCAAGGTCAAGATGAGCACGAGCAGAGAGCGTCGTTTTGTGGATTATTTGTCAAGGCCGAGGAGAAGGCTAACCTGAGATAATTATCTGCAAGTGTGAAATCCACTACACGAGCAGAGACGTCAGATTATTGGGTTAAATCGTTAATGCGGGGGTGCCGATGAGGAACTGACGCAACAGGCGACTCACGCTGGAGACTTGAACGCGCGGTTGTACTGAAGTCGTGGAGCGTCCTCGCGCGTGTGTATGTGTGTGTCGTGTACCTGTATTGTGATTATTGATTGCCTTCCTCTCCAACGTACGATTAAGATGTGCAGATATAAATCAAACATCTACAACGCATTGCTTCATCCGTGACGGAGATACTTAAATAGACTGTGATGTGTCGTGGCGGCCTTGTGCCTTGTTTCTAGTGGCATAATGGATTTGCAGCTAACGTTGTGATGAATTGAAACAGGGAAATTAGTTTGAATGGTTGGGATTTATAATTAACTTCTGATTAGTGCATTTTCTATGTGTGTGAATACTATCCTCAATTCACTTTTTAATCGCTTTGTCAATCTATCATGGCACAATATCCGATTTTTAGCGAATTTCCCATATAGGGAATAAGCTATTACCGTAGTACTCATGGTAAGACCTGGACGCGGGACCGATTTTTTTTTTCGTTTTGAGGTCCCTAGAGGCCAAAAACACCATCCGTTCAAATTCATATATATATATATATATATATATTTATATATATATATATATATGTGTCCGTCAGCACGATAACTCAAGCAAAAATGATCCGATTTTGATGAAATTTGGTACAAACGTGTAAACCTAAGTTTATTCGAACGAGTTCGCGATCCAGCATGATCGGACCATGGGAACGGGTGTTTACGGGGGGTTTTATGGGGTAAAAATAGGTTTTTCCCATTTTTGACCCAAAAAACTTAAAATTTTGCAATTTATTTCCAAACCATTTTGTAGAGCTTAAAAAAACAAATAATTTAGTATATTGAAGCGTTATTATGCGCCTAACGGTTACGGAGAAAATTCCAAAAAATTGTAAATTTAAAATTCCCATGTTATTCTTATGGAGAATAAGTAAACTGTTGTAGTTTGCTTGTTTATGATCATATTTTGATCAAATTTGGAAAATGTTTTTATTTCTTACTAACTATTAACATTTTACAAAAAAAAAAACAATTTTACCCTCCCATATGCAGCAAACCTAAGTACTTGTTAAACTAATTCTATTTAAATCGGGAATAAATGTTAAATTTTTAAGTAGACATTTCAGTGTAAATCCAATCAGTCAAATGGAAATTCGCTTAGTCTGCAGGTTTGCTGCGGCGGGGGTATTTTCATACTTTTAGGACTTCTCTAATAAAATTATCGCTATTAGTAGTATGACATCAACAGTAATTTACAACTATAAGGTTTTACTATGTATTTTTTGTAGAGGGATTTTTTTCATACAAATTATGATCATTTGCAAAAAAAAGTGAAGTAGCTACTGTTGTTTTGTCACCCAAATTCAACAAAAGATCTGATGAACATAATGGATAATGAAGATAAAGTATGAAAACTTCACTTTGATCATGAATTTGTCAGTAATTACCTTTCCTAAAAGCAGTATTACCAGTCCTCCTCACTACCAGTTCTAACTCCTCTTGATTCTCACACCCTCCTGTCTTCACCCTGGACATTCCCTCCCTCCACCTCCTCACACCTGTCCACCTCGGGCTACAGCGGAGGCGTGCGTAGTCCAGTAGCGCTCGTGAATTCCAGTTTACCGTTCCATCCTCTCTTTAACTTTCCATAGTAATGCGAGCCGAAAATTGGTGGCAAAGAGGCGATTTTTATCGGGGTCTTCACCTTTTGATGAGCTGTAATGATACTGTTTACCCCCTGCCACATCAAGTATTCCACTGGAGGTGTGGGAACTGATACCTTTCATCACAACCCCGCGGCCACTCGGTCCTTCAGACACACGATCTGATTTCCACCAAATTACGCATATTAAGATCACGGCTGAATCTCGAATCATTTGATCAGGTCTTACTCGCTTGGGATCAAACATTTTAATTTCTCCGCATGACTTTGAAATGCTAGAATTTCCATGACGAGATTTCTCTAGATGATTAAGAGGTTTTAATCAGACTATGACTTTGCAATAAAAATAACCACTCTATAGGTCTTATTTTTTTTTACTTTACGCAGCTTGGATGTAACGTTGCGAATTACTTGTACTACAGCGGTAAAATCATATTAACTTCGCTTCACCTAAATTGTTTAAAGACCCCTACCCTTAAGATCAGCACAAGTAAATTTACTTGCCCAGCCATAATCATCTTCCGCTACACAGTCAACTAAGAGTGAAGACGAGGAAGAGAAACTTAAAGCGTCTGCAGCTATCACCAGACCGAAGTCGCACGTTCCGCAGACTTGGGAATGCTGCGGCATGACTCGCACCGACTATTGCTCTCACAATGGTCCTGGGGCTCTAAAATTTGAATTTGAAGTCGCCCGCGAACTGTCTGACATTTCAAAACCACTTTCGTCGAGTTCACACCGCCCGCTGCACCGCTCTCTTCCCATTAGCCTCTATGGGAGACGGCAATCGAATCTTTCCTTTTACAAAAGGTCTCGGTAATCGAAACGTCCGCATCGTTTTACCTTTAAAATATTGATCCATGAAATATCCCTGCGGAGTGGTTCTTTTACGTTTTGTTAGGTCCTGCTGAAGTATCTCCCCCTTTTCTGGGCATTTAAATTTCTTGTTAACTCATGTTACTCCCAGAAACTTCTTATTTTTCTGGGGGTATCAAATCTGATTAAATCTTTCTGTTCTTCCATTTAACAGAATTATCACCATTTGTATCTTAAGTAGTGTGTTAGCAGTATTCGGAAAACTGAAAAATAGCTTCAAAAAATTATAGTATTCCTATCACAGTTACATCTTTAACAATCTTGCAAAAGTAAATCACATTTTGTTCACCCACATCGCCAAGCACATTGGTTACTTAGTATTCCACTATTAATCGCACGGCCTTCCGATGTCAGTATGGCAGCTAAACATGTTTACGGTTGCTTATGGCGGTTTATGAGGATGAGCAGCCAGTTAGTATCATTAGTATGCCGAACCTCTCTACCTGTCGACCTTCAAGTTCAAGCCGACTCTTAGACCTTCCTCTCCCAATATTGAAGTTCCAACACTTGCGAGGAATACTGAACAGGCGATTCAAAACTATATAAATGCAAACTAACCTCTGTAATATTAATAGGTCATCCTGATGTTCAGGCTTGTTCATGAGGTGGTGATATTTCTAATACGCATATTGCAAACCTATCATTATATTTTGAATTCATACAATCCTAGAAAGAGATTACGTTGGATCATCTCCGAAATAAACTATTTTCCAACGTCTACGGTGGCAACAAGGACTAGTGCCAAAAATGTAATGTTGGACAAGGAACTTAGCAACGTGTTTGAAAACATGGTTCATTCTTGGGAAAAGATCATTGTTTTGCACTTAAAACTTGACGAAAGGCTATTTTTCAATCTCTCAAACTTACACTCAAATTCTTTATTCGTGATTAAATTAAAACCTTTAGTGTTGACAAAGGTATCCGCATTGTATCCTGTGATCCACCGTTTTTTTCTACTAAGCCTTTGGGTAGCTTCCTGGTCTAGTGGTTAGAGCACGGAACTTCGGTTCCTGAGGTACAGGGTTCAAATCCCGCAGTAATGTGAAAAACAATCCTGGGTTCATACCTAGCATCTTAAGACAAAAAATATTCTCCAAAGCCTCCAGTACGTTTTTTTTCTGTCCCACCTTCTACGGACGCTAGTCCGGAATAAAATTCATTCGCGATTGGTGGGATTTGAACCCAGGACCTCGGGCCCCGAAGCCTAGCGCTCTCCCACTGCTCACTCCGCAGCCTCAGTACACTACGCCACACAACAGTTACACAACACAAGATGGCACTACCATTAGCCATAATTGACGACGTCACTGAGCTTTAATCAGCTGTTGCGTCACCAGATGCTCCCTGAACCTTGGCCTTCGAGGCTGATATGGTGATGGCAGACAGCGCTGTAAGGTGCACAACTTAACGAGGAAGCGTAAACGTGACGCTTAAGTTGTTCCAATTTCAATTCAATGATGCGTCTCAGAAAACTCGTCTATAGATGTGTTTTAATATGTAACCACCAAAAGTACACACGACTTTACAATTAGCTTTTACACAATTTGGATATTGGATCACCCTTTCACTTAGGAAAGCAATAGTACTGTACATAAGTGTGCATCAATAAGCTCATACTAAAGCGAAATGAATAAGAAAATTATCAAATCTTTTTCGTATCTTTAGCACAAGCTCTAGTATGTTGTATCCCATTTTGTGTATTTTTTGGTCCTTCGAAACAGATATCATATTTCCATATATCTTATATTTTCCCAATACTACAACATTACAAATGCATTATTTCTTTCACATTATTTGTCGCCAATCCCAAATAATTGTTTACCATGTTGGGGTATAACTAGTCGAAGGACCAGTTTTTTGGTCCTTCGACCCGGATTCCATACATTTCCATATACCTTATATTTTACATAATAACATTATTGCACTCTTTCAAATGTCACCAACTCCAACTAATTATTTTTCTTCTTGTTCCAGATGAACCAGCTGTGTAAGGTGTGCGATGAACCAGCGGCGGGTTTTCACTTTGGTGCATTCACCTGTGAAGGTTGCAAGGTAATTCGGCACCCACTATAGTGTCTAGGGCGTATTTAGGCCGATACGGTGACAAACTACAATTTGTCCCAGTTCAGTGGTCACTGCATGATTTAATATTTCATTGCTACACATTTCAATATCAAGTGTTTAAAATGAGCCAATGGTTGTCCAAGCGAAGCAATAAAGTGTCATTGAAGCAGGCATTTTATTTGTTTCATGTGTTAGCTTGTTTAGATGATCATAGTAATGTTTTAAATAAATTTCACAGAATTATGGTTTCTGAAAATACTGTATATTCAATTTGTTTGGGTACTGGCACGAGTTTAAACATTTCCAACCGCACAAACTACTGTATTGTAAAATCTATCATTAGCTTCATAACCATATGGCAGTATTTTAATACTAATACACTCGTCTATAACTATTATTATTCGTCATATTACATTTATTCAATTCCCCACGACTATATATTGTTTGTAAATAATTCCACGATTTCAATAAACTTTGCCACAAAAACTATAGGTTCCCTGCACCTAAAACCAATTTGATACTCGACCTCTCCGTGCAGACACAGTTGCAGAAACTAAATAGTCATGTTAATTCGGGTAAATCGGCATGTTCCGCTCGGCGTTGCGCGGCGCATGTTGCCCAACCGGCCTTCAAGGCGCGTGCGCATATGGAGCGGGAACTGCGCCGACTGCGCTTAACTTTCCCGCCAAACCGCGTCGCGGGACCTTCCGATATCGTTCAACTTTGACCCGCGGTCGCTGGCAGTTTAATTGCTCAAAATATTAACTATACAATTTCTTTTTTTGTTCGTATGCTACTCGTTTTCAAGTTAGAGTTGTCATTATTGTGTTGTGCAGCTGTTTACGTATATAATTTCATTTTTATCTTACCGTTGTACCTGTGCTTCACGACAGGGAGAGGACTTAAAGATAAAATTCTGTTCATCAATAATGTTGTACAAAGTAGTTACGCATCTAGCATCGGATTCGGGAATAAAACTTAATTGTTTCTTGGTCCAAACGGTGTCCACTAGGTAAAAATTCAAAGTTAGAATCGTGAAATATTTATTATGCATAATATTCTTTCCAGACACAGTAAATAGTGATATAACATTTCGAGTCTTAGTAAACGGCGGCGTTCTTGTTTATAAGGTTATAGGATATACGTGTACCCACTAACAACTTGCAATAGTTTGATAACCATGCAGCAATGAAATATCTATTCATATATGCATTACATTGATTACGTCTAAATTTGTTAATTTGAGATCTTTTCTCCATATAAAACATGTACTTGCGATATTTTGGATACAAATTTGTGGTCAGTTTGAATTTGTGGGCTATCGGTTGATAATTTTTCGACAGAGCAAAAGTATAGACTTTTGGCAGTATACACAAATCTACAGCTAAATCCAATCGGAACCTGCTCAAGTAAGATCTCCACACCCCACACGGTCCGTTCCGCAGTTCCCCACAGCACCACAGTTCCGGAGTTCCGCAGGACGCGGACCCGGAGGAACAATTAATTACCGTAAGGTCGCGTTGCAGCCGAGAAGTGTCCCATTTAAGCTTGTGCAACAGGCGGTGTTGCGTGCGAGTTATTGTTTACACAATTCTCACTCCGGACCTTGGCACCGCCGTAGGCTCTGTTAAGTCGGTGTCGACATCCGATTCGGGTTAATTGGCGGAGCTTCCCGCCCCGGGAGCCAAAGTCAAGGGCGGCGTTGGGCCACCCGCCCGCCACACTCCGTGGACATCTGGGCTGTGTGACTCACGGTATTGTTTGTAAATGAGGCTCTGTTGTTTTTGTCGGTTTTCGTCATTCATGAAACTCGTGGTGAAGAGGTTGATTTTTCGGTGCTTAAGGCGATCTAGAAGCGCAATCAATTGAACTTGTTTTAGCGAGTTTGAAACTTGATCTCAAATAAAACTTCTAGTCTCTAGAGTTTGTCCAAATAACGAAGGCGGTTAGGGTTGAGGTAAATGAATAAAAACTTTATTTGACCGCATGCAGATCCCATTTCCAACTACCTTTGTTATTTAAACAAACTATAGTAACGTACAGGCAAAACGTGTATGGAAACAGGCCCCCATAATATTTTTCGTTAACAATTAAATCCACCAAAGTCTTCTACTAATATTTTAGTCCTCAGCTCTTGCTAAACTATACCACGAGTAACCTACCCAAACACAAGTTACGTACACTCAATCCCCTCGCCCATTCATAGCGCACCCATAACCTGTAACTGCCCAAGAGTCCACAACTAGACCATTTTTACTACCGCAGACTTTTCTGTGACCTCTGAAAGTCATCAAACTGAAGTAAAACTGCGGTTATTGCCTTTCCCCGCTTACACAATCGGGGTCGTCTTCTCAGAAATACCACAACATAAAATATCCGAAGCGTTATGAGACTTAACTGCTTTCACCTACGAAGTTCTGCCAGGTCTCTCGCCAAAGTGGGCATTTGTTTGAGTAATTATTGAACTAAGGTGATTTGTTTTATAATAATGATTCGAATAGTTGGACTTGAAAATTGAATGAAACGTAAGTTGTTACATAATCTGAACATCACAGCCAGGGCTTAAAAAAGGGTGATCTAAATCAACTCAAGAGAACGGTTCTTTTTTGGGGAGATTACAGAGTTACAGGTAACGAGATCAGAAACAATGATAGTTCAAATTTAGCTTTCCACAACCTAGGCACGACTATCGAACCCAAAGCGAGCATCCATGTTTGAACACTACAACCTCCAAAGTACTACCTAGACGCATGTATAGTCAAATTTCACTCATGAAAGCTTTTCAAAGTAATTACATTTCGAGCATAGTGGTCATAGAATATGCTAAGTCAAATAAGAACTTTGCATTAGTGAATCAGACTTGAAGAATTACAAACGATTGCAATCAAATTCTTCTTATGTTCTCTACATAAATTAGCAATAGTAGGTCTTTGAAATTTGACGCCTATGTTGAAATGTTGATTACAACCAAAAGTAAAGCTATGTTGTTTTGCAAAGTCACTTTGACGTGAAATTCCTCCATAAGCCTTCAGCAACCATAAGCTACGTAGCTCAAACTACCAAATCAACCCCATCCTTTTATGGTGGAAGGCAGTAGACCTTCTTCACGAACAGTTTCAGTCCACTCCAGTTCGGAACCGTGGGAACCCGTGAGTTACAACCACGCAGAACCTAAAAGGGTCGGTGTAAACGGGCAGCACCTCCTTGTAGGGGGGACGGCCAGCAGATGTAACAGCTTCATTTCCCATGTAGGAACAACAGAGTTTATGTGACACCAGGAGTGATGAGGCAGAAACGCATTTTGAATCCGCTCCAATAGAAAATGCAATGAGTAAGTAGGAGCGGATTGGATACGAGTACTTAGCAGAAAAAAATGCATCCTAAATTTCCACCCAAGAAAAATATTTACCAGAAGAGTAAAGCTTAATTTGTGAGGAACATAAATACAATTCAGAAGTATCATCAGGTTTCAAAACCTTTGGTGTCGCTTTCAATGAGTTGCAATGACATATCATGAACCAATATTAAAATCTTCAAGTAATATTCAAGTGATTTTAGTTTTAACCACACAACAGAATACTCCGAAATCGATTTAAACCTGACTGCAGACAAAATAATCTAAACCCCATTAGTAAATTATCACATTGCTCATACTTGAAATATCTGAAACCATCAATACAGTAGGCAATTTCCAACATAATTCCCTATCGACAAGAAGTCCACCGTTATCGACAATTGTTGCAAAAAGCTGCAGCCTCACAACTTTCCCGTCATCAAAGTCCTTGTCGCGGGCGCAATAATTTGTACCCGGCACATGAACATGACCGCGGACTTGTAGGTAGCATTGCGTCGGAATACCTCTGCCGGAGTACACGGTAGAGAGACATCTGACATAGCGACATAACTGCAGCGTCTTCAAGGAGGCGAAAGTGATTCGAACCCGTGACCTACACGCTGATGTAACAGCAACTAGAGCGTAGAGCGTACAGACCGAGCGTAGCGTTAATTGATAACGCCCGCTCTTTTTACGCCATTTAGCCACGGCTTTATGACTCAATAACTGGGAACGCTCGGCTAAGCAAACGCACACAACCTGTGTGAATAGCTGGTGTGTAAGCTTCGACATAAATATACAATTTTGAGGTGAAAGTGTATAGCGTACTCATTGCTGCAAATTTGGACTGTCGGAAACGGCTGAAAATCTCATTTGAAAGTCATGAAACATTTGCATCACTCAATATCAGCGACCACTCATTTTCCAATTTAGGTAACTCCAAAACTCAGTCCAAACCAAATAGTTAATCAGTTCCCTTTTTGTAATATTTATTCACTCCTCAAAGCACTTCTTCCTAACCAATGTTGGAGAGTCTACATCACGATATGTTACGGAGTATTTAAGCAGTTACATACAATATACATTTACCACCATCACGAGGTGCACATAGGAAAACGCAACCCAGCCACATCTGCCTATCTGCATGCATCACACACACACTTACAACTGCACTCAGCTACAAACACAAGTTACACTCACACAGACACAGACACCTGTACCTACATGTACGCGCTACTTGTACATCGCGCTCGCTGAGTTATGTTAAGAGGGTTTGCGCTCTCGAACGAGTCCGTAATAAAATTAACACTGGTTTACGTACCTTCAGATTGAAACCTCCGGTGCGCTTTAGAGCCGTACTCTCGATGGGATGGTTATGTGTTGTGCCGACGTGCGCGTCGTTAACTCGCTGGGAGATCAATTTGTTTAAGGGATTTACGGTTGCATGTTTATCTCTAAGTGGCGTTTAGTAGTTGAGGGAAAGGGTGCAGTGAATTAGTGCAGAGGATGGACGTAAAGACGATAGTGGTTTTATTAGCCCTATTGAGGCTTCGATGAGTTTTGCGTGCCAGTCGTTAATTGTGCGTTAAATTATTGCAGTTTTAATAGTTGATAAGCGAGTCGTGAAATGTGCCAAGAGCAGCATATTTCAGATTATAGGGATTTTTATTTAAAAGGCAGTACCTTAGTGTGATTGAACTCTTAACAAAAGTGATGTGTAGATTACACCAAATCACAAAAATCAAGTCACTAATTAATATTTCTTTGTTTCAGTCATTTTTCGGGAGGTCGTACAACAACATCAACTCCATCACCCCGTGCAAGAACAGTGGCCGATGTGTCATCAACAAGAAGAGCAGGACGTCCTGCAAGGCATGCAGACTCAAGAAGTGCATCAACGTCGGCATGTCCAAAGGAGGGTCACGCTACGGCAGGAGATCCAACTGGTTCAAGATCCACTGTCTGATCGAGCAGGAGCAGAACGAAGCGAGGAGGATGTCACTCGGGAACACGCCAACATCCAGAGCCCACCCTTGGCAGATGGAAAGTCCTTACGAGCAGTACAGACTCCATCAGCAGATAAGTCCCAAAGAAGATTTGGGTTTTGAAGAGTACAAGAATGCAGCTTCTCCGACCATCAGCTCTCCTGAATCTCACAACTCTGACTCTAGTGTTGAGATTGGAGAGAGGGTCAAACCTTTCTCGTACTTCAAGCCCGACTCACCCAGTCTTATCCCCAACCATTACCTGCAGCCCTTCAGTAGCTTCGCATCGCTACAATCGATGTTGCACAACTCACCATTCCCTCCTCCTCTTTTCCCTCTGACATCTCACTTCATATTCCCCAACGCCCCAGTGGTTCCCAAGCCAGAGGTCGCTCCTTCGAGTCCAGAAGTCAGGCACAAGCGACTCCACTTGGACGCGATACTACGATCTCAAAGATCCCCGGAACCCGCCACCGTCCCCGACCACGACTTCCCCATCGACCTCTCCGTCAGACCGTCCTCGCGGTCGTCCAGAGGGGCGGAGTCCTACCACAGCGATGTCCACGAAGAGGACGAAGAGGAACACATCACTGTGGACGGAGACGACTACATAGAAGAGGAGACGAAACTACCATCGACGAGTCCTCTGGACTTGACGACCAAAGTACAATGAAAAGACTTGTAAATATTTAAGGTGTTTGTTTTTGTTAAAGCTGAAATCAAAGTTGACGATTTACCCACAGTTGATGCAATGATCTCTTCGAATGGCATTTTAAGATAAGTTGTTTGTTGTTTACTCAAGACCGTTTATTTTGTTTTGTATATAGTGTAATCGATTTCCCACTACAAGATATTCCTGTATTTGTTTTATATTTTATTGAAATATTCAGCGTATTTTAAATTTTATGAGCTACAGCTAGCAGAGTATATTAGTTCTAAATTATATGTCTACCAGATAATACCAGAAAGAATCGTCACTGACCTGTGATGGAGTTTTTCTCTTGTTTTATAATCTAGAGTTTTTGCATTATTATAAAGTTTTGTGTATGACTTAAAATTAAATTATACAAATTTTATCCAAGTTTTAATCCCATGGCATTGAATATAATTATGTGTCCAAAATCCAACATATTTCAACTAGTTGAAGAAATCTATTCACGCAAGTATGACCATTCCAATAAACAATCTCACTCATAACTCCCCTGTAAAATTCTTTACGACACGGTCCGGGTCCAAGATGGGTTCCATCTGATCCCAAATTCCATCCACGGCTCGGGTCTGCCACCTAGCATTGCGGTACAAAAGCCCAAATCTGAATTTATGAAACTATAACTTCCCAAACACAAGGGACCAAGGTTCGGTCCCGTCTGGTCCAGCATACCGCTTTAGATGCGGACCATACGATAATTTCGATCGAATAAATATCGAACTGGATAAACTAATGGTGTGAATAAATCGGATGGAATTATTGGCGTTGGGGAGAGAGAAACTCTGTTTTATGGAGAGGTCCATTGGTTAGCATTCGATCTGTTATTCAAATTATCTCGGTGTTAAATTTCATTTCAATGCTTGAAAAAGGATTCAGAATTATGTTGGTACCCCTTGAAAAATTTTTGATTTACTTTTTTCCTTACATTATGATTGGTAAACCTGTTGTTTCTAATAACTGTCTAAATCGAGAAAAGTTCGAAAACGTTAATTCATGGGTGTAGTGATCGAATGTAGTTTGAGTACATTACTCGGAAATGTGAAAAAATATTGTGATAGGCAAAATACAAAGTATTCTTATATTTTTTATGCGTTTATACTTTTGCAGCCACTAAACCTGTTACTTTAGATGAAGTGTTCGATTTTACAATTTAGAATGATCAAATCATGCTCATTCGTGTTAGTTATTGTTATTCGTATTATCGATATGTATATAATTGTTATTTAAGCACCGCAATATGAATCGATTGTCAGAGCTACTTTTTCAGAGTGACCTTTTAAATGTTTCTGGGCATTTCTCTTAGCTTTAATTGTCATTGTAATATTTCCAATTCTTAATTCCAATCTGTTGTACAAAACGATAACAGATCACTCTGAAAAACATTGTGTGAGTTTTGTGTTTGGCATTATTGGGACTTAATAGCCAGTACCACTAGTTATGTAATATATAAGTTGTGTAAATACAAGGATTTATTGTAAATATGGATAAATAAATGGCGTTATTTGGTTTTTACATGGACAAATTTATTTTTTCCTTTTCTTGGTAGGTTTAGAAGGAGGGGACTTCCCTAAATCCAAAGTTTAATCAAGTTTATGTTGATTACTAAAATTTAGAAAACATAAACTTAAGATAAAATGTCTAGCAGTTTTAGGAGTCTTATTTATAGAAATATGCAATTATTTATGGTGTCTAGTTACAAAATACTAAAACACATCGGTAACTAAAATAGGATTTACCTGTATACAGCTCAATCCGTTGTAACTTGCGTTACGGTCGTTTCATTTCGTATTACACTTGCATCACCAGACATCGAAGATTCAACTAAAGTAGCGTTATCATAGTCATAACACACAACACAAACTTCATTTAACATTTAAAAAATATATAATAGTTATTTGTGTAACTAGTGGGTGAAGTGGGACAAAGTCAGTTTGCACTCGCGTTACACATTATATTTCTCCTACAGTTACTATAAATCATATAAATAATTAGGCTTTCAAACACTATACACGTTTTTAGGTTAGGTTAGATCCAAACATTAAACGAAAGCGGAAAAGCTAAACCAGCTGATGATAGTCGTAATATCTTTAAGTGTTGCCAACTGATTTTTAAGCGTACACGTATTACGTGCCTAATAAAAGCACGCTGTTTTGTGTCGTTTAGTTATTGATTGGAATACTGGTGTGCGGCAAAAGTAATTAAATGCAGCAATTAGAAATTTTTTTTCTATAATCAGCGCAAGGAAGGCCACTTTATCAGGTGACTATAGGAAATACATTTTCTCCGGCTTAATCTCCTATATCAGCAATATAAGAGTGCACCTGAACGCCAGGCAAAATTTTATGTTCAGGGGCATTGCCATATTGCTAAGGGTATACGGTAGTACAGTTCATTCTTTTATTGTACCAACTCACGCCTTGCCTTTGGATAAAAGTCACACACAGGCTATAGTCCCATGTGGACGAGCAAATGTAATCTAAAAGGCAACCAAACTCTTAAAAAATGACACATGAACGAACTAAAACCCCTATTTAAGAGCTCTTGATAGTGCGTATAACCTGAGACTAACATGTAGAATATATACTCCTTTCTCTTATTGTAACTAACTGTAATTAAAAAGTATTCAGACAAGTTGAGTTTGGCTACCGAATGTTTGCAACTCCTATTTAAATCATGCTAAACTAAAACATCTACTACATGGTAGTCTGCTACGTCTACACTTAGTTTAAGAACAATAATTGTTGTAATAACAGCAATACATATTAGATTATATTTCTCCGAGCCCAAAACACCAGGAGCGTATGAGATGAATGACCAATTAGACCTGAATGAGATGAAAGCTTTGCTATTGGCTACGATCAGCCTGGTCTTATCCAGGACAAATTATTATAACCGGCGTGTAATCAAGAACAGCCTGATCCAGTTTCGAACCATCAAAAAGCTTTACTCAGGATTGAACTGGTAACCTCTTGGTTACCTAGGTTAGAACTGTAAACACTCAGCTATATAATATATATATCATCTATATATTATCATCATATACAAAAAGAATTCAAATATATACTGTCAGCCGTGCTGCGGTTACCATGGTTACCACATGTTGTGGCGTACACCGCTGGGTGCGCCAGAGTTACGTAGTGGGTACGTCGTAACTACATGGCGCTCCCAGCGGTGTGCGCCAGAACCTATGATAACCGCAGCACGGCTGACAGTCCATATTTAATTCTTTTTGTCTATGATATCATATATCACGCCTTACTATACTCCGTTCACAAAATTTAGGCAGTTTAAGGGGAAATTCTCCACTACTTTTTTACTTGAAATATATGGCACATCTGATTAATATTTTGGCGAGCCTCAGCTATTGAGCTATTATTTTAAAGGTAGGTTCAAGAGGATAAGATAGATTTCACCCCCTAAACCCTAAAACCAGCTAAATTTTGTGAACGGAGTTACTCTCGTTATTATGCAGATTCTAATTTTTTCAAGTTCACAAAAATGGGTACAGTGAACAAACATTTTCATTTTGACAATCAGAGTATATTGGCAGTTAACGTCCTAAGTACACTAAGAAACTTCACCTTACTCTGTGTAAGCTGGTAGGTTAAACTTGGATGTTTATTCAATGGTTAGGTCTACGACGAATTACCGCCGATTTCCCCCGCCAAAACCGACCACCTTGTTATCAAGTAATCCGAGTTATGACATGAGGCCTTGTCCTTTGAGCGAGACCTCGTGAGGTTTACAAGCATTGCTAGCCTCTAATTAGCCTTGCGAGGACCTAATATGTGGAACAACCTCATAACTCCGATATAAATATTAACACTAATAACTTTGTATGACTCGCTACAACTTTCAATTTTCTACACAAAGTGAGGATCTGAACTTACTACGCTTGTGGTTAAAATGTAATGCCTTGGTGATTGGCGGGATTTGAACACGGAACCTCAGGGAGCAAAGCCCCGCACTACCTCTACAAACCAGATTACCATGGTGGTAAGTACGGCATTTTCTTGTACTGGCGAATTTCCCACATAGGGAATAACCTTTTACCGTAGGTTTCATAGTAAGACCTGGACCCAGGACCGATTTACTTTCACTTTTTGATGTACCCAAAGTCTAAAATCATCGTTCAAGCATGTGTGTGTGCTTGTGTTAGCACGATAACTGGAATACAATTTTGATGAGATTTGGTACAAAAGTTTAAACTTTCAATTTCAAAAATATAATCGAACGACTTTGCCAACCTGCATTATCGGGCAGTGGAAAATTAATTTATAATGTTAAAATTTTACAAGATTTTACAATTTATTTCTCAGTTAATATATTCTAATTGAATATGGGAAATTGTTTTTTTTTATCATGGATTAACATTATGTTTTTACTCGTACTATCTTAATACAATGTTAAAATTATACCAAAATAAATATCAACTTTTGAGTATTTAGTTATTTATGTTGTAAAAATTATAATAAAAAGTTTATACTGCTTAAGATCTAATTTCAATTTGAACTTTCAAGAAGTAAAAAAACATTAGTTTAATGCCTACAGGTTTCAAAGCATTATTTTTATGTTAAGAAATTTGGAAAATAATGAAACTCTAAACTATTACCATGTACATCGTGTACATGTTTGATTTATTTAATACTTAAATAATATAGGCCTATACTGTAACTAATTCTACAACAACATAGTCCTATAATACATAATACTATTTGGATTTATATTTGTTCACAAAAATCTTCGAAACGAATTTAACAACAAAAGTGTAAAACTTGACAACAAAAATACTTTAACTTACTGATAATAGTACAAATTAATTTTAAATACAAATACGAATGCACAAACAATCGTCTTATGATATAAAAGTTGAGATTATATTTACTGTATTAAGTAAGTTTTCACGGATACAGATTTTCTTATTGTTCTCGGCGCCTGCAAAAAGAAAATACTATTTTCTTACAAGAATGTAAAGATGTTGCTCGCAGTCATTATGAAGGCGTTGACACTTTGGTTTACATGTTGTACATGTTTATAACGTCGTCTTCAGCAGCATACTTGTATGTTAAATCTTGTTAAATTTAATGCATCTGCAGATGATTGTCGACTATTTACAAGAAACACACACATGAAACAAACATTACGATCAGGATATGTGCGCTAGTAATTCTTATCATAGGTTGACTATGTTTGCATTTCGATGAAGTTATTAGTTTTAATTCTGTCAAACAGCTGATTGTAAACAGCTCCCACACAGCACAGGATATTCCCTGGATATCCCGACCAGTTTCCACATCCTACAGAGATCCCAGGATTTGACAATGTCCCTAGGATCACTTTAGGATATTGCACACATCCCACTCAAACAAATGCATTTTGGGAGTTTCCTCAAGACTTCCTATGGATATTCTCTGTAGGCTACATTAAAACATATTTTATAGTGTTGAATATATATATATATATATATATATTTTAGTGCTTAAACGTAACTAAACAAAATTTCTATCTTATTTCGAATTAACATTACCAATGATTTTAAAATTAATCAAGTTTTTGCCGTGATCACATCCATAGGATATCCTTAGATCGGTAGGAATTCCCCATGGGTCAGAGCTCCCAGAATAATTGATTCTCCAATTCAAATTATTCATCTTTCCCTGAATAATGAACTTTAAGTATAAATAAATGTTTCAGCTGAATGAGATTTGTGAGAATAATATGTGCCTATAGGCTTACAGGGTGTTCATTTGAAAACTTTCTATATCTGTTGTGTACAAAGGTAAGGCTTTTAAGTACTTGTTCATTCTCATTTCCCCCTAATTTGGACATGCCAAATCCAATATAATTATTCTCAATTTTGAAAAATGCCCCAAAAGGGCCCAATTTTAGGGGTAGGGATGTTATGTAAGACGATGAGGAAGGATTTAAGAGGTATGTCTAAGAGAACATTAAAAAAACCATGACAGTCTTGAAAGAAACAGGCAGGGGTATTGCTTAGCCTTTCTTTGTCATGTTGTGATCGCCTCCACAATGTACGTGATCTAGACTTATTGCAATATTCCAATCTAAGAAACATTTTAAACATCTGCCATTTCATTAGTAATCAAAAGGTCGCGGGTCGATCCTAAGAAAAGTCAGTAGCTTTTTGATGGTTTGAAAATGGACCCAGCTGTTCCTGATCATTGGGCTTTAAATAAATGATCCTGACTAATGAAACCGCTGATCTTAGTCAGTAACAAAGCTACACAGATCATACACCATTCTACACTCATCCTTCACTCATATTTGGGTTAAAATAAGCACTTTGGTGCCGTCCCCATCTCAATGAATGATAATAAAAATAATTGTTAATTTATTACTGATGCATTGTAATAATTTCCTGCTGTTGCGATTCCAATTTACACCACAATGTTAAAAGTTAAAAATAGGACCAATGCCGCTGACAAAAATGCACTCTAGGCCATTAGAGTATTGGGTTGATTCCCAGTTCCAAACTAAACTCACATACAATTTAACCAGTTGTTTTATTATACTAATAGTTCATCACTTACAGTACATACGGGCAATGTTTCTGAACAAATTGTCACTGTATCTGGCAATTCACTGATGTTAAATTCAAACAGAAAAATAAACATCTCTCTCGGAAAAATAAATATCCCTTGAGGAAGAAATGCAAGTAGAAGCACTGGCACAGCAACTCTCGTAGAACATCCACATGCTTTGATTTTGTTAGGTTGGCACCAACTAGAGAAATCAGCTCATGACTTTATGTATGTACAATCCCACAATTCTTACTTCATTCCTTCATTGTTCTATGAACAATTAAATTCATCCACTATTATTAAATGGTGACTAACATCTTTCAATTCTATCATTCAGTGCTACCTCCAGTTGTATACTAGCTCAGTGCGACTAAAAATAGGTTGGACATAAATACTGTTGATCGATAACAAAAATATGCAGGTGTGGTCACATTTTAGCTCTTTAATGATAAATAAAATCTTAATTTTAAAATAAACATTTATTTACAAACATTACAGCTACATCTATCGACTAGGAGTGGTAGGCTTGGAGTAATGTTGTTGAGCGTAGCCGGGCACTGGTAACCTCAAACCTGGCTTTGCCTCAAAAAATGTGTAAGAAAGAGTAATGTCATCAACATACTCCATCTTTGGGTCATCCGCAAACTCTGAGTCAATGTAGAAGAACACTGGCATATCCACCTGGGAAATAAATATATTTACAAAATGTTAAATGTTTCACTAATAAGAATGTTTAAGTTCTATATCTTATGAGGTTTATATAAACTTGGCAAGTAAGCAACATAAATCATCTATCTATCTATCTATATATTAATAGGCAAGCATGTTTCTTTAAAACCTTTTTTCTCAGCTCGTGTGCATCGTAGGGAAAATCTACGCATACCGTTGGAAAGCTATTTTCCTGTAGGTGTGCAGAATCCCTTTATAAATTTAAATAGGCTCAAAGATAAGCACAAAAAATGAGTTTAAAAATTTGAAAAAATTAACATGGATCTTATGCGTTGCTATGCTGGTTACGAAATAACAACGAAATATAAACAGAAAATCAAAACAAATGGAGGAAACTCCAATCACATGTTTTATTTACAGTGTGGGGTGAAAATAGATAAGTGAGTACATTACATATTTTTGGTCGAGTTTCGACCACTGGACGACCTCTCGTCTATATATTAATAGGCAAGCATGTTTCTTTAAACCAAAACCTTTTTTCTCAGCTCGTGTGCATCGTGGGGTAAATCTACGCATACCGTTAGAAAGCTATTTTCCTGTAGGTGTGCAGAATCCCTTTATAAATTTAAATAGGCTCAAAGATAAGCACAAAAAATGAGTTTAAAAATTTGAAAAAATTAACATGGATCTTATGCGTTGCCATGCTGGTGACGAAATAACAACGAAATATAAACAGAAAATCAAAACAAATGGAAGAAACTCCAATCACATGTTTTATTTACAGTGTGGGGTGAAAATAGAGAAGTGAGTAAGTTTACATTACATATTTTTGGTCGAGTTTCGACCACTGGATGACCTCTCGTACTTATTTAATACGCAAGCAGGATTTTTGTGACAATTACTCCTCCAAAACTACTGAACCGATTGACATGTTTTTGGTGTCGTTGGAAAGAGCGTAACGTGAAGTTGTGCAGGAAACTTTCTTTTTAGGGAAATAATTAGAGAGTGAGGCACTGGGGCCCTTTAAAGTTTCATATTTCTCCATAAGAATAACATGGGAAACAAACATTGTTTTGAAACTCCAGCTGTTGTCAGAAATTAAATATTGATAATTGGTCTCCATAGAAGCATGAGAAAACTCGCAATGTTTACATTACCTTTGACATTTACATGTAAACAACCAGAACTGTCAAATGCCTATTTCACGATTTCAGACAGCTTATCCAAAAAAATAAAACAACTATGTGGTAAGGTTTATTTAATCTTAAACTTTTTGATGGATTATTTATTATAAATCTATTTCAATGATTATGAAACAGATTTTTCCCGTTGTGAAGCAAAAATTAAAAGTGAGAAGAAGAACATATGTTAATTGCAAACATGCAATGTGTAAATAATCTATGTTGTATTAAAATTGTGTATAGTTTTGGATGTTGATTTGTGTTTAATGATAGCCTATGTTATTGGTTATTGAATTTTTATTTTAAGAATTTGGCATATGAATATGCCTATGATAAATAACACCATTTCAGAGTTCTGTCAGTTTTTGCTTAACTCTGTTCTGTACAGTTTAAAGTAGCCTACACCTTATTGTCTACAAATGGCTAAATAACTTAGGTACGGTACATTATAAAAGCTGAGAGCCTTTTTACGTTAACTTAAATTGTAAGCTTACCTTTTCCCGTCCATGGGCAGTTTGATAGTTAAAAATTATCCCTTTAAACTGGAATAGGACTGTTATGTAAATTGCGAGTATTTCCATTAGTTATTAATCTTTTAGCCAACTCTTTTAAAATCATCGGAAATTATGACTGTTGTCAGTTTTTAAACAAGATATTTGTTTATAAATAACTCCCGTACTTCTTTGCAATTGCTCGATTTCGAGCAACATGTACACTAGTATATTCAATTACATAATCCTTAATCTAACTAAAAGAGGTTTAAATTACCTGGTTACTGTCAAAACGATCTTTGGTAGTTTACAAAGACTACAGCTGTTTTGTTCAGCGTATAAAGGTCAGATTGTCACCATATGTTTTAATATTCCTCATGGTAAAGTTTGTCAGAAGTTTGGTACCTATTTGTGTACTAATAGCACACGATAAAAACGAAAAACCACACAAAACTCCACCAGTAGGAATATTAAAACACACGTTGACATGATGTGCTCCATCCTCAACTCGAAACAGCTGTAGTCTTTGTAACCTACCAAAGATTGTTTTAACAAGGTAATTTACATCTCTATTAAAAATTTCAGACGATCCAGAGACCTCTTCATGAAATTGATATAAGTAAAGTGAAAGTAAAAAGTATATAATATTTTGGAATCCATACATTCTTTATATTATAGAGCCTCTTTGATCTAGTATGTACAGTATTCTCTAGCTAATTTGGCAAAATCAGGGTAACCGAGTGGTTATAGTGCTCGACATTGAATCTGAAGGTCGCTGATTCGATTCCAAGCTGTTTGTTGGTGTTGTTGCTGTTAGGCCTTGGGCACATTACGAGCGGCAATCTGAGCGAAACGTATGCGGCGGATGGTTACAATACAAGCAGCAACTTTCTTACAACTCAGTGAATTTCCTACTTTTTCAGTATAGTTCATGATGGTCAACTTTACAGACCCGCAGGACTTATTGCATCTAATGTCTGTCAAAGAAAAACATTGTTTTTTGGCCAAGGAGACGTTTGGGGTACATTCGATTAACAAGAGCAATGCATGGTTTGAAACAAAACTAACAAGCGTGACTCATCTGAGCGGTGAGTGGCAGAGCAGCATTTGGCCGTACCGCTTATCATCCCTCACCGCTAAGATGTATCGTGGTCACCTTAAACAAATCTAAGCGTAATTGGTTGTGGTTGGAAATTTTGTAGTTCGACAAGTTTTTGCCATGGTAAAATAGAGTAGGCTATGAGTTAAAGAACTTTTGAGCAAGCAGTTTAGGGGTTTGAGCAGGGTTGCTTTGGTAAAAGGGCCCCGGACCCAGGAGGGCAAGAGGTTTTTATAGGTTTCTTGGGGTGCAAGGAAAATAAAAATTCCTCGCAATGAAGGGCGGAGGGTGCAATTATTTCTTGGGCCCATTGCCCATCACATGCGAACCGCGGGCCTGTGTTTGAGCACATACAATGTATTTGAGTTGAGGTGGTAAAGGAAGCTCAGAATAGTAGGTATAACAATAACTACCTCTTCATGTGGGTTCAGCATTTGTTCTTCAAAACAAAAACACTGGATTTTGTTGAAATACTGGCCAGCCTCAAACGGCACAACATTGTACGTACTGATTCCAATGACTGGTTTATCTGTGGGATTCTTTGCTGTGTAGAAGGCAAGGGCAGTTTCTCCGGGAAATACCTGTGGACATGTGATAGATCAGTGACAAAGCTTGTGTGTAATGACTACTAGTTTGTAATATCCAGAAGTATAGTCATGCAATCATTGATTATTTAGGCCTAATGTTCTTCTCATTTGATGCAGGTAAAAAAATGGCGTTTTTTATTACACTTTATGGTAAACTACGAAGATTTTAGCATCCATGCATTGAGCCCAATAGGTGACTCATGGCCTGTGTTGGTTAGTCTATGGTAACACATTACCGTACCGTAACTAAAAACCATAAGATACACACAGTAGGATAAGGTTTATTTTAGGTGATGGTTAGTTTAACTTACGTGATTTTAAAGATTATTGCTGATATTTTCCATCACAATTAGGCCTACCAAAAGACAAAGTTTTTGCGAGGTTTCAAGATCTGGAATCTGTCCCGTATTTAGACAAGCAAATACCAAAAACATAACAAGGTTTGGCCTACACTAGCTCAGCTAAAGATGGAAAATCACAATTAAAAAGTTTAAATAGTTTTACTGCAATGCATTTAATTTGTACTAGCTGTGTGGTTCTACGGACGGGATCGTGCAGTCAGTTGAAACCTTCTTATAATCAGAACTGCAGTTGGTTTGCATGTTTAGAGTGCATTTTTCTAGATATGCAGGAAAACTCCGGATAAGGCACTGTTTCAGGGTCTTTTTCCCGGTTACCAAAACTCAAGTACAGTTTGACACACACACACACACACACAGAGAATTTCCGGTTAACGACCTGAATGATGCCTAGAAATTTAATTTAATTTACAGTTACACATTATTGCACTTGCGATTAATTAAATCCCTTATGTAGGCCTATGGCACAACTTTTCAATCTCAATTGGTTTTGTATTTTCTAACAAAACGTGAATGGTTCTTACAAATCTGAAATGGTTGCCGTATTTGTAAACAACATGTAGAAAAAATAATCTGTATACAAACAGCTGTTCGTTATTTTATAGATGTTGTATTCTCCAAACAGATGATTAGTATTTCATAAATAATTACGAATGTGGTAAACCTTGGGAGAAAACTTGACAAAAATCACACAAAATTGAGTTTTTGAATGTCCGTTATTTTATTTTAAAAGTAGTGAGGCCATATTTTAATGGCTAAAGACCCCCTCGCCAATCCAGTGAATACAAAAATAATACAGTAGAGATTAAAAAATCCGAACCAATTGGGACTGTAGGTACCGGTAGTTCAGATTACCGATTTATTAGGATTTTCAAACATAGCCTAGAAATGGCTAATAGACACATAATTAGGCCTACAGTATTAAAAATACAGTTCTAGGATACTGTGAATGAAATAAAAATAATGATTTTTGTATTTAGGTATTTTCGTTATAAGTTATAACTGTAATTCCTTTCTTGAAAAAAATATGTAGAAATTAAACATTAGAAACAAACAAAACACAGACTGGCTCACTCATTTCCCTGCCAGGCTACGACTGTTTGACCCGAAAAATTGTAAAAGAGCTTTTGTCCCTGTTCTAATTCAATATTTTAAAACCCTCAGGAGTGGTTCAGATTTTCGACTCTCTACTGTATTTGAATCCCGATCGATGATCTTGAGAGACCGTGTAAAATGCCTTCTGGGCCGTGACAGACATACAGAAATTGAGATACAGTAAGACTTTTTTCGGCTTCTTTAATATATAAAACGTAAAAATAACCATTAAATATATTAATCGCCTTCAAATATGAAGGACTATTAATTCCATTCAACACAGGTCATAACATATATTTATAACTGGCCAAATATATTCAAATTGATCACATGCATAACTTACCTTTATTTCAACCTGCTGCGGTCTGAAATTCCATTTCATACTAGACGAAACGTCCGCATTAAACTTAACTGTTATTTCTCGATGCTTCACTTTTTTAAGTTTCTCAACATCAGTTCCACTAGCCTCTGCCGTAGCACCTCCATAGCTGTAAGCCTGAAAGTATTTTGATCCTGAATTATTATTTTGAAAACCCCTTAAGTTATTGTGTAGTTAAAGTACAGTAAAGACAACGTTCCACACATATCGTTATTAGGTTTGTGGCCTCTAGATGAAGGATCTAATGGGCAATCTTTTCATTTGTAAATTAAAACTGACAATAGACAGTAAAAACTAAGGAAAAATTGTGAAAATTTAGGAGGCTAGATTAGTAGGCCTACCGTAGGCCCACTAGGTTAGTTAGGTACCTACTAAGTACATAGGAGGCCCAGTATTCAGTCTTTTAAATGACTTATGACTTGTGTTTGATATTTAATTTTGCTTAATTTGTGTCAGTATCGACAATAATGATAACTTAAATTGATTGTTAAAGCAGCAATGCAAATGATTAAACAAACAATACGTATGTTATCTTCCTACAGTTAGGCCTATTAACAAATAATCATTTTGTAGGACTATGCCAAAGAAAATATTAACTTAGACCAACAGATCTGTAATGTGGTTCTAAATACCCCCGCCGCAGCAAACCTGCCGACTAAGCGAATTTCCATTTGTCTGAATTGATTTTCAGTTAAATATATTTTAATAACATTAGGTTTAACGAGTACCTAGGTTTGCTGCTACAAGGAAACTAATAAAGTGTGTTTTTGAGTAAAATATTGATAGCTTAGTACAAAATAAATAAATTTGCCAAGTTTGATCAAAATATATAAACAAGCAAACTACAACATTTGACAATATTCTCCATATAAGAATAACATGGGAATTTTAAATTTTTTTTTTAATTTTCTCCGTTACTAATAATCAAACAAAAATTCTTTTATATACTAAATTATTTGTTTTTTTTAAGCTCTTTAAAAAGGTCTAAAGAGAAATCGGGAAATTTTGTGTTTTGAGGGTCAAAAGTGAGAAAAACCAATTTTTACCCCATAAAACCCCCGTAAAGACCCGTTCCCATGGTCCGATCGTGCTGGTTCGCGAACTCATTCAAGTTTATCCCGCTTTACACCTTTAAAGCAAATTTCATCAAAATCGGACAAAAATTACTCAAGTTATCGCGTTCACGGACGTATATATATATATATATACTAGCTGACCCGGCGAACTTCGTATCGCCTAAGTTATAGGTTTCCCCTAAGACAGACCGATGGAAAGAAAGTACCGTTACGTTTAATTTTCAAGATGATCTTGTTCGCATCGCTCAATCACGTCCTGGTTGAAGTTCGTTCGCTACGCTCACTTGCCTTCAGGTTAGCTCGTTCGCTACGCTCACTCGCCTCCAGGTTGAAGTTCGTTCGCTACGCTCACTTGCCTTCAGGTTAGCTCGTTCGCTACGCTCACTCGCCTCCAGGTTGAAGTTCGTTCGCTACGCTCACTCACCTTTTGGTTGCAAATTAGCTGTTGTCATAAATGTAAAAGAAATAATAGTGCTGCACCCTGTTGGTAATCCTTGTAACTTTAATGCTATTGAACATCATAGAACAGAACCAAATTGTTTAATTGAAACAGCTGTTAAGATTCATTAATTCCATTTCTCATAAGGTTAACATGGGAAACTCCAGAGCCACTGGGGCGGAGCCCTTTTAAGAATTTTGAAACGGGAAATAGTTTACGTCCGATTCGCATACCTACAGAATTTACACACCAAATTTCATAACGATCGGTTAAGTCGTTCCGGAGGAGTTTGCAGACAAACACTGTGACACGAGAATTTTATATATTAGATATATATATATAAGTCTGTATATATATATACATATATAAAAATTTAAACGAATGGTGTTTTTGGCCTCTGGGGACATCAAAATGAAAAAGTAAATCGGTCCCGGGTCTAGGTCTTACCGTGCCACCTACGGTAATAGCTACTTCCCTATAGGGAAATTCGCTAAAAGAAACAAAAGTAATAGCCTACAGCGACTATCCATATGGTCTTACACAACAGTTTTCAATCGGCCTGGGTGCGTTTTTATCTTTTTTAATTTATGTTAATATCCAAGAGGCCACACATAACTTTTATTCTAACCTCCTTAGACACTTACTTGCTAAAAAGAAAAATTATCTCACAAATCATCTGTTGTGGCAATAGCTTAGTCATGTAAACTAGCAAAGGCTACAGACTGTTTGGAACCTGTATATTAAAGTGTGGCCCATTTGCGGGGCTCTCAATTCGACTTTATACTTTTATTTTTATTAGCCTAATTTGCCAATTGATTTAACAAAAATCTTTCAGATTATGTTTACAAGTTGAGAAATGCTCATTACGACTAAAAGCCTATGGTATTAATCGATAATAATACTGAGTGTAAAATCTAAAGTCGTAACAATACAATTAATTAACTTAGGATACAGTGCATGCGAAGGCTTGTAGTAGAATTTAGGGTGTGTTGCTAGCCTATGGTTAGCGTCTCGGACTTTGGTGCGGGAGGGACGAGTTCAATCCCCGGCACATCCACAAAACTTTAAGTTAATGGGTTTGGACCGTTTTCCCATAAAAGCGTTTGACTTCATTACTTCATTTTAAAAATGCAACTGGCGTTGATACAAGAAAAAAAAAGAAAGAACTAAGAGTAACTTACCTAACTTACTGATCATAGGTAACTTAGAAGGCTACTTTGCTAAGCCTACATGATAGCCATTGTGAATGGGTTAACTTAAGGTAGAAGAGGTATTACAATTAACTTAGGCCTACTACATCTGTTGTAGGGTACACATCCATATCTGTTGGCACAAACAACCGAATAAAAATATCGATCGATATATCGTTTGGTTAGTTATGTAAGGTTAACCTAACCTAACTAACCAAACGATAGCCTATATCGAATTAAACAATGGAATAATCAATATTACTCATTCGGTTGTTCGTGCCAACAGATATGAAAGTGTACCCCTGTTGTATTGGTCAGGGTTTCTAATATATTTAATACAAACTAAGCCTAGGCCTACCTGACAAAATATTCTGTACAAAGGAACTGCAGCATAGCTCAAACCTACAACAAGCACTCCTGCAGCTGCTAGATAATACAGAGTTGACTTGGTTTTTAAATCTACTTTTGCACTATAAAATTTGTTCTTTGAAAACAGTTGGTTCGAGTTTGAAAAATAAAGTTTTTGCTTAAAGTTTGAAGCCGTTGGATTAACTTTAGTTAAAACACATCTTGAACTAAGCACTGAGACAGCAGATCTACAAAACATATTTAAATATCTCGAGGATTGAAAAGGGAATAACTAAACACTATCCATTCGTTTTACAGTATAACAAGTTATTATATAAACTACTTTGGTTACATTTTCTTAAATTGTGAAATTAAAATCTTACAGAATACAGACTAAGGTTAGGGTTAGGGTTAGATTGTCTTTTGTTTGTGTCGTCTGCAATTTTTCAAGGCAGTTGATTTTGACATGCAATGAAGCTACACATACTACATACAGACGCGAATTAAACCACAGTACCTGGGGACCGAGCTTTGCTCGGGGAAAATCATTAGTCCACTCTGAAAGCAGTCTTAGTACTGTATTGGAGACACATAAATCCATTCCCAAACTCCACACGGCTCGCCTTTACTACGTCCTACACCATTTCCTACGTCATGGACCTGTTTCCCTCCATTTCCATAGCACTTTAGGATTGTAGATACCTTAATCTAATCGTTATTAACAGTTCCCACACTCCGGACAGCTCGTCTTTACTACGTCCTACACCATTTCCTACGTCATTGACCTGTTTTCCTCCCTTTCCATAGCATTTTTGGATTGCAAATACTTTAATCTAATCATCATAAACAGTTCCAACACTCCGGCCACTCGCCTTGACTACTTCCTTCACCACTTCCTACGTCGCGGACCTGTTTTCCTCCCTTTCCAAAGCATTTTTGGATTGCAAATACCTTAATCCAATCATCATAAACAGTTCCCACGCTCCAGACAGCTCACCTTGACTACTTCCTTCACCACTTCCTTCGTCACGGATCTGTTTCCCTCCCTTCCCATAGCATTTTAGGATTGCCCATACCCTTATCTAATCGTCATAAATAGTTCCCACGCTCCGGACTACTCGCCTTGACTACTTCCTTCACCACTTCCTACGTCGCGGACCTGTTTTCCTCTCTTCCCATAGCATTTTAGGATTGTAGAAACCTTAATCTAATCGTCATAAACAGTTCCCACACTCCGGAAAGCTCGCCTTGACTACTACCTTCACCACTTCCTACGTCACGGACCTGTTTCCCTCCCTTCCCATAGCATTTTAGGATTGCCCATACCTTTATCTAATCGTCATAAACAGTTCCCACACTCCGGACAACTCGCCTTGACTACTTCCTGAACACCTTCCTACGTCGCGGACCTGTTTTCCTTCCTTCCCATAGCATTTTAGGATTGCAGATACCTTAATCTAATCGTCATAAACAGTTCCCACACTCCGGACTACTTGCCTTGACTACTTCCTTCACCACTTCCTACGTCGCGGACCTGTTTCCCTCCCTTCCCATAGCATTTTAGGATTGCAGATACCCTGATCTTATCGTAATAAACAGTCCCCACACTCCGGACTGCTCGCCTTTACTGCTTCCTTCATCACTTCCTACGTCACGGACCTGTTTCCCTCCCTTCCCATAGCATTTTAGGATTGCCCATACCCTTATCGAATCATCATAAACAGTTCCCACACTCCAGACAGCTCGCCTTGACTACTCCCTTAACACCTTCCTTCGTCACGGACCTGTTTCCCTCCCTTCCCATTGCATTTTAGGATTGCCCATACCCTTATCTAATCGTCATGAACAGTTCCCACGCTCCGGACTACTCGCCTTGACTACTTCATTCACCACTTCCTACGTCACGGACCTGTTTCCCTCCCTTCCCATAGCATTTTAGGATTGCCCATACCCTTATCTAATCGTCATGAACAGTTCCAACGCTCCGGACTACTCGCCTTGACTACTTCCTTCACCACTTCCTACGTCACGGACCTGTTTCCCTCCCTTCCCATAGCATTTTAGGATTGCCCATACCCTTATCTAATCGTCATGAACAGTTCCCACGCTCCGGACTACTCGCCTTGACTACTTCCTTTACCACTTCCTACGTCATGGACCTGTTTCCCTCCTTTCCCATAGCATTTTAGGATTGCCCATACTTTTATCTAATCGTCATAAACAGTTCCCACACTCCGGACAGCTCGCCTTGACTACTTCCTTCACCACTTCCTACGTCACGGACCTGTTTCCCTCCCTTCCCATAGCATTTTAGGATTGCCCATACCCTTATCTAATCGTCATGAACAGTTCCAACGCTCCGGACTACTCGCCTTGACTACTTCCTTCACCACTTCCTACGTCACGGACCTGTTTCCCTCCCTTCCCATAGCATTTTAGGATTGCCCATACCCTTATCTAATCGTCATGAACAGTTCCCACGCTCCGGACTACTCGCCTTGACTACTTCCTTTACCACTTCCTACGTCATGGACCTGTTTCCCTCCTTTCCCATAGCATTTTAGGATTGCCCATACTTTTATCTAATCGTCATAAACAGTTCCCACACTCCGGACAGCTCGCCTTGACTACTTCCTTCACCACTTCCTACGTCACGGACCTGTTTCCCTCCCTTCCCATAGCATTTTAGGATTGCCCATACCCTTATCTAATCGTCATAAACAGATCCCAGACTTCTCACTGCTACCCTTGACTACAATGTATCGAGTAATCTTCAGTATAATCTTTGCTAAATGATGTTTTTCCTTTTGTACTGTATTTGTAATTTGCTAGTATACTGTGGGTAGTTGGCTTATTATGAACACATGCTACAACTTCAAGTCTTTTGTTTACTTTTTCCTTGTTATTTAATTCAGCCAACAAGGTTACCTAGCAACCCATAAGACTAATGTTAAAAAAATGTGATTTTCAGTTTCATTTTTCTACGTAATTAGATTTTTGTTGGCAGTTCTAACTGCAGTAAACTCGTTTTTAGGCCAGAATTAAACTATTTACAACATTTGAAGAAAATCGTCGGAACCGTTTTCGAGATCTTTGTGCAAGCAAGCATACATACATACAAGCAAACATTGCTCGTATTAGAGTATAGGAGTACCTGGGGACCGAGCTTTGCTCGGGGAAATTCATTCCCCAACTCTGCGATGCCAGCCTTTACTACTTCCCTCACCATTTCCTACGTCATGGACCTGTTTCCTTCCCTTCTCATAGCATTTACGTATTACAGATACATTAATCGAACTGCCACAAAAGGTTCCCACACTCTGCGATGCTAAACTTTACTACTTCCTACGTCGTGGACCTGTTTTAATCTCTTTCAATACCATTTTAGTATTTTAAATACATTAATCTAATTGCCACAAACATTTACCACACTCCGCACTGCTAGCATTTACTACTTCTTTCACCATTTCCTATGACTTGGACATGTTTCCATCCCTTCTCATAGCATTTCAGTATTTAAATTTCAGATACATAAATATAACTGTTACAATTGGTTTCCAGTTCCCAGACTCCACACTGCTCGCCTTTACTACTTCCTTCACCACTTCCTACGTCGCGGACCTGTTTCCCTCCCTTCCCATAGCATTTTAGGATTGTAGATACCTTAATATAATCGTCATAAACAGTTCCCACACTCCGGACTACTCACCTTTACTACTTCCTTCACCACTTCCTATGTCGCGGACCTGTTTCCCTCCCTTCCCATAGCATTTTAGGATTGTAAATACCTTAATCTGTTCGTCATAAACAGTTCCCACACTCCGGACCGCTCACCTTTACTATTTCCTTTACCACTTCCTACGTCACGGAGCTATTTCCTTGCCTTCCCATAGCATTTTAGAATTGCAGATACCTTAATCTAATCGTCATAAAAAGTTCCCGCACTCAGGATAGCTCACATTTACTACTTCCTTCACCACTTTTTACGTCGCTTGTACGTCGGTCCTGTTTCCTAACCGTCCCACAGCATTTTAGAATTGCAGATACCTTACCATCCTTATGGAATAGCTGAAGCCACTTTTCTTGTTAGTTCTGTCTGGTTTTCTGTAGATGTCATGTTTTGTTTACAATTTGTTT
Organism: Macrosteles quadrilineatus; assembly: GCF_028750875.1. Classification (NCBI taxonomy): domain Eukaryota; kingdom Metazoa; phylum Arthropoda; class Insecta; order Hemiptera; family Cicadellidae; genus Macrosteles; species Macrosteles quadrilineatus. The sequence goes on from NW_026542602.1 coordinate 63,193,110, forward strand.
CTATTATTTTAGGGTCATTTTCTCATTATTTGTGTCTCACTGTTTTCTTATATAGCCAACTATAGTAATATAGTCATATAGTACGGTAATATAGTGAACGAGTCTTCGTTTATGATTAAATAGTATTACTTGGTTAAATGAGGTTTTAAATTACTGAAATAACAAGAAACAAATTGTATACAAAGCTCGACATCTGCAGAAAACCGGACAGAACTAACAATAAAATTGGCTTCAGCTGTTCCATAAAAGGATGGGAAATTTACCTTAATCTAATCGTCATAACAGATCCCACACTCTGCACTGCTAAGTTAGCCTTTACTACAATGTATCGAGTAAGCTTCAGTATAATCATTGCTCAATAGTAACAAGTGATGTTTTTGCTTTTGTACTTTATTTTGGAATTTCTAGTATACTGTGGGTAGATGCCTTTACGAACAGATGTGTTACAACTTACAAGTCTTTTGTTTACTTTTTCCTTGTTATTTAATTCTTCCAACATGGTTACTTAGCAACCCATAAGACTAATGTTAAAAAAATGTGACTTTCAGTTTCATTTTTCTACGTAATTAGATTTTTGTTGGCAGTTGTAACTATAGTAAACTCGTTTTTAGGCAAAAAATAATCTATTTACAACATTTGAAGAAAATCGTCGGAGCCGTTTTCGAGATCTTGGTACAAGCAAGCAAGCATACATACATACAAGCAAACATTGCTCGTATTAGATTATAGGATTAAACTGTAGGGCGCCATGATGGAAGGAAAAAAACATGGTAGGGCGCCATACCTTACAATATCATAGCTTATAATTAATTGAGAATTTGTTCCATGATTTAATCGTACATAATTGGCATAGCTTATAATGGAAAATTTAAATTAATTGTTTAATCATACTAATATTATAACTATTATTAATACTACCAAAACTGTTTGTGGTTTGAATCAATTTTAATGCATTTATTTATAAAAATGAGTATATTGCAATTTATTTTAAGTGTATTTCAAGTTGTTGACATTTCCTTGATATGATTTAAAATATCAAGTAAATGGTCAAAAATAATGAAATCATTTTTATTTTGTTAGATTTCACGGATCCCGGGATCCCACTGAGCTATAATTCTAACTAACTGGAGGTAGCACTGAATGTCAAAGATGCGTGTCGCCAGCCGCCATGTTTGCGTGAGGTAGGTGTCCATAAGAAGCCATGTTATTGCCATGACAAAAAACTCACTGCTATACAACCTAGTTATAAGAAGCCATGTTATTGCTATGGTAAGAAAACTTACTGCTATACCAACCTAACAAAATCAGCGACTCGCTTTTGACAGACTTCTGCCATGGCAGTGCTACCTCCAGTTATAATTTTAGCTCAGTGCGGGATCCCGCCATTAACTCGGGGTAGGTCTTTGGAAACTTCAGATTTGAACCATAGGAGTAAGCTGCCTATTAGCTGCTACAATGTGTAACCTGTCACAGACTAATGAGGTTGTTTACTCTTCTGATCCAACAACCATGTTTTATAATCAGCTATACTAATTTATGTGACTAGCCGTACCATATGAGTACGTAATTACACAGGTGTTTCGTGATCAATTGTCAGTAAAGTTTACTCTGTTGATATCAATCCCTTTATTTTATAAAAATACAGTATGGATACATATTTATTTATAAAACAAAACTTAATTTAAAAACCTATATACTAGTCTCATCATTCAAAATCTCGTAGAATATTACAAATAAATGCTTTTCTAAATTTGCAACAAAATATGCTTTCTAAGTACTAGCTGACCTATGCCACAGAAAAATTAGAGTAGGCTATAACGTTATCCGTGCCGTGCGAAGCATTCGCACTGTACCCTCCTAACATCCCACTAGATTAAAATACACAACGTAGACTCAGAGTAATACTGCGTTCTTAGTGCATCGATTTCAGATAATTAACTTTTTTTAAACACGTTAAACTATTTACATATTTATAATATGTTTACAGGACCTCTTTTGAACACTATATGTTATTTGAAGTGATGTTATATTTTAATACAATTTTTGTGTTCATGGCTTTGTTTTTACATGGATACAGTTTTCACTGAAAAATCGCACCCTTGAGAACGCCACAAATAGCTGAATACGTATAAAAACGGGGGCTGGCACGTAAAATTCTTCCTTCTTTGGCATCGTCCATGTGTCTTAATTATAGTCAATAGTCATGACAAAGTTAACTTTTACGGGAAATTCCTTCTTTACTCAGTTTGACCGGAGTTAGCCAACTGCTTCGCTATGAAAAGTGTCTAGGTGCCCAAGTGAGCTACGACCAATCTTTGGGCCCTGCTTAGCGTTTTGGTTTCTACTGATCAACTGATATTAAAGTTCTTTTTAGCATGGGTTTATGGGGTGGCGAACCTGAATGCTGGCTTAATTAGTTCACAATTCGATACAACAGAGCGTTTTACGTCCCTCGGTAAAGAACCGAATTGTAACTGAGGTTAACAATTTTCTGTATGTAACCATTGACTATATATACCTACTGTAGGTATATATAGTCAATGATGTAACACATTTTACACATCATAACCACAGACAATAGAATACTTTTTAACCTTTCTTTGTTGAACAGTCGTAAATGTTTTTTGCAAAAAATGGCTCTTGAACAACATTGGTTGATATTGAGTTTATAGATTTATGTGTCATTGACAACTTTGCGTTGGAAATTAGGACTTTTTTAGAGTGGAAATTGTTTGTTTTGATAGCTCAGCTATTTTAACAAGAGAGTAAAAATCTCCCTTGTCAACCGTACAAATCTTCCTACGATTCGTTTTCAGCTCTTCATAATCAGGATTAGCCTTAAATGTTATGAATGAATTAAAGTGAATATCTGTGAGATTTAAGTATTCATTGTAAAAGTTTGAATTTAGAAAAATAAACAATCAACATTATTACATATTAACACCCTACCTTTATTTTCTCTAAGCAAATATTGTCAGGATAAATAAATGAAACACATATCCATCTGACAAGCAGTTTATTATATTTTATACTGCAAAGTCTGTCTTTTTACATACCTCGTTTAGTTTATTCGCACCTATCTTCAAATCCTTCAAACGTATTGTTAATGAGTTTGACCAATCTTTCTGAGAACATCATTTTCTTCGCTGTCAATTGAAATAAATCCAAATCGACCGTTTTGTCTAATTTTGGCATTGTCTTCTCATCGCGTACCAACCTAAATTCTGTAGTACTCCAATTCAAGCTACAGTGGGCAGTTTCGTCATCAGGACGTTCCAACCTCATTGTAAAAGTCATTTGAGTCTTCACGTCGAAATGATCATAACTGTACAAGGGTTTACGTTTGCAGCAATTATACAATTTCTGCCATAAATATCTCTTTCTGACTTGTGATATTTGTGCATGTGGATCGTAACGTCCAATTCGAACGCAGGCCCATCTCTAGTAAAAGGGTTAGCTCCTTTCTAAGACGGTAACGCCTGTAATTGTCAAATCCCAACATCCAATGCACCCACACTCTACAATTCCATCGGAGTTGGTAGATTTGTAGGAGGTAGATGGATTATCAAAGGGGCATTCATTCTTAAGCGGCAATTCGGGCAAAAGACCAACAATGGATTCCACGATTTTGCCATAACTTGGATCACCACTTACCACTTGAATTGAAATGAACGTGATCACTTGCACAATTAACATCTCGTCTCGTCGTCAAGCGAGACCCCTGAAGATTGGAGAATGAGGTACACAACACAAGACGACAGTAATCACTAATGTTGACTCGATATGATGTTATCCACAAGCTTAACCAAACATAATTATATAATTACACAGGTGTTTGGCAATTAGCTCTTGACATTTTACCAATCTAGTGTACCTGTTGCTCTAAATCGATCAATTATCAAATAGGTTCAACTTCAAAACTAATAACATACATTTTTATTTTCGATGAGCTTAAAAGACTCAACTCAAAGTTTATAACTAATGGAAATTTTGTACTTTCAGGTAATTTAATAACACGGACGATGCTGATCAAGAAGTTATTTAATAAGCCTATTGTGTTCGATTAGATTGGTCAAATTAAAAAACAGCCTAATAGACCACATCCAAAATGAGATTTAGCGGATAATCAAAATTACTTTGTTCAGCCTTAAGATACGATAAGCACTCTTACTAACTTAAATACCTAACATTTTTTATGCAAAATCACGTGTGAATTTTCGGGACCTAGAGGTGTAATCTGTACAAGAGCTCTTATTTACTTTGCGTCCCGAAGATCATAATTTATCCAGCTTGGCAGCCAAAGTAGGCTATGTACCCACAGTTAAAATTTTTGGTAGCGTCGCGGACATCGAGCCCAAGGCAGCGATGTCGTGGGTTCGGATTCTGGTCACTGCCGAAAACATTTTTATCAGTACAGTTCACCTTTGTACTGTACCGGCTCACCCCTTGCTTTGCTGGATACGTTCCACGCACGGGCAAATGCGAGGCTAAAATAGGCCACCAAGCTCTTTAAAAAATCTTTTTTTAGGGGCAACAGTACAGGAGTTCACTATGGACAGGTACACAACACACTATGGACAGGTATATGGACAGGTGGACACAAACAGACTTTAGAATGTACATTGGTTGCAGTAGAAACAAAATTAGGACAGACATTGGTAGGAAAAATCCCAAACAAGTAGTGTGACAAGCAAAACGTAACAAGCTTGGTAACTTCTATGCTGATTAATTTGCTCTTAGTTTACATTGTAAGTACTTTGGGACCGAGCTTTGCTCGGAGAAAATCATAAGTATACTCTGAGAGCAATCTTTGGTCAATGTTGAAACAGCGATTCGTCGACGCTCCTGCTCAAGATGATCGGGCGGCCTGTTGTTCATCATATTGATCGGCCATAAGATCTGAAATTATTTCTATACTTTCATTCTTCAATGCGAGACTTGTCCGAGGTTCTGAGACATTTGGTGAGATGTATGAGCTGGTTGAATGTAGACGAAGTGATGTTAACTAAAAGGTATTGACGATGACATGGGCACTTTCAATGGCTGTAGGACGGAAACTGGATTTTTGGATTTTTCCCAGCCTTGTGACCAACTGTAATAAATCTTAGGTGACCAAAAATACCTCATTTTAAATTTTAAAAATCAATATCTTCGAAAGAAAAAAAGTTTGCCTGTACACGTGCTTGTTTTTGAGTACCGAGGATGATCAGGAAAAATGTGAACTATTTGCGAAGCATCTGGGATCGGTTTACTCTACTGCATCAGACACAACCCCCTCTTTTGACTTTTACTCAGTGAATACCGTCTGCAGTGTTAGTCTCTCACTCGCTGAAGTCAGGCTCAAGTTATCTCAACTGGATGGTTCAAAGGGTGCGGGCCCCGACAACATACCACCTTCATTGTTGCGCTTCGGCTGCGATCTGCTTGCTGAACCCTTGCAATTTTTATTCAACCAGTCCTTGGCCGAAGGCATATTTCCTGCAGCCTTTAAGCATGGGTATGTCGTACCCCTTCCTAAATCTGGTGATCACAGTGATATAAAGAATTACCGCCCTATCACTATCCTTTCTGCACTTGGTAAAGTATTCGAGAGCTTGGTTCTGGACAGACTGAAGATTTTCATCGAAGGTATTATCTCCTCAAATCAACATGGTTTTGTCGCAAAGAAATCTACAATCTCGAATTTATTATTGCTTCAAGAGAGAGCTCTGTCCGCCTTTAGAGCAGGTCGCCAGCTTGACGTCGCCTATATCGATTTCGCCAAAGCGTTCGACAAAGTAGACCACAAGATCCTCGTGACAAAGCTTAGGGACTATGGCATTCTACAACCACTACTTGGCTGGCTGGAGGACTACTTAACTGGGCGCACGTTGACTGTCAGGCTTGGACCTTCGCAATCGCAACCATTTCACCAGACCTCGGGTGTACCACAAGGCTCACATTTGGGACCCTACCTATTTAATTTGTTCATCAACGATCTGGTGGCTTCTATCGAGGTTGGATGTCTCGCGTTTGCTGATGATCTCAAGGTGTTTGTGGAGGTTAAGACGGAAGAGGACTCAATACGCCTTCAAATATGTCTTGACAATGTCTTTGCTTGGTGCAAAGTCAACAAGATGGAGATCAATCCTGGAAAATGCTCAATATTAACCTTCCATCGTTCCAAGAATCCAGACATCTTCATTTACATGCTCGGAGAGGACAGTATTCCTAGAGTCACGTCCACAAAAGATTTGGGGGTGATATTCAGCAGTGATCTGAGTTTCGACGAGCATATAAACTCTATAGTCAGCAAGGCTAACAGGCTGGTTGGTTTCATCTCCCGTTCTACCAAAGGTATGAATAACCCATCTGCATTAAAAACTCTGTATTGTGCAATGGTGAGACAGTGTCTGGAGTATGCTTCCCCGATCTGGACTCCGTATACAGTTGGTGGACGCACTCGTCTTGAAGCAATCCAGGAAAGATTTTTGAGGCTGGTGGGAGTGCGTCAGGGATACCCCTATCGGGAGGTGCCAACGGATGTTCTGGCTGAGGAGCTGAAAATCCGGCCATTACACATGAGGCGCAGCGTTGCTGATGTTGGTCTCTTGTACAAGCTGCTAAGGGGCCATATATGCTGTCCAGAGCTGCTTTTAGAAATAGACATCAGAATCCCTACCATAACAAGATCCAGAGACCTATTCGGCCGTCGCTTCAGAGGCACCACTTATGACTTTCACAGTCCTCTGGCAAGAATCCTCAGGCTGGGCAACAGAGTTGCTCGTGATGTCGACTTCTTCGCTGACAGCTACACCTCCATAAGGAGAACAACCGAAGCAACCCTGGTGGAGATGTTGGACTAGCCTCAACGCCTCTATTGTTATATATATTCTTGTTAAAAATTCTATTGTTGTATTTTGCTCTTTGTTATATTTATTATTGTTATATCTTTAGTCTTTGTTAACTTATTCATTGTCAGATTATTTATTATTGTATTCTATTGAGTATTGTATTGTTATATTTATTATTGTTATATCTTTAGTCTTTGTTAACTTATTCATTGTCAGATTATTTATTATTGTATTCTATTGAGTACTGTATTGTTCAGCTTGTTTTTGTTTTTTTGTTTTGTTTTTTTGTTTTTTTTTTCATCTATGTATTTAGCATTCTATTGAGTATTGAAAATTGTTCAGTTTTTGTATACATCTATGTATTGGCTTAGCCGTTGGCATGTATAAATATATAATATACCTACACTTACTTTTCAATTCTAAGAACTGAACTGCTACTTTAGAAAGCGGTCGTAGGTAGAAGTATTAAAATTAACATAGGTGTGTCGGTGTGTGTCATAATATTTATCTTATTATATCGATTGTAAATCCAAACCAAAGGCAAAGACCATGATTTTAGACATCCCGCCAAATCTGACAAAATCTATCATCATCTAAAAACATCGAAAGGTAATCACCTGTTATGCAAGTGAAAATCGTGAAAATACTTACTCTCTTCTTCTTCCTCTCCTCTCTGTCACAAAAAAACTAAGAAACTTGATGACTGTTTGAGGTTAAAGATCGATGTGTAGTGGCGTTTTCACATTAATTTAACTTAATCGTTCGTTTTATCTCACTATTTATTGTTAGATTAAGTCTCCATCTCTTAAAATGCCTCCCAAGGCAAAGCCAGCAGCTCCAAGCAAAAAGACGGCTGAAAAGAAGAAAGAAAAAGTCATTGAGGTAATATTATCTTGTAAACACAGACTATCACGTTGCCCATATTGACATTAGCAAAATTTGGTATTATAAGATTACTGAAAAAGGTATATAAATGGATAATAAATCATCGGACTATAAAGAATGTGGGACAACTTATACTAACAAATAAAATACATTTAAGGCCTAGGCCTATTGGTGTTTAACGAAAGCTCAAGTTGATCAGTTGCAGACTGATTCTGGGTTACCCCAATTTACAATAAATAAAAGTATTATCATTTAAGAAGGTAAAATGTCTGTAATTTAAATTATAAATAGGCCTAGGCCTAGATGTTCCATCATATTTAGTCTATTTTCTTTGATAAATAGAACCTTTTTAATCAAATCGTTATATACATGACAATCAGCCATTGTATTGTAGACCTAGGGCCTATAAGTTAGTTTTTTCCGAATAAGGACAATAGGTTGCATATCATTGTGGTAGATAATATAAGGGTACAGTTTCTTAACTAGGCTATGCTAATATCGATTGAAACTATCGAATTGAAATAAAAATGAACTGTTGGTTGCTGTATTGTTAAAAGTACTAGTGTACATGTTGCTCGAATTTGAGCAATTGCAAAGTATTACAGGATTTATTTCAAAACGAATAACAGTCATATTTACTATAAGTTTAAAAGAGTCAACTCAAAGATTACCGGTGTGTAACTCAGACCATGTTTATCTTCGTTATTGATAAAACTAAAGCATTCCGGCCGGTTTTCTCCTTCTCAAAATGCCTCGCTGTACAGGCAACACAGGTCATTGATAGAGGGCCAATTGAGAAGGAAAAGTCGTTTTGGGGTAGTGTTAGGGCACATTTATAACCTAATAACATAGATTAAGCATAGATCTATGCTAATAGTTGAGATTGTCCAGGGTCAGGTGCTGACTGTGATGAGTTAGGCCTTTTACGCGTCACTGTTCTGTAGCTGCGGTCGTTATCACGATTACGCCTCCTGTCTATGTTTCGTTGTCGTCGCGTCAGAGGCATTTAAAAGAAAAAAACAACAAATAAACAAATTATAGCTACACAAAACAACGATAAATGCACAAATTTAAGTTACAACCATACTAACACGATCCGTCTTGGTTGTTAACTCAAATAGTAAATAAATGTACTCAATGCGTTTCATTGAATTGAAAAATAAATAACAGCAATTAAATTATACAGCTGATCAAAATGTAAACAATTATGTTCTTCATGGGAACCTTCAAAGCCATTGGGGCAGAGTCCAAGGGACTTTTTCAAAAATGTAAGGCCAGTTTGAAAATCTACGCGACACGCTCTTTCCAATGAGACATCAATGGATAAAATCGGTTAAGAAATGGCAGAGGAGTTCAACCGACAAAGTTTCATGTAGCGTATTAATTATATTATAGATTTTTAACCTGTCACAAAAATAGGTAAATCATGACTTTTAATTTAACCCACAAATGTGTAAAAGCGGAACAATTTTTAAATAAGTATCAATTTCTATATAATTCCTAACTGTTGTCTCTATTGTATTTTAAAAATACCACACGACTTAAATTTTTTAAATTTTTAGGATAAGACTTTTGGCCTGAAAAACAAGAAAGGTGCCAAGCAACAGCGATTCATTCAGCAGGTTGAGAAGCAGGTTAAATCTGGAGGTGTGCCTGCTCGGAAACTGGATGAACCTAAAAAAGATAAAGATGCGAAGCTCAAAGAGCAAAAAGAGATGTCTCTGTTGTTTCGGCCTGTACAGAAAGTTGAAAAAGGTATGCTAAAGTTGTCTAATTCAAAACTATATTTTAATCTTTTAAAGCTTATGTAGTTTGTATTTGGAAAATGTTAATGTTTTTAGGCAAAGTTAGGCTTATGAATCCTCTTCCTATTTAACACACTTTTATGGTAGCAAGTTGGTTGTACAACTGATTTTGTAAATATTGCAGTGATTTTGGGAATTTGTATCATGCTGTTGTTGTTGTTGCTTTCAATAGATTTTGAGCAGTTGCTCCCTTAAACTGTTGGCTACTAGGCCTTCCTTTGCTTAATCTTTTTGATAATTTCCAAACAATATATCATCTGCATGATTTGAATGTTGAAATACGCTACAGGACTATAAATTCCAAGACCTTTCTAGACTGCCAAACGCATGGTAAAAAAATTGAAAGCTTTTTAAATAGGCCTCAGTTAATTTGAGTATATGTTCTTGACTTTACATTCTTTTCTAGGAGCGGACCCGAAGAGTGTTATTTGTGCTTTCTACAAGCAAGGCCAGTGCACAAAGGGATCTAAGTGTAAGTTTTCTCATGATTTGACGGTGGAGAGGAAGGCGGAGAAGAGAAGTATGTACGTAGACATGCGAGAGGATGAAGATGGAGACACGATGGAGAACTGGGACGAGGCCAAGCTGAAGGAGGTTGTGGAGAAGAAACATGGAGAAAAGGAGAAGAAGATGCCCACTACTGATATTGTGAGTTTACACAATTTAAGGCAACTTACTTCAATACTTATAGGATTTTATAAATTTTTCATTTTTGTTAGTCTGTAAACAAATTTAGAACGTTTTAAAATTTATAGCAAGCTAAATCTAAATTGGTGGAAAACATTACCTGAAATCCTTGAGTTAAAACTAACAAAAATAAAAGTAGGCCTTTAAAAAAAAGGTCTTACAATTTGAGAAAAATTTTAGACGAATAGCAACGATTATGTATCTGCATGCAGAAGTGATTGCAGAAGTGCATTCACTGTTAACTGTTAATTTTATGTTTGTAATATTTAAACTTGTTATCAAATTTACACAGTTGAATAAATTCTAAAAACAGTTTTACCTTTTTGCAGCTGAGATTTTAAAACATACTTAAGCAAAACAATAAATTTCAAGCAGTCGTTTTGCTCAATTTTCTTTATGAATCCTGATTGGCCGAAGCATGGTAAACTTATACATGTTGTAATGTCAATTTTACGGAAAACGCTCAATTAGTTATTGGAGTAAAAAGGTTAGGAAATGATAACTTATTAGCCTACTTACTTACTAAAAAATGTGAAAAACTACTGTAGAGCGATGTAGCGGTACTGGGCTCATGAGGATCGTTTAAGGCTCATTCCTTCTTAATGAGTTTACTCCAGTTAATTACCAGTAGGTAATAGTTTGTGCATAGTTTTTAGATAGTTTAATATTGTTTATTGTTCTATCTCTATACAGATCTGTAAATACTTCCTGGACGCAGTAGAGAAGAGCAAATATGGTTGGTTTTGGCAGTGTCCCAATGGAGAAAGCTGCATCTACAAGCACGCCCTACCTCCAGGCTTTGTACTCAAAAAGGTAATCAGTCTCAAGCGATCAAGTAGTATTTGTACAAAAATACCCACGTCGCAGCAAACCTGCAGACTAAGCAAATTTTCATTTGCCTGATTTGACTCTTACTTAAACTGTAGATAGCATTAGGTTTTACGAGTACATAGTTTTGCTGCTACAGGGGGGGGGGGTAATAAAGTGTGTTTTTTTGGTAAAACATTAATAGCTTAGTATAAAATATAGAAATTGACCAGGTTTGATCAACATATATATTTAGAAATAAGCAAACTAGCCTACAACATTTTACTTATTCTCCATAAGAATAACATAGGGTATTTTTAATTTACAATTTTTGTGATTTTCTACGTAACCGATAACCGCACAAAAACAATTCTATATTATTTGTTTTTTTTAAGCTCTTTGAAATGGTTTGAAGAGGAATTGGGAAATCTTGAGTTTTAGGGCAAAAAATGAGAAAACCCAATTTTTACCCCATAAAGCCCCGTTCCCATGGTCTGATCATGCTGGTTCGTAAACTCATTCAAATTTATCTACATCTTCAAGCCAAATTTCATTAAAATCAGACAAAATTACTCAAGTTATCACATTCACAGGCGTATATGTGTATATCTGGATTTTTAGCCATGCTTAATCTTTAAATTTCAGGATCGCAAAAAAGAAGAGAAGAAGGATGAAATTTCGTTAGAAGACTTAATAGAAAAGGAGCGATCAGCACTGAGTGCATCTGGGAAATTTACCAAAGTTACGTTAGACAGCTTTTTGGCATGGAAGAAACGGAAGGTTAAGGAGAAGAAAGAAGCTCTTCAGAAAGAAGAAGACAAGAAGAGGAATGACTACAAGGCTGGTCGACAACATGGGGTGAGATTTTTTTGTTTAATTTTTATACAGGGTTAGTAAAAAGTGTGGAGACCCTCTGTTATTTTTTTTAACGGCCCATACTAGAAAAACTAAACTCGGCACACCAATATGGCATGTTATGAAGTACTTTTTGGGCATAACCGCCACTTGGTGTTCATCCCCAAAATGGGGGATTTTGGGGGAAACTCAAAAACTTCAAATACAAAGATCCATCGAGTGACCCCTCATTTTGAAGGTTCTGGTAAAAGAAAACCAACAACGCAAACTATGAGTCTCTATCTCAGTTCAGTACAAAATGGCAGCCAATTGAATTCCTCATAAGTTCCCAAACCCAAATTGGGGGATTTTGGGGGAAACTCAAAAATTTTAAATGATAAGCCCGATCGAGTGACCCCTCATTTTGAAGGTGCATCTCTAGGTGGTCTCTATCTTAACACAGTGAAATATGGCAGCCAATTGAATATAAAATTGCAAGTTATTTCCGATTTCTAAAGATTTCAATCAGCTTCCATTTTTTACTGGATTGAGATAGAAACCTCTAGTTTGCGTTGTTAGTTTTCTTTTACCAGGACCTTCAAAATGAGGGGTCACTCGATGGGTCTTTGTATTTGAAATTTTTGAGTTTCCCCCAAAATTCCCCATTTTGGGGATGTACACCAAGTGACAATTATTCCTAAAAAGTACTCATGACATGTCATAAAGGTGTGCCGAGTTTAGTTTTTCTAGTATGGGCCAATAAAAAATAACAGTGGGTGTCCACACTTTTTACTAACCCTGTAGATAAGCATTATAATAAATAGGCCTAGTGATGTTATTTACTATATATATTGATAAAATCCAATACGATAACTAGCATTACTCAATAAATGTAGGCTACACATGTGCTGTATGTAATAATTGACATTATAACTGCAATCATGGTGATACAGTGATCGTATTTCCTGATTGACGAAATATTTATGTTATCTACTGCGATCATCTTCTGCAACTGTAGTCTTCTCATTTTACGACGACTACTTAAATAAGAACCTAGGGAATGCCATTAAATTAATGGATGCTCTGCCATATGCTGTTGGGAAATATTTTTGTTTTCACGGTTGAATGGTCAACCTTTCAGTTACTTTTTTCCCTCACATCAATATGTCAAAACTTCCCTATAAGGGTGAGAACTGCTACAATAGTAGTGGGGGAAGTATCAAACATGGCACTAGTGTCAGATTTAAATACCTCACTTTGTTGTGAGTAGCACTTTTGGAGATATTTGTTTGTAGACAACCCTTAATAATGCAAACGTCCAAAACCTATCCGTACCTACCAACCTACCTATCCAAAAGTATCCGTACACTAGTTGTAATATTTTTTGTCGTGTTCATTATGGGTTGGTTTGCATTCCTCAATAACAACGAGTTAACATTTTGTAAGATTTATTAAATTGGAGCATTCTGTTTAAGATTTTATAAAACAATCAAACTTTTTTTTACTAAAAATTTAACTCTGAAGAAAAAAAAGTTAAATTATTTTTGCAGCTGTCTGGTAGAGAAATGTTCTTCTTCAACCCAGACTTGGCGGCAAATGATCTGATGGATGACGGAGATGAAGCTTTCGACTCTTATCAGAGAGAAGAAGACGAAGATGACAGTGAGGTTAAGGTAATCATGCAGTCTGTTGTGTATATTTTGTTCAATTTAAGTGATATTGCATGGACAAGTTAACTTTTTATTAGTCATATCCAAAGTGGTTTACTTAATCGTTACTACAAGTGACATTTTTTAGTGAGAGCCATTCACTTGTATAGCTCGGTAGTTTGTGTGTACGCTGCAACAAAAAAAGCAAAATACTATGATGCATGAGTTGTGAAGAGTTGAATGATGTGTTTGAGCTATTTAATTAATGAATTTCTTTAAAATAGTAATAATTTATGTAATTTTCATATAGGCTATTAAATGCTCCAAGTTTTTAATGTTGGATAACCTTATGTCCTGTAAATATTTTTAAAACTATATCTAAGTAAATAATTATGGACAGGATAGTTAATTCGTACTTTCACACTAACAATGTTTTTGTTCTTGTTAATGTTGTGTGTTGTCCAGTACCGAGACATTGAGCTGGAGATCCTCGCTATGGAAGCCAGTGAAGCTGACGGTGCAGGCATCACAGTGGCTCCAGACGACAGACTGAAGAATACTCCAATCACCAACGGCACAGTGTCATCTGAAGGTGGGTACTGTACTGGTAGAAAGTTCACAAGTTCCTATTGGAAACAGAGCTAGCACACCTCTTATATAAATTATCCTACCCGGGCTTGGCCAACAAATTATTTCCAAATGAGCTCTAGAGTCAACTGCTGTCCCAGCTCAACCTGAAAATTGGAGGACCCGCAGGTCTCTACTGATTTTCTCATTGTCTTCGACCTGTTTTAATTATGGTACTACTTTTTGCCATTCCAAGATTCTGTGTTGAGTTTGGGAGAAAATCTGTGATCGACCATGATTGATTGGTTCTCAAAATTTAATAAATTTGTTATTTACAGAGAGTCCTTCGGAAGAAACCGCCTCCGCCTCAGCTTCTGCCGTCCCCATCAATGAAAATCTGTTTCTGGACGATGACCTGGACGACCTTGAAGATGAGTTGGATGAACTTTCGCTCGATCAATGAACTCCTCAAAGTCCTCCTTCGTTTTTAAGTCTAACATCGCTTGAATTAAATATAATTTTCTGTTTAAATTTCTGCTCTTATATTATAATCCTATTCCAACCTGTTAAGATTTGAAATCACATAAAACAATTAATTTTAATTTATTCTAAACAGTTCCATATACTGTATACATACTCCTGCCGCAGCAAACCTGCAGACTAAGCGGATTTCCATTTGCCTGATTAGATTTACACTAAAATGTCTCCTTAAAAATATCACATTTATTGGATTTAAATAGAATTAGTTTAACGAGTACTTAAATTTGCTGCAACTGGAAGGGTAAAAGTGTATTTTCTTGTGTAAAATGTTAATAGTTTAGTAATAAATAAATGTATTTTCCAAATTTGATCAAAATATGTTCTTAGTTGATCACACTACAACAGTTTACTTATCCTCCATAAGAATAATATGGGAATTTTAAATTTACAATTTTCTAGAATTTTCTCCGTAACCATTAGGTTCATATTAACACTTCAATATATTAAGTTATTTGTTTTTTTGGATCAGTTGCTGAAGGTCTAAATCCCGGAAGGTCTAATTAGACCTTTGGCACACATTTTGCATTTAATACTTGTTGCTGAGGGTCTAAACAAGCAGTATGCCGAAGGTCTAAATCCCGGAAGGTGTAAAAGTACGGCCAGAAAACTCGCCCACTGATACTGTTTTAGACCTTGGGCTAGCAACCTATATTTTGTTAATAAATGTTTATAAAATGAGAGTTGCCGAAGGTCTAAGTCCCGGAAGGTCTAAAAATGAGAGTATTGCTGAAGGTCTTAAGTCCCGGAAGGTCTAAACATACGGCATTGCATCGTAATGCTGAACTATGACCGTTTTTTAAACTAGCAGTTGCAGTCCAGTTATTGGATTTGAATAGATTCACTTGACAGTTTTTTTACTTAGTCTTAATATCTAGCATCTTTATTTTAATCAACAACAACACAAGTAACGGACCAATGAAGATAAGGTTCAAGGAATGAGTCGGCATACTGCCCGTTTAGACCTTCAGCAACAAGTAGGCTACCAAACGCAAAATATGTGCCGAGGTCTAATTAGACCTTCAGCAACACTCCCATTGAAACATATCGCTAACAGAGGACACACAATCCTATTTATAGAAATTTTTTTAAGTAAAGCAAACGTCTAGATATAATTAGATTATCCCTAAAGTAATCTTTAGAAGATACTCAATACCATAAGATAATCTATGAATTAGAATTCAATAGGAAACAATTTATACATAGGTTTGTTCCTCTATTTTTCCTATTTTCCTTGGGCTATATATCCAATTAGAGAAAGATTATTCAAAGAAATACAATAATATAATTATTATGTACAGTAATTTTAATGTTAATTATTCATTCGGTGCAGGGACGAAGTCCACCCAAAACTGGACCAGGGCACCCGCTCTGTGAAGGTTGATCTAAACTAGTGGTAGGTGGTAGCCGTGGTAGATACGGAGGGGACTGCGACTTAAAACACGGGTTACACTAGGCTGGCATCATCGGCGAATTGAAAGAAGCCACTACTGTCAGCTTAATGTGATGTGACCACAAAATTCGCAGCTGGCGAGTATTTGTCAGCGGCTGGCGAGCAGCCTGGTGGGCCTGGTGTGACTCGTGCTTAACTGATGGCTTACTCCTGACTAAAGGGGGGGGGGGCGATGTGGTGACTGACGTAACGTGGACAGATGGACAATGCCCCTAGCGTCACATATTAATAGCTCTTGCCAGTTAGGTATGCCCATGTTAAAGCGAAGGCAGAAGCATCCACCACCATATGACCCCCACCCTAGTACTCAGTATATAGATGGCAACAATCCATTTCATTCAACACAAAATAAATCGCACAGGAACTTTGACTTTGATTACCATTCCTGGCACATTCACAATACATAGGGGTTTGGACCACTCGCCCTTAAAATTAATTAATTGTTGAATACTTTCTCCTGTAAAATCAAAATGCCACCGGTGTAAATAGCTATAAAAACAGTGTTGTTGCGCCCTCCTCAATCCTAATATAAAGCCCTTGTTCGTCCAATACTTGAGTATGGTTCCACAATTTGGTCCCCTCATCAACTGAACCACATTAACCAGTTGGAAAGCATCCAGCGCCGCTTCGTCAGACTTCTTGGATGTAGGCTTGGGTTTGACTACCTACGTACTCCTGTGAGTGAGGTCGAATCTCTTTTTGGCCTCACCCCTCTTCACGTGAGGCGGCAACACTCGGACCTACTGACACTTTTCAAGTTGGTTAATGGGCTCCTGGACTGTCCGGATCTACTCTGCGGCATCCACTTGCATATACCAACAGGAACCCGTTCCAAAACGATATTCCGTAGACGCTACCAACCCACCTACTATGCAGCTAACAGCGGCCTTTCGAGACTTCTACGTACTGGGAGTGATGTCGCAATCCACCTGGACTTCTTCCACGACTCATTGTCCTCGTTCCGGAGAAAGGTCGCCTCCCTGCTTATGTGATAATAATTCTAGTCACTAACTGTAGAATCTCACCTTCCTTAGCTCTAGTCGAATTAATGGTTCCTGTTGTTGCTGCCAAGTATCACCTCTCATGTCATGTTTTTTTTTTTTTGTAAAATCAAATTTTTTGCCACATTGTACTATTATCCAAAACTATCTTCACTGCTTCTAATTTATATTGTTAACTTATCGTCTTTCCTTGTCTATTTTGTTATTTTTGTTATTGCTATTGTTATTGTTATTCAAGATTGTTATTATATAGTATCTATTACTTGTTACTTGTTACTTGTTAATTTTTGTTCATTAATTATGTTCTTGCTGTTACCACTCACTGTTGCATGTATTTTGCCATCTTTTAATATTGTATACATTCTTGTAAACTGGTGTAAACCGTTGGACATAAATAAATAAATAAATAAATAAATCCTCATCCCCCCATCACCAATAGCAATCTAGGTGTAACCATAGATAAAACTTGGAACTATGTTTTATCATAGACTAAGCAACACAATGGAGTATGATTTATTTATGGTGTAACTTTAACCATGTTTTATCCATGCTTTAACGTTGCACTTAAATTGAAAAGTTAATATACATCTAAACTAATACCTAGTAATACCTTCTATATTCAATAAGTAAATTTTGTCATATCATTGCATCTTTTATATTATTACTCTATGCTGTCACGTCATAAACAACTTAACCAAAATTAAAATTATTTCCGTTTGATTTGTAGGTTATAGTAAATTTAGTTAATCGAATATGTGAATTATTTTTACTTGATAAGTCAACAACAGTTATTTTTGATACTTCATAATGGCTACAAAACAGTCAAAAGGTTCTGAAAAGAACGGTGTTGCCAAAATTGGACATTTAGAGTCTGTGTGGGTTAGAGCTTTCTCCTCTCATTCAGAATGGCCTGATAAGGTAAGTCAGTTTTATATTCGCCTTTTTAGGTTCAGATGTATCCCGAGTCTCGATAGTATCACATTTTAAACTAAATAAAACAAAATATTAAGTTACTACGATACACGATATTCTAACAACTTATTTCAGCACCAATAAATTTTATAAAGGCCAACCTAGGCCTGTGTTACTCTCTCAGGCCCTTCCTACAACGCCTTTACGCTTAATAGGAAGCTTTTGATAATTTTATGACTTAAACCATGACGAAATAAACAGTCAACTCAACTTGCTTTGAGTAGAGTTAACATTACCGGTTCCGTAAGTTTTCAAAACGAGAAAGCTAGGCATGTTTGGCTGCAATCATGAAATAATAGGCCTACATTTGTGCTAAAAGGTATCATATAGGCAATAGGCTATCTATGGCGAATTTTCAATGTTTCCCATCCCACTTTATACTATAGACCTAACAGAAACAAAATTTCCTGTCATACCGTACCCTAACTTAACTTAGGCCTATCGACCAAGATTGTTACCGTCAAGCGGGGTAATTCTGACCCCCCAGGGGTAACATTGACCCCGGGGTCAATTATTTTTATTATATTCTTTTTTAAATAGTAGGTTATAAATAAATTGAAAATAAAAAATATGATAAATTTCAGTAGTTTGGTAGCAATTTGAAAACAAATAATATTTAGCAGAAATTAGTTTTATAACAATACAAAAAAATTATAATACAATCATCTACAATACAGCTGTATAATTTCATAACAAAAAACTTTTTCAGCCCAGCAAAAACTGTTGGTTCTGGCACTGTCAGGATTTTATATGGTAAAATATATATGTTTTTAGGAATATTTGAGCACTTATTACAAGCAAATAAAGAAAATTAAATAAATTAATAATTATTTTTTAAGGCCTTGTAACATTGACCCCTTATTTTTTTTGCCTTCGGATAACTTTGACCCCTCGTTATAATTCCAAGTTACTAATTAGTAATTAGCCTACACATCATTTTTATTAATTCTGGTATATTTAATTTAATTGATTTATGTATATAATGTAATAGACCTACTAAAAATGTTGATTTATAATTGTTTTATTTTTATCTATGAAGTTGAGGTAAAAGCAATCTGTGGAAAGCGAGGAAAACAACACTTTAACCAGGTCTTTGCCTGTTAAATTAAAAAAATCAACAGTTTGTTGAAGTAATGTGACTTAATTCTGTTGACACTAACTATGGCGACAAATTTACATCCAAAAGAAAATTATGTGTTTTCTATTCTGCCCCATCTGTAGATCTGATTGGTAAGTAGCCGGGAACTCTGGAATCTAATGGGCGCAAAATTTTCTATAACTTTTTTGGAAGGGTTTGAGTAAAGGAAATTTAATGATTTTAGTCACTAATAACTTGTAGTTTTGATGTTTTACCTTGGTGTTACATCCTAATCTTCATGTGATAAAAAAAATTGCTAATTTGATTTATTCCATCATTATAGCTTAGGTGAGTTCATAAAAAAAATTTTATGTTCACTCCTTGATGTTGTTACCACTCTATTGTTCTTAAGTAACATTGACCCCTTTTACAGGGGTCAAAGTTTCATTGTACACTAGTAACATTGACCCCAGTGCTTTATTATGTATCATTTTAGTATAATAAATGTAGGGGGTCAATGTCACCCCAAGACACGGGGTAACATTGACCCCTTTTATAATTTTTTTTATGACTAACATATGACAATAAAAAACAAAATAATACTGGTTGGCATTCACACAGTACCTGTATATAATTTAAAAAATATATTGTGAATATTAATCAATATAAACAAAAATTAATCAACAAAAACATAAAAAAAGGGGTCAATCTAACCCCGGTTGACGGTATTACTCGAGTTGTTGTCTACTCGAGAACGTTGTTAGCTATAAGTTACCGGTAGCTTAGTAAGGGGGGAGCGAACCGCTCTGAATAATTGCCTAGAGAAGGGGTCGTCAAAATAGATTGATGGAGCAAGAACCAAGTCAGATAAGATAAAATCAAGCTTATCCACCTTTTCTCACAATATTATCGCTAAGTTATCTTCGGAATCTCCGATGATTAAAAATAGTCTTTGATTTTAAACGACTGCGGTGGATGTGATAATGCCTCTAGGATCGCCGTAGGCATCAACTACCGGTACCTATTTCACAGTAGCTGATGAAGATTTTTGCAAGAAATCTTCATGATTTTGAGCACTTCAATCGCTAGTGATTATCAGATAGTGTATCTGAGGTAGGCCTCTCATTGATTTTAGTCTTATAAATTTAAAAAAAATTTCTGTGGAGGACCCTCAACCTTATAACTGGATGTAATTGCTTCATACCCTCTATAATCTCCACCCTCTAGTGTAGAGTTGTCCCCGAGGGTGTCAAAAAACCCTGCTCTGCCACTGGTTCTTGGCTATCCTAGTTTATTTCAACCCAGTTCAATTTTTTGCCTGTTGACTTGGAACAAAACCACTCATGTTCAAAGACTATCAAGTTTTGGCCCATAATTCTTAAATGAAGCTGATATTACCAAAACATGAAAATATTTGGAAATAGAATAGAGCACCTCGTTTAGGCTATGTTAAAACTACGATCAATTTATTTGCAATAACCCTTCCCCAATTAAAATTTACGTCAGTTCCATTTTGGAGGATCTAAGATCACTGCAAAAAGGTTAACGGTAGTTAGATAGACTATACCTAAAAGTCTATAAAAATTAGTCAATGGCAGTTCAGAGTCAATATTTTAAGAAATGAAAGAAGTAGAGTAGAGCTCATTAGGCCTTATTTAAAATTCATTTTAGGCCTACACTATTCATACTGTGAATGAAGAGAACTTTCAATAGCATATTTTGCAAATTGTGTTCTTGAGCAAGGTCTGCCTTGAATGAGGTGATACTAAGCAAAAACTTAGTTAACTTCTACCAATTAAATGATACATTCAATGTCTTGCTAAGGCTATTTACTTCTAGTGGTATATGACTTCTAAATAAACACTGTTAATTTTCAGGAGGAGTTTCTTGATGTCATCTACTGGATCAGACAAGCCCTTGGTATTGTGGTTGGGATTTTCTGGGGTTTGATACCATTGAAGGGTTTCATCGCTCTACTCCTGTAAGTTCCTATGGCTTCGTTGTTTTACCAGTCTATGTATCATAAGTTACTCCAAAATTGATGTTATTGCACATTTGCCAATTGAGATAGGTAGCTTGTGAGATGTTAAATCGACTTATGGACCAAACATAATAAAGAAAAATATGATTTAGACACAATTTTCTAGTTATAAAGCTGTACTTTCTGAAGTTTACAAAGACTGTCAATTCCATTATACTAGCTTCATAAGAGAAATTCCTGATTATGCATTAAGTTAGGTTATAGAGTTTTACAGTTTTATTAGTCTGTCTAATAATAAAAAATGGAATGAAATATATGTTTGAACACTAGGTCAGTTTTTTAAAGTTATTGTTAGTTATGTTTTTAATATTCATTTTTACATCGAAGCCTATACAATATAATGTTATATGATTTTTGTTTGTAAATTTTTGTTTCATGCAGTGTATTCCTTTTCAGCTTTATGCTAGTCAATGCTGGTGTCATATACATATACTTTGCTAACTTCCAAAGTGTTGATGAAGAGGACTTTGGCGGGGCGTGGGAGCTGACGAAGGAAGGTTTCATGACATCTTTTGCAGGCTTTTTGGTAAGTTAAGTTAGAAAAATGTTAAAGCACATTCATGACTTCTATTGCTAGAAGTACCTAGCCTATCAACTTCCGTTGACTAGTTTCGACTACTGAGTAGTCATTTTCAAAACGAACGTTAAAATATTTGATTGAATGTCATAAAATTGTCTTAAATACATAGTCGAAACTAGTCAACGGAAGTTTGAATGATGAATTGTGGACGTCAAGGTGCGTAACCTGTTATAGTTGACTACTGATTCCAGAAGGCTTCAACATGAATAAAATAAAATATTCTATTACTACACATACCTGCAAGTAAATAATAGATATTTCCTGGAAGATTTAGGTTAGTCTTACATCCTCATTTCGATTATCCACAATAACTCAGCCACTCTTTATGGTGGATAATCGGGAATCTACTGTACTAGTTTTGTTTTTATGGTAGGCCCAAAGTAAGTGTTGACCGTTTTTTTGACAGGGTCTCAAAAAAGAATGCCTGGATTTTAAGTGGCCATTGCTTGGGAACTATTAGAATAGAAGATCAAAAATTGACTTCATACTCATGTGTTACTTAATACTTCATACTTCATGTATTTGTATATGATGGATTTATTGTACTGTACCGGCTCACTCCTTGCTTTGCTGTTAAGGATCCACGCACAGGCGCTTAGTCTATGTGGACTGATACAGTCAGAGATTCATCAAACTTTTCAGAATTTCATTAAAAAAGTATGGAATAGATGTTTTCCCCTTTAATTTGAAGTTAAAATCGTTTTATTATCTAAAAATAGTGTCCAAATAACAGCCGTTCAAAATCCTGGCATTCTTTTTCGGAGACCCTGTACAATAACAAGTTTTTTACTGAATCTCCGGTTTTACCCGTATGTTTTTGTTTTCAGGTAACATGGATCATCATATACTCAGGGCTACATTTTGACTGACATTGAACCCCTTCCTCCATGCCAAAGGACCACTGTGTAGCATTTAAAGGACTATACATTTTTTACAAATGATAAACCCTGTTGTACCTCTTTATTTTTATTTATTTGTACCGAATTTTATATAGCAATATTTAATTTTAATAGGTGTATATACTCGATTTTGTTTTTTTTTTTGGATTGTTTATTGTGGAAAAATCAAGTTGAATGTTATATATTTAAATCAGTATGTAATAGCGTAGGAAATTTTGTTGAGATTAAAGTACCTTCTAAAATGTTGGTTTCTTGTCTTGAATTGTGAACCTTTAATTATTTTAAGATAATTAGAGCACCTATGTTTCGGTTATTCATTTTTTCAATTAGGGCCTACCTGATCGAAAATATTTAGTTAGCCCAGCAGTCGTTTGTTGAAAAAAATGTTAAGTACAGTATGTAAATTTCATTGTTGTTTTTGTTGATTTTTTTTAACATACACCATTATTAGGCCTAGTTTGTTTTTAAGATTTTATTAATGCCATTTAGTTTTCTTTTTTTTTTACTTGCGGTAGCATAACCTGCACCACCACAAACCAAATGAATCAGTGACAGGGATTATGGTTGTTTCAAAATCATTGGGCCCTTTGAACTTTACATTTTGAAACATTTATATATTTTCGTGGTAAAGACGGTTGAAATTTGTAAACTTACATGTTTTTATGATGTTTAGTTTGTATTATTAAATTCCTAGTAAGTATGAAATAGGGTTGCATAATATAAAAAGAAGTAGAAGCAATAACAATTTAATCTTTGAGTTATATACTAACAAAAAATACAATCTTACGATATAATACAAGTTCTATAATGTGTGGCTTGTTGAATTATATACATTATTAGATAAATAATTAAACTAAATTTCTATCATTAGGCCTATCAAATAGTCTTGGGTATCTTGTTTTTTTTTGTTTTTTTTTTATAGTTCATCGTACAACTTTTTATGTTCGCCTAGAATATTGTGCAACTCGGCCAAATGTAGGCTACTCCAGAATCTGCGATTTCCTAGATCCGGTGAGTTTTTAAAATTTAGATTTTTGCTTGTTAGGATTTCCATGTAGTGGATATTATGGCCCTTGACAGCTTCCCGCTGTACAGGTTTCCATATCGTGTTGTCGTCCACTTTTGGAAAGCCGTTTACAACAAACGAAATTATAATATCGACCATCTGCCGCATCAAGGCCTCTCCGTACTTAGTTTCAGTTACATTATATCCTGGTGTTTTGAACAAATACAACAAATCGTCTCCGTGACTTGCGCCCATATTGTCTTTGCAGCCACATAGAGAGAAGGCTTTACTGTGTCTCCCTCTGTATCCGAACCTGTACAAGAATACATATGATTTGGAAGCAGACGCTTGCAAACGAACAGCTTTCTCTGTATCTGCAACAAAGAACCGATCACCTAACATCTCTATAAACTCTCGTCTAAGTTTAGCAGAAATTTCACCATTTCCAAAATAATATTGCCTTATTTTCTCACTAACCGAGGCCATCATCTGTCGAGGTACTGTATGGTTGTAGTCCAGGAGAAAAGGGGCGATTTTATGCCAATTCTCATCAAGTTCCTCAAGTATTTCATGATTTTTAGCAAACTTAGCACCAGGATACAGCCCTTCATGGCTTGTCAAGCCCACCAGCCAAGGGGCATCTTTAAACTTATTCTCTTGGATTATTTTATGAGGGTGGTCATTTAAGAAAGGATCCCTAGATTTCTCAATGACTGGACCAAAAGGAGTAAAAGGCAAAGAGTTCCATGGCATGAACAAACGTTTTACCTTTTCCATCATGATATTGTGAGGGTAATTTTGAAAACAATTGAGTATCGTTTGAGATGTGGTGTTGACACAGCGCATGGATCTTGCTAATCGTTCAGCTTTTAAACGTGGTTTTTCAGATAGAGCCCAAGGGCAAAAGGCTGATCCACCGAGGGAAATCCCCTGCTTGAACAAATGTTTGGTCGTTGGGCTCATATAATGCATATGAACGCTTGCTGCTCCCGCGTCTTCCCCAAGGAGAGTTATCTTCTTTTTATTACCTCCAAAATATTCTATATTATCTCTAACCCATTTCAAAGCTAATGCTTGATCTTTCAAACCCAAGTTGCCAGGTATCACTTCATCTTCAGTCGATAAGAACCCGAGAGGGCCTAATCTGTAGTTTACAGTTACAAAAACTATGTTATGCCGATCCATAAGGAAGTCAGGAGTGTATAGATCACCGCTGCCGTGCATGAAACTTCCTCCATGGATGAAGAAAACCACGTCCAGTTTTGTTGTATTTGTCACAGATGGAGTAAAAATGTTCAAGAACAAACAATCATCACCACCTCCAACAACTGGATCATAAAATGAGTCATCGACAATCTGGATACATTTTTGACTAAATCTTTTTGCTGGATAAATCCCTGCCCAGCCCATAGACATCTTGGCATTTTGAAGTCTTTCATGGGGTTTTAAGGGATCTGCGTATGGGATTCCCAAAAAGGCACAAATGACTCTCCCACTCCATGTTGTAAAATATGTCCCCTCTATCAATCCATTTGTAGTATTTACAAGCGGATTTGAACTTGCAGCACTGAAGATAAAAAATGAAACAATTAACGAACAATATCCCCAGTTCATGCTTTGTAAAACAACCTTTTAGTGAGTAAATAAAAATTATTATTATTTCAGTTTATAAACACAATACAATAATCATTCAATATGCTTTTTTTTGTTATGACAGCTCATCTGTTAATACCTCAACTTTTGGTGCTAACATATGGCTAATGTTGAATAAAGATTTTATTCTGGTTATTGAATGTTTTTTCAAAATATAAATAATCTAAACATATAAAAGTCAAAGACCTCACTTACCAACAAAGTGATTCATCACTAATCCTCCTGAGAGAGCAATTTTTCATATCAAAGAAAGAAATACAACAGTGCTTTACAGATGTTTTTGGAGGACAATTTTTTGAAAGCTGAATCATGCTTACTTTGATAGTAGGTACTGGGATGAGTACGGCTAATGCCATTAATTCGTAGTTTATTTTAATTGTTTGATTATTATTATTACTAATTTTCACAGGTGATGAATTTATTTTACTATTAAAAATCTAACCCCAGCGAAGAGCGGGCAAAAAACAGCTAGTATGTTATAAAGTGATGCTGCTTAAAATTGACCACTATCTTAGTTCAGGAATAGGCTGACAGTTTTTTACATCCAACAACAATGTTTTACATAAAAACGTTAAATTTTAGCCAGTAGGTATAATGATAACACCTAGACCTGGGACTGATTTATTTTTTACCAAACATTTTTCAAAGCATTCATTATGAACATCCAGTACTAGGTCAGTTGCTTCATTAATTCAAACATTAATATTTTCAAACTGATGCAAACTAAACCCAAACATTGAGCTGACAGAAGTTAATGAACAAAATGAGCGAAATTATTGATTTATTGTCGTCATAAAAAACTACAATGTTCATGACAATTGTCAAAGGAAAAAAACAATCAAGATGGCTCTGGCATTAAAACTAAAACTAAATTCTAAACCAAAGTACCCTTATTATGTGTGCAAGCAGGCCTGGGTTAGAGTAGTTTTTAAGACTTGTTTCAACTTTAAACCACGCAGGTTTGGATAAGTTTGTTAGCATTTGGACGCATGACTTTTCTCAAAAACATTGACAGCTCTGGAAAGTAATCGGTTTGTTTGTAAGTGAATTATCACATCTGAGGTCACCAGTGAACTTTGAACTTTGCTTTTGATAAGTTAGTAGTGTCCCAGACTTCCATGCAAGCAACACACACTAGTTTGTAGGCCTATACCGATATTAAGGTGAGTTTTATAAATTTACTAGATATGATTTATGTTCTTAAGATTAGTTGACATATTTTGATTTAGTTATTTACAATTATACTACTGTACAAGAACAAAAATACCACTTGAGAAACAATAATTAAAGTATAAAGTAGTTGATGATAAGTTTGAGTTTTCCTTAGATCATTTTGATATATTATCCATATACCCTCAACCAGCAGACCTGCTAAGCGCATTTCCTTTTGCCTGATCGGATTGGATATTCACTGAATATTTCCTTATACTTGTCAGATTAATTCCCTATTTAAATAACATTAGGTTAATTAAGTTAAGTTTGTTGCTACAAGGAATGTGTGTGTTTTTGTGAAATGTTATTAGCTTTGTATGAAATAAATAAAATTACTACCAAATTTGATCAACATATATTGATAAACAAGCAAACTACAACAGTTTACTTATTGTCCATAGAATATAACATAGGAATTTTAAATTTACAGTTTTTTTATATTTTCTTTGTTACCATTCAACACACAACAACAACAATTCAATTATAGGTACAGTATTTGTTTTTCAAGCTCTAGATAATGGTTTAGGAAGGAACTACAAAACTTTATGTTTTGAGGGTTGAAAAAAACGTACAAAAACATAGGCTAACCCATTTTTTGCAAATTAAAACACCTTTTCCATAATCTGATCACACTGGTTTAAGAACTTGTTAGAATTAACGTATGTTTACATGTTTGTACCAAATTTCATAAGAATCGGATGATTTTGACTCAAGTTTTTGTGCTACCGGACACTACTTGTATGTATAGTAGTTAGTATTATATGTATAAATAATATATACAGGGTGTTTTTTTTCAAACTTGCATCTTTATTTATGTAAAAACCGCAATAGATAGAAATATGCAGTTTGCGGGAATCATCTATTGACGTAGGGGGCCCCATTGTTTTGAATTCAACGTTACATTCACATTCCCCCCCTTTCCCCCCCTGCCCCCAACTTAATTTTTTTTAATAGTAAGGTACCCCTTGTGACATATCAAATAAAAGAGCATGAAAAAAGAAAATGTTTGATGAAAAAAAATTGAAAATCGGTTCATATGTTTGTGAGATATTCCCCCCCCCCTCCCCGGAACTTAATTTTTTTTAATAGCAAGGTACCCCTTGTGACATATCAAATGAAAGAGCATGAAAAAAGAAAATGTTTGGTGAAATTTATTTTTCATTTGATATGTCACAAGGGCGGGTACCTTGATATTAATAAACAAGTTATGGGTAGGGGAAAAGGGGGGGGGGGATTATCTCACAAATTCATAAGCCGATTTTAATTTTTTTTACCAAAAATTTTCTTTTTTCATGCTCTTTTATTTGATATGTCACAAGGGGTACCTTGCTATTACAAAAAAATTTAGTTCTGGGGGGGGAGGGGGGGAATATCTCACAAATTTATGAACCGATTTTCAATTCTTTTTCATCAAACATTTTCTTTTTTTATGCTCTTTTATTTGATATGTCACAAGGGGTACCTTGCTATTTAAAAAAATGAAGTTGGGGGCAGGGGGAAAGGGGGGGAACGTGAATGTAATGTTGAATTAAAACAAATTGTGCCCCCTACCATAGATGATTCCCGCCAACTGCATATTTCTATCTATTGCGGTTTTTACATAAATAAAGATGAAAGTTTAAAAAAAAACACCCTGTATGTTTAAAAAATTTAAACATTTAAAAATTTAATTTAACCTGTATTTAAATTTAAACTGTAGGCCTAAATAAAAGTCTGAATAAAGTGGCAAAATAATTCTTCGTACGTAGAAAATTTTATTTGATAGATTTTTGTGAAATTAATAGAATTTCAATTAAAACTAAATATCAATAACAAAA
Source organism: Macrosteles quadrilineatus (assembly GCF_028750875.1). Classification (NCBI taxonomy): domain Eukaryota; kingdom Metazoa; phylum Arthropoda; class Insecta; order Hemiptera; family Cicadellidae; genus Macrosteles; species Macrosteles quadrilineatus. Next base: position 63,221,426 of record NW_026542602.1, read on the forward strand.
GTTCAACAACTATGAAAGTACATAATTACTTTTGGATTATCTTTTACAATACAACAAAATAAAACACTATTACCCAGTAACAAAATGTATAATAACTTGTAAAGCTTTAAAAATCAATATCAATATAAAATATTCACTTTTATAAACACAATAATTAATTCAAAACTTGTAAGTACTGAGGTTTTGTTACAAACCACATACTGAAGTCACACTGTATGTTAGCACCAACTACAGCTACACTTTACTATTGAACTGTTTACTTCCTAACAACAAAACAGTTATGCAATGACTCAACTCTGTAACTTCTTCATGGCCAGTAACATTCTTCATTGGATAATAGCTTCCCATCCTCAGACATGACTGTGACTAGCTGTGTTGTAGACGATGTTTTCCTAGAAACTCCAATCTGTTCATGAACAAGGTAAACATTTATATAGTTTATGCAATTTAGTCATTTTTAAAATTTTTAAATATTCATAAACTTTCATGACTGGTAGTTTTAGGTTCATGCCGGCATATAAGAGTTTATTGTAAAAAATATATATATTATGTTGGCCAAATTTGAAAAAAATTAAAAAGGTGTATACTTCTTTTTGACTAAGGTAGTATTGCTAATTGTTTTGTTATGTATTTTATTTATTTTGCATTAAACATGGCACTGTCTATTGCATGTATGTAAATGCTGAAGGACAATAAATGATTCTGATACTAGATTAGTTTAGTAGTGCTGTAAAATTGTGTACATGGATAAACATGCATACAAAAAACTCATTAATGAATGAAATAGTAGTTTTCGTTACTAGTCCCTAAATACTTTTGGGAAGATATCGTGTTAAACAATTTACGAAGAAGTCACAAAAAAGCATTTTAGGGCGAGTTACAAACAATATTTTTCATTACATTCTCCTATATTATAGCAGAAAATACAAAATATAGCCAAAACCGTTTGATTAAAAAGAAACGTTTACTGTACCAAACAAATCGAACGAGTACATACATTTTAGAAAGAACATTATACATATTGAAATTGATATTAATAGTGCAGTTAAAATACAGTAACACTGAATGAATTAGGTTATGTAAGAAACAAAGTTTTTTTTATATTGTTGAAGCATTTTAAAGGATCAGAACTGCTTTGTTTTTTAGATATGCTTTGACATAACCATTTATGAGCTACATTGAAAAACAAATCAAATGTCTACATAACCCATTAATATTTGTGACATAACCTAAAGAAAATTATTTATTCCCAAGGTAGGTAGGTACAGCACTGAAAACAAAAGTTTTAACTTGCCAACCGCCTTATCTTTACGGCTTATATATTCCATTAATTTATAATTGTCCTTATACAGGGATTATCATTTTTGTTTTTCTATTTAGTGTTTGTTATATCTTAAGAGATTTGTATAACACCAACACAAGAAGGTGTGTATTTCAAAGCGAAGACGACAAGTTAAAAGATGTAAATGGGGAATGAATGAAAAAGCTTTAGTTCATATAAAGTATACAAATTTGAAGTTTATGAATTACTAATTTCAAGAGGAACAATTCCTAAACAAGTCCAACAATTTTAGAAGAAATTTTATCCGGAAAAAATCAAGTGTTATATTTAATATCTTTGACAGCTATACAATTTTCAATTAACATTAAACCACCTTTTAATAATAATCATAATTAGGTTTGGCCAAACTCACAAACTTGTAAAATCGAGTCAATGATAATATATCACAAGCCCAATTATAGAGTTGGGTCCAGTTTGATTCATTAACATTTTTTACTCTTCTTGGAATCAAACTCAAATCAAATCATTTATTGTAGTCAGACAATATACATTGTATTACAAACGTCAACTTAAATTACTTCTAAATATAAACAATAATATAATGCAAATAAAATAACAAAACTGGTACTATAACACTGATAACACATATGAAAGTAATAATTACAGAGCAGGTAAACTTAGCTTCAGACTTTTTTTTTATAAATTGGACTGTTCAAAAAATTTAGCTACAGAGTAACATGCACGTTCTAAAAGGTATTCTTTTAACTTAATTTTGAATTTTGCTTCTGACGTAAAGGATTGTAGATTGGCTGGAAGTTTGTTAAGCAGTTTTGGACCGAGATTTTGAGGTAATGATGCAGCTAATTCCAATCTATGAGAGGTTTGTCTATGATGGTGTCTTTGCCTGGTATTATAATTATGAATATCTGCACCGGTTACTTTTGTTGTTGATTTAAACCTATAATATAATAGAATTTCAATGATATATATCGAAGGTAACGTTAGAATTTCAAGGGATTTAAAACTGGTTTCATTTAAACTGGTTATAGTGATCAACTTCAAATCTAAAGGTGGCTGTTTTGATTCCAAGTGATATCCAAGTGATATACTGGACCCAGATGTAATTTATCAATTAATGACACTATCTAACAGTAGGTCGACGTTAGAGAGTAACAAGACCTGGGTTCGGACCATCATTACCTTGTGAAAAATATGTTTTGAATGCAATTGCGTGGTAAAACTTTAAAACACAATTAAGCTTCTGATTACTACCTACACAAATCTTACATCCCATCATTGATATCAATCTTTCATGTATGCAAAATAGTATATTTTTTCAAGTGGCCCGCCATCAAATACCCCCGCCGCATTGCCTGATTGGATTTACAATCAAATGTTTCCTTCAAAATATCACATTTATTCCCTATTTAAATATAATTAGTTTAACGAGTACTTAGGTTTTCTGCAAAAGGGAGGGTAAAAGTGGTTTTTTTTTTTTTTTAATAGTTTAGTAAGAAATAAATGCATTTTCCAAATTTGATCACAATACACAATTTGATCATAAACAGGCAAACTACAACACTTTACTTATTCTCCATAAGAATAACATGGGAATTTCAAGTTTACAATTTTTTGGAATTTTCTTCGCAACCATTAGATGCATAATAATGTTTTAATTTACTAAATTATTTGTTTTTTTTTAGCTCTACAAAATTGTTTGGAAAGAAATTCCTAAATTTTATGTTTTTTTGGTCAAAGATGGGAAAAATCAATTTTTACTCCACAAAATCCCCCATAAACCCCCGTTCCCATAGTCCGATCATGCTGGTTCGCGAACTCGTTCAAATAAATGTAGGTTTATACCAAATTTCATCAAAATCAGATCACTTTTGCTCGAGTTATTGTGCTAACGGACATACTGTACCTATATATGAATTTGAATGGATATGGTGCTTTTGGCCTCTAGGGACCTCAAAACAAAAAAGTAAATCGGTAAATCGGGTCCAGGTCTTACCATGAGTACTACGGTAATTGCTTATCCGCTATATGGGAAATTCACTAAAAGCATATTTATTCCCAGTCTGTTTATTTACGAGGCATAAACAGCTTCATAAAAAATATATTCCACAAAAATAAAAATAATTTTAACTTTGATCAATACCTACTTAAAAAGTCTACGACACAATGAAAAAGTCCTCTATTGTCTTATTCATAAGCCACATACAATCCAAAAAGTCTCTTGCGTAAGTAAGTATAGTAGCCAACAACTATTACTATTGCCAAATTAAAAATATTTGTAATACTTGTGTTAATTGTTTAAGGAGAGGATAAAGAGAATGTTACTGGAATAAGCTTTATGATTCCATTTAGGACTATTTAAGTGAACACGTCCTTGTGTATCTGGTTGACTGTTGTTCATTTTAGTTATGTTATAGTAGTTTACGCAACGGTTGCGTAAAGATAGAGTTAACGACACAAGTATCAAATTTAAGGTACGAGCCTTGCAAGTGCCTTAAAAACTACTACGAGTGTCGTTAGCTCTTTTTACGCGAGTTGCGTACACTACTTTACCTACAACAGTGTTTTAATTACTAAAAATCAGTACTCATAATTTCTAAGATAGGTTATGTTTTCGTTTTACCTCTCATTGCCACTGACAGTGATGCAACGAAACACTGTACCAAACACTAATTGCAACACTCAACAATTAAATTGGTCTGAACAGTTGATTAGTTGAAGTTTGACTCATTTCAATTTTACTTATTCTCTCTCAATCCTTGAACCTCATTGGCCCGTTACCCGTGTTGTTATGAGAGTTAACAATGCTGTTATGAGAAACTTCTCATTTCTAAGAACTAAACGGCTACTTAAAAAAAATGTTGTGGGTAAACTTACTTCTATACTCTTGAGTAATTTTCGAATCGATGATGAGTCTTCAATTAGCATCTGATCCTGGGTTGAGCTAAAAAAAGAAACCCTGGACCAAGCACAGACGTCTACGCCTCCCACTCTCTACCTCCACACTTCCTCAACCCAAGTTTTGCTAGTAGATCACAAATATGAATACTAGAAAGATTAGTAGTAGGTACTAATAATAATCAATAAATCAATAGTTCAAAATAATGAATGACTTAAATCTGTAATACAGCAACAAATAGGTTTTGGAAAAGTTCAAATGGAGCATCCAGTGACAATGAAATTGGTTTTGGTGACAAGAGCGTGAGAAAGCAAGATACCACTGTGACTAAGCTCAACAACATTGTCAACAACAAACTACTCTCTTATACGGTGTTGGTTTGCTGCTAGATAAGATAGAAAACTGATGTATGTTTTAAGTACTAAAAGCAACAATAAAAGAATTTAGCAAAAATATTAATTTTTATATTATAAGAGATTCTGCAGCAAATAATTCATTATTCTTATGGATGAAACATCTATGCCTTCTATGGCAAGAGCTTCGTCCTGTAGGGAATGTTCAATAAATGTACTATGTTCCAGACCTACCACGAATAGAGAATACTACAGTCGCCTATGGTCTGTCTAACACATTTAGGTGGTTTGAGGTGAAGTTCCCCCACTACTTTTTCCCCTTATTTATAGGGCGCAGCTGATTGAAGTTTAGGCAAACCTCAGCTGTTTAGCTATTGTTTTAAGGTAGGATTAAGTGAGGGGGATAGATTTATTCCCCTAAAACCACCTAAATTTTGTGACGGAGTACAGATATTTTCCTAATTCAGAATTTGCTAGCAGTGCCAGTTTTTCACCTAAAACTTCAAATCCAGCTGCTAAACTGAGCTACAGTATTTAGTCATGACTTTCATCTTATCCTGCAGGATTATCAAAATATTTTGACTAAGAAAGTTTAAAGTAAAGGCCGGAAACTAGTTAACATTAAGTATTACTGATGTGATTACAATAAATTGGAGAATCTACAGCCAACAATATTAATTTTATCCATTAACAGTTAAATTGATAGGACATCCTACAACCACATTATTTAGGATGCTTGAATTACCAGGCGTTTGTTTCGGTTATTTTACAATCAACAAAGACTTATGATTTACCTATTATTTCAGAGTGCCTGAAGAATATAAGTTTAGGGTTTGATTTAAAATTAATAATTCCTTAAGGGCCCCCCTTGCGTTTTAATTATATGGAACTCACTTTCAAAGTTCCAGTGTTGCTGACCAACTTTCTTTATATAACAGTTTAAAATATGAATTGTAATCTAACAGCTGATCCTTTAGTTGAATGTTTAAACACAGTCAGATTGTAAACAAAAGACAGATAAAGTAGTTTATGAGAATAGATTTTAAATAGGCTACTTTCTTATAACTGCAACCTGATTGAGGTAGATAAATCATTCTTCAGTCTTTATGGTGTAGATTTAGATTATATGAAAAGTATAAGGGTATTGCATTATTATTTTTACCTTGAAATTAAGTTTATAACCCTAAAAATTTGCACATGTGCGATTTGTGCAAAGGTCCCCTTGTTTGATTTATTCAATTTAAATGTTGCATCTGAACCAACAAAACACCCGTCTTTGAAACCTGATATTGTGTGACCATCTAACAATCTTGTGTTTGCAATGTTTCAGATTCCAAAATGGTACCTTCAAACGTCCTAGCTGCTACGTTGATCCTCCTAATCGGCAGCAATGTATCAGCAAAAAATATGGCTTTAGAAACAAATGACGTCACAGATCACTTCCTATCTACAACCATCGACTGGGTGTTTGATTTGTTCCTGAGACACTACACTAGCAAACTAATAGAACAAAACAAGACACAAATTGAAATACAAGGTTTTGAGAGGGGGTTTTCAACGAAAATACTATCATTACGGATAGAGGGTGTTATAAAAGTCGAGGACGGCATTGCCGGCAACCTTTCAACTCTTCATAGAACTGGCGATGCTGAAATGAACCGGGTCAATTCAATCTTGTACTTATCTGCTCATCTAGGACTGAATGATTTGCAAATTGACTTCGACAATTATGACATTTCGCTTCTCGGGGCTCATCAAAAGGGACGAATCCACGCTACTGTTGGAACAAACTCTTTGTTTTTAAAGATGAAGGTGCAAGTAGAGCCTGAGTGTGCCGTCTTGCTGGAGGAATTAAGAATTGAAAAACTTGAAGACATCGAGGTTGACATCACAAATCTTGGGATCTTTGAGAATCTGACTGACGAAATTACCTCTTGGGTGATAAACGAAGTAACAAAGTTTTACAGATCTTATGTAGAAGAGAAGTTGTTCCCAGAGCTAGCTGCTGTGGTAAAGGAAGCCGACTTGTGCCACTACATTCCTCACTAGACGACTAGCAGTGTGTGTTTGTGGAGAAGAGATCAAAATAGCAGTGGGAAGAAAAGATCTCGAGATAAGTAGTAATCTTTTTCTACATCCAAATAGAAAGGGGGAGAGTTAGACTGTAAATTTGATTACCAACTTCCGCATCAAGGATTACATACAAATAATTTTGTCTGAACAACATCAAACAGTATTAAAGAAACCAAATACTTGTAGCATAATTCTTTAAAACAATAAAGCTAGCTAGTTACTCAAATTTGCATTAAGGTGGACAACTCAAACATTGTTAATAATTTTCTTAATATTTATTTTAAACACAATGTTCATACCATCATATACTTGTTTTGTCGTAAAAACAAGTACTTACATGCTTGTCGTAAAAATGTAATTGATATTTTGACAGTTTAAGCCATCAGCTATGATTATTGCCATTTTGATGTTTAAATGCAATGTTTCATAGCAGCTCATAATCAATTTGACTTGGGTGTAGTAATTAGTTAATTCGTAATAAAGTTTGTAAATAGTTAAGACATTTGTATTGTTTATTCTCAGCCTAACAACCAAATAAATAAACGGAATAAGCGAACTGGCACATACTTTCTCCCAATAGCTTGCCAACAATTCTCATCATGTGTAAGCGATGGGAGTAACTATGACTTTAATGGAAAAACATCGATAAAGTTGCAGTTTTAAGTATCAAACTTTTTTACTGTAATTTTAATGAATTAGGGTTGTTACAGTTTGAAGGTTTAGGAGCGTAAGTAAAGGTACCTTTAAAAATCCTAAATTTTTATTTAAAACCGGTTGAGCCGTTTTTAAAATACAATTTTCCCATTATTTAACGTGTTTTTATTAAAAAATCACAAAAGTTGCAAAAACTTTTTAACAGTAATTTGTCCTTCAATGGGGTTTACCATTTTCTTGAGGGCTAAACATTCAACATTTTCAAGCTAATCAAACATTGTTCAAGCTGTTTTAGAATTCAATATGTTAGGTATCTTTTTTTATAAAAACTCACCATTAAAAATCAAGATTTGGAAAAAATTTTTAAAAAGGCCTAGAGAAAAGAGATACTATGGATTAGAGCAGAATGCAAATATCATAAAAATCAGTCCACAGGTGTGGTCTGTAGCTCTGTACACACCAACACACACACTCTATAAAAGATTACATCCTCTCTCTCTGTAGTTTTATCTAAGTTGACTTGTCAATTATTAATACGATATATGTTTTTTAAATAAGAAACGTTTTTAAATTTCTCCGTTCCATTTTGGACATTCTTGTTGTGTATTGCATCTATTGGTAAGCCTGCGTCGGAAAATGGGCCACAATTGGCGGGGTTTACATCGGGTTTCGAGCATTAAAAATGGTGCCGCCAATTGATACTGCCGCCGACTGTGAAGTGTGTGCTGTAATTAGATTTAAAGTGCTAAAGGTGTGAATCCCATTGAAATCATCGACAGATTAGTGAAGTGTATGGTGAGAACATTATGAGTTACATAATGTTACGCAAGTGGGTAAGGGTATTTAAAGACGGCTGCACCAATGTTCATGATGAGCAACGCACTATGACCAATTCATCAGTAATAACAGATGGCCGCCCAATCTGTCATTACTGATGAATTGGTGTGTAAAGTCAATGAAAAAGTGAGGGAGAACAGACATGAATGAAAATCAACACAAAAAACAAATAAATGGCTTTATTTGATATGATTGGTAAAATGTAAATGATAACAATTGATAATTAATTGTAACATTTAACAGGAAAATAACTACCAACACTGTACATAGATATCAAGAGTAATTGAAAGGACAAATCTTTATACAAACTTTTGCTTGAAAATATTGTGTAGGAATATCATGTCGTGGGAAATTATTGCAGGTTAACAAAAAAACTACCATGAATAACAAATGCCTCTACTTGCATTACTTTGACAACACATTTAAGTCATACCTTAAAAAAAAAAAAAAACTATTACAGTTCCGGCAGTTGACAGTTTTAGTAGAGTTTGACATAACGTGTTAATTCAGTTAAGAGATTTATAACAATGAGTATTTGTGCTAATATCCGAGCTACATACAGGGTGAGTTTTAATTGCCCCCCCCCCCAACTTTTTTCTACATTTTTTCAAATATCAATCCCAGACCACTTCCAAACATTGTTGGGTAGTAAGTTCTTCATTTTGACAAGGTAGCCATTTCCGGCCGCCATCTTGGATCCGCCATATTGGATGCAAAGTTTTTTTTTCAAATGTAAAGGTGGGGTTGTGTCCCATTATTTCGAACTAAATTTTTACCCTGATTACAATGCCGCAAACCGTAAAAAAAAATCTTGATTCATTCTTAAGTTATGAGGGCTTTTTAAAACTTTATTTTTAGCCCATTTTAACATTGTGCATTTACAAACTAAGACCATAATCTCAAAATAGTGCTAGATAAAGATAAGTATACACTACCAGTAATTGTCGACCTATTTTCACTTGGTTATGACTGATTTATTTTTTTCGGCCGCCATCTTGGATCCGCCATTTTGAAATGTGATAAATTATTTTAAATATGAAGGGGGCGTTGTGACCCATCATTTCGAACTACCTTTTTAAGCTGAACCTAATTCCATGATCCGTTTTTCATTTTCATTTTTTGATTTTGAAATATTGACATTTTTAACAAAAAAATTTCAATATTTCATAAATAAAACTTGATAACAAAAAATGGATTGCGGCATTGTCTTCAGCTTAAAAAAGTAGTTCGAAATGATGGGTCACAACACCCCCTTCATATTTAAAATAATTTATCACATTTCAAAATGGCGGATCCAAGATGGCGGCCGAAAAAAATACATCAGTCATAAACAAGTGAAAATAGGTCGACAATTACTGGTAGTGTATACTTGTCTTTATCTAGCACTATTTTAAGATTATGGTCTTAGTTTGTAAATGCACAATGTTAAAATGGGCTAAAAATAAAGTTTTAAAAAGCCCTCATAACTTTAGAATGAATCAAGATTTTTTTTTACGGTTTGCGGCATTGTAATCAGGGTAAAAATTTAGTTCGAAATAATGGGTCACAACCTCACCTTTACATTTGAAAAAAAAAATTTGCATCCAATATGGCGGATCCAAGATGGCGGCCGGAAATGGCCACCTTGTCAAAATGAAGTACTTACTACCCAACAATGTTTGGAAGTGGTCTGGGATTGATATTTGAAAAAATGTAGAAAAAAGTTGGGGGGGGGACAATTAAAACTCACCCTGTATAAACAAAACAACCTATGTTAACAAGCTAATACACTCTTGGCCTGCTTCTTGTTTTGTAGTAAGCTAATCATCAATAATTAATATTTAATAATTCATAGTAACTTTCACCGTTGGATCAATTAACACGTTTACAATTTAATCAACATGACAAAAGTTGGAAAACATTGCGAATCAGTTAATTTAAAGATAATAGAATAAATACCCGTACTGTCATACCTTCAACATTAGGCCTATATCAAATTACACAAAACAGCTTCCATACAAAAAATTATATAGGAGGATTTTTCCTACACTAAGGGATTTTTTTCTTAAAAGAAAAAATCGGGTACCGGTAGTTTATCTTCCAGTTGGAAGTTAATTTAAGAGGTTTAAGTCACTATAATTGAGGTTTTAGGAACAAATAAATGTGGTACAAAAATAAGCTATTTCACCAGGACACAACTAAGGAAAGTAATTTCATTCTTCTTAATACTACTAAGGAGATGGTTATGTTACTACTAAGTTAACTTTAGAACATCCTTGCCATTAAAAATCACACAATAAATTTTATGAATTAAAAAATCAACAAGTTTTGTACAAAATTGTTTACTAGGTATGCTTAATCACAAGCTAAATATTTACAACAAACATCGATTAACAATTGTGATGTTTTAACCTAGCATTTGTCAAAACAATAAAAATCCTAACTTTGGATGATAGTCAAAGACTTTACACACAATCTAAGGCCTAAAATTAAGTAGACTTGACTATCTGAGCATATAAATTCAAGTTCAAGTGTGGACTAGATGTTTTTGTATTGGTTTGAATACAGTTTTGACTTAAGAAAATATTAACCCTAAATGCTCATGAATCAATGCTGAGAAGTCTACAAATACATGTTATGTTAATTATTACAGTACAAAAATACAAAACTAACCTACAGAAGTATAATACAGGTAGTTTTAGGATCTGGTTCCATCAGTCTTACAAACTGCTTCTCAACACCTCCTTCTTGAAGATGAGAGAGTTTATTTCGTTTTTATTCACGATTGGCCAAAACAATTCCCTTCTTTTTGCATTGTTGAGGAGGGAATTCCAGGTTGGGTCCCTCTGAAAGAAAAATATAATTAGCAAGACAAATTTTAGAGTAAATACTATAACACCTATTTAAAGGTACAGAAGACGCTCGCTAGTCCATCTTGATCTGGACTTTGCCCATGCCAGATTACTGAACGTCTAGATAACACAAACCAATAGTGCAAGAGACTAACAAAAACACCATTAATGTTGAGAAGCAAATTGGAATTGTAGGCTGGAATACTGACATACTAAGAAGTACATATAAAGACTGACATATAAAGAAGTATCTAAATTATAAAAGAATTTTTTCGGTGATTTTCCAACACGATCAGAAAAAAATACTGTTATCACGATGTTTCAGGATCTGCAAGAGTGAATAACTGTTTCATATACAAATTTCATTCATATTAAGCGTTTTGTTTTGCCTAGTTTAACCCATCGGCGCTGACTTACGAGGTTACTCGTCTGGCCGCCGCAGGCCCAAAATCCAACTTACAAGCCAAGCTCGCTTTTTTTAATTTTTAAAATTTTGTATACTATTATAAAGTTTATAAATATCTTGCTTCTTGTTTTGTGTATTTTTAATAATTTATTATTGGGAATAACAACCATGGAAACCAAATATCACCCAAAATCAGCTGTGGTACGGTAAAACAAACAATATTTTTTCTATGTTATTGCTTGATAATAGTGTCATTTGGTGTCTGGATTAATCTTAGAATTTGTAAATTAAGTTTACTTTAAAAAAAAAAATGGGCGATTGTTTGACGATCCCACGGATTATAAAATAGAAACGATATGGGCAAAAACAAACAAATTACCTGAAAATAAACATGTTTGTACATTAACATATTAATTGCAATCAAAACCGTTCAGGCTGGTTTTTTGAAATTTTTCATTATTTGATGGGTTATCATGAAAAATCATTATTAAAATACAAATTTAAAAAAGTACGCCTGTAGATAGTATGGATTATTACCCACAACCCATTTGTTTCAAAATCAGACCACAGATGTAGTGTTCTGTACACTTCACAGAGCTAATTGTGTACCAAGACAGTTAATATTTTTCAATATGTACGATATAATTATGGTAATTGGCATCTTCTCTATCTACACTAATTCCAGCTTGCATTATTCATCAAGTAGTTTTCCACAAAAGCTGGCTTTAATCATAACACAACAATATTATGCTGAAAACCAGTTGATACCTCAAGGATTTATGGAAATCACAATCAATTATATCATTATACTTTGCTTACTTAACTTAAAAGTTGGTTTGCAGTCAAGAAATGATTTCAAACTTTTGGTGATTCATTCATTAAAAAATATATAGCATATTAGATTATGAACATAAAAGTTAAAAATTAGTAAAAAATTAAATACTAAAAAAATTCTGCGCTTCAGATCAAAATATGTTATTTTATTCACAACAATAATATACGATAAATTTCAAACAAGAACTGTTTTCTTCATGCCCTTACTAAAAGTAAATTGTTACAGGTTAAACAAAAAATTACGAACAATACATTTTTAACACTCACAAAACTCAAATATACATCTTTATTACTATGGAAACTATTGATTGTTGAATTACGTTTTAAAATGTCGCCCGTGCTACTTTCTCCCCATGTTGAGCCAAAAAACCAGCTGGGGGAGCAACAAGATCGGTTTTGGTAATCTCTAAGATCCATCAACAATCATAAATCAAATGGTGTTACTTTTTCAGTGCATACTCAACCCCCTATTAATGCTGAACTAAATGGTAATATCAAATGCTAAAAAGAGGGCGCTGAAAACAATTTGAAAAATATTTAACAATTTAAACAAAAATTTCTTTGAACTGCTACCAGTTTCTTATTATCTATACTTATTTAATACGCAAGCAGGTTCTTTGTAACAATTACTCCTCCGAAACTACTGAACCGATTGACATGTTTTTTGGTGTCATTGGAAAGAGCGTAACGTTAAGTTTTGCAGGAAACTTTATTTTTACGGAAATAATTAGAGAGTGAGGCCCTGGGGTTCTTTAAAGTTTTGTATTGCTCTATAAGATTAACATGGGAAACAAACATTGTTTTGAAACTCCAGCTGTTGTCAGAAATCAAAAGTGAGAAGAAGAACATATGTTAATTGTAAACAGTCAATAAGTTTGCTAATTTAACAGTTTTGCTACTAACATTTACTGACTTGGTTGAAAATTAAATATTTACTACCGGTATTTGAATTTGGGTTGGCGTAAATATTACAATGGAAAAAAGTGAGAGAGCCTGGATAATTTGATATACTAAAAAGAAAGCTGAATTAACACTTTGCTGCATTTCTTAGTTATCATTGAAAGAGCCGATTTGCAAACTATGGAAACATGGGAAAGTCATAGAACACCACCAAGAAGAAGAAATAGAAATATTTTTTTGTTATATTTATAATCGTTATTATGGACAGCCTAATGCGGCTATAAGTAAGGCTATTTGTAGAAAATATTAAAAAACAAGATCAGCTTTTGAAAAATGATAAGATATTTACAAGAAATGTTGATCATATTGATCTGTTTTGTACATCTTGAGTATTTCCATAATCTTTGAGTCGAATCTTTTAAAGTCATCAGAAATTATGACTGTTATTCGTTTTAAAATAATGCCTGTAATACTTAGCAATTGCTCGAATTCCAGCAACAGGGATAAACACAATATAATTGCCTGCTAGTACTATAATTTATAAAGAACACAAAATGAAATTCCGATAGGATTTATTTCTATGTTCCAACTACTTGCCATGGTATTATCTTCTTCTACCCATAAGATTTGAAATTTGAAAAAAAAAACAAGAAATAAAAAACAAGTAGAGAAATACTCCAGAAATTAAGGGCTAAAATATAAATTTTACCCACCTTCTCAAGCATAGCTCCATTTTGCTAGCATTTGAAATAGAAAACGTCAGTTTAATTTTTCATTCTAATAGATAAAAATGTTATGGTGCAAGAAATGAAAATCACAAGATTTTAACTATAGATGCTTATATTCACAGTTTCTGTAAATAACTACCTCCAGACTATGGAAATCTGGACTGTGAAAACAAATGTACATTTTAATGTAAATGCTTATCAATTTGATGCCTTCTGTTTCTAAATGATTTACCAATTGATTGCATTTTGTATCTGTAGAGTGTAGACACTCTTTGTTTACTGATAAAGATTACATGATTCACGAGATACTGTATTTTTGATTTTTTTTTGAGATGGGCCGATACCAAAAATTGTCGATACCGATACCGATACCACCAAAGTACTCTCGATACCTATCGATACCAATACTTCCGATACCTATCTTGTTTGCACAGTTTCTTCCACTAAAACCTGTTATACCATAAAAAACACAATATGTAGGCCTATGTGTATCAAACTTATATTTTGGTGTTAAAGGTTTATTATTAATTGCAAAAAACAATTGCAAGAATATGGAACTAAGTGTTTATTTTAAAATAGGCCTATTGTAAATGTTTGAATTTGACTAAAGCATGAGATTTAATAAAGTTTCCTCTAATTTATAAATAGGCTTATAGAAACAGTTATATATCTTCAAAATTTGTTTGGATATGAAAAAGTCACCAAGTCTAGCTGAAAACAGATTCATAAATGAGGATATTTTTGAAATACAGAATAACTAATCAAACAACCTTTTTATTTTTAACACTTTTATTTCTTAACTTTTCTTTCTTGAAAATGTCAACAGTTTTCACTTATTTTTAATCAAGATTATCACTTAGCCTATAATTTCTCGAAAGAAATCTACATGTGAGCTATGAAGAGCAGACCAGAGACATAAGTCACTGCCACAAAAACTATTCTCTACTGTGAATGAATGCTACACAAAAATATTGGATTCATTTATTTTTTAGTAAAAAAGATTTTTGCAGAATACTCCATTCAATTTAAAGAACAAACCTATTTTCAAACAGCTTAAACATTCCAAAATAACTCGCAACCCAAGACAAGTAAGTTAGGGCTGAACAATAATGCTTATTCATTCAAACACAATTAATTTAAAAATAATATTCTATCTTGAGTCCTAGAAATTTTTACAATTAAATTTCATTATTTAAAACAGAAAACACTTGTCATATTTTAATTGCTTGGATGAGACTAGGTCCTGAGATGCCCGTGGATTTATTTAAGTTTAACCTAATTTGTAAATTTAATGTGTCTTAGCAACACTATTTCAACAGAGAAAAATAAATATTTAACCATGGAAACCAAAAATTCTGTTTCTCAATAACTTTCGCACTGTAAACACGTAACTTACTTTGTGGCAGTATGTTGAGGAACCCGTTCGCTGTAAACGTAAGGGAAGGGTTGCCTTTACCCGATGAGGTTGCTCTGGAAGCGCTTGACTGTTGTGACTTTCTTGACCCCTCGGTGGAGGACGCGGAGGAGGCTCAAGAAACACCACAGCCAAGACTTCGAGAGTTGACCGAACCGGGCTCAACCTATACCCTAAAGTTTGTTCGATTTAAATTGTCAGCGTCTTACGCTAAACGGTATTATCATACCACTTTTATTGAGTAGATTTGGGCTATGGGTTGTGGACCCCCTTCCGCCAAGTGACGTACGAGCTCTTGGCCAAACGGCCCTTTTCAGGGCCAACACATTTTTAACTCCGCTACACCGGTCCCCAGCCCGGGACCTCTCCTGACAGTAAAATTAACATTTTTCTAATAGTTACCTGGAGTTAAAAAAAAAGAAATTGTTTTTTTACTATTGGAGAGGGAGGAGGAGGGAAAATGTGGGTGAACTGAGTGTTTATTTAGTGTGAAACCCCGCCCACCGTCTAACGGGACATGGGGTAGGAAAAGAGAAAGTTTGCTCTAAAGCCTGGTTCACATGCCCTCCCTTACCCTCGGTGTCAGTCGCTTGCAGATTTCCATTACATAATGACTGTGTTAAAACAGCACACTGTCAATTTTTACAAAAGTATTTTGACTGAAACCTGGTATTTTTTAAAGAGATTGTAGAATAAGTCGACGTCTGTGGAGAAAAGTATGGCAATAGATAGGTTTTACTTTTAGCCTACAATAAAGATTATGTTTAGGTACTAGAATCTCCAAAAAAGTGCTTTCATAAAACATGTCATAGTTTTATTTAGTAACAAAAGTGTTTGACTATGTTCCCGATGATACCAAAGTATAGGTTCGGCAGAGTGGATTCACTGTGAACCGGCCTGCCTGGCCCTTATGCACGACGTCACTATAACTTCCGTAAGGGTGTCAAAAATGGATCGGAACAATCAATGTTTTGAACCTATCTGTAACTAACCTAGTTTTTTTATACTTTAATACTCATTATGCATAAACGAACACGTACTACATATCGGATCTCGAATCACGATAAATTATTGATACCCTTCCCACCCACAATAAGCAAAGCACATAAAACGATGTCTAAGCAATCGTCATTTGCTCCATTGAAACACGAAAGTCGATTGGCTGACATGGTAGTGCATTGTCGCCTCCTGACCAATGAGAACTGTCGTTACATACTTTTATTGTCAACATTAACCATTCGTTATAACATTACAAAATCTACATGGACTAAGGCTTATGATATTTTTCAATAAATGCATTGTGTCATAGTAGCACTTAAAACTTCACTAAACTCTTTAATCAGGTAGATAGTACAGATAATGGACCTACTTTTTGGCACAATATAAAGCAAGCCTAACCATACGACGATGACGATGTTAAAGTTTAATGGTTGAATATTGCAGGGAGGAAACTGAACATTTTGACGTGTTTAGGTTATTTATTTTGTACTAAGTCTACTATGGTTGTTTTTTCTCAGTCATGACTTATGGTATTGAAGTCTGGGGTGGTTCTTCCCATGGTGATAAGGTCTTTACCGTACAAAAAAGGGCAGTGCGTATCCTCAATTGCTTACCACCACTCCATTCATGCAGAGGAGTCTTCCGGGAGAACAACATTTTAACTTTGCCTTCTATATTCATCTATAGAGCAATAATGTCTGCAGTAAATCATCTGAAGGATATTCCATCGGTTGGTCAATGTCATAGATACCCCACTAGGCATGGAGGAGATCTTCGTACTCCATGTCATCGTCTGACCCTTTCTGAAAGGAATGCAAATTTTTCGGGCCAATTTTTCTTTAATAGGCTTCCTGAAGAAGTAAAGCAGTGCAGTTCAAGGTTGGGTTCTAATGGTTTTGGGAAACTACTGAAAAATTATTTGGTGGAAGGTGAGTTTTACGGTACCGAAGAATTCCTGTCTGCCTGATCTCATTCAACATGGCACTTTTATTTGACTTATTTGTTTAAATCTTTAGAATAAAATAGATTTAACTAATTATTTTTCGTTTTGATTTAAATGTTACTAGACCATATAATGTATTTGACGATTGAGATGTACATGTATAATTTGTACCCAATTCATGAATAAAACATGTCTATGTCTGTCTATGTCTATGTCTAAAAATAAAATAATACATCTAAATGTCTGACTTATTCATACAGACATTGTTTAATTAATTTTGTGTTGGCAGGACATTCGCGCGCCGGTTGTCTTATGAGTTGAGTCTGACATCTTGAAATGTAGATTGGGTTGTGCAATGAGCTGAAGCTAAACAGTGTCACCGGCACCGTAGCTGTTTTGAACTAGATAGTTTCTAAGTTGGCTATGAAAATTGTTAACCGTGATTACAAAACTAATCATGATTACAAAACTAATACTGTAGCTATAAAGTTAATAAATGTTAAAATAAAATATTTATCCCTGTCGGGTGTCGGTGTCATCGGAATCGACTTTTGACAATCGAGTCTTGGTACCGAACCGATACCAATGTCCAAGTGGAAACCAATGGATGGTGGTATCGATGACGATAATCGACACATCCCTTTTTAGAATCGAATTGAAATTTCAATACATCGCACTCGCTGCACACCACTACCTATCACTATCACCATCACCCAGTGTCAGCTGTCGCTGTCAGTGAAATGGATGACGCAAGCGATGTCTAGGTTGCCGATTATTATTAGGCCTAGTATGTCAATATTGAAAGGGGTTAAGGGATTAAATAAAACTAGGGATGGTCAAGTCTCGAAATTTCGGGAAAATCTCGTTACACGAGATGAGATTTCTTTTTGGCCGAGATTTTTATCAAGACGAGAATAAAAAAAAAAAAATTAAAAAAAAATTAAAAACGCCTGCAGAAAGTCAATGCAATACCCGCAATACAGGAGCGTGTTGTAGTTGCGTTTCCTTTGCGAAGGCGTTCTTATTGAATTAATTCTTTAAATGTAAATATTACTTTAATTATTTTAATAATATTACTTTAATAACATTTGAGAAGTTTTGTTAAGTGTAAGCAGTGTGAGGAATGTTTTATTACTATAAAAAGTCAAAACAAGTATCTAACTATTTTATAAAAATTAATATTGCTTTTATTTTATGATTTATTTTATTTTAGGATAAGTTAAACTCTATCCTAACTGATATCTTTATGTTTCCCAATCGTATGCATTTTTAATAAGTTAGGCGTGATTAATAAAAAAAATGTTATGCTGATGTTTTTTAATAAAAGATTGTAAACATTCTTGCCTATTATCATTATTTTTGTATTTAAACAGTCATCTAACAATGTTACAAAATCAGGTAAAAATTTTGAACGTGCATTTCTTGTTGTGTATGAGAAGGGAAATCCCGTCTCGATCTCGTCTCAAAATTTTATGAGAAATAAAAAATCTTGTCTCGTCTCGAACTAAAAATCCAATCTCGTCCATCCCTAATTATAATTAAAACTAAAACATTTTCCTTTCTTATTATTTACTTGCCATATATCAACGAAATCGGCTTAACCTCTACTACTCGACTCGAGTTGCGAGTATATTTAACTAAGTAGGCAAACAGCTAGGATTCGTAACGGCAACGGCAATTTACCCGCTCGGCGCTCTGACTGAACTGACTTAATCCGCTCCTCACCGATTCGTAGCATTCAGTGGTTCAGTGTCAGTATCGGTATTGAACCCAAAACAGGCAAGTATCGAGTATCGACGATACTTCGATACCGCTGGTATCGAGAGTATTTTGGTATCTAGTATCGGTATCGGCCCACCTCTAGTTTTTTAAATTTTAAGTGCCAGTTTTGTTACTGTTTATCTGAATACAATAAGAGTTTTCCTTGTTACACCCCTTTTCCAGCCGTCTTACTCAAACCAATTTTTAGGATTGAGGTGTCATTGTAAAGCTCCTAATCTAGCGGAGTGACAAATGGTAACTAAAAAGGTAATTTCAATTTCCTTTGCTTTCAAAGATTCAGGGATGCTGACTATCTTTTCTAATAACAGTTTGGATGTGAATTTAAATGTGAACAGATGTTTCGGTTAAATGCTTAACCACAGTCAAATTGTAAACAGAGATAAATCAGTTTATGAAAATGGAATAGGCTACTTTTTTTATAACTTTAACTTGATTGAGGTAGGTAAATCAATCTTCATGATGTGGATCTAAAAGCAACAAATTTCATTTATTGTGAATTCGTTTTTTTATTTTTATTTTTTTTAGGTCTAGGTTTTACCACGAGACCTATGGTAATAGATTATTCCATATACGGGAAATTGGCTAAAAATCTGAATTTGTTGAATGTGAATTGTGGGTTGTTGCTGCACAAGGTTGGATTTTCAAGCTTCTATTGTATTAATTAACACAATTGAAGTGTTGCCTTATTATTTTGTATGTTAGAAAAACGTTGGATGGAGATGAGTAGGCCTACCTGTAGAGACATGAAGTTTCCCACGATTATGAGCGAGTGCTTGGCTCGTGTGAGAGCAACGTTGATTCTCTCCTGGTCGCTGAGAAAGCCGACGCCTTCAGTCCTCACACACGAGAAGATGACAATGTCGCTCTCTCTGCCTTGATAGCTGTCCACTGAGCCAATTTCTAGGTTAGGAAACTCCCTACAAACATTTCAAACACTGTTAATCACTTCAAAAAAATTAATCACTTTAATTTAATTTGCTAGTCAATGGTTTCTACTAACTCGGGTGTATCCCAAAGGTGCGGATAGTTTGCTTACGGAATATAAATGAGCGGACGACAACAGGCATCTCCCATACTGTGATAGAAATAAAGTTAAAAAAAAACCACTGTTATTTTAAGAAATAGATTTTGTGTAACGATTTGATTCTTAAGACATTAATTTAATTAATAGTAGTTTACGCAACAAATTGCAAAAGGATAATCTTTATGACACAAGTGGAAAGTTTAAGGTACGAACCTTGGCGAAAATGAATTGAAAAGGTTTAAAAATCGGTCATAGGTAAAATAACGTAACAAAACAGTTGGTGTAGACCTCTTTGAACCAAAATATACCACAGGATTAAATAGGTGATTCGAAGTACATAGGTTAACTCTGCTATTGGTCCTTACCGAGGCGTAACGTGACCCACAGATTTGGCAGGGCACAACCAGGACACCATCCAACAGGGGGGTATAAAATAGCCCCATAACACTCGGTAACTTGTGATTAGAAACACTTTAGAGAAAAAATCATTTTAATTTTGACTTTTATGTTGGTGAGCTATAAAAATTAACAATAAGTACAATGGTAGGCGAGGGGGTGGTGTTGGACTATGCCCAAGATACCAGCCACTAATCCTAGACACCACCATTTAATGTTTCTTCTGTACCTCAACGTCACTGTGCCTTTCAATTGAACAAATTTATACTATACATTATACAACATATAATTTGTAATTATAGCCTGTTATATTCTGTCAATCCTGCAAAGATACACAGTTTAGTTGTGAACGTAAAGTGATGCCAAAGAAGTAGGAGAGGGAAGTAACGATTGGTTTATGTACTACAATAATGGAACCGAACACTTAGTTACCATCCAACTTAGCCCAGTTAAGCAGATGATATGGAAATATGTCTAACTAAACAAGACAGGTTATGCCGCTTGATCTCTATTAGGAAATAACCCTGTAATACATACTTTATGATTATCAAAACTATTCAGAGATGTTGGTGTGTATGTTTCTGTAATGTTTCTTACATCAGCAACATTATTAACTTACCTGGGGCTCATTCTCCTTTTGAGTTCATCCTTATGACGATTGTAGGGGCTTATGACACTGATCTTTTTTGATTTGCACAGCTGGTGGTTGGAAATAGAACGGATGATAAAAGCCACAAGGTTAGCTTCTTCATCATTGCACTCAGAGCTACAAGCAAAACAACACACTAAGAATCGTTTAAACTAAGCATTTTTTTCATACAATTTATAATTTAGAACAGGGTGTCTACTACATTCTGGATAAAAAATTCATGGACAATTCCCGTACATTTAAGGACACTTTGCCGTAACCTTTGTCGGTGTAATTAGGCCTACCGAATAATTTTCCTGATTTGTCAAACTGTATTAATCTTGTTATTCACTGTAGTTGTACCAGAGAGAAAAGTAAATAATAATAGATAAGAGTTAAAAATTACAAAATAGAAATTTATTGAAAGTAAACAAACATAGGCCTACCTATACTTTAGGTAAAGCTTTTATAGTGTAACAGAGAAACGCAATCATTGTCTCCTGCGATAGCGACGAATATCTCCATCCGTCACATAAACTTCATAACATAGCTTATCCGATCCAGGCCGATTAATTTGGCATGATTCGCCCTGGCACAACGTTAGGTTCTTGATTACTTTTGAAAAAAATCTTTAATGCATACTGTTAATCAATTCTTAGTACAAAATCAAGGTATGGTAAGCGGCTATTAATAAGCAATAAGCACAGAGTAAGATTATTGTATTTTCATTTGCAAAGTTAATATCGACTCATAGCAATCATTAGTTGTTTATCTTAGGCTCAATTACATTTTCTTAATATATTTTACAGCTCTTTCAAGAATCAAAATACCCAGGCCTAAACCTAATTATTTAGGAGGGCCTATATAAACTGAGTAACAAACAATGAGGTTATAATAGCAGCAAAGTCATTATCATCATTATAGTTCATAAGATTTTGATTGCTTAAAGCATACAACTCAATAAATAAATATATGGGAAACAAAAAACATTGAAACCTGAATAGCCAAAAATATAAGACAAAGATACAGAAAATGCAATGACATAATTTGAAACCAAGCAGGCCTACATAGTGATAAAACATTAATGCAAACAACAATGCTTGTGGTTTTGTCAATTGAAACGAAAGATAAAATGTCCATAAAAAAGGGGTTAACTTACAAAATAAGACTGTAGATTATTTACATGTTTAATATGAAACTAGGCACTGGCCGCGCAAATTGAATCTGAAGTGAAATTTAACAGCCATTATAAAGCTATTATTAACACGATAAAATAGGTTTGGGATCTAATAATAATTACTCTAGTAATAAAAAAAGAAGTTGTAAAGGAATAAAAGTGATACAACTTTATGAGCTAGCTGCTGAGTCAACAGTTCTTGGAAGTACTTGACTTGACACTTGATTGTCGTGATAAAATATTAATGGGTTTGAGATTGTTAATGGGATTTTTATTGCATAATTACTCTAGTAATAAATTATGAAAATGTAAACAAACATCTGATAAACCTTTAATGTGCTCCTAACCAACTAGCGATCAATAAAATTATGGCCCATTAAAAATTTAAGGACATAGTCTGGCATTTAAGGACAATTCCCGTACATTTCATGGCCAGTAAAAATTTAAGTACAATTCCCGGTTTTCCCGGATTTCCCGGTTGGTAGACACCCTGTAGAACTATTTAACAACAGTGCACTTCCACTTTATCAGCTGTTGTACCCATGTTTCACAGTAGGGTCTTTGTATTTCAATAAACGAAGCATTAAAGATAGACATGTTCCATTTATCACATGTTGCAACACATGTTGCATGAAAATCCAACAAATAAATATGTTAACATGTACCTTGACAAATGAGGAATTTGTTCGAATAAAATCATAACTTTGGGAATCAAGCTCATAATAACATTTGCCTACGAAACCAAGTCCCAGAGGTAGACTAAAACTGTAACGTTTGTCTTCACTCAGGTTTGAATTTATTTTGCAGAAAACTCACTCAAATCAACTGTATGACAAAGTTTATGCTTTCTTGGTTATAAATAAGTACGTTAATTTCCAGATTTTGAGTCACAAAAACTATTGTGTAGATTGGTGTCACTTACTCCTTGACGTTCGTTTTGTAGTCATGACTGAGCACTATGTATGGCACTAAAGGGAACGTTCTGCTACGATCTCTCAACAACTCTGGAGAGAGAAGTCTGTTCTCGTAAAAGTATTCCGAAGGCCATTGTGCAATCTCTGGATGCATTCGGTATTGTATGTTCAAGAAGTGGCAGGGGTTTACGAGGTCAGCATTCATCAACTGCTGTTTCTTCCACCAGTCATAATGCCTTGCGAATGTGGATTTTTCCAATCCATGTACTTTTGCAGTCTAGAAAAGAAACGTTTCTTTTTAGTTAGAAAATATAGCAATGTAATTATTGACTAAGCTATAATTTTAGCTGTGATACAACATTTTTGAGTAGCTTGAACAATTTCAAAGACATTTAATTTTTGTTATTACATAGGCAGGGGTTAAATTAAGGATAATGTGAACGGTATAACAGTCTTTGAGAGTCTATTACATAAACATACATTTAAATAATAAATATAAATAAAGTAAATAATAAATATAATAAGTATAAATTATAAATTCCTTGTACGTAAACACCAAGTTTATTGGAAAATGTCCTGTGACAACCCAACTGTGGTCATCGTGAGACTAAGGAATTGTCTCTCTAAAAAGTCTTGTAGCTAACCCTACAACAGGAATGTAAGACAAAAAATTCTCCCATCAACTTTTAAATCTGTAACAAACATAAATCTTTCCAGCTTGTAATGTATTGGGATAAAACACACAATACCGTGATCAGGATAACGGGAGGGTGTATTGGTCAAATAAGGTTTTTTGTCTTATGAGGATTTAACATAGGAAGAATAAGATCTTATCCATTTTGCGACTTGTTTGAGGGGAACAATAAACAAGGTACAAAACTACCTTCTTAGGTTAGAGGAACATCAATGTTAACATCGTTAACAGATTGGTTTGATTTGCATAAGCCCCTTAATCGGCTTTTAAAGTTAGCCAGTTAAATTTATCATTAAATTCACTCACTGAGGTCATGACTGTAGCAGGCAGCTGTTTGGGATCTCCTACCAGCACCAGTTTCCTCACCCCCAACATAAGGGGAATGAGGGTATCCGGCTCGGTACTTTGTGTTGCCTCATCGACAATGCAACAGTTAAACTTGACGAACCTTGGACAAATTAAACCATAGTTATATTTTTATTTTTAACAAATTGAAATTTAGTAACTTTTGTGCTGGAAAATATCGGGTGCTATGAGAATTGTTTGACTGGTATAATCAACTATAACTTATAGACTTAAACAAAATGTGTAGCAAGTGTTTATTAAAATTGTTTTTTAAAAATAATTACAAAGTAAAACGTCACCTAATCTGCTGTTAGTTAGATGTTTTGTTTTTGTAACATTTTTTTAAATGGCATTTTCTAGTGTTTCACGTGTGAGGCAAAGCCGAGGACGTGAATAATAGAGCAAGTGCCGAAAAATAACTTTCGGTACGAGTTATGAACGATACTTTTCATCACGACGCAAAAATACACAAACACAGAATAACAGGCCTCAGTAATATAAAAAATTTTATTTTATTTCTCAAATTAATTTGTTTGAACATCAAAATAAAATAAATTGTCTAAAATGAAACCTATGTATGTTTTCAATTAATTTTAAAAACATTAAAATAAAATAAAATATTCTAAAGGAAACCTATGTATATTTATCAATACACTTTTTTAGCGTTAAAATAATAGAATAAAACAACTTTTAACAGTACACACAGCTGATTCAAATCACTAAATTAAACCTAGCAAATCTGACCATGTACAGTATAAATTAGATATTGCACATTTATTTAAAGTCTTCGGGTTACCAGGACGAATTAGAAAAATCAACAAAGCAGTTCAAAATTACATTACCTTAAAAATAAATCGAACATTTGTTGACGGTACGTCATAAGTTTGTTTGCTTAAGGTTTGAATTTGGTTTTTTTTTTACATTGTTATAGCTTTGACTATTAATACAACAACTTCTGTATCCAATAGTCAATGTTTATAGCCTACTGGAATTTTAAAAAAATACCCCCGCCGCAGCAAACCTGCAGACTGAGCGAATTTCCATTTACCTGGCTGGATAAAATATACCCTGAAAATTGTCAGATTTATTTCCTATTTGAATAACATTAATTTTAATAAATACTTAGGTTTGCTGCTACAGGGATGGTATCAAGGTGTTTTTTATTGAAATGTTGATAGGTAACTTAGTATGAAATAAACAAAATTGTGAAGTTTTATTAAATTAAAATATATCCATAAACAAGCAAACTACAACAGTTTATTTATTCTCCATAAGAATAACATGGGAATTTTAAATTTAAAGTTTTTTAACTATCTCCATAACCGTTAGGACTTTGCCTTTTATATATTTCTATGTGCTTAAATAAAAAGAACTGTACCTGTATCTTTGAACTTTTAGGTACTGTACTTTGTACGTAATGAAAACAAGACTATTAAATCTAATGTTATTTAAATTGGGAATATGTCTTATTTATGGAAATATTTGAGTAAATATGTAATCAGACAAGTTGAAACTCGCTTAGTCAGCAGGTTTGCTGCGGCGGGGATATTTAAATAAGTTATTTGTTTTTAAGTAAATACTTCCTTGCAACTGGTTGATTTCGAACAACATGTACACTAGTAACTCACCTTCTCCTGGTGGCCTCAGCCATGATTCCGTTGTAGCAAGATGACAGGGTGGTTGCAACAATGTTAGCTTTTTCTAAAATTTCCAACTGGAACTCTTTATACTTAATTGCTTTTTCTCTTTCAGTTGGCTGGGAAAACATGACAAAATCAACAACAGTGTTTAAATCACATCATTAAAGCCTTTTGTATTTTTGTGGTAACACAACTTAAACTTATCTAAGTATTAATAAAATGAATTTAAAAAAGGTGTGTGAACATTGTTAAATTAGTCAAATACTAAATTTGTATATCCTACCAAAGAGGTTAAAACACCCTTAGCTTTAATCTTAATGGTCTAACGGTTCTCTTTTAACATTGTTTATTATAAGGGAGATATATTTTTTTAAACTTTCCCTTAACTTTAAGAATAAGCCTATGTCAATTTAAAGAATAATAAATTGCCTCTTGTAATATTATTTTGGCAATCAATAAGTAAGCGTGGAGATGGAAGTTCCACCTCTTCTCTTTCTCAAAACAATGTTTGTTTGCTCACAGGGTGCCACTAATTGGTTTCTCAGAAATTGTTAGATTCAGAGAAAACATTAAATGAAATAATTCAACTACTATGACAAAAAGAAATATGAATTGCACTTTTTCAAAAATGGCTACCGTTTTCTATAATGGGGGCTAACTTTAAAATTTTTTATGGAACCCCTTGTATTACATGATTATTCAAGATGGTTTCCCGTGATTTTTAATTACGAAAACAAGAAAAATCTGTGATTTTGGGCAGTTTTTTTGCTATTCAACAAACATTTAAATTTCCCAGTTCTTTAAAAAAATCTTGTACAATTCACAGATTTTTCCTGGTCATCAACATTTACCTACGATTCTCATTTTTTACAGTTTCCAGGTACATTTCAAAGGTGATCTGTGATGATAAAATGTTTTCGGCAGTGACCGTGATTCGAACCCACGACATCGCTGCCTTAAGCCTGAAGTCCGCGACGCTACCGACTGAGCCACTGACTCACTGATGCATTGTTGTACAAACATTGTTTACAGATAAAATTAAAAAAAAAGGGCAACATTAAAAATACTAATGGAACTCTTATAGAGAATAAGTAAAAATTAAAATTTACCTCTTTTCCGCTTTCAAAGTAATGGATTTTTGCTTTGGTGTCAGCCAATTTCTTTTCTACGGATCTTATCTGTTT
The DNA here is from genome assembly GCF_028750875.1 of Macrosteles quadrilineatus. NCBI lineage: Eukaryota > Metazoa > Arthropoda > Insecta > Hemiptera > Cicadellidae > Macrosteles > Macrosteles quadrilineatus. Next base: position 63,248,381 of record NW_026542602.1, read on the forward strand.
CATGTCTACTTTCGTCTTGTCTCCAGGTAAATTATAATTGCTATTTGTTAAAGAATCCAGTTCTTGGGTCAGTTTCTGTTTTTTTCCTTCCAATAAACTAATCTAAAAAAAACAAACATAGTTAGCCTATATTATACCAGACACTATACAAAATTACAATAGTTTGTTACTACCGAGCATGTTTATGTCTTGGAGATGTATACTATTATTTCTATACTATTGTATGCCATTATTTCTATACTATTATTTCAATTGATAATACAATAGGGCCAGACTATATCTGTCACCAAGAGTTAGTTTCACCGATTAAAAATTTTATTTTTTCGGGTCTACTTACATTATTATTATTATTCAAGCAGAATCCCAAAATGTAATCAGTGTTTGATGGAGAGTAATATTGTCCAAAAAAACAAGATCAAATAACACAAATTAAAGGGTTATTGGGCGGTTAAGATAGTGCCTCAGACGAGTTAAAGTTCTAGCGATGACTTTAACAGGAGGAAGATCAACCAGCTGTATTGTTACATACAATGTAAAACAAACAAAACCAGTACATGACGACAAATTAAAAAAAAAACTCAGTAACCATTTATACTTGCTAAATTAGAAAATATTTTAAGATCAAACTGTTCTAACCAAACCTAACCTAGCTTTTGTATCATTTCAAAATCAGATTTGATGACAGAAAAGGCATGTGAGAAAGAAAGTTGAGGTTTTATGCATGTTTGTGATTGTATCAGGCCTTTGAAGGTTAGATTAGGGAACTGTGATGTTTACAGATGACATAATGTTATGGTGGACAGATGAAGGGGAGTTACAAAGATAACTGGATATATGGAAAAAGGTTATGAGAGGCCTGCGGACGATGAGTGTCACTTCTGGTGCTGCCCAAGATTCCATACTCGGCCTGAACCTCTGGAATGTCGCACCCGTTGGAGGCTCAACAGTGTGTTGGATTGCTGTCGGTGGACACGGTCATTCCGATTATGGCGGAGGGTGAGGACAATTGGACTTGTGTGTCACATTTCATCCAGGGTATTCTCCACGCCAAGAAGCTCGACCTTGACCGGGATGCGGTGTAGGTCATAAAGAACCTGAATGCCAGAAACGGTGCAAACCCTTAGGGCTTATGTCACATGTTGGCATGACTTGAACTAATGTGTCCAACAGAGCAGTTTAGAAGGGTTTTTAGTGAGTAGTCTGATCAATCTCACATTACAGGCTTGGCCAGCTATATGCGTCAAAGCATTTTCCCTCATCATATTTCAAACTTTTGTATTTTTAGTGAACTACTATTTGACTGTTAGCTTGGGCATATTAGAGATGTGTACAGAATTTTAGTGGCCGATTAGAACCCGCCAGTTGATAACAAGCGTTGAGGTTATTGGTAAGTTATTGTGTCACTCACTTGTTTTAGCACTCTGGGATTAATTAATGTATAGTAAGGACGAAGCCCGAGTTCCGAAGTCAGCAACAACCCCCTAGGAGAGTGGAGAATCTGCGTAGGTCTGGTAGTGATAAGTGCACGATTTTATCTGGTGACTTTTTTTACTTGTTCACAGTGCCTGTGTATGAGCAAGCTCCAAACCCATTAGATTCGGATTAAAACCTAGTTATTAAGCCTGGGATTTTTACCTAGCCCAGGAATTGTTTTTGTAGGCTGAGCTATCTAGGCCAAAGGTTGCGACCACACATGTATATTTTCTCAGTGCAGGAAAAGTGTGTCGCAAATCCTTACTGTGTGTTCTTCAAAAAAATTGTTATAAGAACTAAGAATTTAAATATTTGTGTTCCAAGATAAAGAAAAAAAATGCATAATTCATCATTTTTTTTATCCTAGGAACTCCACAGGTCTTTATATGGTGCTTGAATCAATTAAATAAAGTAACGTTAATGTGATAAGTATATAGAAAAAGAATGAGCTGGTGTTTGCTAGCTCTAGTAGTAAAAAATTTCAGTATATACCATTTTTGACACAACATGTTTAATATTAACAATTAATTATGTTCTACCTTTACTTTTAAAACGTTTAAATACCTGTAGCCTCTTTTGGTTTTCATCTGCTTTCACCTCCGTCAGTTTTTTCAGTTCCATCTTCGCCAAGGAGTCTAGTGTGTATCCAGAACAACTCTCATGAGTGCTCTGCTCAACACCCACACGGACCAGTGAAAACTTGGAAACACCTGCAAGACAACAGTGGATGAAAACGGAAATCCAAAATACTTATAAAGCAAAAAATATGTTAATTCTGATTATATTTTAAACTTAAGGCAAGTGGATGGTTAGGATGTTTTGGATAAGGGGATGAAGATCAGCTAGTTAACCTGAGAAGATTAGAGTGCAGGAGCAATAGATACACAATAAAAAGTCACCTAACATAACACTGATACTTCGTCCTGATATAAGACATCAGAGAGTAAGTTAAAGAGATCTGCCAGTTAGAGTATAGAAAATAGGAGTTTACCAGACGAGTGTGGTTGTTCCGGACTAGTATCATTTTAAATTCGACTTCATCTCCATCGTTATAACCGTAACGGTCTGGTAAACACATTTTGAACAAGTGACATACATTATTTTTTAAGACTACTCCAAACCAACCCAAAAAAAAAAAAATAATAAATCTGTTATCTATTCCCACCAACTAAAGGATTAACTATCACTTCTGATCTCGTAACCTCTAAAGGTTATGTTTTTGTTTGTAAACACTAATTGCCATATAATCAGCTGGTGTCCGGTAAAAACTCATTACCCTACATAATGAAACCCTATTTGATAAGGTAGGCTGCAGGACAGTTGTTTTTGTGACTAAATCGTTATGTGGAAAGTTTGTTAAAACAGTGAAGTGTGGCAAAAAATGTATCATACAACAGTATACTATAATGAAATCACATTTGATTAAGCAAGCGACAAAAAGCTGTTTTCCGGACTAATCCTTGTGTGGAAAGTTCATTAACACTGAATAATATGAGAAAAAGTTAAAGATGATGATCTCAACCTTTCCTCTCAGCTCGTTTTTATTAAGTATTCCCAAAATGAGGAAAATACAGAATACTTTTTTTGTTTAGTATAATATTAAAAAAAGTGTCATATTTTTCCGGTGACTACAGGTTGGCAACTCTGAAGATAAATCACTGACTTCTTTCTTCAACCTCTTCCCTGAAGAAGTCTTAAGCTAGAAAAAATATCATTGTTGTGATCCGTAACTTTTTGCTGTCTTTAACCCCTGGACTAGAAACTTTCTCAGGTAAGCTGCTGAACTTTAACCCTTCTCCGAAAATCCTAATATGGCGCTTCACGATTTTGGTTGTTCGATACCAGAACCATGTCAATTTCGATTTACCTTTGAACTGCGTAAGTTCTTCATTGCGGATGATCAACTTGTTGACCAGTTCATCGATCGCAGAGTTAGAAGGCGCACACAGAAGGATCTGTTGAAAAGTGCCGCTAAACTGTTTAGAACCATGCCAGTCCAACCACATCTGCAGGATGATGTTCGTGATCACCTCAGACTTGCCGCAGCCTGCGTGAAAACCAACACTGTTATACAAATGTTTACGCCTGTTAGATGTTATAAAAAACAAAACAAACCTTGGTATGGTTATAATCTAAAGACAACATGTAGTTCAAAAGCAAAAATGTGATTGGAAAAAGAATCCATATATTACCTATCTCTTCCAAAACTATCATATCAAATAGAATAGAATATAGCTTTACTGTCACAGTAAATGGGTAAATGTTCAATGTTCCAGCACAGCTGGAAAAACAGGGACATTGTTAATATTCTTATAACTAAATAAAAATTGTGCGAAAAAGGTCCAGACAAAATGTAAATTATTTTTATGGATAATGTCGTTTGGATATTCATTGATGGGGAATGATTAAGTAAGGTAAAGATTAACTTTATGAGAACTTTAAAGCATTTCTAAATTTTAGATTCTCGAATTTCTTTGATTCTGGCAGGTAGATCATTGTAAAGTTTTAAGTGATTTTTTAATAAACAGAGGTAATAATAATATGGAGGTTTTAATATGGCTCATAATCATGAGGAAATAATAAAGTCCTTCATTTTGGAGAAAATGTTAGATAAAACCTATAAAACTGGTAGTATGATACTTTAATTCACTTACCAGGTGGCCCGTGCACCAAATGGATCATGTTGGTATCTTGAACACACTCTCTTGCAATGTTATAAATAGCTTTCTTCTGTGCAGGGTTAAGTTTATTCTACAAACAAAACAAATTATCGTTCAAGATTGGAATATATTAAATTCCATGTTGATGGCCCCTGGATTACTATGAATGACTATAATATTGTGGTATAATTACCTCGTCAAGTAATCCAAATGATGTGATGTTAGGCTAAAAACCTACATGTTTCGCCGTTAATACGGCATCGTCAGGGTACAAACACAGTAAAACATTGCTGTCACACGCATACAATAAATAATTAACACGAAACGAATTACGAACATAACATTTAGATAGGCCTATCACAGATGAGTCTACTACCTGCGCCGGGACCGTCCGCGTCGTGTGATAGGCCTATCTAAATGTTATGTTCGTAATTCGTTTCGTGTTAATTATTTATTGTATGCGTGTGACAGCAATGTTTTACTGTGTTTGTACCCTGACGATGCCGTTGAAATATGTAGGTTTTTAGCCTAACATCACATCATTTGGATTACTTGACGAGGTAATTATACCACAATATTATAGTCATTGGAATATACTTACACACACAACACACTATCAACACATACAACTTGCCAACGTGGGACCAAGCCCCTGGCTGGATAACATTTTGGACGGATAAAACAACTAGGGGTGTGCGATGCATCAAAATTTGATTTGATTCGATTAGATTCAGTGGTGGTCAAAAAACTATTTTGTTGCATTGTTAAGATGGCCTTATTGTAGACGGATTAGATATTGTATTTTTGTGACATTTATTCATGTATTATATGTGTCTTTTGACAGAACAAATATTTGTTGCCTTGTTATTTGTAATTGCTAGTTAAGCTTGACAATGTTTATTACAATATATGTATATTTTTTTGAGGAATAAAGAATTTGTCTATTGTCTATTCGGTTCATGGGAGAATCAGTATCCATATACAAAAAAACACCTGCAGAAAGTCAATGCAATACCCACAGGAGCGTGATGTTGTTGTGTTTACTTTGCGAAGGCATTCTTATTTAGTTCTTTACATGTAAATATTGCTTCAACTGATTGATCTATTTTTGTTTTGACATTGCAAATGATGACAAGTTTTGTAATGTGTTTAAGCAGTAGGAGACATGTTTTACTACTGTAAACATAGCCTAAACAAGTCTCACCAAAATCATTACTAAAAATAACACAAGTCTGAAAAATTGTTACTTGGTAATTAACTAGTAAGACTGATAAATTTAGTATTTTTGTAGCTCTGAAGCTATGTATTCCTTGTAATTTGTAGGTCTGATTCTATCCTCTCATTTTATCAATGTAAACTAATTGAAAGTTTCAGTACGGTATGTTTTACAGGAGGCAACAAAAAAAGTAGTACAATAGCTTAAAAAAGTAGTTTGAAATGATGGGTCATAACACACCCTTCATATTTAAAATAATTTATCACATTTCAAAATGGCGGATCCAAGATGGCGGCCGAAAAAAATACATCTGTCATAACCAAGTGAAAATAGGTCGACAATGGCTGGTAGTGTATACTTATCTTTATCTAGCACTATTTTGAGATTATGGTCTTAGTTTAAAAATGCACAATTTTAAAATGGGCTAAAAATCTATATATTTAATACGCGACATGAAACTTTGTGAACAATAAGGCTTTTTTGTTTTAAGATTTAACCCCACATATTATATACCAAAATGTTCGTCTAGGTGTGTAGATGTGCAAACTGGCTTTAGATTTTCGAAATATATCTTTTTAAGGGCGTGGGCTGCCCTCAAAGTTCCTTCCATAAGGATAACATTGTGATTGATTTGAATGTTATTATATTCTGAAACAGATGTCATTACATTAGTTTTTAAAGAAAATTAAATCCCAGCTGTTTTGTTTGGTTTTGAAATGTAAACAGTTTGCATGTTTAAATAATTAGAAACCCGGCAAAGGAATGTTACCTATAGGACACGACGGGAGAAATGTTTTACATTATATTTTCGTTTAAACATGCCAAAGACCCGACGACAAAGAAATATTGCCGGTCGGGCACGGCGAGTCAACATACGGCAAGCAATGCAAAACGTAAGGAGCCCAGACGAGGAGCTGGAACAGTTAGTGGCAACGTGTACTTTCAAAATTACACTGACAAATACAAGAATTCAGCAGCATTCACTTGGCGAGATGGCATTAAAATGTCAGAAATGTGGTGCGCTACATTTTAAAGAAGAACAAAGAGGACGAGGCGAAGAATTTCATCCTGCTGCCATAAAGAAAAAGTCAATCTACAACCATACCGAGAAATCTATTATATCCAGAGCCTACTTAATGGAGCAAATCATTTGAGCAGAAACTACAAAGAGAACATTAGATCGTACAACACTGCGCTCGCAATTATCGGCACTCGAGCTAAAATTGAAGAACATAACGGTGGAGGGCCTATCATGTTAAGGCGCACTACACAGTTTATCACTCAATGGCAACTTTCAACCGTCAGAAGGGGAGCATCCCACATATAAGGAGCACGGACATACGTCAAATGACGTCTACGGACGTCAAAACCGCTGTTCAAGAAAGAATGCTAAACAAAGCTAATGGCTCTTGCAGCACTGAACTGATGCACAGCATTTTGACTCAACATTTGCTTGATATTAATCCATACGCGCAAGTTTTCAGCTTGATGAGCTCCGTTCTGCAAAATAATTCTACTGAGGAACAGAAAAAAGAACTTAGAATGCATATAGCCAATGATCGAGCTCAAGACCAACGTCGATTCATCGACGTAACTTCTAACGACGTTGGTATCATACCCTAATTTATTATTCGTGCGAATTCGCACGGGTTCACCTAGTAAAGTTTTAAAACACCTTCATAACTTTGGAATGAATCAAGGTTTTTAAAAACGGTTTGCGGCATTGTAATCAGGGTAGAAATGTAGTTTGAAATAATGGGTCACAACCCCACCATTTGAAAAAAATATTTTGCATCCAATATGGCGGATACAAGATGGCGGCCGGAAATGACCACCTTGTCAAAATTAAGTGCTTACTACCCAACATTGTTTGGAAGTGGTCTGGGATTGATATTTGAAAAAATGTAGAACAAAGTTGGGGGGGGGGGGGCAATTAAAACTCACCCTGTATATGTCATATAGCCTATGTATTAATAGGCCTAACACCACATCAACCAAAATTTTTCATCACACAAATGTGGTAAAATTTAATTATTGTTATTTCACTCCATTGACAAGTATGAATATAAAAATACTGTATAGCTTTGAATCGAGATGCATTGATTCAAATCTACCTAACCTACACCAAAATAAAGCTCACATTCTAAGCTACAGGCTCCAATGATTTTAATGTTCCCCGGCAATGGCTGAGCTCATACTAAGCTAATGTAGTGAGGGTTGTGCAACTACATCAATTGATGTAGTCAGTAGGTACTCAAAGTGTTAAGATAGTTAGTTAAGTGAATTAATTATCTAATTTAAAATAAATGTGTTGGTTTTAGATCCACACATTAAAGAGTGACTTACCTACCTTCAAAGATCACAATTGTCAAAAAAGTAGTCTATTTAAAATACATTTTCATAGCCTGTTTAGTCTCATTTACAGTCCGACTGTTGTTAAAATTTCATCAGAAGGAACAGCTGTTAAATTACAATTCCCATTTCAATTGTTGTAAAGAAAGTTGTTAATTATCACTAAATCTTTGAAACTAAACTCTAGAAATAAATTAAAGACCAGGGAAGTTAACTCCTTGAACATATCACCTTTTTTATCATTCATTACTCTGCTTGATTTTATAATTACATCTCAATTAAATCAGTTATGTAGAACGGCTGGAAAAGAGATCCCCTTATTGTGTTAAGTATATAGATAGTAAACATCGGACAACAGTTAACTACTTACTGCCAAAGGTGGACCGGGTTGATCTGAAGAGATGTTTACGACTGGCAAGTTCATCTTGGGTTGGCATATTTGCATGCACAGAGGAGAAATGGGTAGGCGATCCAATGCTTCAAAAGATCGCAAGTTAGGCTTGATATTCTTAATTACCTGTAACACACATCCAAATTACTGAGTGATGCATCAGCAACTTTACTTAGCATAACTCATCCTTGAATGGTTATTAAATACTTATTCCTCCATAATTAGACCTAAGCCCGTTTTTGTATATAAAGATAATTTGTTCAGCTATCCATTGTTTTGTCTAGAGGGAAACAGTTTTAAATTTAAATGATTGCTTACTTTGACCCTTGACAGCACTGATGTATCAATTTCTTGATCTGGATTTCCTCTCATCAAGATAGTGAAGCCATCCACTACAACATTTGCATTGGGGTGTTGTTTTTCTGAAAAAGATTCAAAAATGTTATACAACATAGTCTGGATGGCATGACTAAAAGCCGTTGTGAGTATGTTAAGAAAATTTTTTTTGGCACCTCCAATTATTAATCAAATAATCTTTATTCAATCTGTACACACATACCGGTAAATGAAGAGTCAGTAACAAGTACCAAATACCCCCGCCGCAGCAAACCTGCAGACTAAGCGAATTTCCATTTGACTGATTGGATTTACACTGAAATGTCTACTTAAAAATATAACATTTATTCTTGATTTAAATAGAATAAGTTTAACAAGTACTTAGGTTTGCTGCATCAGGGAGGGTAAAACTGATTTTTTTTGTAAAATGTGAATAGTTAGTAAGAAATAAAAACATTTTCCAAATTTGATCAAAATATGTTCACAAACAAGCAAACTACAACAGTTTACTTATTCTCCATAAGAATAACATGGGAATTTTAAATTTACAATTTTTTGGAATTTTCTCCGTAACCATTAGGCGCATAATAACGCTTCAATATACTAAATTATTTGTTTTTTTAAGCTCTACAAAATGGTTTGGAAAGAAATTGCTAAATTTTATGTTTTTTGGGTCAAAAATTAGAAAAACCTATTTTTACCCCATAAAACCCCCCGTAAACCCCCGTTCCCACGGTCCGATCATGCTGGATTGCGAACTCGTTCGAATAAACGTACTTTTACACATTTGTACCAATTTTCATCAAAATCGGATCATTTTTGCTCGAGTTATCGTGCTGACGGACACATATATATATATATATATAAATATATAAATATATAAATATATAAATATATAAATATATATATATATATGAATTTGAACGGATGGTGTTTTTGGCCTCTAGGGACCTCAAAACGAAAAAAAAAATTGGTCCCGCGTCCAGGTCTTACCATGAGTACTACGGTAATAGCTTATTCCCTATATGGGAAATTCGCTAAAATTATATTTTCTTACGTACCTACGTGAATAAATAATTAACCCTGCCCGGGCAGGCGAAATCGGGACATAGAACAGGAAAAGATTATAGAAAAAAAAATTTCCTTATTTGTGTTTGTTAGACAAGCATACATTAAATAAACACAATAGAACACTTCATAGTGTCAAAATAATTTTTTACTCATTTTTAACCATGCTACCCGTCCTCGGATGAGTAGAAAAGCAGCGGATATATCCGCCACCCGTCTTTGAAGATACAACCATGACAACGGAATGTTAAGCGCAAAATGTCGAGGGGGAGCGTAGGAGAGGTGGGTGTTGTGTGGGAGAGGGGAAGGCACGGGAGAGAAGGGGGAGTGCGGGAGAGAGATCAGCCATGGAGAGAGCAGGAAAGTGACACCTTGGTACCACGGAACATCTGGTCACTGCTCAAGTGTCTGAAGAGAAGGCGGACATATCTGCTTCCCGTCCAGAACATCAAAAACAATAACCATAAGCGGATATATCCATCACCTGTCCGTGAAGGGTTAAAGTTGTATCCATACCAAGGACAACATTTTAATAGTCTTTAATGAGAATTTATTGTTTACTAATCTTGTAAATTTCAGTTTTGTATTCATTATTTTAAAAATAAAATCACTTCATCAGGGTGGCCAAAGAAGTCCTGAAAAAAATCATCTATTTTTCTGGTTGTAATTCTAGGGTCGCCGAATGTGCCTTCACTAGGGGTCTGAAGATCCCTGATATTTTCAGTTTGGGTCAGACCAACAGTTGGCCTAAGAGTTCATTTTAGTCCAAACATTTAGCAGACCAAGCTTCGGTTAATCTATCCGAGCGTCTTTTTACACAATCGGGGGGGGGATGACGTTCACAGTTATGGTGCAATTGACGAAGACGCTAATATTGCCGGTGGAAGAATTCAGAATCTAGACATGACTGTAGAAGGTGATCTAAATTTTTCAATGACCACGGAAGAGGTTCTTGATATTACTATGACGGTGGAAGACGTTTATGATTTCACCAAGCCGCGCAGACATTTTTCTAAATTTCGCTGTCACTGCAAAAGGTGTTTACAATTTCACAATGCTGGTAGAAAGTTTCTATGATTTTGCCTTGACCACAGACAATGTTCACGATGTTTTAACCCTCCGAGTGTCCCTAGTTTTGGCCTTAATGTTTGCCTATTTTTTGCGCATTTGCAAGGTTTAATTCAAACGGATCTGAGAAGCTTAAAAACAATGTTAATTATACTGTTCTATATACCATTTTGTTTGGAAAATCATGGGCTTTAATATTATACATAAAACATAAGGAAAATTTGTTTCAAACAAATTTTTTAGGTAAAAAAAAAATATTTTGGAAAATTAAAAAAAAAAAATGAGTTTGTGCTCAATGAAATTGTATAAATTATAGGCCTATAAATATTTGAAAATAGCCACTTTGTTCAGAATTTTATGAGGATTCCAAAAATATAATAATATAAGGGAGTAGATTAGCAAATAAATAAGTTATGGGCAAAAAACAGATTTCAGTACATAACGTTTAGCTAAGAATGCATAGCCTAACCATAGCTAGGACTCTGGCTTATAATTTACATCAATATCACTACCTACTTCTTCAGGATCATCAACCAGCCCTTCAAAATCACTTAAATCTTCTTATAATGCACCACGTAAATCACTACTTTTGATTTTTAACACTAAAACAATGATAAATGTAATAAAACACATCAGTCATCGGTGCGAGGTTAACCAAGCTGTTTACAAATACGCACGTCAGCTGTCTGCTACAATTATGATCGGCTCGAGAAAAAAAAGCGTTTAGAGACAGACCGCGGGAGAAAGCTTAGAATCTGCCAAATAAAACAATACCTAACTCGATCTAGTTCAATCCGATTTTGTCAGTCATAGAGCCTTCGCCGTAAACAGTGTTTGTGAGTCGAAAAATCGACACAAAACACTACACAAAGTGTGTTATGTGTCGATCTTTCGACACATAACACTCGGAGGGTTAACAGTAAGTTTTTCATACCCAAACGGAATTTCAAGGGCATCACTAAAGCAATTACTGTAGGCTCAAGTTGCTGAGTGTAAAAAATCTCTTAAATTCGCCTAAAATCGATATTTTAACAAAACAGCACTGAAATAAGAGTTCCCCAATGAAATTTCAGGGTTTACGCACAATCCCTGGTTTCCCCAGAATTTCCTGTCTTTTGCCACCCTGTTCATAAAATGACAATTATATTCAAAGGATAGGCAATTTTCTAAGGAATAACAAGTTTTACCTTGGTTGCTTTATTTCTAAATGTTTTTGTAATTTAATCAGCTTTTAAATTTGATTACTATTTATTTAGAAATTTTGATCTCATTTGTGCAGCTTCAACAAATAAAAAACAAAGTTACGTCGGTGTATCTTTATTTTATCTCTGTTTCCTTGTATCTCTTCTATAATATGATTCATACATTTTTGAAAACTTTAGTGAAGTTGACTTTTGGTTGATATTTTACGTTCTAAAATATACTGGTCATAAATGGTTAAAAGTTATTTTTTTCAGATACTTAAGAATTTCACACATAACTTTGTGGTTCTAATACGCTTACAGTGCATTAATTTTCATACTAACTTCTGATAGCTCTGAACAACACAGAGTCTACTGTAGGTAGATACTCACTCAGTTTCGGAGAAACATCATGGTGGTTTGACAAGTTGTTTTGTTTAGACATCTCGGACACATAACCCAGCAATCTCTTCTCCCCGCCTCTAATCTGACAAGTCTCTCCTTTATGATTGATTATAGGTCTGGATGGCTTCAACACTACAGAAACCATCACCAAGTCTCCAGGTCTGGGCCAAGTTTCTTGTTTCTTGTTGTCAAGCAACACTATAAGAGATAACAACATGTTTAGGGCCTACAATTAGATTAGATGATATTGAACTAATAAAATGCTTTGAAATTTTATCTCCAGTAAAATATTTGATTTTTTTCTACTATTTGTAAAAATACGTGTTAAGTACAATACAGATATTTTGATGGTAAATTCTGGTCTCGGTGACAACGTACGAAATCAATGAAGTAGTAGCTAATGGTTCCGAGCATGTGGAGGATGGATTAGTGCATCGAGAATGAACTGCTGCACCACGTCCAAACTGTCAGCAAATTCATTGTAGTCTTCATCAACAAGATTTAGTGATGTGTCAAAACCAAATCTCAAATCTCAAAACCACCAAAACTTAGGAAAAGTTTCGGTTTCGAGATTCGATCACCAAGTTTCAAGATTCAAAAGTTTCGAAATTGAAGATTTTGGCAGTTTTATTTTTTAAACTGCTGACATTTTTTTGTGCAATTGTTATTGTTTTCAATGCTGTTTCCAAACAAGCTGGTAGCAACAGAGCAAACACTACCATTAACAGTAATGAAACAAGTAAATTTTATTCTGAACTTCAAAAGGTATCTTGAATACTATAACTGGTACAATTCAGTTTCACATCAATATTTACAAAACACAAAGATATATTGACCACTAAATTTTCTAATTAATCTAATGCCTATTCATGTTTATGTTGGTGTTAGAAGTTTAATTTTTTTTTTGCTGTTTTTGTTTATGAAAAATTATGTTGTATTGGGTTTTAAGATTATCAGTTACATTCACATATTTATGTTATGTCACGGTCAGGAGTCGATCTCTTTCAGTTTTGATTACATACTTAACATTTTATGATTTTTTCTATTTTTTTGTAACCTTGACCTTTGTAGCCAGCTAAGTAAACAAGTTTCGCGTTTAGGTTTTGAGATTCGGGATTCGATTTTTTAAAGATTCGGTTTCGGTTTTGAGATTAGAAATTTCTGGTTTTGACCATCACAAACAAGATTGTCACTCGAAGACCAGGATTTACCAATTTCAGATTTACTCATAGGAAAAGAATAAACTGTAGAGTAAACAAGCTGTTTGATTATCCAAAGTGAACAGCTTACATATGGGGAATTTGTAACAAAAGCACTCTTTATCAATAAAAGCTTACAATGAAAAAGGCCTGCCATACACCCCACATAAAATTTTACTGGGCATATACAATTATTAAATTAGAAAAACATAAAGCAGCAAAAGAAATGCAAACTTTTTGTTGCAACTAACTTGAGGTTCCCAACAGTATCGCCTATATTACTTAAAATTATTACATCAAGAAAAACACTGCAATATATCCAAAACTAAAAAGATTATATTTTAATTTTTAATATTTAAAATAAAAATTTAGTTAAAATTTAAATAAAAATTTACGTGAACACCTAAATTAAAACATAAAAATTTAGTTATACATTTCATTAGTATTGCCTGTATCTAAACAAGAAACTAAAACAAATAAGTTGTGTGATCCAATTGTTCTGAAAAATATTTCACATTTAACCAGTTAAAACTTGGAATACTGGTAGTTAAAAATCTTTTTTGACTAAACAAAGGCTCAATGCACTTTCACTTAATCCTTTACCTAGTACAATACAGAACATGAATATGAAATTATCTTTTTTGGCTGATTTTACATATTGATATTTGGCACTTGGACACTCTTTTAGTAGAGGTGTGCGAAGCAGCATATATCTTTTGTTTTGATTCAACAAATTTTGTATTTGATTAGAATCAGTATGGAATTTTTCGGAAATAAAGAGTGAAGTAACAAAAATTAATCGTTATTTTGATTACTACAGAATCAAATCAAAAAGGAATTTTAATTAATTTCCTATGCCCCTACCTTACAGTAGCAACACTGTAACAAGTTTGAGACATTGCAAACACTACAAGGGTTTTGCACTACAGAGTAAAACCTACACTTTCTTATTCCCATATTAGTTATATTGATGTTTGGACTCATTTCTCTTACTAACTCAGTTGGGCTTTGCTTACTACTACTCCAAAACATCCAGCATCTGCTGTGGCCAATTTAAAACCATTTTCCTGCCAGATAAAAATCCGGAAAACATTGAATACTTTTAGTGCTCAGACCCACTACAATAAAATAATGATTAGAGGTTGAGGACTATGACCTCTGGGTTTGCCCGTTATCTCCTAATGACTAAACTTTCATTTCTGGACTATTTAAAACTGCTCGGATATGATATCTGGTTAACGTCGGGAGACTTATGCAGAGGAGTCCTAAATGCAGAATGGCTAGTGTAGCCTTCCTGTCCCTATAGTCTTTCTTTATTTTAACAATTTGCAATTTGCAAGCAATGTAAACAACGACGTAACAGCTAAAGTACTCACCTTGACAGTACAAACAAGCCAAAACTTCTTTTTTCTCACTGGGAAAAAACTTTTTTACCTCTCGGAACTTTATTGATCTTATGTCCACATAACAAATTGGACTTTTGTTCTGCCTGAAAATAAAAAGATACAAAAGTGTTCAGTTACATGTACCCAATTCAATCATTCATAATGGATTGCCATCCAAGAACCAAGTCTGTTTTTCATCATATCTGAATGCAAATTACAGGAGAAACTCTCATATACGACCACAATCGGACAGAGCCTCTGGCTGCTTAACACGTTGACTGCGCACGCCGACTTTAGTCGGCGTCAGTCGGCGTCGCCAGCGCTCCCAGGTGGCGCGCGCCGACAAAAGTCGGCACCAGACCAACAGAAATATATTGAGTCAGTGTGAGCTTAGCCTCAGACGGAGACGTTATAATCGTTGCCAGCCTGCCAGCCAGTGTTGCCAGATTGGCCGGCGTAAATTATCGTACGAGCAGTCAAAAATTATCGTATTTTGGGCAAAATTATCGTACACACAATTTTCTTTTATATTATAATGTAAAACAAGCAAGTCGATGATGGAATGACTGAAATTTTACTCTATTTGTCTCTACCGCCCACCGTTTTTGCTCTACCAGGCTACCACTGAGCTAGAAAAATATAAATTCTACCGGATGCAGCACACTATCACGGAGTTAAAGGCGGCCGTGATCACACACACACGAAATCTGCATCTCTGCTAGTAACAAATTGGAATGGTGTACAATTATGGAATTTTGGTTCTCAACTTGAAAAATCAACCAGCTCATTGCTTTATTTTATTCCTCTACCACCAATGTACTGAGTACAATAATTAATTGAAGGTACAACGTAATCTACCCCTAGTACAAATGGCGGCCAACATCTCTCAAAATTCTCCTATAAACACTTAAGTTGGTAGCCAATGGGCCCTCTCTAACACAGCTGATGGCTTTGCAAGGTTGCCAGATCGAACAGCAACAAAGTGATGTTACCGTTTTTCCATATATTAAAAGTGGGAAACGTGTTTAAATGTATAATAATCAATATGAAATAGTTTATTTTTTAGCCCCCAAAAAATAATCGTACATTATGACAAAAAATCGTACACAACGTCAAAATTATCGTACAATTTTTCAAAATTATTTTTTATGGGGAAGGAGCAAAATAATCGTACAAATACGATAATTATCGTACACCTGGCAACACTGCAGTGCCAGCTTAGAATGCGAGCTTTACTTTGGTGTAGGTTGGTACTAAAATTTCCCGTAAAATCCTGTCTGGCAATGCTTTTGTCCCGGTTTCGGGGATTTTCTCTCTTCAACCCACATTACAAGACACTGGATACGGATCCGTGCAGTGCTGCTACCTTTGGGTGTTTCAGTGAACTACATCCACTCTCGGGGTAACGCAGCACAGTCACCACTGCTCTTTTGTGATTCGTCAGACTGAAATATTTGAATGCCAATTGCGTTCGCTGATTCGGTTGCGCGCCGGGGCTTCGTGCGCCACTGGGGAGCGCCTGTATAGTCGGCACGCGCAGTCAACGTGTTAACAATTTGGCCGGAAAAATCAACCAATTATAAATACCCCTGCTGTAGCAAACCTGCAGACTAAGCGAATTCCCACTTGTCTGATTACATTTTTACTAAAATATTTCCATAAATAAGACATATTTATTCCCAATTTAAATAGCATTAGATTTAACAAGTGCTTAGGTTTGCTGCTACGGGGAAGGCAAAATGTGTTTTTTGACCAAACGTCAATAGTGTAGTATGAAATAAATAAATTTGCCAAATTTTATTAAAATCTATCCATAAACAAGTTAACTAAAACAGTTTTCATTTTCTCCATAAGAATAACATGGGTATTTTAAACAACACTTTTTTTTAATTTTCTCCGTGACCGTTAGACTAGGCATACAACAATGCTTCAATATACTAAATTATTTCTTTTTTTAAGCTCTACAAAATGGTTGGGAAAGATATTCCAAAATTTTATGTTTTAAGGATCAAAAATTGGAAAACCCCATTTTTACTCTGCAAAACCCCCCATAAACCCTGGCTCTAGGGGGCCTCTAGGGACCTCAAAAGGAAAAAGTAAATCGGTTCCGGGTCCAGGTCTTACCATGAGACCTACAGTAATAGCTTATTACCTATATGGGAAATTCGCTAAACAATAATTTATACCCAACAATAATATGTAAAGACTCTCTTGGTATTTTTATTACCAAACTACCCAAATATCAACAAAGAGATTAACCATTAAACCCATTAGCGCCGACTTACGAGTGTTACTCGTATGGCCGCTGCAGGCCGACTTAAGAGTGCCGCTCGTGTAACCGCTACGCAGCGCCACTAGCTGTTCAATTATTATTATTTTTCCCGCTTTTTGTTTCTTCTTACTTTTATAATGTTTGTAAAAATATCTTGCTTCTTGGTTTGTGTATTTACTCATTTATAAATGCAAATAACAAACAATTTTGTGTTGCCATGGAAACCAGATATCACCAAAAATCAGCTGCGGTAAGGTAAACAAACAAATTTTTTTTCTACGTTATCTATATAAATAAAATTACAGTATTGTCTGTACATTGCTTAGAATCATGCAGTTTTTAGTTATTTTTACGTTTCATAGCCTAAGAAAGCCGAAACAAGTCTTATCTCAATTTCTGTCAGTATGTCTGTTTATCTGTTTTTCCATTCTGTGATTCCGTCTGTGACGCCAAAATGTCATTTTACGCGGACTACCCCTAGAAAACTAGAGTACCGATCAAGGTTCTAATCATTTTCTGTAATTACCGGATTAATGAGAGTGTCTTTGACTATAAAACCATGGCCTTGCTTCTTTAAAAACAAAATAACGAACCGTCAAAAACAAAATTTTGTTCGATTTTTGACAAATTTTCTCCCAATGTTTACTTTAAAAGTTGTTTACAAATACCGCAACCATTTCCGATAAAGTTTTGTTAGCACATCCAAACCAAGTGAGATTAAAACCGTTATGCCTTACTAAACCGGTTTAATTAATCGCAAGTGCAACGATCGTTCTTGAGTTTTCATAACCGGGAAAAATACCAAGAAACAGTGATGCCGAGTATTAGTGCTGGGAAACTTGAATTTTTTTATCATCCTCACCAATAGCTTACAAAAAAGGTTTCCACTCATTGACGGTGCTTCAAAGACAGTTGTGTAAAGCGCAAAGTAAAAAATCCCAACTGCAGTGAGTGACCGTGGATGTTGCTGCGATCTTGGAAGATCTTTCTGATTTCGCTGTGGTCGTAACAGAGGTTTAACTTATGTTATGTGCAGATGTGTTATGTGCGGATATGTTATGTGCTAAACTCGCTTTTCCAATGTGTCACTTTTGGTTTCTACTTACTTACATTTCAAAAACTATATCGGTACTTTTCCTACTTAGGAAGTAAAACTATAAACATTGAAACCCCCATATTTGTGCTTTTTTTGTCACATTTCCTCCAAAGGTTTGCTAGATATATGTACCGATTATCGTTTAGAGATAACGTAATCTTTTAAATAACATTTTAAAATAAGAAACCTTTGTTTGGATAAAGGTGGTTTCTTCAAACTATCATTAATATGTTAACATTAAAAGTTGCTAATAAATAATACTAATACTATTAATAGGAAATAGCTTTAATTTTTGAAAACTACAAAAAAAATTAAAACCAAGGGAGATTAATAACTTGCACCACATCAAGTGAAAGTTTTTTCATCGTGTTTCGTGATCGCGGCATAAATCTGATTATCCCTCGTGGCTGTATAGAAGTCATTGTATCTCCCGCAGATATCGAAATCGTCTCCCGCGGTGGTGAAGACATCGTAATCGTCTCCCGAAATCGCGGCCAAATGTCAATAATATGACACAGTCATGTGGAGATCATTTATTTATTCTTTCAACGGTAACACCATTTTTACATTCAAATATACATTAAATAGGATTAAATCGCTTTATAAAATAGCATAGTTATCGTCTTCCGCGATCGGGGCAAAATTCTTGCTGTTTCCCGCGGCCGTGTGTGGACATTGTCATTGTCTTCCGTGATCGTGGCAATATTATGATCATCCCTCGCGGCCGTGTGTAGACATATCTCAGCATGTCTCCCGCGGTCACGGAAACGTCACAGTTGTCATGCGCAATCGCGGTAAATTGAAAATTGCAGGTAGAAATACTAAGTTCACGCATAATTCCCGGTTTAAACAAAACTCACGCATAATTCCCGAATTTCCCGACTTTCCCGGTTGGTGGATACCCTGTTATATATAATGCGAAGGGGCGCTACTATTAGTTGTGCCTAGGGCGCTGACAGGGTCAAAAACGGGCCTGATTCAACCATCAGGAGCGTTATGATGAAATACCCTGCCACAGCTAAACTACAGACTAAGCAAATTTCCATTTGCCTGATTTAATTTTCAATTTCAATAGCTTTGAGTGTAACGAGTTGAGTACCTAGGTTTGCTTAGTACTTGAATTTTTATTGAAATGGTGACCATATGATACAAAGTAGGTATTTTAAGCCAAGTATGAATGGAGATGCTGCTACAGGGAGGGTTATAAAGTGTGTAAAATATTAATAGTATAAATAAAATATATTTGACAAGTTTGATCAAAATATACCCATAAACAAGCAAACTATAGTTAACTTATTCTCCATAAGCATAACATGAGAGTTGTAAATTAACAACTTTAAAAATTTTCCCCCTAACCAATAAACATATATTTTTGCTAATTTTTTTTCGAGAATTTTTGCTTGAGTTATCATGCTGCTAATGGACACATACAAATATGAGTTTGAATGGACAGTGAATTGGCCTCTGGGGACATCAAAACAAAAGAGTAAATGATCCCGGGTCTTACCATGAGACCTACAGTAATAGCTTATTCCCTATATGGAAAATTCGCTAAAATCTACTAACATGCTCCACACTGTAATTCGCTGATGGCTACCTACAGCATTGTAGCAACCAGCAGTGGTTGCTACTTTACTTAAACAAAAACTTATTACTGTTTCACTCCTACTAGGATTAAATTAATTATGGATATCAGTCAGTCATGTCGTGGGCTCAGGAGTAGCGTAGGAGAAGTGGGTTAGGCTTTAGAACAATATAACAATAGGGTAGCGAGCCGACTCTCTTCTCCCTCTCCCACATGGCTGCCTCCAATGCTCTACGATTAGACAAGAGGCAATGAAGTCATATCATAGGAATGGCAGCCATGTCTTTCTGAGATTGCACCTATTTAACTTGAGGTTCTACAATGGAGATACTCCTTGTAAGAAATGAGGGCAGTCCGAGGAGACTGCAGATCATCTACTCTATGACTGCACAGCCCTTAAATAAGCAAGAGCAATCACTCGTGAAACAAGTGGCCAAAGGCCCCTCGAGGACAAGGGGCAGACACCTTCCACAGGAGGTGCTCATAGGTGCTGCAGTTCACGAAGCGTCAAGCAAGGAACACAAAAAGCCCAATTGTGCGTGAGGTGGGACAAGATTCACCCTGATTTAATTAATCATTCAACCAGAATTGAAAAAAAGTTGTTTGTAATGTTCCAAATTGGGCCTAAAATTTAACAGACTGATTAGTATACTTACTGTTTGAGGATGACCTGATCAAAGTGTTTAGATAGGCTGCCCCACAGTTCGTACATCAACAGCGGGAAGTATTCTCGCCTGTAATCCTTGTAATCGGTGAACTCTTCACTCAAGTGATACACTTGTCCGCTAAACACCGGGGGATCTTTCTTTACCTTGTCCTTTTCCTGAAATAAATTAGAAGAAGTTGTATCATCCCCGTGACCTTTAATCATACAACAATGCTTAAATTTACAGTTCTTGTATGCTTCAGTAAGCTCTACAAGATGGCTGGAATTAAAATTGGGCATTTCTATTTCTTAAGGGTAAAAATTTGAAAAACAAATTTTTTCACGATTTAAACTCCATAAATCATTTCTAATTGTTTCTATTACCCAATCCCACAAACTCAAGTAAGATTATCCAGCTCGACACATTCAAGCCAAATTTCATTAAAATCTGACCAAAATCTTTACACATACGTATAAACATTTAAACAAAAAGTTTTTTGAACTTTGGTATCATTAATATATAAATAAATCTGTCTGGGTCTAGATCTGTGCAGTCTACATTAAAAGTTTTAAATTTGTTATTGTAATTACAAACTAAAAAAATCGCTATTAAAGCCACTAAAAATATTGTATGGATTATAAAATGATAAAAATGATATTTTATTTTACAAAAAATCTGATTTTACAGACACTTAAGTTTGGAAGAAATTATTGAGTTTGGACAGTTGAAAATCATTTGCCTACTGTAACTGTTTGGTTAAAGACAACATAATGTTGACTTAACTTACCTCAAACCAGGATACATTCCACTTGCAAACTGCATATATGGTCTCATCAAAATAATCAGTATATTCAGGTCGCCGTAAATATTGTTTATTGGATTTTATATTAAAATCTTTCCTCGCAGTTTTGGTTACAGGTTTCATTGTGTTACCTTCCTCCTTGTCAAAGAAACAAACACTTCTATATATTATATTTCTTGATATATCGTTTGGGAAGTTGAATTTGACACGTTTTGTTTTATCCTTTACTTTTGTTTTATCCTTTAAATTGGATTTTTGTTTTGTTCCTGGCAAATAAAATGGAAATTTTATTTTGTACTCCTCATCATCAAGTTCAACAACTGTGATTGGTTCCTCATTTTCAACTCCAAACACAGGTTGCTTAATTTGAATGCCATCTTTTTTTGCAGAGTTGGCAACCAATTTTGCCTCCGCAGTTATTGACTGCACGGCTGGTTCAGTGCTCTGTGGTTTCAGTTGCGAATCAGGTTTATTTGAGGTTGGCCCATCCTCTTCACCTTTAGAAGCCCGGCGAGGGATTTTAAAAGATGCCAAGGAAAGATCCTGCAGCAATGTATCACTTCGTGACTTTAAAGTGGTTTTCGTCTTGTGGCTAGTGGCAGTGAAAGTCTTAGGTTTGTCCTGTTGTTTTTGTGCTTCTTTTAAAGCGAGGTCCTTTAACTTCTCTTTCCTATAAGCTTTAATGTCCGCTTTGTATTTAGATGAATGTGCACTTGATGTATTGTTATTTGATAACCACTGATCATGTTTTTTGTCATTTACTTTTTCATTTTTTTTAACTAAAGTTTCCGATTCTGGAGGGACAGAATTTTTCCTGGATTTTAATGGTTTAGCATCAATGATGGGTATATTTTTCTTTTTTTGGGAACTTACTTTTTTAGTAAGTTCAAGAAGTTTTGAATCGGTGTCTGTAGAGGATCTAGCCTCATTAACCATTGGAACTGTCTCCTCAATGTTAGGACCTTCATCTGTTTTTGGTTTTTTAATTTTTCTCTCTTTTGATTCAGAGTTTGTAGGGGATCTATCTTCATTAACCGATGAAACTGTCTCCTCAATGTTACGACCTTCATCTGTCTTTGATTTTTGATTTTTTCTCTCTTTCGAGTTAGAGTCTGTAGAGGATCTATCCTCATTAATCATTGGAACGGTATCCTCAAAGTTACGACCTTCATCTGTCTTTGGTTTTTCATTATTCCTCTCTTTCGGTTCAGAATCAGAAACTTTAGAAGCATTTTTTCTTTGACTTCCACGGTGTATAGCAACGAAAGGCCCTACAATCGCACTTGAACATTTAGAAATTACTTCTAAAACAGAATCGACACTCAAATCTGTTGAGCTTGAATCCAAGAGGTCTTCATTGCTCTC
This sequence comes from Macrosteles quadrilineatus, assembly GCF_028750875.1. Classification (NCBI taxonomy): domain Eukaryota; kingdom Metazoa; phylum Arthropoda; class Insecta; order Hemiptera; family Cicadellidae; genus Macrosteles; species Macrosteles quadrilineatus. The sequence continues at coordinate 63,270,882 of NW_026542602.1, forward strand.
CCCACTGCAGGAGGTACGAGAATCACTGTCAGAACTTTGCTTTCTTTTATGTTTACTGTCATGGTTTTTCTTTTCTATGGCAATATCTGGTAATGTATTACTGTCAATACTCTTTGAATGGCGTTTCTTTGTTCTTTTACTAGAAGAAGATGAGCAGGTATCTTCATCTGATTCTATAATTGTTCTAGACTTACGTTTCTTGTGAGATCGTTCTTTTGCATTAGTATTATCTAAGGGTTGTTTACTTGTTGATGTTTGAGAATTGCTTTCAACAAGTTTTGCTGAAATTGTTGAAGATTCTCTTTTATTTAGAATTTCCTTTGAATGTGATTGTTTTTCTGATGTTGTTTTTGAAGTGCTAGTTGTACTTGAAGAAACAAGAAGAAACTCTTCTTCATCTTCTTCTGAAGATGTGGACAGTTTTCTTTTACTGCCGGATAGAACAATCTTAGTCACAGGCTCCTCATCATTGTCATCCTGATCATTGTTATCCTCATCATTTTCATCCTCATCAGCACATAGTACACCATTTTCGTCAATATCAGATATTGTTTCTCCTATGTTAATATGTTGGTTGGAGACTTCTTCTTGGCTAGTATCAGATTTATCTTCTTCTTTGTCTTCTCCATCGCTATCTCTCTGACTCTGAGAAAGACGCTGGAACCATTGTTCAGCGTCACTATCACTGTCAGAATCATTTATATCATCAATCACAAACCAGCCATTTGCTTGATCATCATCTTTTTCCTCTACATTGGCTGGACCACCATCTTTTTCGTCTACTATCTGTACATCATTATTACCATCAGAATCAACATCAAATAACTGAGAACATGGCAACTCTCCATAATCATCGTCGTCGTCAATGTAAATAATTTCGTCATTAAAGGTGTTGGAATTAAGTAGATTCTCTTTTTTTTTTTTTAGTTGTTGATCTTTCTCATTAACTTCTGACTCTTTGACTTTCTCACTTTCTGCTGACTCTTTACCTTTCTCATTTTCTGCTGAATCTTGTATTTTCTTGTTTTCTACTGACTCTTCTATTTTTTTATTTTCTGCCGTTTTTTCAACTGGAGGGTCGTTATTAGAACGAACAGCTTCATCAGCTTTACTACTAGCCTCTTTATTGGATGGTAGTACCTCATCTATATTGTTCCTGGGGTAAGGTTCGTCATCATCACTTAATTCGACAATATCAATTTCTTTTAACTCTATTTCCTTTGTAGGAGCATGGTCACTTATTTCAACAGTATCACTTTTTTTTAACTCTATTTCCTTTTTGGAAGAATCGTCACTTATTTTTAAAATATCGTTTCCTTTTAACCCTATTTCCTTTTTAGGAACATTGTCAGTTATTTCAACAGTATCATTTGTTTTGAACCCTATTTCTGTTTTGGGAGTATCATCACTTATTTCGATTATATAATCTGTTTTAGGAGTGTTTGAAGCCCTAACATTCTCAACATAGTTTGTGCACCGAGAAGTAGAAGGTTCACTTATATGGATGTTTCTCTGAGCGCTAAGGCCGCTGAAAGAACTCTGCCCCAGTATAGGGACTAAGGTGTCTGCATCACATCTCTTAGCTTCCTCCTGTAAACCAAACAGACATTATTAAAACAGAGAGAATAAACCTTTAATTAATTTTGTCAAGTAATCCAGACTCACTAACTAAAAATAAAAGTATAATTTTAAAATAGTTGATGAGAAACTGTACATAAGTAAGAATAGCTGAATCTCGTTAATCACGTAGACATAGGTATTTTAGATTCTTTTTGGCCCTGCCTACTCTGTTGAGTTGTCATTGCATCTTTTGGTATGCATTCAATCAGTATGAGTAATGAAACGTGCTAGTAAATCAAATCTAAAGTGGTTAAAAATAAAAATTAAATTAAATCAATTAAAAATTACTTTAAATACCATGATATTGACCTAGTTGGGGTTGGCACCTTGGGTTGGGGTTTCAATGGTTGGCACCTTACGCCATTATTGACAAAAAATAAACAAACACCCTTTATATACAGGGTTGGGCAAAAGTTAATCTTTTTCAGGGCTGTGCGAATAGTTCAAAAAACTAATCGAATCCGAATCTTTTTAGAGATTTGATTCATGATTCGAGAACAACTCTACTGTTTCTAACTGTATTCGAATTTGGATTTGATATTCAAATTTTTCCGGAAAGAGATCCGGGTTCGAATTCAACATTTTCATTCAATTATGATTCAAAATCTACAGGATCAACAGGTTTATTCTGATAGACTAAGATCTAGAAATTTTGTTGTTTGTTACTCTACACCCTTATAATGAGTTTTTAGAAGTTCTTTTTTGGTTTCCGGCTCCAAAGTTATTTTACCTTCTTCCAAAGGATATTTGTTTAAGTGCTAGTTCTAAAATATTTGTAAATAAGTTAAAGAAGTGGCTTTTAACTTTTCCTGGAGTTAAAACATTATTGTCTTAGTTATTGTAAATGGAATGTTTCACATATATATTTTTTTCAGTACTGGATTTAATTGTTATTAATTATCACTTTAATGTGTTATTTGAATCTGAGGAAAAACGTTTATTTCATAGTTTTAAATTCTTTTAAATACAAATTTGCCATTATTTATTTTTCATTTGTATACATAGCATAATGTATTATTTGTTTTTGTTCTCCAGTACGTCTTTTAGATTGTAATGGTTACTCAACACGAGAAAATTAGGAACCTAACTAAACTATTCATTCTCAATTTGTATTGGTTATAACTATGTCTTGTATTCTATGTAATGTATATTATTTGTCAATTGTTATTTTGTTGTATTGTTGAATGAATAAAGATATATTGGGTCCGGCATTTGAAGGTTAATAAAAACAAAATAACTAAAGCCCCAACTGACGGCTGACCTAGAAATATCTTTCAGTAGATTACTGTATATCGCACCGGTAGTTTTGCAAGCGGATTACTATCGAGCAGTTAATCGATAATTTGACAATCCACTCCTTGGTTCCATGGTTGAATTATACTCGACAGGTATTCACTTCTCTTGATCAGTTTTAGTCATTCCGTAAGTCAGTTTTAGAACCAATTCTCTGAGAACAAAACCGCGGTCTTGGTTGGGTTTTCTAGCTTCTTGTTCACCGTTCAGCATCGATTGAACTGAATTGGAATTAGGATTAAAACTGAAATATTGGATTGCCTTGAGTTTGAAGTTTGGGTCCTGAGTGATTTGATAGAAAGACAACGACAACGGGACAGCATAAGTGTGACAAGTGGACGCCAGACTACCGTAACTAAATAAATATTATACCTTGAACTGAGTTTTTTTTACAAGGCTTGTGTATTAGAAGAAACGTGTTACTCCTGCTGTATCGACTCCTTCTTTATTATTCTAATTTATAGTTCTGATGATGCACTTCTGATTAAAAGGAAAATATGATGTACTGGTTAAGATCGCCACTTTCAAGCAAGTGCAAACTTATGGGAAGAAAAAGGTTGACATATTTTTAGTAGATGACTAATTAATTAGTATGATTAATATCTATAATAAAGTTTGGTCTGTTTCTATTCCTGTTAATTTTGATTATGTGATTAAAATTGTGTTTCAGTAAAAAGATTCCACAGTAATTATCCAGATTAGTGATATAACCTTCAATCTTTGTCATGTTATGAGGCCTATGATATTCTTTGGGTACCACAGATAAAATATGATGCCCAAAAACAAACAAAAAATTGTAGATCCAGATTTGACTTGGAATGAGCTGATTTCAAAATTTGATTTGACAACAGCTGTAAATTTGACATTCGGATTCAACCCAGATTTGTCTCGGGATTAATTAAAAGTTTCAGATTTGACTCGGAATCGATAAAATCTGCAGAGTTTTAGCCATGATTTAGATTCAACCCAAAATTTCTTGATTCGTACAGCCCTGAATGGGTTACACCAGGAAAACCAAACTTTGCACACCTCTGTATGGCAAAAAGTACAATTTTTGTTTATATCCCAATATTGTCTACTGGAATTCCAAAATGGGATTTTTGGGAGAAGATAAAATTTTAAATTTCAACCCCATCAAGGTTCACCTCATTTTAAAAGTCATCAGTTAAAAAAAAAAATCTGTGGAAACTAAAGGTCTTCAACCTATTACAGAATGACAGCAATTTAATTTTTCATCAGGCCTAAAAAATCTCACTTAAAAATAGACATCAGTAAAAAGAAAATAGAAAAATAGCCTACACTCAGTATTATAGTAAAAAGAAACTGAAAAGTACATTTTGGTCGGTATGACACTTTTGTCCGGGACATTTTGGGAGTACCTCAAAATGTTTTAATACAAAGCCCCATCAAATGACACCTCATTTTAAAGGCCATAAGTCAAAATACAATAAGCAAAAAAATAGAGATCCCTATGGCTCTATAAAATGTCTGATTTTTTATTTATAATCAACCTGAGAGGGGCCACTTAAAAATATACATCAATTCCCAGATTAACATTTTATCGGATGTTAATAATGTGTTGAAACCACTAGGCCTACAGTGTTGAGCTTGTTGTTGTGTGTGTTAAGTGTTGTTAATTCACTATCACTTTCATAAGAAATAAAATAAAAAAGCCTACTTTTAAGTTGGTACATCACAATTTTGCCTAGGAACCCTAAATGGGGCATTTTGAAAGAAAGAAATTGCTTTATTTTTGCAATTCATTTATACCGCTTACATACAACAACAAAAACACAAAACAATGGTTTAAAAACGACCTGTTCTCGAAAATAACCCGAACAATTTTGATCAAGATTAAGTATGTTATAGTCCTTTAAATTATGAACAAGATTGTACAAATCCCATTTCCATAAAAATTATGGTTTAAAAGTTATTGTAACTTATGTTATTTTCTCATAAAAAACACATTAAATAACAAAAATCTTATTTTAGAAAAAACCTGGTTTTGATTGAAACTTATTTGTCATGGTCCTTATAATTCGAAACAAAAAAGTACAACCCCCCCATTGCTGTAACAATTACGGTTCAAATGTTATTGCACCATTTATTTATATTGATATTTTACTTCCTACTAGACATAAATGGTATAATGTGTAAACACCATATTGCCTTCAAAGAAAGTAAGTAGCTGTAAATTCATTTATGAAATCAATTAGCAACTCATTTAATTTTAAGCCTAAATAAATTTTCTTTCAAGGTTGTCACTGGTGGTCTTCATGTACCGTTGACTTTATATCTACACTGTTATATCTACGTTGCAAGTTTGACCAAACAAGCCTTAAGTAATAGAATATTAATTATCGAGTAAAAAAATATCCAAAGATGTTTCAAATTCAGATTGAAGTAACACAACTACTTCACTATAGTTTACAAAATTTACGCGGTTTGAGAGGAAGTTCCCCCACCACATTTTTGCTTGTATGTTGCAGCTGAGACGTTTTAGCAAACCTCAGCTGTTGTGCTATTTTTTAAAGGTAGAATCAAGTGGAGGGGATAGATTTCTTCCCCTAAAACCCCCTAAGTTTTGTGAGCTTTAAATAGATTTAAGGAAATAAAAATAGTAATAAATTAAGTGTAGGCCTAGCTACTATAAATACCCTTGTGAGAATCCTCCGTTTTAATTTGAATATGAATGGGAGCGGTGATGCCACATTATGGGTGGGCGGGTGTGCAACATCATAATCCTGTGTCGGATCCACACCAAGCCCAATCACGTCTCCATCGCTAAGGGCTATCTCTCGCTCTGTCAGAATTTTCGTGTCATTCAAAAAAGTTCCATTTAAACTCTGAAAAAAATAACAAAAGATTAGTATGCTACATCTTTATCTGATTCATATTGACAGCTAAAGGTCAAAAGTAGGGATGAGTCGATGTTTTTCTATCCGTGTTCGATATTTTTTACGTTGATTGCAGGTTACCAATTTTCTCGAACATTGATGTTTTTAGTCAAGTATTGAAATATCGATTCCCATAACTGAATTGTATTATTTTTATTAAAAATGTAAATGTTAAGTTGGTCTTAACGAGAATTTTTGTATGTATTAATTTTACTGAAAGGCTGATGAAATATTTAATCCAAAAATATTGCAAACTGGACTATACACACCCAAGGGGAGATGTATAATCGATGAATAGACTTAGTTAAGTTTAGAGTGAGTGAGATAACTGTCTACATTTGTAAGGTTCTTGTTTTTCATTGGCAACACTAATGCTCGGTTGAGACTACGTTGGTTACTCATAATCTCGGATAACACTGAGGTTGCTAAAATTTTGAGGTTAGGGGTTATAGTACCTTATTAGGAAGTCAAATGCTTTTAAAATTTTAAACCGTACATAGCGATCCAAAAGTGCTCAAATGGAATTTTCACGCAAACATTTTTTTTAAAGAAGGTAGTGTCAAAAAAACAGTACAAACATTAGAAATGCCTATGCCCTCCAAGGTCAGGAATCAAATTCCTCCATGCATTTCTTACTGCCCATTTACACCCCATTTAACATGCTAGATTAGGAGCTTGAAAACAACACCTAAATCATAAAAATCGGGTCAGTAAGGCAGGCGGAAAAGTGATGTAACAGCAAATTCTTGCTGTATTAAGTATCTAGATGCTATTTTTAACACCAACAACTCATATACTTTGTGTCCCCATATAGTTATGAAATTTTATGGATCAACAAACTGTTGGTGGATGTATACTCGCAATCACAGAAAATCCTATGAACAATTCTAAAACAGTCAGTGTAAGTGTGTGTGTGTGTGTGTTTTTGGTCAGTGTGTGAGTGTGTTAGTTGTATTAGCTAATAGAGATTCACAGTTAAAGCTATTTCTGCTCAACAAAACAACATGTTTATTTTATCCTATCCCTGGGTGAGATAAAATGGAACTTGATGCTGAGATTTTTGAGTTGCCCTAATATACCCCAATTAGATGAGGAGGAAAGCTGTAATTCCGGCATGTCTATATTTCCATGTAGTTTGCCCTTGATGAATTGGCCTAGTTTTTTGTATACTGAGTTTTGATATCAACCTAAAATGAACTAATACTTTTTGGCCGGCCTAAACAAAAATGGCTAGTGTTGTGCGGACCGGTACACTGACTGATGCATACTAGCCGATACCCTGGAGACGTTGACCTTGGCCTAAACAACTAAAATGATTATTATTTCAATTAGGATTTATGGCTTGGAAAAAATGACTCCAAACAAAAAGAAATTCAAGCTGAAAGATTAAGGTGATAGATAATCACTTACATTTGTTTGTGTATGGTCGGCTCGTGAATAACCAACACCTTCTGGGTGTATTTTGCCGAATAGTCCACAAATATCACAGATCCATTTAGCTATGCTTGTTTGTCCAAATGAGTTAAATTGAGTACAATCATCAGAAAAAAAGTCTAGCGGAGCTAATTCAAGGTGGAGAAGGATAGTGTGATCGAATCGATTCCCGAGAGATTCAATAATCTTGTTAACGTTTGCGAGTCTAAAGTTTAATTCAGGCTTGTTAATTGCCTGAGGTAGAAGTGAAAGAACTAAATTTGTACGTTTAGTCTTTTCCAACACGTTTTTAACTGTACAAATAAAGTCACCAATATCACAAGATGTACGAAGATCGCTTGATCCACCGATAAGGACGACAACATCTCTCTTAGAGAAATATTTGATCATTTCATCGATATCCTGGAGGAGGCAACACAGTTTTGCAGACGGTCTAAAAACAGTCTTGAGCTGGTATTGTGAAAGCCTACTGATCATGTCACTAATGCCACACCCATACATATCACAAAGGAACAATAGATTTGGTTGATGAACATTTTGCAATGGACTCATTATGAAGGAAAATTTAACTCTTGAGGATAATAATTGCAATTATATACAACTACACCTTAACAAACCTTAACTCTATACTGAGCAACAGATAACAAAATGGAGAAGTGTAAGGAGAGGTGAGTCATACAATCACTGCTTGCTGACAAAGCTACTGCTCAGTCAGCATTCTCTACACTACCTGGCTGTAACACCTCACTAAAACTATATTACTAAGGCTTAAAATATGATTTTTAAACATAATTTAGTAAAACATGTAAAATGTGCATTGTGCAATAATGTTTTTACATACAATGTTATCACTTACAATGTAATCAGCCCACCGCAGCAAACCTGCAGACTCAGCGAATTTCCATTACCTGATTGGATTCTAAACTAAGATGAGTTTTTTAGTTTGTTGATTTTTTTAACATTATTATTCAAAACCTTTAATTGGTTTATCTGGGTGTCTTTAAATCTTTGAAGCCCACAAAATGTACAATTGTTGGTACAGAGTGGAAGGTCTTCCTCCCAACATGTGGCTTATGAAATGAAAATTTTTCAATAGCTTGTCAATTAGGCCTATAACCATAAAATATTTCAAAACATTTTTAACTGTAAACCAAGTAGTCCAGTAATTTTCCCGTGGATCCAATCTATTTATAAAATTGGATTAAGGTTCTACTTGTCCTCTTTTTGAATAACACACTATGCCAGGAGTTGCTTTTTCCCTGTGGGAAGAAGCCATTTGAGTGAGTTGTCATTAAATATAAATTCTATGCAGGAAACCCTGTTTATAGATGTTTTTACACAGATAACTGGAAAAATATGCATTTAATCAAAAAAACTAAATGGAGAGCAAAATTAAAGCTTATAAAAAAAATATTCTAATTCCAAACGAAGCCCAGAATAAACTAATGAGGAACTAAAGCTGATTTGAACTTTTTTAAAGGCAAAACATAATGATGAAGCCTCAAATCTAGTACTGTCTGCTTCCAAACTGTACATTCCAAGGGATAAAGGCAAGAGTATACCAATACACAGTAGTATAAGAGGATAATCAATACACAGCTAATATACTAATGAATAATTTAAAAAAGAAGGACTAGGTAAGAGAACAAAACACTAAAGAAAACCTGACAACATACTACCCTATACTTAACACTAAAGAAAAAAGTCTCTACAGAGAAAAACTTAGACAATTCAAAGAAAACCCTCACATAGTTCAAGAGGACGGTCCACGAGAATCTGCAGTTGAGGGAGGAGCCTATTAACCACGTGACTTTGAAGGAGTCAATGAGGACCACGTGTTGTTCAGCTGATTTAAAAATATTGTTTAGTATATTTTAATTAGTTTTGAAAATAGTGAACGGGTGATGTTGCAGCATCGTACTAGTCCAGTCTTGGTATTGGCTGCCACCAACTGCAGACTCTTATTGTCCCGAGAGTAGGTTGGCTGCCAACCAAGCTGAACAAGTCGTCTGCAGAATTTAAACAATTGTAGTAGTAAATCCGCTCGGGCATTACTGACTCGCAAAGTCTTTTGTCAGTCTTTGCCACTAACTAACAATGTTATGACGAGACATGATTGAGCCGAGTATAGCTCAGGTAAAACTTAAACAAAAGGTACCTAAGTTCATACGTTTTAATTAGCTAAAAATAAATGTTAAGTTAGCATGTACATTTTGTTTTATCACTTTTATTGCTTGCTATAAACTTATAGGCTATTGCTAAAACATATATTTTTCAGCTATCTGACTTCCTAATGTGGTACCGTAACCCCTAACCTCAAATTCAGGCGGCCTCTGTGTTATCTGTGATTCTCAGTAACCAAGTAGACTCGCCCCAACAGCCTCGGTAAGTCGAGAGTGTTATAGAAGGTTCAGAAGCATCATTGGAGATCTCCAGTCCTTTAATGCATGATTATCTCTTGACTGAGAAAGCAGTACCGGTAGGCTTAAATATTACTATTTACCAGGATTAATCATATGCAGTAAACACACCATCAAATCTTGATTACAGATTCAAGTAGACTACAAACTAGTCTGTGGGTATAAACAATTCCTTACAGTGAGAAAATGTTAAATAATTTAGAAAAATAAATTAATATACTATACATTGTGATCATGGATGAACAAAGATCCGTCATATTTCAAAATGAAGCTGCAATGTCGTCTTGAACTCAGCATACTGGGGCAAGGGATGGTGTTGTTCACTGCCCGTCCACATGTTATCTGTAACAAACATTTATTTTATTTTCTCTATTTCAAGGACATGAGAGTAAGGGACCTAAAATAATACATTGTTATATTAAGACAATAATAGGTTTTATGTACGTCAAATAGTCCAACAGTTAAGACTGTTCACTAGATTACAAGTTTTGTTGCAAAGACTACATTTTCAAAGCTTGCAACTTGTCGAATTCACAATTAAAACTAACACATCAAGAACATAAAAACGGTACAAGTCCAGAACATCTAAAAGTTATCCTTCTACGTCGGCAAATCTTCTGCTCCTTTCAATGGTTTTATACTTTCACATATTCACATATTGTTCACAATCTTCATTGATGACATCGTTAACAGTGTGTTGAATAGTAAAGTCCTTCTTTATGCTGATGATCTAAAGATCTTTAGAGAAATAAATGACGTTAGTGATTGTCTTCTATTGCAACAAGACCTGGATAGACTAGTGGCTTGGAGTGATGTGGGTTTAAAATTCCATTCAGATAAATGTTTTGTTGTCAGTTACACCAGACGCACTCACAATGCTGTTAACTTCCAATATTCCATGAATGGTAATTTACTGGGTAGTTGAAGTAGTGTCACAGATCTTGGTGTTACAATTGATAGCAAGTTGTGTTTTTCTAATCATGTAATTGAGTCTTGTAGATCAGCGTATCGAATTCTTGGCTTCATATTCAGATCAGGAAGTTTTATAACCAACATTTACAGTCTCAAACTTTTATAATGCACCCTGGTACGGCCTAAACTTGAGTTTGGAACAACTGTGTGGTATCCTCATCAAACCTATCTTGTCGACATGATTGAGCAAATACAAATCAAATTCCTTAGATATTTATTCTTCAAGAAGTTTGGATACTTCACATTTGATGTATCTTACCATACTCTTTTAAACTTGTTTGAAATGGTCAGTCTAAAGCAACGTCGTGATATGGGGATGCTTATCTTTCTACACAAACTACTCAATGATAAGGTTGATGACAGCGAGCTCTTATCTCGTTTAGCGTTCCTTGTTCGCTGACCCTCGTCCAGAGCCCGCGCGTTGTTCAGTCCGTCCTTCTCACGGACTTGCCTAGGGGCTCAATCACCTATCAACACGATGATGAGACTATATTATTTAATATCAAACAACGTTGATATTTTTAACTCGAGCCTAGCCTCTTATAAAAAATCTTTAATCTCACATAATTGTTAATGTTATTAATTTCTCTCACCTTCATCAGTTATCTTGTGTCTCATGTTTTGTTTCTTATCTTATCTGTTTATCTTATTTATTTGCGTAATTCTTAGTCACTCTTATTTATTGTTACTTATTGCTACTATTATTTATTGTTGTTGTTATTTAATAATTAATATTTATTATTCTTAGTCTATGAACGATTCACTTTATTCAATTTTATGAACTCATAGCATGTTCTCAATTTTTGTACAAACTAGAATAGTGCTGCAATGTAAATGGGATTTGTATTCTGTTTTGTAGCATGCAAAATAAAATAAAATAAAATATTCAATTTGCAAAGTTGGACGAACTTGATAGAAAGTAGGCTATTCCAATTTTTTTTTTTTAACTCGTGGTACAGAAAAACGCTTTAAAAGAAATTGTATTTACCAAGTACATAGTAGTCTAAATTTCCAAACACTTTCCTGCACATAAAACGATGCTGACGACCAATAATGAAAAGATAGAAAAAGCAAATATATTTCTCATTACTATTTAAAAACATGGACCATCAAGACAGACAGCTGATAACATATAAACGTTCATATCGTCTGTAGTATGGCTATAACTAGGTTATTACCAAATAACTATTACCAGCTCAGGCATTTTAAATAAATGTTTGATCTAAAAAAATTAAGTTATAGACAAAGAAATAAGTAAATTGTGTTGGAAAGCCCTTATGAGAGTAGCGAGGGCAGTTGACACAACCGCATGACAATAATCATGATGTTTTCTGTAAATGTTAATACGGGGTAATACAGTCTCCAGTAAAATCTTTGCAGAGCAATGTAAAACAATTTTATGCTAGATGAAGTTTTTTAGAGGGATTATTATGAGCAAAGAAGCAATGTTACAAAAGCTGAAAACTGGACAGATCTTTCAGTAGGCCTATTTCAATTTATGAGTAAAACTAGATTATCTTCAAGAGCAGACACTTTTACGCTCATCTCACACTACCTGATTTCACCCGGCCAGATATAAATTGCCCGGGCATATGATTGTGGGTCTTACTCGTCTTTGGCTCGCTGGGAAAAGTCGGATAGGCTTAGTATTAAAGGATTGTTAATGCTGAAGTGAATATTCGCAAAGATATCAGAAAAGAGGTATGGTAAATCTCCTCCCAAATCAATAATAAATCAATAAATAAATGTATTCTAGTCACAAGTCTCTCATTGTTAAGTTCTTTTAAGTACTATTATGTTACACAAGCATGCTCCTTATTTGTGTAGCCTATTATGAAAATTGAGCACAACAGTGGCATTGTATTTCTTTGTAAAATGGATTGTTTGTGAACAAATGAAAATCAAAATAGAGGCAAAGATCTCAATAAGAGTAAACGCTTTGCTGATTTTTTAACTTCAGTCTGTAACAGCCAACCGAGAACTGTACCTACGTAATTTCGATGACCGTACAAAAGCCCTGTAGATAATTTTATATAGGTCAGGGAAATTTTTAATTAAGCCTATGAAGTTTATCACCGACAATAGCCTGTTGCCGAGCATCCCTCATTGCTCATTTTATTCATTGCCAACGTTCTAAGTTACTTTTTCTTTTTTTACTTTGTTTTGACAAGTAAGAAAACCTCGATCATGAAAAATTAAGTGATGATGATGTTTCCAGGATCGTGGTAGATGATTGGGATGTCGCTAACCACAAAAACGGTTTGTCCAATGTTTTGGTGATTTTGAGTTTCGTTTTAGCCCACGTTTAAATTGTGTAAGTAAACAAACAATAAAAGTAATTTGTCAACCAGTGTCCGATTAATGTCCACTGAGCCCCTAACTTAATTAACCTGATGCTGCGGATGCTGTATCACATTAAAACATTAGTAAAGTTCTTGTGCCCTGTTGGCATCAAAAGACCAGTTCCAACATTTAAACATTTCGAATACCAGGGTTACGATCTTAACCTGGCAGAGGTCGCACTGAATTGAAAACGTTTTTGTCTTCCCGGCCAGGTTAGCCTAAAAAGGCCTAATTCAGTAAGAAATATTATTTTAATTAGGCTACTCAAAAGCGTAAAAATATTGTAGGCCTGCCTAAAGTAATTCATCTTTAACCTTCTGAATATGCTTAAAATAATAAGTTAAAACATTACTAAATGGGCTGTTGTAATGAAATCATACACCTTGAATTGTTTTTTTTTTTTTTTTTTGTGGCAAACTGATTCTCATATAAATCAACTAGTTTAACTTCACAAGTATTCGCATGGCTCAATCACGTCCTGGTTGAAGTTCGTTCGCTACGCTCACTCACCTTTTCGTTGCAAATTAGCTGTTGTCAATGTTGTCATAGATTAAAAAAAATAATAGTGCTTCACCCTGTTGGTAATCCTTGTAACTTTAATGCTATTGAACATCATAGAACAGAACCAACTTGTTTAATTGAAACAGCTCTTAAGATTCATTAAATCACTTTAAATATGAAAAATCATAAGGTTAACATGGGAAACTCCAGAGCCACTGGGGCGGAGCCCAAAAGCCCGATCAGAATAAAAACAATTTAGTTGTCCTATTTAATGCCCAAAGAATCGGTGTACCGAATTTCAGCTTCCTAAGTTAATGGGAAGTGGGAGAATTAGTGATGATTGAGTGAGTGAGTGAGTCAGTCAGTGAGTCAGTGAGGGCTTGCCTTTTAGATCAGAAAGTTTTTTTTACAGTAGTTTATCTATAAATGACATACCGGTACACAATAAATATGATGACACAAACTGTATAGGTACCGGTATTAATCTATGAAACATATATAGCTCAATAACTCCATAGCTCGTTTATTCAACCAAAGTTACAAATATACAAATTTGCATTAGTCGTGTCAAACAAAATTACAGGCCTAAGTTAGTTTATTAAAAGTAGTTCAGTTATGAATATGAATGGTCTTAACTTTCATATTTCATCACTGTTTTGTAGGCTAGATGAAATTCCTATCAAAAATATCCTGCAAGCTTCACTAAATATTCAACATCCTCAACATTCGACGATGGACTATCAATCCTACTTTCCTTGTTAGATTCCACATCTAGCCACTGAGGGGTACACAATAGACCTACTTCTAGCAAAAAAAGTACAAACACTGTAATTTAAACAGCTAAGTTAACTTACGCGTGAACTCGAGGGTTAAGAATCTGTCAAAACGAAAATTTTGGCTTTCAGGTATCGTACTGACATGTCAGTGGCACTGACATTCATATGGTGGCTTATGAGATGCAATTATTAGGGAGTGCCTAATGTGTTAACTTAAAGAAGTTAGAAATGATCCTGGCTTTTACTAGACATACCGTAGGGCCTATTCATTAAGTGCCAGTCGGCCTATAAATAAACATACTGCCTTGTGAGATATCCTGAACTAAAAAAATATCTACAATTTCCTCCAGTTTTGACAGTTTTAACAAAAGTCAACATCAAACTAAACAATCGACTAAGATACAGATTGCAATCAACTACCAGGCCTGCATTTCCCTAACAACGGACATATGGCGGTTACTGTGGGCCTCGTCCTAGGACCTAGGGAGCCTCGCTTGGGGCCACAAATTTTGTTCTTGATAAAATTTAATTCATTAATAATCTGTTTCACTGCAATTGAGGGAGACGTTGATGAAATCTGCACACGACCACAAAATATTTACATTAGGCCTATATCCATAGTAATGGTAGGTATTTAATGTCGGCCCATTTATTGCGCAATCGCAGGGTTTTATTAAAATATATCTTAGAAACTTAAAATCACTCTATAAGTATAGGTACTGTTTTATATATCATTTTGTTTGGGAAATTACATATGGGCTCTATTTAATGTATAAAACATTACCAAAAAAATTTCAACAATTTTTGTGGGGTTAACATTTCTCAACAATTATAAAATAAAATGAAAAAAATTTATGTTTGCGCTCAATAAATTTTTATAATTTATAGGTCTATAAATATTTTAAAATAGCCACTTTGTTATAAATTTTATGGGGATTCCAAAAATATAATAATAAAGGAAGAACATAGGATTGCAAATAAATAAGTTATGGGTGAAAAACGGATTTCGTACATTTAGCGTCAGCTAAGAATGCATAGCCTAACCATAGCTAGGAATCTGGCGGATAATTTACATCGATCAATATCACTACCTACTTCTTCAGGATCATCAACCAGCCATTCAAAATTACTTAAATCTTCTTATAATGCACAGCTCATATATCACTACTTTTTATTTTTAACACTAAAACAATGATAAACATAATAAAACACATCAGTCATCAGTGCGAGGTTAACCAAGTTGTTTACAAATACGCACGTCATCTGTCTGCTACAATATTTTCGGAACTAATATGAAAAGCGTCTAGAAACAGACATCAATAGGAAGCTTAGAATCTGCCGAAAACAACGATACCAATCTCAATCCAGTTCAATCTGATTCAGTCAGTCCCAGAGCCTTCGACGTAAACGATGTTTGTGTGACGCAAAAGCGACGCATAACACCACGGCGGGTGTGTTGTGCGTCGATTACGCGACGCTTAACACTCGGAGGGTTAACGTAGGAGTTGTCACTATTCACAGAAGATGTCCAGGACCGTGACCACAGGAAACGAAGATCACATCCCTGCAAACTCAGAAAATAGGCCTAAGTTTATTCACAATTTTGTCATTATCGAAGGAGACAAAGATTAACTTGGTATGTCTCCTGCCTATATATTTCTCCCTCTTCAAAATGACATATTATATGACTAGTAATAATAACTTAGCCTACAGTGTAGTTAATTCGTATTTTCCATATCGTCACCTGACGACCATTGGCCATTTGTTAAAAATTTCGAAAACAGCTGTTTTCATAAAATCGTACCGGTTGTGCAATCAATATTTCATTCTAAATATTACTACCACAATGAAGATAAAATCAATGGCTATCCAGTGGTACCACCCGCAACATCCCACGACGAAAATTACCCGAGCAGGGTAATGCCAAACAAGATGTGTTTTGCCAGTTCCCAAGTGTCGGCTGCAAAAGTCATGCCGCACCAAAAATTCATTTGATTTCTAATCGTCGTGACATTGTTATATACCTGCTACAGGGTTTGTTTATGTAATAAAATGAAAGTTCAGAATGTGATCTTTCGAATGGTATATATATTATTCTCATCTGAGTTGATTAGTAAGTGTTTTTTTTTCGCTAAAAAAATTTCGACCCACATCGTCACCAGACGACTTTGGCCATTCTAAGCATCAACGTCAGATCGTCACCAGACGACGATCGGCCACTGCTAGGGATAATTAACATGTTGACTGCTAACGCGTCGCTAGCACTTCAATGTAGCGTGCGCCGACAAAAGTCGGCACCAGACCAACAGAAATATATTGAGTCAGTGTGAGCTTAGCCTCAGACGGAGACGTTATAATCGTTGCCAGACTGCCAGCTTAGAATGCGAGCTTTACTTTGGTGTAGGTTGGTACTAAAATTTCCCGTAAAATCCTGTCTGGCAATGCTTTTGTCCCGGTTTCGGGGATTTTTTCACTTCAACCCACATTACAAAGACACTGGATAGCTACGGATCCGTGCAGTGCTGCTACCTTTGGGTGTTTCAGTGAACTACATCCACTCTCGGGGTAACGCAGCACAGTCACCACTGCTCTTTTGTGATTCGTCAGACTGAAATATTTGAATGCCAATTGCGTTCGCTTATTCGGTTGCGTGGCGGGGCTTCGCCCGGAAAGGTCGGTGGACACAAACTTATGATTAGGCTATCTCGCATGATGTACACTAGGCTATTTTGCTAAGAACACAGAAGATGTTCACGATCCCTCCGTGACCACAGCAGATGTCCACGATTACAGGTGTTGTAAGAAACCGATCATAATTAAGGCCTAGAAGCCTAACCTAAGTAACTTATAGGCTACTGATAAATAAATTTTAAATTAACAACATTGTCCAGGAGATGGAGGCAACAGTATAAAATTAATTCAGAAGTATGAGCCTTATTGTCCAGACCTAGGTCTATTCGGTCCTATGCAAAATCTGAAAATAGGCTTGGTCTAGGTCTAGGCCTAGGCTATAGGAAAGAATTAATTTATTTCTCACTGGAGTCATAGAGTAGCCTAAGCAAACCCCATGGAACAAATATAAAGTCTAAAGCGACAACTAGGACTAACTAAGTAGGCCCTATGTTACTATTTTTGTTACTCAATAGGCCTAAGTAAAATCTAAGCTAGGCCTAACTTAACTTAAATACTTACCAAGCCTTTCTTTAGGAATTCACAGATTGGGTCTATGTCTTTGAGTGACAATCCTTTTGGAGGGATGCGGGTTAATTCCCACTGGCAATGTGTAAACGATTGAAATTCACACATTTTGCTTGCTTATTGCTATAGGTCCCTAGCGACTAATCAGCTAATAAAGATAGGCCTACCGGTACTGTAATAATTGTATTAATTCTAAGCATTATACAATTAAACTAACAATAACCTATAAATGAGGTTAAGGAAAACTTTTCTAGCATATAAAACGTATAAATAATTTGGAATTTAAAGCAAGTCTTGGCCTATAAAATATTTGAAAAGATTGACGCCATTAGCACCACCCTAAACAACAATTAACATTTACACAGATAATTCTTAAATTTTGGAAGTATTTGGGCGAATCTAAGCATTTTCCATTGTTGTTTTTTCTTCACCAATCAGCAATCAGCAAAAAAACACCAAACATCAACCAAATCAAGGCGCCAACACCAACAAAAATAATTCATTATTCAACTCCACTTAGTAGTACCACCACAACCACGAAAATAAGGCACAAAATATAGTAACACAAATTACTAGAAGTCCAGTCCTTGAGTCCTTAATGCTTTAATATTAAAATATTATCATAGACTACTGAATATTATCAAGCCTAAAAAATTGGTTGATTTCACATGATCGATTGGGTTTGTAGTTAGGCCTAAAGGCGGCCGTGGTTTACGACGGCACTGAAGGGCCACCAACTTAAAAAAATATTTTAATTAATCTCCGAGAAAAAAACTTAAAATTCTAAGTTTAAAGTCACTTAAGTCAGAATATAACTAGTCTCCTCTTAGATCAAAGGCAGAATTTAACTAGGGGCGTTCCCCTCTGAGATTGAAATTCATAATTTAACAAGTGGGCGTTCCTCTCTGCAACTAATGTCGACATGTTCCTTAGACACAGCTGTTAATTAATAGCCCAAATGGCTAATTGCAACTAAGGGACCTACAGTTAAGAGTGGAATACAAACCACGTTCTTTCCTTGGTAGTTAACGAATATTGGTCTAATTATCAGGGTAGTACTGTGGATAGTCGAGTACTCACTCGTGCGGACGTTAATCCACACCAGGGAGCATCGCATTCACAGTGCATGCCTATAAATATCCATAATTCGTGACCTCCTAGTAGCTGGATTACAGGACGACGCCACCCGTCCCAGTCTTTTTTTTCCAGTCACCAAAGGCATCTTGGCTTGGTCGGATGGATACCGTTAGAAACAACCCTAAACGTTTCTGTTTCTGGAATTTCATCAATCAGCAGAGGAATACGTTGTCTAATCCTAATTCAATCCTTGTAAATGATTATGTGTTGTTGTGGAACCAGTCAAAATTTCACACACCCTTGCTGATTACTTTTTGTCAATATTTACTGAATCAAATGAAGATCCTCCAAACCTCAACTTCGCCAATTTCAAGACAATATCATCATGGCACATCTCTGCCGAAATAATTGAAGATATAAACTCTCAAAAAGCTGGATCCTATCCTAACAAATAAGGGGCAGGTCCGGACAGTATTCCCCCATAAATACTGAAGTTTTGCAGCACATTTTCTTCTCCAATGGAATATTCCCTCAGTGCTTAAAATCAGGTGTTATTGTACCTATATTCAAATCTGGCAACCGTGGACCTCTACTTCAGTTTAATAAATCCTACCTTCAGGGCGGGCGCTCTTTAAAAGTTAGATGTGGGACTGCTTACTCGTATCCCATCCACTCATCATCTTGAGTGCCACAAGGGTCTCACCTCTCGAACCCTTTCTATTCAACTTATTTATAAATGAAATTGGCAATAGAGTGAAAATTTAAAAACGTACGTTTTCATGTCCCTGGCCTTTTACTTCGTAGATACTTGATTTGTAGTTTATTATTATGTGTTTTAATATTTTTTGGGACGGGGGCAACATGTTACACACATTTATTTGGTTTTAAATAGGTTCTAGGTATTTTTTTCGTATTTTTAAAGTCTCAAAATTCACGACCATGACGTGTCCCTAGGGTACATTTTCCAACTTTCACGCTGTTTTTAGACTAATTATTCATGCCGAAATATATAAAGCCATATTTTTATGTCATCAATGGTTATTAAACTTACAAAAAAGGAGCATATTATAATTTTATTGTCATTGCAAACTGACTACCATGACAAAATAAGTCTGTCCCTCGATTTGGCGTCACGACCATTTGGGAAAAATTTTCAACTTTGGAGCCCGACAGTGGCAAGCCTGGCGTCGATGGAGTCAGTTGGTTTGAGAGACTAGTTCGGGGTGTACGTCAGGATTGTAGTGCCGGTCGTTTCGAGTTGAAAGGAGGAATTACAAGATTAATAAAGGAAAGATTGTGTTTTTTGTAATTTTGGTGTGTCCATGACCGTACGTAGTCATTCGATGAAGTAGAAATGGTGTTAATTTTTGTTTATAAGATATTTCAATTGCTAGATTAACCTAGAAGTCCACTTTGTATCCTCGAACATGAGGTGCAGGGCTACCGCCAGAACAGAGCCAAATAACACGTAATTTCACGACCAAAGTTTCACGACCATCGCGGGTTTTTTCACGACCAATCCAGCCTTATGGATTATAGTGTGTTTGGTCGTGACAATAACTTTAATATAATTGTGAATTGAACAGTTTAGTTCAATTGAAACACATATTTTTATCATAACTAACAGTATAATTGAAGGATTGCCTAGAAAGATTTAAATTATCCCAGACAATTCACGACCGTACCGCTTGTCCCTGACCATCACGTTTATGATTTCTATCATAACAATTTCAAAAATTAAAATATCGTCATATTTCAATGTTTTATACACAAAAGAAGCACACCTCTATACAAACATAACGATTTTTCGGGTCTCAGGTAAGTTCTTTCGTAGTTATACAAACTTAAAAAGATTTTATTGGCTTTATTTCAATTTTTTGAGTTTTTTTATTTTTTTCTGGAAAGACCAAATATACTAAAAGCTTAGTGACCTTTTTATTGTATAATGGTCATAAAAGTAAATTAGTTTATAGCAAAACATAGTTATAAAAATAATATTAACCATTTTTAATATTCATTTAAACGTCCGTTATGGTCGTGACAGGATTTTGTGTTTTTCCACTAAAGATGCTCTTTTAAAAAGAAACTACCAAAGATATTGCGTTACCATGGACATTTTATGAAACTTCAAATGTTAATGAAATAAAAATAATAATAACAGTTTTGAAAAAAGGGGAAAAAAATTTGCAAAGTGCTTTTTCTGAAAACGTACGTTTTTAAATTTTCACTCAATACCTTATTGGTACAGTACAGTACTTATTGGTAACAGTACCTACTGTTCGCTGATGATGCAAAACTTTTATTGGAGATCTCCAATGTCCAAGACTTCACCCGTCTTCAGTCGTCAATAAAGAATAAATGCAGTGATGAATTGGTGCCTTGATAACTCAAACGAACCTGAAAATCTCTAAATGTGTCATTATTCCTTTTATTGCAATCATCAGAACACTCATGAGCACGGCTACTTTCTTAGGGACGACCCTCTGTGCAGAGTTTGGAAGTGTAAAGATCTTGACATAAAAACTACTCCAACACTTCATCCAGGAGAACATATCCAACAAATTTGCCACAAAGCAAGTTCCACTCTTGGTTTTCTCTTCCGCTTCACTCAAGGACTCTCCATTAATGCTGTGGCGTTGCTTTTTCGTGCTCTGGTTCGTCCCATCCTCGAATACAACTCTCCTGTCTGGGCTACCTACCAGACTGGACTAATGTCTTCGCCGGAGAGAGTTCACGTCCATTTTATTAGGATTCTTGGCTGTAGAATGTAATATCGATACCTTGATGCTCCCGTGAATCTCATCAGGTTTCAGTTTAATCTATGCAGCTTGGAAGATCGGAGGAAATTTTCGGATGCTTTGCTTCTCATGAGGATTGTAAATGGGACCATTGACTACCCTGAGCTGCTGTGAGGAATACCATTCCACGTTCCTATCCGTACAAGATCCAAGGAAACGTTTGGGCGGCGGCACTACAATACTGTATATTTGCACTATTCCTCACCTTTTGCGGGTCGGCAAAGAGGTTGACGCAGTATTGCATTTTCACCATCCGGCGTGGCTGCTTTCCGCTGCAATCTGTGTCGCCTCTTCTCTATAAATAAAATAGTTTATAGTTAATGCCCACATTGTGACATAAGTCAACGCTACTGTGTTCAAACCTGCGATTAATTGCTTATTTTTGCCACTTTTTTTAGCGGATTTCCCAATAGGTAAGTAGCTCTCAACACTTGACTTGTTATCTGATCATAACCAGGGACTTTTTTACATCTTTTTTCTTAAACTGTCTTTTATTACTTAAGCTAAAAGATAGTGTAAATAATTTTATTGGTAGCCTAAATTAAGTTAATTTGGAGAATCAAGAAATTCCTAAATTTTCTGTTCAACATTCCAATTTATATTATATGGCTTGAACACTTTTTAAAAGTATGAAGCAAAGACATCTGCTTTCCCAATGCTATTTTTGTCCAAGAACACCCTTCTTTCAAAAAAGGTGGAATGCAAATTTGTAGACGTTAGTTTTTTGAAACTTGCTAAAGGGAGTAGTGGAGTAGTCACTAGCTTCAGAGGGGGAAAGGTTTGATGTGAAGTCGTGAAAATCTTCCATTACTTTAAACGGTAACCTTTTTAGTTGTCGAGTGGCCCTCTTTAGGTTTCTTTTATCTGTCAGATTTCTAGTTTTGCTATATTGTGTGTTTTTTGGCAATGTTTCTATTAATTTCAACGGGATATATTATTCCTGATTTGATATTATTTTATTCTACTCTGGAGTTGCGGGCAGTAAATAGAACATAGTAAGGAGGCCTGTCTAAAACTCCCCTACAACTTGGATGATCTTTGGATGAAGTCGAACTGATATTTTTGCACAACTGATACGTCTTTCAAGCTGCCAATCAGCAGATAATTATTTAACCTTAAATGAAGTAAAACCAACAAAGTTAAAATGCAATTTAAAAATGAAAGGTCAAAACTGTTGTAATTTGATATAAGAGGTCTAAGAGAAAAATATTAAACATATTGAAAACATCTCATATTTTATTTCAAATTTAACCGTTGACAGAAAATCATAATACAATACAAAATCATCAAGAGCGGCTTATACACAGGTAAAAACAAACAATATCAGATCACCTTAAAACTGGTAAGGTCCACGACATATAAAATTAAATACTTTTTTTGTTAATATAAGTTATATCAATAATTAGAGTGAACCTTAAGTTTTAAAGTATTCTGTTTAAATATATTAAACTAAATTATTGATCCTGAGTTGAAACCCATTCTCAAAACACAAAATCAAAACAAATTGTTCAACACTTAACACTTGAAAAAGTATAAACATGACAGGGTTACGAGTGCACACTTATATAAAACTAATTCATTATATATTTACAAATCAAATGAGAGTTTAGAAACATAATGTTTTTACGAATAGCAAAAGGAATATCTAATGTACAAAACTCAAAAGGAATGAAGCAGCATAACGGATACGTTAGGTAACACTATTTTGGTTAGAACTGACTCCTCGAATAGTAAAAAATATCACTTCTTCCAATGTAATACAATTTCTAAAACAAATTTAAAATGTTCAGCCTTTGAACAGAAACCCAAAACCTAAAGGAAAATTCAATTGATGGCCATAGCATGGATATAGTAATTTACCTTAAAAATATAAGAGCTAAATAGGTTCATAAAATAAAACACATCTTATAATTAAGTTAAAGCAGCGCTTAAAAAGTTAAATAAACCTAGTAATGGAATCACGAAAACAGACTGAATCACAACACTTGTTGCTATAAATGATCTTTCCTGAAATTTCTTGATTTTAAGAGTTTTTAATTTAATTTAACGATACAACATTAAATATTAAGTATGTTGAATTTTCAAATATTTAACAATAAAGTTATAAAGATCAAAGATACTGTTATAAAAGTATTGTATATATAAAGTATAGTATATTTATAAAGTTATAAAAAATTGCCAAACAAGATAAAATGTTCCTATCACCAGGGAAATCAACCATATCAAAAAAACCTCCCACAACTAATAAATTAATAGTAAAACTGCCGAATACCAAAACCTACAAGGAATTATAAAATGTATTTTAAAAATGTCCAAAATAACGTTGGAATCAAAAAATTTATTTGTTTTCTAGAAAAGGCCTGCGAACATTGGAAAAAATAGTAAAATTAATCATCATAACAAAATGTTGTTGCTTAAAGTGTGTATTTAATGTTGAGCTATACATAAACGTATAAATTATTATTCAAAAACCAAGGAAGCTAGTAAAGGATTAGAATCCAGTTAAGTTACTTTTGATTTTTACATGGTACCTCACCAACTTTTATAATCAAAATCACTAAGCCTAACCCAAACTCATCCTGAAAAACATACTGTAGGAGGCTATAGCTCCTTAAAGGTATCATGTCTGGCAATTTGGGAAAATTAAATTCCTCATAGATGAACTTTTTTAGCAGTTTTACTAAATAACAAAAAAAAAAAAAAAACACTTGTCCTATAACTATAAACCTTGGTTCTTGTAGCATGTATCACAATTGATTACTGATCCATTTAATACATGTAGCCTAATGTGCAGTTAGTTATAATTCATGGATCAAGGCAACATAACAGAATTTGCATGGAAGTAAACTATCGTATAGAACTCCCTAATAATATGCAAACTAAAAATAACTATACAGAGAAAGTTGGGAAATTTTATTTTCTATTTAAGGAACATAATAAACAAAATTAGGACTATACTAACTAGTACTATTTCCTAATTAAGTAAATTAACATTTATACTGAATCAGTCCGTACGTTACAAAAACAAGTTTTAATTTTGCAATGAAGATTTGTGATGATAATTTACGAGTCTTCTGCCGACAAGGTATTTGTCATTCTTAATATGCTCGTAGAGTTTAGCAAACTGCCTTATCTGGAAGGTTATGATTCCTATGACGATGGAAATCAACAACAAGAGTGGATAGACTCTGCGTGCGATCACGTTCCTCATTTGAGGGCTGGTTACAAACAAAGGGACAAAGGTGTGCGCGACCGCGTATGGCACAGCAAGCGCAAGACTCAAACAAGCGATGACCGGAGCAGCTAACTCGCGCAGTACCAGACCCAGGTCCATGGCACGTAGTCCATCCCTGTAGGCTCGTT
The DNA here is from genome assembly GCF_028750875.1 of Macrosteles quadrilineatus. Classification (NCBI taxonomy): domain Eukaryota; kingdom Metazoa; phylum Arthropoda; class Insecta; order Hemiptera; family Cicadellidae; genus Macrosteles; species Macrosteles quadrilineatus. The sequence continues at coordinate 63,295,574 of NW_026542602.1, forward strand.
CGATAGCGCGGCGCAAAGCCCACTCCGGACCCATCATAGTCACAGCGCACGCAATCTTGGTGTACAAGACACCCAAAGCCCAGTCCTGCCAGATCCACAGTACGGGGGTCTGGTCCAGTGGCACTCTCAGAGGCACCACCACCACCAACTCCAACAACAGACCGAAGAGTAGCGGAATCACTCCTACCAACACGGAGAATGCGACGGCAGACTTCAATCCGACCACACACCATTTGCAGAGCTTCTCTGTAATTGCCTGTCGCCCCTGTGGTAGCCAACTGAGCAGTAGAGCAATGGCGCGAGCAGTCAGCCAGCACAGGTAAGTTCCGCAGCTTGCGGTGTACAGCTCGTGAATGGGTGTGACTCTGACGGTGGTCCCTTGCACCGGGGTGCCCACCGGCCACAGCGCCATCACCTTGCGTCCCAGCCACACCGGCACTGTCAAGGCGACCAGACTGGCTATCACCAGAGAGATGCAAACAATTACCAACAGTCCGACAATCCTGGCGGGGAACAGCGTGGGACGAACGTACGGTTGGAAGCCTGTAGGACCCCCTCTCTGCAGCAACGCCTGGTGTGCTGCTCCCAGATCTCCACCTCCGTTGTTGTTGTCCACCTAGGTAACAATACATTCAATGGAAAATGTGACAGATAAATAAAATAATCAATGCTTAAGGAGAACATTAATTATGAATTGAAAGTTATCTAAAATATGCTAACATACTTTTTTATGACGGAAGATGGAACTAAATAAAGAAGTTTGAAGGTAAAACCAAGTAAGAAGAAGACCCTGAGGAAGACCCAAGAATCCCTGAATTGACCAGGTGGAGAAAGATTTGCAAAATTGAGAGCAAGGCAAGATTTGAAAAACATGGGGAGATGGAGGCAACTTGTTGGCCAGACTAAATACCACCTAGGATATACATGGCCATGGGAGTAAGTAAGATGTCTGACCTGGGGTGGTCGCTCAGTCTCATCACCCAGTAGGTATGACTTGAGGTCAAGCACCCAGCTGACGAGGCGACACCACTGTCGTATCACTGCCTTGAGCCATGTGCGAGTGTGAGACTGCTCTAGCAGAGCTGGCAGTATCACCTGTAGCAGTAGCAGCTCTAGCGACAGCTCGTTCACCTTCAAAACAAAACATAACATTGTACTGCACTGGTACACCACTGCGAGCGTCAGACTGCTCTAGCAGAGCTGGCAGTATCACCTGTAGCAGTAGCAGCTCTAGCGACAGCTCGTTCACCTTCAAAACAAAACATAACATTGTACTGCACTGGTACACCACTGCGAGCGTCAGACTGCTCTAGCAGAGCTGGCAGTATCACCTGTAGCAGTAGCAGCTCTAGCGACAGCTCCTTCACCTTCAAAACAAAACATAACATTGTACTACACTGGTGCAACTTGATGTCAAACCAAAACAGCTGGTTGACAATAGTTGAATGTGCCAGAGGGTTGCTAATGTTAAAATTCTATATTATCCCTCATTTTTAGATACTTGGATGAGATGTGACATTAAGAATGCTATATAGTTTACAGGTGTTTTTGAAAGCTTTACAGATTCCACAATAATTGACTTCAACACTCTGTTGGTTGCTCCATTTTGTTTCTTAAACTGTTAAACCTTCAAAATGGAATGAAACGTCTTAGTCCTATCGATTGTCCGATGTTATAGGCCCTGGTTTAAGGAATCTTGCATCTTCACAGTTTAAATTCATTCTTCAAAATATTTTATGAGCCAAACCAAATCAGGATCTATTATCTCCCAGGTATAATATTCATAATATTCCAGACAGTTGGAAGATCCAATTACTGCTCTTCCCAGGTTACATAAATTTACTACAATGAAAAAATATTTATTTACATATCAAATTGTTATCAACTAGAATAATAAATTGACTGTACATTTTTGTAGCTTACATTTTAGCGTCCTTAAACTGAAATGGAATAGTTTAAGCAAATTTCCCATATAGGGAACAAGCTTTTACCGTAGTACTTATGGTAAGACGAATACAACAATTTTATTTTATTTAGACCACTTGCAAGATTAATTTATTATTTAGTGCTCCTCAAAATTTGATAAGCATTTTTGGTGAAATGAAAGACCTTGACATAAAAATTCAGAAAAGTTAGTCTAAACAATAAGTGTGTAGTTAAAAAAAAAACCCCAATTTATTCAGAAGAAAATCTATATAATTAATATGCCAAAATGAAATTTGTGTACTGAACTCCTCCGCCATTTCTTAACCAATTTTGACCATTCACGTCTCATTAGAAACAGTGTGTCGCATAGGTGTGCAAACTGATCATAAGTTTTTGAAAAAGTCCCTTGGGCTCTGCTACAGGCTTTTAAAGTTCCTATGTTATCCTTAAGAAGAAGGATAACAGATGTTATTTGAAGAAGGTTAGATGTTATTTGTTTACATTAAGATCAGCTAGATAATTGGATTGCTGTTAATATTTTAGTAGCAATTTAAGGAAACGCGTATTTACTATGCGTATTATCTACCAAATATTTACTAGAAATGTTGATTATCAAACTGTTATGTACAACTTCAGAATTTCCATTAGTTACATAATTTTTTAGTTGACTCTTTTAATCTCAAAGAAAATTATTACTGTTAGTTTTGAAATAACTCCTGTAAAACTTTGCAATTGCTGGAATTCAATCAACAGGTACACTACTAGCAATTAAAGCAAAACAGATCTATTTAGAATATATTTGGAAAGAAGATAACATCTTGTAAAACAAGTGTAGTAGGCAAAGTTACACAACTAGACCATGGAAAACCGAGATTAGTCCTGCCATAAGGCTGAGTCATGGGGCCATTGTTTACAAATATTAACTAAATACACTTCTTGATAAACCTCCTATTTTAATGTTTCTAATCATAAACAAACAGTTGTTGTTTTGAAAACACTTAGATTGCATCTCACCTTATCGCAAATGTCACTTTAGATGTTTCCAAATATTGTGATTTAACATAGTGATATTTATTTAACAACCTGAACCTGCCTGGACGATGGAGGATCATAAGAGAAATAGATGGTCAGTAAAGAAAAAATTGATTACATCAAATATCGCAATGGAAAATACTTAGATCCAGATGATAGCTCTCATAGTTTATATAAAAAAAGAAGTTTAATCTGACAGTTGGAGAAGTCAATTTTGCTACTGCCAAGAAATATAATAAAATTAAATGGATCCTGAATATTCCTTAACCCACAAACCCACTTTCAATAAAAAACAAGGAGATAACAACAAATATTGTTGGGACATAAGAATAGTCAGTCAAAAAATTACTAAATAATCAGTAGGGCTGGTTATTAATTCATACAGTACTAATGCACAAATTTTCTAACCAAAGCTTAGTCTTTTTAAACCATTGACTTTGGGATACCGTAGGAGACATCTTCAGAACGAGACAAGAATACGACAATAATGTGGGTCTATAAATGTACTGTAAAAAACAGTTACACACACTTACCATATAAATTATACAGGCAAATCTCAATCGTTATTGCTAATTTCAATGACAATTTCTTGTTTGTTTGCAATAAATTATAATATCTTCATTTCTATAATAGGCTGTTCTCTTATGCTTGTAACCAGTGATCTGCATTTGCATGTGTTGTTTTTGGTCGTTGTAATTTTTTGCATGATGTTTATCACATTGATGACCAATAAAGAATCTGACTCTAAACTGTGTGACAGAATCAAATTTAATAACTTTATCGTGACATCTAAAGTGAAAATCAAAAGATAAACTCATGGAAAAAGTAAACGAACTATAAATAAACAAATCTAACATCAACATCTGATGAATCTTCAAAATTTAAAGTGTGATTAAATTAAGACTTTTAATTGAGGTTCCTGTCCTTAGGAGAGAGTTTATAGAAAACTGTTATTTTTTTCAGGGGAATTTTCACATTCACCTTTCATTCAAATAATTATTTGATAGTTGTACGGCTCACGGTTTCTCAAAAGTTGTGCTTCATTAAAAAAACGCAACGAGCAAAATCAGTGTGTTACTTTAAATCAGCACACTGTACTAGCTCAATCAAACTTCATCCATTTTCATTCTTAAACTAACCATATCTTTAACATGACAATATGCCTACGAAGCTACAAAGGTATTGATCCGCAAATGTTCTGACAAAAGGTTCCTAACCCTACCTAAGCAGAGTGCACATACCTGTGCTTCCGAGTGCAATGCGACGGTGTAAGGTAGGAAGGTAGGCCAGGCAGCGCGCAGCAGTCTCACAGGCAGCCACAACATGAGCAGCACTGCAGTGCCGAATATCACAGCGGAGGCCAGCAGACGACGCACATGGCGCACTATAGGCAAGTGGATCATCTCCTGAAACACCACTCAGTGTACTATTGAATTACAACACAAACAGTTACAACTACCTTAGTCCTTAAAACACTTTTTATAGGCAAAACCAGCTTATATTGGTAACCTTGTTTTCCTTAAAAACATTATAACATTATAACCACTCGGCTACCCAGACAATTAATTAGTATTCGCCAAACAAAAATGCTGAATCCATATGAATTCTTTTAGGCCTAGTTAAGTACTAGAGCTCGCCCCGTGGTCGAAAACTCGACCAAAAGTGTGTATTGTCCAAACTTCTCTATTTTTACCCCACACTGTAAATAAAACGCTGTGATTGGAATTTCTTACATTTGTTTTGATTTCCTGTTTATATTTTCATTTTGTTGTTATTTCGTCACCAACATGGCAACCCATAAGGCCCATGTTAACATATCTATGTTAACCCAATTAACATAAATATTTTCAAAATACAAATAAAACCTGCACATACAGGACCAATAACCTTTCTTTTGGTACAACCCGCGTGTAATTTGGTCCAGTAGTAAAGTCAGGCTAGCTGTCATAAGCTTTGCAACAGTTTTTTAATATATAAGATTGTTTTATTCCTATGAACTTTGCAAATTGTTTCCAAAATTTTCAAAATACTATTGATGCATTTTTAACGACTCGCAGTAACAGTCTAACTGTTCACCCCTGAGATGTGAACAGACGTGAGAACAGATGTGAGATGTGGACGAGGCACAGACGTGGCAGTGACGTGGCGTGTTCAATGCACACCGAAGGGACGGTACAGTGGCGAGACAACCTGTATATAGACTAGACGCTTTGACAACTGACCTGTATGGGACTGAAGTCAGGATCATTGAGGTTACGCAAGAACCATAACACGCCAGGACGTAGAACCTCACGCAGCAGTAGGATGAACGAGGCAAAGTAGTAAACATACACCTACAAGAGACAGATTGCACACACTGAATCAATTTCACTTACTACTGTGAACAAATTACGAATTAGCAGCACCAAATAGCAAAACAAACCATGAATCACTGTATCGAGCTGCCCTGGGCCTTCTCAAGGTCATAGACCCTCCCTTCTTACACCTACCGTTTGCAATACAATGCTCTAATCGCAGATAAAATTGTGTTACAAACATACACACAGAAAATATATATTTCTCTGTACAAAAACAGAAAACTGTTAGCCCTACAGGTTATTTGCCTTTTATTTTAATATTTTAATACCATTTCCTATTCAATAGTATTTTGCGGATTAACCGCGACTTTACGTATCCTGGAAGCCTCAACCCTACTTTATCCCGATTAATCAGGAATTGAGTGTACCCTGAAGAAGTCTGCGAAATTTTAGGATAAACTATGACGTTATGTTGTATGCCCTTTTATTGAGAATCCTTCAACTTTTGGCCTTTTAATTTGCCAGGAAAGCTAGCTGAGCTAAAAATCCTTATTGCATGAGTTTAATATCCCCGCCAATTACTGTAATGTTGCAAAGGAACGATGATGAAAATTATTCTCTACTGCGTGGGATATTTTGTTTAAAAAAATACATTGGTTGGCCATAAAAGCTATGTTGGCTGTGTTACAGGCCAATCTAGCTGTGTTGGCATCGGTACGGAATATTTTTGTGATTGTGAAAATATTCACTTTTGTCACTTGCAAAGTTGTTCTGCGGAGCTATTCAATTACTGATTAATTTACTTCAATCCCATCTCCGACATAATTTCAGTGTTTATCAATTAAGTCACACTCAAACCAGACCAAGTACCCTGGATACCCTGGATTACAACATCACTTGATAAATTGATTTTGGATTTAATAACAAATTTTGTTTATACAAACATCACTGACGATAACTTTGTTGTCTCTTTAGTCCGTCTTACACTTACCATGCCGACAAGCCAGTGGATGAACATGGATGTTCCCGGGGCTGCGCGGAAGCTGGCTTCTCTGTCCCGCAGAGTTGCGTCAAACATGGCGAGAGAACAGATGTCTAGCCACCATCCACATATCAGGGGCAACACCCCTATCTCCACCACAGACAACAGTGACACCTGCAGACAAAACACCACTTTTAAGACAATATTCTGTAACATATTTGTATCTTGCTTTGATACTTGTATATTTATAATGCATAATACAGGGTGTCCCGGAACTCTCTACCAATATTTTAGGGCATTGCTCCTGGGTAAGAAACAACTAAATATCATATTTAAACTGTCCGGAAGTCCTTAGTTACTCACACAGCCGCCATTTTGTTTTTTTCAGTTATTAATTTTTTTTCTAAATAATGGTTAAACATACGAAATGGAAACTTTGCACAAACATTTAGGACAACTAGACAAAGCTACCAAAAAATTATCACGATTTTTCAAATTCATAAAACAAAATGGCGGCCATTTAAAATTTTCTTTCTTAAATAACTCAAAAACCATTGATTTTACAAAAATTTTAAATGGCCGCCATTTTGTTTTATGAATTTGAAAAATCGTGATAATTTTTTGGTAGCTTTGTCTAGTTGTCCTAAATGTTTGTGCAAAGTTTCCATTTCGTATGTTTAACCATTATTTAGAAAAAAAATTAATAACTGAAAAAAACAAAATGGCGGCTGTGTGAGTAACTAAGGACTTCCGGACAGTTTAAATATGATATTTAGTTGTTTCTTACCCAGGAGCAATGCCCTAAAATATTGGTAGAGAGTTCCGGGACACCCTGTATATATGAAATACTACAGTTTTGTCTGTACATTGTGTAGAATGATGAATTGTATAGTATTTTTTCACAGCCAAAGAAAGCTGAAACTAGTTTACCTCTCTCCTGTCTGTGTGTCTGTCGCTGTACATCGCATAGCAATGTACGTACAGGCCTAATCCAAGGATACTAGAGCTTTGATCAAGAATAAAGTATTTTTTCACTAAATGTCTCTGGCTATTTAAACCTGGTCTAACTTCTTTTTATATCAAATGATGGACGTTCAGAACCCAGTTTTGGACAATTAATTGCAAGTTTATGTCTTACTGTAAGCAAAACCATACAACCAACCTAATCATTAATAATTTGAGCTTAAACTGGAAGAAGTATTGTGCACTGTTTTGGTCATGGAGAAGAAGAATTGTCTTACTTTGACGACAACATAGCAGAGTCCGAGCACCCTACGGGATCTAGTCAGGTTCAAGATGGTCGCCAGAGAGTGCAGTACTACCAAAACGAGGCCAATCACACAGTAGCCGCACAACGTTGTCACCAGGCCTGCCAAAACAGAATATGTTGTAGAACACACAATACAGCCTGTAAGGATGCAATTAATTTCCAACAGTCCTGTTAAAAAATATAGTTGACATTATTTGTGTCCCCCCAGTATGTATTGTAAAGAAAATTAGTCAAGGAAGAGCAGCAAGATTCAAGAAACTTTTAACAATGGAAAGGTACTTTGGTTCTCAATTTGTGACTCTACGTCTAAGACAAATCATAATTGACCTAAACTAAATTGCTTTAGGGTCTACAATCTACATGAAAAAGTTATCTCCTCCTCATCAAGTGTAATTTTCAGTTCCTTAATTTCAGACTCACTGACCAAAGACCCCATTCACTTTCTACCCTATAATCTATGTGTGAAAACATTTCGACTCAAAACTTCTTTTAGTGGTGACATGACTTGCCTTCGAAATGGGAGGCGGCTGCATGGTCCTTCAGGCCCAGAGCCGCAACGGCAAAGTGGCCCATATGGTAAGGACAGAATGCAAACACCAAGATGAACAGTGTGTTGAGAGACACCACCCAGAACACATGTTCCAAGAACACCTACGGACAACAGGAGCAATGAGCGACCTGCTTTGCTGCACTAGATACTTGATCAACTCAAGTTAAATTTGTGTAGTTGAACAGTAACTACACACAATGTCCACTAAACTGTCCTAGATAGCACAGTTTTAGATGAAATAGCTACATAATTAGTTGAAAATTTACTAAATCATGCAATTTGTCTTATCCACTCTGTCCGATCAATAAAAAGGATGCATTTATTATCATGAGGGGTTGTACATGTATGGATAAAAGTACATGTATAGGGCCATAGACAAATAGAATATATAGACCGGCAGCAGTGCTGCGGTTAGCATATGTTACGGTGCACACCGCTGCAGCATCTGCAGTGTTGGGAAGTAGCGCGCTACTTTTTTTGTAGCGTTAGCTGTAGCTACGCTACTTTTAAGATTTTGTAGCTTTAGCTGTAGCTAGCTACATTTTTAAAGTAGTTGTAGCGGAATTTTAGCTACTTTTCTCGCTACATTAACATTGTTTGAGATAGTGCTTTTTATCATAACCTCAACCTTACGACCTTACGTGAAACAACCTCTTTCAAACTGAGATTTAAAAAAAATTAGGCCTTACTTTCTTGGCTTCACACAGCTGGTTGCAGCCGTTTCATTCCCTATTACAACAACGTTGTGTGGACATGGAGGCCATTAAATGAGTGTTATCCACATTTTTGGCTCTCATTTCCTTAATTTACTACTCTATGATTACTGTCAGATAAAATAAAATCGCTAGATGCAGACGACGTTTAAACGTTACCGGTGACAAGAGAAGCTATTGAATGCTCTTGCAAGTGATTGACAGGGAAATTAGTAATCAATTTAGTTTGTTTATTATACCAACAGGGCCGCCCCGAGGGTAATAGACGCCCGGGGCGGTATTTAAATTTTCGCCCCCTCCCCAAATAAGGGATTTGGGGGATTTGCGTCAATAGACCCAACGTCCGATGTATCCGAACGTTTTGCAAGTTTTTTTATAAACGTAACAACTACACTGAACTAAATTACTAAAATCATTGAATTTACAACTCGGACATCACGAAACGATGAGTTGACTTAAGAGTTTGAACTTTGAGGTCAGAAACAAGCAAGTGTAGGTGGGGTGTGTGGCGTGTGGGCGAATACACACTACGCAGTGTGTGTCTTGACTCACAGTTTTGCCAACAAGTCACATGCCAGACGTAAAAGTAGTAACAGTACGAGTTGTATATGAAATAACAGTATTTATTTTATGAATAAAACAAAAGCTATGTATTGCCTTTTTTAGAATAGTCATTGATAACATGTTTACGAGTTTCCCGTAAAATAATTTGTTTGCGGTTTGCTGATAAAGTTGTTAAATTTATTACCTTCCAAAGCCGCGGCGCCCCCCTAGCCGCGGCGCCCAGGGCGGTCGCCCCGCTCGCCCTGCCCTCGGGGCGGCCCTGTATACCGATAGTGTTTCAACTTGGATTTTAATGGAAACCAACACTAAACCTTAAAATAATGCGGAAGCTGGGCTATCAACCTTTGCTTCAGCTGTTGATTGTGGTTCATCATCACAAGCCCTTCTTTGGTTAGATTACGAAGATTTTTCAAAGGTTTACTAAATTAACAAAGAGGAAATTACCTGATGTGATTTAAGATATGTATAGACTAAATGATAATTGTAACAAAAAAATCTCCATATAACATGAAACTTACATTGAAAAAATTGCATAGTTTGCTCCTGGTAACAGCTCTTGTATAGGACTATTAATTCCTAGGCTATGCTATGGTTTAAGACGAATACCAAGTTCCAAGTTCAATTATTAGGAATCCTATCTGTTTATTCCTAGCAAGAACAAGCCTACTATAGCCAACTTGTTACATAGCCAAGTAGGCCTACATGTTATTTTTACTTTACAAATTTCAACATGTTTAAATTAAAAGCCGATTTCAGGATGGGTTGCTGAATACTGTTTTCTGTACCAACTAGGTTGAAGCACAATTTGCCCTATGCATAATGACAATAAAGGACGATTTCTTGACATTGAAAAGTGTTATTCATAGTACAAGTAACTTATCACTTAAAAGTTTATAGCAATGTCGTTTTTAACATTAAAAGAAAGGCAATAAACTCCAATTTCAGTAGGCTAGGCTCTGTAACACAAAAAAGTATTTTTAAATAATCGTTTTATAGTTTTATTGGTCTTAATTGTTGATATAAGACATCTATAAATGAATCTATATTAGAGAAATAAAATGAGCTTTTAAAATATAGTTTGGTTGTATGTCCTTTGAACTTAATGAAATTTACATTTAAGATGCTTAAAAATAATGCAATATTTAAAAATAAGTACTAAATATGATGGGACACCGAACTATTTGGTTCTGTTGTAATGTTAGGTTTATAATGCCAAAAAATTAAATACAATCTAGGAATAATTTTTTTTCCAATTAATGTTAGATACAATACTGACATTTTTTAAATGTTTGTTCAGTAAAAATGTAGTTGCAATTAATTTTACATTTACCTAATGTGCGTGGAATAAAAAGTAACGTCTTTGGAAAAGTAGCTAAAATTGTAGCTGTAGCTACATTTCAATGTAGCTGTAGTTGTAGCTAGCTACTTTTGCGGAACTGTAGCTGTAGCTGTAGCTAAGCTACTTTTTTGGAAATGTAGCAGTAGTTGTAGCTAGCTACATTTTAAAAGTAGCTTCCCCAACACTGCATCTGCTAGTAGCATACGGCTCCTGCCCTCCTCGCCTGCAGCGGTGTGCGCCGTTATTACACGGCACTCCTAGCGGTGGGCACTGGAACCTTCCTTTTACAGTCTATATTTATTAGACAGGTAAAAACGACTAAGTCAATCCACCTAAACACTGCTAAATGAATAAAATAAAGTGCATTAAGGATATTACACAAGTACAAGTATACTCAAATGAAACCATATTTCAATTCCAGGAATCAGTTCACACAGAGCTGGCTGTTCCTGAAAGGGATTGAGAGTGTATGAACACAAATATGTATTTAAAAAAAAAAAACAGTGAGTTGCCAGAAGTACTTTTATGTTACAGACCACACCAGATTAGGTAAGGTAACCAAACATTTAAAATGAAAATACATATTTTGTTTTGTACAGTAGAGTCCCGCAAACTCGGCACTCGATAACCCGGCAGTAATATATAAATAAGGAAGGTTAAAAAGCTTAAAAATTTTATTGTCCTTATTTTTAACCCTAGTTCCCGATAACCTGGCATTTCACATAATCGGCACCCTTCCAGTCCACATTACGCCGATTTTGCGGGACTCTACTGTACAAATAATAAGTTAGGCCTAATTGTTTGTTCAGATTTATGCAACAGACTGTGTAACAAATGTAGCCAAGAAGTGGGTTCAAGTCTTGGTGCCGCTACTTAAAATTTATCAGCTCATTTCCATCTTAAACTGAACCAATCATTTCTTGGATTGATATCTCAGCACGTGCTCTTAGACCCACGTGGATAGGCAAGGTCAAAAAGGGGATTCCGCACTTTTTTCAAAGGAAAACAAGAAAAAACAAAACCAAACAGAAAATAAAAACCTTTCAGCCAATCCAAATCAGTTTGTTAAGTTTTTTCTTATCGTCCTTTTAAAAACTAACTCACCAGTGAGCCGTCGAAACCCAGTAATCTCTCCCACGTGAGCTCCTCGGCTGCACGGTCCCACTCTATTGGGTTCCAGTTGCCTTCGTCTCCCCCCACCCCTCCGTCACCCTCTGCAATGCGTAGGGGTGGGATCTCCTCCCAGTTAGCACCTACTTCCGCTTCACCCAACTGCACCTGACACCACAGAACTGATTAGTATTGTTACTGTTGATATATACATACATAAAACGGCAAGGTAAACATTTCTGTCTGTACATTAAGAATACGTAGGCCTACAATATGTTTTAAATATATTTTACAAACTCTAGCCCGCTGAGGCAATATGGGTGGGCAACAGTGGACAGGAACAATCCTTTGCCAAAGTTGAATAGCATTTTCTTTTTTTTTTTTCCTAGGACGCTAGGCACGAGCCTGAGATTGTTTTTCACATTACTTCAGGCTAGACCTAGGGGTTGCGGCATTATCACTTAGATAAAATCCATTGGTGACTTGGCGGGGATTGAACCGGGGACCTCAGGGACTGAAGTCCCGCGCTCTAACCACTACACCAGCTCGCTCCTAAGTTGAATAGCATTAGGCCTACATGACTTTGCATTTAACCACCTGAAGAGCAAAGTTATGTTTAATCAATGAAAACACACGTGGAATGAATTTTTAATTCTTTATTATAACAGCCAAGTTTAGGTCTTATCCTATAGTAAAATCTGAAGTCTGTAACATAAAATATATCTGAATCATAAATTATACTTTAATTAAAAATCAACGACTAAACAAATTGACACGGACACACTTGAGTCAGCAAACCACGCAAACACAAAAACAATGTACTGGTCAAGGATTTGTGAGGTACCAAATTTTAAGGGGGGTAAAAAACGTACTGCTTATCAACAAACACCATAACTTACCCGATTTTTATCCACAACATCCTACTCCTAGGCCTATGTGTTGGCCATAGCTTGGGCTATGGGCCAAAGAACGTAGGCCTACTTTTAATAACAGTGAAGTACACAAACACACCCGCAACTACATATTTATTCATAATAGCACTCCTTTTCACAAAACAAAGTTAAACCGACCGATTTTACAAGTATTTATCACCGACAACGACGACATAACCTCAAGCTGGTGTTTGTTGATTGACGATGACAGACGATAACTAGACCGAATCCCGGATCAGCTGTTGGCTAGTTTCCAAAATCGCCACCGCAGCGCTTGAGCAGCGGCAATCGGGATTTGAGCCGGACAAGAATTATTCGCTGTTCAACCGTCGACTTGTTCACGAGAAGCTCTTACGAATTACGATCACGCCATACGTATACTCGCCTGCCACTTATTTTCACCCGTTTTAAGTTTGATTATATTTGTCTACATTTTATTAACTTAGTTTTCGCCGATTGGAGTCTTGACCCGCCAGTTCCTGCCGGTCAGTGACTAGCGGAGGATTATCTTACGGTTGGTTTTAAATTAATTGTCCACGAAATTACATTTGTTTCATCCGCTTAACGAATTATTACTTAAATTATTTTAATCGATTCGACGTTTTAACACCCCGAGACTTGTCGTCTAAGTTCTAAACGCCGTCTTTGGCGGGTGAAAGAATCAAGTCTTGGGAGCAGGCTGATTTGAACAATCAGCTACGGTAATTAATACTAAATTTATTTTAAATCATCTCACGTTAAATTATCCGTCCAGTTATATTAATTAGGCCCCGACGACTCTGTAGGGATTGGGTTTTACGTCATATTACATTCTACATTATTTACCTAGGCCCTTAGTTAATTATTTTAAAGTTCATTACGAGTAATTGAATCACTTTGGCTTAAGATTGAATACTCGTCGGCCCTACAGAGTCATTCAAAAAGTTAGGCAAAATTCACCGAAACACTTTTACGAAGGCTGGGATGATATAGCTCCAACTGGGCGTCTGCAGGATTTCTGAGAGCTCTGAGCCTTCGATTAAATTTAAATAAATTGATCAGTCAAAGCCGCGACAACTTCGTATCGACAACTGGATTTTTCTCGGCTCCTTCTGAGCACTCCGGGGAAGAAATTTGAGTGTGGCTGGTTCTAGGGGTAGGCCTAGCCTGACTTTGGTGAATACTAGTTTATTCCCCCCCTAGAATTTTGTGTCACAGCTTCAAGTACAAGTTTAAGGATTTCACTACCAAGTGGACACAATTATCAAGCATTTTTATGAAATGGGCAATTGTTCCAAATGGTACGATTAAAATATTTCATTTATTTATTTGACCTGGGCCTATATTAATTATTTTTTTTTTTTACCTGGTGCTCAGAGCTTTCTGTTGGAGACTAGGTTGATTCACTTATTTTTATAGTCATTTAGTTTATTAGACTACTCAAAATAAATTGTATGAAAACAAAATTTTAAAATTATTATTCCATAAATAGTCTATTAATTTATTGTATATATTATTATTCTATAAAATCACTAAACCATTTTCTAAATAAACCCTTTTTCTTGTTGAAGCGATTCAATTCAAAGATTTTCTGATTTCTGAATTTCCTCACCTCATCCCGTCCGTTGATGAACACCAAGTTGTCCTGCGGTAGTTGAGGGGGTTCGGCTGGGAGAGGCGGGGGAGGTACAGGAGGGGCAGGGGGGGCTGGTGGGTCATCTCTCTCCAACCAATCAGGACCTCCACCGTGTAGTATCTGCTCTCTCAGCCACACCAGCCCGATGAACGAGAAGAGTGTGCATGTGACAACGAAGCAGCCGTGGAAAATATCTGAAGCTATGTTCTCTGTCGACAGCATATCCAGGGGAAGGGTGAGCACCTGTTGAAAGATTTAGTCAAAGTATAGTCACAAGATAACCATGTGTATAATTGCAATTCTGCAAAAGTGTTCATTTTGGCCGCTATCTTGTGTAAAAAGAGAACATTAACTCTTAAACCGTTTCAAAATGGCAACTATTTTTAATATTTAGATAGCCTCTCTTTCTATAACAAAGTGAGAGAACATATTAGGCTATGTTCATAAAAACCTTACTTATCTTGACCCAAGGAATCATTACCGGTACCGGTACGTAAAATAATAGTAGGCTATGTGTTATCCATTTATTTTTGGTTCATAATAATCTTATACGTAATGAAAAAGATATTATATCTTTATATTATCACTTTTCATAATAATGCGTTTCCTTATGGCTGATTTCAGGCAAAATAAAATAAAAATGAAATATGTTTATAGAGAGAAATATGCAAATTATTTATTGGTATGTTACAACGTTGGGTGGGCAATGACCTCTAAATGAGCGTGGGCCTTGATTTTCATTTTTACATTAAAATACAACATTGCGCAATCATGATATTTTAGGTCATTGTCCTTTATTACACATCCAGTTTAGTGATGTTTAAGAAGAGAAGCACGTCCACAATTATAAATTGATATTCCCAAAGTTGAAAAGAAATTATTTAGATTACAACATAAAAACGTCATTATTGTTTCCCTTTATTTTTCCATTCTTTATTGGGTTTCCTTTCATCCTTGCATTCAACAAGTTGCCATGGTTACTAATCAACCCTTTAGCCTCCTGTGGCGCTTGGAGCAACTATTTTTGATACTTCAGAGGTCTCGTATCGTAAAAAGGAAAAGTTTATTACTTCAGTGGGCTATGAGATCTATTTATCTCGTTCATTTCATGTTTACTAGTTGTTTTCATCAACAAAAATGCATTCTGGTATGTACAAGTTTCATTTATTTAAACGATAACTGTATGCCGGGATATTGATGGTGTAATTCAAGGGAGAAAACCAAATTATGGGTCCCTCACTACAGGCTAGGTGCACGATACGATACCTCGGGATCTCGTAACACAGTGACAGTATTAAGAAGTATACATCATACATCTGGACAATAACTGCTATGTACACTACCGACAATGTGATTATTACTTACAGAATCTACAGAGCCAGTGAAGAGACAGCGATATATTCTACAAGCAGTCAAGGGAACTACTCCAAGCCACGCGAGTGCGACGATGGTGTAGTGCACCCAGTACTTGACTGCCGTAGCGATGCTTGACAGTAGTCCCCCCGCCACGTCTCGGATAGGCAACCTGCGCGGCATGTCTGGCGAATAGATTGGGGTGAATGAGAATCTGTAGCCACACAGCTCGCAGTACTCCTTGCGACTGTAGCGCATCCACTGCACCAGACATTCCTGAAAACATAAAAGGATTAGCAGACCATTTAAAACTTAATGAATGACATTTATAGGCCTACAATATTTAAGATAACCATGAAAACACTCGACAAAAATTTGGTGCCAAATCTTTGAGTAGGCCTAGATTTATTTTTTATACCAGCATGTGATATGTGAATGATCTCGCTTTGTTTGTTAATTCAACCAATACGCCTCTACAAGTTAAACATCTGACAGTGGCTAGCTAGATGTTTTAATATGGGGATTTTGTAATTTTACAAAAAACAAAATATGAGTAGGCCTAAGTACCTTACTTGTAAAAAGTAACATAGAACTCCTTCCATCATCTATGGCACCACTCCTTGGGGTATTGTTGAAGCTCAAAAAAATGTCAGATTATTAACTTAAAATGAAAATACCCCAGCCGCAGCAAACCTGCAGACTAAGCGGATTTTCATTTGCCTAATTGGATTCACGCTAAAATGTCTCCTTTAAAATATCACATGTAGTCCTTGTATTTAAAAAGCATTAGTTTAACGAGTCCTGTAGGTTTGCTGCAACAGAGAGGGTAATTTTTTTTATAAAATGTTATAGGCCTAGTTTATTTCTTAGTAGCTCTGCCTATGAAATAAATGCATTTTCCAAATGTGATCAAAACATGCTCATAGAAAAGCAAACAACAACAGTTTACTTATTCCCCATAAGAATAACATTGGAATTTTAAATTTAATTTTTTTTAATTAGGCTATCTCCGTAACAGTTAGCCATACAACAATGCTCCAATGTACAAAATTATTTCTTTTTTTAAGCTCTACAAAATGGTTTTGGAAAGAAATTGCTAAATTTAATGTTTTTAGGGTCAAAAGGCGAAAAACCAATTTTTGCCCCATCAAACCCTCCGTAAACCTCCGTTCCCATTGTCCGATCATGCTGGTTCGCAAATTCGTTCAAATAAATGTAGGTTTCTTAACGTTCATAGCAAGTTTCATCAAAATCGGATAATTTTTGCTTGAGTTATCGTGCTAACGGACACATATGTATAGGTTACTGGTATATGAATTTGAACGGTTGGTGTTTTTGGCCCTCTAGGGACCTCAAAACAAAAAAAGTAAGTCGGTCCTGGGACTAGGTCTTACCATGAGTACTACAGTAATAGCTTTTTCCCGTATGTGGGAAATTCGCTAAAAAGATTAGGCTACATTTAATACAAGTCAAGATTGAAGCAATTGGTTTTTTAGCCGACAGTTTGGTTCAGAGGATGATTAACTTACATACCTTGTAATTAAAGTAAAACGATTCATCTTGGCAAGGTAAGAATTAAGAGTTCACAAAAAGATACCAAGAACAGCAATGGCTCTAAGAAGTCCTATAATCTGGGTAATATAATTTCTCCAATACAAATGTTCTCACTGACCTGATGAATGAACTTAATACTTCCGGTGCAAATGCAAGGATGGAACAGCGGCCTATCAGGAGACCCCTCGCAGCGACAGACCCTGCAGATGTCTTGTCCTTGCAGATCCTCCATGTCAGCCTGCAATCGTCAATAAAACTACGGTAATTGAAAATTCAGCCACTTTCGGTTAAATGGCTGTGCAAGAAATCTATCACCACTTAACCATCATTTGCTACTTATGTATAGTTCATAGTTTGACAAAATTGTATTAATGGAGAAACCGTTGGAATAAATAAATAAATAAATAAATTAGGCCTACCATCTTTTAGGCTAAGTTAGGCTTATATCTTCCCGTCTTGTGAGTTAACAGTTTAAGCCTAAGTTTATAAGTGTACCGTCAAACGGGCTACTTTGTAAAACTTTTTTTTTGTTTTTGGCTGTAACTTTTTTATTTTAAGAGATAGGACCATGAGAAAAATACCAAATTGTACATTTCAGTTAGTTCTTTTGAGTGCTACATTTGAAAAAATCCAATTTAAATAGGTAGGCCTACTTTGGAAAAAAATTTAAAAAAATGGCGGCTATAAAAGTAGCCCCGCTATGCGGCTAAATGAACTTTAATGCCTTGTTACAATGTAGGCCTAACCACTGGTTTAAGGGGTTACTTTGATACTTCTATTGAAAGCTGGGTTTATTATGATTATTTTGGTATGACTCTGATTGTTCTACCTTTTATAGTTTGTGATCTACAACAAGTTTTTTTAAATGCCGTTCCAAGATTTCCGAACTTTACAGAGGTTTAAAAAAAATCATATCTAACGTAAAACAAAGGATTAATGTGCCAACAAAGCCAGTTTTTAGAGTAAAAAAGACTAGAATTTAAGGACAAAATTAGTTAATAGTATGTAAGTATGTCTTGTATTGTATTTTGTCATAGCCGTGAAATAGTGCTACAGAAGCAAGGGTCGCAACTCCCTTTCAGACGTCTGGTCTGCTGTAGCTGAACGATGCTTGTGATTTTATTGGATGTTTAGTCCCTGGAACTTGTGTTTGAACACAACATGTCCTCTTCTGTCCAGGGAAGGCTCACTTAAAATGTAAACATTATGATGTCATCATATGAAACATGGTCTTCATCAACGTAATCCGGCCACTTAAAGACTTGTTCTGTGTCGGTTACTTTTCTAATAAATCGGACCTCACAAACCTTATTATGATAATCAATAGGCCTACTTATTATCTGGCCAACAAAGTGAAGTTGATGTACCTTTTTTATATAACGTACTTCACCATTACCCATGTTAGTGAACATAAACCAATCAAATAAAGAGTGTCAAAGTAGCCCCTGGAAGTAAAAACCTTGGACAATTAAAAAAAAGGCAAATATTTACCGTATTTACACTGGGATATGATGTAATTTTTATATGTCTACTTACAGTATTTTTAACACTGAATCCAAAAATGCAATCAGTTTTGGTCGGAGAGATTCCTAAGTGGCGGTAGCGGCCGTAAAACGAAGGTTAGGATTACGAATCTAACAATGATAATTGAGCGGTACTGAAGGTAATGGTAATATGGCGTGGTCTGGACGGGTCCGTACTGAGTGAAGAGTGAGGAGTGAGGACTGAGTGTGAAGAGCAAACAACTGTTTATACTTGATCTAATGTGGAATGAAATCAAATCAATTTGTTTTGAAACCAAATGATCAGTTCTTATTTAGGCATGTGAGGAAGGTAGGTCGGGTTTTATGCGGATTTGTGACTGTATTAAGTGTTTTGAAGTGAGGTTAAATTAGGAAGGTAAAGGTTAGGTTCCTCACATGTCTTTTCTGACATAAAATGTGATTTAAATATCAATATTAGGCTAAGGTTGGGTTGGGTTAGGTTAGGTTAGGTTAGATTAGGTTACCTTAGTTTAAAATATAATACATAACTTATAACTTTCCTACTACAGCAACTTATGCAGAAAATATTTTAAATTAACCTACCTTGTTAATACTTTGGCCTATACAGCTTTGCTGCGGCCTTATAAAACGCGTGGACTCGTTTGTTGTTAGGGTACCTTTTCTTGAATTGGAACTCCCCCAGGTACCCGATGAAATTTTTGGACCTCACCCCGTATTTGGGGATGTGGTCTCTAAAGTCTCTCCAACACCGCTCAATTTGGTTTGTGTGTGCACCTGTGACGGGATCAATAAAGTCAGTACTATGGTTCACAGTTAAATGTTGGTAGCCGTACTCCCGCAATCTGCTGTATGACTTCCAACAGTCAGTAATAATCGTACTGCCGGGCAAAACCCGGCGGCGGATTAGTCGAATTAGCGTGCGCCTTGAGCGGTCAGGAACGGGGATTAAAAATTTTTTTGTCGAGCCTCTCTGCACTCCCCCCAACACCCAGTTTCCCTTCACTCGCCTACCTCGGTTGTATTTACGTTTACCAAATTTCGCCTCATCTATTTCAACAATCTCACCTGGCCCGCCTAGTCTTTCAGAATTTGTTACACAATCGTCAATGCACACTTCTCTAATAAACGAATACCAATCGACAACAGTTTTACTTGACAGATTGAGATTTGTTTCCAGGAATCTTTGCCGGGGTGGGTCAAAAAAAGATAGTGATTGACTAATCGCCAAAGCGTACGAATTTGTAGTTTGGATTTGCCGAAAAAAGTGTCTACTCTGCAAGATCGCACCCACTCACACCTTTTGGCTTTCTTCTTGTTAATTGAAACTCTATTCCTGCATCTGAAAAACCACTTACTTATCGTTCAATTTTATGTTTGAATGACACCTCGGACAATTCGTTTTGTTATTTACTTACAACCCCGTGCTTGGGCCTAATTAAAAAACTTTTAATTTCATTATCATCAAACACAACCGTTTCATAAAAATTTTGGTCACACGCATTGCAAATATCAGCCATTACTAATTTCTAAATCGGCAATAATAATTAAACTTACTTGATAATTAATAAGTTGCTATTGCGGATGTTATTAATCTGGATCTATTTTCTGGGCGCATTTTAGCGTAATAATCCATTGGTTGGTTAACAAACTACATTACAGCAATTCAGTGACAATGACAGTTGACAGTATCAATTTGGCATTGGTGATGCGGTCGTGTTATTGTATAGGCTAAAAATCCTTGCATTTTACGAGAATAAAATTACATTTATTGATTAATGATAAATGTTGATTTTATTAATAGTTCATTTAGGCCTAATTTAGGCTATTGTTTTTGTGTTACTGTATTTTCGGAACGTCTTAGAAGTCCGTCTGCTTTTAGAAATTGAATCATTTAAAAATGTTATTCCGATTTTCACATGTCGTGTGTGGTTTTGTCTGTTTAGTATCGAATGTAAACAACTGACAGCTGTTTCCACTGCACAAACCTTCCACCCCTTTTAGTGTTAGTCGCCACTAGAACTTGGACTCGTCCATACCACAAATATGTTAATAAATCAACAAAACTTAAGCTTAATATGAATTATTTAACAGTACGGACACTTAGGAATCTCTCCGACCAAAACTGGTTGCATTTTTGGATTCAGCGTTAAAAATACTGTAAGTAGACATATATAAAAATTACATCAAATCCCAGTGTAAATAGGGTAAATAGTTACAAAAAAAAATTGTTTACCTTTAGGGTAGCCTACTTACCCTAACTAGGGTATTTATATTGATATGTAATTTTATCATCCCAGATAGATGGACTATTCATTAAAATGTGCCAAAAAAATGTGAAAAAAGTGGGTAGGTTGTGCATACGAAAGTTCCGGGACGTTTTGTTTTTGCGAAAAAATCGGTTCATGATTTTAAATATTTTTTATGATAACAAAGAATATATATTTTTGAGTGAGTGTGACAATAAGATTACCTATGTTATAAGAAAGATTTTAATATATAAGTTACCATGGTTACTACTAAAACTAAAATTTAAACAAATAACTTATTTACGTAAAAACAAAAGTTTTATAATTGTAGCCCCGCGAGTCAAAGTAGCCCCGGTTGACGGTAACTTAAATATATGTTTGAAGTGTTATTTTGTTTGACATGACCAATGCAAATCTGTTTTTGTTAGCCTACTTTGGTTGAATAAAGGAGTTATTAGAAACAGCCTAGAAACTTTTTGTACATTTTAAGTTAACAATACATAGGCTATGCTCCTGATCAAGAAATTATCAAGTTAACTTAAGTTTTAGTAGCCTAGGTCAAGCTCACCTTGCTATTTTATTACAAAATCAATAATTTAGGTAGGCAATGCAGAACTAATGATAACCCCAGACTAATAAAATGTTTAAACAATAGTAACATGATCTAGGCCTACAAGGCTAAGGGGATAATTTTGGAAGGAGTAGGAATGTTGTCTACGTGATACTGACTGACAGATGAAATGCGTTGTTCATGCAAAACGAATAGGGCCTCCTGGGCTATTGAATTAATGTTTAAGTTAAATAGGCCTATCAGAGGTTCGACATACATGATATGCCTATCTTACATGAAAGGTATTCTTGTGTGTTAACAAGTGTTGCACTACTTACCATTGAAGGATTTGTCCCAAACTGCAGATGAGAAAAGGATGTGGTAATTTAATGTGAAAATGTCGATACTACATGATGTGTAAGGAGCTTCAACAATCCATTGCAGAACTAAGAGAAAACTAGTAAGTTTATATCACCAATTTTCTAAGCAATTTCACAATATGCAAATGCAACAACACAAAAATTTGCTTTAAGCTTAAAAATACGTGCTTGCATTTCTGGTCTATCTAACCACTGAGCTAAAATTATAACTGGAGGTAGCACTGCCATGGCAGAAGTCTGTCAAAAGCGAGTCGCTGATTTTGTTAGGTTGGTATAGCAGTAAGTTTTCTTACCATAGCAATAACATGGCTTCTTATAACTAGGTTGGTATAGCAGTGAGTATTTTTGTCATACTTGAATACTTTTAATACTTTAATAATTTTCTTTGAAATGGCGAACATACAAAGTAGGTATTTTAAGCCAAGTATAATAATAGTTATAGCAATAATATGGCTTCTTATGGACACCCACCTCACGCAAACATGGCGGCTGGCGACACGCATCTTTGACATTCAGTGCTACCTCCAGTTAGAATTATAGCTCAGTGTTTTTACTGCTCTATCAGATTTAGTTGCCTTTGTTTTGTCGATACTATATAAAGTCTTACTAATTAAAAATAATAGAATAAAAATAAACTACTCCAACAGTAGTAACAATCGTTTTAGGTAAACTGTGAATCTTCAATGTTTCCAAAACTAAATTATGGTCGTATTTATAAATTTTATTTGCCTGTTAATTTATTTTAATTTATTTTTTTCGCGTCAACCACGCACGCGGCGTGAACTATGTTCATAAATTTAAATTGAAATCCATAGTTACCATAGGTTCTGGCGCAGACCGCTGGAAGCGCTGTGTAGTTACGTAGCGAGTATGCCATAACTACAATGGCACATGTACACATGGCACTTCCAGCGGTGTGCGCCAGAACCTATGGTAACTGCAGCACAGCTGACGGTCTATATTTCATTCTTTTTGTTTATGGTTTAGCTCACTGTCTGTCTGCCATGTTATCTTATGGGACGTCTGTCACTAAACAACACCACTTGCGACGTTGCCAATTCTACCAGGCTGCGGCCTGAAGTTAAAGACCCCGTCGTCACTAAACCTCCATAAAAATAAGCCTCATTTAAACAGGTTTTAATCTATGCTATAACACATAGAGCACATGTATTACATAGTTAGTTTTCAGCCGTGCTGCGGTTACCATAGGTTCTGGGGCAGACCGCTGGAAGCGCTGTGTAGTTACGTAGCGAGTATGCCATAACTACACATGGCACTCCCAGCGGTGTGCGCCAGAACCTATGGTAACTGCAGCACAGCTGACGGTCTTCAAGACGAAGTTGATGACTTTAAACGATCGAGAGCTTTTCCGACCCCAACAGCCAACATACGTTATATCAGAGCTGAAAGCGCTCGGATGTCCCAGTAAAAGTAATAGTTACATATCAGTAATTTTTAAACTTAAGGGAGTCGAGTGTTTCTACTCATGACTCATCATGACCACTTTACTTACAGCTTTATTACGTACATTACCTTTCTTTTTTATTTTAGCTACAGGACAGTTGACATCTATAGTTTTGAATACTAGTATCTTCTGAGGCTGTAGTAAAGAGGGGTGTGCCACAGGGGTCCGTCCTGGGGCCGATCCTTTTCCTTCTGTTCATTGACCTGCCATCTAGCGTAAAGGAGGCAAATGTATGCCTATTCGCGGACGACACTTCCCTAACTGTGTCCAGACCGAGTATGGAGGAACTGGAACTTGTCACCTTTCTGGAATCAAATAACTCCCTTCTTCAGTGGTGTGAAGAAAATGACCTAATCTTGAACGCTCAAAAAACCCAAATAGTCCAATTTTCCATTTCTAACCGATCAAAACGGTCCCACTATGGCTTGAACATTCTCCTCGACGATAACACTATCTCCCCTTCTTCAGAAGTAAAATTCCTCGGTCTTGTCCTTGATGAAAACCTCAAATTCCACAGCCACATCGAGCACGTCAGCAAGAAAGTATCGGTGGGTATATTTATGCTGAGACTTCTCAGCCAATCAGCCACCACTGATGTCCTATTATCAGCCTATTATGGGCTTGTCTACCCTCATCTGACTTATGCGGTTCCTGTTTGGGGGTGCGAAAGTGAGAGGACTAGGTTCTTGTTTAGGCTTCAGAGAAGGGCAATTCGAATTGTGTTTTCTATTTCCAAACAACAATCATGCAGAGATTATTTCAGAGAATTTAAAATTTTAACTTTCCCATCTATTTACATCCTCGAAACGCTATCTTTCCATAGCAATTAAAAATACTTCCTTTTTCTCATCTGCAAAAAATTCCAGGTATCCATTGCGCAATACTTTAAATCTACCAATTCCCCGGCATTCCACTTCTTTCTTTCAAAGAAACTTCCATTACAATTCTGTAAAACTATTTAATAGACTTCCACCTCAATTGAAGGCCGAACAAGATCCAAAAAAGTTTAGAACAGGTCTAAAGTCCATGTTGTTAGATAGATCATTTTACAGCGTCCGTGAATTTCTACTTTAGTGGTCATTCACAAAGTCATGTGCGCATGTTTAGTTATTTAGTTATAGAATTTTTTACAGTAAGGAATTTTATGTTATGTAATGAATTTATTTTTCTTGTAATGACTTGGCTAATGCAAGTATTGTTAATTTGGCCCAATAAATGACTTATTGACTTATTATTATTATTATTATTGAATAATATTTTATCGAAAGTGTTTCTATTCATGGCCACTATACCAATTTCAATCATTATCAATCATTTAAGAAGACCATGGTATATTGGTATTATAAACTTAACATGAATGCTAGGAGAGCATCACCACGCATCACCCTTTGTATCTCACTTCTTTCTATTCTCTGTACCTTATTTCTCTATGGGCATGCAAATAGGGCTAGCAGAAAGCGCAAAGCTACGGTGCGTCGTCGGTCCAATACAGGTCCAATCGTCCAATCCAAATCCAATCAACGCTCAACAGTCAACACAACAAACCGTCAAAGCAAAAAAAGGAAAAAAAGCAAATAAAAGGCAACCTTCGTAAACTGTTTCAAGCCTCTACACAAACTTATTAATCGAATTTATACAAATGGCTTCCCCTCTTAAATACTTTAAACGTAAGTAGAACGTGTGTATGCAATTAAATTATAACTGAAGAGTTTTTATTTCAATATATTTCTAAAGTTAATTGTCCACGATTCTCATAGGTTACCTTGATTGCCACCAAGGTACAATATCCATTAGGCCTAGGCCTAGACTATTTTGACATTTTTTAGATAGGTCACATTAGTATCTATCAACAAGGAGCATATAATTAGGTTATTGTAAAAGGTTAAAGCTAATCTTAATAACCATGCATAATATTTACAACTTAAGGGGATCAAGTGTTTTTACTCATGACCTCTATAGCAAAGTCAATCATTACCAATCCTAAGACAGCAAAACCACCTTGGTGTTTATTATAAGCTTAAGGTAAATGCAAGATGAGAGTACAATCATAAACCACAATCATTAACCAACCCATCAGCGTAGGAACTTTTTTAATGTCCTTCATCAATGTCCTTTTTAGGTTATGTAATTTATGGCATAATTTGGGCCCTAAGTTATATCTTCAATGTGATCGGGGCCTAAGTTATGTCTGTATTTAGCTAAAACAAAAGCCAAAAAGGAAAAATATGTTTCCTCATCCTTCATATGGCTAACTTACTTAGCCTAAGCAAAAATAAACAAAATATAACTTAATTTGCAATCCTTACCATATTGTGTTTGGTATTGGGAAGTTGCTGTTTGGTATTAGCCTAAGAAGATTTGTAATTTTTGGAATAGCCTAGGTTGGGAAAATAACTTTTACTTCACATTTACCTACACCTTTTTTAGCTAAATCGCTGAAAACATCAGTAAAAATCTTTGTGCCCAAAAAGTGAATTTTTACAAGTCAGAATAAAAGAAATCATACAACTTCCCTAACCTAATCTTAACCATTTGTTAATTGGTAACCACACATCGCTAAACTGAAACCATTATTAAAACAAATCAAATCAATTAAAACTTTAGCTTGGCAATAGAAAATTGGACAACAATGGGAGTGGTACAAATTTTTGGTCCATTTTGGCCGACCGAATGTAATAAAGCAGACGACGACTCAGATCGGAGCTACGAAGTCACCTGCATGCTTTTGCTCCTTGCCGCTGAACATCGGTTGCATTGCCAAGCCTTATTGTTCAGGTAGTCCAAATCTGTTAACATTTTCACACAAGATGAAAAGCCTTCATATCCTACAGGTGGGTACCTACCAATGTAAAGAGAAAGGATTCCTGAAATGTCTCAAACACATTTTGACACAAGGAAAGAGGTTTGGAAATTGCTGCTCTAGAACACCTCCATATCCTTGTAGGAAATTAATTCCCTTGCTTGTTGCAGCCATGCAATTGTTGAGGCAAGGTTGGAATGAGATCCCAGACATTGTTGCCGGAACAGCGTTGGCAATTGGCAGTGTGATCGGGACATTCGCAATCTATCAATACAAAGATGCAAAAGGCAGATTTGATCACAAAAGATACAGATTGGAATACACAGGTAAGATAAGACACATATTTATTTAATTGAATCAAGAACCCTGAGGTGAGGGCTTCTGAAGACAAGGTGCCACTGCTGGGGGATAATCATAGATACTAGTGGTCGTCCTGTGGTCGAAACTCTAATAATTAATGTACAGACTTCTCTATTTTCTCCCCACACTGTAAAAAAAAAAAAAACATGTGATTGGAATTTCTTCCATTTGTTTTGATTTTCTGTTTACATTTTGTTGTTATTTCGTCACCATCATGGCAACCCATATGGTCCATGTTAATATTTTGAAGTTTTCAAAATCATTTTTTGTTCTTATTTGTTAGCCTATTTTAATTTTTAAACGCATTCTGCACATCTACAGGAAAATATATTTCCAACAGTATGCGTAGATTTTCCCTGCAATGCACACGAGCTGAGAAAAAAGGTTTTAAAGAAACATGCTTGCCTATTAATATATAAACTAGTGGTCGTCCTGTGGTCGAAACTCGACCAAAAATAATTAATGTACAGACTTCTCTATTTTCTCCCCACACTGTAAATAACACATGTGATTTGAATTTCTTCCATTTGTTTTGATTTTCTGTTTACATTTTGTTGTTATTTCGTCACCATCATGGCAACCCATATGCTCCATGTTAATTTTTTGAAGTTTTCAAATTAATTTTTTGTGCTTATTTGTTAGCCTATTTTAATTTTTAGAGGCATTCTGCACATCTACAGGAAAATATCTTTCCAACAGTATGCGTAGATTTTCTCTGCGATGCACACGACCTGAGAAAAAAGGTTTTAAAGAAACATGCTTGCCTATTAATATATAGATAGATGATACTAGGCATAAAAATTATCCATCCGTAACACAACACAAACTGGAGTTTTATAACAAGAAACCAACAGCTGCAGGTATTAAGTTTTTGTACCATCTACCAGAATAAATATTTGATATAAAAAACATTAGGTCTTTAAAAAAAAAACTTAAATTGTTACTAATTGATAGAGCATTTTACTCATTTGAAGAGTTTTACAACATGTAATTACATTAATTAAATTTTCCTGTTTTATTTAGTTTAACCAAGTATTTTTAATTAGTAATAAGCTGTTTTGACGCCATTCTGTATTTATGCATATATTTCATGTAGGTATATAATGTATAAATCTTGAATAAAGCTTTAAAAAAAAAAAAAACCATAGTCTATCTGTTTTTATTCTTAGTTTAAATTTTCATTTAAAATGCATAGTAGCCTTTTAAATACAGTGTGGCTTATCTTAAATCCATATTCAGCTTAAAATATGTACACAAAAATATAACGCTGTGTTGTGATTAAGATATTGAGTTTTAAATGACTCCTACTTTATTCTACATTATGTAAGATATTGTCTTCAAAGTATTACTGACCTAATTTAAACTTTCTCTCAGACTCATTGTATGATTATATAATAGGTTACGTACTTTTGTCCGTCATCAGCTTTGCAAACAATAGGGATTACTAGTAGTTTTGTGTTGTAAGACCCATGCTCATATCCAACGCCATATACAGTCCGTTAAATCCGACAGAAGTCTTCTTCAGTAAATAAATACATGTTGACAAAAAAAAAAACACTTAATAAATGGTAGGCCGGCCACAATTGAGTCAGTTCCCAGGCGTTCCTTGTGCAGTCTAGGTCGGTTTACCTGTTTTTAAATCGTGGCTGGCCTACCGTTTACTTAATGTTTTTAATGATTTTATGTTGTTAACTTGTATATTGAAATAAACCTGGTTAATTTGTTACTAGTATATGTATTGTTTCAGTGGTTCGTCCAGATGATCCTCTTGCCGCTCAATCACCTCAACGATTTGACTATGATGCTGCGTTTGGTAAAAAGTAATTTTATTGTTTTGTGTTATTTATAATTTAATTAGTTGAAAATATAAGTTGTTGCTAAACATTGTTATTCATTTATATCCCAAAAATTGACAGTTTGCCAAGACTTTTGTATTGTATCTATTGTTTGGTTATCTAAAAAGGTTAAATTAAAATTCCTTTAAAATGTTAAAGGTAAACAATGATTATGTTCACACAACAGTGGGAAATGTTCATTATTTTGCCGCGATGATGGAATAAGATGATGTTTCCGTGACCAAGCGGGATACTCAGGATTTTGCTGTGTTTGCTGTGTTGCTTCAAAAGCTCGGCTCCGTAAAAAAATATTAGGCTTGACACACCTCTGCTTCTATCTAATCTCTGTAAACATTACTGATTACTGCAACAAAAATGGGTATTTTCGCTTATAAAATATATTTAAGCCCTATTTTGAAATAAAATATTCCGTAAGGAAATCAATTTAAGGACCAAGTCCTAACAAAGCAGAAAGACATTCAAATGTTTGTTTAAAAAGAACATATTTAAATGAACCTTTCACAGAGCATGTGTCTAAAATTCTAATTTCATCCTTAGTTTTTCTTACTGTCTGATTGTTGATGTGACAAATAAATGTGCAATAGTTAACTATAAGTTGCTCTTTTAGTTTCAGTTAGGATAAAATTGTGGGTATTCAATAGAAACTGTTATTATCAGCACATTCTGTTAGTGGTTCAAGTTTAAGTTTTTATCCTACATTCAATATCACTATGGGTTCTATAGTTCAGTTCATAGCAAGGCCACACTAAAAAAACAGGCTGTAATGATCGTCAAGCATGACGTCACGATAGAAGACTGCAATGACGTAGGTATTTATTCATTTATTTTCCAAGGAAAGATTAAAACAAGCAGCTGATCACAAATGGCAAACATTACGTCATTGCCGTCTTCTATAGTGACGTTATGCTTGACGAGCATTACGGCCTGTTTTTTTAGTGTGG
This sequence comes from Macrosteles quadrilineatus, assembly GCF_028750875.1. NCBI lineage: Eukaryota > Metazoa > Arthropoda > Insecta > Hemiptera > Cicadellidae > Macrosteles > Macrosteles quadrilineatus. The sequence goes on from NW_026542602.1 coordinate 63,324,914, forward strand.
CCTTGCCCATAGTCAAAGGTTATACCTTCTTTCCTATGGTGGAAATTCACTAGAGTAAAAATTTAGTTTAGTCAAAACAAAAAGCTTGGTTTTTAAAAACATCTTACATTTAGCAATTGCATTTATTGATCAACAAGTATAAACTTTACAAAACACAACAACCCTCCCCCCACCTTTCCTTTCCCCCCTACTCCTCTGGCTGAGCTGTCGCTTCTTCCCCAGCTGTTGACTGCTCTTCTTGCTCGGCCCCCGCTGATGTTGCCGCTGTGCTCGTCTCACTGGTAGTTGACAGTTTTACATCAGAAGCTTCCGCTTGCACCCCTTCCCCTTCTCCTTCCCCTTCCTCTCCCTCAGCCTCTTCACCCTCTCCTTCTTCCCCTTCCTCTTCTTCATCAAAGTCCTCTACCTCCTCTTCTTCTTTCTCGTCTTCAAAGACATCAGGCGGAGGGAAGAAAGCGTTACACTCCTTGCTCCCGATTTTGGTGTCGGGAGAGATATAAAGTGGTGATAGCTGTGAGAATTCCAGCAACGGGTCTCCTGTCTTCTTTGCCACGGCAAGTACCATTTTGGTTTGTCTGAAAAACAAGTTAAAGTATGTTTTGGTAGTTAAAAATAATTTTAATCTCTTTCAAAAATGATTATAAAGCAACGTGATTAATTTAAAAATGTTCGGTGATTTTTTTCCCTCTAAAACTTGTGACATTGTCGACACTAAAAAAAGTCTTAACCATCATAAGTTACAATGAAAATGAAAGCATACGTTTAAGTAAACATCAAAGGTATTCAGCAATATTTGAACAGTGCTGTAGAAAAAATTTGTGTTCCTTATGTTTATACGGCTATGGACAAAATTGCTCGAAATGGAAGTGTGTAAATCATTCACACATAGAAGTTCAGACTCCAAACTAAGTTGGTTCAACCGAGAGAAAATCTACTGTACGCATTCTGAATGATTATTACACTGTAAATATTGTTACTTAAAACTACAAAGGATAGTTCTGACCATTGATTTTTGGATTCTGAATATTAACTTAGGTATTTCTCATTTATAAAATTAAAAACTATCCATAACCAAAACAAACAAAAAAAGCTAAATGCCCAAATCCAATAATTCAATTAATTGACATGAAACCTATTGATAACACTGAAATTGGCAACATTTTACAATTAGTGATGTCTTTTAAAAGAAAAATAATGACCACTTACTTTATTTTATCCGCGCCAAGCTTTTCCAGCTGTTTCATATTTTTCGCAACCCTTTTTGCTGTTGAAGGATCCGCTCCGTCAAAGAACTCGCAATTAAGAACGTCTTCTGGGAACTTCTCTGCAATTTCGTACACCTCTTGTGCTCTGCTTGCATCGAATATACAGCAGTACTAGAAATTGTGTCAGACATTAGTGAGGAATAATATGAATTTAAAATATGTCTTTAAACACTTTTTAAATGGCTACACTTCAAATGCAAAAATTTACAAGAAGGTAAATACTACAAAATATTTTTATAGTGTCAGTTACACATTAATGCATGTACCCGTGAAGAGGACGCCCAGCTAGTTTCTACTAAAATGTATGACGTTTTTGTTAGTGTTAAAGAAAATAAACTGTTTCACAATGGTGATTTTGACCCACCACATTGGTAATCATCAAGATTGAGAATCAAAATGGCGTCCCTTCATAGATACTATTGGTTGGTGGAAGTTTTGCGGACAACATAAGATACAAGAATCATGTCTCCTTCTTGAAAATAGCAAGCCAGAAAAGTCGAAACACGTATCAGAAAATGGCCACTGAGAAGAAAACTATAAGATCATAAAACGGCTAGTGGTACTGGCCAACATGTTCTCTCACAAACAGGAAGACCAGCATCGTTAACCTAATAACCGAATTTTACTCAAGATTAATGTTTATAGTGTTTGCACTACGGTGATCCAGAATGAGCAACTTTGAAACTAAAATCATTTTGAGCTGTCGGAAAAATTGCTGTGATGGCTTCCGAGGAGATGCATAGTGGTATATATGAGCGGCAGAAATGTCTGATATTGAATGGTTTTGAGCTGTTTATATAGTTGACGTGGCACTATGACTAGCCAACCTAGTATAAATGGTTAAAATTCTCACCCTTGGAGGAGGCAGGGTTTCCTCTTTAAATTCCATGGTGATGGAGATGTGAGGGAACAGCACATGGACGGCTGCTGCCTTGGACAAGTAGGTCAGGGGTGTCCACACTCCCGGCCATACTTCCCCTCCCTCCTTCTTGGTCTGGAACTGGTCCGCTACCCTGTGCGGAGTTGACATCATCAGCTTCAGCAAATACAAACAATATGATAAAAAGGTTTACATAACTTATAAATTTGACAAACAGCTAAAATTTACAGAAGATTGTTAACATGTTTCGGCTTGTATCAGCCATTTGTAATGGCAAATCCAAGGTGGCCGTTGGCTTTAATGGATTCCCTTGGAAATACATTCAAAACAACAAACAACATTTCTAATCTCACTGTATACTAGATATTTACAGTATAATCACTTAGGTGTTTGAAAAACTATTTTTGGATGACTTAACTTTTGAATGATACTTAACTCTTCAGCAGAAGTTTAAAATCATCCAAGATGGCCGCTAGCCTACAAGGACTCTTAACAGAAGTGATAGTTCGCTGTCTAAGGTTAATTGTTGGTAATGTCAAATTGATGTTGTTTATAGGGTTAGCTTACATATACCCATGTGGAAGACGGGCCCACACCTAGTTTCTATCAAATGTATGGCGTTTTTGTTAAAGAAAAACAACTATACCAATTTCCACTCAGAGATACGTTTGTTCGTCTCTACGCAAGGGCGGTCCTAGACATATATTTTGGGGGGGGGGGGTCACCGGGGGGCCTGAGGGGTATGGAAACAACTTGGAAATAACGTGCTAAAACGAGTAGTTTTGAAGCTATTTTGAGGGCCTAGTTTAATGTGTTCAAGCTTCCCAGTTTATTTAAACGTCAAAGAAATGTCTAAAAATAAACTTGTATAATGTCATGTTTTTTTATTATTGAGACTTGGGGTTTTAATATCAAAGGAATACCGCAACATTACAACACATTCAAGCATCATTGATTTACGAAAACACCCTTTCAACTCATGGTGGATGTATTTTCCTTCCACCATGCTTTCAACTGGTGCCAATGTGCATGCTAAACGGAAAATGTTTAAAATCAACAACAGGCAACTAACGTTGCCGTCGGCGTCCCGTCACTGCTACCGCCTGGAGAATTGGTTCTCAGTGTTCTCATTTTTTCTACGCCAGTGCCAGTGGCATTTTACAAGGGGTCAACGTGAGAATAAAGTGTTTGTGCAACTATTTTGTATTTGTGGTTGTGTTGTGCTGGGAATTAAATCTGTCCCTTCCACATCTAAGTCTGAGACACTACCATTTTGTTGTTGTTTTATGGCTAGCAACATGCCAATTGGGTTGTGGTATTCTTATATATGATATCAGGTGCTCTAAATATAAATACTATTTAATATTGAAAGTTTTGAAATTTGCTACTGTAATCATTGAATTACATTACTGTAATTACAAATTCCTAACGCTCAACTCAGATAAATTAATATTCAACTACCTTTCAATCTTTGACTATTGATACAACTTCTTTTCTTTATCCAATACCCAAGCCCAATTCAAGTTTTCAATCATCTATGTTAAAATTAATGATAACATTAGATGCCGAAAAAAATAAATAAGAAGAAGAATGCGGCCGAACGTCGAATGTCAGCATCGGACACTGCCGTTGCTGTATATGTCTGAAAGCATCCGTCGTCTGCCGATCTTCCCTACTTTTCATAACGTACAAAAAAACAGTCAGACTCGAACGATGAGTTTTAGGTTAGAGATTGTAATTAGTCCTTTCATTCGCCACAAGTGTAAAGACTACAATAAATTTCAATTTGGCAGAACGATTTGCAATAAAAATTATTAAAGTTCCCCTGGTATAATAGTTTATGTATATAAAAAATATTTGGGGGGGGTCATGACCCCCCTGACCCCCCCCCCCCCCTGGGACCGCCCTTGTCTCTACGTCACCTACGTGTGTTGTACGGGTGGTTCTGTGTGCGTGAGGTGGCCGTAGACGAAGGTGGCAAACTTCTCCTCGACCAGTCCGAGCGGGATTGGTAGAGACGTTCCCGACTCGCTGCTGTTAGTCCCATGGTGCATCAGTAAACTCACTAAACACGGCTTCTCTTCCATCAGTTCCAACAACTTCTCAGGCAGATGAATATCACAGTTGTAAAGCATCTGTTAACAAACCAGAGAAAACTTGTTTACTTATCTTGATAGAAAATTTTTGCAATACTTGATACTTATGATTACCACAACTATACCTCTTAATGCAATAGATAGATATACCTCTGGAATGTTCTCCTTGGTGAGTTGTACGTCCATCTGATCATGAACAGACATAAGAACTTGGTCATACTGGGCCAACATCTTGAACGCAGCACTGCACGTGCCCTGGTCATCTATCATGTGCGGGAAGTAGAGCATCACAGTCTTGTCAACCAGCAGCTTAGCAAAGCGAGTCAGGTTACGGATCTTCAGCTCCTCGACGGCGTCCGCTATAAACATACAACCAAGTGTGATAACTGAAATGAACTAGAAAAATCCTTTGTTTCAAAAAGCAAATACGTGTCCTGGGATGTCTGATTTTAACTTTCCTAGAAAAAAATCCTAAATCCACTTTTATTGTATTCAAATAAGTTGCAAAAACTAATAGATTGTTTTTAAATGATTGTTCTTACCCAACTCTCTTGCTTCTTTCTCTTTCTCTGCCTCCTCTTTTCGTCGTGTCTCTTCCTTTCTGGTCTTCTCTTCTTCTGTAAGCTCATTGAATGGTATCTGGTAAAATAGGGTTTAATATATATTAGAAAGGAAAAATGTCTTGTATCAGCATTGTATTTACATGACAATGTTATTGATAACCAAGTAATTTTACTTGTCTCATTTGCAATAATATAACTACTATAAATATGATCATGTTTATGAGTTGTAAGTTTTCATGATTTCTTTGTCTCGTTCACAAAAAATTCACAATGATTGGAATTTAAATTTTGATTTACGGTGCTGTCTCCTGTCCAGGAAGACACCTTAGATTTATCAGCAGCTGATCAGATATGAATGTCTAAAAACAATAAAAACTGAACACCCAAGCTTACTTTATTCTAAGATCATCCCACAGGTTGCAGAAAGTGTCTAGTACGGTTATCAGTCATTTCTGTTAAGTTATAATAGCATAAATGATTGTAAATTTAGGTTTTGTTTCTGATAATGTTTATTTTTAGCTTTGACTATACTCTACTAAACAATGAAACTGACAAGAAGGTTTCTAGGAAAGGTTTTATTGTATTATCAAATGGAAGCTACTAATCTAGACATGACCAATCATTGTCAAAATTATATGTCTCACAAGAAATTCACAAAATCTGGTGAATCGAAATGTTCTTGTTATAGCATTTTGTTTTGTCATGTCATTCCGTTAAGCCTGGAGGACTTGGGCTATGCTATGTAGGAAAAGAAATGGAACAGGAACTTTCCAGTTGGATGAAATAATTGCTCTGTCGCGAACAATTTGACTGCCCGTGTGCACATACACCTGAAATACTGTTAGTTTCCTTGTCTAGCATAGCCCTAGTATGAAAATTAGTCTGTAATTTCTTCTCCTTTTTGTGTCCTGTTTGTTTTGTTTACTAACTAGAGAAGTATTCCGCAACAAGCTAGCAGTTCCACCAACTCACCGACTGTCGTTCTCGCTCTCCCTTGAGAACCTTGGTTTCCTTCTCTAGCTCCTGGGTAATGAGTCTCATGAGACGAGGTGCGTTGGCTCCAAACATGAGATTCACCATGTGGCCGCTCTGTCAACAACAATGGGGTGTTGAATTATTATACTGTAGTTTCACAAGTATACATATTACAACGCTTTAACTCCCTTCCTCTCCCTATCAAAAGGAAAGATTATATCCAAATCAATATACAATATATATGACAGCCAGGTGAGCTAGTTCAAATATGACACCAAGGTCAAGCTACTTACTTGATTCACTAGCTAGTCCCGACTTATATGGGACGATTAGTCTGGTCACAGAATTTAAAAAAGAACATTGTGAGAGAAAATTGACGCTCCCGTCACGTTTGAATTGCTTTATGTGGTTAGGTTTCTGTAGGAAGGAGGTCAATCCCTATGGTGATTACTGTTTCCAGTTGACATATGTGTTTGTATAAAAGTGGTTTGACGTATAAAATGTGCATTAGTGACTTGGGTAGTGCGTAGAAGCCACTACATATTTGAACAAAGGGACTGGCAGCCTGGCCCGTGGTTTGTATGTAAAACGCTATTGGACCAAGAGATAATTGTGCCCCTCTCCTCCTACCTTGGGAGAGTTTTTCTTTTCCTAGCACCTTCTAGAAACCTAAAACCAGTTTTCTTTCAATAATTGTCCATGTCATGTATAATTTTACTATGGTGGGCTTGATACTTGATTTACCCAAGGCTGGAAGACTAATTCTTGGATTATTAATTTTAGTCCAGTCAATAAAGGGTTGTAGAGGGTATGGTGAGGGGGAAATCTTTTTCTGCGGGAATGTGTTCGGGGTAGTTAGAAGATAAAAATACCAAAAGTCCCCGCCCCTGGCCCTGCTGCTTCAACGGGGGGAGGGGGGGGGAGAACCCAATTTTTAGTTTTTTACTTCTACACTGAAAACCGTGCATCGTACGGAAAAAATGTAAATTATAAAAAGAAAGATGATGAAATTCTCTACAAGAATGGTCATATTCATTTCTTCTGTATATGCATTGGTTTAAAAGAATATTCTCAAAATAATATAAAAATTCTTAAATAAATTGATTTTTCAAGCGTTTTTTGTCAAATAAGTTTATATAATCCATTAGCCTGTTGTTGTTTCACATTAATTAGGATAGAAAACAGGTTTTTGAACACTAAAATATATAATATAATATATCAATCGTATATATTGTGTTAAAAATAGTTTATATAAATTTAAATAAATTATGTATATTCGTCATGGAAACAAGTAATTTTGGCATAATTATTACATAAAAAATTAAAAAGATTATGTTTGTAGCTATACTTGTCCAGGTTTATCTATAACAATTACCGAAACCAAGACTTAATACTATTGTTCATGGTCTCTCATTATCCAATTCTCGTTTATTAGACTCAATATCTATACTGTTAATGCTGTTCTATGAAATGGCAACCATACAATTTAAGCCAAGTGTGAATGGAGATGAGTGTAGGATGAGTGGCGCGATCTTGTAGTCTTGTTAGTGACTAAGACCGACTTATTCCTTAGACACAGGTTAATTAATAGCCCATACAGCTAATGGCAACTAAGGGACCTACAGTTTATAGTGGAATCCGAACCACATTTTTGCCTTGGTAATTACGAATTGGTCTAATTATCAGGATAGTACTGCGGATAGTCGTAGTACTCACCCGTGCGGACGTTAATCCACACCAGGGAGTATCGCATCCACCTTGCATGCATATAAATATCCACAATTCGTATAAGAGGGGTGACATAACCGTATCTATATCATTATTATAGATATTTTTGAGGTTAATATAAATAATATTTATGCTTAGAACCTAATAAACTCTTTAATTATATATTACCCTCATACATGAGCCCAAAACGTTTAATTTGAGTCATAAATAAGGTCTTTCGGACAATTACTTCAAAAGATACAGCAAGAAATCTAAATTTCCAAGATGGCGGCAGTTTTTTTTTTCAAAATGGCGGCCGTTCCCCAACTGGGATTTCTTGGGACTTTGTGTGGGCCACTCAGGACATTGTTTTGAACATTTCCACCAATTTTCAGCCTGTTATCAATTTTGTCCGGGTCCCTAATTGCACTGGACTAATAAATTTAAACTATACAATATCATATACAAAGATAGTTTCTAATCAGAACTCTAACCCCCCCCCAAGGGACCGCCACTAGTCAGTAGATATTCATTTGAACAGAGACACCAAAATTATAGTAACCAGGAACAGTTAATCCCTTAACCAAGTTTTTTGCAAATGTACTCAAGATTATAACAGTGCCAGATGTGCAATTTGTGCATGCAAGAAAATGTCCAATAAGAGTTCTCCGTTATGCCAGAACTGCTAAGGGATCTTTTTACATGAATGAAATGCCCATTCTGATGAATGAGGAAGATGAAGAATATACAGGCCTACACCGAATTCTCACTTTGATAGCCAATATTGAGTCTAACCAACAAGAATTGAATGATGGAGATGTCCTAGATGGTGGTTTTCAGTTCCAGATGGCACCAGTTTTTGGGACAGAAGTCGGACCCTCTCGTCCCAAGTGAGCCAGACCATGAACAATAATATTTAAGTCTTGGTTTCGGTAATTGTTATAAATAAACCTGGAAAAAAATAGCTACAAACATAATCTTTTAGCGAATTTCCCATATAGGGAATAAGCTATTACCGTAGTACTCATGGTAAGACCTGGACGCGGGACCGATTTTTTTTTTCGTTTTGAGGTCCCTAGAGGCCAAAAACACCATCCGTTCAAATTCATATATATATATATATATTTATGTATTAATATATTTATATATATATATATATGTGTGTCCGTCAGCACGATAACTCGAGCAAAAATGATCCGATTTTGATGAAAATTGGTACAAACGTGTAAAAGTACGTTTATTCGAACGAGTTCGCAATCCAGCATGATCGGACCATGGGAACGGGGGTTTACGGGGGGTTTTATGGGGTAAAAATAGGTTTTTCTAATTTTTGACCCAAAAAACATAAAATTTAGCAATTTCTTTCCAAACTATTTTGTAGAGCTTAAAAAAACAAATAATTTAGTATATTGAAGCGTTATTATGCGCCTAATGGTTACGGAGAAAATTCCAAAAAATTGTAAATTTAAAATTCCCATGTTATTCTTATGGAGAATAAGTAAACTGTTGTAGTTTGCTTGTTTGTGAACATATTTTGATCAAATTTGGAAAATGTTTTTATTTCTTACTAACTATTCACATTTTACAAAAAAAATCAGTTTTACCCTCCCTGATGCAGCAAACCTAAGTACTTGTTAAACTTATTCTATTTAAATCAAGAATAAATGTTATATTTTTAAGTAGACATTTCAGTGTAAATCCAATCAGTCAAATGGAAATTCGCTTAGTCTGCAGGTTTGCTGCGGCGGGGGTATTTAATTTTTAATGTAATAATTATGCCAAAATTACTTGTTTCCATGACGAATATACATAATTTATTTAAATTTATATAAACTATTTTTAACACAATATATACGATTGATATATTATATTATATATTTTAGTGTTCAAAAACCTGTTTTCTATCCTGATTGATGTGAAACAACAACAGGCTAATGGATTATATAAACTTATTTGACAAAAAACGCTTGAAAAATCAATTTATTTAAGAATTATTATATTATTTTGAGAATATTTTTTAAACCAATGCATACACGGAAGAAGTGAATAACCAATCTTATAGAGAATTTCATCATCTTTCTTTTTATAATTTACATTTTTTTCCCTACGATGCACGGTTTTCAGTGTAGAAGTAAAAAACTAAAAAATGGGGTCTTTCCCCCCTCCCCCCGTTGAAGCAGCAGGGCCAGGGGCAGGGACTTTTGGTATTTTTATCTTCTAACTACCCCGAACACATTCCCGCAGAAAAAAAATTTCCCCCTCTCCATGTCCTCTACACCCCCCTTTTGAGCATTCATTGACTGGACTATTTGCATTTAATTACATTAACAAATCAAACCTCTCATTTTTCAAGATGTAATTCAAAGTTCCTTTAAATTCTTTTAGTTTTATTAAATGGTGTGACCCATAAAATGAGTTAACTTACCAAGTATAGCAGATGTGACAAAATGATACTATGCTGCTACAATATGTTCACAAACCAAAAGTTCAATTAGCGTCTTATGTATAGTTAAGCTTTACTTACAGCAATAAACATCCAGGTTGGCTCGCTTTTGTTCCTGAATCTCTCCAATGCCTCTATGGCATCTGATTTCGCCTGTAAATATGAAGATAATGTAATCTTTAAGTCAAACTAATCATATCCTATTTATGTAGTCTCTTCAACAGTTCAACCCACACTTATATAGTTGGTGTAACTAAATTTATAAATATAACACAATCAATAACAATAAAAATTAGTTCACCTTTTACCTATTTTTAGGTACTCGGACATAAGTTTAAAGATTGGTTTATCCTTTAGTTCCAGCTATTGAGGAAATAAAAATTTCAGTTTCTCTCAACTTACCACAGCAAGATGGAGATAATCGCTGCCGATTTCCAGTTTCAACTTCTTCAAGTTTCCCACCATCCCTACACATGGACCACACCATTCCGAATAGACGTCCACCACTAATAAAAACAGAAATCGATATAAGTTTTTATTTGCGATTCCCCAATTTCCCAGTTTAATCCTTAGAAGGATTGAAGCACATTTTGACAGGCACAGCTGTTCTTGGTCTTTATAGTCTTTCAAGTGACCCTGGCTAAACGATCAGCTGATCTTAGTCAGTAACTTAAGAGGGTTTTACCGCTAAATTGAAGATGGCGGCTAAACATATGCTAATTCTAAACATGCCTCTACAATAACAGCTCTCAACACTCAAAAACAAATTTGTTTCCAATGATTGTGTGCTTTTAGTGCTCTTAACATATTAGAGCTTGCAATGGATGGGGATAAATAAATGTTTAACTATTTAAATCACACTTGAAAATGACTACATTACGGATATTCAAAATGAATTTGCAAATACATCACAAAAAAATTACGAAGTTTCAGTTCAGTTAGGGGCATAATTTGGATCTTTGTGAATCTCGATAAACACTTTAATAATGCCGCGAGGTTCTTTTTTGTAGGACATGTTTTCGTGGTAACAGTTGGAGGGTGGAACCCTCTTAAGCTTATGTATTTCATAATTTCATTCTACACTCATCCTTCATTTATCTTCACTTTGACCTGAGGTATAGTTTAGTGATTTTTTAATTTTGGGGGTGGGGGGCTGGGGGTATAATAACAATAGTGGCTGTATAATTTTCACCATTAAATCTCGTTAACTCGTTCGATCTTAAATCGGGATCTTTTCCGGACCTACATGTCCAAATTAAATTTTTTTTAAGTGGATTTTTAAATTTACCATTTAAGCTATCAATACAGTGATGTTATTTGTTATCCAACAAAAAATGGAAATTAAAACAAGTACAAGTTGGACTAATCGTTACAAAAATGTAAAAAGCTTTAAAATCCTTTAAAATGCTTAAAATGCTTTAAAATTCTTTAACTGTAGTTGGTTAATATTCTGTGCTCAATTGGATTTCTACTAGTTAGTACTCACCCACAAGCCCTTCTTTCTCCAAAAGTTTCTGCCACTCGTCTTCGGTGTTGACTTCCAGCTGAAGAGCGACTGCGACGCCTTTTTTGCCCGCCATTCTACGAGCAGCGGCTAGCGACGACGCCTGCAACAGGGTTACACCAAAGCTGAGTGGTTTGTATCCTTGCAGTCTTAAAAAAACCATGATAAACTTTTGAAGATGAATTGAGATTATGTTAAATTAGATCGGTTTTGTGCCATTGGTTTCGTGCGGATAATGCAGAGTGTGGGAGGAGGGGGGCATTTATATGTGAATGTACATGATTGTTTGAATGGTTCCAAGTCCGAGACACACAATTTATCTAGAGCAACTTTCAAGCTTAAACTTTTGGTAGCTCTTGTAGCACCGAAAATAAGTTCTTATGCTTTTAGTGTCATTTGAGCTAGAGCCTACACTAGTAGTATGATTCTATAAAGCTTATAAAGTAATCCAGTATGTCTGATTTTGGACAAGACTGGTTATGAAAATAAACAGTTTCAGAGTCGTTCCATCGTTCTACAGTAAAATATTGTTAAACAACGTGTTCATTTTTTTAAATTTTATTTATCCATTCAGACACCTGTGAAAGGCTACAGCTCAGCAAGCGCGCAAATAAATCATTTCTTAAAAAAAAAAAAAAAAAAAAATTGTCTGCCATGGTCAATATTGGATAAATATTTAATAAATATTTAAATGAAAATCAATTAAATCAGGCAATAGGAAATTAGCTTAGACAGCAGGTTTGCTGCGGCCCACCGGCGGGTGTATTTAATATTTTATTGGCACACATCTTAAGCCGTATTCCAAATTTTAGTCTCCATATTATAGTAATACCAATATTTTTTTCACTATAGTGTTGTAATTATATAGACCTAATAGAAGTGGCATTTCCCCATTGTTTTTTACTATTAAGAAAATAAACATAAATTAATTATATTTAAAAAAAGGACAATTCCCCAACTGTTCTTTCCTAGCTTACATAAATCACGTTATTTCTAATGTTAGATCATAACATATAAATACCTGGGTGGTAAAGTTATTTGCCATTGTCAACTGGGACCACTTCATGAGTCCAATATAGATACACTAACTCTAGTATACTCATACATCAAAAATCACTAGAGAGAAGTGAGTAGGTGTTAGTAGTTTGTACATTGACAGTGAACTAATGCACATACCATTCATGTTTAGGATCAATCCTCAATCAATAATGATTTATGAATAACAGACTAACAGAGGTTCTATTATAGCAGAATGTTATGAATCCAACAGTGAGTGACTTGCAAAAGTAGTTTCAAAAGTTACTGTATTTTTAATATAAATGGCATTTTTCAGTAGACTTGAACTTGTTTCATAAAATCTTAGGCAAATTATAAACGCAAATTTTGAATCGCCAAGTTGGTACCGGTATGTATTTTTTTAATGTATTATTAAATGTATTTATTATCCTTCTTGGCCCACAAACTGTTTAGTCTAATTAAAATGAAAGACATAGTTAATTTACATAGCAATGTATGAAATTTCATACCCATTAACCGCATACCGGTACTTGAATGCAAGCTCTTGATGTGAAACTTCCACGGAAAATATGATTTTTTTTCAATAAACCCTCTCCTAAAGTAGTACGTTTTCTGTGCCTAAAGGGCACCAACCTCAAGTAAAGGACTGTATTTTGCACATTAAAAATATTGAAGATGCATCAGGTGTTGTAATTGTATTTTATCTTTGACGATTTTGTTTATAGTTTGTTTACTTTTCTTTGGGAATTCTTTGGTTGTCTCGTCATATGTTAAAAGTTGTTAGTTTTTATTCTGTCACACAATTTAATGCAAAATACAAAATATATTTTCAAGCAACAAGTATACTTAGGATGTTCTTGTATAATTTGCATAATAAGTGTGTGTAACTGTTTTTACAGTTAGAGACCCACATTATTCTCTTATAGCAACCTAAATTAGTTCAAAAATTAGAAGTTCAAGTTCAAGGTTATGTTCATTGTGCAGTAAACACAGAAAAATTAGCTTAATATGCATAATTTTTTTCACATTATTGTATTGTTTAACAGTAAAAACAGCTGATTTCAATTATAATTAATTGTAAACAAAGACGCCAAATTGAAAGGTGATTGAATAAGGTGTAAGTAATGGAGAGCAAGGGAAAGTAAATTTAGAGCAAGGGGAAAATCAACTGATCTTTTTCCCTTGCTCTAAAGAGCTTTGGAAACCATTACTTTCTTTAAGATCAGCTGTTATGGTAAAGAGCTACTTTCTGTATGGATTGATGAATAAATTAAGACTAATGATACAAATATAAACATGTTAACATGTAACTTATACACACACCATACGCTTATAAATACAGTAAAATCAAACAATCATGTATCTACACCAAAGAATAATATAACCATACCTATTGACTATAAACTCGAGGAATGTATGTTAAAATTTAAAATTTTGGTCAGTAGCAAAGAGGAAGTAAATATTTTGGTATTCCCTCTCTTCCTCATTCAATTTTTGTTCTCCCTCTTGGAAAATTGGTTCAAAGGTGTAAGGCGGGGTAAACTTGAATGAGTTCGCGAACCAGCATGATCAGACCATGGGAACGGGGTTTTACGGGGGGGGGGGGGTTTATGAGGTAAAAAATGGTTTTTCTCATTTTTGGCCCTCAAAAGACCAAATTTCCCAACATCTCTCTAGACCTTTTTAAAGAGCTTAAAAACAAATAATTTAGTATATCAAAGTGTTTTTGTATGGTTATTGGTATCGGATAAAGTTCAAAAAATTTTAAATTGAAAATTCCCATGTAATTTTTAAGGAGAATTGTAAAATGTTTTAGTTTGCTTGTTTATGGATGTACTTTTATCAAACTTGGCAAATTTATTTATTTTATACTAAGCTATTAATATTTTACCAAAATATACACTGTATTAGTTTTCTTGTAGCAGCAAACTTAGGTACTCATTAAACCTAATGTTTTTTAAATAGATTTAATAAAAATTTAATTCAGACAAATGGAAGTTCGCTTAGTCAGCAGGTTTGCTGCGGCGAGGTATTTATATTAATTTTGGGGTCATCAATGATAAAACTCTACAAAAAACCAGTTCACATATTCTGATCATGCAGGTTCGCCAACTCGTAATAATAAATGCAGGTTTAGTGAACAAATAAATATCGGATGATTTTTACTCCAGTGCTAACGTACACACACATGATTTTGAACGGATGGTGTTTTTTTTTTTTTTGGCTCTGGGGGAGTGGGGACGTCAAAACGAAAAATCAAATCGGTCCCTAACCACAATAATAAAATATACACTTTTGATTATTCCCTATATGGGAAATTCGCTAAACCCCTGTCAAACAATTGTCATAAAAATGCAATAAAATATCCGATTAAATCAAAACTTTTACGTAAAGAATCAACATAAACAACTGTTAAGTACAAAATCACAACATACCATCCGCGACTTTTCATTAGGCTTGGGCTTCCCCATGTTGCACGGTAAGGGTGGTGAACAAAATACTAATGTTGTGTAACCCCTCTAAACGTCTGTTGCGATGCGCAAGTCACTTAACATAATTGTTGCGCCTACTTGTGTCCTACAGCCCTTGTTTCCTCCCCCGTAACCGCCCCTACCGCTGATTCAACGGGCAATAACTTAGGCGATTCAACGTCTCACAATTGGTACAAGTTCTATTTCTAGTTCGACATTCACGATTTGTCGTATATTATTAATGTTAAGTTGGGTTAAATTTGGGTAATAAACCTACTGTTAGAATTAGCTAACAGCGTAACAGTTGAAACTGTTATAATATTTACTTGGTGTAGCTTAAACATAGGTCTACTATCTTAAGTATAATCTTGAATTAGTTGAGGACTTTTTTGGTTAGGTCCGGTTGATTTGAAAGTCGTTTTGTTGTTTACTTTGTTTCTTGTAGCTAAAACACTTTTAAAGGATTTGGACCATATCAAATTTTGAAACTCGATTGTTTCTGGTATAAACCAATGAGTAAAGACTAGGGAAATCTACAAAGTTTTGTCATCAGCGCACCCAAACGTCACCAGCAAAAGCAACAAAACAAGCATAAGAGTTTACAATAGATTTAAAGTCAATACTGTACCACTTACTAATCTCATATTTAGAAAATATCAAAATAAGTAATTGTGCTAATTGATATAGGCTTATTCTGTGTAATCCAATAAAACGAACGGCGCCGCAGCAAACCCGCAGAATAAGAAATTACACTTGTTTGATACGTTTTTACTAAATTTTATAACAACTTAGAAATTCTATTCTCTATTCAAATAACAGATTAATGAGTACTTAAGTTTGTTGCTTCAGGGAAGAACTACAACAGCTTATGTGTCGTTTTCCATAAGAATAACATGGTGGTTTTAAAGTTTTTTGGGAATTTTCTACATAGCCATTAATTGTACAACACTGTTACCAACGTATACGTTATTGTAATTGGAGTAAATAATTCTGTTGGAAATCAAATTAATAAACATAACTTCGATATACAAATAATTTGTTTTTATCTATACATGATGGCTGTAATGACATTGGACATTTTTAGGTTTCAAAGGTAAAAATATAGTTATCATATCATAGAGCCACATACAGTATACACATTTTAAGAAATAGTGTTTTTATTTTCTTTACTAATTTTTTCTTCGCATACGACCGGGAAAGATGGGGAACAATTGTTGGCGAGGCCATAAAAACTTTCTAGGGTACATGATTGCCACGGGAGTCATTAAGTAAGTGAGTAATTTTTGTTCGATTGCAAGAATTGTAAATAAAACGTATTAAGTCCCACCGTTAGGAAATAATACGAGATCAATGAATACAACACTATTTCAAATTACGATAAGTATGAACATTGCCGGGAGTATTTCAAGTAATTTACTATAAACAACATTCTAAATAACAATTGATTACATATTCTTGTTTTATACATGCAACAGATTTTTTTTAAATCCCATTAAAACGTTGTCCCATATTTCCATGGAGCATATAAAATCATGATTTAAAAACTCTCAAATAGATTTCATAGCTTTAAGTTTGCTTTTAAAAATCTAACTCAGCCACTTTGCTCATGTGAATTTGCTGTAAAACCTCATAGTTATACAACAAGACTTTAAAAGTGGTAGGATGTTAACACCTAGGTAAATACTATAAATAAATAATTAATTGATCGGAGCAATTTAGGGGTACTTTCCTGTTATCTGGTACCTGCGAAAAAATTCTTTCCTGTTATCTGGCACCTGTTTGTACTTTGGTTAGGTTAGGTTATCAATAACATGAGTATTGTAAGTAAACGAACCTAACCTAACCTAACCTAACCTAAACGGTAGTATGTGCTCCGGACTCTGGATCGACGAAGTTGTACTTGTGAAAGAATTTTTTCGCAGGTATCAGATAACAGGAAAGTACCAATCTAGGTTACAAAACAAATAGAAACCCCTCTATCTATTCCCATCGTAATCGACAAAAGTACAATTACAAGTTTTGGCGGCAACCACCATAAATTACGATAATGTACCTGAACGACTCACCGATTTCGGAGTTTCCCCCCTCATTTTCAGCGCGGACGACTTTACCGCTGCGGCATCGCATAAATAACCTTCTCCTGGTTATTCTTTGTCTCCTGACGTGCACGCATACCTTTCAATTACCCCCCCCCCACCCCTCCCCCTGTATAATGTTTAGTCGATGTCAACGGGTATTAAGAACCTTAACTCGTTATTTTGTGAGCTTTCCGCTTCGCTGTCATCAGATTACCCCCTCCACTATTTTCACGCAGCTTTTTCATCCCCTCTTTCACCCCTCCATTAATATTGTTAGTGATTCTTAGTTATTTGCACACGGCTAACGGTGAGTTCACTGTGATTTTTGTAATTATTATAAATGTAGTCGTAGTGATAACGGTTTTTATTAATGAAATATTATTGCTCTTTGCTCTTATTCTAGTTTGGTATTTTAATTTTACAATTTAAACAATAAAGGGTTGCGTATTTTGGTAATGTTAAATAAAACTAAAGTATTTTTTTTTTTTTTTTTTAAGAGGTTGGCAGCCTCTTTTAACCTTGCATTGCCCATCCACATAGACTAAGCGCCCGTGCGTGGATCGTTTACAGCAAAGCAAGGAGTGAGCCGGTACAGTACAAAGGTGAACTGTACTGATAAAATATTATCGGCAGTGACCAGGATCCGAACCCACGACATCGCTGCCTTGGGCCCGAAGTCCGCGACGCTACCGACTGAGCCACCGACTCACTGAATGCGGATTTTTGCACTAAAGGAATAATTTGTAATTCGTAGAGCATACAAATTGTAGGATTTATTTAAAATTCATTGATCAATGATTCCCAAACTAAGTCTCATTGGCCGTTGAACGTTATTTAGGTAGGAAATTTATGACGTATTTAAAATAACATATAACATATAAAAAAACATATAACATATATATATATATTAAACATATATATATGCTGATTACGTACAGCTTGGCAAGCTATCAATTAATTTTGAAATTGGGCAAATCTGTTCAAATCAAATCAAATCTAATCAAATCAGTTTTATTTCCACAATATATACAACATTTACAATTTTTCAAAAAATCAAGTAGGAATGTATTTAGTCTTGAAGCATTATACAGTACATTGTTAACGTAAAATAACTCAAGTAAAATTAAATTTATAAATTTATTAATAGTATAAAATCAACTTAAATACTAGTTGAAATATGCTTGCTCCGGCTAGAATAATACTAATGTTAATAGGTAATGGAAAAGAGTCTACATAGACCTCAGTTCGTAGACTCGAGTTGTTAAAAATTATATTTTTTGAGCCAATTTGCAATTGAAGAAAAGATTTTAAAGTTAAATAAAAATTTAATATGTGCTTTCCTTTAATATGTACTTCCTTTTTTTACCGTCGTCAAGTTTAGTGGTCAATGATTTAATGTATACATATATTGAACACGACACATATATGAACATGTCTGACTATGGCATTATAATGCCGAAACGGCCGTAACTCAAGTTACAACAGTTTGAACTGTAGACGAAAGTAAATACCTATTTTTAATTAATGTATACGTTTAACTATACAATTTTTTCAATCCATAATTTAAAAATATCAAAGCATCAAGGCCTCAATGGGCATTGGCATTTCGTCATTAAACTCGGAATTAAAAAGAAATCCTTTATCACTACGAACGTTGACAACATCGAGAGACTTTGCTGCACGGTACAGGTTGTTGAGTGTATTTCATACAAATATTGACCATTGTTTCATCAGGATAAAATAGGAGTGTATGCTTGTAAAATATCTGACTTCACTAAGATAAACCCTTTTAAAAACGCTGAACTTTATATAGGCAAAACCAATATTCTTTGAGGGAGTCAAGTCTCCTAGTTCGAGTCTCGAGGGGCATATCTTCTAGAGTGGGATTCTGTTAGCACGTTTGGGCCTCATCTTAATACGGAAAATTCACGAATGGTGTTCATTCTTTAAGTGTCTTCTTATTTCGTGATGTTTTTGTGGGCGAATAAGCTCTCTGGAACTGTTTTAGGACTTTCTCTTCAGCCTAGGTGAGGCCATTTGACAGGCATGATGTGTAAGAGTTCGTGACCTGTTGCAACCGTTGGTGAGGACAAGCTTCTTCAGTTTTTGGTTTTTTGACTTGTGTCCATTGAAAGATTGGTATTGGTTGGGTTGTTGTCGATTTAGTAGATTTGAGCGTGATTGTGAGGATTAGATGGTAGAATAGAGATGGAAAACTGTTGAAGCAACTCTAAAGTATACACGGTCGTGGTACTTCAGGTTGATGAATAAGTTAGTTGTCTGGCGAGTCGGTAGCTCAAGTGTCATCATGGACTTTGGGCCCAATGCAACGAACAACGATGTCGTGGGTTCGATCCTCGTACCTACCACTACTTTAATTCAGTACAGTTCATCTTTGTACTGAACCGGCTCACCCTTGCTTTGCTAGATACGTTCCACGCACTGTTCCTTAGCTTATGTGGACGGTGCAAGGTTAAAAGAGCCCACCAATCTCTTAAAAAGTTGGTCTTTGAGTGACAGGACGCAGACGATGGCATCTCAGTTTCTGGTCCTGGGATGGAGGTGGAATGCTGACCCTAAGGGACGCCTCATGGTCGCTTCATATGTGTGGATTGGTGATGTCAATTATTGGTGTATGTTACTTGGAGATGGATAGCAGGGGATACAGTTTGGAAAAGGATGAAGTAGAACAGGGATGACGATCGTTGAAAAAAGGACACGAAAACGAGTGATGACTCGTTTCTTTAAGTCTCCTCCGAGGAGGAAAAGGAGAAATTGAAGTTTATCTTGACTTTGAAGAGTGCAAAACCGTTCATGGTACGGTGGGCGTTACTGAAAATAATGGAATCGGATCCCAGTTCTGTATAACGTGAGAAAATTAAAGTTGAAGAAGCAGAGTAGGAGTTCAGTGATACGCCAACGTAGACAGTTTTTTGAACGAATCCTCAACGTGTTAAGAGACTTTAACTACACCGTTTGGCCTTATCAATAACTGCCTTTCGTGAATCAGCTGACTAAGTAAGGTTTAAGAAAACAACTAATCAACACGAACGTAAACAAGTTCATAACACGAATCTTAATTGTCTTACAAAATACAAACTCAACATAACTTTGTACGCTTTATAATTTAATTTCTCCCAGTTATCTGTCAACTATCAACAATCACGCTATGAAAGGAAGGTCATGACGAGACCAACATACAAACTGCACAAGGTTCCGTGATCTAGAGCATTCTTGTGTAATGGCCCACATAATGTACATTTCTCTGCATTTTAACCCGTCATAGCTGCATGTTGACTGCACTTTGTTTTTATTTCTGCTAGGTCATAAAGTCGATTCTTGGCAGGTAGCGTTTCTATGCAGATGTTTATTGCAAATCATGTTAAGTAGATTGTGAATTGTTTGGGTGCCTAGTTAAATTACTAAATGTTGGTCAACAATTTGTTAAGTTTTGTTTTCCTCTTTTATAGTCCTCGCCACCCTAAAGGCCTTTTCACACCGGCGTACTGGACGTACTGTACGTTTGGTACGTTTTTTTTTCAACAAATCGCTGTCCATGTTATCATATGGGCTCGTTCACACCGCGCGTACAGAACGTACTGTACGTACAGTACGTACGGAGAGCGATTTTTCTAAATCGTACGAGGCGTACGCGAGCTCGCGCATGCGCAGTGGTCACACCAAAACCACGTGCTCAGCCAGTGTTACTTGTCTGACTGCAAACGAACAAGTGTACGTTTTGGAAGTTTCTGTGCGGTGTGAAAGGACCGCGTACTGTACGAACTGGCCGTACCAAACGTACAGTACGTCCAGTACGCCGGTGTGAAAAGGCCTTAAGTTTGAGTTGAGGCAGCCCAAGGCCGCACGGCGTAAATATGTAGTGCGGCCTTGGGCTGCCTCAACTTAGGGTGGCGAGGACTATAGCGAATATTTCCCATGTCGGGAATTATTACCGTATGTCTCATAGTAGGACATGGGCTTGGGACCGATTTACTTTTTAGCTTTGTATCCCCAAAAGACAAAAAAAATCACACATGGACAAGTTGAATCGAATTTGATTACCAATTTTATGATAATTATCGTCAAAAGAAGCTTGATGCTTTAACTTTCATGTTATGTGTAGTTCTTGACAATATTGTATAATACCTTGAGCAATATTTGATTAGAAATAAAGTTTTTATAATTTATTTAACATACCAGTAGACAGAAAAATCAAAAGAACATAAAAAAAACTCAGCTAAACTCGAGTCTGACACGCGATAAGCAATAAAACTTAACATTGTAAATCAAAAGCAACGGCGATTACGGAAGTCGAAACTTAACGATGTCGCAAAAGGTTGAAAGGGGGAGAGGCTAAATAATAGTCTTTGACCCCGGCACGCAATGTCGGTGTGTTGGGACAAATCAATGGATCGAACCCGGTATCGCTACCCCCTTTTTAGGGTAGTGGCTAGTGTAGTGGTGTTTGTGTGAAGTAATGTGAAATCACTCGACATGTTAACTCGACACGCATACAACATCGCCATGATGACGGAAGAGGTTGCAGAGTGAAGTTATCGTAAATACCCCCACCACAGCAGACCTGCAAGTTAAATTTGTCTAATTTGGATTTTTAAACAAGTATTTCCACAAACAAAATGTATTTATGCATTTAAATTACATTAGATCGACTACCTACTAGGTTTGCTGCTACAAGGTAATAAGTTTTCCAAATTGTTAATGTAGGATTAATTAATTATAAATTTGCTCAATACGAACAACATAAACAAGCAAACTACAGCAGTTTTTTTTCTATACGAATACCATAGCATTTTAAATGTTTATCCCGCCCTACACCTTCAAGCTAAATTGCATCAAAATCGAACGAAAAAAATAATAATCGCGTTCACGGACGTTACAGTCTACAAACATACATAAATATTTGAACAAATATTTGTTCAAGTAAATCGGTCCTGGATCTATATGTATTATCGTATCACCTAAGATAATAGCTACTTTCAGAACTGTAGGCCTACTGTAATGTACATTCTGCTTCAGTGATAGATGTAGATTTGCTATAACGAATAGAAAACGCAAAAGTGACATTTTTTACTCAGTGACAGATTATTACATAACAATCAGTTACCGGCCTCAAAAAACAGTTTAGTAAATATTGTTGACTTAATTTGTCAATGATTCTTATAAATATCTTGTAAAAATTTTAAAATGTACTCTGAGTTTATTGGACATACAGTAGCGATAAAATTAGGGGAGCACATATTAAATTTTATTGGAAGCTCGTTTTTCATGCATAGTTCATATACGACAATGGGAGCTAGTGTCGACTAAATTCTGTTTATTTTATTTCAGGTTTACTTTCTTGATTTGTGATTTACTGTTTGGATATATAACTAGGGGACGTGTGTTTATGATTATATCGTTTTATTGAGTTAAACGAGATTTTAAATGACTGAAATAACAATAAATTAATTGTAAACAAAACACGAACTCTATAGTACACCGTACAGAAACATAACTAAAAATAAAATAGTCTTAACCGCTGTTCTATAAGGATGATAAATTTACACAACACTCTAAACTTCTTTTAAATTTAGCCTAAAATACCGGTAGATTTTGATAAAATTATTATTTTGTTTTAATATGTGAAAATTGTGAAACTAGGATTTCAAACGGGGATTTACACATTATTTTAATGCATTACAATGTAAACCAAAGAGCAAATTTAAGTTGACAACCAAGATCTCTAAACATAATAAAGGATAAAAACCATGTAAATCGAAACTAACACCAGCTTTTACAACATTCATTGGAATCTGAAATCACATTAAATTTATTACAATCGGTATTGTTTGAAATTACATTTTCCAACATTCTACACACATACCGGCATGTCTGAGGAAAGTCAAGAATCAGCTGTGACAAAATCAGCTGTTACAACAATCAGCTGTTACAACAATCAACTGAAGATCGACGAGTAAGACTACACCGCTCGGAAGCCAAACATGTTATGTTGACAAGGAATGAAGAAGCAACTTCAGAAGAAATCTACCCCTTTGTTTATAAATCAGCGACTGGCGGGGGGATGGACGAAACTGTCGCACAAACTAGATATACAGCTCAGCTCTTATTGATTCACCGCTGTAAATATGTTGAGTTTATGTCTGAATAAGGGGTGGACTATTTTTCCGAATTATTTTAATCCGAGTATGATGTTTTAGTTTTGGTCTGCGTTAGATATGGATTTAGTTGAGGTTGGTAATTGTGTAAATAATGTATCTATAGGTGTTTTCCTCAGCATTAGTTTAAGAGCCAGGATAAATATAAGGTGTATTTAATACTTTCTTCTTAAATGGTGACCATACTGATTAATGTATTTTAAGCCAAGTATGAATGGAGATGAGTGTAAATATTTTGTGTGTTGGTTTGGACAAAGTAGAGCTATTTTTGTGTTAATTCGATTTAGGTAAATGCTTGATTATACCCATAAGTGGTAGTGGGACATGCCCTTGGCTAAAGAACTCATCCTACTAATTTTATAAGTGAGAAAGTTTGGATGTATGGATGGATGTATGGATGTTTGTGACAAGTAAACGCGAAATATACTAAACCGACAGGGTTTAAATTTGGTATGATGATAGCGCACATTCCCGATTAACATATAGACATATTCTTATCTCATAAATCCTTTCGGGCTCCGCCCTAGTGGCTCTAAAATTCCCATGCTAACTTTACGAGTACGGTATTCATTTTTTAAATGAATTTATGAATATTGTCGGCTGTTTCCACTGCACAGGTTGGTTCTATGATATTAAATAGCATTAAAAATTTATAAGCTTTACCAAAAGGGTGTAGCACTATTATTTTTTTCATTTATGACAACAGCTAATTTGAACCAACTAGCAACAAAAATCTGTGGTACCATTGACTATATAACACTACATGTAGTGTTATATAGTCAATGGTGGTACACAATGAGAACTTTACTTGTTTTATGATTATGGTATAGCATACCGTATAAATTAATACCCTCGCCGCAGCAAACCTGCAGACTAAGCGAATTTCCATATGTCTGATTGGATTTACACTAAAATGTCTACTTAAAAATTTAACATTTATTTCCTATTTAAATAAAATTAGTTTAACAGGTACTTAGGTTTGCTGCATCAGGGAGGGTAAAACTGCTTTTTTTGTAAAATGTTAATAGTTAGTAAGAAATAAAAACATTTTCCAAATTTGATCTAAGTATGTTCATAAACAAGCAAACTCCATCAGTTTACTTATTCTCCATAAGAATAACATGGGAATTTAAAATTTATATTTTTTTTGAATTTTCTCCGTAACCATTAGGCGCATAGTAACACTTCAATATACTAAATTATTTGTTTTTTTAAGCACTACAAAATGGTTTGAAAAGATTTTGCAAAATTTTATGTTTTTTGGGTCAAAAATGGGAAAAACCTATTTTTACCCCATAAAACCCCCCGTAAACCCCCGTTTCCATAGTCCGATCACGCTGGTTCGCGAACTCGTTCAAGTTTATCCCGCCTTACACCTTCAAACCAAATTTTATCAAAATCGGACAAAAATTACTCAAGTTATCGTGCGGATGGACATGTATATATATATATCTATATATATATATATATATATATATATATATATATATATATCTATATATAGATATATAAAAATTTGAACGAATGGTGTTTTTGGCCTCTGGGGACATCAAAATGAAAAAGTAAATCGGTCCCGGGCCTAGGTCTTACCATGAGACCTACGGTAATACTGTAGCTACTTCCCTATAGGGAAATTCGCTAAAAGAACCAAATTTTCTTAAACCAAGTCCTCTCCCATAATTTCAATAACCATTTTATACTTATATTATGTCAACCCTGTACGAAGGATGGGTACTCTGCTAAATAATTTCAGTCTTAGTCAGAATCATAAGATTTCAAAATTTGCATACAATGTTACGTTTTTAGCAGAAAAATGTTTTCACTGTCAAAATTATAGGATGTTTACGAAAAGGGTAGGCCTATGTGTTATGCGATTTTAATTTATTTTCGAGTAATTTTCAAACAAGTTTTGCTTGTAAATGTTATGATTTAACTAATACGAGTGATGTGTTTTTTTACATATTATAAATATATAACCACAAGAAAAGTAGCGCTATAATTTTGTAAATTATGATATTAATTTTTAGTACCTAATTCATCAATAAAAAGATTAGGTTTCAGTTTTATGTGCTCTAGATTAATGTGCTTTTAATTAATAATAATAGTTTCTCTATTTAAATATATATTTGGAATTTTTATTTCTCACCGATAACCTTATGACGCTCATATAATATTATTGTAGTATGACTTGACGGGTTGTTTTTCTAGTGGGCCTTGGTTGGATGTAAAGGGTTGCTCAGACCGGGTACAACAAATTTGGTGTAGATAACGTAGATTACTATAGAACAAGTAGATCGCCACGCTGGCTAGCGGAGAACGCTGGAAGTAAGTCAGTGACTTAAGCTGTGAAGTACATCATTGAGTTAATTTTGTTTTAAAGTTCTACACGAGCTTTATTAGTTTTAACACAGAAAATAAGTAAGGGCAGTAATATTTATTCTCCTGGGTTAACAAAATGGTAAATAGTTATTAATTAATTGGAAATATAACCATAGAATATTTGTTCTTTATAATAATGTACTTACGTTGGTTTAGTAAGATGATTAGAACCACCATTAGCCTTTACTTTTTGTACTGGCTATACAACATATTGTTGTAGTTTTAATGAACTTGAAATATCAATTTTCTTCCCGAAATTATTAGGAATCACTGGAAATTTATCGAAATAAAACATCCTTATATATAATACGTGAAGGCGATTTCTTGAAAACACTACTCCTCCGTTAATAATGGACGGATTTTTACAAACGACGTGTCAAAATAAAATATTTTTTGTGTAGACGCCCCCTTTCACCAATTCATGTAGTAAAAATCCTCAGGCTTTGCCCCACAGGCCATCAAAGTTGGAGTTTCTCCCATAAGATTAACTTGGGGGAATCTAAATATTTGATTGGAAACTTTGTCCCCACTAATTTGAGAGAACGGTTGGGCGTAGAAACTTGGTAGAGGTGTCCAAAGAAAGGTCTTGGTCTGTAGATGAGTTATGAAAAGAAAAACTAAGCAAAATCCCTTAGGACTCTGCCCCAGAAGCCTTTAAAGATCCCTCCACAGAGTTGTTTACATTTTGGCCATGAGAATAATACTTTTTAATGAAACAGCTGTTCATTTTTAAATTGTATTTCAAACAACACATATTTATTGGGAGTTGAATTCTACCAAATAAGTATTTGCAATGTTATTTTCTGATTTTAAAATTGATTTTCCTTCTTTATCATGCCATGTTTTGCAATATAACGTTCCATTACGAAATCAGTGGAAAATCCTTTTATCACAGCAATTCTTAAATTATATCTTATTGAACTATCTTATATCTATTGTACGGGTTGGTATGTGCCTTTTTCGCCACTTTTGCCTACATTTTATCATATTATTCTACAAAATATCAAATATTTATGTAGAAATATCTGCTCTTATTGTGTCTAATAAAATCCAAACTTAGAAACATTGCCTAAAATGGTACCTATCTTGACAAATAATTTGCACCTGCCTATATTACGGACTTTGGCGCACTGAATTAGTAACATTATTGAAAATAACACGACATTTTACTGGAAATTTATCGAAATAAATCATTATTATTATTACATTTAAATATTGCACAAACAGTAAAAACATTTTAAAAATATCTGGTTTTACAATACCTTTATCAGTTCCAAAAGTAACTTTCGTCAACGTGTGTTACATGTTTCGGCGAGCTGCCATTGTCAAACACTTCAATACAGGAAGATGTAGATCCGCTTGAATAGCTTCGTTACAACACATTACACGACACAACATTTTAACATCGTAACACATTTAAAAAAAAAAAACAGGCTAAAAAACATTTTAGCCATCGTATACTCTTAATCTTATTTTTAATAATTAATTATTTATTTTATTGGAAAATATTTGCGCCTAGGAAATAAATGTATATATTATCTACGTTTTAGTACCTCAGCTGGAAAGAGTCCTGAAACACAAATTGGTCCCATTTCTCTGTTCATATATACTTTTTTGTGTTATCCCAGTTCTAAGAAAAATTTGATTATATTAATAATTTTTGTTGCCTTTGTTT
This sequence comes from Macrosteles quadrilineatus, assembly GCF_028750875.1. NCBI lineage: Eukaryota > Metazoa > Arthropoda > Insecta > Hemiptera > Cicadellidae > Macrosteles > Macrosteles quadrilineatus. The sequence goes on from NW_026542602.1 coordinate 63,352,143, forward strand.
TTTTTTAACTATTAGACATTTTTGTATTCACCTAATGTAGTCTAATTTTGATGTCTAATTGCCCCCTGAAGATGCCACAAGCCGGCGAAACCTTTCTATGTTTTTTATATAATTCAATGAATAATATTTTAAATGTTTAACTAAATTGTGACATTGTTGCATGTATATTTTAGTCACGTAGCTAGTTATTAAATTGGTCAATAATAACTGTAGTTTGTGGTTTGTAGGCTTTGACACATTCATGACTCAAGGTTTGTGATAACGATAGCAAAACAACAAGCATTGTTGTATGTTTCTGGACGTGATAAACATATTTTGATAACTAATCTCCTTAGTTGTCGCTGTTCTGATTCATTCGTAATCTCAACACTTTTACACGGAAACTAATTGTAATGTAGCTTTAATCAGTTAATTAATACATGGAATTGGCTTAATAAGTATTTAATGCTCGGAGACTGACTGGAAAGTAGTATATCAAATACACGAAATCTGGCTAAAACGTTGTAGCATCTGTTAACTTTAGCTTTTAACTTAATTTTTACATGACACGGAAAATTGCTGGAGGAAAGTCATAACTAGTCGGGTATGCATAGAAATTGGCTAGAATGCCGTAGCAGCATTTGGATTATATTCGGAAACCTCCTGAAATGTTGTAAAATTAATTCAGCTTTCATGGAAACCTGATAAATGTTGACGTCAATAAATGTATAGGTACACAAAGATGTCGTACAACGACCATTTTACACATGAGAACTTGCTGGGATTTCGTAAATTCAATAAAGCTATACGTACGTTTATAAAAGTTATTCCTCTAATACCTCACCAAATCAACTGTCAAAGAAGGTAAAATTATAATATAGGTTTACAGGAAGTCCAAAGGAATTCGGGTTGGGTCTAATAAAAGAGCTTTAATGAAACAATAATTGAGTAAAAAGTAATTAAAAAAATTGTGACCCATGAAAATAGTTCAATGTTGTCTATAAACCACTTTTGGAAAGATAATAGAGTAACCGATTCTTTAAGACCTCTTTAGGTTACACAATTTGAGCTGCATCACAGAAAACACACTAAGTATGTTTTCTGTGGCTCTATTTACAAACACGATATTTCAGATCATAGCTCGTGTTACGTTTCTAGGACATCGCATGACGTTAGGCAGCACACAATCACTAATCTGCTCCATCTCAGAATGTAGTTCTTCACGATATCCAACTGTTATGTTACACAGATAACAGTTATTTTTCACAGTGACACTCCACGTAACAGGTTATGTGGTGTTTCTAAGCATCTGATTACAACGGGATCCTGCATTCGCAATCATTCATGTCCACTACCGATTACCGAGTGCTATTACGATTTGTTTCATTTCCTTTTGGAACTGATAAAAAATGTTTGCACTGCCATAAATACAGGGTGGCTGAAAATTAACTTACACTCCTGTAAGCCGTATAGTAAACTTGGAGACTTACTTGGATACTTGGAGAATTCCCACTGGTATCGCATCAGCGACGTGGTCGTCGGGTTTTTATACATTTCTTCATATTAATTTATAGTACCTGGGGACCGAGCTTTGCTCGGGGAAAATCATTCCCCCACTCTGCAATGCCAGCCTTTACTACTTACTTCACCATTTCCTACGTCATGGCATCCATTTCCCTCCCATCCCATAGCATTTAAGGATTGTAGATACCTTAATCTAATCGTCATAAACAGTTCCCACACTCCGGACTACCGTACTTTAATTTACTACCGTACTCCCTTCCCCACTTCCTACGTCGTGGACCTGTTTCCCTCCCATCCCATGGCATTTTGGGATTGTAGATACGTTAATCTAATAGTCATTAATATTTCCCACTCTCCAGACTGCTCACCTTTACTACTTCCTTCACCACTTCCTACGTCGTGGACCTGTTTCCCTCCCATCCCATGGCATTTTGGGATTGTAGATACGTTAATCTAATAGTCATTAATATTTCCCACTCTCCAGACTGCTCACCTTTACTACTTCCTTCACCACTTCCTACGTCGTGGACCTGTTTCCCTCCCTTCCCATAGCATTTTAGGATTGTAGATACCTTAATGTAATCATCATCGATAGTTCCCCCACTCCGGACAGCACGCCTTGACTACTTCCCTCACCACTCCCTACGTCACCGACCTGTTTCCCTCCCTTCCCACGGCATTTTAGGTTTGCAGATACCTTAATCTAATCGTCATAAACAGTTCCCACATTCCGGACTGCTTGCCTTTACTACTTCCTTCACCACTTCCTACGTCGCGGACCTGTTTTCCTCCCTTCCCATAGCATTTTAGGATTGTAGATACCTTAATGTAATCTTCATTAATAGATCCCATACTCCGGCCAGCTTGCCTTGACTACTTCCTTCACCACTTCCTACGTCGTGGACCTGTTTCCCTCCCTTCCCATAGCATTTTAGGATTGTAGATACCTTAATCTAGTCCTTATTAAGGCCCCGGCCACACGAGGCGAATTTAAGCCGCGCGGCTTATCTTCGCGCGAAGTTAAGCCGCGCGAAGTGCCTGGCCACACGGGGCGGATGAACCGCTTCCTGTTGGGTTTTCCCAGTATCAGTACTCTATTAAAACATAGTTCAGTTCACTCTTTTTAGTCATGGGCGAAACACTTATGTTAGTTTGTGCATTAAAAGCGTGTGGTGATCTGGAACGTTAACATAAATCATTCATTGGGTCCATCCCTTCATAACGGAAAACCAGTTTTTTGTGTTCCAAACCATAGTTCGGAGTTCATATGTATCAAACATTGTTTGAACACCACACAACCGGTAAAAAATACACAAAACAAACTCAAAAACCACTGGAAATGTCCGAAGAATATCTCCAATAAGCGCGGCTGCCGCGCGGTCGAACCGTATCGTGTGGCCACTCTCATAAGACTACGTGTGTCATCCCCTCCAACGCGGCTTAACTTCGCGCGGTCGGGGGACGACATGTTGCGGCTCAACCGCGCATGCGGCTAAACTTCGCCTCGTGTGGCCACTCTCATTTGATTCAATGTGTTGTCGAACCCCTTAACTTCGCGCGGCTTAACTTCGCGCGGTTAAACCGCCTCGTGTGGCCGGGGCCTAACAGTTCCCACACTCCGGACAGCTCGCCTTTACTACTTCCTTTACCACTTCCTACGTCGTGGACCTGTTTTCCTCCCTTCCCATTGCATTTTAAGAATGCAGATACCTTAATCTAATCGTCATATACAGTTCCCACACTCCGGACTGCTTGCTTTTACTACTTTCTTCACCACTTCCTACGTCGCGGACCTGTTTCCCTACCTTCCCATCGCATTTTAGGATTGCAGATACCTTAATCTAATCGTCATAAACAGTTCCCACACTCCACACTGCTAGCCTTTACTACAATCATAGGGAAAAAAGTCCTGCTACAATGTATCGAGTAATCTTCAGTATAATCTTTGCTCAATAGTAACAACTGATGTTTTTCCTTTTGTACTGTATTTTGTAATTGCTAAAATACTGTGGATAGACTACGTACAAGTCTTTTGTTTACTTTTTCCTTGTTATTCAATTCAACCAACATGGTTACTTAGCAACCCATAAGACTAATGTTAAAAAAAAGTGACTTTCAGTTTCATTTTTCTACGTAATTAGATTTTTGTTGGCAGTTCTAAGTGCAGTAAACTCGTTTTTAGGCCAAAAATAAGCTATTTACAAGATTTGGAGAAAATCGTCGGAGCCGTTTTCGAGATCTTTCTGCAAGCAAGCAAGCATACATACATACAAGCAAACATTGCTCGTATTAGAGTATAGGATAGATGGATTTATTTCCTCTTCAGGGATGTACATGGCCTAGACATATATTTCATCAACACTTTAGTACGCCGCTTGACTTAAGAATGTTTTTAGCAGGTTCTTGAATTTGTTGATAGAGGGCTCTTGCGTGATGTACTGAGGCAATTTATTGTAAATTTTTATACTATTGAAGTAAGGGCTCTTGCTTGCAAGGGTGGAATTTGCTTGAGGTACACGTGGATTTGTTGCTCTTCTTGTATTGTAATTGTGGACCATGCTGTTTGTTACAAAAATATTGGGATTCTTCTTAACAAAGAAGAACAGCCATGAAGCATTTGTCGGAAGGTGAACAATATCCAATATCACAAGACATGAATGAATTAGATTTTAAATACTGTATTTGAATCTCGTCGTACTGTTCGAAACCTTTCCTACCTGATGCTCATGTCCCTAAAAAATTGTGGTTTTGTTTATTTCTTATGTACACAATTATGGGTGAAGAAGTGAAAGCATATTTTGTCGCTTCAGTCCCTAAAGAATACACCTTCTGCTACCCAAGCTGATTCCCTGGACACGTTACTGAGAGGACTTTCTTGACTCAAAAGTGAAGTAGTGTATCAGGTATTGTTCTTCAATGAGAATATTACTAGCACTAATTATGTTAATAACTGTATCGGTGGGATTTTCATGTTGTTTTTGACGAACTACCTTATTGACATTTTTTTAAATTTACAGAATCACCGGCTTATTGGTGTAAACCGAGTATATTTTGTTGCAGTTAACGTTTCAATCACTTGTCCGAGAATTTGCGTATCGATTAATGAGCAACTAATCTTGCGTTCGTAAAGTAAATTACGGGCATACAATTCAGAAGGGTTGGCAACCAGAGCTTTTTCCACTCCGTGTAAGCAGCTCCTGAAGTACGAGCTCAGAATAGAATTACAAGTACCTTTCCGCTGAACCCATGCTGACTGTCCAGTGTTTGACTGAATAGTTCTTCTGCAATGTGTCTTGGAGACAAGAAGCAGTCTACTTCTGACACAACTCTGGGCAGAGAAGGAATATCACCTCGAGTTCCTGGTCCATGAGGCCAACAGCAAATCACAAAAGCAAGTGCAATAGTTTAGGGGTATAATATTTGCTCTCAGTGTTGAAAAGGCAGGTTAGCTTGAGAAAAGTGAGTTGGTACCTTGGTTCTGAGAGCTCTCACTTAAGAAAAAGCACATACAAGAGATTAGGCCTCTGAACATTCGCCGTTTCCTTTCAATCTGCTAACATCCAGGAATTCCTTTTCCGCACTAGGACTTTATATTTCCGTATGCACTGTCAATAGCCTTGGTACTTCGTCGCTGGCTAAGTCTGTGTCACGAGAACCCCACTATAATCTTATCTATGGTAAAAACTTTGAAACTGGAGAACACTAACACCAACACATAGCAATCTCCGTTTTATGGAGTCGGATGGATTCTGTCTTTTGGGGAGTGCTGCCACTACGTGATTCCAAAAGACACATTCCAAGCAGCATAATATACAGTCGGAACTCAGAAAAAAGTTGCCGTATAGACATTCGAAAGGTAATGGTTGGGGACCTGACTTACAGTAATGATTTTCGACTTTAACTAAAGCTAGACAATTTTATAGTTTGTCCAGATAACGAAGACTGTTGGAGATTAGAAATATCTGCTGCTATCGTTATTTGAACAAACAATAGCTACTTATACATTTACTGTTTAGAATTTGTTTGCCATCATTTTAACTAAAGAAACTAGAGTACAATATAGTGTTTAACTCATTCCTAAGTAAATTCCTATTCCTCATTCCTATGTATGTCGAAACATGTTTTTTGAGTCGTCACATAAAAAGGAAATCCTTGTTGCAGGACACGAATCTAGACATGCTCCATCTTTGTAGAAATGGCTAAACATATGTTGCACTTGTTTACACTTGATCACCTGTTTACAGGTCTCGCAGTTGTAGTTCTTCTTCTTCGCACTCATTGACGGTCCGGAGCCCTTGAGAGCTGCACAGATGTTGTGCAAGATTGCGGTGCAGATGATGCATTGCACGTACTCCCTGGGATCGTCCACCACAGGTCTGCTGCACTTGGCGCACTTGAGCTGCCCCTCGGGCGCCGCGCCGCCTGACGCCCCCGAAAACGACATTTTCCCCTTCAAATTCTTGTAATATATTTTACGTAGAATCTTGTATTAGTTACCGTCCACCGGGCAGTTGCGATCCTGTAGTTTTACGGTGTGATTGAAAATACGGAAAACTGTTACTGAAATACGTTACTTTTCACGTTTACAGGGGTTCAGTACTTTTTAGTGACTGCTTATCACGAAAGTATTTTTTATTGGTTTAAACGAAAAATAACTTATGATTGGTTGCGAAAAAACGGCTGCGAACTCTCGCACTGTTCTGGATGAAGTGCAAGTTAAGAATGCCAAATCGACTGTCAATCCCGCCCGTTACTACGGCACGGAATGTCTTCACGCTATTCCGGGAGATGGATATGAAAACGATATCAGTGTCAGTGTGCGGTGTTCCTTATAGTCTGTACGATTGTTTTACCTATTGTCACGCATTTGTGTCGTCTATGACTTCAGTACGAAATTAAGGAGTAGGCCTACAAAATGGTATGCAGGATTAATTTAATACATGATAAATCGGAAAATTAATTTCTGTGGCTGTAAACTGCGAGATTCAATGCTGAATTATGGTAATATAAGAATCGTGTTTAAGATACATTGAACATTGTGCTACGTGGATAACTAATTAAATCCCATTTTACAATAGTCTCCATAAGAGTAACATGGGAATTTAAAAATTAAATTTTTTTTTAATTTTCTCCTCAACCAATAACCGTCCAAAAACATGTTGATATACTGAATTATTTGATTTTTAAGCTCTTTAAAAAAGTCTAGAGAGAAATATTGGGCGATTTTGTTTTTTGAGGGTAAAAATTAGATAACCAATTGTTATACCATAAAACCCCCCGTAAAACCCCGTTACCATGGTCCGATTATATGGTATACATACCGGTATATACAAATTTGAACGAATGGCAAAAACACCATCAAAATTAAATGAAATGAATGTCTGGGGACATCAAAATGAAACAGTAAATCTGTCCCGTGCCTAGGTCTTACCGTGCCACCTACGGTAATAGCTACTTCCCTTTAGGGAAATTCGCTAAACATTAAAATAAATAAACTGCATTCAAGTAGATGGATACACAAATCCATTTATTACATTATCAAAGCAAACATTGTTTGCACATGATGATTTCATCTCAAATTACTTTTGTATGTTCGGTGACTTGCTATTCTTAGTGAATAAATACATCTATATATTCGTCGATACAGTGCCTAATCTAGCGTTATCTTATTTCTACGTTTCATACCAGAAATGAAGATGAAACCGATCCATCCAATTTTTGTAACAGTGACAATGGCAGAGCAGTTTTTTGGACAATTTGTGTTTAAACGTTTTACGAAAAGGTTAACATGTTATGCAAACCTTTCTTATTTAGCTTTGCCTTGCAAATTATTCCACTAGGTGTATGATTGTGTGAATGTACTTTACAAGATTCGAAACAGGATTGTGAACAACGTGCATCTTCACATGCAATGATGCAATCAAAAGTCTAACTGCGCGTGCATCGTCTCCGTGGTTAAATTGTACCATAGATAATAGGAGTATATAGACAGTACTCGCTAAGGTTACAACCATACGGTACCTATTATACATTTTCCTATCTTAAATATGTTACATATTTAAGTACCTACAGTAGGTGTAATATGCGGTAAGCTACTTTTTTTAATAAAGGGAATTTATTTTCTCGTTAATGTTGTTCATTTTGTAGGCCCAATTTTCCGAAGTCAGTGATGATGCTGACCAATGACATACCAATGGTGATTTTAAAAGCCAGTTGTTAAAAAAAAAAAAATGTCCGAGTGGATGCCCATACTCTGATTCTTCGTTCGATAATTTATTCGTTCCTCATCCCAGCAAAGTCAAGGGTAGAAAAATTAAAATAACCGCGGGAAAAGTTGAAATAAAACACGCTTTTACTGCGTGAAAATATGTAGAAATATATACAACAATATTACATAAGTATATCCAAAAGACATACAAAAAATGTATTCTATTACCTTTTACTATATTCTCTGGTGGTGTCTTCCATCAACATTTTTATGCAAAATAATCAACCTAAAAATTAACTAGTCTAATTAAAAATCGTAAAATGGCGACCATTTTTTTATAACTAAAATGAAAATGGCCGATTTTATGAAAAATTACAGGAATGCTTTTGTTTCACATTTAAAATTAACTTAATAAATGAGTCTAAGTTCAAAAATATTGAATACAAATACCTTAAATCTCATGAATTTGAGTTTTAAGCTTGAACATTTCCGAACATAGCGGGCTGATAATAGCAGATCGTTGTACTCGCAATGGCTCATGAATGAATTACATTTAAACGTTAATTTTAAATCAATATGACACTTTAGTGATTTGTTATATCAATGCTCATTTTTAAAACTAAATCTTCTGCAGACGTAAACCTAATATTTTACGATTCAGAGATTCGAGTAGGTACATTGTACATTAGAACATTTCACTCATTTTCAGTCAAGACAATTGTGTACGAGTCCCACGTTTTGAGCATTGTTTTATCTTTAACATAATAAATTATTTAAGTGGTGAATAATAATGAAGATGAAATGGTTTGTAAAATAATTAATTGATAATACTGTACCCACCACGTTTATTTTTTCACATAAGGAAAAAGAGAAACTAAAACCAAAGTAGTCTATAAATTAATATACAAAGCTATACGATCTACTGATAATATTATCCTATGTAAAAACGCCATTTATGTTTAACAATTTCTACAAAATTTACAAATTTAAATTTAGAGTTTATATAGGACAAAATCACTTACCTTTTACAAAAGGATTACAAAAATCGATCAGCCCCAAGGATTTGAGGTTAGGAGAATGTTGATATTTCCATGGCAACAGAAGAGCTAGGTCAGCTGATCGCTTATTTGTGCTGAGAGATTCCAAAAGGATTTCCACTGGTACCTCGATTATCATACTTTTTCCTTCATAAAATACATAAATGTTTGTTTCAAAGCTGTATAGTATATTTCATTACTAGGACCGAAAGTGGCATTTTCCGGCGCGCGCTCAAGTTTTTGTGTGAGGCGAAGCCGAACACAGGGAACGCAAATTTCACGTGCGAGGCGAAGCCGAGTACGTGCATATAGTCAATGGTACGTGAGAGCTATTTTACGTACGAGGCGAAGCCGAGGACGGGAATAATGGAGCAAGTGCCGGATAATAACTTTCGGTACGAGTTATGAACGATACTTTTCATCACAACGCAAAAATACACAAACACAGAATAGCAGACCTCATCAGTAATATTACAATAATTATCTATCAAACAATTAGTTTAAACATAAAAATAAAATAAAATCTTCTAAAAGTAAACCTATGTTCATTTTTGTTTGATTTTTAAAACATAAAATAAAATAAAATATTCTAAAGGAAACCTTCGTATATTTCTCAATACTTCAAACATAATAATAAAAGATGAAAATGACTTTGAACAATACATACAGCTGATTTGAATCATTAAATTAAACCGTAACAAAACACTAGCGCTCGTAGTGAATAAATGGAAAACTAATTGAGAGCGAGGGAAAGTAAATTTAGAGCGAGGGAAAATCAGCTGATCGATTTTCCCTCGCCCTAAATTAGAGCTTGGGAAACGGCTACTTTCATTGATGTCAGCTGTTATCGAAAATAGTTACTTTCGGTGAGGAGTGATGAAAAATAATTTCCGTCTCTGGGTGTGATATTTTACAGCTAGTATGCAATATACAAATTAATTCGTATTTCATAATCATTCTAAAAAAAAATCACTTTCAATAAATCTAGTGGGTGTGGTCATATTAGACTATGGATCCTTCCATATCTCTGTCTTTGTCTAGGATTACAAGGCTCCTGTCTCTGTCTAGGATTACAAGGCTCCTGTCTGTATAGGATTACAAGGCTCCTGTCTTTGTCAAGGATTACAAGGCTCCTGCCTTTGTTAAGGATTACAAGGCGCCTGTCTTTGTCTAGGATTACAAGACTCCTGTCTTTGTCTAGGATTAAGGCGCCTGTATTTGTCAAGGATTACAAGGCTCCTGTCTTTGTCAAGGATTACAAGGCTCCTGTCTTTGTCTAGGATTACAAGGCGCATGTCTTTGTCTAGGATTACAAGGCGCCTGTCTTTGTCCAGGATTACAAGGCTCCTGTTTGGTCTAGGATAGGATTAAAAGGTGTCTGTATTTCTCTAGGATTACAAGGCTCCTGTCTTTGTCCTAGTCTCTGTTATCACTGTATTTTCAACTAGATGAGCTGTTTTTATCCACTCTGAAATTGGTGTACAGTATCCGAAAGGGTTCACAATGAGACCTTTATCAAGAATATTTTATTGTATTGTGGAATGCTGACACTAAGCTCAGTTAAATGTGTCTGGGGTTTCTGTTCTTCCACCAGTTCTTGATACTTGGTAAATAAAGGTATGGTAGTGATGTTGTATAATAATGTACATGACAGCTAAGTTTTCAATCTAGGATTTGTTCAGAAAAGTCACTTTTCAGTAAAATGAAAAAGTCTGGCCAAGGTGAGATCCTTGGAGTATTCCTTTATTACTGTATTCAGTTTGGCTTACTATAATTCCTTCACCTACAACTTAAATGCCTGGCTATGTAGCTTTTAAACTCCACGAAATATCGCCACTAAGTTATTAGTGCTTTAGGAAGTTGAATGCTTGGATGTCAGGAGAAATTAAAACACTTTAGTTCTTCATTGTCTATATAGGCAAAGTCCAGAGAAAAAATATAATCTTACGCTCCTGTCAAAATTAAGGCTGTTCGTCACCTATATTCAGTGCCTCTTGATCCTTTCTCTGTGAGCTATGCAGCAAATTTTGTGTTAGTGGTTTCTTTTAGTGTTGTTTATTCCTCACTTAATTCTTGAGATTTTTCTTTGACTTTGAAGTAAAAAACCAAACCAAGGATATCTATCTTTCCTTTCTAGAGTTTTCATTTTACTCCAATTGCGAAACCTTTGACTATTGATCCAATTGTCAATGGTAGAACTTCATTTTAAGACAGGTTTTATGCTGATTTTAATTTTGTAATTAGTTTACCAGTTATAGTTTAACAAATTTTTGTAAATAAAAAATAAAAATCATAGTTTGCCTTACCTTTTGGATTTTAGCATCTATTTCAACGCAAAAAGGAAGAGTTTATATACAATTGAACCAAAGGGACCTTGGATATTAACAAAATGTCTGTTTATGGCTTAAGGAGAAAAATGTATACCAATGATAAAAAATATGGCAAACACAGCCAGGACAACGAGGTTGCATGTTTAACTTATCACTGGTAACATGGTTGTGACTGACGCTTGTTTTGCCATGTTTTGACAATTCTTATTGTTTTACAAAACATGCAACATATTGCAAATTGTTATCTGGCAGACAGATGACCTATTTTTAATCAAACAAGGTAGTTTCCTAATACAATGTTGGAATAAATAATTAAAAAAAAAACATTATTTAAAAATCTCAGGCCATGTGAAGCTTACTTGGTGACAGACATTTTGTTAGGTATTTTCAACTTAGCCAGTTAGCTATAGATTTTATAAATGTTAGTAAATGATAACTATACACCAAAAATATTTATTTAACTTTTGCAAACATTTTCCAGGTGAAAAATGGTTTGAATCTATGTATTTCATCCTCCAAGTACAACACACTATTTTTATTTACTATCTAAGTACTTTTTCAAGCCTACGCAATTTCAATACATATTTCTCAACAAATTAACCAAACAAAATGTTTACACCAACACTAGGGAAATCAGTCAATCGTTAAAATAGAACAAAGAATATATTTCAAAACCTTATAAGATAAAACTACAAACACAGTATTCAAAAGATAAAATACAAAACGAATAGTTTAAATAATGACATGGGTGACTGGTGAATGATTTAGCATGAAGATGCTAGACATAAAAACATGGAATGTAGACCCGGGTAACAATACTGGTAGAAAAGCTATTGAACACGTTGAAACATGACCCTCGAGTAGCAGGTTGGGCAGCTAGGAGTGTTGGGTGATGTTCTGGTGGAGACGTCGGCCCCACAGCGCTTCCAGGTCAAACGGCTCAAAATCTGCAGCACAACATGTCGTTAGAACTTCAATAGCTTATTTTTATAGGTGGTAAGTCCATCTCATCTGAAAGGAGTGCAGGGCCGAGTGCTGTTTGCCTAAATACTTTGAGAAGGGGCATTTAACAGCCTGAGGCTTATCGGGGCAAGTGCCGGCCAGGTATCAGTGCCCGGTTCCATGGTGTGGCGGCTATGGGGGTGAAAAATCGATCAGGGGGATAAGCAAAATTTGTTTTAGGGATGAAATCAAACTGTTATAACATAACCTAACTTGTTGATTATGAACAAATCGAATGAAGGTTTACTAATCGAATCAATATTAATTTTCAATCGATATTGGGGTAGCCCAGTTAAGAAACTGTACCCACTCTCCATTTATCCTGCCCACTACACCTCCCTTGAATCAATCTTACGCTCTGGGGAGTCAAACGCCACTCGGGCCTACCTGATGGTTTTGACAGTTTATAATCCCCATGGCAAAGAAAAGAACAGCACTCGCTCCGTTTCCCTCTGAAAGATTGCGAGAATTTTCCATCACAGATAAGTAAGGTACAGAGGTAACACTCAACGGTACACTTGAATGGTATCTGGCACTTGTCCCTGGTATCTAGGACAAAGTCTAACATTGCCCCCTTCGTCCTAATGAACTACACTCACCGTGGAGGAAGACCCTATACAATAGAAATTTCCGCAGTGCTCACCGCCCCACTCGAGCTCTTCCTTGCTTGTCACAAGAATATTTCCTGGACAACATACTAGAGCTGAAAGCGCTCGGTCGTCCCATACGCAACTTACCTTTGTGCCTTACTTCTCTGGGTCAAAACAAGTTTTAACAATGTTTTGGGATCTAGAAGATTAGATAGGCCTAGCTCATAAAACTTACAAGATTCGTACCAGTACACAAAGCCTGCCAAAGTTGCGAAATCACAAAAGAAATACCACACATAGAACTGTATGGTGATAAAATGTGCCGACAGAATCAAACAAAAAAGCCTGACAGAAAGACAGCATTTAGTACAGAAAGAGGAATGCAATGAAAATGGACACGACTACATACATACATACAACATGATGGCTTGCAACATAGATTCCAGACCTTGCAAAATTGTAAACACTTAATTTTTATCAATGGAATGGAAAATTGTGAAATGTAAGTATTGTGAATTATGTGAAAAGGTCAAAGAGAAAGTGTTACTATTGGTTGACAGAAGTGAGTCTTGACCTTCTAATAAAGACTTGCATTTCAACTTTAGGGGAAATCTATATATATAATTCCGTAAGTCAAATTTTTGTAAAGAAATTGTGAGTGCCTGGATGGCCGTAGAAGGATGGGAGGGGTCTTATTTTAAAGGTCTTGACGTGAATTTTGAGGGAAAACTATTCATTTTTCTTATTTTTTTACCATAAATTCGCAACAGAATAAAACTTTTCCCTTTAAAACAACATGGGGTTTAATTTGTTTACATCTTTTGAAATTAAAACAGCTGTGCCACAGATTTGAAAACAGTGATCAATACACGCATTTGGTTTACTTTTAGCCAGTCAACTATGAAATGTATACTATAATAAAACTGAAATATTGAAGATTAGTCGGAAAAACGTCTGCATTCTTTGTTTATATTTAAATCATATACTCAAGTTTCATTTTTTCATGCTTTTACGTTATTGTCGTGTTAAAGGAATAAACGACATAGAATAAATATTCTGTATAAATAATCAAAGAGTCGAAATTAAATCTAACTTCTGTTTTGTTTTTATTTTTAAATCATATGTTTAAGTTTATTTTAAATGATGTTGTTTTCTTTATATTTCTACACATTTTAAGGTTAAGGTTGTGTAAATATATACAACTAAAATAACCTATAAATGTTATTGGTTCTAAAATGGTGTATTTGCATTCCTTCGTTAGCTGAAATTCTATTAGAAAATCCATTTGCACAAATTTACAAAAGAGCTTCGGAAGAAATAGTTGTACAAGGTGACAGTGAATTAGAACTTAGGTTTGTAGACAGGATAAATATGGATCGTCGTAGGTATAATAAGCCTACTGCAGATGAAATTGCAGGCGTCTTCAATTCATCTGAAGGCGAACCTCCAATGAATTTTTAAAATTCCAAACAGGGAAGCTTTTATTTATCCTCATTAACACCAAGACCAAAGCTACCTTAGTAAACCAGTATCACAAACAATTATATGTTTGCTGCCTTTTCATGTTAAACCACTGGAGTGATTCAAATTATTTATTGAAAATGACATCAACAAAAGCAAACAAAGAAGAACAACAAACTGGTTTTTACACAAAAGATATGGCGTAGGGATGCCTATTTTGACACATAGATAATGTTATTCTGAGTTTGTTTAAATACCGGTATTGCAAAACGTTGTTTTACATTTGAGCTTTTTAGGGACTTATGTCCCTACAAGCCACTAGTATAAATTTATTTTGATACTAGACATCTTTAATAAAATAATCAAAAGATATTAACCATACAGTAGCCTAATAATCTGTAAAAATGTGCATCAGGTAAAACAAAAATATACATACCTTTGAGAGGCATGTTGGGTTCTTGGTAGTATCCAATGTTTGTGCTTGCTGGAAAATACAGTAAACATTACGACCCAAACAGAGCTCAAACTATTTTTTAGTGACAAAATACACTTGAAATGTTGACTTTTTTATCTGCTTGGTCTGATTTCTTACAATAAGCTGCCATGGAACAACCTGGACAAAATAGCAATTATGATAATCATCAAAAGCGATTAACACTAAAGTGATTACTTAACACAATTCAAAATATATTTTTTTCAACTACCAATATTTTATGCATCACAATATCAACCCCAAAACTATAGTCCGTCCGTTTGGCTATGATGCCCAGCGGATTAGGGACCTTCTCGGAACTCAACTCACCCTATTCACCCGTTTGTCGGGCTGGCCGGAGACAAACAGTGACTCACCCACTGTCGCAGTCCCACAGATCTGTCATTTTTTATTGTTTTAAGTTAAAATAAATATTTCTTTATGAATTTGAGTTCTACATGAAATTCCAAAAATAATGAGCCCAAACACAAAGTGGATACTTAATATCTACGATCTGAAAGTATTACAATTACTCTGTATCGTCACCAGCTTTGTCCGACTTTCAGATCGTAGATATTAAGTATCGACCTCGTGTTTGGACTCATTATTTTTGGAATTTCACGTAGAACTCAAATATACAAAGAACAATTTATTTTTTCTTAAAATAAAAAAAGTTACAGATCTATGGGAATTGTGACAGTTAGTAGAGTGGGTCTGAAGGGTAAGGCGAGTTCCGAGAAGGTTCCTAATCCGCTGGGTATCATAGCCAAACGGACGGACTATGACTATATGCAGTTCTTCAAGGCCAAACTATCCCCATTACAAGCATTTTTTTTCCTAGGACGCTAGGCACAAGCCTGGGATTGTTTTACACATTACTTCAGGCTAGACCTAGAGTTTGCGGCATTATGACTTAGATAAAATAAATTGGTGACTTGGCGGGGATCTACCCCGGGACCTCAGGGACTCAAGTCCCGCGCACTAACCACTACGCCAGCTCGCTCCCCACATTATAAGCATTAGATTTACTACCTATATTTACTTTATTATTTGATCTAAATAATAGTCTTTATAATAATAAGTCTTTTAGACACAACAAAAATTGTATTTGTAAATTTCACTAAGTTTGGAGCAAGGTAACGTACGATTATGTTAATACATACTTAAATTAATTATGAAGTTTGAGAAACCTTGTTATTACAAATCTATAATATAAAGTTGTCTGAACAACTTCCTGTACATAGGCTATACTTGATTATTACAAATTTTAATGTAAAAACTGAAGATATTCTGATTGGTATTGATACTTACTCTGCTGCTGGACTTCTCTGTATACTTTATTCCAAGCTGAAAAAAATAAAAGCTTAATATTATTTACCTTCTACCATTAAAGACTTCTATACAATCTCTTATTAAAGGAGAATCAATTTCCACAATTATTTTATAACATCGAATTTACATTTTGTAATTACAATATACAAGAAGGGTGAGGTTCATTTGTCCGAGTTTTAAGTTGCCAGAGTTTTCAGTTGTCCGAGTTTGTTATAAATTACAAAATATTAGGAACATAAGTTGTCTAAGGTTTTAAATTATTAAAAAAAAAGTTGAAATATCATTTGTCCAAGTTTTCAACTGTCCTAGTATCATCAGTGCCAAAAGTGACACTGCCGCCGAAGCGCTAGTACAGTCTGCACAAGAAGTATTATTACTTCTTATGACCTACACCGTGCTCGCCGTCAAATACATTACCCCAGAATAGCTAGGTAACCTAACCTAACCTAACCCGATAATTAAGTGAGAAACTAAAGTTGAACTTGAAGAAATGCCGCATTGGCGCAATGACGGTGCGTTTGGGGGGGGGGTTAGATTTGGTAGTGGCGCTTTGCCAATGTCTACCTGGCCCTAGTGGCGCAATCCCGGTGGACCGAACCTAACATAACTGTCCGTTCGACAGCGAACGCGGTGTCAGTCTAATTACTTCTTGCGCGGACTGTTCTTGCCTTCGGCTGCGGTCTCACTTTTGATACTCGGACTATCATGGGCCTTGCACTCCAGCTAAGCCACACATTAGCAAGCTCAATATGGGCTGCACATTCGCAGCATTTGCTGGATTCAAACCCGCGTATGCAGAAAGACCTCAATGCTACACTTCTCAGTGCAACGCCTTAGCCAACTGAGCTACCATACCATCATGGGCCAATAGGTAGATTGTCACTATAAGCACACATAGGTTAGATTCGACGTACTACTTGAGGACAAGTGGTTAGCATTACAACTATCTTATGGCAAAATTCATACTAAAGTAAGTCGTCGTTAATGGGTTTTCAAAGTTGAAAAACAAGAATACCTTATCCTCCCTTTATTTTCCCCGGTCAAGGTACGACAACTAGTATCACATGCAATCTTCTGCAAAATGGAGTTAAACAAAAGACAACTAGGAACAACTCCCCGCCACCTGTAATCCATTGTTTAACTTAAAACACTTACAGTCACAGATGTATTTGATGAGGTCTTCGTGCTGGGAATGAGGTATGTCTCTGGACCTCTGAGGCGGAGGACCACGCTTACCATTCATGGCGTGCATCCTGTAAAAGACACAACATGTGGCTTAGTTTAGCACAGTTCTTTTAATGTGCTTCAGCAGTACATTTGATGATTAACTTACGTCTAGGTTGAATTAGCAAAGGATATTTTAGAGCTAATTCGGTAAAAGTTCAACCAATTAAAATAAAAAACTCTGCATTGGCCTAACTTTTGTAAATGCCATATTAGGTTATCTAAAAATGGTTACTAAGAGAGGTAGTATAAGTTAGTAGGATGAAAACCAAACAATTACTGACCATAAATGAGTAGGCCTATAGATTATAGGCTACTTGTAGTTTGTTAGTATCTAAATAGCCTACCCCTTATGGCATTGGCATGCCCATCAAATCATAGGCAAAGAGAATAAACTTTAGGGCCTACCTAATTGAACTTGAGTGAACCAAGCACTTTGATAAACATTGTTCAGACAGAACTTCGATAAACGACTCCACTGGTTGAATTGATAAGGTTTTTTTCTACAGTTAACGATCTTGGAGATATTCACAGTTAGGTACAATTTATGCCTAATAAATTGGATTTAAAACTACTGAGTAGCCTACTGAGTGGGGCAATGAGAGCACCCCAATATTCTTTTCCGTCACATGATAAGTTCACATGAGAACGAATGAACAGCTGTGTTTATAACATCAATTAAACTAATGTCATTATAGTAAACATTGTGCTACATTATGGGGTTATTAACACTGTGATTTTGCTGTGGAAACCTATTTAAAAAATAGTGATTCTTATGCTAACACCCAGAGGTGATGGACCAAGGACATTCCAAGGAGATGATGGTGATGGACATTCCATCCTTGGTCGACACGGCGCTGTTCCAGATTGGAAAACTATAGGAAACAGGGTAAAACTATTTAGGATTTAACAGCTTAAACCTTGAAAAAATTAATCGGTGGAAGCCGAAAAACCCTTCGTACACCAGCAAATGTTAAAAGAGTGTGAGTCACAGTAAGTACCGGTAACTAACATAAAAGTCCAAAGAGGTTTGTCAGGAAACTTTCAAATTTTTAAACCTTGGTTATTTTCTTTCTTTTGGGACTCACTCTAACTAATTAAAGGTCAAGGTTTTTCAAAGTCCCCCTTAGACATTTTCTTGAACTGAAGCTAAGTAGCCTAAGTATTGTCCAGGAAATTAATGTTAATTACTTACTCCTGAAGAAATGCTGGAACGACTAAGTTATTGGATGGAATTTTCATGGGACCAAAAAGGAATGACAAGAAGAACAAGGACATTGATTTCAAGAAATGGAATAACTTATGACTTAAGCTTGAGTTACATTAAAGTTAACTTTTCTCGTCCCTTTTTTATGACCACGTTCGTTTCCGGTATATGACCTTAAAACTGTCGTGAGTGTGAAAGAGTCCTTTATCTCGTGATTTATCTTACTATGTTACGCGGCCGTATTTTCCCACAAAAAAGGGCCAGCAATCGATCTTTTAACGTGGTTTTTTTTCCATTTTACACTCCTTTTGTATGGCCAAAATTCATTCCTGGTACAGTATAGGTCTATATGACCTAGATACTGTCGTGTGTGTGAACATGTCTATTAACTTATTACATGACTAAGTTAACTTATCTGGGTAATTCCGCTGCACGGCCATATTTTTCTGCAAACTTATCAGCAATAGATTTTTACAAGCACACACACTATTTATTGCTGAGTAATGCCAAGTTCAAACCATTCATCTAAGCCTAAGCTGTGTTTTGGTTACGGAGTTTACATATTTAACTTATTTTAATGCAACACAACGGAGGGTGAAACAAAAACAAAATACTGACCATAGGCTAAATAACTTAAGTTAGATATGGATTATACTTTGTGGTATCTTAATGCCCCTTATAACTAGCAGTGGGCCCTAAAAGAACTATGCCTAACTGACTTAAACCCTTGTAACTTAGGCCTACTTATTTATATTTGATAGATTACAAGGGCAAATTTTAAATGTTAGCTTAACTTAATATACAGAAACAGCTGGCCTATCATACATTTAAGTGTAGTTATTTCAAGCAAATTTAACATTATAATTCAAAAAAAGTTTAGAGGACCACTATTGTGGAGTTCATAGGCTAGGCCTAAGATATTACATCCCAAAGAACAACAAAGCCATAACTTAATTGTCAACTGGAGATAAAATTTATGACTTACCTATCCATTCCCTGGTCGTTTCTACTCATTATCAATGCTAACAGAAAACGATCACTTTTTTAATAATAATTATTGTAGTCTTTAAAATTTAATCCGAAAGTCAGGCTAATGTTAGATTAATTTGACAACTCAACTGCAGTCCTGGACTGCAGGCAGGTTAGCAGGTTGGTATTTTGTTCTGGTCTGCTGAGTGGTCTAGGCTTGGAGCTGGAGGATGGAATCTGGATTTAGATGTTGATTTGTTGAGTTTTGGTGGGAGGGGGGAATATGTCTTACATCCAGGAAAGCAGAAACTCGTTTTTTAGCCAAGCAAACTAATGGTTTCATGGGGGTTTTTGTTTTGTTATAACAAAAAACTGAAATGAATTTATTATTATTATAGTAAAGGAAATTGTATAAAACATGTGAATGTCCAGAATGTTTCCATTTGTTATTTTTTTATACAAGCTACTTAGAGTAATCAGTTGCGTTTTGTTACTCTATGCTTGACTGACGGCTGCAAAGACAGTAGTACCAACATATAAACTTCATAAAACTGTCACTTTGCTAAAAAACAACAGAGTACTCGACTACTGTGGTAAATACAAGACCCCTTGTCAAGCCGATTAAAGGTGTGGTTAGTCATCTTTTGAAGTGAAATAATTTTATCAGAACACCAATGTCTGAAAAGCATAGTTTTTTCTTGTATCCCATTACTTGCCACGCGTGGAACAAAGATAGAACTCGTAAGTTTTGAAGTATTTCATTATCAAAAGTAGCGTAGACGGTGTGAGACACTCCTAGGCTAGTCATTCACTAGGCATATTCATGTTCCTGTCGTATCAGCCTGCTGAAATATTTTTGCACATCATTTTTAACAATGTATTAGTCTATTAGTCATATTTGCTAAATTTTGACTTGGTCTTAGGAAAATTGATATTTTTCCCCTTAAATAAGCCTTTCCTAAATTTCATTTAGATTTACAGTGTTTTAAACTTGATAGATGTGTAAAGGCTTGAATATTATTAAGCTATAATTTTCTAAATTCCACACTAAATAACTTTTCAAGTTTTCGTTTGAGGTTATGTTAGGTTAGAATAGCTACCTACTTAGTTATTTTGTTCGCAGAGGGTACGCATCCGGAAACCGGACGTAGATTAGGCGTCCGGCAGTTACTGACATAACCTAACCTAACCAACCAAATTTGCTGATAGGCTAATGAAAAAATCGAATGAAGGTTAAATTCAGCCGAGCACTCTATCCACTACCACCACGAACACCGATGGCTGTACATCGTATCATTGTGGCAATGGCGTTCCGAGCCCCCACAACCCGGGGACAAGTATTGCAAGCAAATACTGCAAGAAACACCCATAAAATAGAGAATTGCAGAATTAACTTTTCTTTATCCTGAGACCTACTGTAGCTTATACTTTTTGTTATCAAAAGCCTCCAGTTACCGTATATGATAGGTACTGGTAGTTTATTTATTTGTTAGCTATTAAACCTGTTTGGATTGGGGTATAAGGGTATGATTGTATTTTAAATATAGCCTACCTTGTTTGATGCAGAAATTGCCCTTTCTCCAAACAACCATGAGGTCCATATTTATCAGCGTAATGGAAACGACTGGATACTCCTTGATGTGCTCAATCAACACGATCTTAGAGTGACTGGCATCGATTGGGCTCCTAACTCCAACAGAATCGTCACCTGTTCAGCGGTAAGCTGTAGGCCTACCATGAAATTCTGACCAATAAGTTGGATTTCGTCTAGTGCATGCTGTTCCACCTAAGTCTATTTTAAAACTAACCGTGTGTTACAGGCCATGGTAGTGATGAAACGAGTCGAATACTTTCCCGACTCGATACCGCAACTACTCAAGTCGGTACCCGAGTACTGGACTCGATTCTTACCTATATAGTACCGAAGCTCTGTTGACTCGTAGCTGAGAATTTTGGAAATATTTTTATTGATTCAAGTCCCTTTACTCGAGTCAGAAGTCAGACAGACTTGGTTCGGACTCGTTTTGTACTCTGTCTGTCTGTGTAGATTTAAGATGAGAGCGAGATCGGTTATTCATCTCACATTGAGTTAATAATTAATTATGGATTTTATTGGTTATTATAAAACTTTGTTGGATTAACAAAAGAGATTTAATATTAATAATAAACAGTATCCTGACTTAAAGCCATTGACTCGAGCGCTATGTACTCGTAGCGGATGGTTTTGAAACTATATAATATAGGCTATCTTGAACAGTCAACAACAGTGTAGTATTATAAACTGTCAAGCACACAAGCGCTGTCGACTCGTAGTGGCAAAATCTGGAACAACATTAAGTCTCGACTCAAGTAGACGATTATTAAATGCACCCAACCCAAGCGCTATGGACTCGTAGCGGCAAATCTAGTAAGCTTTAGTTCACGAGTAATAGTACTTGAGTATCGCCGATTTGGTATCGAGTCGCAAGTACTCGACTCGTCACATCACTAATCCATGGTCTTAGTCATGGTAAGGCTAGTGTACAAATGTTTTTATCTATCCAATTAATTTTTCTATCTGTAAATACCCCCGCCGCAGCAAACCTGCAGACTTAGCGAATTTCCATCTGCCTGATTGGATTTAAACTAAAATGTCTCCTTAAAAATATCATATTTATTCCCTATTTAAACAGAATTAGGCCTAGTTTAATGAGTACTTAGGTTTGCTGCAACAGGGAGGGTAAACAAGTTTTTTTAAATGTAAAATATTAAAAGGTACTGTGGTTTGGTAAGAAATTAATGTATTTTCCAAATTTGATCATATAACAAAAGAATAACATGGGAATTTTAAAATTACAATTTTTTTAATTTTCTCCGTAACAATTAGGCGCATAATAACGCTTCAATATACTAAATTATTTGTTTTTTTAAGCTCTACAAAATGGTTTGAAAAGAAATTGTGAAATTTTGTGTTTTTAGGATCAAAATGAGAAAAACCTATTTTTTCCCCATAAAACCCCCCATAAACCCCTGTTCCCATAGTCCTATCATGCTGGTTCGCGAACTCATTCAAGTTTATCCGCCTTACACCTTCAAACCAAATTTTATCAAAATCGGACAAAAATTACTCAAGTTATCGTGCGGATGGACACACATATATATATATACTATCTGTAACCCGCGGGCTTTGCCCCGTTTAACTTCTTAATTTTCAAGATTATCTCGTTCGCATGGCTCAATCACGTCCTGGTTGAAGTTTGTTCGCTACGCTCACTCACCTTTAGGTTGGGGCTCGTTCGCTACGCTCACTCACCTTTGGGTTGGAGCTCGTTCGCTACGCTCACTCACCTTTAGGTTGGAGCTCGTTCGCTGCGCTCACTTGCCTTCAGGTTAGCTCATTCGCTACGCTAACTCGCCTCCAGGTTGAAGCATAATACAAATTTGAACGAATGGTGTTTTTGGCCTCTGGGGACATCAAAATGAAAAAGTAAATCAGTCCCGGGCTTAGGTCTTACCATGAGACCTACGGTAATAGCTACTTCCCTATAGGGAAATTCGCTAAAACACAATATTTTACAGGACCGCAATGCCTATGTTTGGACCCTTAGTGACGATGGTAAATGGAAACCAACTCTAGTGTTACTGAGAATCATCAGGGCTGCCACCTGCGTCAAGTGGTCGCCCAAAGGTGAGTAAACAATTATTTTACCATTCCGCTTAGGCTGACTCAAATTAATATTTCTTTTTTGTCCTTTGAACTCAAGAAATTAGAGACTATTCATTAGGTATGCCTATTTGCACTTGTTTTTCCATTATCTTACGAACACAAACAAGTTCATCCAAAATATTGTTTGTATAAGGTTTTTGGTAGCTTATAAGCCTACACATAGCAAGATGGTAAGTATACACAAGTTAAAATGTTACAAAACCCCTGATTAAAGGCCTATCTCACATAGAATTTACTACTGTCATTTTTCTCCTGAGTCATAAACCGGTTATTTTAGGAGAGTTTCTCTCACATACAGTTTATCTTTTATGAGTTCATGGCCAAACTTTGGAGTGGGTAGGTAATTTCCCAAATGTGTAAACATTTATCCTCAAACTAATCATACATGTGTTAATATCATAATCATATAGTTTTTGTCCAAACAGAAAACAAGTTTGCTGTCGGCTCAGGAGCAAAACTTATCTCTGTTTGTTACTTTGAGGGGGAGAATGATTGGTGGGTGTCAAAACACATCAAGAAACCAATCAAATCTACTGTAACGGCTCTCGACTGGCATCCCAACAATTATCTACTTGTGGTTGGCTCCACTGATTTTAAGGTGAACCACTTATAAAACCAAAGAAGAAACATTCTTCTTTTATTTTTTTCATTTTATTTATTTATTATCATCACGTTACATCAATGATTGACAGGTGATTTGTCATCAAACTAAAATCTATTGTAAAAATTGTCTTGGTGCTTAAACCAAGAAGAATGTTGATGTACCCATTGTTCTTAAATGGAGAGTTATGAGGTTGTAACAAAAGTTTGACAAAAATGTTGAAATTAGGCTGTTAACCTAATTATAAATAACACCACAGCTGCTAATTTTTATTATTTTTGTCTCAACTCTACATTGTCGGACCCTAGGCTCTACCACATTACATTTACCAGGCTAAGCCTACAGGGTCGCGGTATTATCTCTTACTTAAAATACACAGTGATTGGCAGGATCACCCGAGACCTCAGGATCAAAGTCCTGCACTCTATTACTGGACCAGCTCGCTCCTAGATATACATTACAGTAGACTCCTGGTCATTGGTGGGCCAATAAAGAAATTTGAACTATCAAGAAATTCAATTTATTGGGAGAAAAATAAACTAGGCCTATTCAAATCACAAAGAGTTTTTTTTTCTTAATAACTGTACGAGGTGTTAGCCCGTCCTACGTACGGGAATTCAGTAGTCAGTTAAAACCATGTACAATTCAGATCAGCTAGTTTACACAAATAAAGGCAAAGTTTCTTGCAGTTTTAATGTGAAAAATCATCTTGTAAACAAATGTTGTGTGACCAAATATGTTTTTATTCCATCTTACGCCTATACGATATGCATTTTAAATCCGATAATTTTACAACAAAACAGCAATTCTGCAATTTTTACGATGTGAAAAGCGTTGAAGTGATATTTGCAGCCGATTCGCACAGACGCACACGTAATAAGTAATAAGTAGCTGATTAGTAGTGAGAGAGTATAAGTCAGTTGAGAAGTGTATAGACCTAGTCAACGATACCACCTTCAATAGCATACCTGCCTCTTCCATAATTATTACCACCAAAATACAACTACTATACACAATTTGTATAGTAGTTGTATACTTATAGTAAGTATACATAACATAATTATATTATAAGTATATTATACATAAGTATATTATAACACTTATAGTAGTCTATTTACAAAAAAATTGTTTGCTTTTTGCTGATTCTTGCGTCATTGATGACATTATAACAACTACTGTGCTAACAAGGATGTACAGTTTCCTGTTATGTAGTTATGTCATGAAGGAATCTCCCTTTGAGTTTTGAGTGTTTAGCCGACGAAACTTTGAATTACTGCATGTTCCAAATCGGCCTGCCCTCTGCTTGACTCCGAAATACTAAGTGTATAAAAATTACATGGTAAAACTTTGAAATGGCAAGAGATTCTCTACGCACTGAGCTTTTATTTTTAGTTATTGTAAGTTTTGATTTATTGAGTGTTTTTAAGTAGACTGTACTGCATACCTGGGTTCATAGGTATGAACATAATTCTTGTAATAGTTCAGTAAATATTTACTGTACTATTACAAGAATTATGTTTGTGACTACTTTATTTGTTGCGTTGTTGTTTTTACCAAGTTATAAACTCTCAACTTCAAATAATGTGTTTGTGTAATTGTTGTAAAAACTATAAGATATTTTTCTTAGGTCAAGTTCTACAGCCACTTTTGGGCCCTCAATGTTCATGTGGAGTACCCTAGGTACTGTTATCACATTGTCATGCTAAGGGTGTGAATTGTGAAGTACACTATCATATCGACTCAATGCAGTAGCCAACTCTGTACGATTTGCCCTGATTGAAAAAATCACAAATTGTCCATCCTCCACATTTATCTTAGCCTATAATTCGCTTGTCGACAGGTTAGAGTGTACTCTGCGTATGTGAAGGATATCGACGAGTCTCCCCCCGCCACCCCTTGGGGTAAAACTGCGGCCATTGGTCAGATGCTAGCCGAGTTCCAGAACTCTAGTTTTGGTGGTGAGTTTTTTTTTTTTTAATTATTGGTCTGTGCTTATAGATATTTTATTAACATTTCAAGCACTATGCTTCTACATTCTTGTGTTTGTAAAATAAATAAAAAATAATTAGTTTATGTTGTAGACCTACGACGGCGTAGAAGGGCCATGGAGTAACATTTTTTGTGTGTAAAATTCTGACTTTAATCTCAACCAGTAAGTAGACTTAAGTACAACCAACCGAGACAGTATGACCAACATAACGGCACAAGCGGCGATCTTGGATGGGACGCTTTTCTCTTATGTTCAACCAGAGAGTAGTGACTCCAGTCTATCTATTCATCTCTATGGTTATAGTAGCCTACTTACAGAGTTTGGTGGTACCTAATTTAACACTCAAAACCAGATGATTTAAACAGGAATTGAGCTCCAGTTGTAAAAGCGCTTGCAATAAATACAAGTCAACATTTTGATATTTTAGGTCAAAACTTTGAGAATAAAAGTCAAAATTTTGAGATTAAGAGTCAAAATTTTGAGATTAAAAGTCAAAATTTTCTACAAAAAAAATGTTACTCCATGGCCCTTCTACGCCGTCGTATAGACCTGACTTTTCTTCCCCATAGAATTATACTATAAAGCCACACCTTAAATGAGATAGCCCACCTAATTAAATGGAGTGGGTTTAAAATTATATCCTCACTCTATAGCAATAGCTAAACCATCAGCTTGGTTCAAAAAGAGTTTTATTCCTATTACACTATTGATATTGATTCCTTTTTCAGGCAAAGTTAGTACTTGTGTCTTCAATCTTTTAACCAAACTAATCAATAGACATGAAAATAAAACAATAAATTTAATTTAAGATGTTAAAAAACTTTTACTTTCTCCCCCTAAACATATTGTATAAAGAAAGTATTGTTTTCATAAAAAAAATTTATTTGAAGTAGTAGTTTTCAAAGCTATGTCTGTATGTGTGTGTGTGGATGTGTACAAAGGCTACAGACCACACCTTTTATTTTCATGTGTTGAAATTTGGATTTGTAATAGTGATTTTCTACTACAGAATGTGTCATATTGCTGATACCGTTTATTCAAGTAGCGAAGGCTATACAATTTCCTTTATTGTTGTCTAGGAGGATGGATCCATAGTGTAAGTTTCTCTGGTTGTGGCACCAGAGTGTGCTGGGTCTCGCACGATGCTTCAGTGTGTGTGGCCGATGCTAACCGCAACAATGCCGTGTCCAAACTGCGGACAGATCATCTGCCGTTCCTCTCCTGCGTCTGGGTCGGGTCCAACACCATTGTGGCTGCGGTAAGAACCTTGAGTGTACAAATTAAGGGTCTTCTGTCCAAGTTGGAACTCATAGGTTGCTTTTCAAGGTAGCCTATAGACTTACCTCTTTCTTGAGGCATCTTGTTTGCGTCAAATCAAATGTTTCATTTTAATAATGATTACTTTGATTCTAGTCTGTTAACACTAATCATGCAATCGTTTGTATAATCTCTCGATAATAATTTTACCGACTGCCCAAAACCTTAATTTCATTTTTCATTGAACTAAATACATTTTTAACTTTTACTTGCACTAAATATTGTGATAACCCTTCTGATATTGACTTTCTGGTGACTCATATTTTTTGTAAAAGAAATAGGCTTACTTCCGAATTTTGTTTTCTTCAAGACTCTTTTTATTGTTTCCAGGGTCATGGATGCTGTCCTATGATTTATTTAGTTGACGAATCAGGACATGTACAACATGGAGGGAAGCTGGATATGTCGACAAAGAAAGAATCAACTGGTCTCAGGTACATTGTCTCTCATAATCACTAAAGAACTTAATGAATAGTCCAAGTACTGTAATGAAATCAATACTGAATTTGAAATCCTACTTGTCTTGGCGTTCAAGACTGATTGCAACCTTTAAAAATCCAAATGTACCCAAGAAATTATAACAATATGCGTACAGTTGACCAAATGTCAGTAACATTAATGCATTCAAGTCACATGTTACTGACTTGTTTCCTGACTGATTTTTTTTGTTTAAATAGTGCCAGTTTTGTAACTGCCGTTCTACTTCTTCCTTCTGAAGAAACCCTTGTTAGGGCGAAATATTAACTTTATTGTGTTGTGAACTTTCTTTATACTTCCAACTTAAACTACCTGGAACTCTTTTCTTGAGTTAACTTATTCGGCTAGGTTTGGGTCAGCTAAGAAATGTAGCCACTGGCCTCAGTTTTGGGCACATTTTCCCTACATTTCAATAATGTTTGGTTATGTTTTCAGTGCGATGAAAAAGTTTCAAAGCTTCGACAGGAATGCGAGGTCGGAGAATGTGGACACAGTTCTAGACACGATACACCAGAACGCCATCACATGTGTGTGCATTTACCAAGGCGTGAAGGGGAACGCAACCAAAGTGTCCACCAGTGGCAATGACGGACAACTGGTTATTTGGGATCTTCAGGTAATAATCGCCACCAGTTCGTAACTTATACCTAAATCGAATCTTTGCTGTCGTAGAATACATCATGATAAACAAGGATTCAAAATCTCTGTTGTATATTAAATAATTTGCCATACGCTTTACGTTTTATCTCAGAGATGCTGTAAAGTCCTAGTGATGTTTAGGTTTAGGAGCTTTTCAAGGAACTTTTACTTTGATTCTGAAGTAGACATCTCATATATTCCAATTATAGACTAGCTGTCCAAAATGTTAAATAGAACAAACCACTTACAGATTGTAATACTTGTTAAAAAAATACTATTTAATTTTCCTTTCAGTTTTGCAATTACAGAGAATAAAAAAGCCGTAAAAACCTTTTTCCTGGTATTTACTTATCATACCGACCACACCAATAAATCGACTTCCAAATAACAATTTTAAATAACAAAATCTTCCTAACCTAACTTAACCACACTAAGGTTAGTTGGATTAGGTTAATTGGTGTTGTCGGTATAATATATAAGTACCTTTTTCCTTTGTGGTCTATGTTAGAGGTCTACCCAGACCTCACAAGTGCTTCCAAAATGTTCCTTTTAGCGAATTTCCCATATAGGGAATAAGCTATTACCGTAGTACTCATGGTAAGACCTGGACGCGGGACCGATTTTTTTTTTCGTTTTGAGGTCCCTAGAGGCCAAAAACACCATCCGTTCAAATTCATATATATATATATATATATATTTATATATTTATATATATATTTGTTAAGAAAACTGTAGTGATTAGGGCTACTATTTTGATATATAAAAGCATTATTAAAAACTAAGTACCCTTTTTTTAATTCATTTTATTTAACAACGACGATTATGCCATAGTCATGTTGTTTTTATATCTAACAAAATCTGATTTTAATAAAAAATGATTTTGTTAGATATAAAAACAACATGACTATGGCATAATCGTCGTTGTTAAATAAAATGAATTAAAAAAAAGGGTACTTAGTTTTTAATAATGTTTTTATATATATGTGTCCGTCAGCACGATAACTCGAGCAAAAATGATCCGATTTTGATGAAATTTTGTACAAACGTGTAAACCTACGTTTATTCGAACGAATTCGCGATCCAGCATGATCGGACCATGGGAACGGATGTTTACGGGGGGTTTTATGGGGTAAAAATAGGTTTTTCCCATTTTTGACCCAAAAAACATAAAATTTAGCAATTTATTTCCAAACCATTTTGTAGAGCTTCAAAAAACAAATAATTTAGTATATTGAAGCGTTATTATGCGCCTAATGGTTACGGAGAAAATTCCAAAAAATTGTAAATTTAAAATTCCCATGTTATTCTTATGGAGAATGAGTAAACTGTTGTAGTTTGCTTGTTTATGAACATATTTTGATCAAATTTGGAAAATGTTTTTATTTCTTACTAACTATTAACATTTTACAAAAAAAAAAACAGTTTTACCCTCCCTGATGCAGCAAACCTAAGTACTTGTTAAACTAATTCTATTTAAATCGGGAATAGATGTTATATTTTTAAGTAGACATTTCAGTGTAAATCCAATCAGTCAAATGGAAATTCGCTTAGTCTGCAGGTTTGCTGCGGCGGGGGTATTTATATTTGGTGGTCGATTAAATAAAAAAAATCTAAAACCAAAAGATGGCATATTTACAGATATTAATATAACATGCCTACATTATTTAACTCAATATTGATATTTTGTTTCAGTCTATGGAAGGAGGGATGCAAGGACTGAAAATCGCATAAGTATAATTATAAGTTAAGCTTTACAATTAATTTTTCAATTCTGAAGTCTGTAGGCATATTATTATATTTTTCTGAACATTGGTTTAAAACCTGAGTACCGGTATGATAAAATAATTAAAGCTAAAAGTTAAGTTTTACTTCACATGTTTCATGATGGAATTTTTAATTTTCACTCACCACATCAGTTAAATAAATCTCATTCTGGCAAAACTAATTGCAATTTTTCAACTCAAAAATTAAAAATTCTGTTTTAGTTAGCAAATAAATTATTAACATAGATTAAATAAAAGTATACGAAAAATTTTATTAAATTTGAGTGTTTTATCTTAGTTGTTAAGAAAAATCACCCATCACTCTATACTACAAAAAGTATGTTGCCTAGGCATAGAGAAAATCCAACTTAATTATTTGTTTAGTAAAAAGGAAGTCAATAATCTTTCTTTGATTTTTTATTCAATAAGACTGGAAAAGAAATTTAGGATTCAGAATTGAAATTTGCATTTTTACAAAGAGCATTTTTATACTAAATATTATTTTTGTTTGAAAATATTGTATTTTAATCATTGTTATAGTTATAATTTAGTATTGTATTATTTACACAATAAATAATTGATTTTATTGTGCATGTTTTTCTCATTTTCCCACAATTTGCCCAAGTGATTATACAGTAAGACTACATCTTGAATTAGATTGTTTCTTATTCCTTTACAAAATCTAAAAAGCGTAATGTCTGATACGCCGATACTCTGATATAAACTGGTCACAAATTTAGGTTCAATATAAAAGATTGTGTTGCATAGTAAGAAATAGTCACTTAGCCAGTCTTCGTGGGGTTTTTAAAAACTTAAATCCAAGAAACACTTAGTTGATAATTCAAACAAAATACCAAGTGACAATTTACAACTAAAATAAACAATAACACTTAAAAGTTACCTACTTTCAATTCAAAACAAACAATAGTGTTTGAATCAAAAATGTAACTTTTTTGTTTAGTCACTGAAAAAAAAAATCAAAAACATCAGTTGACCACTAGTGACAGTGAACCAACTAGATCAAAGTAAATCGACGATTGATAATTAATTTAATGCATTCAGACTGAACTGGTGCATTAACCAGCCCATAAGTCCACAGCATTTTTGTGTACTAAATGAAATATGAATAGTCACTTAGCGGCGCTCGTACTGAGGCTGATAACATCGCTGTACCACTAAGGGTTATAATGCGGAACTCTGATGGTTATCTTCAATTTTTGTGAAACAACAATACCGGAATCAAGAAAACACATTGCTTTTAACATAAACAGTTTATTATATAAAAATAGCCGTTGCTAGAGGGGCCACTGTAGCTCAATACTCTGCAACAAAACAACATAAAATACTCACTGATGTATAATATAGTCACATCTATACATAAGAGAACATACAAAAAAAACATGCAGTATTTCTTAGACAATTTAAAAATATACGTTGATGATAGTATAGTGTATATAAAAGTAACCAAATTCAAATTACAATTTTATCTTTATGGTATCTTGTGACCAACATCTAAAGCCAAATTTGTAATGAACTTGCTCCTTGTTACTATCAGTAAGTAATTTTTTATTTACATTAATTTTTGTAGATGTTTAATTTGTCATTCTAGGTTCTTGTAATAGAAACTTGTATGGTGGTAGAATTATAGCTGATTTTCTGTCGAGTCAAGTCTTTTATTAATGAATTTGACACAATACCACACAATAAGTTAATTTATCATAAATATTTATTTCAAAATGCAATTTAATGCAATGATGTAGAGTTGTGTTTATATATTACAAAACAGCTATATACATCAAAGGATGAAACAAAGAACAGAGTTTGAAATAAATGTAATCTAATCTTATTTTCTTTTTTTTAAGCACAGTAATGTAGCCTACTTATTCTGCGCATTAATCAATAGTATACACTGAACGTACTGTGACACCAGAGTGAAAAATGCAACTGTAAAGACACAAGAATCAAATTCCATGAACTAGTGACTAATTTGTCAAAGTATCGGATAACTGAGTGTCTCTGCCTATCAAGGGTCAACTAATAGTCACCTCAACATCCAGTGCCAAACAGTCAGCCGTGACTCCGCCCAGCAACTCCCCCACGCTTGGTTTGGTCCTGCCAAAGTCTCCGTGGACAAACTCCTTGATATACGTCCCCGCCTGGGTGTTCAGCTGTAGTCTGAAGTAGGTTTTATCTGTAATAAAATGCTTTGAAATAAAATCAGGAATAACTCTTAGTTTCTGCTTTGATTCTAAAAAAGATCGAAACAAAGTGTAGCTGTTCATCTACTTGGTAAACAGCTTGAAAATGAACTCGCTAGACTAAAATACGGATCATTGACAGTACAACAAGGCAACTTTTTTCTTTCAGGGGCCTAAACTTTTCCAAGGAATAATAGTTTATACAACATATTAAAACAGTATTATCAGTAAAGCAATACCAGTTATCATCTCCCGCAATCGCGGCAATACCCGTGAGCATATTTTGCGGTTTCGGCGACACTGATAATCTTTTCCCACGATCAAGACAACACCAGCCTTCGGGGACCAGTGTTCGTGAGGGGGGGGGAGGGGTGTCTTTTGGTTTACCGACATTTCCGATGACCGGGCTCCAGATTCCCAGAGGTTCGGGTTAATTCCTGGAGTTTTCCAGATAAAATAAAATTCTAATTATAATTTAAATAGATAAAATTCTTGAAGGTTTCCTGGTTTTCCTGGAGAGTAGGCACCATGTATTTGTAAAAACAAGATCCAGAGGCGAAACATGTTTGTGATTGTAGATTACATTTGTAATTGAGATATTGCTTTTGATGTCAATTTTATTTACCAAAATCAAATTTTGGATTGCACCTAAAATACATAATCAATTCCACTATTGAAACGCACACACAGCACAAATACTCACTGTCCACGCAGGTGACGTTGCTGACTTTCATCCAGTGTACAGTGCGAGGTCGGGTAGCGATGGGTCTGCGGTGTAACACCCTCACTGGTGTCTTCTGCTGCAACACCAGTGGTGTCTCGGTAGTCAATGCTGCCACTGTCGCTGCATCCGTGTCCCACGCTATACAGTACGCTGTGTACGTCTTGGTCTTGGTCTCCTCGCCCTGCTTCAGTAACTCCATGGCAGACCTGACGAAAGTTTTATACTTCACTCACAACCATGTTTGTCAACATTTAAATTAACTAGTAACTTCAACTTCTGATTAGTAGTACTTCTGTAATCCCCCAAAATGCTTAAAGAAAAAAAGTACCATATCTTGACCATGTCCTACTTCACAGGTAGAGTAAATTGATCAAATAAGCAGCCAAATAAGAAAACATGTCACTCCATTCCTATTGTTTCAAATGGAAATATACTGCCCCGTGCTAGATTCTTTCCATAGCCATTCATTAGACATACCATTTATATGTTGAAGCTGTTGTTAGTTTTAGAATCAAAATGAACATAGTTGATTTGAGCCGCCGACAGAATGCCAATTAATGTCAATTACTAATTTCTCACCAATACAGACACTTTTTAAACAAGCCAAATCAAAATAATAAATTAATGTAAAACATAATCTTTCATGTCACATTTTAAATTTAGTTACAAAAACGGAAAAAGAAAACATTGAATCAGAATCAGAATACATTGAAAACATAAAACTGCCTTACTTTGACACTAGTTTGAGGTTATGCACGCTGATCCTGCCCCCGCCTTCTTGGTTGATGTCAGCCTCTAGTTGCCCCAACTGCTCACTAGACAGCAGCACGTGGCGGGGAGCAGCCAGCTCTAAGGCGAAGGGTCGTCCGTCACCCAACATGCGGACATCCACGTCCTCTCTCCCCGAGGAAATCAGCTTACTGCCTTCCACAAACATGAGGTCATAAAATAGTAAATTGTCAAACTAACTATACTGTATATTTAATACACATAGTGATCTTATTATGCTTTCATTGAAAAAATAAGATTGTGAATAAGTTACAGTAGAATCCCTACATCCGTACACCTTAGGACCAATTTTATATCACCACATTAGAAATAGCCCATTATCCATGTATTTTATTACTCATTAATCCGCGTTCCCCACTTTAAGTAAATACCAATGTGTACACTTTTGTCAACACGCTTACGTGAGCCGCACCTGTAGTAGGATGGGACTACTATCTGTTTTAAGGACTGTTCACACGAACCACGCTTATTTTTTGGATTTAATTTTTACCTCAGAAAGCATCTATGGTAGAATGTAGTGTTGAGAGTTGTGCAGTTTTTGGTCTGAACAAGTTGAGACAGTCTTGTGGACCTTTTAGAAAACAGAAACCCCGTGTTTTGGGGAGAGAAAACGAGAACCAGAAAACTGTGAGCTAAATAGAGAGGTGGTTCTTTTCCGTTAATTCACTACCACTACTTTTTTTATTGCAATTCCGATATTTTTAACAGTTAACCTAGTCTATGAATATATCACTAGTCCAAACTAACCTAACCAACAAAACGAGCTGATAATGAAAAAAATCTGGTATTAAATAAACAGAATTTCAATAAAAAAAATAGTGGTAGTGAATTAACAGAAAGGGACCAAGAGGCTGTTGTAAAGTAAACAATCAAGATTTATCTTAGCTGATAAAGGACTTTTCCAAATACCTTGAGCCTTGGTGAGTGCCTGTACTTTGCCAGCAATCAGTTCATGAACCGACGTCTCCATTCTCCTCTCGTCCTTGACCATCCAGGCAGTCTGAGGCAGACTCCGGGTATACTTGTTGTATCTACCTTCAACACAATATTTTCTAAGCGCAAACCTTTCAACACTGTAAACTCCTTGATATGGCACAGTCTGGACTAGGGTAGTTCCAGAGTTTGGAAAATACTCAATAACTGAGCGGCAACTAACAACAGTATTAGGATAGATGGCTGTCCCAAAAATATGACATTTTCATGTTTTAAAAGTAAAAATCGGAAAAAGCTAAATTTTGCAAGTTTCAATACCCCATAACATCCCATTTTCATTACCCGAACGTGCTGGTTTACGAACTCATTCAAGTTTATTCAGCCCTTCACATTCATGACAAATGTATCGAAACCAGACTAAGTTAGCCTACTTGGGTTACGTTCACGGATACATGTATATTATGTGTGTTACAACATACATATACAATTTTGAACGAACGGTGTTTTTTTACTTCAAAATGAAAAAGAATTTCCATATTCCATCATTCCAACCTTGGGATGTAAACTTTTGATGACATAGAAAAATGATAAGGTGTAGTAGGTAGGAAATGTATTAAAATTCATTGTAGTAGCCCCAGAACTGCAATATTGACTAATTAGTTTCATTATTATAATTATTGGAACTGATGACAGGTAATATGAAACCAATTTGTAAATGTATTCTTTATTAGCTTGATTCTGTACTTACATTAGAATCAACTCTAAAACATTTACCTTATCATTATTTTATTAAGAGCATGATAGCAGTTTTTGAATTGAAAAACTTGACTAGTCCTAATTTAACTTAATACTCAATTCTCAGAAGTCAATAACAATACCGGTACAATTAAGCAAGGCCTTAAAAACAACCAAGGGTATGTGGAATTTTTTACCTCCAAGATACAAAGGTGCCTGTTCGAACATGACGGTGTTGCAGACCGCAGAATGTGTTGGGATGGTGGGGGGGACGGGGAAATGCTTAGAGAAACACTGCCTGTCCGTCGTCCCCAGTGTCACTTCCACGGCCTTGCGAGAATACAACAGCATGGGCCCTGCACAGTGGCGGAGACGCTTGGCTTTGATACGCTGGTCTTTAAAAATATCTGGCCGCATTTTCAATCTAGAATTATAAATCAAATAATCGTGATTACCATAATTCTTGAGAAGCTGCCAATCTATATCCATTACTATGCATTCTTATTCTTCTGACACTACAATGTAATGAAATTTCCCTTCCATCCCTTTTCACAAGCTATCGTTATTGATTTATTTATATACACTAAAATCAATCTTCTTCCTTTAGTACATGTAGGTTATGTAAACAATTTTCATTTTCAACACTTTTACTAATGGATTTCTTCTATTGGAAAATTCCAAACTGTTATTTTTTGTGGTCTCGGCCCTCAACATTGATAATTAATAGTGATACCACTTTATTTAACGATTCTTACATTAAATAAATTTGCAGCTAAAACATATATCAATAAAACAGATTCTTTATGTTATACAAGACTAAATTGCCTATTTTAAAATCCGAGTTACCAATCTACAAAGTCAGATTTACTTACATCTCAGATGGTTTGAAAGATATATTGAAATTCCCTATTAGAACATAGATTAGCAAACATAAATACTCACAAGCAATCAATCTCTGAATGATCGTCCTCATATTGAATATCAACCTGAATTCTCAAATCCGAGTCCACATCAAACTTCTTATTTATTCTCTGTGCAACCTTGTCAGCAAAGGCGTACTTCCACGCGTCTTTCACCCCGATAGTGACTAGACGCATGGGCAAATGTTCCTTAACATGGTCAGGATGACTGTCCAGCAGAAACACCAGCACAGCATGGGCTCTGAGATAGAAACTGACGGGGATAGAGAAAGCTATGTTAAATGTGGGATTGTCGTATTCCTCCTTTTCAACAGCTGCGACAATCTGAAATACATGGAGAACGTAGTTAACCAATTTTTAAGATTGTATACCAGTAGCATTGACTATATACAGAAGTCACATTCAACTTTTTGGATTGCCCCTAAACTGTAATAAAAGTAACAACTTTAATACTTTTTTATTAAATGGTGCCATACAAAGTAGGTATTTTAAGCCAAGTATGAATGGAGATGAGTGTAGGATGAGTGGTGCAATCTTGTAGTCTTGTTAACTACAACAAGACTAAGGCCGACATTCCTTAGACACAGCTGTTAATTAATAGACCATACAGTTAATGGTAACTAAGGGACCTACAGTTTATAGTGGAATCCGAACCCCATTTTTGCCTTGGTACATTACGAATTGGTCTAATTATCAGGATAGTACTGAGGATAGTCGTAGTACTCCAACTTACTGCATAGGTAAATTTAAATCATTCAGTATCGTGTTTGTGGAAGTTGAGAACTAAGATCTTTGAAAAAAGAATCACATTTTAGGAGAAAATTTATCTAACTAGGTAATAGAACTGAATACGGATGCTGGATGCTTACCTCATCAATGATTTTGTCGCAAATCGGAGGCTGAAGCACACCGAGGCAAGCGATGCAAGGATTACTGGCCAACTTTTTTACACCATTTGGAGCATCTTCATTAACCTTAAAATATCATCATTGGTAAAGAAAAGCCATATCACCATATGTAACTTATCAAACTACAAGATTACCAAGAATTATCTACCCTAAACTCTCTTTTCTTCTTCATCCCTCTTTAACTCCTATCTCTAATCCATTAACCCTCCAAGTGTCCATAGTTTAGGCCTTAATGTCCACCTATTTTTGGCGCATTTGCAAGGTTTTATTAAAACGGATCTGAGAAGCTTAAAACAATGTTCATTCTAATGTTCTATATACCATTTTGTTTGGAAAATCATGGGCTTCAATATTATATATAAAACATAAGGAACATTAAAAAAAAAAAAAATTTTAGGTAAAAAAAATATAATTTCGAAAATTTTCAAAAAAAAAATAAGTTTGCGCTCAATGAAATTGTATAAATTATAGGCCTATAAATATTTGAAAACAGCCACTTTGTTCTAAATTTTATGAGGATTACAAATATATAATGATATAAGGAAGTAGATTTGCAAATAAATAAGTTATGGGCAAAAAACAGATTTCAGTACATAGCGTTTAGCTAAGAATGCATAGCCTAACCATAGCTAGGAATCTGGCTGATAATTTACATCAATATCACTACCTACTTCTTCAGGATCATCAACCAGCACTTCAAAACCACTTAAATCTTCTTATAATGCAACACGTATATCACTACTTTTGATTTTTAACACTAAAACAATGATAAACGTAATAAAACACATCAGTCATCGGTCCGAGTAACCTAGCTGTTTACAAATACACGCACGTCAGCTGTCTGCTACAATTACGATCGGCTCAGAGAACGTACAGCGCTGAGACAGACCTCTGGAGAAAGCTTAGAATATTACGGAAAGAACGATACCTAACTCGATCCAGTTCAATCCGATTCAGTCAGTCATAGAGCCTTCGCCGTAAACGATGTCTGCGTGTCGAAAAATCGACAAGTAGGCCTAACACTACACAAAGTGTGCTGCTTGTCGAATTTTCGTCAAGTAACACTGGGAGGGTTAAAGATTACGTCTCTGTAGTGACAGTACGGTGTTATAAATCAATCAATGAAAATACCTTGGTTGGAAATTATAAACGGCAAGCCTAACTAACATTAAGTTAAAAATAAATAACCGGTAAACAAAATTAGGCCTACATTTAATTTATTAATCCACAAACATACCATAAAATACAACAGCTGAAGAAATTCACTTAACTACGAGCCAAAAAATCTTTACAGAAGACGTGGAAAAGATAACAAGTTCTATCCATCTTCCAAGTTCTCCTCACCATGACTGTATTTGGCCCTAAGTGTTTTGAAGTTAGGTTAGATTGGGAAGGTAAAGTTTAGGTTATAAAGAACCAACTTGTTCATTGATGTAAACTTCCAAACTGCTTTTGCACAATTATTACTATACTGCTTCCTATCCTAACCTAACTAAAAAACACTTAGCCTAATACAGTAGCGAATCTGCATAAATATCGACCTATCTTCCCTACATCTATTTTCTGTCATTAAAATGGGATTTTGAAAATTGAGAGTGAGATAGATTAGGTAAAGTTAGGTTGGATTAGCTTAGCTGAGGTTAATTTAATATAAAAAAGATTCTGAAATCAATAGGCTAACTTCCTTACTGCAGTATGCCATAAAGATTTTTACTAAATTAATAATGGAATCTCTTACTGTTTGGGTTTCCTTATTACACATATCATATGATTAATTAGTTGCCGACACATGAAATTATGCATGAGATTATGCACTATGACACATTTTTGCTTTTAATGCACTTAGTCTATGGCACATTCAGTTAGTCAGCGGACGTTGAGGGTTCAGGTGAAGGCTATGGGTGAGGACTTTCGTTTCTATTTCTCCTGTTTTACAAGAGTAATTTAAGCTTAAACATTTGTTAATAACTAATGTTGATGCAAATTAGGTTTATGCATCGTAGTGTTAAGGACCGTTTGCTTTAACAAATTGAATCGCTTTCCCATTGTGTGTGGTTTTGTTTATTTAGTATTGAATGTAAAAAACTAACAGCTGTTTCCACTCCACAAACCTTCCTCCCCTTCAGAGTTAGCCTATAGAACATGGACACGTCCGAACCTCCACCATCTGAATTAGGCCTACTTCATGAAACTGCAGTTTGTTATTAGTCCTAGTTATTTAATTAAGTGCAGTAACTTCTGGAATCTATTAGACACAAAAATGATTACATTTTCCGATTCAGGGTGTAAAAAGATTCTAGGTAGACATAACTTAAATGAATCATTGTGGCTATACAGAATACCGTAAACTTATGAAGCAGTGTTGTCCGTATTAACTTCAGTAGGATTAGCCAACTAACTAAAATATAAGTTATATAGGCCTAGGTATCCCTAAAGAGAAATAGATAAACCTACCTCTGTCTTGATGTGTCTGCCTGGTCCAAAACCTAAACTGTACAAGAATTTGTAGGCTTCAACTTTGGTTTCACCAAAAAACCTAAGGGAGCACATTTTACAGCATCCTATTGAGGATAACAGCTCATACATTTCTAAATTTTGTACATTACTCTGCACATTAGTTTCTAAGAGTTCTGTCATCTTTACATTAGTTTCTGGGAGTTGTGTCATATTTAATTTAGTTAACGTAGTCTAAACTAAACCACACCACTACTGTCAAAATTATTGACTAAGGGGCAACCCACTCAGTTTAAACATAGGCCTATCACAAAACAATTTTTTAGAGTCTAATATTCCAGCATCTCTTGAATGCAATTAAATTAGTTTTAATTCAAAATTTAAAGGCACGCCCTCATGGGAAATAAGTTGGAGTATGCTTGATCTATCTATTAAATAATCTTAACTTAACCATGTCCATACAGCTCCGGCTACGGCAAAACAGCATAACATAACCTTAAACCATGAAGTGGAAGTTAGAACATAAACAGAGCAGACCGGGGATAGCGCTGGGTTCACAACGATATGGTAGGCATTCGGATAAGAATCGACCTTGTTTTCTACCGGATGACAGACATCGACTCTTTAGTATCGGATCCGGCTATCTCATGGTGGAAGATCGAAGTACAAGTAAATTATTGCCAATGCGCTGGTGCCTTCTGCTGCTGCTTCTAACTCCTCTCCTATGCCTGTCGTCACAAACGTCATAATGTGCCCTTTACGGGAAGACCATAATTTAATTCATAATATTACAGTGAATGCAAATAAATAAATAAGTACATCATAATATCTGAACCTGGTAACTTATAACATTTGCCAATGAAAATGTTTAATCCTAACATTAAGTTACAGTAATTAAGTAGCCTACCACGGCTGATAACCAGCATGATGAATATAAGAACTTGAATAGAAGAACATCACGGAGGAATTTAAAAAATATTCCAGTAAACTTACGCAATTTCGGCGTCCTAACTTGTCTAATTCAATAACAAATTGAGCTGTCTTGGGAATACACATTTCTCAAAAAGCCCGTTTCTAGGGCTCAGATATTGCAAGGAAAGAAATATTTGAATTCTCAAACTGAACTGAGAAGAGGGCATATTTCATGAGTTGAGTACAGTACTGGGTTGTTGTATTTAGTCAAAGGTAGGCCCTGCTGGCTATTAAAACAAGCAAGCTTAAGTTTAATCCTCATACATATAAGTTATAAAACAGCCATCAGTATAGGCCTAGGCAATGTTCGGCCCAAATTTTGACAAACTGTTCAGGATTGAAAATGTGACCTCAAGATAAGTAGCGAGTTAATTTACCACTTAGCCTACTGTAAATTGAAGATTCTATTAAATTAAATAAGTTACAAAGTTAATCATCAAGCTACCTTTTAACCCAAAAAATAATAATAATAAATAAAACGGAACAAAGTTGAAATAAATTAAATAACTAAATACTAAATTAAAAATAATAAAAGAAATATTATCCTATTCGAAGGCTAGTGCTAGTTCTTAGTTTTTGTTGTCTCTCTGTCTGTCTTCTCTTTCTCTTTGTGTGTCGAGTCGAGTCGGCTCGGCTGCTCGGCTCTAGCCACGGCCGCCTTTAACTACAGGCCGCGGCCTGGTAGAATTGGCAACATCGCAAGTGGTGTTGTTCAGTGACAGATGTCCCATAAGATAACATGGCAGACAGGTGACATCAGTTCATTAATTCGCACTTTATTGATTTCATTTTTAATTTATGAACATAAATTTATTAAAATATCAACATACAGAATTGAAAATTGAAACAATATGAATTAAAATCTATATCTGTACATTTTTAAGCGGAGTCAATATTGTCATAGTTAGT
This sequence comes from Macrosteles quadrilineatus, assembly GCF_028750875.1. Classification (NCBI taxonomy): domain Eukaryota; kingdom Metazoa; phylum Arthropoda; class Insecta; order Hemiptera; family Cicadellidae; genus Macrosteles; species Macrosteles quadrilineatus. Next base: position 63,393,513 of record NW_026542602.1, read on the forward strand.
AATCAATCTTTCGTAAATACAAAAATACCATTAGTTGCTTCCAAAAAAATCAGCTGTTACAACACCACTTGCGACGTTGCCAGTTCGAAGGCCGCGGCCTGGAGTTAAAGGCGGCCGTGCTCTAGCGCTCTAGGAGGCAATCGATTTACGATGTTCGATAGTAGTTCATTTCATACTACGACGATCGATACTTATCCGAATGCCTACCATATCGTTGTGAACCCAGCGCTATCCGCAGACCGGAGCACTGGAGCAGACTGACAGACAGTTTTTGAGGGTTTAGGTTTCTTCTTCTTCTTCTATTATAACTTGGTTAAAAAAAGCTGGCTTGGGTAAAGTGCCATGAAGCAACACTATTTTATCTTGAAACATGACTAAAAAGGTGGCTGTGGTCGCCGTGGATCTATACATTTTCCCGGGCTTTTTTGAAAAGGTTGTTAGGAAATGATTTTTGTTGTTCTAATAAACTGAGTTTACTGAGGTTAATAACTTTACTTTAAGTTTGTGAAGTTGGATGATTTCCAGTTTAAATGACTTGTTTGAAAATTTATTTAAAGTTCAAGTTTCATCCCTCAAAGTAGGTTTTCTGAGGGGCTTAAATTTTTCCAAAGGGAAAAGTACCGTAGTTGGCACGGTGTAGGACCTGGCCTGGGACCAATTAACTTTTTCAGGTTGATTTCCCCAGAGGCAAAACACTTTATTAGTTCAAATTTGAATATTAGATAGGCTATTGAAAATTACTCAAGTTATCACGTTCACAGACACACACACATATATATATGTATTGTTTAAACGCAATAACTAGCTCCGATTTTGGTAAAATTCGGCTTGAAGGTGTAGAGCGGGATAAACTTCAATATGAGTTACTAGCAGAGTAGAGTACCCGTCCTTTGTACGGGGTTGGCAAATAAGTATAAAATGCTTATTGCAGTTATACCTGATCTTTGCGTTTGCAATGTGAGAAAACACGGTTTGAGAACATTTGCTTCCTAAAATTTACGGTATGCGATAGTATTACACATCTACCATAGCCATAATGTTCTACTACTTCCACCTAGAGAAAGATAGATTATTAAAAATTCGCAAAATATCATAAATTATTCATGACATTAAAAACATAAACATAACTGTAAACAATCCTACTTTGACAGTTCTCATTGTGTATCACAGTTTTTTGTTGCTGCTTAGTTCAAATTAGCTGTTTTCATAAATATTGAAAAAAATAATAGTGCTGCACCCTGTTGGTACATCTTATTAATTTTTAATGCTTTTGCATATCATAGAACCAACTCTTTTGGTTGAAACAGCTGGCTAAATTCTTTAATTTCCTTTAAGAATACTCATAAGGTTAACATGGGGAACTGCAGAGCCACTGGGGCGGAGCCCAAAAGGATTTTTGAGATAAGAATATGCCTATATGTTAATCGGGAATGTGAGCTATCATCATGCCAAATTTCAGCCCTATCCGACCAGTATTTTTCGTGTTTACTTGTCACAAACATACATCCATACATCCAAACTTTCTCATTTATAATATTAGTAATGATCAGATCGGGTCATATGAATGTGCTATTTTGGAATGTTCAAAATATTTTTTTTCCAAATCTTACCTTTAAGGCATGGAAATACCTTATTTTCAATACAACCAACGCATAGAGGTAAAAAAAAACAACTATAATTTTATTGTATATTGAAAAGTTAATGTAAAATTAAGTGTTAAAGAGAAAAACAAAACTAAAGTTAAAGTTAAACTAAGTTCTAGTTTGCTTATTTATGGATGGATTTTGATAAAATTTTGCTAATTTATTTATTTCATCCTATTAACTTATATAGAATAGAAACCCTTTTTACCTGATGAATGTACACTTCTTGATTGATGTGACCATTTTGCCTGAGACCCCAAATTGGATTATTTTGGGGGCAGTTAAAATTTGTAAAAGCCAGTTTGCAGTTGCACTAGGTTAAAAACTATAACCTCTGATTTTCACTGTTTCTTATTTAATACAGACTTTTAAATTATGTGTGCTCGATTAACTCGTTTTTCTGGTGTGACCAATTAAAAGTTATGTGGGATATCACCATAGATAAAACATACTCCCTTAGTAGATTTCTCATCCTTATGGAACAGCTGAAGACAATTTTATTGTTAGTTCATGTACGGTTTATGTAGAGGTCGTGTTTTGTTTACAATTTGTTTCCCGTTATTACAGCCATTTAAAACCTCGTTTAACCAAATAATACGATCTAACCATAAACAATAACTTGTCCCCTAGTTATATAACCAAACAGTAAAGCACAAATCAAAAAATTAACCGTAAAATAATGGAAACAAAGTTTCATCGACACTAGCGCCTTTGTGTCACGTACATGAACTAGACACGAAAAACGTGCTTCAAAATGTACAATGGGATGAGAAGTCTACTTGTGTTGGTTAGTCTATGATATCACCTACCTTTCCCTGAAAATTTATAATAGGATGTCAAAATTCTGCTTTTCTATTAAAACTAACTAGAGCTCGTCCCATGGCCGAAACCATAGATAAAACATACTCCCCGAAACCTCAACCAAAAATATGTATTGTGCGAAATTCTTTATTTTTTAACCCACACTGAAAATAAAACATGTGATTGGAATTTATTCCATTCGTTTTGAATTCTGTTTATATTTTGTTGTTTTTTTGTCACCAGCATGGCAACCCATATAAGGCCCATGTTAATTTTTTTAAAATTTAAAATTCATTTATGTGCTTATTTTTGAGCAAGGAAAATATCTTTCTAACACTACTATGCGTAGATTTTCTGCGATGCACACAAGCTGAGAAAAAAGGTTTTAAATAAACATGCTTGCCTATTAATACAGTATACAGGGTGTCCCGGAACTCTCTACCAATATTTTAGGGCATTGTTCCTGGGTAAGAAACGTATCTAAATATCATATTTAAATTGTCCGGAAGTCCTTAGTTACTCAGATAGCCGCCATTTTGTTTTTTTCACTTATTAATTTTTTTCTGAAGATTGGTTAAACATACGAAGTTGAAACTTTGCACAAACATTTATGACAACTAGACAAAGCTACAAAAAAATTATGACGATTTTTCAAATTCATAAAACAAAATGGCGGCTGATTAAAATTTTGTTTCTTAAATTTCTCGAAAACCGTTGATTTTACAAAAATTTTGGCAATTTTATTACAAATCGATTGACACCTTAATCTTTAAGATCGGATGAGTATTAACTGAGATATGGCATTTTTAGTGATACGTGACCGCCGGATATTAGTTGCAGCGCATGCTGAAAGCGGTCACGTATCACTAAAACTGCCATATCTCAGTTAATACTCGTCCGATCTTAAAGATTAAGGTGTCGATCGATTTTTAATAAAATTGCCTTAAAAAAGTTATTCTTGTAAAATTTTTGTAAAATCAACGGTTTTCGAGAAATTTAAGAAACAAAATTTTAATCAGCCGCCATTTTGTTTTATGAATTTGAAAAATCGTCATAATTTTTTTGTAGCTTTGTCTAGTTGTCATAAATGTTTGTGCAAAGTTTCAACTTCGTATGTTTAACCAATCTTCAGAAAAAAATTAATAAGTGAAAAAAACAAAATGGCGGCTATCTGAGTAAATAAGGACTTCCGGACAATTTAAATATGATATTTAGATATGTTTCTTACCCAGGAACAATGCCCTAAAATATTGGTAGAGAGTTCCGGGACACCCTGTATAAACTAGAGGTCGTCCAGTGACCGAAAACTTGGCCAAAATTATGTAATGTACAGACTTCTCTATTTTCACCCCAAGCTGTAAATAAAACATGTGATTGGAATTAATTCCATTAGTTTTGATTTTCTGTTTATATTTCATTGTTATTTCGTCATCAGCATGGCAACCCGTAAGGTCCATGTTAATTTTTTTAAACTTTAAATTCATTTTTTGTTTGCTTATTTTGAGCCTTTTTTAATTTATGAAGGGATTCTGCACACCTACAGGAAAATATCTTTCTAAGAGTATGCGTAGATTTTCCCTTCCGATGCACACGAGATGAGAAAAAAGCTTTTAAAGAAACATGCTTGCCTATTAATATATAATCCATTCATACTTGGCTTAAAATACCTACTTTGTACAGTCACCATTTAAAAAAAAGTATTAAAAGTAAGCATTAAAGTATATAGATAGATAGATTACGGCAGTCTTAAATAGTTAATATCATATCAAATCTTTAGATGTTCCTATCTATTAAGGTTTAAGAAATAAAACAGTCAGGGTTTTGTAACACTTTTATTACCAGTAATTATTCATTACATTTCCTTATAAATACCTCTGAATGATCTTTACAAAACGCATGCAGGATGAAAGCGGGCGGGAAAACGAAAGTGGCTAAGCCGTCGTCTTCACTCATTCCAAGGCAAACCTACGGTGACATTCTTATAGCACCATGATAGCAAACTAAATAATTATATTCATATAAAACTACGAATAACATCATTAATAATCCATACTTTACAATAATGTTAACATTACAATCAAAAGCTCTTTTTGCCTCGTATAAATGTGCTCTTGTATGCTCATAATCCCCAAGGTTAAATTTAAATATTGTGTTATATATTCATAATAGTTTTTCCATTAATTGATAACAATTGAAATTTGCAATAATTGAAGTACAGTAATCACATTTTGAGTTTTAAAATATGTTACTAAAATATAACATTATTAATTTTAACAAATATATTTTAATGTAACATTACAAAATTAACGTATTATAGTTAAAAAATAATACAAAAAATATATTTGTTTAGGATTTGTTGAGTTTAATTTTTTTCCAAGTAATAGCAGGGATTGTACAATGGGGCACCAACACACCAACTAATCACATAAAACAGATATTAGAACAATAGGACCTTAGAATATCTAAAATACATATATTTGGTCTTTGGTAAAATTAGGCTAGTTAGTTTAATCACCACCTAGAAAAATTAATAAATAATCATACGATTGCACAACTTATACAAACTAAACAATACAATAATTTTCTGAATATAAATAACATGTAAAATACATTTTCAGGGCCTAATATAATACAAAAAATAAGTACCATGAACAACCTCAAGATATCAAATACTATTTAAAAACAGGCTGTAGCATGTTTATTTTTAAATCTTCATCCAAAGTAAAACGTAAAACAGAAAATTACCATACACAGGTTTACCTTAGTTTCAAATTTTGCAATTTTAACAGAAATAAACTATGTTAAACAACAAAAGGTTAAAAACTATAATTTTTCAAAATGAACAAAATAGTGTATACTGTAAGGTTGCAGACACAACAAAATAACTGCAATTGTTTTACTTATTCAGGTTGTTTGGCTAGGATTTAGAATGGTTTAAGAAATAGACCATGTTTCCGTATTTAGTGCAACCCAACCCTTAATGGGATTGAGAAAGAGCTTCGGTTATTCTTGAGCCTTCACACCACTGACATTACTCCTCACTTACTCGAGTCAGTCTTTTAATGGAATTTACAAAGCTAGACAACACCTAAGTTTGATATCAAAAGTAACACATGGCCGCATGGCTGGAAATGGAACTGACTACTTTACCGTTCCACTACAGAAGTAAGTTTCCAACACCTGGAGGATGGATCTAACTCACAGGCGAAGAATGTCACAAGACGCAGATCCACGTTGGTGGGATTGCCTGACGCAACGTTTGGTAGTCATATAGTTACGTGAATAGAAAACAAGTATCACATAAATAGCGTTAAAACGTTAAGGAATCTTCATAAGGACTTGTTTGATATCGAGGTGTAAAAAAACCAAATGTTAATAATATTGGAGCTATACAATGGCGTCTTTAAAATAATTGGTCAGGGAAAAAATTTATATTTGTTTTTGTTGGTATTGCTAAGAAGAAAATGTAAAGAACAATGTTAAAATTATGAAAAGAAAATTAGGTGACAACTTATCAAACTCTCAGGGAAGCTAAAATTTATCGTGGTGAACTTTGTATGATTTTGGTACCGTAATGAAACATTATAATAAAATCACACCCTTATCATATGGGTAATTGACAAAAGATTGTTTTAAAACCATTAATTGAATGCCTTTTTATTGAGCCACACATTGAAGTTGTAAAACAAAAGGGAATTAGTGCTCAACATAAATTATACAGGTACTAAATAAATCAAGAAACAGGTTTAGTAGTTTTTCCCATGTCATTTAACTGTTTCTGGGATTTATTAGTAGGATGGAATATTACGGCACTGGTAACAGAGCTGTTATCGTAGAAATTACCATTCAGTCTAGATGCCAAATCCAAACAAATTATCCAAATTTATTTAACTGAACACCAAAGAAATTCAGGCAATTCCATCAAACATGAACTAATATTTTATTACCTTTACAAGACCCACATAAAATCTGGTTTGCCAAAAATAAATGCAATTTGGAATGATACAGTTATTAAGTAACAAATGGAAATTAAATGTCTTGTGCAGAAAATAAAATATTTAGCACATACTAAACCAATGTAAAATAGCAGTGTTTGAAAATAAATCTAACGGCATTCAAACAACAACTATAACAATATACAATGCAATTCACTGCTGGAAATATTTGGCATTCCCTAATGACAAAAATGGTTGCTATTAGTTTTGCAAACCGTTCACATGTTTTGGGAATTTATCACTTTTCAAACAATCAAATATCAATTCTGATCTAGGGTCTTTCTAGAAATGTAACTGTACCATTGAGCTAACATCTGTACCATCATTAGAATAAAATGCTTGAATTTGTTTATAGGTATGATCAGAAAATCTTTTTAAAAGAAATATCTATCATCACATGTATGTATATCACACTATTGTGTTCTGATTGAAAATAATTAATTTGTTACTTCTGTATACTGCAATATTTTTAATAATTGTACAAATAGGTACAGAAATCATATTGTCACACATAAAAAACTTCAAGATTGGCTCAATGGTAGAGTTATAATAAATAAAACATAGGTATTGAAAATTGGATCACTAAAAATTGTTCCTAAAGCTCCAAGTCTTAACAAACAAAAACACAACATTTCTTGAACATATGAAACTTATTAAACAGGAGGATAACATATTGATTGCACTTCTTAAAACATTGCTAAAGTTTAACAATTTAAAATTTTTTAAACCCTTTTTTCCAAAAGCCTTACAATTTAAAAAATTCAATCATTTCTAATTTAAAACACTTAAGATGCTTGTTACACTTGCAACATAAACTAACAAAGTAACTAGCAACAAATGTAACGATTGATCGTCAACTTTCTAAATATGACAAATGGTATAAACATCAATGTAAGGAATTACCTTTCATCTACTGTTTGAATATATTAAGTACTGATATATAGTAGTAATATAATAAGCTTTAAATACGTAATATAAAGCAAAATGGACATGGACTGCATAGCAACAATTTCTCTGATTGTTGTTTTAGACGGTTCTGGTAATTCCATCATTGTACCCGGCGTGGAGCTCCCGAATCCATGGCACCGAGTTTCAGAACTCCCAAACTCCAACTACGCTAGGGAGCCCCCTTCACTTGAGCTAGACTGTCGCAGTCGCTTTCATATATGCTACAGTTGATCACACCTCTTCTATGAAGTTCAAAGCTAAAATACTAAAATAGATCCGACTATTAAATCCCTGACATAGATATTAGTATCGGGGCCGCTTAAAATTACATTTTTGATTAAGGAAAATCTAATATTAATTGTATTAGAGACCTTTTGTGTACCATCACTCAAAGTGTAACGTCATTTTGGAATCTGTTTGTGCCGTTCTGGATTTAAAACGAAGGACCTCAAGAAAAGTGAAAAAGCCACTTATATACTCCTTTTAAAAGTAGTGTAAAAGTCTTACAAATGCCATAGTAAAATTATGTGGACGGATGTACAGGAAATGCAAGGACTAATTTTTGTGCAGCAAATAAAAAAAAAAAACTGAAAATTGAAACCGAACTGAATTGTAAAAAGCAATTGAAATACATACAGGTTAAAATACAGGCGTTTTCTTTAAAAAGCTATTATAATATCACTTTAAAGAGAGCCAGTCTCATAACTGAAACAAAATCTACACAATATACACACTGTGGAATCGATACTCTCCGATCTAGCTTCTTTACTGCAACAGCAACTCAGGAAGATGGCAAAGTCGCTGTGAAAATTAAGCAGAACTTCTGCTGCACGGATAAAACAGATTCCATTGAGTGAGCGCACATTGTCTAGTGACAACAGTGTTAAGACGCAGCACATCCGTAGACCTTGAGCCTATCGGAAGGCACGTGGCCCTAGAACTCCAGTCGGTACGCGGAGCAGCTGGTCTCGTGATCCTGGAGGTTGATAGTGCAGCGGCTAGCTGAGGGGGACAGATCTATCTTGTACTTGGCTAGCAGATCCTCATTCTCTGCCACCCAGTAGCCCAGAGTGTCGGTGTCGTAGGTCGGAATAATCGTTACTTCTGAAACAGGAGAGAAATACATGTAGAGTAACATCCAAACTTAAAATAGGACCTCTGCAGCATCTGTAGAGAGGGCAGTCTTTCAACATATTTCAAATTGTATAAGTGTCAGCCCAGCATTCCCATGACTGATCTTGTCTTAAATTGCTAATTACAGTATTGGGTTTTAATTTCTTAAACATAGTGTATAGCAAAGGAGTAAAACAGGGCAGACAAATATTGTATGCATTTGATCACAAATGCCTTTTCCTGCTGCATCTCACAAGGTGATATTTACCCATATCACAAGAGAAGTAGATTTTGTATTCTCAACACTCTCTTAACACGTTCGCTACCGATCCCCACATATATGTGACGCTGCGGTCATTGTCACGGACCGAGGTATACATTTAGACCAGGTGTCACTCGGTTCTACACGCAGACCACAGGCCAGTGATGCAGCAAAGTAAAAAACAGTTTTGCCAACTGTCATATGACTTCACCAATCATCAAACCCACAGACCAAGTGACGTACATTTGTGATAAACATATCTGTAGACCACTGCAGAGAATTCAGGGCCTTCAAATAGACCATTACAACAATATAAGCTTTATAATAACATTGGTACACCGACACAAATATGCAACGTCAGTTTGTTTTAATGTGATCAGCCGTCGCATATACGTGACGAAAGTCTATGGGTAGAAACCGACTGTCAAATATTTGCGTCGCTGTTCCACATGAATGAAAAATTCAGTACTATATGGGTAGCGAACGTGTTAAGATTTAAATCCACACTTTTAGTACCGTACATTGATTGCTCAGCAAGACAGAAGCACAGCGTTCTACTGCCCGGAACACCATAGAGACATCTCATGTATGAAGAACTTTTGTGTTGGCCTCCCAAGATGAACCAGTTAGATGGACTATTTTGATGCTAGTTCTATCTTTCCCTGCAGTTTTATCTGACTATCAAAAGTCAGTGTAGTTGTTATTTAGATTAAATCCACAAAATCCTCCGTTTCTTTGTTTTATGATTAGCTATAGATTATATTTAGACACATATACCTGTACTACAAAATAAAGTACATCCCTACAAAAATAATCCATTAAAAGTTAATGTTGACTCGAACTCGAACTGTAGTTCAAATAAATGCATTTTTATGTCAATGCAGGTTGTTTTTCATTTTTTTATTTAGTTTTAAAAACTGCACCAATAAAAAAAATCGCCCTATATATTTACTAAAAATATGTACCTAAATCTTGGTCTTCCCATGTTTGCTTGGCCTCAAGTAGTGCGTTGAACACCTCTCTGCTGGGCTCAGTCCCGCTGAAGACATAATAACGAGCTCGAATTCGCTTGAAAAACTCAACGTTGGTATAGTTTGAATTTCCGTGGTGAGGAACATACGTCAAGTCCATGTACACAGGTGAGATGGACTTTGATTTGGCATCCTTATTGGAAGCCCGTTTAACAGGTGACTCAGGATGCTTCGATTTGTTACTTGCTTCTTTACCTATAAGAAAATAAAAGTTTTCAATGAAAGCAAAAACCATGCTAAAAGTCGTAAGATAATTTAAATTTATTATTTTTTGATAATTGGACATTAATTAAGTGCATTTATTAAGTCCATGAATTACGTATTTAAACTCAGTGGTGTGATTTGTATTAAAATAAAAACAACATCACCTTATCCTTTCAAACAAATATTAACTAATCTTTAAATCAATTAACTCATAAACTAAAAACTTAAATATACTGAGGGAGTTTTGGAATGAACTTCCAACCAATAATTTGAATAAAAAAATCTCTGTATGACAAGCATCGAACCCTTCATTCCAAACCTCTAGATTCCTGTAGGTTATGAAACCTTCAAAGGTCACATGGGTTATGGGGACAAGCTAACCCAAATTATTATGAAACTCTAAACATGTTCAGTAAAGATAAAATCGATTTAGAGATTTGTAATAGTTAATTACCTAATTAATAAAAATCAGAACTTCTGGTAAAGAAAACATAGTTTGATTTATTTTTTTAAGTAATAAAATTTCAAACTTTAATACTAATATTTATGTAGGTAAATATTTAAAGGAAAAATGAATCAGTACACAACTACATTACCCAAGAAAAGAGTTCCAGGCAGCATATAAAACACAGAATATAAAAAATTCACAACAAATTAATTTGGTATTTGTAACCATTTACATTGTGGCTTCTTTAGGAGGAAGACATTACTGTCAAATATCAAATGAGTATTGATGTGAACTTGTTATATGCTGTTACAATATCACTGCTTGGAACACTTTTCATAGTTTTTTTTTTTTTTTTTTTTTTTTTGTCCTAGGACGCTAGGCACGAGCCTGGGATTGTTTTTCACATTACTTCAGGCTAGACCTAGGGGTTGCGGCATTATCACTTAGATAAAATCCATTGGTGACTTGGCGGGGATCGAACCCGGGACCTCACGGACCGAAGTCTCGCGCTCTAGCCACTACGCCAGCTCGCTCCCCCTTTTAACTTTTCATAGTTAAGTTAGTTGTGAATCCTTTTCTTCTTTTTTTTTTGTATTTTTAAGAGGGGTCTCCTCATGGAACTTAATTATGTAAATATTTGTAATTAAATACAATTTTAAATTAAAATACATCAATTCAATTACAAAATATATTGAATCAACTTATTAAACTTACCTATTAATGTGTTAGAAGCAGACTTGTTATTTTCAGCATTCCTTCTGGCAACCTTCTTTGGTGTTGTTTTGTTACTGGTAGATGTTATTTCAGCGTCAATTTCACCATTCATAGAGTCTTTCTTGACAGCTGGGGGGGCAGGGGAGGGCAGTCCTAGGGGAATACCCCACTCATCTGCTGGGTTCCACACCAGAGTTAGAGTACTTTGGCTGAGAGGTGAATCAATTAGATTCTTCGGTGGTGGAGGAAGTCCGAGAGGTTTGCCCCATCCCTCGATGGGATCTTTCTTTTCTTCAACTGATGGTTTGGAGGAACTACTTGAGCTAGTTTCAGTGACAGGGAGAGACGGTACAGCTTTGGACAGTATGGTTGAGCTAACGGCCGAAGAAGATTGACTTACTTGGTATTCAAGACTATCTGGTTGTGAGCTTTTACCGTTGCTTAACCCGTTAGTGCTTGTACCACCATGACTCGACTTCCCATTGACAGTAGTCTCAGATTTACCGTTTGTGTATTTTACTGTCAGATCCTCGCCTCTTACTGATCTGTGTTCTTTTATTGCAGTTTCAAAATCAATATCTTCGGTTTTAGTTTGTTGAACTCCAGACAGAATTTTAGAGCCACTAAGCACAGGTTTATGCTCATCTTCACTCTCATCGTCATCACCGTACTTGCTCACGTACATTGAAGAATACATCTGACTCTCAACAGGCAAATTCTTACTCTTCATGTATTCCTCCAGAGGATCATCAGGGAGGCTACCGTACAACGAACCAGTCATAGCTGCAGGTAGAGAAGAGTCTTTAGAAGCATGCTGATGAATATCAAAGTCAAACTGAGGAGGAGACTGGGCCAGATGTGATGTCGCACTCATTGGAGAGCAGGGGACATCATCATCACTGTCACAATGGCGAGAGTCAGGTCTGCCCTCGCTACTCTCTCCCCACACATGAGTCGCTGCCCTAGAGACTTGCCCACTACTGATGTCACTGTGTGGAGTTGAAATACCTCCCATCTCGAGCTCTCGTTCACTCGCCAAGTCTGATGCTGGCGTACCACTTCTCCCAGCATCAGACACTTCTCTCTTCAATGATTGAACCCCAGATGAAACTATTTCACTTTTCTTCACTGTTTTTTCAATGTCTGTATGTGATATTTCTCCTGTAGAGGGCACAATTTCTTCGGTTGTTTTGATGTCGGTGCTTGGATGTTCACCAAATGTCTTTATGACTGTTGTCGTTATAGTTTTTACAACATCACTTGGTTTTGTGCTTTCATTGATTTGAGGTTCCTTGCCATCTGTTGAGTATACTGTTGTAGTAATAATTGTTTTTTCAGGTGGCAATTCGGCTTCCTTTGTCGAAAATCCTGCAGTTTCTTGTTTTTCAGCGGAAAATGTTGCCACATGATCGGGCTCAGATTCATCTTCTTGAGAGACATGTGCTACGTTTCCTAAGTTTTTATCAAGAGAACTACTTGACAACTTCCTTACAGAACTCGAACAAAGCTCTGTCTCAGTACCGCCATCTTCACTACTACCAGTAACAAGCATTCTATGAACGGATGAGATTTCTTCCTTCATCGAACTTGCAGATTCCGTATCATCAACTTTACTACTACTTAGAGAACTAACATCAGCTGAATGAAGGCCGCTCTTTGTTTCAGTAATACCAGTAGATCTCTGTTCAGCAGTTGAATTTGCTGAACTGTCTTTAACACTTGAACCAGATGAACTTTCATTTAATGTTGAATGTAGGCCAGGGCTTATTAAATTAGAAGGCACTAAACTTTCAGAATCAGATTTAATATCCTTTTCAGTCTTTATACTCTTACTAGCTAATGGCTTTTCAATCACAGTATCCTCCCCTGTAGACGAAGCACTTATATTATTAGTGTCCTCTTGACCATTAACTGGTGAATGTGTTTCACTTGAAGTAGAAACCTCTATACAACTTAATTTGCTACTTTCTAATTGGTTATCTTTTATTGAAGTGTCTCTTTCATTTTCAACAATTTTAATATCACTACTTATCTGATCCAGAGATGATTCAATTGCAATTTTATCAATCGCTGAAAAAGATTCTAAGTTTGATTTTAAATTCTTCTCTTCAGGTTCTGTAAGCTTACTTGAAATTATATTTTCTTCTTGTTCTTGGCTATGAGTGACACCAGTTCCTTGACCACTTTGCAGTTCAACTGTAGATGAAGCTTCTTTCAAAACTGTGGCTAGTATGATTTTATCCTTTTCTTTTTCCGAGAGTTCAGTGTCAGCTTTTTCGGTTTCAGTAACAGACACACTACTAGTTTTTGAACTAACCATATCACTGTGTGATGAGGGACTTTCCGATTGTTTAATGTCGGTTACATCACTTTTAACGCTAATGACATCTTTGGATGGGACAGGCACATCTTTTAAAGACAACTCCTTTTCTGACGGTTCAGAACTATCCTTATCACTGGGTAAGGGACTAATGCTTTTTGGAGTGTCTTGTTTTTCACACCCAGTTTCTTTTACTAATCCTTTGGTATCCTCTTTATCACTAGGCAGTGGACTTATGCTTTTAGGAGAGTCATGTTTTTCTGAACCCGACAGTTCTTTTTCAGCAATTTTAACTTCCTTATCTGAAGGCACAGGGCTAATGCTTTTAGGTGACTCCTGTTTTACTGAATCTAAAGTTGCTTTGTCTCCTAAATTCAATTCTCCATGATCCGAATGTGTGGGACTGATGCTTTTAGATATCTCAAGTTTTTCTGAAGACTCTCGTGCTTTTTCGTCAACTTTATTTTCTCCCTTATCAGAAGGCACAGGACTAATACTTTTGGGAGAATCCACTTTGTCTGTAGGTGCTTGCTCCTTGCCACCAGATTGCCCTTCTGAAGGTACAGGACTGAGGCTTTTTGGAGTTTCAATAGTTCCACAGAATGTCTGCTCCTTGGTATATATCGGGCTAACACTTTTAGCACCGCCTTGTGTTTCTAAGAGGGTTTGCTCATGTTCTTTACCATTTTCCTTGATATCAGGGCTACCATGTTTTTCAAGTATTGTTTCACCTTTCTCTTTTCCTTTGTCTACCGAATCTACTGGGAGGGGGCTTACACTCTTAGGGGAATCCTGATTGTCAAAAGAGGTTTCTTCTTTACGAGGTTTCTGGTCACCACCCTCACCAGAGTGCACCGGACTACTGGCTTTTGGAGTATCATGTTTTTCTAAAATTGTTGTTTGCAACTCTGTTTTTTCATCAAGTACCCTAACAGAAAGTTCTGGACTCATGCTCTTTGAAGAAGCAATGTTATCTTCTTTTTCAGAGAGCAATGGACTGATACTTTTTTGAATCAAACTATCCTCTACAACCACTTGTTCCTTATGATCATCAATAACCTCTTTCTCTGACTGCACAGGACTAAGCCTCTTTGGAGTATCAAGCTTCTGTGAAGAATCAGGTTGTTTGCTTTGACAGACGAAATCTTCCTTTTCAGATGGTACAGGACTAATGCTTTTAGGAGTAGCTATATTTTCTAGCATAGTGAGTACTTTACCATCAGATAAAGTTTCTGCTTTCTCGGAGGGTACAGGACTTATGCTTTTTGGGGAGACTTCTATTGATCCCTTCTGTAGAATAGTTTGATCATTACCTAATAAAATGGTATCTTTTTCTTCAGACGGAACAGGGCTTACACCTTTTGGCGACCCCTCTTTCTCCAAGCAAGTGGATTCTTTTCCATCTGATACAACTTCTACTTTTTCTGATACGACTTCTACTTTTTCTGATGGGACAGGACTAACACTTTTTGGGGAAAGGTGCTTCTCCATCAGAGTTGATTCTTTCCCATCAGACTTGCTATCTTCTTTCTCTAATGGCACAGGGCTAATGCTTTGTGGGGAAACTGACTCTTGTACAGTATTCTGTTCCTTGGTGTGAGTGATGTTATCTTCTTTCTCTACAGGTACAGGAGTAACACTTTTTGGAGAAGTTTGCTCTTCTAAAATTGTTTTTTCTATTCTGTCAGAAAGAGTTACTCCTGTCTCTGATTGTGTAGGACTGATGCTTTTTGGAGAAATTTGTTTCTCTCCTGGTTCTTTGTCACGAGGAAAGCTTTCTTTTTTCTCTGTAGGTTCAGGACTAACACCTTTTGGAGAGGACTGTTTCTCCAATACAGTTTGTGCAGACACTTCTTTTTCAGATGGTACTGGACTTAGACTTTGAAGCGGTGAAGTCTTCTTCTCTAAATCTGTCTTTTCCTTGTCATCAGAAATGCTGTCTGTTTTCTCAGAATATACAGAAGTGATACTTTTTTGAGAAACCTGCTTCTCTAAATTAACTTGTTCTTTACCATCAGCTACAATCTCCATTTTATCTGGTACATCAGAGCTGCCACCTTTCTCAGGAATAGTTTCTTCTTTGTCCTGAGGAATAGTATCAATTCTTTCAGAAGATACAGGACTAACACTTTTAGGAGGGGTCTGCTTCTCTATAATGTTTTGTTCTTTTGTGTCAGATGAGGAGTCTCCCTTTTCAGCTGGTACAGGACTTATGCTTTTTGTAGAAACTGATTTCTCTGTAACACTCTGTTCCTCACTGGTTGTAACACTGCTGATTTCTTTAGCAGACAGAGGTATCTCACTTTCGAGAAAAGTATTTTTTACTGAGGTAGGTTGTTCCTTTTCATCACATTTCACTGCCTCTTTCTCTAGTGACTCTTGATTAATGATATTTGGAGAGATTGGTTTCTCTTGTAAAGATTGTTCTTTATCATGAACATTACTGTCTTCTTTTTCTGTTGGCGAAGGACTTGCACTTTTAGAAGAGGACTGCTTCTCTAATACAGCTTGTGCTTTATCATCGGTTACAATGTCTCCTTTTGTCGATGGTTCAGGACTTACGCTTTTTTCAGAGACAGGCTTCTCCAAATCAGTTTGTTTCTTATTTTCAGGGATGCTGTCACTCTTATCAGAAGGCACAGGACTTACACTTTTAGGAGAGTCGTGCTTTTCTAAAGAGTATTGTTTCTTTCCATCAGTAACAGTATCCCCTTTCTCCGATATTACAGGGCTAATGCTTTTGGGAGTTGCAAGATTCTCAATGGGTTGTTCCTTATCCTGAGGAATACTATCCATTTGTTGGCAGAGATCATGAGATATGCTGTCCCTTTTCTCGGAATGTACAGGGCTCACACTTTTTGGTGATACCTGTGTATCTAATTTGGTTTTTTCCTTTTCATCAGCTTCTTTTTCTGATGGTGCAGGGCTGATACTTTTCGGAGTGACTGACTTATCTTGCATAGTTAGATCCTTGTCATTTATAACACTGTCTCTTTTTTCAGAAGGGACTGGGCTAATACTTTTTGGAGTGACTGATTTCTCTTGCATAGGTAGATCCTTATCATTTATAACACTGTCTCTTTTTTCAGAAGGTACTGGGCTAGTACTTTTTGGAGTGATTGGTTTATCTTGCATAGTTAGATCCTTATCATTTACAACACTGTCTCTTTTTTCAGAAGGTACTGGGCTAATACTTTTTGGAGTGACTGATTTCTCTAGCATAGTTAGATCCTTATCATTTACAACACTGTCTCTTTTTTCTGATGGTGCAGGGCTAATACTTTTTGGAGTGACTGATTTCTCTAACATAGTTAGATCCTTATCATTTAAAACACTGTCCCTTTTTTCAGAAGGTACTGGGCTAATACTTTTTGGAGTGACTGATTTCTCTTGCATAGTTAGATCCTTATCATTTATAGCACTGTCTCTTTTTTCAGAAGGTACTGGGCTAATACTTTTTGGAGTGACTGATTTGTCTTGCATAGTTAGATCCTTATCATTTATAACACTCTCTCTTTTTTCAGAAGGTACTGGGCTAATACTTGTTGGAGTGACAGATTTCTCTTGCAGAGTTAGATCCTTATCATTTATAACACTGTCTCTTTTTTCAGAAGGTACTGGGCTAATACTTTTTGGAGTGACTGATTTCTCTTGCATAGTTATATCTTTATCATTTATAACACTGTCTCTTTTTTCAGAAGGTACTGGGCTAATACTTTTTGGAGTTACAGATTTCTCTTGAATAGTTTGATCCCCATCAATAGTAATACCGTGCCTTTCTTCAGAAGGTACTGGGCTAATACTTTTCGGAGATATATGCTTCTCTAGAATTGAATTTTCGTCTTCTCCAGCATGACTCTTTTTTGCATCCCTAACGATATCTTCTTTTTCATAGAGTGTTGGACTAACACTCTTTGGAGTACTATGTTTGCTATCCCCCTTCTCAGAAGATGGAAGAGGGCTCTTAGGAGAGCCCGTTTTTGTTTCTTCACTTTGTTCTAATTCTTCAGTTTTTGAAGCACCTGTGTCAATAGACAAAGGACTGGTGCTTTTATATGTTTCGACTTTCTCTATGCTTGATGGTAATTTCTCAGCCTCAATTTTAACATTTTGTGTCTGCTTAGAGTCTTGTTTGTTGTCAATTGATAAAGGCAGAGTGTCACCCTCTTCTAAATGAGATGTTTCATTTTCTTGTTTACTAGGCACATTGGTAGCTTGTGTTATTCCATGAATTTCTGTTACAGGTAAATTCCCCTCCTCTGCTTTCTCCTCAGACCTCTCTTGAGAAACAAAACCGATTGCTTTAGGAGAGTCATCCTTATCTAGAACAGTTGCTCCTTTATCTAATAATTTAGATTGTTCTACTGGCCTATCCTCAGGTGCTTCTTGTTTATCTGTTTTACCTGTATCTTCTGGAAATATTTTGTCAGTATTAGTTAAAAGACTGCCCAGATCTGAAGGTTGTGCTTTAGTTGCCTCTTCAGCTCCTTTTTTCGATGACTGATCATCTCCTTCTGCAATGATTATTTCCTCTGGACTAATACATTTTTCGGTCTCCAGTTTTTCATTGACAGTCTGTTCTTGGTCTAGCTTTGGAGATTCTCCTAAACCTTCAGCAACAAGCGGGCCTACTCTGTCCAGAGATTTGGACTTGTCTACTAATAATTCCTCCTCTTGTGACTTCTGGGGATCACTCTTTATATCGGAACATGTTGTAAGTTTATCAGGTAGTTCTGAAACATTTGATTTAGAATTACCAGCATCTTGATACTTCACATCACTTTCCTGGACATCAGTACTTTTTTCAAAAGAATCAATTTCTTTTTCCGGTATAGAGGGAAGTTCTGTTTCATGTGAAATAATATCCACAGATTTTGTTTCATCTTCTAGAACCACTTTATTCATTTCACTCACAAGTTGATTATCAAATTCCACTCGATCCTTTGTGGCTTGTGTTATGATGTTATCTAATTCCTCAGGTTTGATAAGACTAGCACTTTCTAGGATAGGTTTTTGATCAGTTTTTAACTTAGTTGCATCTAAAGTTTCTTGTGCTTCATGACTACCAATCACATCCTTTGAGATCTCAGATAACTCTGTAACCTCTGGTATAACATTAATTTGGTCTTTTTCTTTGGTAAAATCTTCAAGAATTGGACTAGCTGGAGGAGTTTTGGGTGAACTTATTGGCTTTTTAAGGTCCATTACTATGTCTAAAGATTCTTCAATTTCCCCATGTTTAATTGTAGGCGGGCTCTCATCTGTTTTAGAGGCTGCATCAATTGTAGGCTTGTCATCAAGTTTATCCTTCTTCTCTGTTAACAAATGCAGGGGTGATTCTGGAGCTGAATCAGGAGTCACCATGACTAGTTCAGCTACTTCGGGTGCTTTTAGCATAGAGTGCACAGGTTCCGTTTCAAGAACCATTTCATGCTTTGATTCAAGGTCTAAACCCTTAGATAGCAGTTTTTGGTCAGCCTCGATTTGTTCTTGTTTAAGATCTTCTGCCTCAAGCTTTTGTCGAATATTTGTCAATTCATTTAGTTCTTCATTGTCTGTTTTAGCATCTTTGGTTTGTATCTCTTTTTCTTTGGCGTCATCTTCAGCCAATACTGTGTCTGGTTTTTTTATTTGTTCATGTGCTTCTAACACATTCTTGTTTTCAGTCAAACCTTCTTTTGTATCTTCCTTTGTATCCATATCTTTTTTGCCACTAATGTTAAGCAAGTCTTCTTTACTTTTTGATTGGTCTCGACTAAAATCTTCCTCCTCATATAATCCATCAACTTCTTCATGAACTGGTAAGTCTGCCACTTCATCAGGAGTTTTCACAATATCTCTAAGAATTTGTGATGCCTGAACCTCGTAGGGCCCCCCTGGTACAATGGAAACCTGAGGTAATGTTGTCGGCTGCTCTATTCTTCCAGACAAAGCTCCGATTTCTTTTTCTTTTGTGTCTTCCTTATCATACTTCTCTTCTATACCTTCCTTTATTTCATCTAACGGTATCCTCTCGTCCTCAGGAAGAGTTGGAGCTGTTGTTGCACCTGATTCAACCGTTGTAGACATTTTCTCATCAGGCTGACTTTCCTCTGCTGCATATCTTACATCTCCGATTTCCTTAGACCTGTCTTTCAAATCATCTTGTTTGTTGTCATCATCAGTCAAGTTTTTATCAGATAACCCGGGGAACTTTTCCGGACTGGAGAGAAGATCTTTTGTTTCCCCTGATGTCTTTTGTTCATCAGAACCAATCCCATCAGCAGAAAGTTCAGAACTTTCTTTGGATTGCTCTAATTTGGCTTTTGCAACAAAATCTGTGGCAGATGTTATAATATCTTGTACTTCTTCTTCAATCTGTTCTCGGTTTTCTGGAGTCATGACCTTTTCTGTTGAAATCTCTTTTACTAATGACAGAGGTAAATCACTTGGTTTAGCTGGTTCACTTATATCTTTCTCTTCAAGTAAGGTACCTTTTTCAATTTGATCGTCATGTAATACAACATCATTTTCTTCAATGTCTTGACATTCTTCAGTTTTAGGTTGGTCGTCCTTCTTTTTTTCAGATTCCGCTTCGTCGCGTAAATGTTTTTGGATTTCGTCTTCTCCATCATCAGGAACATGGGATTCTAAGCTCTCTTGATCTTGAACAGAATCATCGCCGTATTGTTCAATTTCAACCTTTTCTATTATTAAAATTTCATCCTCTTCTTCTTTTTCGCTATAATCCTTTTCACTAGTTTCTATGCGATGTTCTTCCGGTTTTTCAACACTAGCTACATCTTCACTCACACTGGCTTCTTCAGCTTTATTCTTTACTTCAACAGATGTGTCAATATCTTTGCTAGTGTCATCTTCTACTTTTTCATTTTCTTCAAATTTCCCCGAGTCAACATCCTTCTCAACAAGGCCATTTGTTTTTTCTTTGAGTTCAACTTTTTCTTCCTTTGTTATTGCAGTTTCAGCATCAACTGTTGAGGGAGTTGAAACTGCGGATGAGTCTGTTACAATACCCTTTTCAATTTCACCTTTCAGCTTTTTACTATCTCTTTTAGTTTTTGAAAGTGTTTTCGATGCGCTTTTAACAGGTGAAAATGATTTAGACGGCAATTTTACCGGCGATGAGGATAAAGTCTTCTTAATAGGTTTTTTGTCTAGCTTTTGTTTTACCACATTATCATCTTTTTTTGACTGTCTAGGTGCAGTGGGTTTAGAGGTGATTGCTGCCTTTGCTTTTGATTCAACGACCTTTCTATTGTTCTCTTCTTTGGTACTTTTTGCAGGAGTGGACGATGGTGATGTTTTCAGTCTTGGTTTTGGTGTACTCTTCACTATTTCTGTTTTTGAAGCGACTCCATTCATTTTTGATTCAACACTTTTTTTCGGTGTAGTCGGAGATGATTTAACTGAATCTTTCTTTTCCACTGAAGGTACTTTTGCCGGTTTCTTTTCTGATATTCGAGAAGTAATTTTGCTTTCGGTTTTCTTAGGTTTATTTTCAGCCTTTGTTTTTTCATTCTTCATTTTTATTGATTCTTTTTCTTTTAACTGATCTGTAATTAGTAGTGGTTTGTCTTGCTTTACATTATCTGTAGCATCAGCTTCAATGTTCTTATCTACTTCGGTTTTATTATCTTTTTCAACTTTCAGTTTTTCCTGCTTCTGCTTTACAGTCTTAGGAGGAGCTGGCTGTGTTGTTTTGATTTTTGTCTCACCGGAGCCAGACACAGGTATTGTAGAGGTTTTGGCTACAGCTTGTTTACCCACAGAATCTGCTTGTGTTATCCCTTTAGATATAGGTTTACTGAGGCCTTCACCAGGGACCAATTTATCTATTACAGCAGGAGTGGATTTAGTTTTGGTTACCTTTGTACTTATACCCGTTGTTGAAGATGATGGTGAAAGTGTTTTAGCTGTACATACTGGCTGCTTCATGAAGTCAAGACTACGTAGCTTCTCTAATCCCTCAAAGATTTTATGCTGAGGGGTGCTGCCCGGAAAAAGAATCCTTGTAATTGTATCTTCAGGGTTTGCAGGTTGCCACACTAAGAGTGCACATATTGAGACAAGATTTTGGAAAGGAAAACTAATGTCTTTGTCACCAGGCTTTCTTGATACACTATTAAACATCGAAACGTCGTTTGAATTCCACTTTGATAAAAATTCTTTCAGTTCTTTACTGTCTCTAGATGGACTAATGACATACATGTCCAGTTTGCCATGTCCAACCTTGTGGTACAGATTGATAGGTTCCAATACTGAATCTCGCACACAGTTGTGGGGTTTCAGCTGAAGGTGTTTAAGGTTCTGGACCATTTCCTGTCCCTCGTCAAGCAGGCTGACCAGTAGTGGGTCTCTGACTTTCTCCTCATCCGGTGTTGAAGGCTGCTTTCTTTCCTGGCAATACAATAACTTCTTTTAATAACATTATTTTGTGAATACTGGGCTACATAGCTAAAATACATACCTACCAAGCTTGAGAAAACTATAGTACAATTTGTCAACATTCATCGGATTTAATGTATAAAGAAATTGAAAAAAACATTAGCTATAGTAAGTAAGACCTTTCACTATATTCTGAACATGTAAAGAGAAAAATTATTCATAAATAATGTCAATATGTTATCACTCTAATGTTAAATCTAAGTGACTTTTGTTAGGAGCATTAAGAAGAAAGTCATCAATTTTCACCACTTAGCAAGGTTTTACTATTATTTTGAAGTAAGTTTAATCAAGTAGTTACTAATAAAACCTTTAGGACTTCTCTATATACGAGACCTGCAAATTACAGAAGAAGTGTCCAATCTGTGGGTAGACGTGAGAGAGCCTCTTGCGACGGAGGATGGAAGACAATCCATGGCAGTTGCTGTTGTTGATCCTTGTCATCAAGACAGCGTCCAAGCGGTCCAGGTGGCGCACAAAGTCCCAGAAACATGCCTACAACATGAGAAGAACAGTAAGGCTTTGTCCTCAGAAGAAAAAGCTCTGAACAATAAACTAAAAGACCTCACTCATCGTACTATTAACTTTTTACTATTTAATGATCTGTATAGCACCATCTAAAAGACAGTGAAATAATTTTTGGTTGTATGTTTCACTGGCAAGCGAGTGGTGACAGCAGAGGCAGTGATAATACAGTATTGAAGAAAATAAACAAATTCAGAATCAACCTTTGAATATTTCAAGCAAAATTTCAAAATTTCAAAAATAGAGGTGTTTTGATTGTTATTTGGTTCTAGAAGAACGAGGAACATTATCAACATTTTTTGTGAACTTTTGGTAACATATGATTTGGACGACAGATCCTTTTTGAAAATTATTATACATTAAACATTAAGAGGTTTATTGACAATGAGGAATCTTTTATACAGAGCAAACATCAAAATTAATAAGTCTTATAATTTAATTAAGTATACAATTTTCTGTGTCATTGGCAACCTTTTTTTAAGGCAGATGTGTTTATTTTTTTTTTTTTACATATAAATTCTTTACTCTGTTCTTCTACTGCCAATGTTAAGCTTATCAGCCCAAGATGCTCACTGAGCTATCATGTTCGATATACTGTATAAACTTAAACATGGGTCTCAGTGCCTTGAATTCTGCCTTAGTTTGTGATTTTTACTTCTAACTCAGCTGTTGACACCAAAAATTCATTTGACGAATAGTCGTTTCTGACTGTCAACAAAACTAATATTGTTCTATAATGGATGATTTTCATTGGTAGAAAAATAACAACAATAACGTACAAAAATAATATAGTTCTCTATAATACTCACCTTCCTGGCAAAGCCTCCATCGACAAGCATGTTGAATCCATTGATTCCAAACAGTGCAGCGTCACCTTGACCTCCTGGGAATACATAGAGAGTTGGGTGGCTGAATCTGATGTTGCCAACCTACAAGGAAAAAACTTTCATTGTAAAAAATTAATAAGTTTTATCTTCATATTGTGTGGTTATCAGATAACACAGAGAATCAGCTGCCATTAAAATAGGAATGCACATAAAAAATAAAAAAAATTATGTTAAATACATTAAGCTTGATTGTTTTTTGAAAATTCATACTTCACTCATATTTGCGGTAAAATATGCATGGTCAGTCAAACAATACATTTTAATTTAATCTATTCTCAATGTTCCAAGAACTAACCACATCGGATGGATGTAGTAGCTTGTCGATAGATTGAGGCTGCACGAAGGGTGCAAGGTAGTCTACGAACTGTTGTATGTTGGCGGCTGGGCTAGGTCCGTCGTCAGGGTTGACTCGGACGCGACACAGTCGGGTGCACGCCTCACGCCGCAGCCGCGCGGTGCTCCAGTCCCCTTCGGGCGCGCAGTGGATGTCCACTGTGACAGAGTGTTCGTAGGCGCGCAGCACTCGTTGCACTTCTGTCTCTTGTAGCGCGTCGATCAAGTCGGCAAGAGAAAAGGTGCCATCCTGCGTAAAAGCATAGATTAAACATACATAAGTTGTGTTTACAGGAAGCCAGTAGGCAGGCCGAGTTCTTTTGCTCAGCGAAGTTTGACCTCAGGCAAGTTGCCTCAGGTAACTTGAAATACACTGAGGAAGATGCCCTGCCTACTGTTGTGATCAACTGAAGCTAATCGCCTGAAAAAAGAAACTTCAACAAACCATACGCAAACCAAACATATATTCTGTCCAGTTCGTGTAGTGGTCCATTATGTTGTTTACATTTTGATACTGCAATTACTTTCCATCATATTTAAAAATTTAAAACAATTAACAATTAATTTGTATATTTTACACAGTTTTATCGTGGTAACTACCACATGAGTATCTGTAGTAGGCTGAGTTCCTTGGTTCACAAAGTGTACTCTAAATTAGAGTAAGTTTTTAAGACTAATTTATTCATTTTTTTGTCTCACAGAGGACCAGCAATATTGTACAAATAGGTAAACTTGTTGAATGTAGTAAGTAAAAAAGTAGTAAAACAGCAGTAAAAACTGTACTATAATATTCTAGACATTACAAGAGATAAACATAAAAAATATCCCAGCCGCAGCAAACCTGCAGACTAATAGAATTTCCATTTGCCTGAATTGATTTTCAGATTAGTCTATTTAAATAACAAGGTTAACGAATACCTAGGTTTGGCTGCAACAGGGATGCTAACTAACAAAGTATATTTTTAGTAAAATATTAATAGCCTAGTATAAAATAGCAAAATTTGCCAAGTTAAAATATATCTATTTTATTCATCATTGCGTGGCAAAAATATATCCACAAACAAGCAAACTACAACTAATTTACAATATTCTCCATAAGAATAAAATGGGAATTTTAAAATTACGATCTTTTGAATATTCTCCGTAACTAATAACCGAACAAAAAAACTTTAATGTACTAAATTATTTGTTTTTTAAGCTCTTTAAATTGGTCTAGTGAGAAACCAGGAATTTCTTTGTTTTTAGGGTAAATAAAGAGAAAAACAAACTTTTACCCTATAAAACACCCCATAAAATCCCGTTCCATAGCCCGATCATGCTGGTTCGCAAACTCATTCAAGTTTATCTTTCCTTACACCTCAAAGCCAAATTTAATCAAAATCGGACAAAAATTACTCAAGTTATCATGTTCACAGACACACACACATTAGAGAAATTTGCTAAAATACCGTATTGAATGATATCAGTCCAAACAAAAAATTAAAATGATAAAATCATACAGGTAATCCAATACAAAAGTCAACATAGTATTCATCCAAAGTTGTATAGAATACACAA
Source organism: Macrosteles quadrilineatus (assembly GCF_028750875.1). NCBI lineage: Eukaryota > Metazoa > Arthropoda > Insecta > Hemiptera > Cicadellidae > Macrosteles > Macrosteles quadrilineatus. The sequence continues at coordinate 63,418,736 of NW_026542602.1, forward strand.
TTTACTTCTATGCCCTTGATAAAATGTTAATGGCTAGGGTGCATTACTGTGAGCAAGATTTTATGTGATGGGGTGTAAAGGTCAAGACCTTTTCTGTCTTGAATTATAGTCAGTCCTTCTCATACTGTATATGGTCCTGCATTGTCACATGGCCATGACATAGTAAACTCTCGTTAATCTGAATTCAATTAACACAGTCTTAGCTTAAAACAGAAAACTATTTGATAGCGGTTTTTCTTAAATTCTAGTTTAAGACAGAAGGAGGTCTAAGAGGCAAAACCTGAGAGTTTAAAATGGTAATTTATTATGCATTAGTGCCATGAGTTTCAGAGTCCTTGGAAGTCCATCTGTAGACGGAAAGATGGGTATCTTACGCATAGAAATATCTCCGCTGTAGATTTCTGTTTACCAAAAACTATACAATACTTAAACAATTATTGTATGGATTCAGGCACAAGTTTGAAGGCCCAAAGCCCTTAAGTACTATACTTCAAACCTGGACGATCCAGGAGCCATTGCCTGCGAAGGTATAGCCAGCGTGGATGATGTGTCGGTGTTTAGTGAAGCTACTCAGCAAGTTCCTGATGCACTGTATCAGGGTGTTCAGTTGAGGTTGGATCAGCACTTCGGTCACTAGGTTCTCACTGGCAAACTGGATCAGCCGTTCTCCTAAAGACACATTCATTCATCAGAACCGTTGAGGGGTCAAGCAAACCAACCGGCCAAAATTGGAGTTTTTACAAACAAGCGATGGAGTGGCATTTATTGTATTTGTAAAATGATAAGATGTTAAATTAAACTGGTGCTATTATTGGTTGGTTCTCACTATTAAAGTAGGTAAGCTGTTCCCTTAAAGAAACACCCATCCTTCAGGATCAGTGAAGGGGCAATCTATTATATTATTAAAGTGATACAATCAAATTTTATGTAAACGGTTAAGGTCATTTCCTAAATAAAAATATAGGCATATGGCACATCAAAATGAAGCTTAGAGTGCGTAGATTTGCCGAAAAGTATTGATATGGACAAATTTCCTAAGGGCTCTGCCCCACAGGCTGATTTCCAAAGGGCTACGCCTGGCATGCTTCCAATGTTTACATGATTTAATTTAATTTAGTTACCATAATGAAACAGCTGGTCAATACAATGAACTGGTGTTTGTTTATTTACTCAATAAGATGTTTGTGAAGCTTTATGTTGATTAAATAGGGTTATGTTTGGTTTTAAAGTGAGGTTGAATACATTTTGTAAAGTATTGCTCAAAGCTGATTTTTTTTATTTATATAGTAATCTACATGTGAAGAGGCTTGAATAAAATTGAAGAAAATGGTAAAACATCAATATAAAGCAATAATTTATGCTATTGCTACACTAAGGTATGTTATAATATTCTTAGGGATCTATTAACATCAAAAGTAGGGGTTTGAAAGTAAGCAGGTTTACGTTTTTAAACCAGTTTATATTTTCAAACTAAATCATAGAGTTGCTGTATTTTAAAACACTCATCAGCACCACTTTAATAGCTCTCTAGGACACATTTTCTTCCCGTTGCAAAGCATGGGTATAGCAGCTTGTACAAATATAAACCTAGAGATTACCAAAAACGTTTAAGGAGAAGTACAGTATTGGCTATTACGGTGATGTGCACATTAAAAAGTACTTAACAAATTGCTCTCAATTCTTGCAATTACAAACATCCATAAAGAACAATTTTGGACTTCCACTTCTATCTAATCATTATACTTTTACACTATGAATATGTATTAGCCTATAATATTTAGTTAAGTTACGACACAAGAACCAAGATTAAATTTCACGCAGGAATTTATTATTAAAGCTTTAGTTTATTAGTTATATATTGAAAATAATTTGTCAACTACTGCCACTCTTGGATAAGTCTTCAGTTAAATAATCTACAGATAAGTCGACTTACATAGTCATTGAACTCATTAATTGTCACCCGGACTGCTATAGAATCGGTTAAGAACACTTGTAAGTTTGGTAATCAAAATTATGAATGTTTTATTTTGTCACTAAAACTTTATTTAAAGTTATTGAAAAAAACAACCTAAAGATAAAGTCTCTAGATGCATAACATCATCAGAGGTGGCCATGCCATTAATGGTAATGGTCTACTATTTCATAAAAATTTCAAGGATATAACAAACTCATGTTGGAATTTAATATTAGGATATACAGTATGTAAAGTAATAAATTTACATGGAAGAGGATTAACTATTCAGCGAGTTTTACTCAATTAACAGACTGTCAAAGCTAACCTTAAATTCGTTATAAGCCTTTTCCATTTCTGTCTCTGATAAAAGTAATGGAATTGAAAAATCTTAAAAAGGTTAACAGTCAAACATTGGTTTGGGAATATGTTTGTAGATAGGATTTGAAGTATTTTGTATTTATTAAAAATTATTTAAATTACATTTTAAGAAAATTTTTAATATTTCAAGCATTAAGTATAGCGCAAGTAATGCCACACAAAACACTAAAACATAGAGAAACCAGACATACTAGGAAACCAAAATTTTCTTCAATTAGATCAAAATTGTAATTTAAAGGCTTTATGATAAAAAAGTAAAATAAAAAATAAAAAATGCTGATTCATACCGATATCAAAACTTTCCATCTAGTGTGATCATCGGTTTTATTGCTCGTACCCACACAGAATCCGACTTCTGTGCTACTCACAGACAATCTAAATACAAAATCTTTTGGCAAATAGTGGTGAATATCATCCCTTACCATTCCTGGCCTCTTCGCCCTCAGGGGCTGCCGAGATGATAGCCTGAAGTTCCTTGTCCAGGTCAACATGGCAGGAGTCTACGTCCCAGGAGAGGAATCCTGCAACACAATACACCACGCATTAGTTATCAATAAGAATTGTAAATTGTAAAAAAATTCTTACAAAAGAAGTGTAAGAATTGTATATTATCAATTTTCAATTCTTTGAGACTGCGATGCTTACTTGGGTGTGTATTTCAAGCTGTCTATCTGAGGGGTCATCCCATGTATCTACAGGGTGTCCCGGAACTCTCTACCAATATTTTAGGGCATTCATTCTGGGTAAGAAACGTACCTAAACATCATATTTACATTGTCCGGAAGTCCTTGGTTACTCACACAGCCGCCATTTTGTTTTTTTCAGTTATTATTTTTTTTCTAAAGAATGGTTAAAGATACGAAATGGAAACTTTGCACAAACATTTATGACAAGTAGACAAAACTACAAAAAAATTATGACGATTTTTCAAATTCATAAAACAAAATGGCGGCCATTTAAAATTTTATTTCTTAAATAACTCAAAAACCATTGATTTTACAAAAATGTTAAATGGCCGCCATTTTGTTTTATGAATTTGAAAAATCGTTAAAATTTTTTTGTAGCTTTGTCTAGCTGTCATAAATGTTTGTGCAAAGTTTCCATTTCGTATCTTTAACCATTCTTTAGAAAAAAAAAATAATAACTGAAAAAAACAAAATGGTGGCTGTGTGAGTAACTAAGGACTTCCGGACAGTTTAAATATAATATTTAGTTATGTTTCTTACCCAGGAGCAATGCCCTAAAATATTGGTAGAGAGTTCCGGGACACCCTGTATAAACCAGCAGTCACCAATTGAAACAAATAAAACATAGTTGTAGAATGCGCTAGTGACCAAAATTCCATTTCGTACATTATATTTGGTTGCTGACATGGTTGATGGGTCATAACAGTTACTATAGCTCACAATAAGTCATTTCACAGGTTTGACTTGGTAGAAAAATTCTTGTATTAAACAGAAATCAGTAATTAAGATCAGCGCAATCAGTCTGTGGATCACATCAACTAACTATACTGGCAAAAACTTTAATATGAAAAACTAAAAAAAAATTCATTAAGTTTTTGAACTACCTTAGAAAAGTGTGTATTAAGAATATATATAAGCTTAAAAGACAATTTTAGTATTGGGAGGGTTAGTTCAAAGTACTGCACCATCAAAGAAAACAGTAAAGAATTCTTATTTTCGTTTGCTTTCTATAGACCTTACATATTTTACAAAAAGAGTTCTTTTCCTTCTGATCGCATCTTTTTGTTAACTTATTGGTTTCTATATCAATGTTCAATTCTAAAATGTAAAATTTAACACTTAAACTAAATCTTCCATTTATTGTAATAATGTAAAGGGTAAATTAATTGTAGTTCAAACATATTTTCGTTCTTACATTTTATACTGAACTTAATTAGGATATCTACAAACAATATACCTGATATACCTACATTAAATACAAATATTTTTGGAATTGTTTGTTAGCACTGTGGCAGCAACACTTTTTTTAGTTTGTAGTTCACAAGATTATAATATTGGAATTTTGTAATTGGAAGTCTTTTTGTAAATGTTATCAGCTATTCTGCTATAAATAAATTTGATAATCATATTTACAATACAATAGTTTCAAGGAGTTGAGAGTAGTAACTGAATGCCTAGGAGTTTCTTGTTTATTTATATATCCTTGAAGGGTACTTGCATTACACCATTAATCTAAACGCTAAATCCAGGAGGAGTATACTACTTAGTTGATGGAATTTTAGTATCCATTATGAGGATGAAGGGCATTTTAATTTACACAGGTTCCACAATATTAATGTATGGAGTTTCTGATGACATCAAATCAAATCAAATATATTTATTTCCATTCGGTACAATAAAGTACAATAGGATAGGTCAGATTGCATTTTACAAATTGTCATGAAGCAAATTAATGTAGATGTGAATATAAAATTAAACTTAAATTATAAAATATAGAGAACAAAACAACTAAACAAACAATTTCTCCTTCAAGCTGGCCTGGAACATCAATAACAGATAAAATATAAAATAATTTCTGATAACATCATATCTTAATAAAAAAAAGAGAGGATTAGTTTTCAATAATAGTTTTAATGTGAAGAATAGTTATAGAGACTATTAATTAATAGAGTGTGGGATTTGTATTTAAGTGTTTAGAACGATCTAGAAAGCAATTTGGCAAGAAAAAAACTCATTAAGTGAATAAAGTGGGTTTATTAATAACCAGTTACAAAACTTTCTCTTAAATTGTTTGACATCATATTTTGAGATAAGGCCAATGAGTTTATTGTAAACCTTTGGAGCTACAACAACATGGCTGTTTATAGATTTTGAGAGCCTGTGGTAGTCAATGGAAGTATGATTTTTATTTCTAGTATTATATCTGTGTTCATGGAATTTTAGTATTTGTGTGTTATCTATTACATATACAGTTAAATCAAAGATATACAGATTAATAATAGTAGGAATTTTCATTGAAACAAAAAGAGGTTTACAATGTTCATCAAGTTCAGATTCAGCGATAACCCTAACGGCTCTTTTTTGGAGAATTAAGATTTCATCCACTCTATTGCAGTTACCCCATAGAATTAATCCATATTTGTAACATCTATATATTTAATACACAGTTGTAACACTGTTTTCTCAGTAATTACTGGACCGATCTACAAGATTTATGTCTCAAATTAAAGGGGATAGTGTGTAGATTTGCCGAACATCCTTAGAATTTACGTTTTTTCTAAGGGCTACGAGCTACAGCCCGTTAAAGGACGAGTCAATACAATTCTTATTGAAGAATATATAGAATATATAGAATACATAGTTTTATAAATTATTCGTCAGCTGTTTAATGTTTGTCAGACATTTGTTATTATTTTTATAACCTCACTTTCAGTATGCAATTATTAAACTTGGAGTTTATGTTTATAAACACACGATTTTGATAAAGGAAAGTGTATTCGTTAACTTATTTTTGAAATGTTATAGTTTTCCTTCAAAGTGATCTGAAGGAAAGTGGTAATTGAGTTTTAAGTTTGAGTATGGAATGTGAAATAATACCAATAGTAGGGAACGGAAACTTATTGTTTTGATCAATATAATTTATTCTCTACGGCCACCAGAATAATCATGGGGAAATCCGCTTGCAAGTTGTACATATAATTGCTAATGAGTGGGAAACATACAAACATTTTATAGTAGGTGACGAATCTTACTCAAGATCAGTGTTAGACGTTCAGTGGTACCAAACTTTACCTTCTCAAGATGGCGAGTACGCTGGGATACGTGGAACTACAGTATATCAGTGAATTTTTTTTCAAGTACACGGGGAAGTTGCTTGAGAAACTGTGACTTACGATTTCGGTTCTGGCGAAGAAGTATCTGACTTGATGTTTAATGGCAATGTTGACTCGGGTCATTATAGCGTTATAAAACTTTATCATTAACCCCAGGATGTGAAAAGTACAAAAAGAAAAAGAAAAGGTAATCATTAACCGGGCGTAAAGACATACAGAACGAAAAAAACATGTAGAGAACCATCAAACTAAAAAGGTAAAGAGCAGTGATGGTGTTAAATGTGCTCTGGAAGTCCCTTCTAAAAAATACCAATTTTTTTGAATTGGGGTCGTTAGATTGGATTTGTCAGTACTGCAAATCTATGAATTTTGAGTCAGAACAGACTAACTGGGACACAAATATTTTTTCCTTATGTTGTCACAAGGGGAAGGTCAAATGAACTCCTTATCAACATTTTGAGTTTATGGAAAATCTTATCAACAGCGACTATAAAAAAAGTATTAAGGGTCAAAAGAGACAAAAAACTATTTTGAGTAAAATATAATACAAATCTGCATTTGAAATGGCCAGTTCTAAGTCTCACTTGAATCAACATCTTTCTGGTAATGGTAGTCTACATAGTTTTAAAATCTACGACTCCTTTTCTATCAAATTGGACCGTTAATACCCTCTAACATTGAACAAAGTATTCCCAACTTTATATATACGACGTAAACACAGCTTTTACTCACAGTATGGGTCAAAGATTCGTGAAATGCGACCAACTGCTGATGCGTGATTTACATGTAGGCTAAGTGACTATCTTTATTCCATACAACAAATGTAATGAAAAAAATCTACGAATATAGGAATATACTTGAGCAAATGATCTAAATAGCATTTAAATAGCTGCTTATTAGGTTATCTATCAGCATTGCCCAATTCGTGTACTATTTATTTTTCAAATGAAACTCAAATTAATATAAAAGATTCATTTGGTTAAAATAATATATCGGGTTGATTAACATAAAATAGTTTATACAGGCAAACTATCAGTTCTATTTCATGTGAAAAATTAAACAACCCCTAAATAAAATACAAAGATAAACAGTATTTGTTAATTATTATTTCTTTTATTGCTGACAATATTCCCGTGGCGGAGCACGGGCGGTTAACTAGTCCTAAATACTGTAGCTTAATATCCTCAAAATGTGAATAGTTTCATGTTATAACTTGTACCATGCTTCTGCAGGATGAACCATATGTAATATCTAATTTACTCGGCTGTCATTGGAACTACGCTAAAAATATCAAACCACATTTTCTTTGGAGGAATGCTAAGATTGTGAGAAGGAAAATGTTATTTGTGACGTAAAAGTTGGCATTGTTTGCCTCAAGCTTGTTAGAAAGTGTAACAGAATATTACTTTAGAAGAATCAAACCGAAGCAAACATGAAACTTCCAAGAACCTGTGAAACTTATTATAACAATGGAACTTGATACATTTTTATATCGGTTCATTATACTTTCTTTTATTGTATGTCTGTTTATTTTTTAAACTTTTTACTAAATAGTTGTGCATTAACGTTGACCTTTAGATAATATCAAGCATCACTAATATTTTAATCAATATAGAGTCTTTTTATACATCTTTTTCACACAGTGTTATTACACTTGTTATATAATAATAGTGCAATTGAAGCGAAGTTATTAAGATGCTATTGTAGAAGATGTATTTTTGCTGATTGCTTAAATTATTTCTTCACGACTTTAAACTTTTAAAGTTGTAGTCGTGTTGACTATCAGTGTGTGTTATTATTGTGGTGAATAGTGGTACCAGGGTATGTGGCGAAAAATAGCGTTCGTACCAAGGACCAAAATGGTTTAGCAGCTCTCAATCGTTTTAAGTTCGGCAAAACCTCATTTTCGGCCCTATGTACGAAATATAAAGGTATTACACAACTGTTCAACAGTGCACAGAGAAGTAAACGAAAGCCATACAGATTGTACAGTAGCTTTAAGAAAGTTCTCTCTCAACTTAAGTTGGAACTAGTTAACTGGAGGTTTAAGTTGGAGACCGGACCACAAAGTAAATTAAACTCTCATATAGAACCCACCTAGACAAGCTGCTTACAAGGGTTGAATACAAAACAATGTTGCCAGGTTAACTAGTTGTACACACATCTTAACTTAATACAATTTACGGTTTGTGTGAGTATTATAATCAAACTACTAGTTATACCTGTTACATACAAATATCAGTGATAGATTTACGTCTAAGATTTTACCCAGAGTGTTCTTCAACTTTACAATATTGTTGTTTAGGATAGTGTAACTAGATTTAATCCACAATAGATAACTTTATAAGTTGATAAATTAAAGTGCATACATACAGCATACAATATATACGTCTAACGATTTTTTATCGAGTAATTTATTAGTAATGCATGTTAAGGGATTGTATTGTTTTTCAGAAGTAGTTAATGTGGATTTTCTTGCTAAAGTGAAGACTAAAATATTTCAGAAATAAATCATTAACTACATAAATTCCAAGTATACACTATTGAATAACATTGACATTGTTAAGAAAATATTGTAAAATAACAAAATTGAAGTAAGAATACATTTTACCACACGCTCTTTGATTTTGAAATTGTTTTTTTGTATTTTTAACAGAGTCCTGTACAACATGAAAATAACATACATTCTAAACAAATGGTGAAATGTAACTAACGTTTTATTAACAAGATATAGCTACAAAACAGCAATCAATGGTGGTGTTGGTAAAAAATTTAAGTCATTAAATTAAATTAATGGATCCAAATTTGTAAACCAATGAAAATAGTCCCCATGAGGTTTTGACTTGTGCTAAAACAGAAAGAGAGAGACAATGTCACATAATTATAGTTATGAGCAAAGATATTTTATCAACGACAATCATTGAACGTATTAATCAGGTACATTTATCTCAAAAATATATGGTGAAGGATTTAATAATTTAATTACAATAAGTAGTTTTACCATAGTATTGAACCCATTAATTAACTTTTAACTCCTTTAACTCAACTTTGCATTTTCCTAAGTTCAAGAAAACAATATCCATTTATCTACATCTGACAAAAGTGTTTGCGCAAATTTTAACAAAGATAAGAATCAAACTTGAGTTGAAGATTTGTTTGAGTGTGCTTTAAAACGTTAAGGGATGGATTGCCCCTAAAACCAAACCTCTCAAGTTGAAGTGAAGGAGTTTCCTGATCTTACAAGCTGAAACTCATTCCCTCTTAAGTGGCTGAACAACATCGACAAGATAATGGTTTTATTGTTTTTTATATATTAAACACTATGAATATGTTATGTATTTCTTTATGTTTATTTTCTTACCATGTATGCTTTTGGTCAACCCTGTATATAGACATAGATAAAACATGATAAAACATACTCCCTTAGTAGATTTCTCATTCTTATGGAACAGCTGAAGCCAATTTTATCGTTAGTTCTGTCCGGTGTACTGTAGAGGTAGTGTTTACTTTGTTTCGTGTTATTTCAGTAATTTAATTTAAAACCTCGTTTGAACAAATAAAACGATATCTAATCATAAACAATAACTTGTCCCCTAGTTATATAATCAAAAAGTAAAGCACAAATCATGAAATCAACCCTAAAATAATAGAAACAAAATTTCATCGACACTAGCGATCAGTGTCGCCGGACATAAACTAGACACGAAAAACGAGCTTCAAAATGTACAATGGGGTAAGAAGTCTATGATGATACATATCACTCATACGACACTCATATTTGGGTTTATGATGCGCCTTAAAATTAATGGGAAATACTGTAAGTTCCTGACTCTTCGTTAACTATGAAAAGGTACGCAGTTTACATTCCATACAAAAAGGTGTTCTTTAAAATAAACATTTGTCACAATTTCCACTTAATTCGGCCAAATGCCAAGTGTGGACGATACCAGCTCCGGCTCCAATGGAGCGGCGCAAATGAAAGTTTATTGCCAAAAAAGGTTTAAGTGAGAACGATCTCGTCCGCAGGTCCGGGGAGGAGCAGAATTGCCTTTGGCAGAGCATTTCAATTGGTCCTTTCTGTCTAAAATGTATGTATTGACGGTGTTAGAGCTTGATTTTATTCGTACAATGGGAATTTTTTCAAAATTGAAATTTGTTAACGGTGTAACAAATCGTTGCCTTAAAAGAATGTAATCAGTTTGTTCTATTGATTAAACTATTTTTAACGTATGTATGTGATCATCTGTAGAAAAAAATACCCAAAAACTCTATCTGAAAATATATTATCTGATGACTAAAGGCTACTTAAGTGTCTCTGCGTTATGATATCACTATGTTAGAAAGGTTAATCTTATCTTACTAATATTATAAATCTGAAAGTTTGTGAGTTTGTGTGTATGTTTGTGTGTGTGTTTGTGTGTGTGTTTGTGTGTGTGTTGCTCAATCACACATAAACTACTGGACGGATTGGGCTGAAATTTGGCATGATGATAGCTCACATTCCCGATTAACATTAAAGCATATTCTTATCTCAAAAACTCTTTCGGGCTCCGCCCCAGTGGCTCTGTAGTTCCCCATGTTAATCTTATGATTTTTCATATTTAAAAGGAATTAATGAATCTTAACAGCTGTTTCAATTAAACAAGTTGGTTCTGTTCTATGATGTTCAATAGCATAAAAGTTAAAAGGATTACCAACAGGGTGCAGCACTATTATTTTTTTTTTAATATATGACAACAGCTAATTTCCAACCAAAAGATGAGTGAGCGTAGCGAACGAACTTCAACCTGGAGGCGAGTTAGCGTAGCGAACGAGCTAACCTGAAGGCAAGTGAGCGCAGCGAACGAGCTTCAACCTAAAGGTGAGTGAGCGTAGCGAACGAACTTCAACCAGAACGTGAATGAGCCATGCGAATATTATGAAGTTAAACGGGGCGAAGCCCGCGGGTACAGCTAGTCTTAAATAATATTTTCTTATATCTTAACAAATTCAATGATAATATTTAAGGAACAAAATGTACAAGCATGTTTAAAAAATAAATGTATCCAATCGTATCCCTTACTTAAATATTATTTCTTAACTTATAAATCAGTTTTACAATAGTTTTGGTTTATTTCAAGGAAATAATAGGATAATTTTTCACTATTCATATTGTTTGTGTTAGTAAGATTTTAGTAGGTAAAAGTCAAGAGTTTTATAAGTATGAGTAAATTTACCAATTAAGAATAACCCTACGGAAATCTGATCATAAAAACATGTTTCGAACACTGTAAACCATAGTGATATTCCATATAAACCATTTAGAGTAGCAAAACTGTTCGTATTGTTCTCTGACAGTCAATAAAGATTCTCATATTACCCTCCTTTACAATATTATATATCATAATTCCTATATAATAAACCCTAACTGATGACTACCTGATGAATGGTACCTCAAGGACCTGGACCTGATACACTAAGTGATTCATCCTCCAAGGACCAAACCGTTTATCCTGATAGGAGATATCTTGCAGGAGCAATAAATTATGGTAAGAGGGGGGAGAGAACCAGTGAACCTCACACCTGTTGCGTTATATCTTGTCACACAACGAGTCTGGGTGTAATATCATGCTTGGCTAGGCTTCATGGAGTTACCTCGGTAGTGACGTAGAATCGTGGTTATCGAGAATATAATGATTTCTAGAATATTATAGGCCGTATCTGCTTGTAACCAATATGATGATTTATTACATGGTTCAAATTAGGTTATGCACATTTTGTAGCATTCTATGGTTCATTCCTAGGTTAAGGGTTTTGTTTGCAATTATTCAAATGGGTGGTACCACAGACTATAGAGCAATTAATGGTCTATGTGTGTGGTACTAATGGTCTATTGTCTGTGATCATACATTGAACGTTGGTGGTATGTGCTGTTAATTAGTTGTTTCAATGTTGTATGTTTTAATGTTTCTGTGTTTCTTTACTAGTTATTTTGACGGTATAGTTTCAATGTTTGTTAGTTGAGCTATTGGGGACTATACAATGTGATGAGATCTCGGGACTTTTGTGATAGTTGGCTGTTGGGCCCCATAATTAAACGTTATTTCAGCCTCATATGCTTCGCATGATGTTTTGTTTTTATTTTTCGATAGGCACAACAAATAAATCTCGTAAAACTAAAAAATCTTAATAATATTTTGAACAAACGTGTTCTGTTGCCAAAAACTATTTGAATGTGTTCGCATCAAAGCCAAATTTGACAATGGGAAGAGGTGTAGTAGCCGGGGGGGGGGGGTTAATAGTTTGGTATGCTCAACTAGACCCCTTGATTGGTATCCTAAAGTACCAACAGCTAAAAAATATTCTAAATTTCGTTTAGAATATGATTGTGTCGTCTAAACATGCATCATGTACCTACAACAACTCAAGGGGATATGACTCATTTTTACTTTTAACTCTTGAGTAAAAATAGTGGTCCCTGACCTATATCCAACCATAAAGACTGCGGTAATAGCTTGGCCTTATTCGTATTAGGGAAATATGTTAAAACAGAACCACAATACGTTTAATTGTTAAGAATACATTAATCTAAATAGAAGTCCAATTAAATACGTAAAGGTTTACTTTCCAATAGGTTTTTATCATGCCATTACAGAAACAAACAGTTAAGCCGGAGTCGTTATTGAGTTCCTTTACATTGCGTAATAATCTGAAGAGTTGTTCAAAAGCTGTTTTCCCCGCTATCAAAGGAATTCCAATTTCTTGTTCGTCATAAGAAACGTCCAACCCTTCGAACAAACAGATTTCTACTTCAATGCTTTCACAATAAAGGGATCCCCAAATGTATATTATTGACTGCTATACTTTCAAGGTTTGTGCTAACTTGTTAAAAATTCTTTACCCCAAGTGCAAAAATTCTACCAACAACAAATTAAATTAGTAACAAAGTTTAGTGAGGCATTCTCTTCATCATTCGCATGACACAGGCAATGTATTTCAGCGTGTCCGCTTGTATCTGGAAACTCTTGTTTCACAACTTTGAAATTTGCATCATCCGAATCTCGTTACTCTGCAAATTTGCAGTTAACCCTTACTGTGCCAAAAATCTTTAGTAATTAAACTACTCTAACAAAGTATTTAAAAAGAATGTCGGATTTTTTTATAAGTGTTTCAGATTTATTTTACAGCGTATTAGGCTTAAGATGTGTAAATATTCCGTTTTCTTCACATCAGTAAATTAATTATCAATCAGGCATCGTCATATTAGTGATTTGGCTGCTGATTTTATGATACAGTAATAATACCCTAAAGATCACTTCCAACACTAATTTCATGGCATCGTTTTGATCTTATTTTAAGCTTCAATCAATCCATAGAAAATAGTTTGTATAATTAATCGATGTCAAATAGAAACAGAACAACATTTTGCTCTTAGCTGCAACTTAAACCACATCAGACTCATGACTAAAGAATGATGAACTACCATTTTCAAAATATTTCCGATGCATAATAATAATAGGATGCATAATGCATCCTGGTGATTTCACTTTTTCGTTAAACATTGTTTTCAATAAAGTTAAACTACAGGTCATTGGTTTTTTCTCAATATGTAACGTGAAAAAGAGTCAATTAAATTTGAATTACATTTTGCTGGTGTTATTAAATTGTACAGTACCTTTTAACTTCCTGAAATTATCTTAGAATAACATACACCAATCTAAAGTATTCTAAAAGTTTTAATGACAAATAACCAAAACACAACTGCTGCTATATGAACTAAGGTAATGATTTACAAAAACGTTTTCCTACTTCATTATCCACTTGTGATATTTTTATACAGTTTTATTGTTAATCGCCAATGGCTGGACTAGAGTGCTGAGGTAGGCCGTGCTGAAGCAGCTATTGTCACTCAAGAGTCCTCAGCAATTATTATAGAGCGCTAGGCTCACTCTTGTACTGCTGCTCTAGGAAGAGTTTTAAAAGGCTTTAAAATTCATACTTAACGAGTCCTAGCCTTTTGTCTGTTAGGTGTAAAGGGTCTATAATTATCCGTGAACCTTTTAATACACTCACTACCAGGTGCTATACCATATGTACAGAACATTGTAATAATTACTGGGAGAGGATGTGTTAATGTGTTGCATTTGCAACTGTAGAAATAGTAATCGGTTCTCCCATCGAGGTCTAGAAATCCATACAACCATTAAGGAATCCTTACAACTTAAGTTATTGCTTAGGGTCATCCATACCTATTAGACCCTACTTCACAAGATATTTTTTTCGAACTCATAAGCCATTTTATAGACATAAAAAGGCATGGTTTGACGGACTAATGTAGTGAAAATGTGATCTTATCTAATTAATAAGATAGCTGATTAATTATATTTCAGATTTGTTGCTGACTTATTTTAGGAGGTTGTTCAGCTTGAAGTATGATATCAATACACTTAAGATCAAGGACAACTGGCTCTGGTTTGGAATTATTTTTCTATAAAATCATTCTTTTATTCACGTTCAATATGCACATAGACACACGTTTATTTTACAAATAATATTAGCAGTCTAATCTAAAACTATATTTCTATTCACTATGTTAGATTTTTTCACACAAAAATGTATGTTTGAACTTGGTTGGTGGGAAACTTTAGTCTCATTCATGAGGAAAGAGATAAAACTTAACTTGCTGAAGCAGCTATTGTCACTCAAGAGTCCTCAGCAATTATTATAGAGCGCTAGGCCCACTCTTCTACTGCTGCTCTAGGAAGAGTTTTAAAAGGCGTTAAAATTCAAACTTAACGAGCCCTAGCCTTTTGTCTAGCTGTTAGGTGTAAAGGGGCTATAATGATCCGTGGACCTGTTAATACACTCACTACCATGTGCTATACCATATGTACAGAGGATTGTAATGACTGAAAGGGGATGTGTTTATGTGTAGCATTTGCAACTGCAGAAATAGTAATCGGTTCTCCCATCGAGGATAAGGAATCTTATTTGTATTTTATTTACGATTAACGAATCCATACAACTTAAGTTATTGCTTGGGGACAACCATACATATAGACCCTACTTCACAAGATATTTTATATTGAAATTATAAGCCGTTTAACCGACCTAAAAGTACATGTTTTGACGAACTAATGTAGTGAAGATATCTGAATTGATTTGATCCAATTGATAAGATGACTGATTAATTATATTTCAGATTTGTTACTGACTGGACAGCTGGCTCTAGTTGGAATTATTTTTCTATAAAGTCTTTATTGTATTCACGTCCAATATGCACATAGACACACGTTTATTATACAAAAAATATTAGCAGTAAAATCGACAATAATTTTTAAATACACTATTGTTAGATTTTTCCCATAAAAAAACCTATTTCGAACTTGGTTGGTTGAAAATTTAGTCTTATTCATGAGTAAGGATAAGATAGAACTTAACTCCCTTCGGATCCTGTAAAGTTAGCCCTGTAGAATAATACATGCCAGATGTATGTGATGGCTTCGCCTATGTATATCTCGTCTAGTGCATGTTACTGTGTGTTATCTAAACACCACCTTGCACTTAAATGTAAATTGCGTATACTTAATCATCTAAGTAAAACAATGGTCAATTAAACATTTGTAAACTACTTGTGTGTACCATTGGACCTTTGTAAAACGAAGTGATTTTAAAAATAAAAACACTTTGTTGGGTTCAAGGACGAACACCAGACTTTCCCAGAGGGGTTGAAGATAATCGCTCTCAGATGAATTAATACAGAACAGTCACTGACGGCAAACGAATGGGTCGCGTGAAATACTTTGTATTCTTTTTGGTTCTTATAATATGAACAACAATTTCTCAAAATGTAGAGTGATTCCATATAAATTCAACCCCGGGGTTCAAAGTTGTTTTAGATAAGGAAATATTTAGAAAAGTGTTAGTGTCTGAGGGTTTTCCCTAATGTAATGGAAACATGTGATTTGTCTAACTACATTAGGTTTTATAACCTAGTGATATTTTATTATCGATTGTTATGCAAATAAATTTGTCTGAGTTTTGTGTTGATATTATTCAATTATCAATTATTAATTGCGATGGGGACGTCACCTTCTTGTGTATTTTAATCCAAATGAGCGAAGGATGAGTGTAGAATTGTTATCTGTGTAGCTGTGACTAAAATCAGCTGTTTCATTAGTCAGGATAATTTATTAAAAGTCCAATGATCAGGAACAGCTAAATAGTTTCAATTAATCAAAAAGCTACTGACTTTTCCCTTCGATCCGGTAACCTTTTGATTTTCAGGCGAAAACCTAAAGCCATAACCCTTTAGTTATCCAGTCAATAAACCACTATTTAAACCTCTGTATTCTAAATTGCAGTTGAAACGCATTTTTAGAAATATTAACATGAATAATAGAACCCACTGAGTATCCTAATTGTAATCACTTCAATTTAAAACAAAAAACAATTGTAATTAATTCTGAGAACTTTTTCAGACAAATAAACTCGAACTGAAACGAAATGATGTCAAAATGAGTAAACTAAAAGTAAGATACTTCAGCTCCACTCATGTTCAGAGAAGCTATAAAAAATACTTGATTGACTTTAGTTTTGAATTACTTATAAAACGGATTCAAAACAAACAACGTAGGAAAAAATTAAGAGCCCACTTTTATTTACGTAACATGCAAACCAAACATACATCTTCCCTATATTATTCTACATACGGAGATCTTTGCAGAGTTGTATTTTATCTCTTACTCAAGAATAAGAAACATTCGCGTCTCTTGAGAATTTGTACATCAAAAATGAAAGGATCTACAACAATACTTTACCCTGGAAATCCGAGGAGTATATTTAAAAAAGAATATTGTTTTGTAGGTATACTCTAGGTTATATCACTAGTTTAAAATCACTATAATTGATTTTTAGAGATATGCATGTCGTGTTAAATAACGAAATAAAATCACTAAACATAATCACCACCATTCCTTTAAATGATAATGACAGAAAATCGCTAAAACACAATCATTGTCTGAAGAGATTGGTTTCTATGGTAATTCACACTGAATAATAGCATGGTCATTATTATTGTTACATGATGTTAAAACATGGAGATTATTACACACAACAGGGTGTGTTAATGTTATAACGTAACGCGTACTTTTACTTTTAAATTTTTGTGTAAAAATTTGTGTTGTGGATATATAATTAACTTCAAGTTTTAGTTATACCGTTGACTGTAAATCCTAAGGATTTACAGTCAACGGTTATACAGTACGTCCTATTAATGTGTTTAGGATCTTTGAAAGGAAGTAATTTAGTTTGAAATTAATTTTTGAATAAGTTTCGAGTCAACAATAGTTTGTACTTCGCCAAGATAATTTTTGTGTTTAATCCTTAAAGGATTTTTGTGTCTGGGCTGCCCTGTCACACACCGTGATGCTTTTATGCACGATGATGTACTTGTTAGTACGAAACAGGAACTGTATCCTTCACGTCTGATGAAGCAAAAGGTGGATCACAGATAGTAGAACAGAAACCCGTATGGATCATAAACAAATTATGCCACTGGTCCAAAAGTAAATATTGTATGGAGCTGTGCTGTGGAAAAGTCTATATTCGGAAAAATGGCGTAATTTTATGTTTATGATCCATACCGTTATCTATTGTGATATTCATCTATCTCTATTCTATATCTATTGTAGGGTAAACATATACCTTCAATTTGTTTATTTATAATCAGCTGTTCCATCGTGGAACGTGTTTAAACCTCGTTGATAAATTAAATCTAGAGGTCGTCCAGTGGTCGAAAACTCGACTGAAAATATGTATTGTACAGACTAATATATTTTCACCCCATGCTACAGGGTGGGGCAGCATAACTTCCTTTTTTTAAAGCTTAATAAAACGCACTCTATGAGTCAGACAAACTTTATTTGGTTTTTACAATGTAAGTACATTCCTAAAGTTTTGTTTTACGTAGTTTTGAAGAATAAATCATGCAGGTGACGTCCCCCATACTAGATATATTGAGTATACCGATTTCTGGTGTTTTTCATTACCTTTTCAAGCATAGCAGGTGTTAAGTTGCCAATTTCTTCCTGGATCTTGTTTTTTTTATCTTGAAGGGTCCTTCGAGGGTTCACATAAACGGGGGACTTCAAAAAACCCCATAGAAAAAACCGCAAGAGGACAAATCAGGAGATTGATCCGGCCATTGCAAATCGCCCCTGATTGAAATTTTGACAGATCCTGCACAATCGCCATCTTGTATGGATGGAAATGTAGGTCATCACGGAAAATTCTCCTTACAGAACGATTGGAATGTCCAAGAGCAGACGCATGTTTGAGTGCTGGGCGCCTTGGTGATCGCAACATTGCCTCAATGTCGTGCTCTCATTGCCTCAATGTTCTCAGGTGATCTAATGGGCCATGGGACTCCAGTTTTTTTGTTGCACTTGCAGTTTGTCTAAACGTATTGAACCACATAACAATTGATTTCCGGTCCGGAACAGGGCCCAGCGGGGCTAAATTAAACCGATTTCAAAAAGGCGCGCTGGGCTGCAATCACTGAACATCCACTCGAAAAAAGTAGGCGTCAACAGAAAACGCACGCTCCTCACTGTTCCAACCCATAATGGCGACTAAACTGTGCAAGGACAAAACTTTATAGCCTCACCTCTCCAACGAGACTGCTAACGCGTCGCTATGACATGAACAAACAAAATGGCGCACATTTAAAAAATGGAAGTTATGCTGCCCCACCCTGTATAAATAAAACATGCGATTAGAATTTCTTACATATGTTATGATTTTCTGTTTATATTTCATTCTTATTCCGTCACCAGCACGGGAACCCATAAGGCCCATGTTAATATTATTTTTATTTTTAAACTAGAGCTCACCCCGTGGTCGAAAACTCGACCAAAAATATGTATTATGCGAATTTCTTTATTTTCACCCTACGCTGTAAATAAAACATGTGATTGAATTTTTTTATTCCATTTGTTTTGATTTTCTGTTTATATTTTGTTGTTATTTCGTCACCAACATGGCAGCCCTTAAGCTCCATACTTTTTTTTACATTTTAAATTGTTTTTTGTGCTTATTTTTGAGCCTATTTTAGTTTATAAAGGAATTCTGCACATCTAAAGGAAAATATCTTTCTAACAGTATGCGTAGATTTTCCCTGCGATGCACACGAGCTGAGAAAAAAGGTTTTAAAGGAGCATGCTTGCCTTTTAATCTATAGCTAAATCTGGAGAGTTATAAATCCTTATCGTAAACGATGACAAAGAACATATTCGTCATTGTAATGTATACAATGGTGGATCCCAACTGTCCGTAACCTAAATAATCGACTCATATTGCACGATTGGGCTACTGCGATTAAATATTATGAACACCCCAGTTGTACTAATTACAGTTATTCTTGGCACCGACGCCAACCAAACCGAAACGTGTTCTAGTGGCTAAATTATCATATTATTCATAAATAACAGAAAGGGATTGCTCGGAAATCATTAATTTGTGATCAAAATTACAACATTTTACATTCAGAAGCCAACCTTGAATTTTGACCTTAAAATTGCACGACTGTCAACTTAAATAAAGGATAGGCACACGTATGCATACTTTAAAATCCACAAAAATAGCCCTCACAAAACCCAACGCAAAATAATAAATTTAGCAATCACCTACATTGTTGCAAGAATAAGTTTTTGAATAATTATATTTTCGGTAATTAAAATAATTTTGAAACTTACCACCACGGAACTAATTATACTAGTAGTATCCCATCTAAAAAAATACTTAAGCTCAGTCAACCTGTTATGATGCAAATCACCTGTGAAACCACTTAGAGCGTGGGCACCGCTTGAAGCGTATTTTTCAAAGTTTGACGGGATGATAGCTTATTGACAGCTCTTCAATCCCTGGATATTTTACCCTATTTATACCTGACACCATCTGCTCCTTTATAAATCTTTCGCAAGATTCATTTTTCTAACTGAATATGCCAGAGGGAAACGCTTAAAATCAACCTGCATGCTAGTGCACTTACCAGTACTTTTTAAATGTTTTACAACCAGGTTCATGAATAGAGGGCTTTAGACTTAGACTCATGCCTGGTGTAAATACATTTTCAATTATTTATTATGTATAAGTAACAAGGAAGTCAAAAGCGTGTTTTTGATAAACTCAGACCGACAAATGATTACTGTTCCAATTTTTACATTTTTAATCATTTACACTCACATTTGGGATCTACCACTACAGTCATAATATCCACAGCATATATTTACATGAGTAACAAAAAATACGCAAAAACAAACTAAGAGAGAAGCACACGAAAATATTCTTTAAGGATCAACTTCAATGCAACAAATAGAGAAACATCACTCAATAACGGCTGAACGCATTTCAGCCAAACTTAACAAAATTACTTAGACTAATAGTGAGATGGTTTTTAAACATACAAATTTCAATTAGATAATGCTAATGCAATTTAAAACGAACTTAAAATTTCCAAATTTTAACATTAGGCTTATGGGACAAAAGTAGCCATATGACAGTTTTTTGTTTACTGAATTGATATATTTAGTATATATATATATATTTTATGTCCTAATAAGTACAGAAAACTGTATGGATCATAAACACACACAAATGACGTAACTGTCCTGAATCATACTAATATCACTAACACATGTTTTAGACATTTCCATATGTACGCTGTTTGGATCATAAACACAAACAAATGACGTAACTGTCCTGAATCATATACTAATGTCACTAACCCATGTTTTAGACAGTTCCATATGTATGCTGTATGGATCATAAACACAAACAAATGACGTAACTGTCCTGAATCATACTAATATCACTAACACATGGTTTAGACAGTTCCATATGTACGCTGTATGGATCATAAAACACATACAAATGACGTAACTGTCCTGAATCATACTAATATCACTAACACATGGTTTAGACAGTTCCATATGTACGCTGTATGGATCATAAACACAAACAAATAACGTAACTGTCCTGTATCATATAATATCACTAACACAAGGTTTATACAGTTCCATATGTACGCTGTTTGGATCATAAACACAAACAAATGACGTAATTGTCCTGAATCATACTAATATCACTAACACATGGTTTAGACATTTCCATATTTACGCTGTATGGACCATGTCCATGTTTACTTTCGGGCCAGTTTTTTGTTTATGTTTATGATTCATACCGTCTGTTCTAGTATTCGTGGAGAAACCCAAATTCGATCCACTCACTAAGTTCTCAGTTTCTCGCAACAAAGCCCGCTATTATTCCTGGCCATAGCAGAGGGTGTCAGCACAGTTCATCAATGTCGTTATGTTTTATTTATCTAAAAGAAAAAAGCCAAAGCATCTTAGTAAACTAATTTCCGTTTACTAGAGAAAAAATGTTCGCGTTCACAATACTAAAGGTGTGGCAAGAGACAAACAAAAGGTCAAAGGTTCTCCATCAGCTGATGATACTGTCCAGAGAACTCAAGTTAAGACCTGTCTGAAACTGTTATGATTACACATGACACTGTGAAGAGATTAATATACCTCGACTTGTCAATATGATAAAATAATGTCAAGTACAAATCCGCCACCTTAAAAAGTACACATTAAATTAAAAAGTTGTAGCCAATACAAAGAAAAATTAGGTTCGCAGTTTTCCAAGAGCTTAGTAAGAGTTTGAAATGAAATAAAAATTTTGTTTTTAACTGATAGCTTTATTAAGAGTTATATTTATATTATATCATAGTAAATCGTAACTAATAAAGACAACTTTTTTTTAAATAAGTTTATTTTAATAAAATATAGACATAGTATTCATTCTGATAGCCCCTGGAACACGTACATATGACTTTATAGGCTAACCTCCATCAGAAGTCAAAAATTGTGTCTAACTTCAATTATTATCCAAAGCTGACATGTTTCGTTGCAATGCAACATCGTCGGAGCTTCACGTCAATGTGTACATTTTGATGTTTTTGAAGTGAAGCTCCGACGATATTGCATTGCAACGAAACATGTCAGCTTTGAATAAATAATTAAGTTAGACACAGTTTTGAACTTCTGATTGACGTTAGCATATAAAGTCAAAACATAGACTTCCAGATATAAGTAAATGTATAATTAATTGACTTAAGGTACATAAATAGATTTTCATACTATTGTTAAATCTGAAGAATAATTTTATAATTTAAGCACTACGACCATGTCTTAATTACTGAAAACCACTACTCATAAGTTACAAGAGAGGTTATATTTTCGCGTATAACCTTTCATAGCAATTGATTGTGATGCAACGACTTATTGTCCCAGCCACTCACTCATTGTTTAATCAATTAAATGTGTATTAACAGCTGATAAGTTGACGTTCCAAGTATTACAGTTTTACTTCTTTTCCATCAACGCTTGAACCTCATTGGTTCGTTACTCGCGTTTTAAAGTAAACCAACAATGCTGTTAAGTGAATCTTTTCAATTTTAAGAACTGAACTGAAACGTAAAAAAAAAACGGCCGTAGGCAAAATAAGAATATACTAAATCTATGATTTAATCTACGTCTTATTTATTTGTATTTATTTAAGTTGTAGTTGATATCGTGATGATACAACTGTAACGTAAGAAGAAGAAGCTAGACCAACAATGTAGTCAGAGTTGATTATAGTCTGCCAGACACAGTGGTCAACTGACAAACGAGAACCTCAGATTCACCTTACACTAAGTTTCTCACCCACACAGGAACCCGTTAAGGAAACTCATTTACCACGTTACATAACGTTGCAATGAGGAAAATAAGGAAGAAAATCATAAGTAGACGTCACGATGTATTTCAAAGTGAAGAAAATATTCGGTTAGAATATGAAACTTTATTAAATGTTTATAAGCTTTGACAGTGAATTTAGCTTTTTGACTTTTACAAAAGGTCCTTTGTGTACGGAAAGAGTTTTGAACGTTTTATTTGTTATAAAATATAGCTTTAAAAATTATTTAAAGTAATTATAATACAATAAACTATCGTGGGTGATAGTGGAGAAAGTTTACCATTATAGAGTAATATATCTTTGCCTTGGCCTTTTAGGGAGCTTCTTTGGCTACTTATCCTTTATGGTTTCTAAAAATCTAAATGTTTGGTTTACAGCCATCCAGTTATGGAATAATATAGCTGAAGTTTTGGTGGTTAGCTAGATTTGAACCGGTCTAGGAAAAATGTTTCGCTCACTAACACCTGCCCTCCAATATAAATTAATTTAAATCATAAAGTAAGAATAAATCTGCTTCAAGTAAATATACTTATCATTGTAGATATACCAATAACAAAGGAAAGTTCCAAAATTACTTGACCAATTTCTCTATGTGATACACTGCATCTAAGCATCGTATTTCGTCATAATCTGTAATAATGAACGTAAATTTGAAATATTTGTTGTTTTCAAGAAAGTGCTCAGTGCTTATGTAATAGTGGCTATTTATGTATTAACACAAAGTTATATCCACGTATTTTAATTAATACTCAATAAGAAATATATCAAGAAAATAATAAAACCTAGTTTAGATGGGCAAAAAAATTTTTGCTAACTTTACATTTAGGGAACAAACTCCGACACTGAATCTAAAACTACCTTGAATCCCCAAGTTCTATTTGTATGGAGTTACAATACATTTGGAAAAATTGTTGTTCATATTATAAGAACCAAAAAGAATACAAAGTATTTCACGCGACCCATTCGTTTGCCGCCAGTGACAAGCATTGTTCTGTATTATTCATCTGAGAGCGATTATCTACAACTCCTCCGGGAAAGTCTGGTGTTCGTCCTTGAACCAACAAAGTGTTTTTATTTTTAAAATAGTCACTTTGTTTATCTACAGGATTTCACAAATAATTGTATGCAAAAATCCATGAATAGATTCCCATTACTTTGATTAATTAAATATTGTTTTACTGTTTTATGCAATAATTTACCAATCATAATTTATTAAGTATATGATATCTCATTCGTAAGTGCAAGGTGGTATTTAGATAAAACACAGTAACATATGCACTAGACGAGATATATCTAGACGAAGCCATCACATACATCTATTATTCTAGGAACGACCAACTTTACAGGGTCCGACGGGGGTTTAAGTTCTATCTTATCCTTCCTCATGAATAAGACTTAATTCCCAACCAAGTCACAAGCAAGTACGTTTTGTGTGAAAAAAATCTTGTAAAACTAGTGTTTGTTTATAATTTAAAAATATTCGTGAAAAACAATTTTATGATCATATTGATCGTAAAAAAGATAAATAAATAATAGCAAAAATAATTAAAATATAGACCAAGCTGTCCTTGATCATAGGTTTATTAATTTCATAGTTCTGCTGAACAACCACCTAAACTAAGTCAGTAACAAATATAAAATCTAATCAATTCAAAACTCATTCTTCAGTCATTTGCACTACTTCAGTTCGTCAAAACATGACCTTTTTGTGTCGTTTTCGTTCAGATTCAACCCAATATAACATACATACACAAAAAATAACACATCAAATTTAATTACGAGTATCAAACAATCATTAAAATAAGTAAGTTATTCAATGTTTGGTTATATCAGAATTTGTTTGTGCAATGGTTGATCATATCGATAGCAAAACATCGTGTGTATGTAATAGAGTCGAATAATTTGCATTCACTCTTCTTTTCAAATTATGATAGTTTAACATAATAATGGTGCATATCTCCAATCAATAACTAACGTTTTATGGATGCTTTAATCCTAAATAATAAAATACGATTTCCAGTCCTTGATAGATGAACTGATCTACTATTTCTTCACTTGCAAAATGTTACACATAAACACATCCCCTTCCAGTCATTACAATCCTCTGCATGTATGGTATCGCCTGGTAGTGAGTGTATTAAAAAGTCCTCGGATAATTATAGCCTCTTTACACCCAACAGACAAAAGGCTAGAATTCGTTAAGTTTGAATTTTAAAGCCTTTTATAGCGTTTCCTAGAGCAGCAGAAGAAGAGTGGGCCTAGCGTCGCTCTATAATAATTGCTGAGGACTCTTGAGTGACAATAGCTGCTTCAGCACGGCCTACCTCAGCACTCTAGTCCAGCCATTGGCGATTAACAATGAAACTGTATCAAAATATCACAAGTGGATAATGAAGTAGGAAAACGTTTTTGTAAATAATTACCTTAGTTTATATAGTAGCAGTTGTGTTTTGGTTATTTGACATTGGAACTTTTAGAACTTAATTTAGTCTGGGGAATTTGATATCACATTACTACTTTAGATAGTTGTATGTAATTGTAAGATTATAAATTTCCGGAAGCAAGAAGCTACGGTATAGTTTAATAATATCAGTAACGTGTTATTAAATTGAGGAAAGTTCAATGGCCTTATGTTGTTTAAATTGTTTAAAAGAAATTGTAATTAAAAAGCGAAATCAAGAGATTTTTACCATCGGAAGTGTTTTTATTTTTTTTCAGTTCATCATTCTGAACACATCAGGCTGATGTAGTATGGCAGCTTACAAAAAATTGTATTCTAGTACTTTGGTTCTACATAATTTATAATCCTAAACAACCAAAGACAAAGTATCTGAAAATAAAATAGATTTTTTGGGGATAAAAACTTAAATAAAATCAGAAGATTTCATGACATTGTTGTCAAGGATATTTCTTATCGTATCATAATATCAGCAAACAAATCAATGTACAATCAATGCAAACTATCAACAACAGTAATCAATGCCTTATTGCTAGACTTTTAAGCATCAATCTAATGTTGGCGAGAAATTAGGATTTCTATTAAAAAGTTTAAAAATTAATAATAAATACAGTCTAAGGATTTTTATAAAACATTGTGGAGTAGTTTAATTACTAAATATTGCTGAGTTGCTACAGCAAAGGTTAACCAAGTTTGCAGGGTAATGAGATTCGGATGATGCAAATTCCAAAGTTTTCAAACAAGAGTTTCCAGATACAAGCAGACACGCTGAAATACATTGCCTGTGTCATGCGAATGATGAAGGCAATTCCTCAGTAAACTTCGTTGCTAATAATTTTTTTTGTTGGTTCAAATCCAAATTGTAAACTAAATAATTACTTACTAGCAATACCATTAGTACATGAGTTTAATTTTCTGGTTAGCCGAGGTGTTATAGTGCTCACCTTCAAGTCTGAACGCCACTGGTTCGATTCCAGATTGTCGCGAGATCGTTTCCACGATGTAACTTTGTCATTGGACATGAATCTAGGGTGGGTTTGGTCAGTTTTGTTTACAACGTAAAAAATGCCCGCGTCGTATAAAAAGAAAACACAAAAAGTACGCAGCATTAAAAAGTATGAACTTGTACCTATCATTTATCATTATAGGTTGTTGTGTGGTATACTTTCACAAACAGATGGTTCTCTCCTCCTTTGAAGTAGATTATCTTTTGTTTTAGATCTACTTAAAAAAGTCAATCTACTATTAAATTGGATCCGAAACATGTAATGCGTTTAATTCACCACGTCGTTACAGCTGGAGACGATTGGTGATTTGAAAACAGGTGGGTTTGAACCCGGGACTTTCGGACAGAGGCTCTGTGCTATAACCACTTGACCTATCATGCCAATAAATGTTGGCTTCTTAAGGCATTTAAAGGTCTCTTAATATACCAAAACAGCTTTGAGCAACTCAGTAACCATCCATCGCTTGATAACTTTTTTCTTTAAGTAATAAAGTAAATGAAATCCTTTGATAAAAAATAGATCTACGCTTTGTTGGAAGTACGTATATCAAATAAAAATCTACACCAAAAACTAAATAACATAACATGAGCATTTTACAAAATGGTGTGTATTTTGGTTTACTTACAACGATAATTGAGAATGGAAGCTCTTACCTGAAAAAAATACAATACTTCAAATATATTACAAACAACAATTAAAGTGAATATAGAAACAAGGCGACACACATCTAAACAATGATAATATCGCTATACTTAAAAACTAAAATAATGCTTTCTATAAATATCAATATCATGTTGCTGTACTTTCAATGTACATACTACCTTCGACAAGGTATGATGTTAAGTTTTATAATGTAAGCTGTGACTATCTCAAGCTCGAACTTATCTATTGGTTTACGATTCGAGATACGTTTTTTGATTTGTCCGCTTCATTTAACGTTTTCCACCTCAGTTGGGTAGGAAAGAAAAGCTCACTTGAAGTGGTTTAAAGGCTTTAGATTCTACAATTTCCCATAATAATGGCATGAATTTATCAAAATAAATGTAATGGAGAAATAACATGTAATGCAATATGAAAAAGAACACAATTCAACGAAACTGCATTGGAAATATGTATTTGTTACATATCCTTAACGAAAACTTCAACAATATACCACTGAGACTTTTACTTTAAAAACAGTCAGGCAATAGTAGTTTACGCAACGATTGCGTAAAGATGGTGTTAACGACACGAGTAGAAAATATAAGGTACGAGTCTTGGAGAGTGCTTAAACACTTTTACGAGTGTCGTTAACACTCTTTACGCGAGTTGCGTACACTACTTTACCTTCGACAGTGTTTTAATTACTAAAAATCAATACTTATAACTTCTTAAGAGAGATTATGTTTTCGTTTATAACCTCCCATTGCCACTGACAGTGATGCAACAAAAACATTGAACCAAACACTAATTTCACCAATCAATAACAATTAAATTGGTAAACAGCTGATTAGTTGAAGTTCGAATCATTACAATTTTACTTCTTCTCTCTGAATCCTTGAACCTCATTGGTCCGTTACCCGTGTTGTTATGAGTAAAACTATGCTGTTATGAAGTAAACAATGCTGTTATGAGATACTTTTCAATTCTAAGAACTGTACTGAAACGGCAACTTAAAAAAACGGTCGTAGGTAAACAATATTACTTACTTCCTCTGGTAAGATTTATCTGCTTTGAAAAGTCACGCGTGTTAATGTGAAAGGAAAGTAACTGTTTGAGTTTGAATAATGCATTACATTTCACATTACGTGCGAGATAAATGTCACGATAATTGTGTTTGTGTAAGTTTGCACTTCGAGACTTAAATTGCAAGTTTTGTTAAACTTAATGATCCTTATATGACTCAAATAAATGTTTAATGGGAAAGATTGAGGTTTCCACTCACAAGATTTCATAAGTTAAAATTTAGGTTATGTGATTAAAATTAAAACGAGTCTAACAGATGAAATTGTACAAATATATTTGTTAGCTTGAAACCCCCAATAGCAAAGTTTTACCAAATTAATTACTGAGTTAAACTTGTTATTATTATCAAACAATTCTATAATGCTTTTTCTTACAGCACTTAAAATCTGTGAAACTCGTATTACAAAATGCTGGAGTCTATTTCGACACCTTAAAGGCCTTACGAAAAAAACATAGTTTTCTTTTGAGTTCAAAAAGTTTATTTAATTTTGATAACTTTGATAATTTTGATACCATGATACAAATACATTTATTTACAAATGTAGTTATTCATGCATATGTAGTTGTATTTATTAATTGTTGTATTATAAATAACCGGATTGGCACCATACGCTGTCACTGTCTGTTTTTTTTTATATAAAAAATTCATCCACTTAAAGAATTACCAGCTAAAAACACATCCATTCTCTTTTACCAACTATCTTTGGTAATTTAAGTAAACAAGTCTTTGGAGTAGTATTTCAGGAGCAGTGGGAATAAATGATTTGATACCACAAACACCGTTCCTTATCAAAAATCAACACCCACACAATGGATATGTGGAAATATTCTTTTTAGTCTCGTAGTTACATTTGTGACACAAGCAAATAAAAATATTTTTGTGTGTGTTCAAATCTACTAACTTTTAAAGAAATCATTTAACGAATCTAGTACCTTAATCTTTTTCGAAACAGAAAATTTCAGGGACATTGAAAAAACGAAGCTCCTGATAGATACAGCTGTTTGTGACTAACTACCGGGTTAACGAATAGCATCGTTTGTCGGGCTGCTGGTGGCAGGCGAAACGAGCTCATTTTGGGGTGGACCGCCCCCCGAGACCTTCAACTGGTAAACTGATTTAAAACTAAATAAGGATGTGAATAAGTTCACCCATATGACATATTACATAGTTGCCTGATAGCAGAAAATGAACCAAATGCATGGCCGCAAATATTTGACCTGTGAGCAATTTTTATAAAAATTTATGTGTATCAAGAAATTTGAATATTTGATTGAAGTTTTAGTTTTGAGATGGTTAATTGCTTTTAAAGTTCACATATGAAGAGGTATGTTGCAGAATCAAAATTTGGATAAAAACGGTTTTAAGTTGAAATTGTCAAAATTCGTGTGGATGGGTTGGCACGATAGTAACGAAATGACAAAGAAGCACTGAATAACATAAGAGATAAATTGAAATACAATGTTTGGAAACATGTTAAACATTTGAAATACTGCTGAGATATTTTCTTTCTTTCGGTACTAAATAATAGATTATAAAGCAATTTGATAAACAAATGCGCACTTTGTTAGCAAAATGTCCCAACAAAAGCTATCACGGTACGTTGCAAGGTAGAACCTAGACCCGGGACCGATTTACTTTTTCATTTTGATGTCCCTAGAGGCTACATATAACATGTCTCAAGACGGACAAAGGTACGTACCCCATCATATATTCACAACAGTCTAGTTGCCGATAATCTTCAAAAGTCAATTCATTCATGTCAAAAAGCGCAGCTATTTACAGCCACTTGATGTCAGACTTCATTAAACTTCTTACATTGATCTAAATGCAGCTGCAAACACTTTAATCAAATAAGCCCCACCCCGATCAATGCTGCGAGCAGGTAATGCATCTCATTGTATAGCTTGTTGTGTTGATCTTGATTGATCGTTCACTTGATCTATTGAGATCTTCTGATCCATACAGTATACAGTCTCAGGGGACTTCTACAGAGGCTTTTCAATTGTTTACTTTATTCATGTAAAGGAACAGAAGGAGCTATGTTATTTACAACGTTATTTGTTCTTGTAGTCTTGTTAGTGACTAAGGCCGATATAATCCTTAGACACAGCTGTTAATTAATAGTCCATACAGCTAATGGCAACTAGGGACCTACAGTTTATACTTTAATACTTTACAATGAAATGGCGACCATACGAAGTAGGTATTTAAGCCAAGTATCAAGAACACTAGAAAAATACATTCGTACCAAGTATGAATGGAGATGAGTGTAGGATGAGTGGCGCGATCTTGTAGTCTTGTTAGTGACTAAGGCCGACATATCCGTAGACACAGCTGTTAATTAATAGCCCATACAGCTAATGGCAACTAGGGACATACAGTTTATAGCGGAATCCGATCCACGTTTTTACCTTTGTATATACGACTTGATCTAATTTTCGGGATAGTACTGCGGATAGTCGTAGTACTCACTCGTTCGGACGTTAATCCACACCAGGGAGTATCGCATCCACAGTGCATGCCTATAAATATCCACAATTCGTGACCTCCTAGTAGCTGGATTACAGGACGACACCACCCGTCCCAGTCAATGTTTTAGTTTTTAATTAAAAAACTTAAAAACAACTAACATATTAAAAATTGTATGTGCATGAAGAATTGATATAAAATAAGCGTCAAAGGTAGTGGACGAGACAAGGTAGCGCGGAGGTCTACAATAATTGCTGAGGACTCTCGAGTTATCATCGCTGCTTCAGAACGGCCTGCCTCAGCACTTTCTTACTTACATAGCTCTATGATTATATATTTATTTAATTTAAATAATACGGTTGTTTGTTCTATGGTAAAGTCTAAGCAGTTTGAATTCCTGCAGTAGATTGAATTTTAAACGAAAGCTAACAAACTACAGCAGATATTGAATTAAAAAGTATTTAAGGATACATGTTTCCAAAATCTTTACTACTAATTTTAGGTTATAAATGCTCCTTATTTAAACCATTTTATGAAAAAAGTAATGCACATTTTTTACATAGTTTAAGAGAAATATATACACAATGTAGAAGTGAGATGACCTTTGTAGCGTTTTTAATGACTACGACTTGCTGTTTCTTTAGTTTGGATCATTGTATTACCAGGCAGCTCTTTACCATTTCACACAATAAGATCTAATATAACATAACATAACAGTTACATAACAGTAGCTTCTGCAATTGTTCTTTCTACATCTGATTTAATTTTAACATATGCTTAAGAGTTGAGTTACACATGTTTCATAAACCATCTTTTCTGACTCGCACAAAAACTTCTACTACGATAGGTTTTAATATATCTGAGATAGCAAAGGTGTCAGTAATTTTCATAATCAGCTGCTCACATGATGAGTCAGCTGTTGAAACAAAGGACAAGTAATTTGCCAGACCACAGCTATCTCTACAACAAGTTCTAGTGTGTTGTTGTGTTGTGAACAACTTTGAATATCTCGAAACTTAACATCCACTGAAAGCTTTACGTCTAAAAACGGATAAAAATTCAAACAATCTAAAGTAACACTTTTATATTATCATTTTTACGTTGTTTATGTATACCAACTGGACATCGTATTCAAAAGGAAATTCTTAAATTAACCTAACTGTTATCATAGTAAATTAATATTATCAATTTAAATTAGGAGCAGCTTGAGATTGAATGTATCAATTTTTATTTTGCAGGATTCGACAAGTCTTTGAAATATTTCCTTTTTCACATCTAAAAAACCTATGCAAAGATTATTAAAATTGGTAAAATACGTGTGAGTTTATAAAGGATGAATGTGGTTAGTAAAATATCTGGTCAGTTTTTTTATCTCTAACTTACTAATCCTTTCTTATTTTTTTATAGAAAAAAATAAGTTTTCGAATAAAATACTACTTTGTCAATTTGTCAGTCGCTGTTTCACTAACGGTTTGCTTTCAAGCCATACAAAGCCATACAATGAAAACCAATTAGGTACCTAGAGTCACATTTTTCAAAACTGTCTTTAAGAAAAAAGAAAGGGAAGCATTCGATGCTATACATTTAAAATTTGAAGTCAGCAAAAAATTTAATGAAACCAATTAGATACCTACAGTCAAATTCTTCAAAACTATCTTTAAGGAACAAGAAAGCTATGCATTCGAGGCTATACATTTGAAGTCAGCAAAAAAATCTGGAAATGAATGCTTAAGACTAATCTATGAGTATTTAAGTAATTTTCATCCTTATAGTTTCACATATATCAACAGCTAAGGGTTACATGTGAAACTGAGTTGTTCATTGTTCTCTCATTCTCAGTGGTCGAAAGCCACCGAAACTTGGTCTCCAACAGAACTAACCAGAGTTGCAGAAACCACAGAGCAACTTGTGTGTGATTCAAGTGATTCAATCGATTTTGGATGGCTGACTGCTTTCCTTAACCTATTAAGTAATCAATCGGAAATTCAAGACCAGCGAGAACGCTTTGACTCTATTTTTAAAACTAGTGGTATTTTTAGTAGGAGAATATCAGTTATAGGGATAAATAGCTCATATCCTAAAGGAAATTCGCAAAAAAAAACACCATAATTTTGTTATAAAGTTGTTAGTCATCCAAGATACTTCTCGCAAAATATTGTTTAATGAGTAAGAATTATCTTGATCTATAAAGGTATCCAAAATGTTATACTTTAGAAACCAATATGCAGACTATTATAGGTGATTTTTCGCAAAAGGCATGGTTAAAATAATGTAATTTTTTTTAAGGCGCGTATATAATTTCCCTACTAGGAGTTTAAAATGGCAATTTAAGTCAAAAGTCGGCCCCTTTCCATGGAAAGTACTTCCATTTTATTTATAGTACTCAAGTCAAAATAAATACTTTAGAGGTAAATTTTTGTTGACTGCACATCAACTTTCAAGTTAAAATATGGATAAATATTTTCTAAAAATATAATATGAAGGTTATTATAAATAATCCTCTTAACGTATTTTACGTTCGACAATGCGCCGCCAAATAAATAGATCAGGACTGCGGAGTGATTTGCTGGTAAATCCAATCGAACTCCAATTCCATCCAACGGCATTGCTCTATTTCTTTGAGGCTCTCCTTTACGTTTTACAAACAGAGTTTATAGAATTCAGATTATATAATCATATCTGGATCGGCATAAGCTTTAGAAAAAAGTATTGAGTTTCTTATCATATTTTATTACGAATGTTGTTGCAAATCAATATAAAAACTTTATGAAAAAGCGAAAATTTAATCTTCACAAAACTGCTAAATCAAATAAAACAAAATTATCCTAATTGTGCACAGAAAATCTGTATATAGCGTCACAAGGTTTTATAAAACAGAAAAATACAAAACTAAACCCTAAAAAATATAGCGAAAAAACAATGTAGCGAAAGTTTTCTCTTAATAGTCTGAAATATACACGTTGCAACATAGGTTAAAATGTTGCATTTGTAAACAGTAGTATATTACGTTACTAGTCCTGAAAATAAGTGTTTACCGGACGGGGATTACCATACGAGTCCGGTACACACATTTTGGACGAGTTACGTACGATATTTTACGCCATACTACTAAATCTGTACAAATCCTTATATATTTCCACCAACTAAAGGACTAAAAATCACTAGTCATTGAGAGGTTATGTTTTTGTTTATAACCACTCATTGCCACCTAAATACTAAATACAGTACAATCAGCTGATTGGTGTCCGGTAAAACTCATTGCAGCACAGTAGTACGCAATGAAACCCCATTTGAATAAGCTGGCGGCAAACAGCTGTTTTCTGGACTAAATACTTGCGTGGGAAGTTCGTCAAAATAATGTAGTGTGGTGTAAAAGTGATTAACAGATGTTTCAATGAACATTTGTTTAAATCAAGTAACACGCAACTCTCCCTGCGTCAATGATGACGTCAAGTAACTATCTATTGGGTAAGTAACACGAACGATTATAGACAGTAAAATCAGCTGATTCATTGTTATGATTGTTGTAGATTTGTAGCACCTACAGTTTCGTGCTTTAAGGTCAAATGCAAAATATTTTGATCTATAATTTGCATTTACTGACAGTTGGAGTAAAAGTAAACTACTTAAATCCTAGTATGTAAATTTATACTACTTAATTCAGCTCCTACAGTGGAAGGACTTAGTTAAAATATTTTACGTCTTGAATAATACCGGTATGTAATTTTTCGGTAAAATATCATAATTAAAAAAATATATATATTTATTCTTGGCAGTTTTCCAAACTCAACTGCAAG
Source organism: Macrosteles quadrilineatus (assembly GCF_028750875.1). Taxonomy (NCBI): domain Eukaryota; kingdom Metazoa; phylum Arthropoda; class Insecta; order Hemiptera; family Cicadellidae; genus Macrosteles; species Macrosteles quadrilineatus. The sequence continues at coordinate 63,453,103 of NW_026542602.1, forward strand.
ATTTTAGAAAAGTCTAAAGATTTAAACAAACCCCAAAAATCTACCAATTGCTCCAATTCACTGTAAATATTTTGTAGCTTCATACATAAACTTTATAAGTTGAAACTTAAACGATAGAGACTTAAATAGATTAATTCAAATTAATTTCTGGTATATTAGCATTGAAACATTATCATAAAGGTAAATAAAAGGGGGTTCTTTAGTACTACATTAAATGACATTGTATATGTCCTTTTAATCAGAACATTCATACTAAGTTTAAATAGTTTTTATGAATGGTTTTTAGTTTTTATGTTATTTTTCTACAGTATTGAACGGGTTAGATGCTGCGTCATCTAGATGTCTGCCGAGGTAAGGTCAAAGTTCATAAGTCATTGATTGATCTCTATAACTTGGGACTAATGTTTGTTATATCTAAATTTATGGTAAAGTATATACCTTGAAAAATCAGCATACAAATATTCAATATTGTTACAGCTCTTACAGACTTTATGGTACAACTTGATATATTACAGGAAATAACAAGGCTATTGATTTGTATTGTAGCCTCAACCACATTGTGGTAGATTACTAAACCAGTTTCAAAACCACAACATCATGGTTCCGTGCAATAAGGTAAATGTCTCAATAAATATTTAATGCTGCAAATATTTAATGAAATCATTAGTATTCACGACCCGATTAAATATTCAATTAAATATGAGGATGCCAAATTATGATGAGGTGGGTTTAGAATAGTCTATTTAACAAAAACATAAAATAGATAATCTGTGGAAGGGGGAAGGTTTAAAACACAGTTTGGTTTAGTATAAAGTTAAGATTTGGAAAGGAAACGTAACATAAGGGATCGCAAAAGTTGACACAAGTGTACAAACGTTCAAGTTTCTCATTAAAATGAAATATTTACAACTTTGTGGGTAGATCTATGTCTCTTCTATTTTTTTAAAATTATGTGAACATTAAAATAAACATCCACATGGCTAGCAGTTTGTATCGTAATTTCCCTTGAATACACAGCTTCACGAACTAAATACTGTACTTCATTTTTTAACTAGACAAGCATAAATTATTTCTGAGAATCCAAAGAGATCTAATTTATGAAGGTGGATCTCCTCATACGACGTAAAAAATACTAGTTCATATCTCATAGATAATATTTCTAATAGTGCAGAACACATTTCAGGCAAATACAGTTCCAGAATACAGCATTACACGAAACATAGCCAACGTCATCTTCACACCAGGGGGGCCAACCACAGGGGGTGAAATAACCCCCTTTAACATTGCCAAGCTTTGCTTAAGTGGAGCACAAAGATTCAAAGGGATAGCCAAATGGGAATCTTAATTGGTTCGAAAAGAAATTTACAAAATGATGTTTAATTGTATGACAATACTGAATACACTAGAGCAGAAGTTTATAAAGGAACAATATTGATAGATAATCTCATTTACCAATATAATTTTCAATTCAAAAATACTGAAAAAAAACTCAGTGTAAAAAATACAAGCAGGACAGTTAAAAGCAAAACAATGTTTCAATTAGGACCACTTAAAGCAAACTAGACAGTTAGAGTTTACCTGTTCTGGATTTGTTTTAAACACGTCACATGTTTCAGCGGAATGTTGGTAAGAGTGTTTGCATATACTCATTAACACAGCTGTTGAATGGATTAGTGAATTGCCACAAGTTTATGAAACAAAGTTGGCTTCCGTTACTAGGAACAGAAATAGTTTAAACGGTTCCAAAATTAAAATTTCATCAATACAATTAAGTTGAATATTAAGTGTTATTTATATAGATTGTTTTAGAGTGTTTAAATTCTATCAGAAATAAATAGTGTGACATATTTTAAGTTGAATGTTAGCCTAAGTACAATATAAAGACATCCTTCTTCATCAAAGGCAATAAAAAAAAAATACATGACATGAAATATTTTGATTATGTGCCCATTATACCGAATGAAACTAAGTGGACAATTTTACAAGTTAGATTATGCGCGATCTTTGTTTAAGTCTTCAGCAGATCGGAAAGTTGTGCTGGGATAAACAACAAACTGTTTCAATATTAATTAATAGTTATAACCCCTTAGTAAAGTCTGGACTTTGAAGTAATGTCTAGAAACGTAATGTATTTCTTGATTCTTGAAACTTTAAATCGTCTGTTTGGTGGATGACTTGACACTACAAATTTGTGTTTCTATTGATACCTATACTATTAAGGGTTACATAATGTTTACTAACAATGTATTTTCAAACATTTTGGCTAACATGTTTCATGTAACAGTCTGTAATCAGGAGGCTTAAGTAGGAAAGTGTACGACATGTCCTGGACCTCCGTTGAACATCTGATGTTATGAAACCAATAATAACAAATAAAGTTAAAAATACAAATATTAAGAAAATAACTGTTTCTCAAAACATCCTATGTTAGTTAATGAAAATGATACTAAATATAAGTTATCAACTTGCAAATCAGTCAGCCAAACTTGAGTGGTTACTGTGTGTATTATACATTGGTAATACATACTTTTTAATTTATATGGTTAATAAAACAATCTTACCAGCGAGCACATTCTCTTTAAGTTTTGTTGTTTGAATTAAAGGACCTGATTCGAAACATGATATATTTAAAAGGTTGTACAAAAATCACATTTAGACTCAATTGAAAAGGATGAAATCTAAAATGAAACACGAAAAAGGACTGTCACAGCCCATGTTTCGAATTTTATTATCTTTGACAGCCAAACGCTGAAAGATCAATCAACTCATTCTACCTAATTCCATTTTTAAACTGAAAATGTTTCTACCTAAATAACACTGTGTTTTTATACTAAACCTTTACAGTTCTCTTATGATCTTAATTTTTACCTCGGAAATAAAGTAAAATAGTTCATAAAGTATATTATATAAGATTTACAGGACTTGAAAATTCAATTATTGATTGATATGGTCATAAAAACACTACTCATTATTTTGAATTTATCTGATAAAAAGTTCATACAACGAAAGAATGAAATTTGGCTCCTGTGTAGTCATAAATTACTTCTATTGTTAAAGTTGAAGTCAGCGTTTTTGGACTAAACATTGTTATCACTTTCCCTAAAACAACATTTTTTACAGTTGTGTTTCAAAACAAAAGTCACGGAGTGTTTAATGAGTTTACATACAACAAATTTTCTCTCAGTGGAAAAATAGTTGAGATGGTTTTAAAAAGAAAAGTTAACGAAATATTATTTGTAAATTGTTATACATTTTGTTTTAGTTACCTATACGAAAACGATGAACAATTCCTACATGAGATATTTTTAATGTCAGCTTTACTTTAAGGGGTAAAAATTTGTCGATTAAAATCCAAAATCGCACAATTCAGGAAATGTTCTTATTTTAAGTGTAGTTAGGTAAGCATTACATGAAATTACAACTGCCACTGCTCTCTTTGAATTCAATCGGTGCTAAAACTCTTTGCAAGCAGATCTGGTACATAAACGGACTCCGCTGGTCCATAACTACCATAAATGGCTGTTTGGTATATCTGGGAGCTTATCAATACCTCTACGATGACTTCCTTTTATCCTTGGATTTTATGAGCAAAATCGTGATCACCATAATGATAAAAGCAAATCACTTGTTTTTTAATGTTCAGAATAGTGTTATCAGTTTTATAATATTTGAAACATAAGTCAAACATTTAAAAATTCTTGATAGCAGCCTGTAATGTTAAATTGTATACGGAAAGTATATTGTTATAGATTGGCAGAGTGTGGTTTATAGTAAATTAGTAACAGTGGTGATCCTGAAAATTGTACACGATAAAAACACCAGAAGCCATACGCATGGGGATGTAATTTTATGAGTAACAAAAACATAATTTGACGATAAATTATTTAGAACAAATTTTCAAAACCCCCAATTACAATCCAAAAATTGCTTATAATTCCATTCAGGAAAAGTAAGGGACTGCTTTTGATTTAAATAGTGATACGTTCATTAGACATTATTTTTATTGATATTTTCAATAACACATTTCCATCGAAAAGCAGAAGAATTAAATTTACTAAAAGCTAGAAAATCTCGTTTTACTCCCGTTTCGGAGGCGTTAGGAGTTAAATTTCAAATTCGTATATTAACTACTAAACTATAGTAGTTATACCTGTACGATGCAATGCATTATAAACCTGGAATTCAAGTCTTTTCAAGCTAATTTGCAGTCAAAACTGTTATTGTAGATATTAATTACGGACACACGTTCCTACATAATTGATAACATCATTAATGTCACGAAATAATAAATAAAAGTGTCACTAAATTTCCTCTTTGAATAGTTTCAATAACTAGTTCTGATAGACTAAAATATCAGTCTAGCAGTAAAAACTCAAAACACAAAAATCCTAGGTTTATTCCACTTAAACCAATAAATGTTTTAAAAATCTCAGCATAAAATATTAAAGCCCTCAGTTAAATATCAAAAACATCAATTCCAATGGCACCATGACTACATGGCTATATTTTGGTCAAATTTTAAGTTAATCGGACGGGTTTAGAGTAATTACAGATGTAACTAAATCTTACAATTACACCAATATTAATAAGAAATAAGGTCATAAACTCTGTTTGTAAAACAATTAGTAAATCACACTCTCATACAGAGGGCTGGCCTTTGACAATCTGGTATAAACCTGGTATTAGACAGCCACGTACACTCCCGTAATTAACATGTCATGTTGGGCTTACGTCATTCTAAAAATAGGAATATTCCCTAATGGAAATTACTCATGTTATGTTTGTGTCATGTATCTTGTTTACAGGCGATGATAATACAATTCACAAACAAAGATGATTGTTTAACATTTTGTAATGGTGTTGAAAACAATTCGTGAGTTTTATCGGTTGTTGAACAATATTGTTTGTAATTTTTCTTTGAAAACAAACAATAATATTTGGTATTTAAAAACAAACAACCTTTTGGATTATATTGCTACAGTCTAACCTCATAAGTACAGTATGAACATCGATAAGACGATTTTTTAATCCCCTTGATGCTAAAAATCAATGCTAAAAACCTCTATACAACGTAGTAATTAGGTCGAAACCTCTATAAGACGAATTTGTTTGTAACTGATTAACGAATACAACGAATATTCCAAGCACAAAACCCCTACAAGACTTATGAGACCTCTATAAGACGAATTTCTCATCATTTTAACCTCCATAGTACAGTTGTTTTCAAAACAAACAGAAGCTTGTCTCAACATTAAGCTTCCACCAATCTCCTTTCCTTCCTCAGTCATTGTTTGGCACGTCTCTGTGCAGAGAAGAAACCTCTATAAGACGAATAACGGCAGTATTAAACCTCGAAAAACGAACCTCTTTACTATACCTCGATAGTACGAATGTTTCCCCTACCCCTTGAAATTCTTCTTATAGAGGTTCGGCTTACACATATTTTCATGTTGTATGTTGTTTTTCTGAATCACTGATGATAAAATATATATAAGGTTACATTACCTTGATCGCCAAGTGATCCATGTAAGTCCAAAAATAGGATTACGCGCGTTTCGACGTCAAAGCGTCATTGTCAAATCGTGCAAAAACTTTCTAAACCATATGGTCACGTCACAGTCTTTCCGACACACACAAAAACACATTACCGGTACAATAATGCATTTAAAAGAAGGCCTAACGCAATATAAAATACCCCCGCCGCAGCAAACCTGCAGACTTAGCGAATTTCCATCTGCCTGATTAGATTTAAACTAAATTGTCTCAAAAAAGTTTTTTTTAATGTAAAATATTAAAAGGTACTATGGTTTAGTAAGAAATTAATGTATTTTCAAAATTTGATCAAAATATGTTCATAAACAAGCAAACTACAACAGTTGACTTATTCTCCGTAAGAATAACATGGGAATTTTAAAATTACAATTTTTTTGAATTTTCTCCGTAACAATTAGGCGCATAATAACGCTTCAATATACTAAATTATTTGTTTTTTTAAGCTCTACAAAATGGTTTAAAAATAAATTGTGAAATTTTGTGTTTTTAGGGTCAAAAATGGGAAAAACCTATTTTTACCCCATAAAACCCCCCATAAACCCCCGTTCCCATAGTCCGATCATGCTGGTTCGTGAACTCATTCAAGTTTATCCTGCCTTACACCTTCAAACCAAATTTTATCAAAATCGGACAAAAATTACTCAAGTTATCGTGCGGATGGACATATATATATATATATATATATATATATATATATATATCTATATATAGATATATAAAAATTTGAACGAATGGTGTTTTTGGCCTCTGGGGACATCAAAATGAAAAAGTAAATCGGTCCCGGGCTTAGGTCTTACCATGAGACCTACGGTAATAGCTACTTCCCTATAGGGAAATTCGCTAACAATATAAAGTATTAGTAGTTTACTAATTCGTGGTAAACGCGACAGATCTGCTCACATGCCGAGACTCGACTCGCATGATTTGACAATGACGCTTTGACGGAAACGCGCGTAATCCTATTTTTGGACTACATGGATCACTTGGCAATCAAGGTAATGTAATCATATGTAATCATATATATTAGTCATATTTGTTAGATTATGTTTTGTAAGATTGTCTTCTAAGTTATTTCGTAGCCTTGTTTGTTTAAATTTTTAGTTACACACAATTTTTAACCACGAGCTCGCAATGGCGTTTTCAAATCATAATATAAAATCATTGCGTTAACCATATGACTACACCGTGCCATTAACTCCCCTATTCTTCCTACACTGTACAGTGTACATGTTTGGCATTGTCGATTCTAAAGTCCTTGTTTACGCTGTGAAGTGTCTGCTCCGTTGTATTATGTATCAGCTGCCAAGATCAATGGATGTAGACTCCAGGATGAGAGCACGCTCTCTTCATCAATCTTGGTCCAACCAGAGGCGGATAACCCGACCAACCGATCTATCAGGCAAGAACACACGAAACTGGTAGGGCGTTCACCTCAAGTTTTAAAATAACAACCGAATGTGTACTAATTTTTTAAACCAAATCACAAATTAAAACGATATTTACTCAAGACATACTCAATTTGATTTATCAGATATTAGGGTGGTGTATTTGTGTATCATGTGTAAGAACACTTTTGTAATAGCTATTTACTTTACAAGAGTAGTAAGAACGTTTTTACATCACGCAGAATTCACCTGATTCAAGTGAATTCAAGTGATTTAAACACGCTCTTGCGTAACGTGATACAAGATTTTACCTGACCCGACAATATACAGGAGGATACGTACAGTATTTGTCATTATCCATTTCAATCATCTGTTAGAACATTCTTTTACAAACAAAAGCTAGGTAAAAAGTAGGTAGGTACAAAATACTTTAAAGCGTAACAATAACATTCAAGCGCACAGCTGATTTCTATCGTTGAACGTCGTTGGCTCCATAGAGGTATATTTTTTTAAGTTGAGCACTCAATGTTATTTAAATGGGTTTCATTACTTCACCGAGTGAGTTTTTGAAACTTTACTTCACTCGTGATGTAAAGAAGTTGTATACATCACGCTTGGGATAGGGAAGTTTAACATGGCGGGTTAGGTAAAAATATAACTTATATTGAAATAACGTCATCATTACAGTAAGAGCTGTAAACAGATGTCGATAAATGGTGGATGAAATAAAGCGTAAAATCTCGATAAATTCGAAGTTTACAAGTATTTTTACTGACCTAGAGTGATATTCGAAATGAAAGAGTTCGAGAGACTGTATGTAGTGGTTGAGATTCTTTATCTAACATGAAGCTTAACGTGAGTGAAAACCTTGCTGTAATGAAGCAAGATTACATGAGTAAAATAATATGCTGGCATGGCTGTCACTGTCAACATTGCATTTAGTTGACATTTCAACGGATGTAAAGGATATCTGTCTACATGTCTTCTGTAACAGTTACATGTAACAATTAAAATCTCTTTCAGTTGATTTGTGTTACATGTTTGTTAAAAAATGTGTTACTATAAAAGTAATTATAAAATATAGCATAAATGAGGCAAAGATGTTATTTTAAAGTTATTTCAAACCAGTCTTTTTCACAATTCAAATCTATTTAAATTCATAATTGAAAAAAACTTAATTAATTTGAATTGTAATTTAAAAATTTTACTTTGATTTACCTCAAAGTTGGCATCACTGTCTGAGACTCAAGCTCAGTGATTGATCACCTCTTGTTATCGGAAAACTAGATCTTGATTGATCATTGATCTCAGCTCAAGTGATGTTGATCTTTCTTATATTCACTGTGTGTCAGAGTACCGTAAGTTTTAACCAAGTCAAAGAAAGGTTACAGTCCTAACTTAATCCTAACTTAAAGTCCTAACTCAAAGTTGTCCTTTCATGTATACGTTTTAATCATTACGTGATCATTACGTGATAATCTTTATATGTTCGAGTTGTTAATGTATAAATATCGGAATAATAATATGAACCATAGTAAAATTTAATTCACAGACTGTTTCTTTATATAGTCACCTTCCGTCATGACGGTATGAAGGGTTTATTGAAATCGTTTCCTTAACAAGTTTCCTCCAAAGGTTACTGATTCAAATGGCTGCAGGGTTCCTGTGCAGTATAATATTTCAAGTGGGCATGCTCAAATTAATGTGTATCTGAATGATTATTATATTGAAGTATTATTTATTTTTATCTAATTTTTTTACTAGTTATAAGTGCTGTTATAAGTTCATAAAACATACTAGTTTCATTATCTTTTAACTCCATAAGCGTAAACCGCCCAAAAACACAAACAGCAACTAGTCCTCACGAAACTTGTTCCTACCATATTTCCTCTCCATCGGCAACAGCTACAAAGTACTTATCAGTTAAGCTCTGGTAGGATCTAGCACGTATATCTGTACTGACGTAGTTTGCTTCAACACGAATTACACGTGAATAGTTGGCAACATGTGATGCTAATGTATCTAAACTTTCCACTAAGTTCAAGGATAACAGTTGTATAAACGATTCCGTGCTGCAAACTGTAAACTGTCTCGGCGACATGTCCCTCGGATCATGATTGATTCTGCTAAACATTTCTGATGTATAGAACCGAAATGTGTAAGCTATTGATATTTCACTTATTTTGTGATACTTAGGAATTACTGTATACTGACCGAAACGATAAATCGACTTCCAAATAACATTTTAATTAGTTTAAATAAAAAAATCTTCCTAATCTAACCACCTTTAGGTTAGGTAAGGTTATAATTATTAGGTGTGGTCGTTATAATACTAAAGTACCTATTTCGAGCACCTCGACATTTATCAAAACTCTGCGCTGTATCTTAAGTAGCATATAAGTACTAAATATATTCAGGCAAACTGTTATATGTATTTTAGTTATCTTTCGCCCTTTGACCCCAACGAGTAACTCATTAGTTCCGTCTTAAAAATAATATTCTAAATAAAAATTGGCTCAAACAAACTTTAAGAACTACTTACTAGCTGTTACCCACGGGCTTCGCCCCGTTTGAATAGGTATGAATAAAACTATTGATTGGCTAAGTTAAGCTGAAATAAACAAAACAGAATACAGTAATACAAACAATCACACCAGAAGGTAATACATTGAAAGAATAAGAAACAAATAAGTTAAGCTGAGGTATTTTTAGCATTAGATATAGGGAAAGTTCCTTTTAGAAAGGAATGACGACCTTAAAGGGCAATTTATGAAATAATGGATAGTTTTGGGCAAGGTCAAACGCCATGACAAACATTTTAAGTATTTGGTTTATGGGGGTGTGACTTGTAGTTTTTCAAAAGGTCATGGGTATTTTGGGATTTATATATGGATTTTAGTCACCTCCAAGGAATCTTAACTCAAAATTTATAAAAAAAAACTTAATTTCAAAATGAATAAAACTACTTGATCAAAGAATGCGTTTCCAATTAAATAGAATAATAACGATCGTAGATGTATTGATTTGAAGATCCTGTTAGGTAATTGACTTAAGAAGACAGTGCTATTTCTGAGTTATCGCTACATAGTTTATAATGGCGGCAGAAAGGGTCCAATGAAAATCTAACGACCACTTTAGTCGTGTCACCCACCCGTATCAAAGTCATAAACTAGGTTAAACTCTAGGGAAACAATGAACAGATCATGAATTGTTCAACATTACTTTTCACACTTCACGTCATATTAAATGCAAAAGTTTTATCGTGTCAAATCCTATTTTCACTATACTATTGTGCATTGGATATCTATGTTTAATTTAGGTGTAACGTACGATGGTTAGAAAAAAGCCAATGGATATTATTAATCCCAAGAAAACCAGAATTCGGAAGGAAAAAGTAGAAATGCGAAAAAAGGATCATCACATAACAAAAGTGGCTTAAAATTCCACTTTAGAGAATTTTCTATACAAGGGATAAGCTATTAACGTAGGTTTCATGGTAAAACCTAGGCTCAGGACCGATTTAATTTTTTTCATTTTGAGGTCCCCAAAGGCCAAAAACACCCTCCGTTCAAATTCGTATATATGTGTGAGTGTGTCCGTTAGCGCCATAACTCGAGCAAAAATGATTCGATTTTTACAAACGAGTAAATCTACGTTTATTCGAACGAGTACCAGCATGATTGGAATATGGGAAACGGGGGTTTATGGGGTAAAAATTGGTTTTCCCATTTTTGACTCTAAAATCATGAAATTTTACAATTTCTTTCCAGGCCATTTTCTATAGCTTAAAAAAAGAAATAATTTTGTATATTGAAGCGTTGTTGTATTCCTAACGGTTACGGAGGTAAAACAATTAAATTCATCTGTTATTCTTATGGGGAATTAATAAACTGTTGTAGTTTGCTTGTTTATGGACATATTTGAATCAAATTTAGCAATTTTGTTTATTTCATATTAAGCTATCAACATTTCAATCAAAATCACACCTCAATACCTTCCCTGTAGCAACAAACCTAGGTACTCATTAAAATGAATGTTATTTAAATAGGAAATAAATCTGACAATTTTCAGGGAATGTCTTGGTATAAATCCAGCCAGGTAAATGGAAATTCGCTTAGTCTGCAGGTTTGCTGTGGCGGCGGTAAAAAAACATTCTTGACAAGAGAAATTGGATGTTAACGTTTACGATAAAAGAGATCATTAAATCATACTTCTAAATCGGTATTTGCACTGCGAAGTTCGACAATGAGTTTGTGCGATTCACTTCGAAAATCAAGGAACTATGTGTAACGCAGTATGTGTACAATGAAATGGAAAACACTGCTTAAAAATAAAAGGGCAAAATGTTGAAGGTGTCAGAAAGTTTTTACGAGTTACCTTCATTTCCTTGACAGTGATAAACGAGCGTTGCATTTCTGTAAAGGTGCGCGATGATGCATGGTCAGGATCTTTTGCTCAAAATATTTTCATATTTAACTTAACAGGAACTTAAACAAAATATTTTGCCACACAATAAATGCTGAATATGAACATGAAGGATCTAAAGTAATGAAAATGAAAAATAATTTATTTACACAAGCAAAGTAAAGTAATATGTATTATGAGACGATCCAAAATAGTAGTGTCACTTTGTATTTGAAGTAAATGCATATGTATCTTTATTTTTTTTTTATTAATCCTTTAAAAAATGAGAAGTTAAATATGATTTATTATTGTTAGAAAAAATCCATTACACTCAATCAAAATATAATATTAAACATACATTATGATTTTGATAAACGTTAAACAAGTGATGTTAACGTTTGCGAGGTGATAAAAGATAACAGATATCCTATGGGTAGTTAAATGCTTTTTGGAAAAAATCCTTAAAATAAAGAAGCCAACTGTGAAATTACTAAAATATTAGTGATTTTAGCAACTCTTTGGAGATTCAAATAAGTATCAAAATATCAGGAAAAAGAGAATAAAACCAAACGTTTTGGTAGAGGCCAACATTCAGGTTTTTACTGTTTTAATTAACGTATATTTCAGCTCGAAATGGGTTTAACACGTTCAAACTACGTGTGTAGGTGTTTCTCCATTACAATTATTCAGTGGTGAAAAAATTAGTAATTTAAATGTGCGTGTTTAGGTGTACACTAATCTTGATGACAACTGTTCAGGAGTGGACGGGCATTAATTGCGCCAACCTGAGTCAGGTAGTCGGGTATTCCTGAATTGCGCCAACTACTCCAGAGATGTACCCGATACGTTCCAAGTGGCTGCCCTGTTTGACTGTTTAAAATAGATTAGGTTTGGTTAGGTTAGGTTAGGTTAGGATATGTTAGGTTAGGTTAGGATGACACGTAAACAAGGACATTCCTTCTCCCGGCAACTCACCCCTACCTGGCTTGGGTTTGGCGCAACTAAGGAACATGTTTTAGAACCCTCCGAGGGCTTGGCGCAATTAAGGAAATATTTGGCGAAATTAATGCACAACTGCAAGAGTTTAGTCATGTTTTAAATTTTAAACTGAAACTAAGTGAGTAATTAGTAGACATCCAATTTATATTATCAATTAAAACATGTTAATCATTGATTTATCGATAGAAATCTTAATGAAAGGTCAGTGAAAGAAGTCAAGTATAATCTGAATTATTTACCGGTGATAGAATTTAGATTTATCGTAATGCATGTATACTTAATAACTAACAATACGATTGACATACTAAGTACAATTTGCGCATTCCTTTGAAGATCATTGTCTTAACAATCATTGCCACTTAGTTTTTTAAGTTTATATATTTTTTAAACATGAAAAAGAGTCGAAATAAATTCAGCTAGCTAATATAATTGACTATTGGATACAGAAGCTAATAAGTAGTTTGGGGTGTACACAAAAGCTAGAAACCTGCAAGGGTCACTAAACGACAATTTTATTCTAGAGTTGATGTATTAAAAATATAAGTTCCCAGCTTAGTTTAGATCATACGACAATGTAAAACACTGCATAAAATCAATATAATAAAGCTATGAAAAAATGTTGATTTGTTCAGAAATCCTTAACACTAGTCAAAACATTTTCCCCAATACTGTACATACAACAACAAAAAAATCACGATCGAATCGTAGTTACTTGACTGAAAACAAATCCCGTTTCAAATAATGTAGGCTAACAATACATAAATGCAAACATCAGTTAGTGTGTTTGAGTTAAACAGAGTAGGGTCGTGCGTGTGTGTGTGTGCGTGTGTGAGTGTTCTTTGATTCGTTACAACACATGACGGCTGTGAGTTGCATTATTTGTGTTTAAATGCGACCGAACTGAATCAAGCAGTAGGTTTGTATATGAGTGTCTTCTGTTGAATGTAATTATACTGCAGTATGACACAATTCCAAACACGCTATCCAAAGTTTGTATCTCGCATCGAGCTGTCGCCCTTGAACACTTTACAGCAAAAAAGACTATACAAATCTTGAAATCCAGTAGAACATGATAGTAAGTTTTAATGAAAAATAATTATACTTCGTTGGGAATAAGAAATTTTGTGAAGTTGCAAAGAACATAAATTATATACTCCTTTTTCTGATCCTATAATTTAGATTCATAATTTGTATTGGGTGTTTTTCAGAAGAGGGCAGCCACTATTAAAACTGTGTTTAGGTTCTGCAATTTTTTAAATTTTGTGATTATTTTTATTCAGTAAATAAGAAAACACGTGAGTTAAGCTATAAACTAAACTAACCTAACTTAACCCAAACTGTAGCTATTCCACAGTTTAAAAGTGGCGGTCCTCTTCTGAAAAAATAACCTTTTAATTTATGGGCCTGTTCATATAAAAAATGAAACATAGGAAACAGAACGTGTAAATTCTTGCAGTCGTTCTAACAAATCGTGCATTGCAAATACAAATTTAAAACATTATTATACCAATTTGTCAAAATAATGGCCAAAATCTAGAAGCTTTAGTGCAAACTGTTTCAATTTGTCAAAACCATCAAGCCGATAGATATTTGAATATTATAAAACATTATTCGATTACATAACTTAAAAGTAAATATAGTTAAAAAAGAAACATCACATTAGCGTCGTATGAGAATTGAAATAGGCTACATAAAAATACCTCCAAATAAATTTTTAATGCCTGAAGAGGTGATTACAACAATGGACTCAGACAACTTTCAGAACCAACAGAACTTAGCAGCCATTGTATTCAAAGTCGTTGATTTAGGGAACCGAAGGCAGTAACTGAACATTAACGCTTTAAAACAGCTATAATTCAAGAGGGAATGACATAGACGAAACTCACCAGCTGCTAGGTAAATGATAGCGGTATGGCGGGAAACAGACCCATAATTACACCAGCTGATTGGAAACAAGATGGCGGATCACACCAATAGCAATCTTGGCTGCTTCTACCTCTGGCCTTATCCAATATTCCGTTAGTTAGGTATATTGCGAAATGATGTAAGATAAATGTTTTATTAGATAGGACTCAAAACATATTTATCATTAGGTTCTATATTATTTAGTAGAAATCCAGGACACAATTTTAAAGTTGTACTACCTACTCTTAAAATTTGACTGCTATACAATATTAACCTTCAAAAATATACTTTAAACGTATTACAAAAATATTTGTTAATTTTTTTAACACAAAAATAGTCGAATTTCTCACTGCTTGTGCTTTTGGTATCAAAGTTTGATACCAAACTTGATACCAAAGTTGTTTGATTCAAACTTTAATAAACAGCCATTTATTGTGCAAGACGTTGTGTTACAATATTCAACACTACCTTTCACCATCCAATGAGTATCCCGGGACTACACCAGGTAGCCTACGTCAGGGCTACTTTGCCCCACAGGCTTTGTCCCATATATCTGATAGGCCTCTATTGAAATTGTTAAACCCCTCTACTGTAGTTCTGTTGAACACATTCAAAGAAGAATATACCAACCCATCAAATTGTAGAATAGCTTATAAAATCATACAGATGGCGAAAATTGGAACCTATATCATAAAGCAGTTTGGAAAACACATGTCGTATGTCATCTAGCATAAAAATTTATCGGTTTTGTAAGCGAATGCCGGTTATTGAGGTTATGTTAGGCCGGCGCGGCAGTGGATGGGGGGTCAGCTGATCGAGGGAGTGGTGGGGGACACTCCCACCACTGCGGCTATCACGTGATCACTGCGTCACAACCTGCATCGACCGCCAACTACTAGTAGACCTGCGGACATTGGTCCATCGATCCTGCTATTGTAATAGGCGTTCTGCAAACATCGTGCGATCAGCTGGTCCGACGGTGGGGCTGTCTAGACGTGTACATCTTCATTGAGGAAAATTTTACTAAAAACTGTTGTCCTTGTTGGAAGGTGACTCAAGGTTTCTAATGAATGTTCTTCGATATCTAAACCGACAGTAATATTATTACATGTTTCGCAATTCACATGACCTTCTGCTTGCTGTAAACACTCTTATTGATTATTAAATATATTTTCTTGTAATAAATCCATAATGGAATCTTTTAAGTCATGATTAGGTCCTAAATTTAGGATTTATAGGGTTCTTTGCAACTTCAGGGTGTAGTGGAATTTTTTACGAATTGTATATATCATTAAAAATTAACTGCATTTATGAAATTATGGATTTTGGCGTTAGAAGTTGTTTTAGTATTAAAAGTAATACAACCGTACAATAACAGGTTATTGTAATAACGTATTAATTATAAATACAGTAACTGACTTGTTATTTTTTTCAAAAGAGAGTCAGCGACTCATGTTCAACATCAAAAGGACATTAAAAGAATACAAATCATTTGGAGGAAAACCAAATCAGTAGTTCACTAACTAGATGAAAATTGTTATGTTTTTGCATTTATATGTAGTTTCAGTTCCAAACAATATCCAAACTGGTAAGCTTTAGGTTAGTAATACTTCATCTATGGTAATACGTACATACCTTAACATTTTATAGGATTGATTAAATATGAGATGAATTCTATAGCTATACATAAATGATGAACTTACTGTAAAAAAATTTATGATTAGAATTTTGGTAAGTGCAATATAAACATAAAATTTTTAATGGTGTGCAAATCCATGCGAGAATTAAAATGGTGAAGTGGTTTATTTTAATGAAGTTTCAAATCGACAATTAAATTACCTGCTAATGATTGTGAAATGTTTGTTCAATTGGAATGCCATTAACACTGCATTTAATTAATTAATGAAAAAACTGAATTTGCAGAATAATTATTAATATGATGCTTTATAAGCAGTTCGGAATTTCAATGTACTGTAATTAATGAAATAACTGCCTGGTTTAACTGATTCGAATTTTAGAAGACCAAAATTTATAATCAAATATTGAAATATCTCATATTGATGTCAATATAAATGCATTTTAAGAAGTGTGAATTGTACTAAATACTAAGTACATTATGAAGATGGTTTTGGCAATAACAATAAATTGACTTCAGTTAACAGAAAAAAACACAACCAAGTGGTAGATTAAATTGAAAGATAATAGTTTGTAAAATTTATGTAGCATATTGTGGACTATGTATGTATCGTAGAATATGAAACCATATAAAGGTATAGATTTGACAACAAACCATAGGTAATTAAGATGAAAAACATATTTTGTCAAGTAAAATGAAATTTTGTAAGTAATAATAATTAAAAATATATTTTTATGTATTTAATCCTGTAACATTACAAAATAAAATGTTGAATCACTGATTTTATTTATAAACTTAAATGAACTTAAATGAAAATGTTATTTCAGAGAGTTGCATTCAAAGCGACGCGCCCTCGAGTATTAGGTCTTGTTAGTTGATGTTTGTTCCAAGTATGAATATTTAAGCTTAAGAATTCAGTCAACAAACGGAACAAACATACATGACGGTAAATAATTCGATTGGAATTTTATTGTTTATTTTCATACATTTTGATTATAAACTTGATTGCGAGATTGTTTATTAACATATTATTGAAAGGCTGTGGGTTCTACTTTTCGATGTTTTACAGTAAATGTATTAATGGAAATAAATCGAAACCCCGTAGTTTTGACGTTAGGTAAGACGATACTAAGTTTTGGCCGTGATGAAATCGTTCATTTGAAATGAATTAATAATTTGACATAATTTTTCCACATAATATTTATGTCATTATGCCAATTTATAATAATTTTAACAGTTGGCAAAACTTAAATTTCAACGTAATATTTTTTACTAAAAAATGAGAAATTCTCTTTTAGAGGGAAGAGATTTTAACCATCGGATACAAACGTAGATCTATAATCGCACTGTATAAGGGTCGATCGGACAACATGTTGAATCAATAGTTTCAACAATAGTTCAACATAGTTCAACAATTTCAATCATGGGACCTTTGGATAACATAAAATTAATAGCTGTGTCATAGATTTTGTTCATCAGATTGATTAGTTTGTACCTTTGGTTGTTTCATTACTTTGATGATGCAATAATCTACTCACATTGTTAACCAGCTGATGTAACAGCTGATCCAACAGCTGATGAGAAAAGTCCTCTACTCACCTGGAACAAAGAATTTAACGATAGAAAAAAATCTATTAAATAATGGAAAATTATTTGGAGATCCTCAGCTAAACTTACATGGCTTACTCTAAAATGTAAATAAAATTATCCTTTATTCCATAGGGAAATTAATACATAATTTAAACAAAAATATGTATAATAAAATATGTAAAAATATGGATAATTAGGCCTATTACTTGAACATTATTGTGAAAAAACCTTACTTTAATTAACGTGTTTTTGTAACAGTAATTTACTTAATTTAACTCTACCCAATTGACCCGTCTTCACAGCAGAGACAACCACAGATGTATTTAATTTCAATGTGACAACTTAACTGTGGAAGGGTTTTGTGTTTTGGCTTGCAAACATGATTTTCAATTACAAAAATTTCAACCAAAAATCCTTAAGATATAACGAACTGAAAATAGATAATACAATGCAACGAAAATGGCTCATTTTAATACCGTTGAAAAAGCCAAACAATTCTACGATACAAAAGTATTTATGTAGCCATAAACATAAGTATTGGAGTAAAAACTATAAAAGCACCGCAGCTGCCTGTATGGAGGGAGGGTAAGCTTGGGGATCGACTATAACAAAGACATAAACCCAAGTTGTAGGGGTTAGAGAGGGGATAATCTTATGACCGATACGACGCTAGATGTTGAAAGTAGCTTTGCCTTACCTGGCTGAACAGATTTATAGCTTTTGTAGAAAAAGTTTCTCTAAGATAAAATTTTGTCTCAAATTATTACTTCTTATTGACCGAAGGTGGCATGTTATTTCCCATATTCTGAGAGTAAGAAAGTACCGTCACCAATAACCTCGGAACATACTATACGTACCAGTTTGTATTTAATTACAACTTGCCGTAAATACATTGTGTACAGTAAAAACTCACTAGGCCGACACCTGATCGACAACACAGCTGACAGTCAACAGCTGACAGGGTGCACTTTAGGGTTAATTTGTTAGCTTTTGACATTTCATTGAAGATTGTTTATATTACTCAATATGTAAAAACACTCAAGTAATAGATTTATGTGGAAAAATTAGCCAGTTATTCATTTATTAAAACCCATTGAAAGTTTCAATGTTCTGGATAGCTCGACAACCTCTGGGTCCACAAATTGTCGAGTTAGTGAGGTTTTGTCAACGTTTCATTGTTCCAGTATCTCCAGTATATGCAATACATTTACTTGACTTGGTTGGTGACCTCTTTTAACCTTGCATTTGCCCATCCACATAGACTACAGATCAGTGCGTGGAACGTATCCAGCAAAGCAAGGGGTGAGCCGGTACAGTACGAAGGTGAACTGTACTGATAAATTTTAGTGGCAGTGACCAGGATCGCTGCCTTGGGCCCGAAGTCCGTGACGCTACCAACTGAGCCACCGACTCACCTAAACATGTCATGTAAAATAGGGACTTTCCTAAAAATATATATATATATAACCTTAAAGACCATGATTTAATAGCGTTGTACTTTATGTTGTACAAATGTCAGTTTGCCATGATGACTACCTTTCCAGTATATGAGTACAAATATTGTAGACCATACATAATTGTAACTCCATGTGTGTACATATTGTAATTCCATACAGTAACATCCATTTACTTACTTTATCAATTACTTTATCGCAAGTAAAATTCACAATCCAATCCAAAAACAGAAACATGTAGAAAGAAAATGGAAAAACAATATTTACATGCGTTGTGCTCTATAATGTATGCAATTTAGTTGGATGAAAATGTTCCAAAGATAAACATATATCTTGTAGTAGCAATTCCCAATATTTTATTTCTCGCGGATATGTCAAAGCAATGGAACGATCAAGGTACGTGAAGAAACTATAAAGAGAGTTTGAAGAGAATAAATAGCTACCTGATCCAGCGATATGTATTTATTTATTTGAAGAAAGCGTTTTCAAAGGAACTTTATCTACGTGTATGATACTTGTCACAAAAAAAAAGTTCTTTTCGAGATGATCTGCAGGTCCAAAGTAGCTTTTTTACTCTCTAGGGAGTAAAAATCATTTTTAGTCTCTAGGGAGTAAAAATCAGCTGTTGTAAACAGTTGTAAATTTCGATTGTGACAATCGTATCGATCGAAATTATTTATCGATTGATTTAGGTAAGGTTATAGCCTATTATTGTCGATTGTTCGACATATCGATGGTCCTGTAACACAATCGTAATAGACGAAATGATTGAATCACTTCCTGCACAGCTGCTTATTTGCATTAGCAGAATTGAAAACAAGCTGGAAGTTTTGAGAGGTTACATAAAAATTATTTCGTTTTCTGGCTTTGTTTGCTAATTAATGATGCAATATGACGAAAAATATAGTTCATCACACGGGCAAAAAGTGACATTTTAACCCTCTCTCATTTTCCGACCTCGGCTTCACCTTGATCGTAAAATTTGACCTCGGGTCAAAAAGAGTCACCCTTTAGACTTTACTATTTGGTTTAAAAAGTAAAGCATATTCCTAGTCAGGAACAACGCAGTATTTAAAATATGCAAATATATCGAGCAAGAAAAAGATTATAACTCAAGGGATAAATGAGATTTTGGTTCAAATTCAACAATGATTGCGGAGTTTTATCTCTGAGGTATTTATGGTACTAGAAAATCCAGAATAGGACGAGTGGTAGCCAGTGGTAAGAGGAAAGTAATATAGTAATGGGAATACAAACGTTACACCAACACGCACTTGGGAATGGTTCTAGGAATCAGCTGTGAGGTTGTTGACCTGGGAATATTGAACTATGGGTAATAAGCAAAATTGGTAGATTTTTACATACTTTTTTCTTTGGTTTTCAATTTGTCAACTCAACACGTCGAAACGCAATTTTTTTACATTTAAGTTCTTATGCTCTATAAATGGGGGTTTTCAGCTAACAAACACATCAACTCATCACCAGTTTTCTAAACTGCCTACCGTGAGACCCTTTTGAATTGACTAAGATAACTTTTATTCAATTGAACCGTCATTTATTTGACATATTCAATCAAATAATGTAATATAAATAATACGTTCTAACTTGTTTGATTGTGTTTTTTTTCAATTAGAGAGAAAATCTTTGCTCGATTTATGTTTAACAATAATTAATATGAGTTTACTTATGCATTCAATTAAGAGATTACTTAGTACTTGATATCCCATGCAGTTTAGTATAAATATGAAGACACATTTCATATTTTTCTTATTAAAAAGATTCAATATTGCAAGACATATAGAGTTTACAACAAAAATCCTTACTTTCCTATAAGTAATTTTGACACTATACAGAATTAGTTATGGTGTTAAAATGTTATATAAATTCACCTAAATTCGTCGATTAATAAAACTATGCATTTATACGGAGAAAGTAAATTCCATTATACATTTTATTGTGTACTATAATATAATTCGTTAATTATTCATGCATTAGCAAAAATTTAAAAATGTTTTACTTTTGGAATTCAATACGTTAATACTTAATACTTATCAATGAAATGGCAACCATACAAAGTAGGTATTTTAAGCCAAGTATGAATGGAGATGAACAATCTAAATACCTCTGTACAACATATATCCTAATTTTATTTCTAGGAGGTTGATGCAATGATCGAAACACAAGATGAGGGTAACAGGGAATTTAGCTTATTAGCTCTGTAATCTCCGTCAGGTCATCAATTACTCGGGGAAATAATTTTAAACAAAAGGGTAATTTGGGCAATTTGCAGAGACGTGTCAGCGTTGTTTTATTTCGACAGGGATAAATGGAACTGAGGAATTGACGCGCGATTACTCATAGTCTTCGAACTATGCAAGCGTTAATATCTTAACCTAACAACTATTAATTACAAAGGTTACTGTAATAGAATAGTGTATTAAAGGGAACACATTGCAGACCTCTGAAGGAAAATATTTTCTTCCGATATAATTCTTAGTTAAAAAACTTTGTTCATCTCGTTGGACATTTGTTATGTTGCCTACGTTATGTTATGACGCCTATGTTATGTTGGTGAACGTGTTCTATTCAGGACTATTTGTTGTAATTGGATCAAATTGTTGTATCTAATCAGCTGATTGAAAATATTTTAACTGTTGATTACTTCAACTAAGGCCACACTAAAATACCCCCGCCGCAGCAAACCTGCAGACTAAGTGAATTTCCATTTTCCTGATTGGATTTACACTAAAAAATGTCTCCTTAAAAATATCACATTTATTCCCTATTTAAATAGAATCAGTTTAACACATACTTAGGTTTGCTGCAACAGGGAGGGTAAAAGTGTTTTTTATGTAAAATTTTAATAGTTAGTAAGAAATAAAAACATTTTCCAAATTTGGACAAAAAAATGTTAATAAACAAGCAAACTACAACAGTTTACTTACTCTCCATAAGAATAACATGGGAATTTTAAATTTACAATTTTTTGAAATTTTCTCCGTAACCATTAGGTGCATTATAACGCTTCAATATACTAAATTATTTGTTTTTTTAAGATCTACAAAATAGTTTGGAAAGAAATTGCAAAATTTTATGTTTTTTGAGTCAAAAGTGGGAAAAACCCATTTTTACCCCATAAAACCCCCCATAAACCCCCGTTCCCATGGTCCGATCATGCTGGTTCGCGAACTCGTTCGAATAAACGTAGGTTTACAAGTTTGTACCAAATTTCATCAAAATCGGATCGTTTTTGCTCGAGTTATCGCGCTAACGGACACATATATAAATAAATATATATATATATAAATATAAATATATATATATAAATATATATATATATGAATTTGAACGGATGGTGTTTTTGGTCTCTAGGGACCTCAAAACGAAAAAAATAATCGGTCCCGGGTCCAGGTCTTACCATGAGTACTACGGTAATAGCTTATTCCCTATATGGGAAATTCGCTAAAAACAGGCCGTAATGCTCGTCTAGCATGACGTCACGATAGAAGACGGCAATGACGTAATGTTTGCCGTACTTCAACCAAATAAAAACAAATGTTATTGGAGTAACTTTTTTATTTTTTTATTTTATACAGTGAAGTTTGATTTTGCACAGAAGGTGGACACGATTCTACGATTGGTGAACATGAACAATTTATAGTTAAATGCAGTATCATGTAGATATTATATTGTAGTAACATCATACAAAGAACATTAAAACACTGTCATAAATTCCATGTCTGTTTCTAACTTAGTTTATAACCAAGCACGAACCAAAATTAGAAAAGTAGTTCTACTAAAATATACACCACAGGAAAATCCGAACATCACTGTAGTAGGAAAATTCAACATGTTCGAAGGAAAACAGAAGTAGGCCTTTACTTTGGCACATTTTTTGTCCTAGGACGCTAGGCACGAGCCCGGAATTGCTTTTCACGATACTTCAGGCTAGACTTAAGGGTTGCGGCAATATCACTTGGATAAAATCCATTGGTGACTTGGCGGGATTTGAACCCGGGATCTCAGGCACCGAAGTCCCGCGCTCTAACCACTAGACCAGCTCGCTCCCATATTAACATTGACTATAATACAGTCAATGATATTAAAAATCAATCATCAGGCTTGAACCAAATTATAAATCGACAAGATTAACAAGATAGTAATAAATGCATAAACCATAGGTAAATCATAATACGAAAAACATATTTTGTCAATTAAAATAAACTTGTTTAAGTAATGCAAATTAAAAAAAAAAACATTTGTATGTATTTAATCACGTAGCATTAAAAAATAAAATGTTGGATTACTGATTTTATTTAGAAACTCTAGCTCACAATACAAATGTTATTTCAGAGAGTTGCATTCAAAGCGACGCGCCCACGAGTATTAAGGCGCATTATGGAATTTAAAGATTATAATATTTAAAACAGACCAAAACATAATTTAAGTAAAGTAAAACGGGTAGTAAATATTGGTAGTAAATATTACTACCAGTATTTTAGTTAAAATGGTCACAATTAAAAACACGCCAAAGCTTAATATAACGGTTGTGATATCGAAATTTTCATCTGAAATATTCGACTAAAGTTCACAAATGTACACGAGAAAGTTAGTTATATTGTCTGTAACTCCTGATATTTGGTGCAATGCGTAACTCAGCAATATCGGCAAATGTATTCCTATGTTATTGGTTTACATCCGCCTCCAGTTCCTCAAACCTACTCGTCGTCGCCCCATTTTGAATACATTTGATGAGGCATCGCAGTTCGTTCTTTCTCAGCAGACGTTTGGGATACGTTGTGAGTTTCTACATAAAATACAAAGTAACCTTTCGTGTCTAATTTATATAAATCTCTCGAGAGCTAATAAAGGGACCAAAACATTAAAAAATATTATGAATTTTCCAGGGTCTGAATCCACCTGAGTCCCTCTTGTATTTTTTTGACGTTCGAAACGCTAACTACTGTAAGTTGGATATTTCATGCTGAAACGAGATTTCATCCTAAAATCTGAAGCCCTCGTAAATGTGAGTTTCGTGTAGGTCTAGTTCTACGGTTGAGTGCACTTATGTTGAATAAATATATCTCAACCATTTTAGGGAAAATGTTTCAATATTCGGTTTTATTTGTATTTTATTTTTATATTTTGCATACCTTTCTTTTTTAATTAGCTATTTTAGATTCTAGAAAGATACCATACAGAAACGTAAGTAGTTAATTTTAAATATAAACAAACTTAGCGATGAAATAAAATAAATCATTTAGCGTAGCGAAAAAACGCATTTGAATGGCTTAAAAAAAGTGTCACGAAAAAATTACTATGTTGTTATTTCCCCAAATAGCTATAGTTGAAGTATAGAAATCATAAGTTTGTTGGTAATTTACAGTAAATACTCAAACATAGGCCTATATGTTTTAGTAAATTGTATTATAAAAATATTTATCTTATATTATAACTTTTACTAGAGAGGTCGTCCAGTGATCGAAAACTCGACCAAAAATATGTAATTGTGTAATGTACTTCTCAACTTTCACCTCACGCTGTAAATACAACATGTGATTGGAATTTCATCCATTTGTTTTGATGTTCTGTTTATATTTTGTTGTTATTTTGTCACCAACCCATAAGGCATATGTATTTTTTTTTAATTCATTTTTTGTGCTTATTTTTTAGCCTATTTTAGTTTATAATGGGATTCTGCATATCTACAGGAAAATATCTTTCTAACGGTATGCGTAGATTTTCTCTGCGATGCACACGATCTGAGAAAAAAGGGTTTAAAGACACATGCTAGCCTATTAGTATATAGATAAAGCTGTATTAATAGTGAATTTGGTCAATACAAAAGAATATTAGATGAATATGATCAATATTATATTAACGTAAAATACTGGCTCATTTTGGGCTCCATAGCATAAAATATGTTTTATTGAGATTGGGAAATAAGTAATATAATGTCAAACATTTTTCAAAGTCACTCATCGTCGATGCAAACTTGTCAAGGATATTTTCCGGACGATGAAACATGAGATAAAATGAGTTTCATGTTTAAATAGCGTCGGAAGCATCACTGTGACAATATAGTGTAGTTACACTCTGTATCTATGATTTAGTGATCCTATAAATCGTTGAACTATAGTGATAACTATTTGGAACTCGTGCAGAATGAGATAAATTTAAATACACGAAAATTACAGTTTTCAAGCGCTCTGCACTGTTGTATGTTTTATGTCTTTAATTTAAAAACTGTTTCCATTCGAGGT
The DNA here is from genome assembly GCF_028750875.1 of Macrosteles quadrilineatus. Taxonomy (NCBI): domain Eukaryota; kingdom Metazoa; phylum Arthropoda; class Insecta; order Hemiptera; family Cicadellidae; genus Macrosteles; species Macrosteles quadrilineatus. Next base: position 63,478,292 of record NW_026542602.1, read on the forward strand.
TTGACTTGTTTCCTGTTATTCACAGCGTTGCTTAAAACGTTGATACCAAACTTTTAAGCACTAACTATTGTCCATGAAGTTATTAGGTATTTTTTAACTGGACTTTTTTTTAGAGTTTTACTACGGTTGTGTCAATGGAGGAATTTTTACCCATACATTTAAAAAGTATAGTTATAATAATTAAAGTTTTCCACATTTTATGCATACGACAGAACCATTGCTTTTTTATTTACCATGCAGGTCGTGATACCAACACTATATGCATATATTTTCTGATTAGTTTTAGATACTATATGTTTCATTTTTAAACCCCGTATAGAGAAATAGTATTTTCATTTACACATTTATGATGCTCAAAAAAATTCTCCAGTTTTTCTCGCTTGGTGCTGAAACGCTACCAACATTGTGAAAAAAATCTTTATGCTTGTAAACTTAGAGAATTATTAGTTCTTAATTTAAAGTTGATTTGAAAGAAATACTAAATATATTATTTTTCTAGTATTTTGATTCTCTTGCAAGAGTTTCCTATTTATTTTGTAATGTTTTGGTTATACTTAATTTGTTTAATATGACTTAAATTAACATTAAAGAAGTCAATACTTCCGAGTCAGTATAACTCATACTTTTTAAATAAATAATACATTAATTATGTTATAGAAATTAGTCAAGGTAAAATATATAACATAAACAAAACATAGATTCATGTCATGCGAGTATCTTTTATCATTTAACAAAAAATATTTTCAATAATACTCATTGTTTAACGTTCTATAGTTACACATACACTACTTTATTAGATCCATTAGAACCTTACTAGAACTTTAATAGATCTATTAGATATATTTCTAGTGCAAATTTGTACAGACATTGAGGAAAAATCAAGATTCCAATACAAACATAAATAGTACCCAAAATATTCATCGATGATATTAAAACTTCCCTCGACAGTTTTATACGGGCTAGGCAGTTCCAAAGTGGAACGGGGAACATGAAATATTTAGGACCATAACTTAAGTATTGGCTGCAATGGCTATTAGCCGTCCTCTCTTCTCATAATTTATGGCCAGGATAAGTTTTGGCCAATACATGTTACACTCTCATGAATGCAATTATAATATGAGTGTGGTACTATTTGGTTTTATCTGTTTAGTTTTATTAAAATTTTGAAAATTATAGTTTATTTTTCAACAGTTATTACAGTTATTATAAGGGTTATTACTTGAAAGTTTTATTCTATAAATAAATCCTTAATGATAATGATCTTTGCAAAAAACCTAAATTTCGTTACACACAGCACATCAATTTGTTATAAATAGGAATTAAGAAAAATTCAATTAAATTTGTTTGTAAGCAACATTTTACTAGCTATTACGCATTTTAGGAGCTTAGGAGGTAACTTTAGGTCGACCACACATAAAATAGGGCTAATTGTGTTAAATTTTTTTATAGGATCCAAGTGAAACACGTCTTACTTCTTGGAAAACAAGGTTTTGTGGATTAACATTTTTTTATCCTTATGAGTCAGGTGAAAAGAACCTAATTATAGTTTTTTTTGCAGAGTGTGTTTTAATGTTAACCATTCATTCCTTGCTGTTTCCTAAAGATTTTGCTTATAACCATCTCAACCAAACCAAAACGTGTACGTTTACTCAGGTATTGTAATAGAAATTTTATAGTAAAATTTACAAGAAAATAAAATACCAATAAAACAACATAACACACTTAAACATTACAAGACTTAAAACACAAATAAATACGCTTCAGATTTGACAATGGTTTATAAAAAAAATTCACGACCCAAAGTCGATGAAGTTAAATAAGCGGAATTAATTTTTCAGCTAATAATAAAATCAAAAATATTTTACCCTAACAATTTCATTTAGTTTTTTTTTTTTAAGAAATCAGCCGTTCAAAAACTTAAGATCATTTTTCTAATAAGGTAATTTAAGTCTGAAAAGGGATATTTCATAGATCGTAATTCAAGTTATTGGCTGCAATAGCACATTAGACTGCCTGCGTTACGGAAAATTTATGGTCACCAAAGTTTTGAACCAAACTGAACTCTGGTTAATGAATGTAATTAATGCAAAGTTCAATTATAGTATATATAAAAAGTAAAAGTATGTGGTTTTACAAATTTGACAAATTTTATAGGGATTTATATATTTATTTTCAATAGATTTTCCAAAAAACTATCTATAACTATAACAGATGGGCCTATACAATTAGAGTGAATTATTTAAAAATTAAATTAAATATCATCGTGAATTCACAGCACATGGGAAAATTATTTTAAATTTTGTCAATGTTTCAACTAGATCTAGAGCCTAAAAAGGGTGACTACAAAATAAAAGTATGCCACACAGTAACTTTTCCTACTGTCCAAAATGTATCACAGAAAATTAAGTAAATATAGTTTTAAATTAATTGGAGTTGCCTATATTCAAACATCAAGATATAAAATAAGTATGAAAGCAACATTTTCATTAAACAGTAAACAGTAAAACCCCTGTATTTCTTTAACGAGCTTGCTTAACTATAGTTTGAGGGCGTAATACTTCGGTGAACTATGTAGAACCATGTCTTGTTAACTAGACAGTTTGAAACAACAAAAACAGCTTGAGGGGTTAAGTTGTTTGTCTAAAGTTTGAATAATTTTACTGGAGTGTCTGTCGACAACAGGTAAGCTCTGTTAGGCGAGGGGGGAGGGAGGGGGATTGTTTGTTAACCTCAGGGCAGAATTCGAGATGAATAAAATCTTGTTTTTACGTGACATCTTAGTACTAACTAGGGGTTGGTTAAATGTAAAATTTTAACTTTATCGGTTAAAAGTACAACTTTTTGTACGAGTGTAATTAAAGAATGTAGTTTTGCAAAGACTTTTACACAACGTTTACTAGAAGAGTGCCTCAAAGTATCATCATGTTGACAATTATATAAAATACAAACACCTTGTATGTATTTCCTGTCACTATCAACGATAGTTATAAAAATCTTTAGACATATTTGATAAAACTTGGATATGTGTTGGGTTGGTTTTTAAATTTCTATTCAAGCAATCTAGGAACTATCAACAAGATTAGGATGAGTTTCTAACATCATGAGAATTCATATACTAATTCCATAGGAGGTTGATTATGATTTATATTAACAGGAATTTACGAAAAAACCTAAAATGTTTAAGAAAGAATTAAATATTTAAGCATATATTTTAGTTGAAAAATAATTATATTATGACGTGAAACATTTTCTGCATTGACCTTGTCCAAAATTTCAATTAAAGAAGAACAGTAACAAAAAACCTGATCGGTTGAATGTCATCACAAACGTGTCCAATTCCGTTTGGTTCTCACAAAAATTAAATCTTGTTTTGTTAGATTAAATTGGAATTCCTATTTGTATGCTATTTCAGGTAGATATGAAAGTAAACATAGTTAATTAAAAATCTTTTCATGATAATACTGAATACTTTCATGATAAATATATTCTAAGTATATGGAAAATACTTCCGGCTAATCAAGAATACTGCATATAAGTGGACAAATGAGTCGAATTGATTAGATTTGGATTATCTTTATATTAAAAATTGTGGTGAAGTGTGTACTGGACTGAGGTTTTGGTGACTTCATCATCTCTTGTTTAATGTTTTTTATCGTGCTCATCTACGCTATTGGCATTTATCAATGTGAAAATTAATATTACAGGGAAACCACAGTATTGTATAAAACACTACATCGATAGTAATATTTTCTTTCTGAATTAATTTTGTAAACAAATTTTAGATTTTCACTATATTGTAATCATTCCTTCACCGAGGTAAGATCCTCTGTATTAATCTACATTAAATTTAGTTTATTTATCCTCAATTTTAAAGAAGTTATTATTATCTAAAAAAAATCATTGCAAAAAAATATTACTAAAATAACAAATTAAAATAGCTATAGTAGGTTAAACTGTTTTTTATAAATGTTGCTGAGGTATAAGTACTGATAACGTCTAAGTACTGACCTATCACGGTTTCTGATATCGGTAAATAGGCACTACGACTCATGCAAGATTCAGAGCCCAAGGAGCACTTAACATTAGCATAATGCAGTCTCCACCTGCTTATAGTGTTTAGGACTAAACGTTAACCCTACTTACAAACATACACAATACAATCTACTATACAAAGTTGTTATTTTTCCATCTTTCCAATATATTAAAGGACAACTAGTAGATCACTATAGGGTGAGAATATAGGAGAGAATAATTCGGCTTAAAAGAATCTACTATGAGAAACAGTAACAACACACTTACTAGTAATCCTAGAAACAAAGCTCAATCTTACTCATTTTAATTGAGATAAAAATCCAATTATTTATAGGAATTAAAAAAAAGCGTGCATGCCATTATCAAATAAAATTATTCATATCTTAGTTGAACTATTTCATCTGCCAAAATATTAAAACATAATGTAAAATTGTACTACATACCAGCATGACATATAGTGTATTGCATTTAAAATATATACAAAAGTATAACTCATTAACCACATGGCATCAAGGGACAAATCTTCATATAAACAAATACAATAAATTAGCAGAACGAAGCACAACATTAATTTACTGTTTTAAATTTTACTTTCACACCTAGGTTTTGTTAGGAAACCAGTCTCAATAAAATTCTTTAAAAATCCCTAATATGTACCTTTAAGACGGTCCTAGGGCTAAGCCATGAAAGTTATCACGAAATTGATGCAGTATAAACCTATTCCATGAAATTCCACATGAATGTACCAAGTTTCGTGGTCATCTCTCCAGCGGTATCTCAGTTTATCACTGCCAAATATATATACAAACCAATATCCTCTTTTATACTTACAGACAAACCGATCACATGATGGATACACATTGTAAGTCAACATGTGAGTCATTTATCTCTGCACGTAAAATGTTTGTGGCTTTGGATAGATAAAACAAGAGCTTATAGCCAGCTTATAGCTCCAGTCGAGACGGGATGAGGTGGAAAGGGAGTGAATTGATCAATATTGACATGAAGAATCGAATAGTCATAGTAAAGGTTGGCAGATGTGCAATGCGGAATCAGGTCGTTAAAGATGACAACCTTAGCACAATTGTAGAGGTTTATGGCCTAAGATCACTGTAAAGTACCTGCATCGCAAACACTAGACCTGCACTTTATAGCTATGGTTTAGGTAAAAGGAAATGTAAAAGGTGGTACCTATTTGTTTACTGCCTACGTTGCTACGTTTTTCCTTGATTCCTAAAGAGGGAATGTTTTTATAACGCAAGAATACTCAATTGCAGTTTACATAGCGTTACTGGACAGTTTTTTTGTTTTTTGTTTTTTTATTACAATGGGAAGATAAATTTACTTTAACTTTGTTTATGCCTGTACCAAATAATTAAGACTAAATATAGCGTAATGTTACTCTATGTTGTAAGTTATTGGTTCTAAAGTATACAAAAATATTAAAATATTTAAAGTCATATGTTGTGTTGAGAACTATCTCGAATTAAAACAAATATTACACTCGTAAAGCTAAAACAAAATTGTGTAAAGTTAATAGCCACATGCAGTTTTTTTTACGAGATCTTGTTTTTACACATATTAAGGTGGTCTAGAAGTAAATTATACTCCAACTTTTGATCCAGTCAGGTATCCGACATTTTAAATAATAGCTAACACACGAATTATTAAAACAACTAAGAAATATTTTATCTATATACATACACATGTTAGTACACGATAAGAAACTAATCATCAGACTGGTTTAAACAGCAATTTTGACTGATCCCCATCTAAAAATCACGAGGAATTAAAACTTAACAAATAAACATGGGTTAAACTTATTGTCGCTTAGATGAGATGTAGTAATTTTCCATTAATTTACATTATAATATTCTGTAGCACAATGCCGTAATGAACTTAACAACATTCCTAATCCAAGGCGGCTTGACTGCAAGCAGAGCTTAACCGTAATTAATGAGCGGGCTGGATATTAATGTTCATGTTCAACATCAATCAAGGTTCAAAAGTCAGGTTCAACCGCAGGCGATGTCACTGTTCAATGTTCAATAAATATCCGGTCTTTCCACGCAATCCGGACATCCATTAAATGGTCCAGCCCATAATGATGTGGACGTTTTATTTCAATACGATATAATGGATATTATAATGTTATAAAATAGTTGCATTTCGTTAAATTTCTATGTATTTAAAGGCCTCTTTTGGGTTTTTCTGTTCTTGTAAACCATATTTATTTTATTTTTGAGATAGGGAACGTTAAATTAATTGGATTTTCATTTTAGGTGTTTTACAATCTAGAGGATTGCATGGTTTGGTAAAAAAAACCTATTTCATTGCATGTTCCTTGAGTAAATAAAACTGTTAATTAAAATATAAGTTCTAGAGAAACAGTAAGGTTATGCTTTACAATATAAGAAATTATATACATTCAAAAAAGAACTTGCATAATAAACTATAAACTATAAGAAAAATGCAATGCCATCAAAATATAACATGAAGGTTCTTAAAAAAAATAGGTAAAAAATAAAGGGAGATTCATGTTTCGTCACTTAAGTATATTTTGGCACGGTTTATCTTAAACACGAAATGTGAAACTACCCTAATCATAAAATAATGTGGGCGAGAGTAGTGGATACATAGGGCTGCTGAGGAGTGACGTCACAAGAGCCATGTGGTGCTTAATTGACGGTTAAGCATCTGGTGGTAATGGTGCGTGACCTAGCACGTGGTGTGGTGGGTTACGGTATGGTGACGTCATGCTGACGTGTCAGACCTAGGGTGGATCGATATTTTCAAGGTTATTGTTGTGGTTTAAAAAAAAATCAGCATATCGGTAAAGGGATAAGTACCGATATGCTGATTTTTAATTCTTTATTGAAAAATCAAAATTTACATAAAAGGAATATAATTGTTTTGAAAACTTAAACCTAATACAGATCTAAGCTAAACTAAACATTTGGATCATAGAAGTTATAGGAGATCTACTACAGTAACAACAGTTGTCAAATTGTCATCCACACATGTCGCAAGCGAAACAGTGTTTGCATTGGTAAGAAGAGTAAATTACGATTTTTTTGTCCATGCATATTATACACTCAAAGTTTGCTTCTTTTATTGGAAACATAGTAGGAATTTTGTTAAATTTGAGAAATTAGCTATATATACGACATAAAACTGTTGGAGATAACTATTTGTACATGTTACCTTTGCAATGTTTGCGATATAATTTGTTGTTAATGAGATGTTGTCTTTAGCTAGTTCCACTACAGACTAATGAGAGACCCATCATACACATTCTTTTATGCTGTTTATGATTGCTATCTGGTATACAGCAAACATTCGCAATTGAAATATTTCCACTTTTGTCTTTGCATTTTATAAGATCGTCAAGTGAAAAGTTTGTTATTATGTACATATTACAAAAAGTGTTTGGATTTTGGTTTGCAATGTTTCTGTGAGAAAACTTATTAAAAACCACTATTTTATTATGTCACCATTATAAACATAAATCCAGAACTAAACTAAAATATCACTTTAATCCTGCAAGGTGTATCAGCTATTTAACTGGTATGGAAAAGTAATGTACACAGTGTTTCTACTTCTTCGTGAACAGTTGGCGGTACATGCGGGCAGAGCATTGTTCCACTAATTACAACCATGTGCCACATTTGCAACATAGTACCTTATATTTCTAAGACTTGTTTATTCATCCAAATCGTTATGTTTTTGAATGATTTTTAAAATAACAAACATTTGGTATATTGTACATTGCTTAATGTTAGACGTACAAACGATCAAGCTATATAAAAACAAATTTCCCACTCTTTACCCTATAATTTACTATTTATTTAAAGCAAATGTTAACTCTCATTACTCTTGGTTGTATTGTAATCCAACGTATTTCTGTTTATCGTTTGTCCTTTTGTGAAACTGTTTGAATGTTTTTTTATTGCTAGTTGTAGTACAGAAAACTATTCAATTTAACTAATTTCACTGTTAAATATGTTCAAATGTTAGGTAAGGCTTCTTTCACCGTCAACCAGTCTTTCTAATATATCCATCACTTCCTTGCTAAATATGGATCTTTTTACACTAGATGATATTATATTTATTTGTTCTGGAATGTCTTGATGTAATGCTCTATTGTAGCTCAGATAAGGAATATTATCTGTAGTGGATGAAATAGTGTTATCTTGTATGTTGTTATTATTTAACTTTGAATTGTTGGATTCCATTTGTCTGTCTCTAGTGAAACCACTTTATGCGAGTTTACCAATCAAACAATATAGATGTATTGTTACATGTATTGTATAAACAACCAAGGTGTACAAAATAAAATCCCTTCCTTCAATACTGTTATCTACAATTAATTTTAAAGCAAATTAGCGTTTTTTAGCAAACAATCTTTTACATTATATAAACTTACTGCGAGATATTTATATTAACACTATCACGTAAGCTACATCGTGTCATCAAGAGGTTGTGTACAATCCCTAACAAAATTGTTGACTTGCAAATTGTTTGTTATTTTAAAACCAATTCGGAAAAATATCCTTTTAATTCAAATGAAAACAAAATGAATTGACAAAGCGTGTAGACCAAAACTAATACGGTTACTGGTAATTTCATTGTTTCAACGGTAGCTTCTCCAGTTAGTGAAGATCCCTGTAACGCCCGCATGTGTTTCAACGGTTCGTTCTTCGTGATGTTCCAATCCAGAGAGCTGAAACGTTCAATCACCCCACTGTCATTGAGAAAATACTCTTTACTTGGTTCTTTTACGTTGAAGTAAAACACATCGCAGCAAGCTAGATCTTTAAAGTTTTGTATTCAGAACGTTTCTATCTGGAACATTATAAGGTAAAACTATTTGACCATTGCAAACATTCATTAGTTAATTGTTAAATAGTGAAAGGATAGAAATACGTGGTCTATATGTTAAATCCAATGATTAAACTTAAAAAGCTTTATAGATCTAGATCTATGAGGCATTGTCCTAAGGTAAGCCTACAGTTGAAAGTTACTTCCCACAATGGTTAAAAGTATTTAAAGTACTACCTCAACCTCACAATTCACTTTATTAGGGTTGACATTTTCATTATCAAGGTGCTCTTGTCCTTTTCGTGACATTGAAAAATAAGGAAATTATTGCGTTACCAACAGACATACACACAAAAATACAGAACTTAGTGAGAGAATTTGCTACGTTTAAAGCATAACAAAGTATATATAAAATTTAGGCAAAATAGGCCACGAACTATTGATACATAAATAACGTAAATCGTAAACGATTCATGATGGTTTTCTGAACAAATGTGTTACTTAAATGAGTTATCATTTTCTTAGCATTAACTAACAATTTGGAATCTAGATATAAAAAGCAAAACTTATACAGTTAAGACATCAATTAAAATTGAATACGGTTGTAATACGACTGTATAAAATAAGGTGCAACACCGATGATAACTAATTTTTAAATTACAGTGATGTGTTGGTACGTAAAAATTATTCTTGCTGCTACCAACGATTATAAGGAAAAGAACAAGTACCAAAAACCAACGTTTATAGTTAAGAATTACGACCGACAAATGAAATGCGTTAATCAAGTCTCAAGGTTAGTAAATTCTTGGTTTCGGATTTTCTCGTAAAAGGTTATCAGCAAACAAAGTTATTTCCTATTAATTGCTTTATTCGTAAACAACTTTTAATGTAAACTTATTGATGTCAGTTTGAAAAAACCTTATACAAACAACTGTTTGTTATTTAATAGACTATGTATGTATGCATATTCTCTAAACAATGATTGGTATGTCTTTAAACATCAGAATGAAATATGACAAAAATCACAAAATGCTGGGTTTTTGGACGTTTGTAATTTAATTTCTTAAGTAGGGAGGCCGTGTATACTAGGGAAAAGTACCGGTATCAAGGATTGTCGTCGAAAAGGTTATTATGAATAATTTGGTACGCGTAAGTACCCGAGAGATATTGGTTATGGGCCTAATGGTTGTATGGTGCAGCGATTGCATCATACGGTGAGTATGAACAGAAATGACTAAACAGTTAAGGGTCCGCCAGTTCCTCCAAGTTTGATTGATAAACTTCAACCCGCATTATAGTTCTATCTTTGTCTAAAACCGTTGGCACATGTGCAACGGCCATTTTTCGCAATGGTCATTGTTTGGTTGTTCATTTGTCCAGCTTTTGCAGTGGTCATTGTTTGTCGTTAGTTTGTCCAGCGTATTCCAGTAACCGTTGTTTATGAGTGTATGATAAAACTATATTTTATTATTTATATTGTTTTGTAATTATCATTTTACTATGTTCTTTTAATAATTGTTTTTAATTATTTATAGTCAGTTTATAATAAACAGTGTAAAGCAAAGTTATATAGTTAACTTGTTTGGAGATAGATTCAATTGTATACTTCAGTTTATAATTTCTGCAGTTCTCCAGACATTTCATTAACACAGGTAAATATTTGTTGTATATAAATAGACATAAGTTTAATAGTTAGATTTTCTTTTTTTTGCTAGAAGCTTTAATATTAAGGTTGGTTATTATTTATTCTACACAATCTAAATGTTATTATTATTATTGCAATGCAAATTTATATTTGAGTAACGAGCTTTTCACATGTTTATTTTTTGTACCTCTATTCCCTCCTACTGAGTGAAGGTGATTTCTACGAAACACTACTCCTCCATTAATAATGAACGATTTTTTTACAAACGAAGTATCAAAATTAAGAATTTTTTGTGTAGACGCCCTATTTTACCAATTCCTGTAATAAAAGTGCTCAGGCTTAACCCCCACAGGTTATCAAAATCTCAATGTATTTCTTATGAAGAAAATATTATGTTTACTTAAACAGACGAATAATTTGTAATAACTAGCGCAAATGTTGCTCGAAATCGAGCAATTGCAAAGAAGTAAAGTAGTTACAGTATTTTAAAACAAATAACTTATTTAAAAACGAATAAAAGTTATAATTTCCGATGAGTTTAAAAAGACTCAACTCATAGATTACGTACCTAACAGTTCCACACAATCATCATTTCTTGTAAATATTTAATCAATTTTCAAAAGCTGATCTGGGTTTTTAGTGTATTCTACAAATCTTTCCCACTTATAGCCACATTAGGTTGTCCATGTTGATCTTTGTCAATAATAATGTAGTCTACATAGTCCTACCGTGGTACTACCCGTTGTCGTCAGTACGTTTACAAATTTCAGTCAATTTTTATAGCGATAACATTTTTTACAAAGTAGTAAAATATTTTAATTCAATCCTTTCTTTAATGTACCCAATGCGTTTTGTGGAATTGAAAAATAAATAACTTCAATTAAATTATACAGCTGATCAAAAAATGTAAACAATTATGTTCTTCATAAGGATAACACGGGGAACTTTAAAAAAAGCTACTGGGGCTGAGCCCAAGGGGGAATATTTACCAAAAAATGTAAGGCCAGTTTGTAAATCTACGCGACACGCTCTTTCCAATGAGACGTCAATGGATAAAATCGGTTTATAAATGGTTGAGGAGTTCAACCGACAAAAGTTTCATGTAGCGTATTTCGTATTAATTATATAATAATTACAGCTGTTTGTAGTAAACACATGATACACACAAAAACGTGTGTTTTCAGTTTTTGATAACAACTGTATCCGAGTGATTGATTACATCATTTTTGAGTTGGAAATTACGACTGTTATTCGTTTTAAATTAAGGCTTGGAATACATTGCAATTTCTCGAATTCTAGCAATAGGTAGGTACACTAGTATTATATAATATACTTAACATTTGACCGTCATTATTTAAACCTCCTGGTTCAAATGCAAACATATCATATATTTTATCGTTGCTATCATGGTAACTCACAAGTAAAGTTAAATTTCACTGTAAGATTAAGGTGCGCTATCTTTGTACCGGTATAATTTATTCTATGCAATCTTTAGGATTGTTATGCACGCCATGCCCGCATTTCATTGGTTGAGTAGACCACGCCCACACCAATAGGGTGACCCTGCGCACTGAAGTGCCCCTCGCATTAATTAGTAAAACCACGCCTACTGTCTATAAAGAGACTGCGCAAGCCATCATTGTTACACAGTTCATCGTTTGATAGTTGAGGTCGAACATCAAAAGGTGAACTGTGTAAAATGTAAGAATTATTGCAATGTCTGACCAACATTGTAATACTTACTTACTATTTACCTGTTAAGTTTAATCGTAAAATATTTATGGCTAGGTTCTAAATTTAAATAATGGAATTGTACACGAAGCCATTCTATCTTAAAAGTTTACGTATATTAACAAATAATAGTGATAGATTGGACTTCAACCCATGGAAAAATTAGAATGCTTTAAATGAATTTATAACTAAATTGCTATCAAACAAAAATTTGTTTAGTTTCATCAAGTCTTACAATTGAAATTTGCGAAAATATAACCGTTCATAGTGAAACAAATATATAATTATCAAACACTGGATCCTGATTGGTTGAGGTGAAGTCCCTCCCCCTACCAGGAGCATTAAAGGAGGATCGCAAAATCTAAATGTACACTTAGCTGCATGTTGCATTGTAGATAGCATGTGCTTGGGTAGCTAGTACTAACAAATAATCGTATGGGTAATATTAAGTTAAGTAAGCTATGTTTAGTTTATAAATGTTATTAAGATGTTTTACAAACATTAATTTAGCATATGAGGTTTTCTAATAGTTTATTTAGTATTAGTACTTTTGTTATGTCAATTGTTTAAGTAATATTTAAACTTTAGAATTCAAAGCATAGGGATGTTATAATTCATGTGGAAAATATTTTGCGGAAACGTAGCTCTAGCAGCTTGTACATGACCTATGATCTTTGAAACATGAATAGTTTCAACTCATATCAAAAGTTAAATTATTTTTGAATGAAACAGTGTTAATCCTTGTCTAAAACCCAGCGGATCTAAAAAAATCCTTAGCGATTTTAAGTGACCAGTGGTTTATCAACATGGAGAAATACTAACATATCTTTGAAATTGTTTAACTAAATTAAAAAGTAAAACAGTGTTAATCCTTGTCTAAAACCCAGCGGATCTAAAAAAATCCTTAGCGATTTTAAGTGACCAGTGGTTTATCAACATGGTGAAACACTAACATATCTATGAAATTGTTTAACAAAATTAAAAAGTAAAACAGTGTTAATCCTTGTCTAAAACCCAGCGGATCTAAAAAATCCTTAGCGATTTTAAGTGACCAGTGGTTTATCAACATGGTGAAACACTAACATATCTTTGAAATTGTTTAACAAAATTAAAAAGTAAAACAGTGTTAATCCTTGTCTAAAACCCAGCGGATCTAAAAAAATCCTTAGCGATTTTTAGTGACCAGTGGTTTATCAACATGGTGAAACACTAACATATCTTTGAAATTGTTTAACAAAATTAAAAAGTAAAACAGTGTTAATCCTTGTCTAAAACCCAGCGGATCTAAAAAAATCCTTAGCGATTTTAAGTGACCAGTGGTTTATCAACATGGTGAAACACTAACATATCTTTGAAATTGTTTAACAAAATTAAAAAGTAAAACAGTGTTAATCCTTGTCTAAAACCCAGCGGATCTAAAAAAATCCTTAGCGATTTTAAGTGACCAGTGGTTTATCAACATGGAGAAATACTAACATATCTTTGAAATTGTTTAACAAAATTAAAAAGTAAAACAATAATTCATGTGAGAAATATTCTGTGGAAACGTAGCTCTAGCAGTTTGTACGTTAACTGTGATCTTTGAAACATGAATAGTTCCAACTCACATCAAAAGTAGAATTATTTTTGAATGAAACAGTGTTAATCCTTGTCTAAAACCCAGCGGATCTAAAAAAATCCTTAGCGATTTTAAGTGACCAGTGGTTTATCAACATGGTGAAACACTAACATATCTTTGAAATTGTTTAACAAAATTAAAAAGTAAAACAGTGTTAATCCTTGTCTAAAACCCAGCGGATCTAAAAAAATCCTTAGCGATTTTAAGTGACCAGTGGTTTATCAACATGGAGAAATACTAACATATCTTTGAAATTGTTTAACAAAATTAAAAAGTAAAACAATAATTCATGTGAGAAATATTCTGTGGAAACGTAGCTCTAGCAGTTTGTACGTTAACTGTGATCTTTGAAACATGAATAGTTCCAACTCACATCAAAAGTAGAATTATTTTTGAATGAAACAGTGTTAATCCTTGTCTAAAACCCAGCGGATCTAAAAAAAAAATCCTTAGCGATTTTAAGTGACCAGTGGTTTATCAACATGGAGAAATACTAACATATCTTTGAAATTGTTTAACAAAATTAAAAAGTAAAACAGTGTTAATCCTTGTCTAAAACCCAGCGGATCTAAAAAAATCCTTAGCGATTTTTAGTGACCAGTGGTTTATCAACATAGAGAAATACTAACATATCTTTGAAATTGTTTAACAAAATTAAAAAGTAAAACAATAATTCATGTGGGCAAATTTTCTGTGGAAACATAGCTCTAGCAGTTTGTACGTTAACTGTGATCTTTGAAACATGAATAGTTCCAACTCACATCAAAAGTAAAATTATTTTTGAATGAAACAGTGTTAATCCTTGTCTAAAACCCTAAAATTAGAAATACAAAATACAGATTTTAAATTTCTCAAATAAAAAAACATCAGGATTATTTTACAAATGCGCGTTCTTTGATATAATTTATACTAGTCATTTATGCTTTTGGATATAACTTAATTACTATTATCAAAACATTATATATCCAAATCGAATATAATAAAGTTAAATTACCTAATTTAATAAAAACTAAACGACTGTTACAGTAAATTATATTAGTCTTTTAGGGGCACTGAGTAATCTTTCTTTTGCTGTTAATTAACATTTTCTGGTGCACCATTTGTTTATTATACTATCATTTAAAATAAAGTTAAAATCAGCAAAAGTAAGAATACTTTTAACCCGAATGAGGAACACGGTGGTTTGTGTTACGGATCCACCTCATTCGGGTTTTATTTTTTTAAGTCTGGAGTGACCTTGACCTAGATTCATTTTATAGACAAAAGAAACAAATAATGATAAACTAAACTATTACATAAGTTAATAAGTTAAGTTAATTCTAATGTTTTGATAAACAATGATTTCTGAAATATGTGAGTTTTAATCCTTACATTTTATAAAAACCCTTTGTGTTGAGGGTGGGGGAAGTGAGGGAATCATATATAACACAGCATAGGTAGCTCTCTTGTCATTGTGTGCTGTGTTTCAGAGCGTTCCGTTTCGATAAAAATGGATGAAGACCCATGCCTTAGAAAAAGAACATTGCCCAGGCCAGTATTAGCACCAATGAAGAGGCTACAAGAACAAGCTGAAGAATCAATTCCTAAAAAGAAGAAAACTCAATTAGAAGAAGATTTAGAAGTTAGTGATGTAGAAACTAGCACATCAGTGCAAAATTTACTTGATATTATTGTTGAGGAAGCAGTAACTATAGAAGAAGAAAAACCATCAGACAAAAAAAAATCTAAATTTACAAGTAACGAGTTCGTTTTATCATCATCTTCTGAAGATGAAGATGACGTTAAATCCACAAATGAAAGGGCTAAAGAAAAAGCAAATGAAATTTCAAAAAAAGACAAACCGGTAGAAGAAAAAAGAAAAATTATTGTAATTTCCCCTCAACCAACAAAAAATCTTTGTAAATACATCTATGTGAAAAAACCTAAGAAAGGTGAAAGATGCCAAACTTGGACGAGAGGAGAATTCTGTACCATACACACAAAAAAAGAAGAAGAGAAAAAACCTAAAACAAATTATAGCAAAATTGATGAAAACTTAAGAAACATTCAGACTCATTCTCAAGAATTGGAGTCAAAAGTTGAGCATTTGCTTCGAACTAAAAACAATAATGAAGATTTGAAAAAGAAGATTAATGAAATTGAAAAAAAATTAACAATGATACAAACAAGTCTTTCAAGTACTCCACAAAACAATGCTGTAAATAACAGTCAGAAAAAAGTAAAGAAGCTGCACAAGCTAAATAAAAATTTTATCTATAAATTGGTCAATTACGACGCAAATGGTAATGCAAAATTTCAATCGGCAGAAAAAACTGTATGGATTAAGCTTCCGAAGTCATTAAGAACATCTGAACCAAACGAACTATTAAACAAATTATTTAAATATGACAAAAATGATAATAAGTTCAAATTTGAATAGTGATTGCCAATCAATTCAAGAAACTAGAATGAAATATTTAAAATGTATAAAAATGTAAAAAAAGTAGAAAAAACAAAAAAAACAAAAAAAAAACTGTCGTGTGAGTGACATTTTACAGCTGTTAAATGTTAAATTGTAAACTTCCAATATTTTACGCAGTTTACAATTTATATATTTAAGCTGTTTGTCTATCTCCGCCTGAAGAGGCCCAAAAAGGCCGAAACAGTTTTTACCAATAAATTAATCTATAAAAGTTGACTAATCATATATATTTTATCTTATTTTTTCTATTTTTTAAGAAACATTTAAATTTGTTTTTATTAATTTTTACTAACATCAGGAGTGTTTCAATATTGCAGAAAGAGTTTGCTATTCTTATTTAAATTTTGTATTAAGAGAGGTAACTTAAAAACTAACCAATTTTTTAATTAATTATTAAGAGACATTGGTCGAACTTTCTTTTGCTGTTTTAACAGTAATAATCATTTGCTGCTGCAGCATTTATAATTTGTATACCCATGTTAAAAGTAAGGCTAATGCAGCAAAAGTAAGTGCAAATTTAACCGAATGATGGAACACCGTGGTTCGTGTTATGGATTCACCTCATTCGGTCAACATTTTTTTAGTCTGGTTTGAATCTATTTTGACCAGTAATCTACTCTTGACCTAGAATCTATTTATGTAGTAAAGGAACAAATAACATTTAAGTAATCCAAACTACATTCACCATTTAAGGTCTAATGACAGATGTATGTCATCTAATTAAAAGATGTTATAACTAATAATTGTCATACAGGTTTTGTTAACTGACATCACAATTCTAGTGAAGCATTGAATCATTATACTGGATTAACGTTTAACCGATATTTTTTTATAGGATGGTATTTTAATTAAAGATTTGGGTTTTTACTTTTGACATGGCAGTAAAAATGCTTAGCAAGTATTGGTTTTGTATTCTTTGAGTGATGATAGAAATGGAATTAGAACCTAAAAAATTTAGTTGTTCATTTCTTATACAATATTTATTTAAACCACACCATTTTTGAATTACAAATAAAATGTACGTATACGGGAATGAAAAAATATTTTAAAACAGTTTAAAGCTGTGGTAAAACGCATTAAAAATCATCAAACGTTGCAAAACTTGTTGCGTCCAATTGCATAGCATATATACCTATTAATCCCCCCCCCCCCCATTTTCCTCTCAACCCCCTTCTCTTCCACTGTTACGTATAAAAGCACAGCTTAAACTGTATGATATCATTCTCCCTTTGGCACCTACACCTACAATGCAGATCAACAAGATGATTTACAATATGGATGGTGTATGTGAGAGTTTCTTTGACCTGGCAGTCCATGGTTCTCCTTTTTTTGGATGCATATTTCGATTTGGCATTTTTAGTGAAGAAACATTATCCCCGATATTCGAAGATCGAATATATAATGCGTCTCTCCGAGAGGATTTAATGGAATACCAAACTTTTATGATCGATACTGTCAATGCTGGACTCATAGGAGTGTTATCCTTAACTGTAGATGATGATTAAAACTGATACTAAAGTTAAAGCGAAAAGAACGCAGAGCGGGTAATAGATAATTTGTTGGTTTATGTTCGCAATTACATTAAAAAAAACACAAAAAACACAAAAAAAAAACAAAAAAAAAACTGTCGTGTGAGTGACATTTTACAGCTGTTAAATGTTAAATTGTAAACTTCCAATATTTACACAGTTTACAATTTATATATTTAAGCTGTTTGTCTATCTCCACCTGATGAGGCCTAATTAGGCCGAAACAGTTTTTACCAATAAATTGAACTATTTACATTGACTAATATTATAGTTTTCGTTTTATTGCTTTCGAAACCGTCTGAATAAATTTTATGAAAACACTAGACTAAAAAAAAATACAGAGTGGAGAATAGATCATTTTGTAGTTCTTGCGTCTTAAAAACAAAATGTCAACAGTTTGTATAAGTTATTCTTTTAAATATACATACGTTTTGCTACCGATTACATCGACATCTAGCGACTATGTTGGAGTTGCACCATGTTGTTTAAATACCATAAGGATCACAAATGTAGTAATTCAAACATAAACGGTTTTTATCAAATCCATTTTTTGTTTTTATTTCATGTAGTTTTATAGGAAAATAATAATTTAAGTTACAATAGTTTATGGACCGTAATTGTTACAGGAATGGATGTTCTACCATTGACCATATAACATTAGTTAATGCTATACATAAAATACATAAGACCATAAAATATACACAGTTTTCCACTTTTCAAGTTTATCACCATTTTGCAAAAAATGGTCGCCATTTTTGAAATAATAGAATGAATATTTTTAACGTTTTTTATGGTCTT
Source organism: Macrosteles quadrilineatus (assembly GCF_028750875.1). Lineage (NCBI taxonomy): Eukaryota > Metazoa > Arthropoda > Insecta > Hemiptera > Cicadellidae > Macrosteles > Macrosteles quadrilineatus. The sequence goes on from NW_026542602.1 coordinate 63,496,927, forward strand.
TATGGAATGTGGGTGCAGTTTTAGGACTTATTTGACTTACTTACACTTCGCATTTTCGCTACAAACCTACTTGTTTAGGAGCTACATGATGTAAAATGTACATCGGAAGTTATTGTTCCAAAGGCTTTAACTCCTAAACAAGTGGGTTTATCGAAAAAATGTCAATGATGATAAAGTTTTTAAATTGCATGTTCTATCCGAAGACATGATAAAATATAGGGGGGTGTCCTATAAGAAATTTCAAAGTTGACCGCCATATTGGAAAATGGTGACCATTTACAAAAAATATTATTAAATAATTTTTGAATGTCTTTAAAAACAAGGGAATCTTCCGCATTTAAAGTTTGCTGTAGAATCATTAGTTACTGAGATCCAAATGGTGGCACACTTAAAAAAAACACCCCATATAATCAAAGGTTCTACTATTTTGTTCAGAATTTAAAGGGTAGCTACAACATACTAAATCTTTATTATAATTGTTTCGGCTATTTCCGATAAAATCTGTTTTCGTCTTTTAGTTTTGTTTAAGAATATCTGTAGTAGAACAAACCTTCACAGAAAAAGCATATAACTCAAATTTATCAATACTTAGGAATAGATCTGTAAAATACACAAATATCATATCTGGAATGTTTACATCAGAAGTCAGAAGAGTTAAACGAAGAACAATGTAATAAGTCGATATTGATCCAATTTATAGAAGAAAAAAGAAAAGAGGATACCGGACTTTAACTCGTTCTGGAGAAGGATTATTTAAAAAGAGTCTTCTAACACTAACATAATATATAATACAACAATGCAAACAAATTAATTAACTTAATGCGATTAATACATGAAGCTATGGAAGCCGATCATACTTTTTTGGAAAACGAATGAGTAGCTTTAGTTGATAAACTACGTAATCGGAGGATAATTGTTTAAAATTGAGAAATGTTGTAAAAATAACAGCATGTATATAGTCCAAGTTAATAAACAATATTAAAACTATTGTAGAGTGCACTCATTGTTTGCTATAAATAACAATGTTGAATGTAAACCCCCCCCCCCCTCCCCATTAGTAATCGTGATACCTTCAAGAGAGGAAGGGGGAAGCAACATCACTTTTCTGTTTAGACCAAACCGTTTGGATCATAGTTATTAAAGCTATTGATTTTGCTACCTGTGGAATTGAATTTCACCAGAGAATACCAAATAGTATGGTTCTGGAACAAAGCTTTCAAAACATCTATATAGGGAAAATAACGTAAATTAAGCGTGCAAACAACACGATATCACGTATTCAGAGTTTTTAAAATCTTTAGACAGATCAATTGCAGACAAACTACTCGCTAAGAAAGCTTGGAAACTTGTAAATTACTCTAGTAATGGTAGTATTTGAGAAAAAGCAGCAGAATTATCAGTAACTTCAAAGGAACTTCGAAAATATTTCTAAATACTTTAAACCAGTCAAGAACGTATTTTATAATTATAATAGACAACAACCACTAGATGATATGTTGATCTGTGGTAATTTATGTTTCATTTTTTTTAGTAAAAGCACTAGCCATCTATAAATAAATATTGTTATGCTTATTAGTCATCAGTTATGTCCAAGACACTGACACTTTCAGGTAGGAGCTCAGTGCTCTCCGTAAATTATTTCCCACCTATTGAAATAGGAAATATTGATGAATATGAAATAGGTCTTCTTAGTTTTGAATCGTACAACTCAATACCAAACGTTGATGAAACAAACAACCAATTTCATTTTGATGGTGATAAAGTGATTACTATTCCAAAAGGTGCATATGAGGTGCAGGATATAAGAGATTACATACAAGAGAAGTTTCACAAAATAACAACAAAGGAAAAGAAATACTACATTCAACTAGGAACTAACAACAATACTTTACAATCAATGATCAAATGTACTGTGGAAGTAGATTTTTCTATGCCTAATTCAATTGGAAAACTTTTAGGATTTGGAAATATTGTAGCTAAACCCGGAATCAGTTATTATTCTGAAAACATTGTAGACATTTTTAAGGTAAACACAATAAGAGTTATTTGTAATGTAACGACAGGCTCATATCTAAACAACGAACAATCTCATGTGATTTATCAATTCTTTCCTGCTGTACCACCCGGCTATAAACTAGTTGAAATACCTAATCCTGTCATTTACTTGCCATTAACAACCCAGACAATTAGTAATATTACGCTCAAAATTATGGATCAAGATAACAGACTAGTTGATTTTAGAAACGAGAGAATAACAGTTTGTCTTCATTTGAACAAGATCAAGTAAACACTTATTAAAAATAGCTTAAGTAGAAAAATCATTCTTATCTGTCCAATATTTTTATTGGAGTATAAGTATTGCTAGGTTCTCGGATTATACTTATTTGGTTTACATATACTCTACAGTAAACATCTCCAATGATAAAACATCACATTATTGATAAGTTTGGCCACTCTCTGTACACCCAAAAACGAGAAAGAAAAGATTTGGAAGATGAATACGAAGATTATGACGATGAAGATACTAAACGGTTTAGGGTTTCGTCGGATCCTGAAACCGCACGTCAAGCAGTAACAAGAGGTTATTTAACCCGTTACTATATTAATAAACTGGAATTGAAAGGATTGGAAGAAAGACTTAGTGACCTAAATAAAAAGTTGGAAAAACTGCAGGAAATGAGTAATGGTTTTTCAACATTAACTGAAAATTTGAAATCCTCCAATAATGACCTTAAGTTAACAGTAAAAGAAGTCAAGGAAGCTGTTTTTCCTCCAGAAGGATGTTGCTACGATGGTAAAAATAAAAGAATTACTCATGTAGCCAAAGGTATTAACAAAGATGATGTAAGCACTGTCAGTCAAACGTTGACATATGATTTCGAAAAAGATATATTTAAATGTGGTGATGTTGAATTTGATTTGGTTGTAAATAGTCCTTCAAAACCTGTAGTAATAGCAAAAGCTACAAGTATGAGTGGATTTGCAACATATCGTGGTGGAGATTACAAGTTTCGCACACACGTATATCGAGTTGGTGGAAAGCTTATAACACACAGGGGGTCAAAGTTTGTTTGGAATGAGGAAAAACGCTATATCACACCTTTGTATGATGGTGAACAAAGAAAAAATCTATCAAAATTTAAGACCGTAGTGGTGGATAGTGAAGAAGATCTCTAACAAATTAGGTGTCTCAAAAGCTCCAGTCGTGGTTATAGATTGTTCCAAACAAAATTAATCTGTAAAATCTTCAAGCGTGGATATAAAGTTGTAATTGGAGTTGAATGAAAATACAAACGAAGGAATATCCGCTTATTGTTTGATTCTGCATGATAAGACTGTAACATACACACCTCTAAAAGGAATTGTAAAAGTAGTGTTGTAGATGGAAACACTCGTTGCGGGAGGGTATAAATAAAACTCAGAGTAATCGGAAAGCTTCAGTTTATCCATACTCTCAGTACGGAAAACATCGCTTTCAAAGATGGGATCATCGCAGTGTGCAACGGATACAACAACAACAATGTTATTAAAAGATGAAAAAAACAAAAACCAATGTAAAGAAGCAGTATCTGAATTTTTATCTTTTAACGAAGAAGAATCACGTACAGAAAATGATGTAAACACCAACATCGTAACGAAGGTAATCGGAAAAAGGAAGAGGAAACAAGAAGAGGAAATGCCACTACACAAGTTGATAGAAGTATTTCTTCGTATATCATATCCAGTTTCAAGATGTATGACAAAAATTATATCTATCGGTATGTACAAACCGTTGGATTATTCTCCAACAGTGCTATTGAACCATGGTGCTAAAACTTTGTTGTTTTCGGAAAATGCTTGGGAATCGTTTATTAAACATTTGCATTTGATAGAATGTTATTTGGAGAACAATCTGTTTGGAAGAAAAACTGCAATCAGGCTCTCAGACTGCGACATCGAGATAGATGTTGTTAAACAGCGAGGGGAGCAGCAAGTTAGATTTAGGGAGCTAACCAAACACGATGAAAGAATTTTACTTACCAATTCTGAATTTTATTTATTGAGTTGTTCTACATCATCGATAACAAGATACATGAGGCAGCTAGTTTTTTCTTCCCCTGTCGTGAAAGATTACTTAGTGGAAACGATGGAAAAACAACCCGACGTTCAGATATTGCATGGACCTGTGGATACATCGATATTCAACCGGATACCAGAAGAGGTGGAAATGTGGAGACAAGTTAACGCGTTGGAACAGAGGGAAAACATCGACGAAGAAAAGATAGAAGGATCTAGTTCTGTGAGTGTAACGGAGGAACAAGTGACGGAGGAAAACCACGAAACAATTTCAACAGTAGCAGAACAGACGAGTGATGTTAAAGGTGTAATGAATTTGCAAGACGGAGAAAAATAGAAGAAATAAAAAAGGAAACAACAGATAAGCTGTAGCCGATGTAAACAGGACAGCAAATATGTTAACATCACGTGGGGTAGGCCTACTGGGGGGAAGGTGCCCACGTTAAATATACACCAACGCGCTGACAACTGTACGGCCTGATCTATAAAAAAGGGATCTACCGTGGTGTGGAAACCAGTTGTTATCTTAAAACGATATGGAGAGGAAGATTTCCTTCGCTGACAGAGTTGAAGAGATTCAAGAAAAACCTTGTGTAGTGGAATTTCAAGCTTTTCGAGGAAACAAAAATGAATATATCATAAAGGAACTAGTATTCCTAGATTTAAATACAGGAATTGTCTTTCCATTTCTATTTGAACCTCCATTCGCATTTAATAATCTCAACAGTAAAACGAAAAGAACCAATAAATGGACTACGAGATACTTCCATAGTATCGATTGGTGTGAAGGGTTTACAAACTACAAGAGTCTCGAAAATATTATGTATCATTTTTGTAATGAGTTTACAACTGTATACACAAGAGGATTAGAAAAACGTAATTGGATACAAGCATATACGACTCGGCAAGTTTACGACGTGATATTGGATAAGAATTTCGAATCTCCCAAGTTGGAAAATATATGTCGACTAGTAAAAAACAAACAACATACACAATCACAGTGCGCATTGAAAAATGTATACCGATTAGCAGCTTTTTTGGAGCCAATGAGGAGTGGTGGGGGTAGCGATGGGTATAAATACGAAGAGCAAACCTTGACAATGCATGAGTATTACTCTAGACTCCAAGCTAGCAACAACGACGAACTAAATAAATCATGAGTTCACATTTCCTACAAACGTTTGTTGATCAATTCAACGCACAGTCCAAATCAAACTGTTTACTTACTAAAAAGTGTTCAGAACTAAAAGAAAACAAACATTATACAATTCACAATATCAAGAAGATTGACACTTCCATCGGGGATGCCATCGTGGTTTCTTTAAGTGATGCACCATTTACTTCGGGGGATGAACCGAAGTTTCAAGTATTTCTACCTAAACGATTTGTACATCTACTACAAAATGAAGATCTGAGAAGCATCGAACCCGGATCCCTGTACCTGGTGTCTCGTGGGTCAAGCGGAAACAACTCTACAGAATTATCTCTTCACATGTCACAACGTCCTTAGATTTAAGTTCTGTTTGTAGAATGTACTTTTGTAAAAGATTTAATAAATAAATAAAGAGTAAAAAAACAGCATATCGGTATTTGTTTTGATACCGATATGCTGTTTTTTTTTAACAAATTTGGATGACCTTGAACTTTACAACATAAAAGGGGGGTGTAACATCGGTCGCTCATCAGTCTGAAGTAGAACCAGCTAAAGGAAACCCATCATGAACAACGAATTGTATCGAGTTTTAACACATCCTGCACTAGGGTTGGTGAGTTGGAATTTAGAAGCTGTACTGAAGTTCGAAAGAATAATCAAAAACATTATTGAAATCCAGAGAAAAATAGATAGGCATGGTTTGTCAGCAAAAACAAAGTCCAAATATGGTGAGCATTATAAGGAATGTCCATGGTCAAACGATGATGCAACTTGTGGTCCCGATACTTGTGTTTGTTGTAGCATTGGCTTAAACAGAAGTAACATCACACGTTTACTTAATGAGCTAGCTTTGGTTCTCAAACCATATGAAACCAGATCATCTGAATAACAAAAAAATATCTCTAGGTTTAAATTTTCAAATTTAAATCTGCAAACATCACTACACCTAAGTTTGTTACAATCACATAAAAGGGTTGCCACAGTATTCCAGCGTTCAGTTTGCACACTCTAAGGTTCACGATAACACGATGGGTACCAACGTGAGTGCTTGGAGTTTAATCTCGCAAGAACCTCGATTTCCTCACGGAGTGTTATCCGATAGTTTTGTGCAACGTTTCGACACGTTTATGGACTGGGAACTTCTTTCTTTGCACTACATTTTCACTATAGAAATGTTGAGGATGTACTTTCACAGGGTGAATTGGTTTCACGTTTTAAAAAGACAACGGTTCTCAGAAGAAATACTCGTAGAGATGATTCCTACTTTCAACAACTGCTGTTGGAAGGAAATTTGTAAATATCAAAACCTTTCTGAAAGTTTTATCGAAAACTACAAAGATCATTTAGATTGGAATTTAATATTTGAACATCAACAAACGAGGGGGATATTCTTAAAGGAGCATGGACAATATTTACCATTTATGAACTTTAGTGATTACAACGGGTCTGACTACGACGAGGAGTGCTCTACCCCACCGCTACAATCAGAAGTCTACACCATTACACCTAATCTTTGCAACGAGACTAAACACAATCAATCTACTCCTTCAGTACGAAATAACTCCATAAATTTACGACCTGACCACAAGTCAAAACAGGAGCATTCTACACCACCATCATCGGGAACCCTCTTCATTACACCTCACCTTCATTTGATTTGTATCTTAGGTTTAGTTTTTGCAAATGTAATAATTTAGCGTAGTCAAAATAATGTTTATTGTAAATATGTTTATCTAAATGTTTGAAATAAATATGGGAAAAATAAAAGCTAGATCGTATCGGTATTTTGTTTCAATACCGATATGTTGTTTTTTAAAATTTACTTTGGATGACCTTGAACATTGCAACGTCTGCTGTAATCAACCAATCAGAAGCTGGTTTTCATTCCACGAAAATAAGGTACCTACCGCATAAAAGGACGATGCGAGACCTACTACTATCCACTTTACTCTCATCGGAGCTCGAAGTAACATGTCGTGGTGTATAAAACATCCTGAATATTCAAAAGAAAATGATAGGATCAACTCGTACATACACGCCCGAACGAGAAGTTTTGTTAGCGAATGTAGAATCGAACTCGCTGAAGCAGGATTCTTCTACGCAGGAAAAAAGGACCAAACGATTTGTTTTTACTGCGGTGGTGGACTACACCATTGGCAAGATATCGATGATCCTTGGGAAGAACACGCGAAATGGTTTCCCAAGTGTCCGTTCGTATTGGTACACAAAGGACAAGATTTCGTCAACGAAATGAGATCCAGAACCGAAAGAAACGCCCTACAAAAGAAAAGGATTCCAACAAACAACATTGCTGTACCCCCACCGATAGAAGAATCAAACATCGAGTGTATAATATGCATGAACAAAAATCGTAATCTACTCTTCTTGCCATGCAAACACTGTTTCGCTTGTGACATATGCGGATGGAGATTCGATAACTGTTGTTACTGTAGAGCTCCTATAATTTCTATGATCCAAGTGTTTTTAGTTTAGATCTGTATTAGGTTTAAGTTTTTAAAACAGCTATATTCCTTATATTGTGTGTATTTTAAATTTTCAATAAAGAATTAACAAAAATCAGCATATCGGTATTCATCCCACTACCGATATGCTGATTTTTTTTAAACCCAAACAACGACCTTGAAAATATCGATCCACCCTAGCTCTGACACGCCACCATGACATAACCCACTACACCATGTCCTAGGTCACGTGCTAGGTCATAAACCGATGCTTATATAATATCATACAGTGTAAAAAGATTCATGTTCAGCAATGAAGTGATAGATATATTAGAAAGACTAGAAGACGGTGAAAGAAGCCTTACCTAACATTTGAACATATTTAACAGTGAAATTAGTTAAATTGAATAGTTTTCTGTACTACAACTAGCAATAAAAAAACATTCAAACAGTTTCACAAAAGGACAAACGATAAACAGAAATACGTTGGATTACAATACAACCAAGAGTAATGAGAGTTAACATTTGCTTTAAATAAATAGTAAATTATAGGGTAAAGAGTGGGAAATTTGTTTTTATATAGCTTGATCGTTTGTACGTCTAACATTAAGCAATGTACAATATACCAAATGTTTGTTATTTTAAAAATCATTCAAAAACATAACGATTTGGATGAATAAACAAGTCTTAGAAATATAAGGTACTATGTTGCAAATGTGGCACATGGTTGTAATTAGTGGAACAATGCTCTGCCCGCATGTACCGCCAACTGTTCACGAAGAAGTAGAAACACTGTGTACATTACTTTTCCATACCAGTTAAATAGCTGATACACCTTGCAGGATTAAAGTGATATTTTAGTTTAGTTCTGAATTTATGTTTATAATGGTGACATAATAAAATAGTGGTTTTTAATAAGTTTTCTCACAGAAACATTGCAAACCAAAATCCAAACACTTTTCGTAATATGTACATAATAACAAACTTTTCACTTGACGATCTTATAAAATGCAAAGACAAAAGTGGAAATATTTCAATTGCGAATGTTTGCTGTATACCAGATAGCAATCATAAACAGCATAAAAGAATGTGTATGATGGGTCTCTCATTAGTCTGTAGTGGAACTAGCTAAAGACAACATCTCATTAACAACAAATTATATCGCAAACATTGCAAAGGTAACATGTACAAATAGTTATCTCCAACAGTTTTATGTCGTATATATAGCTAATTTCTCAAATTTAACAAAATTCCTACTATGTTTCCAATAAAAGAAGCAAACTTTGAGTGTATAATATGCATGGACAAAAAAAATCGTAATTTACTCTTCTTACCAATGCAAACACTGTTTCGCTTGCGACATGTGTGGATGACAATTTGACAACTGTTGTTACTGTAGTAGACCTAACTCTATGATCCAAATGTTTAGTTTAGCTTAGATCTGTATTAGGTTTAAGTTTGAAAACAATTATATTCCTCGTATGTCAATTTTGATTTTTCAATAAAGAATTTAAAAATCAGCATATCGGTACTTATCCCTTTACCGATATGCTGTTTTTTTTAAACCACAACAATAACCTTGAAAATATCGATCCACCTAACTTTCACACCTCAGCATGTCGTCATCATGACGTCACCATACCGTAACCCACCACACCACGTGCTAGGTCACGCACCATTACCACCAGATGCTTAACCGTCAATTAAGCACCACATGGCTCTTGTGACGTCACTCCTCAGCAGCCCTATGTATCCACTACTGGCGAGGACTAATAATTTTAAACTTAACTATCGCATAATTCTTACTAACTAGCGGTTGTACTTTCAGACATATAATTGCACAATATTACTACTAATAGGATATAATCTTTTTTTTACTTTTATTATTATTATCTTTAACGACATTAATTTTAAAATGAGAATATAGTGTCTTTTCTACAACATAATACTATTGTTTTACCCGTTAACTAATAGATTTAGAAAATCAGACTGTGTTTGTTTAGTTTGTATCCTAAACTTTATTGGTTAAAAAAATGTATTCTTCTATTCAAGAAAACGGAAACCGAAAGGAACACTAACAGAAGATTAGTCAAAGGCAGTAGTCGTAGTAGTACATTTTAGCTCATACGAGTATAAAATTCTTAAAGTACAAAATAATATCAATCCACTTTTCTAATATCAAAATAAAATTTTATTTGATAGCTAAGCTCAGCTGTGAGCAGCAAAACATGTGTTGCAAACCATCGAATTCAATCCACATAAAAGGTGTTTTTTTCTGATTTCCCCATGATTTCCCTATGATTTCGATTATTTCTGAGAGTTGTGTAAAAAGTATTACCTAAGCACATTTGTACAAGTAATAGTGGTATGTGTATTACTTTTTGCAATATTTCAATATATTTATTTCTACGACTGAACAAGGGAATTTTCTATTTTACTGCCAAATCATGAATACTGTTTTTACAGCTGATTGATTGACATTTTTTTACGTCACAAAGCCAACGTTGATATTTATAATTTTATTCTAGCATCATAAGAGGGTTTCCTAAATAGGGCCTGTCTGGATATATTCTTTAGTCCAAACTAAGTTGAACGTATAAAAGGAATCGTAAGCACAGAATTTTAGGGAAGAGCATTAAAATTGAGAAACCCCTACTCAAATACACAGGATACATTATGGATATGATGGTTCATTGTGAAAATTAATCAACTCATGTATAATCAATGTATAATCAATTCATATCATAATTTTTCCCAGTTTGTTGATTAATGAAGAAATGGCTGTTCATGACATACATCAATATTGTTGATGAGAAAATGATTAATAAACATCACTGTCATGCTAAGGGTGGATTGGGTTTTTTAATAGTGCAGACTGCAAACACACCATAAATCAGAATTGCAAAAGTCGTAATTGTCAAAGGAAATTAATTGGATTTTAATTAATGAAGCCAAAGGTTTCACATAACTTATGGCCCGGAAACATTGATTGGGTATTTTATTAATGGCTGACTTTCAATATTTCACATTCTACATCAGTTCAGCGGTATTTTAAACTGATTTATTTTGTTGGTTTTTTGTATCGAAAGAGATTCGCTGGTAAAATTAAATAGGTAATCATCATTTTAGGAACTAATATTTAGTTATTCTTGAATTGTAGCTAAGGGTTGATTTAATGAATTTTAGGTTATTAGTTATGTAGTGGTTGGACTCTCTAGTAGCAAACTTTCCTTACAGGACGCACTCAATTTCATTTTGCTATAGTGTTTAAGCTTATTTCATAACATATTACTTGAACCTTTTCAAATGAAGTATATTTCAAAGACTGTAGATTAACACTGTAATCAAGAACTTCAGTTTTTGTTTTCATTCAGGAGAAGAACTAACAAGAACAATAACAACATATCGACTCTATTAAAATTTTGAGCCTAAGACAAGAGTTATTTTTATGTTGCCGAATTTAAAGGACTTTGCTCATTAACAGAGACTGTTTTACACGTCCGTTTATGTAAATAAACGTTCTTTTTTATTCATCATATCTTAACTAGGAAAATCTATACTCAATGAGCAAGTAGGTTTTTTTAAATAAAATTTCAGAACTGGTTAGTCATTAAAATCTATTAAATAATACATTTAATTAAAAAATAAATAGCAGTTCTATTAACATTTATTAGTGACTTAAACCTGATATTCTAAATATGAAAATTTCTTCTATTACGTAGTTTTTCAAAATGTATTCAACCTACTATTTTGTAGAATTTCTAATAAACGTACATGCACTAGAAAAATGTAATTTAATTTTTTTTCACCAAATAATTTTCATATGAGACTGTGTCAGGTTAAAGTAGAGTAAAAAGACATAATTATTTTAAAATCCCTAGGAGTTCAACAAATAGCTATCAGACAAACAAATCAGGCTTTTAATAAGGTACAAGAGTTATAAGGGGTGAAGGGGAATTCAGGGAGATATTGAATGCAATAGGAAATTGTACAAGTACGAGGCACTCAATTCATGCCTACAGCAATCTTGACATTCGCTACGTAGTTGACATATCTACATGTTGTTAGATTATGCACTAGGAGAAATGTGCTGCATTCGATATGAATACTCTATGTTCACGAACTCACAGTGTACTATATTCGATTTTAGCATTTATATGTATGTACTGGGAGAATTAAGTTAAATTCATTGCAGTGTTTATGTTTTTTAACTTGTAGAAGTGTAAAATATTTAATTGTTGTATTTATACCAAAAGACTTAAGTAAATTATATTAATTCGATTTATTTGTATACACCAGCTTTTATACCTGTTTTGTATATAATTTAAATATTCAAATACATGGACTTGAATCAAGTGCTGTTTTTAGTATCAATATTTACATTTATAAACTCAAAGGAGTTGTAACTTTTAATATTTATGAACACAGAGAAATATTTGTGCCAATTTCAATATTTTATTTCAATAATGGTAGTCTTCATTGGTAGTTTTCAAAGAACTTTTATGGAAATCAACATTTAATAAAATGTGAAAGCATTATTAGAACTTTTCAAGCAAGTGCAAGAATTTCAGCCAATCCAATTTTATATCGCAATTTGCAAAGTTTACATACGTATTAGGTGTTCTTTACTTTCTGTGACATAAATTATTGTGATGTTCAACCATTAAATGTAATATCACTAGTTGATAGCACTAAGGATATACTATCACATTTATTTTGTTCATTACAATCTATGCAACAATATACAACAAATTCATTGGAGGATAGATGTTTTCTATTCAGTGTTAAATGCGGTAATATAGTTAGATTAAATGTTTAGAATGTCCTTTATGACAATAGAAATCCATTAGTGTAGCTAAGAGAAAAACTATTACGTTATACATGTGGTTTATATGTCAATAAAAGTTTAAAAAAATTGTGCTATGGGGAATCAAACAAATCGATTAAGAGGTATGATTTGATAAGCATTTGACCAGTTTGAGGGACATGTCGAGGTCAAACCTAATAGACACATGTCATAGAGGTGAGCTAAATATAGCCGGGTCAAGTTTAACCTAATGTGCTATTACCTAATAAACTTTACCGACAAAACAAATGTTCTTTACTACATCTCAAATATGCTACACAAATATTCATAATAACGTATAATTAGCTATCGTATGAATTCCTATAATAATTATTATCATTATAATTTTTTGAGATGGGGACGCCACCTACAGTACGGTCCACGAGACTCTGCAGTTGAGGGAGGCGCCTATTTACCACGTGACCTTGAAGGAGCCAATAAGGACAGTGCGGTGTTGCCAAATATAATACCAGCTGATATGACAATACTGTTTAGTATATTTTTAATAGCGTCGGAAATTAGTGACCGGGCGATGTTGCAACGTCGCGCTAGTCCAGTCATGCTATTGGCTGCCGACAACTGCAGACTCTCGTGGCCCCTAGTATAGGTGCGTATTTTAACACAAATATGAGTGAAATATGAGTGTAGAATCTAGTGGGATTCCTTGTGTAGATTTATTACTGACTAAGATCAGCTGTTTCGTTAGCCAGAAACATTATTAAAAGCCCAATGATCAAGGACAGCTGGGTCTAGTTTCGAACCATCAAAAAGCTACAAACTACATCCGACGAAGAAGGCAAAAAGGAATTAAACTACACAACAGTATTTATAAATTATTGTAAGAATTAATATAACAATTTTACGTGTGATATCACCTTTTTATTCTGTTTGAATGCTAAACAAACATCTTATATTCGTAAGGCTATTGAATTAGGTTTTCTGATACAAAAAGGTCTCACTTCATATAACTACATGAGCATATCCAACAAATATAGTTAATTATTTACCGTATGCAGCCTAAGCTGTACTTTAAACCGCTTAGTTAGAATATCAAGGTACTTGAAAGATTTAAACCCCCCTCATCAACAAATATCCTATTTTGTAACAACTCCACTGCCAACATTAATAAATCATATTCAGATTCATATAAAATATGATTTTTTATAGACCTAAATATTTCAACTTGCCAAATTTCTATGATGTGAAATATAAAACGTTTACCTACAACGTCAACCAATTCATGAGTTCGCACAATTCCAAGTGATCAGTGATCCGGATATTTAAGGTCCTATACCTCCTGATATTGGTTGCAATACCATATAACGACAGTTCTGGTCGATTTATCTCAAGTACTTACTGCGTTTCCTATTTTATATTTATAAATAACCTTGAAAATCTCTTGAATTTATATTTTCAAACACAACCAAACTAAGTGATAGAAAATTTGCAAACGTTAGTGATATTCATTGAATGTGTTAAAATTCATTTTTATGGTTTAACTGTACTGACTTATTTATTAATTTATTAGCTCAATATTAACAAAAGCATTGTATAGTTCGAACAAATACAAATCCCCTTATAAACAAGCACTTTATCAACAAAACGTAGATATTTGGCCAGTTTCACAAAAATGATTGTAGCTTAGCACATAGTTTATCGCTATTTGCAGAAAAAACTACTGTTTTTAAAACACATGTAGCACAATGCTTGATTAGTTTATGATAAAAAGGAGGTTATAAGATACGGTAACATTTCAGGACGAGATAATAATATTTTAGTGTTTTTCTAGAGAACAATCAGGAATTTAACATTTAACTAACTTTAAAACGAAATATACATCTGAGATGTAATTTGTCAACCTTATAGGTTAAAAGAGTGAAAACAAAATTATCTAAAAAATTAAAACATATTTTTTGCACAATCTCATGAATTTTACACCACCTTAATGAGACACGATTAAAATTCATGATTGTCCGTGTTATATCATGGCCCAGAAGAATACATTAGTTATCTATTACACACCTAACAATCTACCTCAATACAATACTGATAGTGAACATTAAACCCAACGTCCTAGCGTATAGTAGTTCTTAGCTTGTCCCCAAGTTGCAGTAGTAGACTGTCTTGCTATTTATTGTGTTGCAGCACATTACAAGCACAAACTCTATCGGCCTTTGGGATCAGAAAGGGTTAATGTAGCAATTATGGAATGAACTATAAACAGCTTTGGTATTAGACTGAGACGGCGGCGTCGTCCTGTAATCCAACTACTTGGAGCTCACGAATTGTGGATATTTATAGGCATGCACTGTGGCTGCGATACTCCCTGGTGTGGATTAACGTCCGCACGAGTGAGTACTATGACTATCCGCAGTACCATCCTGATAATTATACAGATTCGTTAATACCTAGGTTCGGATTCCACTATAAACTGTAGGTTCCTTAGTTGCCATTAGCTGTATGGGCTATTAATTAACAGCTGTGTCTAGAATATGTCGGCCTTGGTCACTAACAAGACTACAAGATCGCTACACTCTTCTCCATTCACACTTGCTTTAAAATACCTACTTTGTATGGTCACCATTTCATTGAAATGTATTAAAGTATTAATTAATTGTGTGGGGCAATCTGATTAGCCTAGATGTGAAACCAAAAGCAGCACGAAATGTTCTTACGAGCTACGCCCATATAACAAATTGTGGTGAGCCAACTTTTACCTGAATGTAACACTCTGATTATGAAGATGTAAATGTAATCGTTTTGCATCTGCAAGTAAAGCGACGTTACTTTTTGCATCCGCAAGTATGGAAATAAATAGCGATATTACTTTAGATCGAACGATTAGTGTGTCAAATTATCAATCAAGTCAGTGTTTTCCAATTTTTACATATGTTTTTCAAACACTGTCTATTTCGTAGACTGTTTAAGTGTTGGTGCGTTGGTGTTAAGCTATCCCTACGGACCAAGAGAGGGACAGACCTAGTTGGGATGCGACACTGTGCGAACTGTTCCATCGACATACAAATACAGTTATCCTCGTCCTAACCCCCTCTCCCTCCCTCCCTCCCCTGCCTAACTACGTTCTACTCCTACTTGTCATCGAAGTGGGAGACCTGTTTCTTTTAACAATAGTGTAGAACAATGTACTAGGTCCACAAAAAATCGTACAATTTCATACATAAGCCATACGTTACATTTCGACACACGATGTTTCTCGGCTACATGCTAAAGTTTAATACTACTCATATTTTTTGCATAGGTGTAACCTAAAATAGAAAATGTCGACAAGCAGATTTAATGGACAAGGTTGGCATTCTGGCTTCCTAGTTTCGACATCATCATGTGTCCTTATTGGGTGAATAAAAGGCATTGTCTACTTGTCAAAAACATCTCAAATAATGAACCAAGAGATTAAATTGTGAATGCATTTCTCCAGGATTCGAAATAACACCATTTTTATTTAAATTCACGATAGAAATCGGTTGTTTGCAGTTAATCTTCTTCCTTATTTCATCAACTGAGATGTTTTGTCTGGTAGACCATGTCTCTTATTTACCATATAATAAGGGCAAACCCTATCATAAGGGGTGATGTCAGGAAAAGAAGTCAGCGTGTTCGCCAACCTCGTCTATTTTATCTACTACTCAACAATTTAAATTTAAGGTCACAATATCCATTCAGATGAGAGAGAACTGGCCAAAAATTGGGTGTAAAACTAAACTCATCGTACGTTAAAAAAATAACAATATGGCTTAGGTTAAATTGTACTAGTCTTTTGTATTTTCTATACATCCTTACAGGAACATTAACATAGTGTAAGTTCATTTTCAATATATACTAGTATCCTGGTTTAAAGAGTATTTATATTTTCTAGTACTTTTTCCCGTGCTTTCCAATTCAATGGTAAGTAGAAAAGAATGCAGTCATTTAAATTCATAATGAAAACGAACTATTAAAACCCCCATAATAATAGGCTTGTTAGATTGGTATGTAATTTACCATCGTCCTTTATTTCAACTAGCCGAATTTCGTGAACTAAATTATGTAAATAAATACAGTTCAAACACTGTGGCTAGTATTTTTCATGCCTTTGAGACCAACCATTTTTACTCCCCCGCATTTAAGCTTGGAGGGCCTTGAGCAAAGCCTTCAATTTCAACTTTGAAGACCTGGGGTTAAAATGTGAAATGAACATCGTTTTGCCTATCCACGGTCTCCGTTTGTGATAAGTTACGATTAATTTTGTTAGGTTTTTGTGTGATAGATGGACGGCAGACAATTAGTTTTTTTTTATATTTTAGAGTAGTTATTATCAGCAAATATAACAGCATTTTTACTGTTCCTTTGCAGCTTTTAGTTGCTTTTAAAAGTATACAGTTTGTAATCCATTCATATGACCTTGTAAAAAAACATAATTCCAAAAAAATTAGCTTTCGTGGAAAACTACTGAATTCACCATAGTACACATAACATAATGCTTCCTTATGGTAGAGAGCTCGTTTCGCAGCATTTGATTGGTAGTCGCAGAGAAATGTTTGATCAAATACTAACCACCACAAAGTTCGGCAAGTTAACAAACACACATGCAATTAGCACGTTAACTTCAAGCCTTTGACCATTGAACTCCGTTTCGAAATTAAAAAATACAATCAGTCCAATGACATCAATTAATTTGGAACCTGATGACTTAATTGGGTCTTAAGTTCTTCGGTAATTGTCACAGCATGTTTTAGCGTTCACAATGTTAAATTATTCCCCTTGGAGTTTAATAGCGTTAAATAAAACAGTTTAAAATGGAATTGTGTTATTTAATATCGTTATTATAAGGGCCTATATGTAACTGGTATAGCTAAAACACGGTCAAAAACACGTTAAAAGTGAACGTCTGAGAAAATTCTCGAAATTGATATGCTATTCAGAAACATTAAATTTAGTTCAAGGGTTGAGTAAATAGAAATGAAAAATGATAGTCCTAATATGAAACTATACATGTACAACATGTAACAAAGAAATATTCTTGTTACTACAGCCCGGAGAGGCATTTCTTAGAAGCGTGTACAATTCATTTTTCTCCACGTTTCTTACGTCGTTGGACAACATATTACATCAACTTGTATTTTATTAAGGCTAAGCATTATTTATTATTTAAGGTTTATTACTATGCTGCTAGAATCATGCTATACACGTAGTCAGAATATTCATTATAATCTCTGCAATGAAAGTTATTTTTATTTATAAGTTTTTTTTTATATATTTGTGTTTACTGATGTCCAAACCTAAAAGCATAAACTAAAAACATAACTTGCTTTAAGGGAAGTTAAGAAAAAGATTTTTAAATGAGACACTATTCAACAAAAAGATTTGACGTTTTAGAGACTCGAATCTAATATATTTTTGGCACATAATGATGTGCGCAAAGTACCCACATAATATGTGTTCATCACTAAATAAACAGTAAAAGGTGTTCCTCAATATTCATGTGACAAACCAAACAAACGTCCTTTTGTAACAAACAGTCTATGCTATGCTTCCCCAATACATGGAAACACAAGTGTGCAAAAAAGACAAAAGGCCAGGCTTACTACATAAGAATATCTGTACCAAGTTTTTCCAGGTATATTACTAACACAGGTGTTCGAATACATGCAATCAAATCATTCCGACACTTTATTCTACTAAGTTTCCTTGCTGTAACGAAATGTCATGCACATAAAATAGTATTGAAGAGTATTGAAGTATATTTAGTATTGAATATAGCTTTCCCTTTTTAACGCGACTCTCGTCTACTTGTAACAGTAATCGAACTTATTTTGCATAATTTGTTTTATTGTTAAATTCAGTTAAACAAAGTCTATTTTGTCGTTAAAACACCAGATTTTTTAAAGATCGATCTAAAAAAAATTATATTAAACCGTAACAAATTATTTGCTAACTGCCAAAACAGTAAAATAGGAAGTTTCAATATTAGTTTCATTGTTGGCAGTAAAGATACTTTCGGTATTCTTACTCCGTTTCCTCGTAAAATATTATTTTTGTCGGTTTCCAATAGATTATCAGACCAATACCTTTGGGTGGAATAAGTTTACTAACCCAAACAATACCTCAAAATGTAACTAAATATTTTCTACCCAACCAAAACTGTACTACTCTAGTGTTATCAATTAATTCTAAGGTGAACGAAGTAGTATCATAATTTCAAGTTTAACAATATGATAGCATTTATATAGCCTAGTAATGTTTTTAAGTTGGAGGAAGCACAAAATTAAATACGCCTACGTTTGATTTCCTTTAGTTTGTTACTTTAGAAAAACTTTATAAAAATATTCTTCGTTCAAAGAATGCATCTAAATTATTTTCAGAATAACTTGATTCTAACGACCTATTTCGTTATCAACGTTTATTCATCCACACACAGTCCTCTATTTTCCAATACAGTTTCGAAGCAAGTTGAATAACCGCGTAGCAGGCTGTGTCTGTATCCATGAAGCTGTGCAGTCTACGAAGCAACAGTCTGAGTTGAGTCATTGGCACACAAATAGGATTATCTCGTACAGCCCTATCAGCCCCCCTCCCCCCCACACCCCCCCAACATACACTTCATGCAATACTATCGTTCAACGCCAACCCCTTCCATATAGTTGGAATATTTAGTTGAATATTTAATACAGGTTTAGTTTTTCACGAAAATCATTGTATACACACTATTTCGTAACCTTTGCTCCAAGAATTTGCACAAATAAAATCCTATAAGTACAGTTATGGGAACATTCTATAAAAGAAATTTAGAACCAATGCACAGTGACGATGGAAAGCTTATTCGTCAATTGGAATGAGTTCGTGAATAAAGTTCACATGGCAAATGAATGCTCTGTTTTTACTGGGTTGTCTTCATAAGTTATAGAGACTTTGCGATAAAAAATTTGTTTATAAATGTACGAGAGCTCGCCCCATGGTCGAAAACTCGACCAAAAGTAGGTATTGTGCAAACTTTTCTATTATCACCCTACGCTGTAAATAAATACTAATAATGTGATTGGAATTTCTTTTACTTGTTTTGATTTTCTGTTTACATTTTGTTGTTAATTCGTTACCAACATGTTAACCCCATATTAATATACCCATATGTTGTTGAAGCCCATTAATTTTTTTTATTTTAAATAAATTTGTGTGCTTATTTTTTTAGCCTATCTTAATTTATAAAGGGATTCTGCAGATGTTCAGGAAAATGTCTTTCATTTGGTACCAATCACGAGTAATTCGGTTCAGTAGTAGCATTGACTATATATACCTATAGGTATATATATACCTTTAGGTATATATGTACCTGTAGGTATATATAGTCAATGGTAGTAGTCTAGTAGTAGGTCAGGCTAGCTGTCATAAGTTTTGCAAAAGTTTTTTAGTATATAAGATGTGGTTCTGAATTCTTATTGTATGTATTGTATTGTATTGTATTGTATTTCATGTATGTATAAACGAAATAAAACTTTTATGTTAGATTTTACATCAGGAGAAATACTCACGTCAAAACTCAAGTTTCAATTCTCAAAAGATCAAAAACCACATACCTGAAACATACATAAACATATTTTGTAAATAAAATAAAATGGTTTACTACTAATTTTTTTATTATAATCATACTTTGTGTTTGTTTTAACCTCATTACGTTGTTCAATAGGAGTATACCAGCATTGTCACCGAAGTTTATTAGATAATGATTGACAATGGCCGTATGACGCAGGGTCTGTTATCAACATAGAGCGATGTGTCTTCATCAATCCAACAGACATCACAAACAATACAGCTCACTGCCTGCTTGATATCAACATGAAATAGCTAGTGCAAACAATACAGCTCACTGCCTGCTTGATATCATCATGAAATAGCTAGTGCAAACAATACAGCTCACTGCTTGCTTGATATCAACATGAAATAGCTAGTGCAAACAATACAGCTCACTGCCTGCTTGATATCAACATGAAATAGCTAGTGCAAACAATACAGCTCACTGCCTGCTTGATATCATCATGAAATAGCCAGTGCAAACAATACAGCTCACTGCCTGCTTGATATCAACATGAAATAGCTAGTGCAAACAATACAGCTCACTGCTTGCTTGATATCAACATGAAATAGCTAGTGCAAACAATACAGCTCACTGCCTGCTTGATATCAACATGAAATAGCTAGTACAAACAATACAGCTCACTGCCTGCTTGATATCAACATGAAATGGCTAGTACAAACAATACAGCTCACTGCCTGCTTGATATCAATCCTGTGTAGTAATACCATTGTGATAAATAGATTATAACTGGAGTCTACTCTCTGGTTTAACATTAGATAAAAACTTGCCACTGTTTTTGCTTGTTTGTTTTCGGTGTTTTGGCCATGTAAACGGCTGGTGGGATGCTGTCAAATTCAATTAATTCTGACCTAACCCTAACCATGCTATTTATTTGGGGTTATCCGTTATTTGATGGACTTCAACTTATTTAAGTTATTGAACGTTAAAACCTGTGTACCTATTAAAGTATTTCAAAACATTATTAATTGTTTTAACTTATTTTCCTATTTTCAAGCTGTGATTAAAGGTGAAAATAGTCAAGTTTCCTGGTTTGGAGATATTGGTTTAGGCCTGAGTTTAGCCCATAGACATAATGGTTTAGCCCTATGGAATTTGATTGAAGAACTAATAAATACATAATAATAGTAACGTAAAAAATAAACTTATAATGGAATCATAATGTTGACATATTTTTGTTATCTATCGACAAAACAACAGGATGACGCCATCTTCCCTTTAGTAATTTGACAAGTCCCACCAACCGATCACCTGGCTAACCTAACAACACGAAACTCTAAATTAAAACCAGCAAAAACAGTGGTACGTTTTTTAAACACAGAGTGTTGACTTCAGTTATTATTATAGCTCAGTGAGTAGACCTCTAGTAACATGATATGGACCTGTCACAGTAATCTCAAACAACACAGTTTGCTTGATATCAACATGAAATAGCTAATACAAACAACACAATTGCTGCTTGATATCAACCTTGTGTAATAATACAAACTTTAATAACAGTAATTTCAAACAATACAGTTCACTGCTTACTTGATATCAACTAAAATATCTAATTTATTTTACTGCCTTCTTCATTACGACATTACATAGTCATTATGGAATTAATTAAATTCATTGCTTCCTTTGTAACAAGTTTTCATTATCAGTAATAGGCATAACTTGCAATACAGCTCACTGTTTATTTTTTAAATCAAGAAGAAATCCTATAACGTAAACCTTGCATAGTTGATTGCCATTGAAATCTTCTGCTAACTTGATTTCTGTCACAATAAGCTCAAACATTACAGCCAATTTTTTGCTTGATATCAACATGAAAACACAAACAAAACAGTTCAGTGCGTACTTAATATCAAACACAAAGATAGAGCTGGCGTCGGTATCTCTGTCTTTACTCTTTCAGATCAATAATTCATTAGTAAACTCAATACTGTATATCCAGACTATCCTAATTGGTGCAGAATTTAAACTGGTATATTGTGAATGGACAGTAATTTTTTCTTATTTGCAACTAGCTTTAGTACGTTGTTATGAGAATGATAGGTTTCTACAACTGATTTCTTTGAGCATGTCTCATTGCTAAGAAAACAAATGTTTATTGTTTAACAGCCTGAATAACATTTGAATATAATATAAAAATAATTCTCGTTTAGAAAATACAATTTTACTATAGTAGTTAAACACCTTTTGGTAAATGATAGCAAAGTGTACTTAAGTTATACCTTATGTTAACATTTTCCCAGAATATTACAAAATAAAACAAACGTAAAATTAATCAAACTGTTGCGACAACTCTAAAACCATTGGAATACATCGCTATGACAAAGGGAATACAACAAACGTCAACATAAATAAATCTACAACGTATCTGTGGTCAGCAGAACAGATACATGGACAGATGACATTTCAATTTTGTTGATAACAGATTTGATGGACAAAAAAAACTACTCCACCAATCTCGTACCGGTTTTAACTTTTGAAAATGAAATATGAGCTAAATAGTTGTTAATTAGTATAATAGACTAATTAGCGTTGATAAAATTGATACATATTTCTAGCTTCGGGTAGATAGTTTATTTTTTTATATAACGGAAGTGCTTAAATAAATACTTAAATAGATCCATTGAATAAATTTAATGTCTTAAATTGTTTCATTGTATGAAAAGTTGGTGCATTTAGGGTTAAAAAAATACAGACTTTTTTAACGAAATATTGTTTTGGAAGGCGTTTATATGTAACAATCTGTATTTACAACACAACTTTCATGAAAAAACATAGGAATTTAGCGTAGGTATCTTTTATAAAACCTAGGTATCTGGCTTCAAACTGTTAGTGTTACTGACTAGTGTTTTTCATATAATCCCGCTAAAACTATGTGAAAGCTTAACACTATGAAAAATGTGCCAGCGAGAATTGGCGGGGCAAATAAAATGGCGGGGCTTTGTTGAATAAATCCAATAACTGTGAATACACCGAGCTTACCGAGATCCTACAGCTTTGCTGACACTCTGCATGTAGCTATAGAACAACACTGTTATGTGCTGTAGCTGCACACGTTCTCATAACATGGTTGAAATAAAAATACTTGTGATGGTAATGTGTGTCTAATTCTGTGGATAAATTGTAAAAGTTGTGAACTTGCTGTTTTAACACTTCAAGATGTTTAAAAACTCATTTGGAAGGAGTAATAAATATGCAACCACCTACACGGTTTGAGAATTTTTGGATAATTTAATTTACGGTACGCTATAGTATAACACATTTACCCTGGCCATAATATTCTACCACTACACCTGAACAAAAAATCTATTTTATCGAATATTTGCACAATATCAAAAGATTATTTATAAATTAAATACCCCCACCGTAGCAAACCTGCTGACTAAGCGAATTTCCATTTGTCTGAATTGATTTTCAATTTAATCTATTTAAATAACATTAGGTTTAATAACAACATTTTACAATATTCTCCATAAGAATAACATGAGAATTTTAAATTTAATTTTTTTTTTATTTCACCGTTACCAATGACCGTACAAAAAACTTTGATACACTAAACTAATAGCTAAAGACACTTCGCAAATCCAGTAAATACAAAAAGAATATTTTAATCCCGGTCGATCCTTTCGTTTTTCAGGAGAAGTCCGCGTAAAATTCTTTCTGGTCCGTGACAGACAGACAGAAATTGAGATAAGACATGTTTCTGCTTCTTTAATGTACAAAACGTAAAAATAACCTAAAAATATATAATTCTGAGCAATGTACAGACAAAACTCTAATTTAATTTATATAGATTTTTATCAATTTTATTATTTATTTATCAATCCGATTAGTTGTGATTAGATTGAATAACACCAATTGCTTTCCCAAGTTCTCTTCGAATTATACCAACCACACCTAAGTTGGTAAAATAAAAGCCTTAGTTTAGGTTAGGTTAGTTAAGGTTAGGTTAGGAAGATTTTGTTATTTTAAACTAATTCAATATTATTTGAAAGTCTATGTATTGGTGTGGTCGGATATAATACGAATGTAACTCTTACAACATAATGTCCTTAGAGAAATGTAGTCCCAAGGAATTATAATTCCTCTAAAATAAGGTGCAGAATGTTTTCGTTCGAGCAATATTTCCAAGCTTGCCGCAACGTTTCCAGCCCAAAGAGCAAAGTCTCAAACCGCTGTTCCCTGCACGCTGTGTGTCGTGTGCTTTCATGCAGCACATATACCTAAATTTGGTAACTGATCACAGACTCGAAATGTGATCGGTGATCGACGATTTACAATTCTCATTGGTTTAAAATTCTTAAAACTGTTATTATCATCAAATTTCAGACAGCTGTAAAAGGTCAATATTAACGAATGGCGGTTTAATGCAGTCCTATCAATGTTTGTCACGATTAAAAATATTAGTTTTTTTTTTTATTAAATAATCTATGAAGAATTTATACAACTGTAAAATGGTTTAAATATTTTGCAATGTGAAAATGATGAGATTTTAAGCTATGTATTTTACTGTGTTAAATTCAAATATATTTCTTTTATTGTTTTTAGAATGTTTTCAAATGAGTATTTAAATTATTTCAAAGGGAACTGCAGTAATTTCTTCCCGGAATACTTCACTAGTTAAAAGATAGATCTGAATTTCAATCACCTCAGATTGTGGTAACGAGCGTTCTTGAGAAGAGCGATGTTTCTGCTGGCGATTCAAGGGTCATGAAGGCGTCCAGCATTACAAAGAGGAAACAAGGTTCATGATATGTATTTTAGACCCTTTTCCCTTTCCCCATAAAATTGACTAAATAAAGAAAAACAACACTATTGATTAGTTTTAAGTTCTTGTGTGATTTAAAGTAAGTACTGAAAGACGTTGACAATAATCGTTTGAGGTGGATAATAAACGAGTATCTTTATTATTGAAAGAATTTGTCGGATTTTCATATGCAGCAAAACTACCTCTAAATATTTATTTTTATAGGCATAATGGGTATCAATTTAAAGCTCTTATTCTATAGATGTGTCATTTGCTGGTTTGGATGATATTCCGTGAAAGGCCTTTATACTATAGTCTTTTAAAATTTCATAGTTTATGATGAATTCTATTGCCAATCATCTGAACTTTTTAAGTTTACATTTGTTTACATAAACACAAATGGCCATGATACAATTTTGTTTACATCCATGTGAATATGTGCTTATCTTTAGTTGATGGTGTTTCAGTGAATTCAAGTCAAATGTTGTAACGTTATTGTATAAAATGTATAGAAGAAAATGACTTGCGTTAGATTTTTTTTGTGATAGGATTTTGTGTTTTCATGGTATGTTTTATGGAATTCGAGTTAAGTATTGTAATATTATGTGTTTAAAATGTAAAAAATAACATGCACGTTAGATTTTGTGTTTTCATATAGTGTTACATTAGTATTTGTAATTTTTCTAAGATGCCTCGAAGAGATCGCGCACACAATGCAAATAATAGGGATATGATGAGAAATTATCGTTTTCGCCCTTATCAACTATATATCAAATATATTACGGAGTTTGACGTCACGAAGTGACGCTGGCTGCTAGTCAAGGCAATCCTATTGCGAATCATCTTTACTTCAGCCAAATGGTATAGACTGAAATTAGCATATTAAAACTACGTGATAACTTAGGGAAATATGGTATGCGATAGTTTAATGAGTTCCACAAGTTTTCGGTTTAATTAAACTTTAGCCACATTCCACTCGCTACAAGACGACGGCGCCCGAAGCGATAAGCTTCGAAACCCAAAACCGCGACAACGCTTTACACTCCACTGTTCATCGACTGATAAATCCTTCCAAGATTCTTAATTATTTCCTTAATTTCAACTCCAAAACATTACTCTAAATCAAAATCAGAGAAACCATGTTGTCACACTTTCAACTACCATACTTACATCGTACTTAAAAACATAACCTAAAATAATCCAATGAGACACAACGATGTAGTAAAACTACTTAACAATGTCAATTATAGCAGAAAGAAATTTTAGAAACTAATAAATATAGGCCTAAACTATTTGCATTACTCAAAAGTGTATTATTTTTACATATTATCTCAATCTACAGGGTGATTGATATAAGTGTGCCAGCCGTTTTATTCGAAAACTATAAGAGATATCAAAAAAAGTTAAATGGTATGTGCCTTTGATCTTTTATTTAAAAAATTGTAGTCAAGTCAAAAAAATTATTTTATCCGCCATTATTCCAATATGGCCGCCAACTTTGATTTTTCTTATGGTACACCCTGTATTTTATGATGTATTTTATTCTTATGATATCTTTCATAAACCTGACCGTTTCAAAGATAATAATGGTTTAAGTTTTGAATGGTTTTCGAATAAAACAGCTGGCATGCTTGCTTAGGCCTTTATCGAAACTCTTTCTCATGCAGAAATTTCAAAACTTTAACCATTATTATCTTTGAAACGGTTAGGTTTATGAAAAAAATCACAATCATAAAATTGTCTTAAAATTACATTTTCTACCAGAATACATCATAAAATACAAGGTGTTCCATAAAAAAAATTAAAGTTGGTGGCCATATTGGAAAAATGGCGGCTAAAATATTTTTTTTTATGTGACTACAATTTTTTAAATAAATTATCCAAGGCACTTACCATTTAAATTTTTTTGATATCCCTTATGGTTTTCAAATAAAACGGCTGGTACACTTATATCAATCACCCTGTATATTGTATATCATATGAAATTGCGCACGATTGGTACAACACGTGGAACTTAAATCAGTGACCCGGATCAAATATGGCTTAAGTATTATGTGATGATTCCATGAACCGTGATTTTGGACCCATCCACATTATATCCATATATTTTATATCCATATATTTGTTATCCATATATTTTATATCCATATATCTTTTATCCATATATTTTATATCCATATACTTTATATCCATCCCATTTTTTTTGCGTCAGAGTGTCTCGTAGGTAAGGAGATGTTTACCAGAACTCCTCTAGTATATCATTGTTTGGATCTTCTACTAATTATTATCCTATTTACATTACTTAAAAGCAATGTGCTACTTAACAATAAATTGTGTAGTATTTAAAACAACATATTAAATGCATGTATGTAGTGCAATTTCTCATGAATCAAGTAAAAACCATGGATTGTTTTTGCTAGAAAACCAATGATTTTTTCATTATAAGCTATGAGTAGTTATATAAGTTTAGATATTACATGATATAATGGTGAATTTTGATCAAGTAGTGGTAGAAGTGTCAAAGGTGACGAGTTGATGTTCCATTTGCGAGAGTGACGCGTTCCACTTGGATGACTTCGAGTCTGAACATTGGCAGATAATTCCCTACGTTCTGGGGGTCGGTGATTTTTCACGATTATTAAACGACGAATTTGAACGATGAAATGCCAGCTAAGCACAACATTTTAAGGGGGAAAAAATTACCAGGACGTTCTATAGAAAATAACTCTTTATTTATACACCTTCACTATTATGATGGTATACGTGAACAAAATCATATTTAGGCTTGGCCGGAAAATACCATGATTAACCAGCAGTACGTATCATACTTTCGTAAATAATAAGTTAGTGAAAAATTAGACGTTAAAATTAGCAACAAAATATATTATAGAAAGTCCATTAGAAAGAATGGCTATCATTTTGTAGTGAAGTAAGAAATTGTGTTTTTATAGTAAATGTTAAAACGTAAAGAGATTTTTGTTGGCAATCAAATGTCCAGTTTATGAAGATTATTCATAACATAATGATTATGAAAAACAAATTTAAAAACATTTCATGCCAATAGGATTTTGGAACACTTTAAAAAACTATGTGGATGTTAAGTGGAATTGCTGTACTTTTATAAGAAGCATGTGAGTTATCGTCATTCAGTTGCTCTGACAAAAAGGAATATAGAGATATTTCTTTCACAGAAAACAATGTAGGGGTGACTAAAACAGTAGGAGATAAAAGGACGTTTTATAATCTCAAGCCTTTAAAATAAGTTTTATCTTATCTAATAAGTAAGGGATTTTAATAACAAAATTAGATTAGGGAAGTATGATAAATAAGCTTTTGACATATTAACTTTAGTATTACGGTAATAATAATGCTAGGTCGCTATAACTCTAGATCAAAATAACAACTATCAACATACAAAATTTAATAATATTGCTATTAAAAATATAAAAATATAAAATATAAAGGATTCTAAAAATATAAATTACTTGAATGGTTTTAAAAGACTGTCCACGTATATTTGAATTAAAATAGTAATAAAAAAGGCAATTGTTACGAATAAATGTAACGTTATTATAACGCGAAATATAGGCTAGTAATTTAATCTTACTAAATGAAATATAACAATTTAGTTAAATTAAAACGATTTCAGACTTAGTAACTTAGTATCGGAAAAAATAGATAATCAACTGTTCCATTTCCATTTCAAATTTTACAACGAAAAGAAAATGGCAATTTCTAAATATGCCCATTTATGTTGAGCTCTACCTGATAAAGGAATTCTTCACTCTTTAAATCGACGTATTTTCGAATTAACTACTACAATTTAGTGTAAACCGCTGAGAGGATTGTATAGGACGGGCTTTAGTGTCGTAATTGGAAATCCCGTCAGTTGTAGGCTTCAAAGCTAAAACAGGTTCAAAGAGTTTACTTTGTGTGAAACACTGCGCCTCTTATCCAGGGTGAACCATTCATTTGTAAACGTGGAAATAAATATTACTATACAATGTTAAAATGACTATTTAATTTATTTAATTTTACGCCTGAACTGAGTGAGTAAAAGTTTAAAATAGTATTATGGATCTTTGAAAAGCTTACGTTTTATCTAGAGCATGGTGTGTAGTTTAGATTTTTGACATAAAATGAAAGTAATAAGATTAGAATGTACATTTAATTTTACATTTTACAACAGTACTTCAGTATTCCACAGTCTAACAGGCCTTCCAAAGTAATGTAATTTGTAGAATAACACGACTATAAAACAAAACATCTTATCGGTGAGGTTGCTCTGAAGAAGGGGAATACTGTATATACTAGAAGAGAATATAAGTATGTTTCAGTATGTGTGTATGTGTGAGCTGTGAGTGTGTATAAGAGGGAGGCAGTGTTTTTCCAGATTATACAGGGTGATTGATATAAGTGTGCCAGCCGTTTTATTCGAAAACTATAAGAGATATCAAAAAAAGTTAAATGGTAAGTCCCTTGGATTTTTTATTATAAAAATTATAGACAAGTCAAAAAAATTATTTTAGCCGCCATTTTTCCAATATGGCCGCCAACTTTGATTTTTCTTACGGAACACTCTGTATTTTATGATGTATTCTGGTAGAAAAAGTAATTTTAAGACGATTTTATTCTGGTGATTTTTTTCATAAACCTAACCGTTTTAAAGATAATAATGGTTTAAGTTGTGAAATTTTTAATGGTTTTCGAACAAAACAGCTGGCATGCTTGCTTAGGCCTTTATCAAAACTCTTTCTCATGCAGAAATTTCAAAACTTTAACCATTATTATCTTTGAAACGGTTAGGTTCATGAAAAAAATCACAAGAATAAAATCGTCTTAAAATTACTTTTTCTACCAGAATACATCATAAAATACAGGGTGTTCCATAAGAAAAATCAAATTTTGCGGCCATATTGGAAAAATGGCGGCTAAAATAATTTTTTTGGCTTGTCTATAATTTTTATAATAAAAAATCCAAGGGACTTACCATTTAACTTTTTTTGATATCTCTTATAGTTTTCGAATAAAACGGCTGGCACACTTATATCAATCACCCTGTATACCCGAACTGGTACTTTCCTGTTAAAGGGAACATTCATCGATGATTTTTTTTCGATATATCGATATTAACAAATTGAAACATATCAGCTGACAACTACGATAAATAAATATTGTTCAGAATCGACAAAAAAAATATTGAAATAAAACTGTTCTAAACTAACCTAACAAAACTAACCAAACTTGCTGTTACATTTAAAAACTCCATTTAATATTCTCCACTCGCCTTTTCTGTTATCAAACGGAATTTTTAAATGGTACAGCAAGTTTGGTTGGTTATGTTAGGTTAGTTTGGAACAGATTAATTTCTTTCCATATAATAGACTATTAATAGCCCAAATATCAGCTGTCAATTTGTAATGTATCGTAAAGGAGGGAAAATCGATATATCGAAAAAAATCATCGATAATAATGAATGTTCCCTTTAACAGGAAAGTACCCATGAACCAGTTGAAATTTCAAATTTGTAGTTTAAACGGTGATCAGGTTTAAAACAGTATTTCAAAAGCATATTTTGTTATGTTCTCATATTACTAAAGAGATATTTTGTCTTCCTTTACGGTTTAAGGTTACGGTTTTAAGGTACATTAAATAAGATTGGATTTAGTTTGAAAAAATTGGAATTGATCAATATAATATTTTTATTTATATGCTTTATACAACATAAGCCTAGTATGATGTGTAGGATGTGTATAAGTATGTGTCAAGGTATGTGCAGGCAATAGATTAGATTCCTTGGTGCAGTTCAAAAATAGGAATGAATGTAAATTAGAAAAAAAGTGAAATGTTGTTTTAGCTTTTAAGTGAGTGCTTTATGTTTGTTATTTTATATATCAGTGCAGTGTTTATTTTATTTAGATAGTGGAAGTGGACTTTGCAAACCAGACAGACGGTCAAATGACTATTGTCTTTTGTGCATAAAAATACAATTTGTAAATTTGTAAACTTTTCAGGAAAATAAAGCACTGCTATCTATCTATCTAGCTATACAACATAAGTTGAATATTGGCAATTTTATAGTTCATCTCACATTGAAAAAAAAAACGATTAGAATTTAATTTTAATTTAAAATCGAGCTTATGGATTTTATCCATTTTCCCGTTATAAATTTTATCTTATTCGCTATAAAGTTTGCAATTGAGAAACGTCAAGCTGGCTATAACTGGAAAAACTCAAGCAGGACATTTAAGTGACGATTAAGAGGTTTAGAAGTCGTTAAATTTGGAAAAAGCGTGGCAGAACACGGGAGCTCCATAAATAATGCAATATAATGGGCAATAACTCACATGAAAGACGCGTCGCAAGACTTTATTTACCACTTACAAAATACGAGTACACTTCTTTCTTTAACTTTAATGTCTTAAAGTAAAGCGGCTTTTCTTTACTGCCTGTGGGCTTAGACACAATTTCTTGCCGTAAAATATTATTTAAGTGTCATTGACACCAAGACTTCTATTACAAGTTTTAAGCTAGGGAAAAAGTTCCATTTATAAACCATCAGTAGGGATGAATCTATGAAAAATTTCGTATAATGAAGTTAACATATTGATAAAGCTTTACATGTAGCTATAAAAAGTTTTGTATGAATCTCAAACATTAAAGCAACACTAAACTACAATAACGAAGTTGTCTAAATAAATTAGTATGCCATAGTAATGCTAACATCTTGAACAAGGCCGAAGTCACCAAGTCATCTGTGATTCGAAACGGGGTTTGCACAGAGTACTAAAACATGTTTCTTCTTTCCTACAATTCGCAAGCCCTGACCAAGAACGAACATATTGGACGAATAGTTCCGTTTTGAGAATACAAGTGTGTTTCTAACTATGCACCAGCCTTACCAGCAATTTTTACTAACTAGAGGTGGTCGAAAACTCGAATATAAATATTGAATGAGCAGATTTCTCTATTTTCACCACACGCTTGTAATAAAATATGTGATTGGAATTTCTTCAATTGGTATTGATTTTATGTAACCAGAATGGCAATCCACAAGGCCCATGTTAATTTCCTTTTAATTTTAAATAAATTTTTAGTGCTTATTTTTTCTGCCTAATTTAATTTATAAAAGGGATTTTGCACATCTACAGGAAAATATATTTCTAACAGTACGTGTATATTTTCCATGCGATGCACACGAGCTGAGAAAAAAGAACTTCAAAATGCTTGCCTATTAATATATAAGACTAGAAAGACATATCGACAGATATCTCAGAGCAAAGAAGTTGCATTGAAGGAAGACACAAGCAATAAATTGTGAAAAAGAGTTTTAATATTCAAGATAAGCCCAGAGCCACCTGCGTCGCGAACTAGAGTCCATCTGTTGCTACAGAGAAACTCGGAGAAAAAGAACCCAATTATTTAGCGTCAATAGAGGTAACTTAATATTCAGAGTGTACATAAATTACATATTTCTGTGGCTTTAAGTTAACACAGTTAATCCAGATGTGAGTGGTTTTCAGTACACTTAACTATTACCATATGCATCACCCCTTCGATTTTGGCGATTTTACCTAGTACCACAACACATTTTCATTGTTAAATACTGACATTGTTTGAATGCATACAAAATGGGAATCAATAAACAAAGCTATTACGAGTTCCTACGGCAAATGATAAAAAATCTGCTTTGTAAGCAACATATACGTGGACATCAAATAATGACTGGACAAACAAGATTTTTATTAGACCCAGATGCCATTTGTCATTGACTAAAAATTAATGACGCTATCTAATTAAAGGCCGTTAAGTAACAAGACGTTGGATTTTGACCGCTGTCATGCAAAAAGATTTTAAAGATTCTAATGGCAAAGATAGACACCAAATTAAATGGGAAAAGGACTGGATAGCTTATCTGAACTTTTAAAACAAATAATGCCTTTCGACCAAATTTTTAATTAATAAACATCCATATTTTGAGCTTAATAAAAACCGTTTGAGCAACAAGAGCAAAGATCCACTTGTAGAGAAAATACTCTATAGTATAAAGTATACATAAAAAAACATGTTACAGAAATTATATCACCCAAATAATTATATAGATTATTTGTAAATAAATGTATAACAGTTTACATTGAGATAAAAGCGTACAGTCATCGCGTCGCGACACGGGGGGTGGGTTTGGATCAGTTCCAAAGGTTGTTTTTGTAGCATACACCAATGTTTATTGAGGATGGCTTTAGACAAGAGAATAACACATACACTACTACCTAACATGGGGCTAAACAGACCCGGGCTCAGCATATGCCAAGGGCTTCCTGAAAGGTATTTTACCTACGACCGTTTTTTAAGTAGCCGTTTCGGTTCATTTCTTAGAATTGAGAAGATTCACGTAACAGCATTATGTACTTACTTTACAGCATTGTTGTTTTACTTAACAAGTGAGAAGAGTAATTTACCTTTTACTTAACAAGGTAAAATTGTAATGATTTGAACTTCCAACTAATCAGCTGTTCAGGCTAATTTAATTGTTGTGTGGTTCAATTAGTGTTTGGTAGAATTATTCGTTGCATTCGTTCAGTGGAAATGAGAGGTTATAAACGAAAACAGGACCACTTTTAGAAGTTATAAGTAGTGATTCTTGGTAATTAAAACACTGTCGTAGGTAAATTGGTGTACGCAACTCCCGTTTTCCACAAACCTAAAAACCAAACAAGGTTAGTTCTAAAATCAAGTTTACCTACTTTGATGCAGTCTGTAGTTGGACTAACTAGAGAATCTCCCCCATAGGGTATAAGATATTACCGTAGTTCTTCCATAGTTTATTAAAACAAGAGATAACGTTATCATGTACATACTGTAGTTGAAAGGTCTATGCTATAACTCTGTGTACAGCCAGCTGTATTTGTCACACTAGTGTACACAGACACTCCGTATCTTAGCAACCCTACCTCTCCGTGCTTCTATATTGTGTGTTGTATCTTAACATGCTCAGTTAGACAATACATTCTACAATATTTGGTAACAATACCAACTTGAGTCATATTAATATGGACAGCACAGCAAAACAATAAGAGTGTTTATTTTATAATGTTTGCCATTTGGCTTCATAATTTCAAAATGTATTTATAATTTATCATTATTTTATGACTGTTTTCAAACTAAATGCACTTTTAAGTTCTTAGCGCTATTTTTGACGGTCATTTATGTTAATGTACTTTTTACAATCACGTCATGCAGTTAATATGTATATATATTTTAAATCATCCTTGGGAAATATCCCTATTTACTACAGTAAAGCCTTGCCTATGTTGATAAAACTTGGATATTTACTGCACAGATAAAAGTGAACTAACTCAACACAGATAACACAGTTAGGGTGATATAGCATCATCCGAGAGTCTTAAAAGAAAATTGAGGGAATTGGAGGAAAATAATTTAACACCGAATCCAAAATACTACATTATACCTATTATCTAGTAAAAGTTACAGTAGGAAACGATCAAAATGTGTACAAATTGGGAGTTGGGATAAAATAATTAAACGCAGAATACGAAATACTACAATACATCTAGTAAAAGTCACTGTTGGAAACGTTCAAAATGTGTGCTCAAAACCCGCCATTTTTTAAAAGAATTGTCAATAATACGATAATGGTGATCATATTTGTTCAAGTTAATGATTTTCTTCTACACTTTTTAGGGGGATTCCTATACCTAAAATTCCTCATATTATGTTAAGAGTTTTTCTTGAAAATACCCCGAAAATGTGAAATTATATTAAACAATGTACTTTATCAAATTTGATAACGTGTTATATGGGGGATGTAGACATAAAAAAAAAAAACAATTACTGATGGTTTCGAGCTTAAGCAAATTGTTGTCAATGTTAATGATTCTAATTTTCAAAAATGAGTTGACAACAGCTTACTTGAGCAAAGTTGAAATCTTATAAAAGGGACTATAATTATAACTGGTTGTTTGTTTTATAATTTTATACGCACTGTCTAACAATTATATCTCCAACATTGTTT
Source organism: Macrosteles quadrilineatus (assembly GCF_028750875.1). Classification (NCBI taxonomy): domain Eukaryota; kingdom Metazoa; phylum Arthropoda; class Insecta; order Hemiptera; family Cicadellidae; genus Macrosteles; species Macrosteles quadrilineatus. The sequence continues at coordinate 63,531,806 of NW_026542602.1, forward strand.
TTTTTTCATGGAAGGTTTAGCGAGGACCTTCCATGAAAAAAAAGAACAACACACAACTTAAGATTTAAACAGAAACCATTGGGATCAAACGTTGCCCATTTTCCATAATATAAGATTATAATCTTCAGATTATTTGTCTTGCAATGTCATTGATTGCTTCAGAGTCAAGTAGAGTAGTTTTGGAAGGTTTCCAAATGTGAGTTATCCTATCTAAAACCAGGCAACATCAGGCGCCTAACCCATAACCTTATACAACAGGGTTACTTGAAAAATATCCTTTAATATACCGGTATCATATTTATATAATATAATTATATATTAGTATTAAATATTAATAACATGTTCAAGATTAAAGTAATTGTTACCATACAAACTAATAAGAACATTAATTACCCAAATAAGCCAAGGTATAATAATTGTAGTATGAAATCCCGTTTCAACATGCGTTAAGCTTTATCCAAATAATAACTGAGAAAATTTCAAATATTCTTTTGAGAATACCTAGGTTAGGAGTGCTATTAAGCCTACACAAATGAATTACAAAGCAAACAGTATTAGTTGGGGGGCTGACTAATGATTTTGCTACAGAAAGCTATGTTCAAATTCAAACTTTAATGAGTCTAAATTGACAAAAGTCACTTCATATATTTAGGAAAACTATATGGCATTGGAACCGAAATGATTGTAGACCTGACGTGATAGATATAGTTGTTAAAGTGGTGTATTTCTATCTTGAAGTTCCTGGTTCATACCTGTCAGATCGCCAATAGTTTCAGCTATGTGGTAATACCTTGCCCCGGTAGTTCGCAAGCCACAAATAATAATGCTTAAGTCAACAAATAATTCAAACAAGGATGCCATATGGGTAATGAGTACGTTCTGTTTCAATGACAACTCCCACCTTCAAGAACCATATTATTAGCATTCAACCTGATGATTTAGATGTGAATTTGTATAAAATGGACCTTTTCTAACTGATTGAACTACTGTTCGTTTATTCAGCCGAAGGAAAAAATACAAATATAATCCTATACATTAATAGGCAAGCATGTTTCTTTAAAACTGGTTTCTAGCTCGAGTGTATCGCAGGGAAAATCTACGCATACTGTTAGAAAGATATTAATTGTCCTGTAATTGTGCAGAATCCCTTTATAAATTAAAATAGGCTCAAAATAAGTACAAAAAATTTGGAAAAATAACACGGGCCTTATGGGTTGCCATGCTGTTGACGAAATAACAACGAAATAGAAACAGAAAATCAAAACAAATGGAAGAATGTCCAACCACATGTTTCATTTACAGCGTGCAGTGAAAATAGGGAAGTCTGCACATTACATATTTCGTCGAGTTTTCGACCACTGGACGACGTCAGGTAAAAAAAACGTCAGATACTGTTTGAGTTAGTGGAAATAATATTCTAAAAATATTACGAACAATATACATTTTTATTATATCACTTGTAACTGTATCAAGTAAACATTGACGGGCAAATGGAAAAGTATATAGTTTCTGAGACAACGAAAAGTGATATAGAGACGGGAAAGCTTATTTAGTGGGTTTCAGAAAACTCGGTTCAATAGAAGGGCAAATGTTATTAAGCTATCTTGAAACAACGTCAAAACAAAAAGGTTTCTATCAAACGTAATATAGGTTACATGAGAGACTCGATACAGTTCTGTTCACTCAAAATCTACAAAGTAAATTCTTATGAGAAATTAAAGAGAAGATGCTTGTTTTTACAACTTTTTTCTACGTTACTTTCGCATCTCAATGAATTACACTCGCTTTAAATTACTAATATCACTTTTGTGTGCTTATATTTCTTCGATTTAACTTTAGTTTGGAAACCTTAATTTTAAATCTATAGTAGAAGGTATAAGTTAATGCGTTTTTAAAGGGGGGTTGATATTTCAAATATAGGCTTAGGCTTTAATTAAACCTCGGCTTATGTTCAATTTTCTTACTCTTATTTGAGCTTTGTTGTTTTGTAAAGGTTTCTTGCAAATTTTAGGAGTAAACAGTTCATTGTTCTAAAAATTAGAAAATATAACAAATACTCTATAGTTTAGAGTTTGGAATTTAATTGAGTATGCATCCTTGATATTTTATTAATTACAATTTATTGTGTCACTAGTTTTTACCATTACTGATGTTAACACGTACCTTAAAACATATTGTTCAATGTCCGAAAAAATATTTCCCAACAGATACAGAAGAAATTCCAACTCAAAATCTCCTAAACAAGTGAGAAAATACAATAGAATCTCACAAGGGAAATTCTAGGGCTGTTAAAATATGAAAACAACGAGAGAGCCGTGTGGAAGCAGAGTTGCCAACTTGATGGCATAATAACTACTTGGGCTGTTATGTTGGTACATGTCATTTACTGTCGAGCTGAAAATAATTGTTTTACAACACATTAAGCTAGATTAAAATACATTTTTTCATGGATTTAAAAATAAATGTATAATTAAGAAATTATAATAGTAGTCAATTAAATAGAGGATATTTGTATAAAAACTTCATTTATAAGTACAGCTAGTGCATTATTTAGTCAATCAATAAAAAATGTTAGTTACTATGTTTTTTGACCATTATAATACTCTGGTTTAATACTCATCGGTAACGTTATAAAACTTATCCGTAATGGAAATAACAACTGAGAACAAATCGTGTAATGGTAAATGGTGGTATAGGAATAATTTTTGAGGTTAAAATTATATCGCATAACCAGCATACTGATTACTATTTTAAACGTTGAGCTGTTTGTAAACTATATTTTATACCGTATACATAACATAATAGGTATAACTAAAGTTTATCTAACATAGTTTTATTAGAATCATTAAAAACCAATTTTTCCTTTAGAAAATGAACGGTTAAATAAGGGTAATTTTTTCAAATGTCTATAATGACTACTTCACTTAGCGGAATTGGTTGCAGACCAATTAAGAACTGCAGATAAGACGTGTCTAAGTAAAATTGATTATTTCCCCAAGCAATGATTTTCGAATTAATAAATTAAAGTCTTTTTATAAAATAAAAAAATAACAATATTTCATTCCTTGCAATATATTGAATATAAAACTTAGGACGAGGTACTTTTGAGTGAGAAACGTAAGCCCACACCCTCTCAATAGAACCATACTTGAATAAAATGTCTTCATGTCAATATTTCAAGTATATCGATAAACCTTCTTAAAGCACGAACATTTATTATATTTGTTTTAATTTATAGTTGTTTGTTAAGTAAAATGTCTTTTACAAATTCCACCCAAACATCCTCAATGGAGACAAATTTTCAAAACACAAAATCGTGTTAAATTTCACCACCTGGTCGACAGTTTCTCAATTTAGCACTGACGTAAATGTCCTTTTAGTTAAATCCCCACGGACATCTGACGGTGAGCCTATTGCGGCTAACTGACACTAATACAATCAGCGTCTATAGTATCGAACAGATGAATGCACCTCGTCAACCGGTGGGAAATAGCGACTGTCGCCGACATATCAGCTGACATGTAAACCCACAGTTGGCAGAACTGTCAACCCTGCGAGTCCCGGGTTGTAGGGCCCAGGACAATATTTGTGAATCTTCCATGATGCTAAATATGGGTAGAAGTTTTGTAATAGATGCTGTGTGAAATAACCCATTTAAAAAGGGCCTAGAATGAATGGTAAATTCATTTCGTTGGTTCTAAATGTCATCTTATATATTTTAAAAGTTTGGTTTTTCTTTTCCGAGTTCGTTTGGCTCTCCTACCTGACCGATTTAGATGATTGATGTCTCAAATTGAAGGTATGCAAGTACAGATTTCACATCATGAATCGGTATATATTTATTTACTGTATTACTCTACTAAAAAACGTTAATTAGATTTTTTTCGAATTCTTACTTCAATTTAAGATGTATTTCACCAGTTATAATTATATAATCACATATATTTTGGTCTAAGAACCTTCAGTGAAATAGGCCTACCTGCTTTCATTGAAGCTATTAGTCATTCAAATCGGACGAGTTTCAAGGAAACGCAAGGTGAACAACATACATAAAATGATTTTTAGAAGGCTTTCTATGATTAAAAATCATTAACACAAGGTACAATTAATTAATTTCCTTTACCTTTCATAATATGTTTGTATAAATATAAACAAGAGTTCCTATTCATGCGCATCAAAATTATAAGCATGATAAGTAGTAATTACTCAAGTACTCAACCTTTTGAACCAATATTCAGTGCAGAAATTTCCCTCCACTTAAAAAAGCTTTAAAGTTATTACAATTCTAATCTCATCCTTAATTCATTTGGGACAAAAATGTATTAAAACAAATAAAAACACAAATCATATTCTCAACACCGTAATGTATGAAAAGTGCCGACAAGCAGTATTGGCGGGAATCATAAAATAGCAATGCTTCCCTCCAAAACGCCAATAACAGTTCCAGCATTTCTGTGATTAAATGCCAGCCCGCTGCTAAGCCTTGCAAAGCTGGGCTTGAAACATTCAACAGCTGTTTCAAAAGCTCAGCTGATGGTGATTATGAGAAACATACACAGAGTCAGGCTTAGAATATAATTGACTTGATATATTTAATTTAAGTTTTTTTTTTTACAAGACTAGATTTCGCAAAATTTGCACCCGCTTTGAGTCCAAAAGGATAGGACGTGTTATTCTTTGTTCCAACACTACTACTTGCTAATGATAAGAAATAGGTTTCCCTCAGATTTTCATTAAAAATCGTTTTTAAATGTTTTAAAAACATAAAAATGTGCATTGAGGAATAATTGCAATATACTGTTACAAATAAACAAATCAATAACTATGCACATTCATTTGCTTGCAATTTAGGTAGTGTACACTTGTATATTTATGTATTGTATACAACCCGAACCCACTCCTCCATAAAATACACGAGGATTCAGGAGAAGAACGGTATTTAAAACAAAAACTTAACTCTCTTATTGACACTACTATCTTTTAAAGGACCCCGTGCGGTACCGGGTTAGAATAGGACCGCAGCCTCCCTCGGCTTGTCGTAAAAGGCGACTAACAGGGGGTGGGAGATCCTTCTCTTTATGCTCCCAACTTTCTCTGAGGCCAAGTTTGCTTCTTACCTTTGGCTTGTACCTCGAAATCTTTCATCTTTCCTTTTTACACTTCTTTTTTTCAACCCCGGTTTGGGTGTTTTCCTGTCTTCTTTTTCGACCGGCGTGCACTATTGAGCCTTGGGAGTGCTCTTTCTGTGCAAAAGGGCTGTTTTGTGCCTCGCACTGCCGATGGGACCTCTCTGGTGTGTCGTCAGGAACCAGCCCCTTCGGTCCCTAGTCAGGGAGTGCGGCATGGGTGCAGAGGTCGGGCTCTGCACTGCCACGGGCGACCCCCGGTACGTCAGGATTCTCGGTACTAGGCAAACGGAGACCGGGCCCCAGGGAACTGGGGTAGGGGCTACGTCCCCGAGGGTATACCCGTTCCTGGTTATTCCGGGCCGTCCCTTGCCGCACGATGCGCTGGCAAACATTTTTATGGCTTTTTCAACCCCAGGTAGCATGGAGGGCTTGCTTGGCAAGCAGTCAGAGGAGAATGCGTTTAAGAGGGGAGGGTGTGTTTCAAGGTCACCCCCTCTGACGGCAGAAAATATATCGTTGGCACCTTCGCTGGTAAAGGGAGCGACTGTCTCCCCTCCACCGGTGCCAGCTTTCAAGTCTGGTGAAGGGCTGTTGGAGGAACACCTTACAACAACGTTGCAGTCGGAGAGCTCAGGGATGGTGCTTTTGCGTCAGAAATACCTTGACGCAGAGAGTAGCATCGAAACCCGGCTTCGAGACATGGAGGAGACCATTAAAGCTATGCTGGACACCTTTCGGACCCAGAAAGCTGTTAACCAAGTGGTCCAAAATGGCATGGCCAAGCTAGAAGATGACCTTGGATTCGTTTTTGCCTGCCGGTTGGTAAGCAAGGCGGCCATGGAGAAGATTGCGGAGAAGGTAGTGTCTATGCCCGACGACAGGGCGCTGCCTTCCAAGAAACGCAGAAGGCCATCCACTACGGCAAGCCCTCCAAAAAAGGAAGAGGCTGTTCAGACCACAAGGGCTAAGGTTAAGGCTAAGGCGACCCAGACAGACCTTTTGTCTGCCGGGCCCAGGTCTTCCCCAGATGTAGCTGCTTTCCCAACAAAGCGTCTACAACCTCAGCAACCCGTGACCCCTCTTAGGGGAAGCCCCCGTAAGGGATCAGTTGTTGAGACACCATCTGGGGCTGCATGGGATAAGCGTCTTACCCGAAAGGAGAAGAGGCAGCAGAGGCGGGCGGAGGTCACCTCCAAGAAAAATGTGGCGGTAAAGGCACAAACGACAAACGTTGCCCAAATTGGGCCCGGTTTGGCCCCCGCTCTTAAAAGGTCGCGGCCAAAAAAGCCCAGGACGGAGGCAATCTTGGTTAAGCCCTCAGGGGGGAGATCATTCGCTGAAGTCTTGGGTATAATAAAGGCTAAAGCTAAGCCGGAGCAGACCGATACGGTTGTGCGGTCGATTAGGCAAACCCGGGGCGGGGACGTCCTCCTTGAACTGGGTAAGTCAAAGGACAAATCCGCTTTTGCTGCTGAACTGAAGGCAGCCGTGGAAGGCCAGGGCACCGTCCGTGCACTCGAGCCTAAAACGTCAGTTGAGGTTCGGGACATAGATGGTGTGTCGACAGAGAGTGAGGTGGTTGAGGCCCTAAAGGAAGCAGTCCACGAGCTTGCCGGAACATCGGCTGTTCTTAGGGTGTGGCTCACAAAACCAAATAGAAACCAGCAGCGGATGGCGGTCGCCGAAATGGCAGACGCACACGCTAGTAAGGTGTTGGCACTCCAGCATTTGAGGGTCGGTTGGGTCAACTGCAGGCTCAGACGGAGGGTGGAAGTAACCAGGTGTTTTAGGTGCCTCGGTTTCGGTCATTCCTCCCGAAATTGCAAGGGGCCCGACCGAGGCAAGCACTGCCTCCGGTGCGGAGGGGTGGGTCACGCTCGTAGGGACTGCCAAGTCGAATCTTGCTTTCTTTGTAAGGAAAATGGGCTCGCGGACAAAAACACCAAACATATAGCTGGGTCTGGGCAGTGCAGCACTTTTAAAACTGCGCTTCAGCAAGCAAAAGCCCACCCACGAAAATAAGAATACTCCAATGTAATCTTGGGCGATCCAGGACAGCTGACGCGCTTCTCAGTCAGCTTGCCCTCGAACACGGTGTCGACGCGCTCTTGGTCAGCGAGCAGTACCAGTACCGGAATAGGGTCCCACCCTTTTGGTTCCCCGATAGTCTTGGTACTGCTGCTTTCTGGGTGCGTAATACAGCTCAAGTGCAAGTGCGGGGTCATGGAAAGGGCCGTGGATTTGTTTGGGTTCGGTGCAAGGACGTCACCTATTACAGTGTCTACCTCACCCCTAACGAGGCTATCCATGACTTCCGCGAGAAGATAGACCGCTTGGAAGAGAGCGTGCAGGACACCACAGGGCATGTAGTCGTGGCTGGTGATTTCAATGCTAGGGCCGTCGAGTGGGGACTGACCCTCACTAATTCCCGGGGGAAGTACATCCTGGACTTTGCTGCCAGGGCCGGACTCGTTGTAATCAACGAGGGCAACACGCCAACGTTCCGACCCGGGATGAGGGGAACGATCCCAGACATAACCCTCGCATCTGAGTCTCTTCTGCCAAGGATCACAGCCTGGAGAGTCTTGGAGGATTATACGGCCAGCGACCATCAATACATTATTTTCAATGTCTCAGATCGCATCCCGAGACAAGTTGCTGCATCTCGGGAAGTGCCCGTTCGGTGGAACACCAAAAAACTGGACGTGGCTAAATTCACCGAGGCCATCCTGCGGGGAGTGCCAGCGGTGCCTGCCGCACCTGGCATGGCTCATGCAGAGGCTATAGTTACATCGATGATGGGGCTGATTGCCTCGGCTTGTGATGAGTCAATGCCCCGCAAGAGACTCCGTTGCGATAGGAGACCCGTATACTGGTGGACTGCAGAGATCGCGGATTTGCGCCGAGCTGCTTTGAGAGCTAGACGACTCGCTACCAGGGCCAGGGCACCCTTGGATAGACGCCGTAAGCTGGAGAGCTACAAGGTGGCGAGGAAGTCTCTCCGCCGGGCCATCAACCGGAGCAAACACAATTGCTGGAAAACACTAAGGGATGATGTCGATTCCGACCCGTGGGGCCTGGGTTACAAACTAGTATCCCAAAAACTTACCACTCGCTCTCCACCTTCCGTCATGGAGGGGGCCGCTATGGAGAGGGTCGTCAAATCCCTTTTTCCGGATCATATTCTGCGCCCACTGCGTGAGTTTGAGATGATGGACGATGTCCCACTCTTCACTCATGAGGAGCTGGAGACTGCCGTTTTATCCCTAAAAAACAACAAGGCTCCTGGACCTGATGGGGTACCTGGCGAGGCTCTTAAGAAGGTTTTTTCAATCAATCCCCTGATTCTTCTGAGCATGTACAACGCCTGCCTAGCAGAGGGGGTATTTCCGTTGTGCTGGAAAAAAGCTAGGCTCGTGCTCGTAGGGAAGGGGAAAGGAGACCCAGAATTGCCGTCCTCTTACAGACCCCTTTGCATGTTGGATACGGCTGGGAAAGTCCTAGAGAAGTTGATCCGTTCCCGACTGAATTCAGCCGTGGTTGCTGCGGGGGACCTGAGCCCTCGCCAATACGGCTTCAGGAAGGGGCGATCAACGGTCGACGCTATTGAGGAGGTGAAGCAAGCCGTGATGAGAGCTGAGGATTTTAATCACTACTCTCGTAGGGTTGTGCTGCTCGTTACACTCGATGTGCGAAACGCATTTAATTCTGCAAGATGGTGCGATATGCTGGACGCTCTGGAGAACAACTTCCACGTCCCGGCATACCTCATGCGCATTATAGAGGATTACCTCCGGTTCCGCCTCCTCATGTATGATACTACAAAAGGCCCGCGGACGATGAGTGTCACTTCTGGTGCTGCCCAAGGTTCCATACTCGGCCCGGACCTCTGGAACGTTGCCTACGACAGCCTCCTTAGGTCTGAAATGCCTGAAGAAACCGTTTTAGTTGGGTACGCAGATGACATTGCAGCTTTAATAGCTGCTCGTAGTGTTGAGCTGGCCCAGCTAAAATTAAACCGAGTCATGCGAACTATAAACGCATGGATGACAGATCACGGTCTCTCACTCGCGCTGAACAAAACTGAGATCGTGATTCTGACCAAAAAGCGGATTGACACCATTGTGCCGTTGAGGGTGGGGGACGTCGAAGTCCAGTCTGTTCGTGCCGCCAAGTATCTTGGTGTCATGGTGGACTCTAAGCTTAGCTGGCGGGACCAGATATTCCGAACAGCGGACAAGGCCGCTAAGGTGATCTCTTCTCTTAGCCGGTTAATGGCCAATGTCGGAGGTCCTCGTTCCAGTCGCAGAAGGCTGTTGATGTCTACAGTTCAGTCTGTGCTCCTGTATGGTGCGGAGGTGTGGGCAGACGCGCTCAATAAGGAGGTGTATAGGATGCGGCTTGCCAGAGTGCAGCGTCAGGCAGCACTCAGGGTAGCATCCGCCTACCGAACAGTGTCTGAACCTGCCATCTTGGTGGTTACTGGAGTAATTCCCGTCAAACTTTTGGCGGCGGAGAGGAAAGCGATTTATCAGCGGCGTGGAGAGGACCATGCAAAAATGGAGGAGCGCAACCGCACCTACCAGCTCTGGCAGGAGAGCTGGGAACAGGAGTCGCGGAAACGCTGGACCAGGAGACTGATTCAGCAAGTCCAACCATGGGTTGACCGACGGTATGGTGAGGTGGACTATTACCTTACCCAGTTTCTGACAGGTCACGGGTTTTTTCGGTCGTACCTGTTCAGGATGGGCAAAGCCGTGTCACCCGATTGCATCTACTGCCCAGGCACTCCCGACGACGCGGAGCACACCTTCTTCCGCTGCCAGCGTTGGGAAGGTTCCCGCCTGGAGGCTGAACAACATGTAGGGCAGTTGTTGGTGGACACGGTCATTCCGATGATGACGGAGGGTGAGGACAATTGGACCTGTATGTCACATTTCGTCCAGGATATTCTCCGCACAAAGAAGCTCGAGCTTGACCGAGATGCAGTCTAGGTCATAAAGAAATTGAATGCCAGAAACGGCGCGAGCCCTGAGGGCTTAGGTCACACGTTGACCTGACCTGAAGTAATGTGACAAACAATCCCAGGTCTGTGTCCAACAGAGTAGAGGGGGTTTTTTAGTGAGTAGTCTGACAAGCTCAGGAGTCTCACACTACAGGCTGGCTACCTGTGTGCGTAAAAGCATTTTTACCTCCTCTCCCTTATAAAAAAAAAAAAAAAAAAAACTATCTTTTAAAGGGGGTGTTGTTAGCCTAGAGATTAGGATTTCGGACTTCGATGCAGGAGGAACACATCCAAAAATCGAATGAGTTTTGACACCGCTTTCCCAAAAAACATCTATTATGAAAACCAGCATTGGCATTGACAAGAAAAAACATGTAGCAAATTTATGTTAGGGCTCAACTTTCAGGGTTAAACGAATAATCGAAGCTTGGCAAATACAAATATAGGGTAGGTCAGAAATAGTGTACGAAGGCAGAGTATTTTCTTCTCTGCTCAAACACAATCTTTCAGGACAGTCCCTTGTTCAGGAGACCATGGGAGCTATCACGACCCATCCTGCTAAACGAGCATGTGGAGAGTGTTAAAATCATGAATGCAAAAAATCAATGATTAAAAACTTTTGTAAAGTATTCAACACTTTTAAAATACTCATAAGTAAATAAAATCTTTACGTATGCGAGCTTAGGTATTAGCAGACTCTTTTGAGACCTGCCAAGATTTGAGATGCTGTCCAGCCAAAATTGAAAAAAATACATGAAATTAAAATTCTGAAAGAATTGAATATATTACAAAATAATCAGGGAACCCTTCACCAAAGCTACTAAAGAGTGAAAATAATTACGTTGACCAAGTAACAAATTTGCAATCCTATTATAAAATATAGCATAATTCCACCAACACAGTTACTAATTCTTTTTCTATTACCCTTGTTTAGTTGGAGGAATCGCTAAAGCAGCGCCAAGTTCCGGATGAGGTAGAACGCGGGTTTCAATTTGCCACGTAATGAGTTGTGCTTAACCGAGTGTAAACTTGCTGCAACAATTACATGACCGACTCGTGCCCGTGCTGCGATAATGGCCTAGGCCAACTGTTTAACCTGGTTTTACTTAATACCTTGTTTAGTATATGCGTCTCTGGAGTACTGTTTAAACGTGCGCTTTTTATTAAACCTGTCAATTATAAATTTTATGTTTTCTATCGATGTTTGTTTTGTTGGTATACGTTTCAGAGACTTAGTATTTCACCAAACAAATGACAAAAAGACATTATTTTTGAATATAAATTGAGAAGGATTTTAGGCCAATTAAATACGGAGACTGGTGGAGAATAAGAAAAATACCCCCGCCGCAGCAAACCTGCCGACTAAGCGAATTTCCATTTGTCTTAATTGATTTTCAATTAAATATATTTTAATAACATTAGGTTTAAGGAGTACCTAGGTTTGCTGTTCAAGGAAACTAATAAAGTGTGTTTTTTAGTAAAATATTGATAGCTTAGTACAAAATACATAAATTTGCCAAGTTTGATCAAAATATATCCATAAACAAGCAAACTGCAACATTTGACAATATTCTCCATAAGAATAACATGGGAATTTTAAATTTACAATTTTTTTTAGTTTTCTCCGTTACTAATAACCGAACAAAAATACTTTTATATACTAAATTATTTGTTTTTTTAAGCTCTTTAAAAAGGTCTAAAGAGAAATTGGGAAATGTTGTGTTTTGAGGGTCAAAAGTGAGAAAACCCTATTTTTACCCCGTAAAACCCCCCGTAAAGCCCCGTTCCCATGGTCCGATCATGCTGGTTCGCGAACTCATTCAAGTTCATCCCGCTTTACACCTTTAAACCAAATTTCATCAAAATCGGACAAAAATTACTCAAGTTATCTCGTTCACGGACGTATATATATATAGGGAAATTCGCTAAAAAGGTTGAGGGAATTTTATAAGGAACCAAAAAATAGTGGGAATGGTAAAGATTAGAAAGTTGAGCTGGCTGTACATTCAACACAGTGGTGAGAGAGGTGGTAAAGAAAGTGATAAGAGGTACGCCGGAGGGCAGGAGACCATTGGGAAGACCAAGGATGTGATGGATTGACGAAGTTACAAAGTATCGAAAGGAGTATGGGAGCAGACCTGGAGCTGGCAGAGGATCCTGGAGGCACATGGTTGGAGAGGTCAAAGACCTAACTTTTCAGTTACCACACGTAAGTAAGCAGTAGTTTTGTTTGTCGGTTATGTAGATTTAATTAGATTTTTAACACGATATATTCATATTAAACCAAAATTATAGCAAAAAAGACCAGATTGTAGCTTTTTCTCTATGGTGGGGTTAAAACTGTTTGGTAACCCAGTAGAATAGTGCTCGCCTTCAAATCTAAAAGTCGCTGGTTTTATTCCAGGAGATATCATTTATGGACCCAGATTCAATGTGTTATCGGGCTACCAATTAACAAATTGGCAACGTTTGGTAGTAACAAAATTAGAATATTCCCCCTTAAATAAAATTCCTATCGAGAGGGCAACCAAATAAAGGAAGTAAAACGTATTGTGTGCAATCCCTAAACTAACATAATCCTAAATGTACAAGATTTTACAGATTTTTTCACTCCAGCTGAATAAAGCGTGTTTTTGTAGACTAAGGTCATTAGCGATTTCATGGCTAAATTTTAAGAAAGAGCCTGGAAAGTGACTTATCGATGGATGATTACAAAATTGTTATTTCATTTGATTCTCAGTCTTTTGATAAAATCTCTATCTAAAATAAACCCTAATTTGCTATCATGGATATTTTAAAACCACATGTGCTTACAATACCCTCTCTAAAAACCCTTAAATTATGCTGATAGTTGCATTGAAAATAAACACTGTAGAAAAGAGACTCGCTAGCCAATCCAGGTAATGTTGTCTGAGAACTCAAACACTTTATAAAGCCTTTATAAGTAATGGCTCGTATTGTTAAGGTGCTTCACATAAATGACGAGAGATTTTATTTACCGCACGAAACATTAACAACTTCTATCTAGAATACTTTAGCCGCCTGCTGAAACTAAAAAGGTCTTTTGAGACAGAGTTTAGTGTTTCTACGTTGTTAAGCAATGAGGGGCTCGCTGAAGTATTCGACAAAATTAATAGTAGTTTTCACAAAAAACGTTTGTTTATTTGATGTGTGTTTTACAATTGATACAGTTAAAAGCAAGAGCTTTTATAGTATTTTACGCAACGATTGTGGAAAGACAGTGTTAACGACACGAGTAGAAAATTTAAGGTACGAGCCTTGGTGAGTGCCCTAAAAACGTCTACGTCGTTAACACTATTTACGCGAGTTTCGTACACTACTTTACCTACGACAGTGTTTTAATTACTAAAAGTCACTACTCATAATTTCTAAGAGAGTTTGTGTTTTCGTTTATAACATCTCATTGCCACTGACAGTGATGCAACGAAACATTGTACCAAACACTAATTGCAACACTCAACAATTAAATTGGTCTGAACAGCTGATTAGTTAAAGTTCGAATATTACAGTTTTACTTCTTCTCTCTCAATCCTCGAACCTAACTTAACCATATCGATACCCCGTGCGCAAATTAGGCATTTTCATTGAGTCCAAAACTTGTTTAATAGGCAAACCATATTATGCAATATCCTTTTGCCATTCAAAGATTATGTTTCAATAAAAAATATTAAGTAAAGACAACTTGAATTTACAATAAAATAAGGGGTATTGACTTTAGTTCAAAGAAAATTAAATCGCTTAAATAACAAAGGATTGTAAAAGATTGATTACATTACCACTGAAAACTTTAGCAGTCCTCTCGCATAACATAAAGTTCTTGAAATTGATCAGTAAGAGGACGAGGAAAGCAACCCATTGAAACAAGATACAGACGTCTCGATGTACCCCAACAAGACAAAAGCATTGCAATTTCTTGTAGATTTAGTCGAGTTGACTTTCTAATGAAACATATTTTTAAATGTTACAATGTCATATAAGTTTCATTTTTTATTATAATTGAATGTGCTTTTAATGCATTTGGAGCACTTTACTAAATATTGTATTAATACTATAATTTAGTTAAAGCTAAAATTTTATATGATTACGTGTTTAACAATCATTTTACCAAACAATTATAGTGGATAAAGGTTTACATCTTGGATACGTTTTTGGTAGAATATACAGCCTTGAATAATAATAATATATGGCGAGGAGTTCCACATTTTAATATATTTCATGTCAAATCTTTTGCCGAATGTTTTATTGAAATAAAATAATTGTTTAAAGTTTTTTCCTCAAAGAATTTACTTACTTTCATTTAAGAGTAGATTGTATTGACCCTTATAGTTTAGCACATTCAAGACCAGGTCCTACAAGAGCCCATATGGAGGAGTGTGACAGCTGGTAGGCAACGTGTTAAATCTTCCCAAAAGGTTGTTTAAATATATACATTTAAACTATTGTTAGCTTAGTGCCATGGCTTTTTATCAAATTCCATCCATCCAAGCGAAAAACTAGCAAACACTGAAACAGTGACAACTCATAAAACTAAATGTCTGATTCGCTTCAAAAATTATACAAAAAGTATGTTATTGCTTCACAACACGGAACCATTACCACTTAATCCCTGATACGGTATTCTCTGCGGTGTTTCGCTGCACTTTCAAAAGCGAAAGAACGATAAAAAGTGTACGTGTTAAACAAAGATAGGGAAACGTGCAGCGAGAACCAACTTAGCCCCAGGAGCCACCTCAAGTCCTTGTTATCTTCAACTGTAGGGCCGTTACCTAGGAAACATGGCAAGAAACAATCAACGATTGCGTAACAAATGTTCTTTGTAGAGTCGAGTGATTCAATGTTCCTTTAGGTATATAACTTTGTATATCCTTTTTTATCCCACCTTCACATCCTAGGACGCTAGTTCTAGCCCGGAACTGTTTTACAAATTATTAGGGTAGTTCTATAGGGTTGCGGCATTATCACATGGATAAAATCCATTCGTGATTGGTGGGATTTGAACCCAATACCTCTGGCACCGAAGCCCCGCGCTCTACCACTAGACCAGCTCACTCCCCATTGTATGTCCTTTAGTGGAGGATGTTATAGATTACGAAGAAAGTTCTTTTTAAGAGACTTTTTGTTTTCTAAATGGAATCCATCAACTTGAGGAGAGTTCCAGACCACTACCAGGTACAGTATTTTCACATACATTTCAATAAAACCGTTGCAGTTGTAGCTTTTCATACACTATTGAATCTACTGAAGCTGTAGTATTCTCTTTAGGTTTGGGTGAATGATATTGTTCATATTCTGTTTTCGTGTAACCAATAAAAACAATACTCATCAAGGTAGTAACATTGTTTTAAGTTTCAATATCAGGAATATTAAGTGGTAGTAGCATATTTTTAAGTCCAAATAATAAATAAATTCATCAATTTAAGAGCAAAACTATTCGCATAAAAGACACGTTTTTGTTTTACAAAATATTTTAAATATTACAAGTAATTGAATACAAATGCCTACAGACGTAATTTTAGGAGTTGGTTTCGAAGCTGATATCACGTTCAATATTTAATCAGCTTAAGGTGAGAACAATGTAAGTTTATCGTACATTTCCGTCCTATTTTTTTTTAAAGAAGGTGTTTATTATTTATTTCCTGTTATATTAACATCTATGAAACTACTTATTGCAATTATTTGTTTAAAAATTATTGCTTGTCCTCTAGTGGTATTTCCAAAGTATGCACACTGTCAAATATTACCTAAAATTGGATATACGCATTTAGTATACGTTATGTGGTACTTACGTATTATACCGACCACACCTAATAATTATAACCTAACCTCTAAGAGTGATTAGGTAAGGTTAGGAAGTTTTTGTTTTTCAAACTAATTAAAAATCTTATTTTGAAGTCGATTTATCAATGTGTGGTCAGTATAATACGAAAGTACCTATCTAGTAATTAATATACGCAATCAAATTCAACCAGACAAAAGTAAATTGAAAACAGGCTTCAATTTATCCAGTAAGATATGCTACTTGCAAAGTCATCACTACTAGGTATTTTGTTGTCCTAGGACGCTAGGTACGAGCGCGGAATTGTTTTTCACATTACTTCAGGCTAAATAGACCCCTGTCAAATGTACATATACAGGCTCCCGTGTGCTCCTTAATGAGGCAGGTGTGGGAGTGGTCTTAATCTCTTCGTTTGACCTTGGAGAAGTACAATTTCGATGGTGGCACTCTTGAAAATGGTGCGTTTGAACGCTGTGGGTAAAAAACAAAATGGCCGCCGTCGCAAACTTCTTTTCTTACTTATATCAGTAACCGTTAGAGTTATGAAAGAATTGTTGATACCAAAATGTAGCGATTTTAAATCTGCACAAAAAGATTGTTAAAGTTTTTATGTAGGATACACCATTCTTTCATAAAACATAATTTTATATTTTTCATAAATAAATTAATCAGGGTGGATGTTATGTCCCAGGACAGTTGAATATTTCAAAAAGTAATAAAGGGTGTTTCAGTAAAGTGTAACGGGCTATGCAGATTCATATTCTATGTGCAAAAATAAGTCGAAAATGTAGTAGCCTATAACATTTTTTCAATTTCGGCTTAGTTTAGCCGTAATCCGCCATTTTGTATTTTTTGAAAATAATTCATAACTCAAAATATCTTGAAGATATTTTTATGAAACTTGGTATAAACTTTAAGTCTACAACTATAAACATTCTCCGAAAAAATCTTTGATCAGGCTCATCGAATTTCAAAATGGCGGCCATTACAATTTTTTTAAGTCGAATTCCATGAAAACCAGCAGTTAAAACAAAACTTTGAAACACAGTATGTAAAGTCCTATTTATTACAAATCGAACGACACTTTATTTGCGAAAATCGGATAATAAATAAAAAAGTTATGTAACTTTTATTTTTTTTGTCCCTAGTTTTTTTTGAATTTAACTTTGTGATTTCAAAATGACTGCCATTTTGATAATTACTATTATTAATAAAATTAACATCACTTTTTTATTTATTATCCGATTTTTGCAAATAAAGTGTCATTCTATTTGTAATAAAAAGGACTTTTAATATTGTGTTGCAACAATTTTGTTTTAATGGCTGGTTTTCATGGAATTTGACTTTAAACATTTGAATGGCGGCCATTTTGTTTTTTACCCACAGCGTACAAACGCACCATTTTCAAGAGTGCCACCATCGAAATTGTATTTCTCCAAGGTCAAATGAAGAGATTAAGACTACTCCCACACCTGCCTCATCAAGGAGCACACGGGTGTACATTTGACAGTGGACTAAAACCACTATAGTTCGGCCGCTTAGAAAGTGACCTCCTCTAGTATTGGTGTTGCATTAGCGCGCAGGTCGCTTTCTAAGCGGCCGAACTATAACTAGCTGGTACATATCTAACCTATCACATACGAGAAACATCTCTGTATATGAAGGTCGCGGAACACATGAAAGTTCACCACCAAAGATATCCAATTAGCTGTTTAAACCCACTTATTTAACAGCCCAGTAGCAACAGCGCGAGCCCAAACAAGATTGACACTTGACAGGCTTCTAACGTGGGACATCATGCGTCGAAATCGAGAGACTTGGTGATATTACATGATCGAACAGATGGAATGTTATATACCCCCGCCACAGCAAACCTGCGGACTAAGCGAATTTCCATTTGCCTGATTGGATTTACAAAATCGAAATTTACTAATCAAAATCCAATCATTTTTGCTTGAGTTTTTTTTTTTTTTTTTTTTTTTTTTTTTTTGCTAACGTACACATATAAATATATAAATATTTTACATATATGCATTTGAACGGATAGTGTTTTTAGCCTCTAGGGACCTCAAAACGAAAAAATAAATCGGTCCCTGGTCCCGGTCTTACCATAAGTACTACGGTAATAGCTTATTCCCTATATGGGAAATTCGCTAAAACATGAGAAGAGATTGAAAATGTATCAAATTCCTCTTTATGTGCCAGTGAAAGGGTGACGAGTTTGTGTCCTCACTTATTCTTACATAATCTAAGTTGAAAGCAAAAAGATAAATTAGAGAAGGGATTTTACATATCTGAAATTCTCTTTGTTTGTGAGCCAATGAAAGTAAACATGTATGTGCCTATTTTTAATTATATAACGAGATGGGTGAGTGGTCAAATTACTCGCTTAACAATTTGAAAGTCTTTTTCGAAAATCCTGAGAAAGGATCAGTTAGTCTAAGTCAAGAAGGGAGCTACATAAGATACTCCTACTTTTTCTCATTTCTCTTTTATAGTTTTGTTTAAAATACTCTTAAACTATCATATCCCCATGTTATATTGTGATTATTCAAGAGAATTTGACATTATTAGCAATTCCAAGAGGTTTTTTTTGCAAAATATACTGTTCGAGGTACATTTTGTCTAGATTAATCTTGGGTTAGTAGGTAAAATGCAAGCAATATATTCCCTAATCACTATGAATGAAATTAAACTAACTATAATTTAAAAACGCCGACCTATTGCTTTCACCTAATTAAAACGCATACTAAACAGACGAATTGAGGTTAATTTAATCGTTTTATCGTGAGGTTCCAAAACATGGTTGGACCCAGGGGGGTTCATTGCCCTACCCTAATATCACGGGCTCGTTTTGGGATATCAGATAAAACTTCTATTAGACCTCTAGCCTGAGGATAACAAGTTTTGGAAATAGCTTTTCTAGTTTTTGTACATCACTCGAACATTCTACCAACACAAATGGGAAGATTGGAGCACATTAAAAGAATCTACGATTTGATTAATCTAATTATGAGGAATGCGTTTATAATTAAAACAGTTGTTTTAGAAGCAAACGAAAATTGATACAAATTAAGAAAATTATAAGCCGTTTCCATAAAAGCAAAACTAGACTCTTTACTGTTATTGTATGTAACTCATAACTGCATAGAATAAAAGAACTATTTACTTCCTTTTACCTCTTTAA
This sequence comes from Macrosteles quadrilineatus, assembly GCF_028750875.1. NCBI lineage: Eukaryota > Metazoa > Arthropoda > Insecta > Hemiptera > Cicadellidae > Macrosteles > Macrosteles quadrilineatus. The sequence goes on from NW_026542602.1 coordinate 63,550,924, forward strand.
CATATTTAAAGGGCCATTTATTTGCCCGGTACATAATTACTTAGTACTTAATTTTGAAAACAATTAAAGTTGCCACTTATTTTCTCAATCAATTAAAACTCAGGCCTAGTACTACTAAAAATAATTAATATTAAATTATTTGTCCACTAAGCACTCTAGACCAGCAGCGGCTGTTTTTCTGAGCACTCATTGAGCAAATTAAAGTTATTAAACCAAGATTGTAGGGCTTCAATATTGAGCTACTCTGAAGATACTTGAAGAGATTCATTAAATTCCTTCCACTTGTTATTACTTTATATAAAACTTTATTTGAAAGCCTGAATCGTTTAATTAACTAATTAAATACACAATTATGCCACAGTTCTCAATCGATGATAAGAGGTAATACGTGAAATCAGCTATTAAAGTACATTTCTTTCAATTCGCAGGTATACATGTTTTCTGAAATTAACGTTAATAATGTTTTAGGAACATTTTCCATGGTCGAATCGGTCTCAAAATATTAATAACGTTCTTTCCACCTGTAACTGTATGACCAGTAAGATACAAGATTGCTTTATAGATGGATGGATGGATGGATGTATTGATGGATGGATGGATGGTTGAATGGATGATTGTATGTATATGTATGTATGGATGGATGGATGGATTGACTGATGGATGGTTTGATTAATAGATGGATGGTCGGATGGATGGATGAACGAATGGATGGATGGTCAGAAGGATGGATGGATGGATAGATGGATGATGGTCGGATGGATGAATGGTTGGATACTGTACATTTAATTGAGGAATCCAATTTATAACCAACCAAATCCCACTAATATCGAACACAAGTTAAACGATTACTAAAGTTAATTTTGCTGAATCAATCTTATTTTCGTGAAGGATACAAAGGAATTTTGATTGAATGTAATATTTGTCTCATAATTGATATATGATTTAAAGAAACATATTGATATTAATTTGGTAATGGACCAAGAATTATTTTAAAAGTTTGCTAGCTCGAGTACCAACTGTTCTAATCAAGAGTTTGCTCTTGGGAAGTGCTAACACACTGAAAGGAAAGTTCTGTCGCAGCGACTTTGTTCGCAAAAGCAACAGTGTCTGTGACGTCGACTTCGATAGTTAGTTGAGTTAGAAATACATCCATATGAAACCACACAATACTATTTTATCGTTGTTTTGTTTTATTAATATTTTAAAGCATCCTTCTTAAAACGCTAAAGAGGCAAATCAGCGTTTATATTAACTATTGAAGATGATGAAACTTTTCATTTTCATAAGTGTGGATCATCTTTTAGTCTAAGGACTTAATAAGGTTATAGAAGCTACATTTACGGAAGAAATTCAACTAAAAATTCAAATATTCTAATTTTTACTGAGGCAACAATGATTCATGCACGTATTTTAAACTCAGTGTGAAAGAAAATCAAGTGTAAGGAGCAAGCCTTTCATAATTGTTTTGTTACTGCCTTAGATCAGCTGATTATTTCGTCAAGACTATCAAATAGGTCAATGCTTCTAGATGTCAAAACTTTGTCGACATAGACCCAAAAAAATCACAATAAAGTTGTATAATTAAAAGAACAATGATCAATTATCAATTATTTAAGACGGGGACGCCACTATGTGCGTATTTTAACCTATGAGTGAAAAATGAGTGTAGGATGAGTGGCGCGATCTTGTAGTCTTGTTAGTGACTAAGGCCGGCATATTCCTTAAAACAGCTGTTAATTAATAGCCCATACAGCTAATGACAACTAAGGGACCTATAGTTTATAGTGGAATCCGAACCACATTTTTGTCTTGGTACTAACAAATTAGTCTAATTATCAGGATAGTACTGCGGATAGTCGTAGTACACACTAGTGTGGACTTTAATCCACACCAGGGAGTATCGTATCCACAGTGCATGCCTATAAACATCCACAATTCGAGACCTAGTAGCTGGATTAGAGGACGACGCCACCGTCGCAGTCAAGAAAATCCGGACGGCTTAAAAAAAGCTACTAACTTTCCACAGGATTGAAATGTCGAATTTATAATAAATAAGTAAGAATCATAGTACTCAGCTACTATAAATTAAAACTGGCACAGTTAAAGTTAAAATGGATTTCCAATAAACTTTTGCAACAACATGCAAAACTTAAATCACCACGTTAGAATAAATAATCCAAACATATGTAACAATTTCCATAGACATAACCGACTTTGTCATAACAGTCTGTCGGTCAGTAAGGGGGAGGGAGTAGAGACAGCTATAAAACCCCCCACAACATCCCCCCACCCCCCCAACATGTTGCCAAGACAACATGGGAGTGGCAGAGGTCCACGTACATGTTTATTGAGTTCTGGGACTTACCAACCGCCTTTTTGGTGATCTAGTCGGCCATAAACTGTCACGGCTCGTTGGATCTACATCTCTAGCGAAAGTTTATAAGGTTTGTAAAGGGGTTAAATTTTAATTTATCCTTGACCGTTTACAAACTTAAGTTTATGAAAATGTCGTATACACAGACATTATCATGGTACAATTATTGAGTAGGCATTTATTAGAACCAAATGGATCATTGACTGGGTATACCGCAAGTAGGCAATTCATTTACGTGAACCAAATGCACCATTGTGTTTGGAGACTGCAGGCTTGGATCTCATTACGAGAAACAGATGAATCATTGACTTTAGATACTGTAAATAGACATCTAATTTATGTGAAACAGATGTACCATTGACTTTGGATACTGTAAGGAGACATCTCATTCACGTAAACTAGATTTGGCATTGATTTTAGATACTGCAAATATACATCCCATTTACGTTAAGCAGATGTAGCACTGATTTTTGAAAAGTATTGGATTAATATGCTAGCTCCACTCAATAGTACAATTATTGTTATAATTTAATTCCTCTATGTTCGATATCAAAATACACTTGTCCTTCAACTTCAATAAGTGAGTAGATGTTCGCCTAACAGTCAAAACGGTGAATGTCTCCAAACCTTTTTTAGGCAATGAGAAAAGTAAGGAGTCTTTCAACAGTTGGAAACAGGAACTACATGTCCTTAATCATTCGGGATAAATGATTGTAGCTAAAGAAATAGCTAGCCTTTTTAGTCTATACCAAAGCTACGCAAGGCATAACACACCATTCTACACTCATTATTTACTACAACCACATCACCATTATCAACCACGTCAAGTAAAAGGCTATCTAAATTACAGGCGTGTTTAATAGTTGTCCGAAATCAAATTCAAAATTGTTAAACCCAAGATTAACAATAAATCGGGAAAACTGTGAGATCCCATCCGAACAAGAGATACTGTACAATGGCATCTCGCAAGGGAAATTCAGAGTTGTTAAATATGGAAACACTCAGGGCAAGTAGCCTCAGGGTTGCCACTCAGCGGGATAATGTGTTCTGGAGTGGTGGTGTTGGTAACAATGCTTTAGTTATACAACAACCCTATCAACAGTAATCCTTAATGTTGACATTTAGTTGCGTTATACTGTACATTTATATGAATGTATAATACCCCCGCCGCAGCAAACCTGCAGACTTAGCGAATTTCCATTTGTCTGATTGGATTTAAACTTAAATGTCTCCTTAAAAATATCACATTTATTCCCTATTTAAACAGAATTCGTTTAATGAGTACTTAGGTTTGCTACAACAGGGAGGGTAAAAAAGTTTTTTTTATGTAAAATCTTAAAAGGTACTGTGGTTTAGTAAGAAATTAATGTATTTTCCAAATTTGATCAAAATATGTTCATAAACAAGCAAACTACAACAGTGGACTTATTCTCCATAAGAATAACATGGGAATTTTAAAATTACAATTTTTTTGAATTTTCTCCGTAACAATTAGGTGCATAATAACGCTTCAGTATACTTAATTATTTGTTTTTTAAGCTCTACATATGGTTTAAAAAGAAATTGTGAAATTTTGTGTTTTTAGGGTCAAAAATGGGAAAAACCTATTTTTACCCCATAAAACCCCCCATAAACCCCCATTCCCATAGTCCGATCATGCTGGTTCGCGAACTCATTCAAGTTTAAAGCCTCCTTACACCTTCAAACCAAATTTTATCAAAATCGGACAAAAATTACTCAAGTTATCGTGCGGATGGACACACACAAACACACACATATACATAAAGATCCTCTAAATTCTAAGTTAACTTAACATATGACTATTTATTCCTTTCATTATTTTTGTTATTGTATTTGTAAATGTAAACATGACTATGAACTAAGTGTTGAAACATGTCGTTTATTAATTAAAAATGAATTTAAAAAGGGTACTAATGTTTTTATAATGTTTTCAATTATTTATATATATATATACTAGCTGACCCGGCGAACTTCGTATCGCCTAAGTTATAGGTTTCCCCTAAGACAGACCGACCCGGCAGACGTTGTCTTGCCTTTGACTATTTATAATTTAAGTACCGTTACGTTTAATTTTCAAGATGATCTCGTTCGCATCGCTCAATCTCGTCCTGGTTGAAGTTCATTCGCTACGCTCACTCACCTTTGGGTTGGAGCTCGTTCGCTACGCTCACTCACCTTTAGGTTGGAGCTCGTTCGCTGCGCTCACTTGCCTTCAGGTTAGCTCGTTCGCTACGCTAACTCGCCTCCAGGTTGAAGTTCGTTCGCTACGCTCACTCACCTTTGGGTTGGAGCTCGTTCGCTACGCTCACTCACCTTTAGGTTGGAGCTCGTTCGCTGCGCTCACTTGCCTTCAGATTAGCTCGTTCGCTACGCTAACTCGCCTCCAGGTTGAAGTTCGTTCGCTACGCTCACTCACCTTTTGGTTGCAAATTAGCTGTTGTCATAAATGTAAAAGAAATAATAGTGCTGCACCCTGTTGGTAATCCTTGTAACTTTAATGCTATTGAACATCATAGAACAGAACCAACTTGTTTAACTGAAACAGCTGTTAAGATTCATTAATTCCATTTCTCATAAGGTTAACATGGGAAACTCCAGAGCCACTGGGGCGGAGCCCTTTTAAGAATTTCGAAACGGGAAATAGTTTACGTCCGATTCGCATACCTACAGAATTTACACACCAAATTTCATAACGATCGGTGAAGTCGTTCCGGAGGAGTTTGCAGACAAACACTGTGACACGAGAATTTTATATATTAGATATAAATTTGAACGAATGGTGTTTTTGGCCTCTGGGAACATCAAAATGAAAAAGTAAATCGGTCCCGGGCTTAAGTCTTACCATGAGACCTACGGTAATAGCTACTTCCCTATAGGGAAATTCGCTAAAAATCATCAATTTATTTGCAAATTATCACTTCAATTACGTTAATTGGTATAAATACCAACAATGGATGTTTTTTTTTATATTTTTATTTTAGCATATTCATATTTTCATTTTGCCTTTCAAACACTGTACAACACGTTTTTAGGTTAGGTTAAATTGAACGAAGTGGGAAACGCTTCTCCAGCTGATAGTAGTCGTAATATCTTTAAGTGTTGCCAACTTATTTTCAAGCGTACACGTATTACGTGCCTAATAAAAATACGCTGTTTTGTGTTGTGTGGTTGGAATACTGAGCCAAAGTAAGGCTTTATGTACTATAATCGGTGCAAGGAAGCCCATTTTGTCGGGTTAGAGTAGGAAAAAATAATTGTGTCATTTCGTTTGTTAGTACATTACATGAATTTCTGAGTTAGTACATTAATGAGTCTTCAGATAATAATAGCCCTAACTATAAAGGAGCCGGATTAAATATTTATATTAGAGAAAGCTTCTTCAGGCTTTGTGATGAAAATCCTCCAGTCAGCGGATTGAATTTCTAACTAATTTGTAATCAAAATCTGCTGACGTTCCTCGGCTGGTGGAAAAGCTACAATTGTCCCTCAAATCCAATTTATTATACATTTCATCTCGTCTATTCCTGCGGATTAAACATTTTAGTAGAAAATGTGCTCAACTAGCTTTTATTGTACGGCTTTAATTCCGTAATGTTTTAGTTCATGTGGACCATAAAATCAATTAAATTTTCCTACAGTCACCCGACAAAGTGGGCTTCATTGCACAGATTATAGTACATAAATACTTACTTTGGCGTATAGTTTTTACTTTAGCGCACACCAGTATTCCAACCAAACAACACAAAACAACGTGTTTTTATTATGCACGTAATCCGTAAACGCTTGAAAATAAGTTGGCAACACTTAAACATATTAAGACTTCGATCAGCTGATGCAGCGTTTCCCATTTCGTTCAATGTTTTGATTTAATCTAACCTAAAAACGTGCTGTACAGTGTTTGAAAGACTAATTATTTATATGATTTATAGTAACTGTAGGAAAAAAATGTGTAATACGAGTGAAAGCTGGCTTTCCTGCACTCGAAAAACTTTCCAAACTCGCCTACGGCTAAACATTGCTCTCGATTTCAGCAAAGTGCCATTTTGCCCACTGGTTGTAAAAATAACTATTTCAGCTACAGAAAATCGTACTGAATACTATATTATCTCTAATATATTTTTAGTGGCATATTTAAGCAGCTGCTCAATATTTGTTGCAATTTCTCGAAATATAGTCAAGATCAGTAGGGATATCAGTAACTTGATCTAAATTTTTACTCAGAAAATAAAAGTGTGAATACCTAATTTCGACGTTATTAGTGCTATATTTTGGTTTATAACAACATAATTCTTTAAAAATTTTACTTTTATTTATACAAAGATTATAGTTGGTTTTTTTTTTAATAATCGATGTAAAACAGGTTGTAAGATACAGATGCGTACAAAATTCGACCAACCAAAGGTGTTATTTGTAAAAATGTGTAGCTTAACAATAAATTTTAACCAAACAATAAAATGTTTTACAAGTTTAAAAGTCTGTCAACATGTTTAAATATCTGAAATTTCGGTGCCTCTGCCATCTTGCATGAGGCGCCTGCGGAGCAGATGATGCAATACGGGTACTGTGTTAGGACTGTGTCGCGTGGTATGTAGGCGCTATGGGCCAACATAACATCCATCGACGGATTCCGTTTGTCATATAATATCTTGCTTTTTATAGGTCACTGTTGAACATATATATTAATCATAATATTTTTATGCTTGATTAAAACCCCCAACAAGATTTTAAGTTAACTTAAAAATATTGCATTTTAGCCGGTAATTATTAGCTAGTGCTTAGCATAGGATATACAATAGACAGTATAAAACAATAATCTACAAACTCACAGTACAATTTGTGGTGGATGAAGATAAATTACCTGAAACAGATAAAAGCCTAGTTTAGTGCAAATAAAGTATACTAATAATAGTTTTTACATAAAATCCATTTTGGATGTTATTTGAGACAACTAATGTATTTTATATTATATTGTGTATACAACTAGTCTAGGTTATAAGGAAATACAACTGATACACCACACAAATACAGGGTTTTATCATAACACACAGTACAACTATGGTAATACATTGGGTGATAAAAAATATTCAAATAAAATTTTTGAAATCCTAATAAATAGCACATTAACATAACTGAACATAATTAAAGTTGGGAATCCTGCTTAATTTTTGAAGTACCATTTTTTTTATCCAAACATCAATAAATCATTTTTATACAAACTCTTAAGTATTGAAAGTTACTCAATTCAAGCAAAGCTTTTATAGCTCTTGTTCACATCAAATAAGTTCCTAGCTTTAAGGAACCACCTTAAAATACTTCTGGACCTGAGCGTTGGTCTGGAGCCAAAAAGGTACAATTCGGAGAAGCAAATGATGACGTCAAATCTCCATTTCTCCCGCCCGAAAACAAGCTGTTGCAATTGGCGCCGGCATTCCGACTGTTTATAGCCCTTGATTGCAATTTATCCGTCTCGCTGCAAAGTTTGTCGCCGGCTGAAAATCTACGTGGGTGGAATTTACTTTTGTGTTAGTCACAGCATAACACTCAATACTATTGGTAGGATAGATAGTAAATAAACTAGTAGTAAAACTATGTGACTGTTTGAAACGTTTTAAAATAAATTTGGGTATTTGTTGTCGAGAGTGTAATACACTTTTGATATTCATCAAGGCGACCCTAACCAAGCTACTTTGTATGAATACGAAATCTATTGTTGGATATGCCTTTTACGGTTATTGATCGTATAAAGTATGCTTAAATTATTTGGAGTATAATATAAACAAATCATTGTGTACAAAAAAGACTAAGTTAAATGCGTTTGAACATTAAAATGGTAACCATAATCATAGAAGTAATATACAGTATTTAAATTATACTTAGATTTTTTTACAATGACAACGTGTTTTAATACCATAAACGCCATTGGCGTATTTGATGTAGACGAATAGAGTACGTCGGAATAAGCTAACTCAAAAAAGATTTAGGCAATACTGCTTTGAAATAAAATGAAATAACAGATCCTTTATACAACTTAATTTGTTATCATAACCAATGAAAATGTTACCATGCTCGTGTTTTTGTGTAATTGGTGGAAAATAAAAACCAAACAAGGTCAGTGTGTATATTAAAAGTAGATTATCGCTGAATTACCTAACTGATTTATGATTGTTTACACTAATTTCCGCTCTCGAGTAAAGTGTATTAACAAGAAACTCGAAGAAGCAGTACTGAATAATCAAGAACATTCACAAATAGGGCGCGATTGCTTGTCGTGTTAGACGGGTTAGGAACGTGAGGTGTAATCTTAAACACCTTCCAATCTCTGTAAGGTACCTTCCGTCAAAATAGTGTGCTTTTGAGTTCAGGTATTTAGCTACAATATTCCGGTTTCATTGTCTATTCAACTAAATATTTGCAATAATAGTAACTAGTCTTCATTATCCGATTTCAAAACATCAGTGGATTAAAACTAATTAAATATAGACTTTCAGCCGTAATGTGGTTACCATGGTTACCATAGGTACCGTCACACACCGCTGGGAGCGCCGTGTAGTTACGACGTACACGCTACGTAACGCTCCCAGCGGTGTGCGCCAGAACCTATGGTAACCGTAGCACGGCTGACAGTCTATATTTAATTCTTTTTGTCTATGGGGGCATGCAGATCCCCTTTAGGTTTTGGCCTTGTCAAAAAGGTTGTGCGTTAGGGTAGTAAGTTTGCTTTATTTAAGGTTGTTGATTTTCGACTCGTCATCCTAACATTGCTAGTGTTGATTCTGTTGATCTGGCCAATCATCTTGTCCGTGTGTATCTTTGGGCCAAAGGCAATTTAAACAATTGCTTACACAGAAAACCCCTTTCGTGGTTATTAATTGTTTTAAACATAAAAAATTCTTTTGGGATAAAAAAAGTATCTGTTATTTAACATTTATGTATTTAAAATTTCGAACCTAGTGAAAAACGTGAACTAATAATCATTTCAAGACAATTAGTTTTTACAAAAATTCTAAGAACTTGTACCGGTATTTAAATTCTGTTTCATTACAATTACATTTTTTTTACTTTTTGTCAAATTGTATTTATCTTTTCCCAAGTGAATAAAACTATATAAACTCTTTGTTGTAAAATATTTCCTCTGAAAAGCTGTAGGTTTCTATAAATTAAGCTGTAAGAGTGAAAGGGAAGCTAGGTGGGGAGGGCAAAGGGAAGGCCTGGCTAACGAGGCAGACCGAACATTAGGAAACTGAGAACAGGAAATATTTATCTGATAATACTCTAGAAATTCTGCTCTTATATTTCACACTTTATTTTTTCTGCACAATTTATTTTAAGGATTTAGAAGTACTTTGTTGACTCGCTTGACAAACATCATGTTTTGAGTTTTTAAGTTTTGATGTTTTATGTATTCAGTAAAAAAAATGTTTAACAGGTTTATAGGTTTTTTGTCCTGGGACGCTAGGCACGAGCCTGGGATTGTTTTTCGCATTACTTCAGGCTAGACCTAGGGGTTTCTGCATTACCACTTAATAAATTGGTGATTTGGCGGGATTTGAACCCGGGACCTCAGGGACCGAAGTCCCGCGCTCTAACCACTACACCAGCTCGCTCTTCATGGGTTTGTAGGGTTAGTATTGACCCATATTTTACCAATATGATAATATTTTGCTATTTATTCTAACCATAAATATTTCGTTTAGGTTTATATTATTTTATATATTTCCTTTGTATATTTAGTTTTGTAATGTATTCTTATATTTTTTTGTGCTAAATGCTATTCATAAAAATATCAATTCCATTCCATCTGAGAAACCCTTGACTAATATTTTAGTACATTAATACATTGGTTAATACATTAGTACTGTACTTTGGATTGAAGTAGTGACCATACGAAGGGGCTATGTGTTTATTTATTTTGGGTATATTGGTAATTATAAATTAATTCAGTGAGAGCCGAATAAATTGTGTGTTCAATCCAAACAAGAATAGAATAAATATTTACCATTTGTCTTATGATTCATTTAATTTGTTCTTCGAATACATTAGGATCATTAAAACAATATGTATTCAGTGGTGACTCGTGCAGAATATATTTACATTTATTATATTCACCTCCGTAATATAATTTCTAAATTTAATTCAGTCGAGATACGTTATACGAATGTTTCCGAACCACATGTTTAAAATGGCAGGTTAGTATTTTAGCTTTAATCACAATCGTATTCACTTAATCTATTTTTCCCTTGTGAAGTAAATCACTTAGGCTAATAAAAACTGTAACGCCATTTTATTTAGGCCTATGTCATTATTTGACTATACATGGCAACAACAAAAAAATACTGCTTTTTTTTTATTACCTCCTGTTTGATGCTGCAATGAATTGTTTAACAAATACAGGGTGTTGAAAATGTCTGGAACCAACATTATATCTTGTGAGTGGTTAAAGAAAAACAACTGATATTTTGTGTACGGATATACTATGGTTTTACCTATCTTTTAGTGCCTTATGAAAATTTTTACCACTTATAGGGAACGTCCTGTGGAGGATGCAGTAAAAAGTTTTAATGGAAGCCTATGGTAAATGATACATCATTTTAAAGGCCATTTTTTTCTGAGTAAGGAGCCACAAGTTTCATCTCAAAAGAACCACCCTAGCAAAAATGGCGACTGTTTGAAATTTAAAAAACCACTTATAGGGAACGGAATTTTTAAATTTCAAACAGTCGCCATTTTCGCTAGGGTGGTCCTTTTGAGATGAAACTTGTGGCTCCTTACTCAGAAAAAAATGGCCTTTAAAATGATGTATCATTTACCATAGGCTTCAATGAAAACTTTTTACTGCATCCTCCACAGAACGTTCCCTATAAGTGGTTATTTAAATTTCAAACAGTCGTAATTTTTTCTAGGGTGGTCCTTTTGAGATGAAACTTGTAGCTCCTTACTCAGAAAAAAAATGGCCTTTAAAATGATGTATCATTTACCATAGGCTTCCATTAAAACTTTTTACTGCATCCTCCACAGGACGTTCCCTATAAGTGGTAAAAATTTTCATAAGGCACTAAAAGATAGGTAAAACCATAGTATATCCGTACACAAAATATCAGTTGTTGTTTTTCTTTAACCACTCACGAGATATAATGTTGGTTCCAGACATTTTCAACACCCTGTATAATGTGTACATAATGATGTATACACGAGTTTTGATTAATATTATAAAAATCACAAATACATACTAAGACCAATATATTTTTTATACATTTTTTATTGAAAGCTGTTCACACTTTAGACCCGATTCATTAAAGGTTTTTTATTTCCACAGTCTATAAGCCTAAGAAACGTGTGCAAAGATATTTTAGATATTTATACGTCTTTTTATAAACTATGTTAATGAAAAATTCTCAATTAGAGTAATACATTTTCATACATGGGAATAAGCAAAACACTTGGACAAAACTTTTTAAATATTCCTCATAAGGAAATAGTGTTTTATCAAAAATCAATGGACGTATTTTAAAATGTATATCCATGCAAAATATGGTCCATATGGGATATAGACAGTATGGTCCAAGATATGAATTGTCTAAGAAGCTGACTTGTTATAGTGTTCGAAGGTCGATGGTTTAATTACACATAACATTGATTCTGAACATAATTGCAACTTTTCGTTGAGCTAATAATTAATGACGTTATGTAACGAAAGGTATATTAGACAATAACACGACTAGAGAAACTTTACAAATTAGTGACATAGATAAACACAAATATACTAAATACGTTAAAATGCTCATTGCAATGCAAATAAATTAATAACATTTATACATACAAGCTGTCCACCAAAATCCGGGTGTTGAAATAGTGATGATCACTAGGAATTTGAGACTCGTAGATTGTGGAGAGGAAATTGAGATGGACGATATGGCAATTTCAGTGGATTGCTCGCCAAATGCAATAACCTTCTCTGACGTGGTAACTTGGAATATGTAGCTTTTAACACTTGTTTGCTTTATTTAGGTAACAAAAAAGGTTTAAAAACTACTATTTAAAAATAAGGCACGTTGGTGGTATTATATGGATCAAATGAAATACGTCTTATATTGATTTATATTTATAAGATTTGTGATGATTGTTTCATTTGCTACACGTTTTCCAACCCTACTCGTTATGTTTACAGTTATGATGTAATTTCATTCCTATAAATTATAAATATGTGTGTACAAGACATGTACATTAGCTATCGATTTCGAGCAGTCATTGTCAAGCCTAACTCAAGACTGAGAGAACTAAAAGGTCATCCTTATTTATAACTGGCCATAGAAGTTAACATTCGTCAGATTATAAAGAAAATCATGAAGCATTCAAATCTCAACTGAGTTTAACATGGTTTAACCAAACATGGTTACTACTGGCGTCTTAAGGCCGATAAGTTCGACATTGCAGGCAGAGGTATGGTCGTAATAGGATAAAAAATAATATTTCTGAAGTGTCACCTAATTTCTTGGTAATAGTTTACTAGAATACCCTATTATTTTGGAACTCCTCTTGACTGTTTGAACGAGTGAGTTAAATATATTGCTAATTGCATCTTCTTATCAATAACAACACGTATAACACATTTAACAACATAGTACATAGGTAATAAATTACTGATAATACGATATAACTTTCGTAACAGTCTTAACTGTTGGAACAAGCGAGTAATTTAACACTGCCTTTTTGGCTATAACGTAGTTCTATTGGATGAGGAAGTTATATGTGACAAAATTAAAAGTATTATGTCCATTATTACCGAAAACCCTAGTAATGTACCTAACCATTATTGTAAAGTAATGCTATTTCCGACCACATTTTGCAGGTTTAGGCTATCTGACTACTGTTCTACTTCCGTTGACTTGTAAATATACAATGGTATATCACTTATTAAATAATCACACAAATAAGTAGGCTGTCTTCTAAAAAACTACAACCGAAGAACACACTCAAAAAGTATACTCATTTAAAGTGTTTAAAGAGCATTAAATATCGGTATAGACAAAGATACAACATCGTTGTGTGACTTGACTGAGAAACATTACTTAAGTAATCTCTCAACTCAAAGTAATACTCATCTCGACTATAATTACTCATGTAGCTCACCTCCGCAATACAACCTACCACCACTACGTCTAGTTGGTTAACAAGGTGTGTGTTATTTAATGAAGTACCGAGAGTGGTAAGTCCTTGGGAGTGTATTCTAGTTATTTCCGAGTGGTTTATTTCGAAATTTTGTTGTATACCATGACAACTAATAATAGTTTTAAATACTTGTTTAATAGCATAGTATACTCATACCAATAGAGAACATTTGAATTTCGTTACTGAAAGTGATAAAGGTATTGTCTGAATGTGGTAGATGTATAATTTTAAATGTAAAGAGATTTCCTTGTACAGAAAAAGTATCTTCGGGTGCATATTCATTACTGATGCAAAACCTAATTTAGGTTTATTTATGAATATGATAATTTGAACAGATTCCGTTCAATAGGAAAGGCTGAACATAATCAAAATTCGCATCGACCTAATTTTCCTAGCTAAATCTGCTAAACCAAAAAGGACTCAACCAAAAATCTGTCAATTACCTTTTTAATTAGTGGGTAAGGGTTTTCGATTAGTTATATTTATTTGTAAAGACACTCTAGTTTTGTAAAGATGTTTATAAAATAGTATCTCTTAATGCATTTTAGCAAATTTCCCTATAGTAGCTGTTACTGTAAATGGCACGGTAAGACCTAGAACCGGAACCGATATTCTTTTTCATTTTGATATCCCTAGAGACCAAAAACACTATGTAGTCTTTGGTATTAAGTTTTGATTTCTTACTTCATATCAATATCAGCCAGCACGTAAGATAAATTCGAAAAGTATCAATACTACAACAAACTAATTATTCCCTGCCCCCAACATATGTATTGTAAATGATAACTCCTGTAAACGCAGACACCAACACTTGTGTGGTTTCACTCAGGAAATTGAGGTCTGGATATCTGTCTGGGTGATACATTGTGACAGAGGACAGTTGTGGGGAGGTGACAAGATGAGGGGGAGGTAGTGGGGGGGGGAATGTCGTCAGACGGACCTAAAGGGGGCTGCAAATTGTAGCTCTGATGTAAAAAACTGTCCGCTATCTGTTGCAAGTGAGTTGATAATACTTTTCACTCTTGTTTTCCAAAAATATCGTGGCACATCAGTTTTAAAGCATGAATAGTTTTGACTATTTAGGGGTCAGTGATTCAATCGGTCAGACGAAATGCGAATCCACAGCTGTTGTGTCGTAGGTTCGCGATCCAGTTCCTGCTAAACTCTCTCAAAGACTAATCAACACAAGGTAGTATGTTTTATCTATGGCCCTATCAAAACAATTCACTCTTATACTGCCTCATCTTTACTTTTCTGGTTGAGTTTCAAGCATATGGATGGCCTATATGGATGACTAACTCAAAGAAAATGTTCTTGTTGTCTTTTACTGTTGAATAGGTTACAGTATTCGTTATTGCTATATTTTACCATGAAGCCAGTAGACAAGCAATGTGTGCATATAATGTATATGATGTATATGGGATTTAATTAATAAGCTGCGAATCAAATCTTATGATTGTGTATAAAAAAATGCATTATTACTAGCATCACTTTAGTATTAGTGTCAGTAAAAACAGTTTTAGGTTCCTCCTCCATTTATGAATAAAAAAATATATACTATAATAATTATCACGTAAGATTTTGTTAGGGGTTATCATTTCGAAAAATATTGATCGCTTTTGACTATTTATAATTAAATTTTCACACAAACCTACACTAACACCAGTACACTTGGAATTCTTATATTTTTATGTTCTTGATTTTTGAAACTTGGGTAATTTGTTTAACTTAATATATTCAACCCAAATGGAGTAGTTTAAGTGTCTCCATACAATTTACTTTCTTCTAGTTGCTAATATATGCTAATATCTACAAATGTTCGTATAAGATATACTGGCATTAAAAACTTTTCACTAAAGGCAACTGAAAAATGGTGAAAATACTTTAAAAATTAACTTCAGTTACTTGCAAATAACATGTGTAAAATATTTAAAGGTTGCATGTGAACACAAAGTCTTCAGCATGTTTTGTAAGATAAATGTGCATGGTTATTGTTTATTCTCTAACAAAGGCTAAACTCATCAGTGTAAAAGGTGCAGTTTAGGGAAGGCTAATGACGTCATATTTCCATTTCTCCCGACGACGGGAAACAAAACATTACACTTGGAGCCTTCTTGTAAATAACAGTTGGTATTATAGACGTCAATTGCAATGTAACAAAATTTTATATTAAATTTTAAGAAAATTTTGAGTTTCCTTGTTTTTTCTAAACTAAATTATACACGTAATACATAACTGTACAAAAAGATATCACTTACTACTGTCATTTAATTAAGTAATCTCTGCTAGTTTAGTGAAAAAGCATTTCAGGCTTAACGACAGCGTGATCAACGTCCAAACAAAAAGATAAAACATGAATACTGTTTTGTTTCCTTTGCTGAATAAGCTGCTATTCAACGCAGCTTTAGAAAACAGGGAAACGGGATTTACTCTGCAGCGCCAACACTGCTGTTTTTGCATCAAGTTGTGCCTGCCTTTTGTCGAGGAGTTTAGCCTTAATCAAATGCTAGCGAAACCATTTTAAAATGAAGTGAAATAACTTGGGTTTAAGGCTGACACGATACAGATAGCTGTATGACGTCATGTTTTAGGAAATTAACGAGTAGACTTCCGTATCTGTTGGCACAAACGACCGAATGAAAATATTGATTGTTCGATTGTATAAATCGATATATCGTTTGGTTAGTTAGGTTAGCTTAACCTTACCTAACTACCCAAACGATATATCAAATAATCAATATTTTCATTCGGTTGTTTGTGCCAAAAGATACGGAAGTCTACCCCAATTAACTAGTAACTCCTAAATTACGGAACTAACGACTTTTCATTGTCAGAATTTTAACTTTCCTCTAATTAAATAGCTGAGTGGTTATACTGTTTCCTCAGGGCGAACCAAAGGGGTAGAAAACCCGACAGGCTTTACATATCGAAATTTTCCGCATCATTGACGTACTAAACCAAGCCCACTTACGTGAATCGTCCATGGAGTGTTTTTTTCCTAGGTCAGTGGCATTTTTTACAACAAGTCAACGTGAGTTCAAACGGGAAAGCGGTCAAACCCCATATTTAAGTTTTCTGGATGTGCTGGGAATTGAACCCGTCCCTCCCAGGCTCTAACGCTCACACACTTTCTTTACTGTTCAATCGTGAGAGTTGATTGAAAATATGAAATATATTTTATTAACTAGCCAGTGAAAGAAAAGCAGGCATATCATTATTTATTTGTGTGATATAGATAGCTGAGTGATTTAATGCTTTCCAAACGATCTAAAGGCTATTGTTTCGATCCAGAAATTTTTTTTGAAAACTAGACCCAGCTGTTTTTTTTTTTTTTTTTTTTTTATGATCTTGGCTTAGAAACAGCCTGTATACATAGGTAAACATTTTGAATCTCACTCATTCATCTCTGGTTCATGCTTAGGTGAAAAAATCTACCTTTGTTTCATCCCCGTCGAATTAATAATAATTGTACCATTGATAAATACACTAGCCACGAGTAGCGATGAATGGTCAAAATGATATTTTTGTAAAATAAGACCGCATTTTTTTATTGAAGTTCTACTAAACATTCTAACCATTGGGAGGGAACTACAATTATATAATTTACTATACCATTTTATTTAGCATTGTTCTTGTTGGAACAAAAACTTGTAATGAATTTTCATTGTTACCAACCGAAACAATGAACAAATTATAATTTAATTTCAAAATTTGTAAAATTTTGTACAAAAATTGTGTTTTCATATTAGTTACCAATGTTTAATAAAAAGAAGTGAAGAATATAAATATGAAAAATAATATAGAGATTTATATACTTTACATATTAGCTGTCAGGTTTTTTCCATTATGTAAATGTGAACAAACCAAATTTCAACACCTTCCCTCTACCCTTTTCCCTACCATTCTCAAGGGGCTGCATGACAGGGGGATGAATTCTCACCGTTAATCTGCGACAAAACACTAAGGGCTGTTGGCTCTAGCTAATTAGCAGGTAAAACGTCTGTTAAACTTACTGGCTAGGATTACCTCTGAAGGTTTTACTTTGAAAGTTAATTGGTTAGTCGATTTATTTTAAGACGTTTAACACCTTCAGGTTTGAGCTAAGAATGAATCGATGCCATGTATGAGATAATACATAGTATAGAAATATAAAATAATTGCTGTATAATACCATAGAATAGAGAAATTAATAGAAATACCAACATTGCCTGGAATTAACGAATCACTTATGGTTTTAAGGTATCATCTTTGATGACATTAACCAATAGTCAATTGTTTTTTCTAACGCACAAGTCGTATATTACGCATACAAAGGTTGATTATCATTTATTTCGTTTATATTTGGCACATTCGAAGACGATATTCTCCAGATGGTTCTACTGTTCAAACGTTATTCAGAATCTTCTCAGTTTAAAATGGTTACCATAGGTTCTGGCGCACACCGCTGAGAGCGCCGTAGTTACGTAGCGCGTACGCCATAACTACATGGCGCTCCCAGCGGTGTGTGCCAGAACCTATGGTAACCGCAGCTCGGCGATGGTCTATATTTAATTATTTTTATCTATGGTAGTAGTATACTTGTCTAAAAGAACGAAGGGGATCTGCTGTGATAATTCTAAATACTGCCTCTGCAAAGAATTCTCAAATAAACTAAGCCTAAAGTTAATTCGTAGTTAATTTTTGGTATGAGAAACAATTATTTTTAGGTGATTTGTAAATTATTGGTTCTGAAATAGACCTAATATAATCCTGACATTTCAATTTGAACACCCTTGACGCTCTTAATATTTAATTTAAGATTAAAAACTAATTGGGTATTTCCCAAAAAAGGTATCATGAAAGAGTCATTTCATTATGTAGATGTTTTAAGATATACTGTAATAAGATTGAAACATGCACAGGATTAAATGATTCTACTTTCCTGTGCGTAAGAAAAATTTTTATAAGTAATTGAATAATGCTAACTAATAACATACTTAATAACATTAACGTAAAGAGACAACTTTTGAGGATATAACTAGTGAGAAAAGATACGTAATTAATGACTCTTGTCCAGGAGGTAATGAAGGTGTTAAGTGTTAACGAGACGTTGTAGAAGCTTATCGTGTTTTTGAAACATAGTCTCACGAATTAATCCAGGTACCATATACTGTATTAGTATTATATGGTTATACACTAAAACCATAGTAAAATAAATTATTGCGAGGTTTTTAGTAGATATGGTTCTCCAATACTGATAATCTCCTTTGAGAGACCTTTCATTTTTTGTTCATAGACATTATGACCTTATGACCATTATGACCTTATGTTTTTGCTTATAGATAGGTTAACCTATCTATCGAGGTAACCCTACGGTTCGTTGTATAGACGAAATGACCTGGATAATTCATTCCATTAGGGCTCAAAACCATATGGTCCTGGTATTAATTTATAACTTCAAACCATAGTCATTAACAGGATTCGATCCCGTGCCTCAGAGATCAGTTGCACCATCTTACCACTAGGAAAGTCACGCCAGAGTACTTAATAGTAACATTTAATTCCTTCTCAACATGGATTTTTAATATCCAAAAACAAACTATAAGCTATATCTTAATGATACCAACGAACCAGGTTTGCATAAAGGTGGTCAGGTGTTCTATTTTGACCTTAAATTGTTCTCAGCTTCATTAAAATGCAATTGTTAAAGTGAAAGAGAAGCCCAAGGGGTGGGAGGGTGTAAAGGGACGCTTCCCTAACGAGGTAGTCTGACATTAGGGAAGAGAGGAAACTGGGAACAGGAATTTTACTTGAATTATTTCATAAAGAAACACGTAGTTCAACGCTCTTTCTTTGAGCACCAATGTGCACTATTGTTCATTGGAGTTGTAGTAAAGCTGCTTACTTTCCTTTTAAGTACTACAGTATTACAGTTCAAGCAACCAGTTCAGTGTAATTTTTGGTTAATTGCGTTATTCCATTCTACTTTAATTTGTTGGAACTGAGGTTTTTTTGTGTGTAAGAGATGTATGTAATATTATCCAATCTGAAATATAAAGTTTTTCTAGCAGTTTCGTCATCAACCCGAACTAATCAGGGTTCCAAGTCAATAAGATTAATGCAATTTCGAATAACAATGTTAATCTTGTTAATCTTGCTCGTACAATGTATAAAGAAAGGAACCACTATTCCGCTGGTAGGACATTCTTTCGGAATCTTGTAAAAGGATTGCGAAAATAAGGTAAAGACTAACTATTCTGTATCAATTTGATAATACTTTTGCTTTTTCCCCCTATAACATATGGAGAAAGTATTGTTTTCGTCCAATTTTCGAGTTTGAGTTTTGAGTGGATATGTGCATTTTGGATAGCCCTGAACCTTAAAAAAGTGGTTTTCAAAGTGATGTCCGTGTGTGTGTGAATGAGTGTGGATTTTCTCAAAAATGGCCCGACTTATTTTTAAAATCATTAAGTATGATATAGTCCTTTAAATTCTGAATAAAATGGTACGAATTTCATTTCTGTAATAACTACACGGTTCAAAAGTTATTGCATTTTGTGTTATTTTCCCATAAAACCCCATTCAAAAACAAAAAAAAATCCGATTTTAGAAAAGAACCGGTTTTGATTAAGAATTTTATGTGATGGTCCTTTCATATTGCAACGTTTGTGATTTTCCATATAAAATATCATAGTTACTTCCACCGCTTAACGAGTATTTGGGACCTGTGCACTATGCGCAAGAAAATAATTCTTATTTTTAACCTGTTGCTTATTCATAATAATTGTTATCTTTTTCGGTAGTTTCTCACTTTTATTTAAGCTTAAATCAGTTCATAATTTTGCTGATAATAGTAATTTGCTCATGGCATTCGATGAAGAACGAATTTATATGTCACCTTGAAAATAATAAACATATAAGGGTATTTTCTAAAATTTGTCAAATAAAGAGCATAAACAGTAGTTAATATCAACTGACTATTTTGACGTTGTTAGTTTATTCAACATACTCCATGCCAAATCATCCTATTGGCAGCACGAACTAGTTTATAGCTCAAGAAAATAAAACAAAAAGAAGAAGACAAACGTACCCTGTGGTGCAATAAAGATAATGTGCACTTCATAATCATAATTCAAGAAAGGGACAAACATTCTCAATATCCTACATGTCTGGTGAAAATTTGTGGTTAAATGGGCTGAATAAAAAAACTAAAGAAAGAACCAACTGGAAGCAAAGCCGTTTATATCATCAGCGTTGCAATTTGTTGCTACGTCGCGTCGTCCTGATGACCTTCACCCCCCTCCCCTGATGATCACCCCCGCACCATTGTCCAACTTCATGATCTATCACCAGACAAATGGACTAACCTCAATTTCCTTGAAATATATCTCCCACTTCAGTATTGAGTTGAAAAAGAAGTATAGAAAAAATCTTAAATATGGTACATTTAGTAAGTCAGTTTGTTGTTTTTCAATGTAGTTAAGAGTAGTAATTCGTCTTGAAAATATCATAATTTTACTAGTGATAAAGTGTACTTAATAATGCGTTGAATTTTCGTATAAGTGTAGGAAGTGGTGAAGGAAGTAGTCAAGGCGAGCTGTGCGGAGTTTGGGAACTGTTTATGACGATGAGATTAAGGTGTCTGCAATTCTGAAATGCTATCGGAAGGAAGGGAAACAGGTCCGCGACGTAGGAAGTGGTGAAGGAAGTAGTCAAGGCGAGCTGTCCGGAGTGTGGGAACTGTTAATAACGATTAGATTAAGGTATCTACAATCCTAAAGTCCTATGGAAATGGAGGGAAACAGGTCCATGACGTAGGAAATGGTGTAGGCGAGCCGTGTGGAGTTTGGGAATGGATTTATGTATTTTTAATACAATACAGTACTAAGACTGCTTTCAGAGTGGACTAATGATTTTCCCCGAGCAAAGCTCGGTCCCCAGGTACTACATTGTAATGTAACGTAAATGTAACTTAATGCCGTTTGTTGTTCGCTCAGTTCCATATGTAATGTCTGTGAGTGGGTGTTGACTGTTACTCCTTCAAAAACTCTCTAACACAATTAACCCCCCCCCTCCCCCCCCTAGCATCACGTATTGCCCCGGACACCTGGCTCCAAACCTTGTTAACTTTCTTTTTCCTTATAAAAACATTTTTTTCTTGACAAAATGCTGTTAAGTAAATTGATGAGGTTTAAGCTGGTATTAGTTTTTGCAATATCATTCCAACGTTCTCCTAATGTCCTGTTGAGATTAATTGAATGTTTGTGATCACCGACATCATACACACCAAGTTAAAAAAAAGTTTATTTTGTATGCATAACTTTTTATCACAAAGAGATGTAATAGTATTGTTATTACGTTGTTCCAAGCCACTTGAACAAAATTTAAATACTTTTCAGGTAATCTAAAGAGGTAAAAGAACTCAAAATCGTGTCATACTCTCATTCATCACATTTACTGGAATGATTATTTCTCTTTGAAGCAACAGAACAGATAAGCTGACCCTCGGACGCCCCGGAACCCCTTGTAGTCAGTTGGCGGAGTTTTGTGAAACTTTGTAAAAATCTGAAGACACAAGAAGTTTCATCCGGAAAATGGTTCACCTTTGTTTGATTCAACATTAATCTCCACAATCAACTCGTGTCTCTCTACGCTTTAGCACCATCTCAAAAAGCAACCCAAAGTTTAATCCTTTAAAAGCTTTCTCACTGTGGTCGTGAAATTTAGGGGTTGGAAAATCAATCCACGGACTAACTTATAAATGTTTTGTTAGTGTTCAAAAATACATACTCATGAATGCAATAAATTTTAAAACGTCTCTATGGCATGTTAGGCCTGATGTCTTATGAATAAATGTTTCATTAACAAATTCAAAATGATTATTTGATGCCATTACACACTTTAACGTGTTACAATATAAAAAAAAAACTTATTTTAATGATAAATACTCATTCCGTCGTTCAAATTTAACCAATAAATGGTATAAAAAATGTACATGACTGTTTATAGTATTGGGGGTTATCATTTTATATACGTAGTTCAAGATTTCAATTTTGTAGGAGTTCCTTACACTTCTACACAATGAAACAGACTATTCATTCATGCGCTTCGACAAAAATATTTAGTTGAGCTCAACAGAAACTGAGTTTGGGCGTGCGTCAAAACATTAGGGATCAACAAAGAGTTTAAATTTGTCCCAGACAAGACGATGAGATAGGAATATCTGTCTGTGGCGAGCAAATAGACAGACAGACAGACAGACATGTGGTCTGAACTAACTGTGTTGACGGGTCACAGTGCATATTGGGGGTTGGCAACCATGCAGCTATCATTTTGTTGGGTTTTTGGCACCTAGCAAGAAATCCAAGAAACCATAATTTATACAAGTTGTTCTAGACTACTATTGTGGATTTTTCGTTGAACCTACTAAATTAAATTTTACACTATAAAAATGGTCAACAGTAATGCATAGGCATTTGTCTGTCAGTAAATGTGTTTTACTGTATCCTTAATAGCATAAGACCAATTTTAGCAACAAACTAAAATTTTTTCATAGTTTCTGAGTATTTTAAGAGCATGTACTCATTAATATTAATTTTTATATATTTTACCTTTTTATAATTGCAATTCAACGAAAATATAAAACAAACTAAAAGATTTAAAAACTAGTTTATGTTCACAGATTCACGATTTTGAAACTGCACTAGATGGACGTGAAAGAAAAGGTCATCGCACTATTGGGCCATGCATTTGTTGTAAATGTTTGTCTGGATGTAAAGAAACACTTCACAGCAGGGGTTTAGGAACTTCAGAAACACTCTGAACAATTTTACATATTCGAAAACATCGCAATATATACCAAGCTGAGATATTCACTCTCAGTATCCAAAGACAATTGTTATGCTTACTGAATTGTCCATTCCACCGAGGAACATCAATATGTACAGCCACAGAAAAGTTGTACTATTGTGTCCTGAATATGGTGTTTTTTTTTATAACTAACCCTAGCACTACTGACTTTTTAGGTTATTCTACAACTGAAAAGGTGGCTAATTCAGATATGGAACTATTTACTACT
Organism: Macrosteles quadrilineatus; assembly: GCF_028750875.1. Taxonomy (NCBI): domain Eukaryota; kingdom Metazoa; phylum Arthropoda; class Insecta; order Hemiptera; family Cicadellidae; genus Macrosteles; species Macrosteles quadrilineatus. Next base: position 63,574,542 of record NW_026542602.1, read on the forward strand.
GAATGTTATAGCTAAACATTCGTTTTGTGCAATTTTTATTGGTGTTATTTAAATTATTAAAGTTTTCTCGTCTCGTAGAGGCACAAGTTAAGTTAAAAGGTGGCGAAATGTGCAAATTCTGTAGCATTTTCTGGCACCCACCCAGTCAAATTGCTCCAATCCAATACTTGTTTAAGCCAAACTATGCTCTTGCCTATTCTAAACTAAGTATTTGACTTAGCCTAACGAAGCAAAATGGAAACGCAGGTAGATTGTAATTGACGAAATTCCACGATTTCGCTTTGGAAATCACGATTCATTGGGTTTGAATAACCAAGTTCCATTAGCCACTGTAAGAATCCATTATGTTTCTTCAAGTTGTTTTCAAAGTCGCTGATTTAACTTAAATATTATTACTTCTTTTGATATGTAAATGATTTAGTAGTATTACGGATAAGTTTTAAAATTATGTGTTAAGGAAAATCTTTATTTAACCCATTTCGTTATGTTATATTTTACATGAACAAATTTAATCATGTGAATAAGGGTGAATATTGATTCAGTTATACAACTAGAATAGGTTTTTGCGTCAAAATGTTTGATTTTAATATTTTTTTATCAAAATATTTTACAATTTAGGTGTTTTTCTTTGTTAGCGAATTTCCACTAAAAAGGTTAGGGATTAAGCTATTACCGTAGGTATCATGGTAAGACCTGGACCCGGGACTGATTTACTTTTTCGATTTGATGTCCCCAGAGGCCAAAAACACCATCCGTTCAATTTCATATATGTGTGTGTCCGTTAGCACGATAATTCGAGCAAAAATTATCATATTTTGATAAAAGTTTGTGCAAACTTGAGAACTTCCGTTTATTTGAACGAGTTTGCGAACCAGCATAATCCGACCATGGGAACGGGATTTTATGGGGGGTTTTATGGGGTAAATATAGGTTATTCTAGTTTTTCACCCACAAAACAAAAAACATTTTCCAATTTCTCTATAGACCATTTTGAAGAGCTTAAAAAACAAATAATGTAGTATATTGAAGTATTTTTGTATGGTTAAACTCTTGTAGTTTTCTTGTTTATGTATTTATTTTGTTCAAACTTGGCAAATATATTTCTTTTATACTGAGCTATTAATGTTTTACTAAAAACACACTTTATTACCCTCCCTGTAGCAGCAAACCTAGGTATTCGATAAACCTAATGTTATTGAAATAGATTTAATATAAAATCATATCAGGGAAATGGGAATTCGCTTAGTCTGCAGGTTTGATGCAGGGGGGGTAGTGTAGTATTCGCAAAATTATTCTATTGTTGCGTTGCAGTTATTGGATATTTACTTTGACCAGTATTGCATGCTGCAACATTCTACCAAAAGATTTCACATATGGTAGATAGTGTATGGCACTTGAAACACAAACAATAATGCACTAAGGCACTTAAAACCACTATTGAGCCTAACCCTCTGGTTCAATCAGAGGGTTGAACTGTCAAGGAGTCAATCAAATTTTAAATTGGCCAATCAAGGCGCGAGTTCAATTAATGAAGTTGAAAACATCCAATCTCTCCATTCGTTATTCATTTACCTTCATTTCTTTTCTCTTTATTAGCAGGAAATGGAACATGAATGCCCATCGAACAATGTATTGCTGAGTTGAAAAACTTGTTTTCCTAGAGTTACTTGAAAAGTGGGTTTCCTCGCACCGATTATAGCACGCAAAGTAGCTAATTGCTGCATTTACTTCTTGTCGCACTCCAGTATTCCAACTAAACAACACAAACCGTGTATTTTTATTAGGCACGTACTACATGTACTCTTGAAAATAAGTTGACAACACTAAAAGATACTATGTATACACACACTTTGGTATGTTATAGTTATTCAAAATCTAAATAAAATGGTACAAATCCCATTGCGTGTTCAAAAGTTTTTGTAACTTATGTTATTTTCCCATAAAACCCCACTAAATAAAAAAAATCTGATTTTAGGAAAAAATACAATTGATTTAAATGAATGTGCTATGGTCCTTTATAATTCCAAACAAAATAGTGCAACCCCCCCCCCTTTTTGAAACGAATAAGGCTAAAAATTTATTGCTTTTGTCATTTTCCCTATACTATAATAAAAACATAGTTACTCCCACCGCTTACCCATGATAAAGGTTGTTGATAAGCTTTTATGTGCCAGATTGCCGTTTTTTGGTTGTGTACCATGAAGAGTGTAATGGATTGCGTCTTTGAAAAAATAGCAAAATAAAAATGTCATAGCATTCTTGAAGTTTTTTTTATCTTTACGTTTTTGCCTATTGTGCAGCGAAATTACTATTTTCATTTCATTGTTCAGTGACAACTAAGTTGCAACGGATAAAAGGTATTTATTTATTTCTAGCTGAACACGACATGGTGGTGAATGTCAATCACACAGCTCTGTTGACATATGTTTGGTACAGCAGATGGGATAACAGATTCTAAAACGAGACAGTTGTGACGAGACTTCGAGATGTATCAAACAGAAGTTTGCTTCAGAAGAAACTTCAAACATTTTGGCAGTACTCCTAAATATCCAATAAAATATTATTTTCACAAAAAAACTTGTATCTAGCTTTTTGTTAACAACACATGTTATAATATACTATATAGGAAAAATAAAAATGAAAAAATTCTATAAAAATCTATTCCTAGGAATATGAAAAACTATTCTGTTTATGAAATGGCCGACTTGTTTAGTAGGTTAAATTCAGAATATCTTAAGTTATGACTTAAATATACTGGACAAGAATTGTATTAATTTAGTTGTTATGTAAAGGAAAAATGTATTTCTTTGACCCTCCAAGAGATTTGATTACATGGCCTGTGTCCAGTTTTGTGCCAGCTATAAAGCAGGTTATGATTAAATATCCTACAATTATTAATTTTATATTAAACTAGCTGCTGTACCCGTGCTTCGCAACGGGAAGAAAATCGGTTTCATAATCATTGAAATAGATTTAGAATAAAATCTATCATAAAGTTTTAGATTAAATAATCCTACCACATATTTGTGAAAAATATATTTGATTTCTTTGAATCAGCTGTCCTAAAATTTTGAAATGAGCATTATGCGGTTCTTATGGCTTACATTTAAATATCGAACATTGTGAATTTTCTCATACTTCACAATGTTGAGAAGAGAATACCTATGACATTCCTAGAATTAAATTAATCTTAGTGGCAAAATAGTTTTTGTGCCTAATTTTTACTGTATCGGTTTAGTATTTTAGACATGACAGCTGCCTAGACAGGCCCATCTCAATTTTATTATATATATTATATTATATTTAATTTGTGTTATTTATATTTATATTATTTAAGCATAATATTGTGCAGTAAGTATAAACCTTTATGACTCTAGTATTAAGATAGTTAGATATTTTTGACTTTAATCAGCGGGACTTTTTCTTTTCAAAATTATTGAGCAATACATCATAACTTTTTTACAATTTTGCGTATAATTTATAGCCTATATTTCAATTTCAATTTGTTTATTATCTCGCATGCCAAAATTTGCTGTACACTGCAGCACCTGTTATACCTCTCTTGCTGCAAGCTATATGAGAGGATAACTCATATCCATATAATAATAATTATTATTATAATAAACACAGCTCAATGAATATTTAATAATCAACAGGAATTTCATCAAATACATTGCATTATGAACTACAATTAATATCTGGCAACATAAGGTAGTAATTGGAATTTTCATGTACAAATATTGTTGTATTAGGTTAAAATAATCCAATAAAAAGCCTGCAGTAGTGTATAGATTATGTACATCACCATTAGTATTCATCATTACTGTTAGTGGGGTTAATTAACTCAAATGATCATTTGCATGTCAAGCCACAATATATCAATATAGCTGTTGAAATAACCAATACAACATTTTCAAGTGTTTATTTTTCAAATGCGTTATTATAAATATACACTAACTTGATGTGCATCAATACGATTTATGTTTGCTAAGTGTATTTGAATAGTCAAAAAATTACTTATGTCGATTTAAACTTTTATCAACGTTTTTGGGTATACGTTGCACAAATTTTATGAAGAAGGGATCTACACTTAAATTATAGTTGAAATAGTCATGATGTATAATAAAACGCTTTCGACGCAGGAATCCTGTAGCTATGCTTTAAGAATCGAAAATGGTAACGCCTAATTTGTACACCATAAAACCTCACTCGTTTGAACCAATGTAGGTTTTTATACGTTTGCTCAGATTTTAATACAAATCTGAAGATTCTTCTTAAGCAATCGTCCTAACAAACACATAAACAGTATACGAATTTGAACGGATGGTGTTTTTTGGCCTTTGTGGGGATCAAAAAATAGTAAATCCTGGGTTTAGGTCTTACTACGAGACCTACGGAAATAGCTTATACAATATAAGGGAGATTCTATAAACGTAGATCCCTTAGTTTGAGAGAAGTGATTTTAATATTTTATATGTAATCATTGATTTTACACAACAACTTAAAATCATTATCCTGAAATTAAACCACTTTTACAAGATTTACAACATTTTACGATGTTATGCCATCAATAGCAGAATTTTTATAATCAGTATATTCCCCATAAGATTAAACTAATGTTTAATCGACTTAGACTTGATGGGTGTTCCTTTAACAATCTTTCAAAGTTATCCGAGTCAATTATAAGTTACTAAACTTTTCAAGCAGTTTACAGTTTAATGATATTCAAACTTAAACATTTCTAAGTTATCCAATAACTCATTAAACATAGGGATTGTGAGGAGCTGGACTTTTAAAATTCTAAATCCATAAGTTTTTAGTCGGAACTAGTCTTATTATATATTTAAAAGTTCAATTATTAACTTCCTTAATTGGTTGCATAATCTGAGAGAAAGCTTGGAGTACATTGAAATTTACATACTTCTACATTTATTTTGTATTTGAAAGGAAAAGTTGAGGCTTTGATATGTAAATTGAATGCAAAACAACAATCTGTATTGATCTACCTCTGCGAGGGAATATATGAGTTCTCTTATAAACTGAACGGTTCGTTATTGTAATAGTGGTACTTGAAAACACTCCATATTCCAACCAACCAGTGGAACTTACTAAAGAAATTACTATTGGTTTACTGAATTCATAAATTATTCGGTCTATACCTTAATTATTTGCAAAGAGCACACAAATATTTTTCACATCCTAAATATATGTTATTGAACATAAGTTATTAAATAATGTCCTTTAACGTATAATTGATTATTAATGCTTTTAATCACATAAATCATGAACCACCTTGGAACACTCAAAACAAAATCATATTAATAAAGTATTACCCCCTTAACGCAAAAATAAATTTGTTTCATTCGATAACCAATTTAATGTATTCCATGATACTATACATATTATTTAGTATATATTCCTGCAAAATATTATTTTCTTTATAACTTAAAAAAATATAAAATTCGAAAAGTAGCTAGATAAGCTACAAGTCATTTGAAAAAAATGTAATGTCGACGATTATTTGTCCTATTACAGTGTTTCCTTAAGAAAAGAAGTAATATTTAATTTGAATCGCTTTTGAAAACAACTGTCGGAAACATTAATGGATTCTTACGGTGCCTAATGGAACTTGGTTATGCAAAATGGCTGAATTTAAATTCCAGAAGTAAAGTGGAAGATTTTGGTTATAAACAGACTTCCTGTCTAAAACGTCACTATTACTTGTACGAGAGATGAAACTATTTTATTTTATTTATTTATTAAGATAAGGTGAGCTCAGAGATTATAATATAACCATGATCAAGATTGGGTCAAAACATAACTGGATGATTGCCAGGCAATACATGAATCATATTTTGTACCTGCAATGTTTTAACTTATTATTTGTGCTTGCGAAACCAAAACTGCCACTTTATGAACATTAGGTAAACCAAAAACATTTTAAGTTATAAGGTAGGTGTTTTTCTACCAACGCATAACAGTTGTTACGTTATCTTTTAATGTCTAGCTACTTATCACGATTATACAGTGGTCTAAATCAAGTTAAATATGTTGTATAGTTTTCTAATGCTACTCAAAGTACGTTCAATGGATGGGCATTAATTGCGCCAACTGACCTGAATTTTTGAGGGACCTGAGATAGGTAGACGGGTATTCCAGAATTGCGCCAACTACTCCAGGGAGTCACCCGATAAGTTCCTTAACTGCGCCAAGTGGCGGCCCTCTATGACTGTATAATTGAGTAGGTTAGGTTAGGTTAGGTTAGGTTAGGCTAAGTTAGGTTGGGTTAGGTTAGGTTAGGATGACACTAAACAAGGTTCCTTCTGCGGGCAACTCACCCCTGGCCTCACCTGGCTTGGGCTTGGCGCAACTAAGTAATATTTTTTGGAACCCATTGAGGGTTTGGCGCAATTAAGGAACTCTTTGGCGCAATCAATGCACATCCCTTTCTAACTTTGGGTGGTAATAATTATTGAAATTTTATATTTCGAGAGGATTTCCCAAACAATTAAAAAAATATTTGTGTTAAGTGTATGATGTGCTAAAATCGAATAAATAATTATTTTGGTTATAATATTAGTGCGCACTTAACGCATTGGCTATATTACAAGAGGACAAGCACAAGTATAAATGTGCATCGTTCTATTTTTTCTCATTAAGTAGCCTTTTTATCAACAAGATTCATTTTTATGGTATACTCATTTTGGCTATTCGTCGACAAATTTGTAATTGGTTATGAGAGTATTACATAATCCCATCGAAATATTGTGAGAACTTTGAAATTATATTCTAAGTAGGTTAACAAATTAAATATCTTATATTCGACTTGCTAAATTGTACCACTAGCATGATCAATAGTTGATCAATGATACGTTGTAGGGTGCTTTAAAGGGTGGAGCGTGCATTCGAGTGGATATAATGTGGATTAAGAGATTAGAGTGGCCAGTAGGGCAGTGAGGTGAGCTTAGTGACACAATACACAATACACAATACACAATAGCAATACATTGAGCGTCTAGACCCCATTGTGAAGCTCAATATCTCCATTGGCAAACTGGGCAATGTTAACACTGATTGGAATTAATCTGATTGGTACCATGGGAAATTGAAATTTTTTATGTGTTTAATAATTAACCAAAAATCAAAAAGTTCACATATACCGTAGATTTCATTCCAAATGGTCCTTAACATATTAAAACGTTTTAACAATGTCCTACTGTAAGGGTAATAACTATAACATAAGATCAAAACGTTTAAGATATAAATTAAATATTGTGCTATGTTTAATTATTTTATGTTACTGATAAATATAAAAATTATATTTTGGGATCAAATTAGCTTAAAAGTCTACCCTCTAGCTGAAGCCACTAAGAATAATGACTTGCACCTCTTTCATCATATTCCCATCTGATAAGTAAGTTACAAGATGACATACAAAATTTAATTTACAAACCACTATAAAGAGTAGTTATTTAGGTACGCATATTTTTTAAACTATGTTTTTGGCATATGGTAGACTCCCCCTTCCGTTATCTTTATTTGTGATTTAAAGGTATCCATAGCCAAATAAGGAAAACATTTTCAGAAAAAACTGGTCTTGTCTTGGCAAACCCTATCAAATATGTTTGCGCTGCTTCATTAGAAGATTCTGGCTAACACTTCTGGCAACGTTCGTAAAGGGCAATCATTCACCGACTCATTTTCATAGTTTCAGAGACCTATCTCCAGTTAAATTTTCAAGGGTTTCCCTACTAAAATTTGGACAACCCTTATTTAATAGGACCAACTTCTCACAAAGGAGCTGCATGCCCAAGGACTGCTGCTGGGTTTGAATTTAAGGACTTGTTTCTGGCGATGTATGGTTCTTTCCATAGTATACTACATGATAATTGATTGCCATTAGCTGGTGGGCAATTTGCAATGGTGCATTTTTTAATTTATGTCGACTACTTAAATTCTCACTGCGACGAATATACGCGTAAGACCACACGACAAACATTTTATGCAGATATATACGTATGACGTAATCTTACAATAATTATAACTTACGTGTGTTGTATCACCAACATGTACATACCTGGAAAAATAAACATCTTTTAGTTTACAATAGATAAAAAATTGTTTTGAAATACTATATTTAGTGACATAATATTACAAGTTTTATAGTTTTGAATTTTAATGTACAGTACATAGTTTTTACACCCCGTAGTAAATAATGATGTAGCATTTCATTTTCACTTTTTAACTAGGCCTACATGGTTTGGAAGAATTGATTATGGCTGAAAAAGTGTAAAAGTATGACTGAAACGATGTTTAAAATTTGTTTATTCGTTTAAGAACTGTTGTCCAAAAACGCTCGCTTATTAGGTTAATTGCGAATAACTTAGAATAATTATAATTTATCAATATTTTGAAGCATTCCAAAGCACATTTGGCAATAATTGCAATATCGGTCTGAAATCGCCAGAAGGTGGACCCAGAATTGCAGCGCACAATAGCGATTGTATTCAGCAAGTATCTGCACACTATTGTGCGTTCTGCACAATGGTAAACTGATAACTGATTAAAGCACTATCTAATGAATAAGAAACTCTTCATTATCATTTATTAAAAATATAATATTAGTAAGATGAAACGGTTTCAACACTACAGTGTTAAATCGAATAAAATAATCTTGTTTCAGAAGTTATTGTTTCCATGTTTTCAAAGGAAATTTGTAATTTAACAATTATGTACAATAAAAGTATGTAATTCTATGTGTTGGCTTCTATCTATCATAATCTTTTTTAACTAATTTGATTATTTATACTGTGCCAAAAGATAGTGTTTTATTCACATCACATGTGGTTCAACTGATGATGTATAATATGATAATAGCTTCCTTGACAATTTAACATTTTGAATTATCTTATAGTTTATTGGCAGAGTAAGTCTATTGTGGTTAGAGGGCGGGTTCGTTTGTCCTTCATAAGGGGTTCAAATTAAGTAAATCGCCAATTTAGTTTAAATTCAATTCCTGATCTCGGCGGTTCATGCCCAAAATGTATGAACCATTAAGTTCCATTTATGTGGGAAATATTTTCGAGTTATAGTTTATAGTTTTGGAGCTTTCTTCACTAATAACCACACGACAATTTTGTTGAGCATGTTTAACGATTAATTAGTGTTTTCTCTACAACACGATGAGTTTTAAACTTCATCGTCTCGTTAACACACTCCATCAGCCTCATTAACTACTAGACAAGATTAATTAGAACATTGCTTCAATAAGGTATTTTCTAAAAAATCCCCCCTATTAGGGTGCAAGTTCACTTGTGTAGGAAAAAAGATAGGGCTCTCGGGTAGAACATCTTCCTAAATATTTAAAAAAGCCATGCCATAATTAAGGCGATCATGTAGTCCTAGGTGAATGCCTAGAACAACTGATCACTGTGCGTCTTAGGCTGAGAGTCTATAGTTTAATGGTTTAAAATCTGATGTAGGGTATAAAATATCTTATCACTTGCCCTACAACATACAGTACATCGTATCAGATGTACAGCATATCACACTAAAGTAGTGTATTACCATCTATAGTGATAGTTAGTTGATGTAAAAAATCGCACGGTTAAAAAATTGCTCAAATAAATACGTGAAGACTTTTTTTATTCGGTGCAACGTGGAAACAAACAGTTGAACAAATAATCACATAGAGTACACCCAGGCCGACCACGTGCGTGCACTTAAGTAAGGGGTGTGTTTGTAGGTAATTAGCCTAAGGTAAGACAGCGGTGTTTGTTTATCACGTTTGTAACTCAGACACAAGTTGGACACTCAGACAAACACTCAGACTCCCAGACACACTTGTATGAGACTCTTGGACATTGTTGTGACGTCAAAGAACATTTCACCCTCCCCCCCCCCCCTACACCTAACAGAACACGGGGAGACTCTTGCATACGTTTAATAACATGATTATTTAGTTCTGTTTGTTTCTTTTGCAAAAATATTATGAACTTAGTCTGGCCAGAGCAATGTTGAATTATTGATAGGTATTTACTGTGTAATTTTTTTTGTTTTTGTAATTTAGATGTTTACAAGAATAGGGTACAACTAACCGTAATTCATTATTGATATTAATCGCAAACCAAACGCAGACCCCTACGTTATTCAACTTACTAAACTAACGTGATAAACTTACTCTGTTACTCTGTTACATTATGGGGTACAAATGCAAAGAAAATAATGCTGCACCCCAAACAGCTGACACAATTCTTTAATTCCTTTTAAATATGAATACTCATAAGGTTTAACAACGGGAACTACAGAGCCACTGGGGCGGAGCTCGAAAGGATTTTTGAGATAAGAATATGCCTATATGTTAATCTGGAATGAAAGCTATCATCATGCCAAATTTCAGCCCAATCCGGCCAGTAGTTAAACTTCAAACAAACAACGAACATACAAACACATACTTTCACATTTATGATATTAGTAAGATTAGCTACGAAGGTTATTCATGGGTTCATCTTTAAAAGTTTAAAATATATTAGTGTTTTCTTCATTTAATATATTTCAAATTATCCTTCCTTAAAAACTATAACCAAAAAGGTTACAAAATGGTTTTAACCATAAAGCAAATTATAAAATGAAATCATAAAAACTATTCGAAAACAATCCTTTTAAAAATTTAACACCGATTCTTCATCTTGCCAAACCGTAAGTAAGCTCTTTTTCCTCCCTAAATAAAAGAATATAACGACACTTGCTGTACATTAAGCTCAACGCCGTTAGGTGAGAACAAATGATAAAGGACGAAAAGGATTTTCCACAGCGAAGGCTTGGCCATTTGTCTGTTCTTTGTATAGATTTGCTCTTTTGAACTTTCGGTATTTATCTCAGCAAAGCATCCATATCTTTTGTTCTGTGTTTCGTTTTATTTCGTTCTTCATTTATGGTTATTTGTATCTTTATATCCAAATAATAGCATGGTATTGTGTGTAAATATTTAAAACGCCAAGTATAAAAAGTGAAATAATTACAACAATTTAATTACCTGTAGAATTTGTAAAGGGTTTCAAACAATGTTGAAACAATGTTGTGTGAGTTAGCTTACCACTTATAGTTACGCAAGATCGATTACTATTCTCGTCAACTTTATTGTTGTATCTTAATAGCAAGAACTACTTATTAGGTGAATGTTTCAGATATGTCCAAGCCTTATACTTAATAGCACATGGATTACACGTATTTTTACATTTTATTCATGTTATGTGCTGAGGTAAAAAGCTGAAAAAGTTTAAGTATAGTTGAATTTAGTACATTATATTGCGCAAACTGATAGGAGTTCAACAACGTCAATAGCAACAAATTCTGATAGCATACATGAGTAAATATCAGGGGGAAATAAGTGGCATTCGTTGTAGAAAGGGAGGAAACTAAATTTACACTTAAAATGCTTAATTAAATAACTTACGCGGGCTCAGGTTTGCGGCTACACTCATTAGAGAGTGTACACTCATTAGAGTGTTAGAGTGTAACCGCAAACCTGAGCCCGTCCAGCCGTGCGCACGGTGTTATCACAGTATTTGTTACCTAAATGTTTCGAACGTGTCATGTTTGTGTGATAAATGTAAAATATGTTTGGACTATTTATTTAATATATCGACGCTGTTGCTATAATGCAACATAGAAGCAAATTCAACCTAGTGACAGTGGAGCTGAGGATGACCTGATGGTTGAAACGCGTACTCCACAGCAATTTATGGATTGATGACGTAAGTTATTTAATTATTTGATAACTCAATCCGTTGTGCTACAATCTCAACATTATTAAAATGCTTACCATGGAGAAATCGTGTGATCCCACTATCTCCACGTTCCGCCACCTCCGAACCCAAATCTGTCCCGCCACCTCCGAATTCTTGAGTGGCCCTTATAATCCCGCCACTGCCTGCGTTGTTAGCTGTCATTGCATCCACGGCTGCGAAGCCCCGTGGATGGAAGATTTAATGAAAATTTAACCCGTGGGTTAGGTTAGGATAGGTCAGGTCAGGTTAGGTTAGGTTAGGTTAGGTTAGGTTGGGTTAGGCTAGGTTAGGTTAAGTTAGGTTAGGTTAGGTTTGGACGGAAAGTCTAACGCAGGAAGTAACCGAGTATTATAGGGGTCACTCTGAAATTCGGAGGTAGCGGTACACGGAGGTGGCGGGACGCGGAGATAGCGGGAGGTAACCGGAGAAATAGCTGCCAGCACTCAACACATTACAGTGTACTAAAACGCTTTGTCTTGTTAAGTTTTAGTTTTATTGTGTGAAAGATCTGTACTACCATGAAATTGATTTATAATTTGCTTCACGTTGATTTTTCTAGCAATACTTGCCTTATCAGGGTAGGTACAATTACAATAATATTTCCTAGGTATGTAGTGTGTGTTTGTGTAATAAGGTCCGTTGTACCTTACAAGTCCTAAACCAGACTAAAATTGCTTCTACCAAATGTATTAGATGCAATGTTCTTTGGCTAGCTTAATGTATTTGTTAGCTACTGCTTAGACACTTCTAAGTTTTACCAACTTATAGAGCACCCTGTAAGTGGTGCAGGTGTTGAACGTAGGCATTCAGAGTAACAGTAATGCAGAAGTTGGCGCAGACTGTTTGAGAATAACTTTTGTAAGGAAACTTTAATGGATGCTTCCGGTGCCGCATCGAGCGCGATGTTTGCAATTTCATTATGCTAAATAAACTCCAAGAAAATATGGATCAATGTTTCATCTTAGTTCTAATCCGCTGATAGAAATATATTGTACGACATGTTATGTATACAGTATAACGTAGGAGTACGATCGATGAATTAAGCTGTATAATAATATGATATCTTTTTATGCTCTCAATTCTACATTAAACTAAACCTACAAGCCTTAGGTGTATGTAAAAATACTATTACTTTGAAATTCAATGCCAGTAATAACCAAGATGTGACCATAGAATTGGGGTGTTTTTGCAATAAAAAAGCTATGTGTAGTGAACAAGTTTTGAAAAGAATGTATTGACATGACTTGCTGATATGATTTTCACAAGTCTGACAATATTCGATGTCAAAGTTTCAACTCCTTTGTTGGCTTCCTTGCGTAGAATACTAATGAAGCTACAAATATAAGAAAAGTTGGCTTTACAATGTTAACTACCCCTTTTTGAAGCTCTAAGCTGGGAATACTTTTATGAGGACTAATCATCAATAATGACTTTATCATAACGAAATGTTTAAAGTTAAATATTTAAATATTAACAAAAGCTCACTCAAATTTACTGCATTACTTACTCTAACATAGGCCAAGTAGGTGAAACAAAGGTTGATTTGTAATCACGTCATGATTCGTAAAATATGAATGTAAATGTTGTTCTAAAGTTGTATTCTTAACTATATGAATCATTAGAACCAAAAATCCATTATATCTCCAGATGTTGCAACAATTTTGCTCTACCGACAAAATTGCAGCCAGCAGCAGATGAAAATATAGACTACTAGCTGAGGTAAGTAAGGAATCCTATTTTGTCAATTTAACCAGTTTTCATTAAAATACGGTATGACTACAATATTCAAACAATTGGAAAATGAATTACTTACTTTCATAAAAATTAGTGTAAATTATTCCATGAGGCCAATGGCATTACAGTGTATGATTACATCATGACATTATTTGAAAGTCTTTAATTTTCCGAGGGTTAATTTATTCCCATAATCTAAATATCACTCAATAGTTGTTGAGGTTGTAAATATTTATATTAGTGGAAGAATTTAGATACTTACAATCTAGAATAATTTAATCGTAATCGCAGAGCAAAAGAAGATTTAAAAAAATTTATGTTTACCCAAGAAATTGAAATGTTCTATGAGTGCGTTATGGTCTTAAGCAGGCTGGAACAAACAATTCAACAATTCAACAATTATTATTAAATTATGGATTTTGAAACCATCAAGAACTCAATGTACAGAAATATCTGATGTAAGATATGACCCGGCACAATTCACAATGGAAGATATTGAGCGTTTTCCCGGAGACATTATTGTGCCGCCACAATATCACAATATCACAATATCACAATATCGTCGTCTGCTCATTGTGCTTCATAGTGGGAGCATCCAATCGGAAAACTTCTGTGTCTCTGTGAATTTGTCTAGTGACACGGCATTGAACCTTGGGTAAACGCCTTAGGAGTTCAATGTGCTGAACTATACTTAAAACAATATGATAGATTGATTAGCAGTTAGTATGATGAAATTATGAGTAGGAATGAACCTAAAAAGCCTAACCTAACCTAAAAAGATGTGTGTATGCGTGTACTATCTCAATAGTGCATTTGACTTAAGATATTTAAGTAGGATCCCTATGGTCGAAACATATGTAACTACTCTATCCTACTAATATTATAGGCTAAGTGAGAACGTTTGGATGGATGGATGGGATGGATATGACAAGTAAACGCGAAAATACTAAACCGACAGGGTTGAAATTTGGTATGATGATAGCTCACATCCCCGATTAACATATAAATGTATACTTATCTCAAAAATCCTTTCGGGCTCCGCCCCAATGGCTCTGGAGTTTCCCATGCTAACCTTAAGAGTACTCATATTTAAATGGAATTAAAGAATCTTAACAGCTGGTTCAAATAAACAATTTGATTTTGTGATGTTCAATAGCATTAAAAAGTTAATAGGTTTACGAATAGAGTGCAGGACTATATATTTTTTTATTTATGGCAACAGCTAATTTGCAACCAAAAGGTGAGTGAGCGTAGCGAACGAACTTAAACATGGAGGCGAGTTAGCGTAGCGAACGAGCTAACCTGAAGGCAAGTGAGCGCAGCGAACGAGCTCCAACCTAAAGGTGAGTGAGCGTAGCAAACGAACTTCAACCAGGACGTGATTGAGCCATGCGAACGAGCTCATCTTGGAAATGAACGAGCATTTGACATAAAACCGCATTGGGACAGGACGACATTTGTCGGGCCAGCTAGTAGTTTATAAATTATGTAATATCAATATTCAGAACAGAAGCGTATTCCTCATAAATGAACAGAAGCGAGTCTTCATGAAATATTAATATTTACGTTCGCTTTACAAAGAGTTCGTTAAGAATACAAACTGCTACAATATTTTACAACAAATTGATCAACTTCCAATCGTTCCTATTATATTAAAATAATAATTTTGAAATCATTATAATTTATATCGCCGTAGTCATCTTTGTAATCAGTCAAAATATTTTACAATGAAAATTAAAATTGACGTTTTGAACAAACCTGTCATAAACATCCAAGTTTCTCGGAACATTACCTTTCAAAAGTTGTAGAATCGTCTCGTTAATTTTGTAAATAACGTCATGACGTCAAGAACTGAACGTTGGCGTCGTTTAGAGAAGTAAAAAGTTTTATTAGTGTCAGAACACTGTGACGCTTCAGTCCCTGTGGAAATTAATAAACTAGAAAGGTTAACTGTGGTAATTTTAGAAAAGAACTTAGGTTACTTTAGAATGTGATTAGATTTGCTTAAATTTTACTAATTCTATTGAAGGGTTTGTTTGATTAATTAGTGTACCATATACATTTGAGTGTTGTATGGAATATATTATTTTCAATCGAATGCTATGATTAGCTTGTAAAGATGTAGAAATAAATTAAACATAACGGAATTGAGGTTTTAAACACTGAATACGAGGTAGTAGTTGCGTTTTCTTAAAACATGTTATTAGGTAATTCAACAATTTTGGTTTGAGACTCATGAATTGCCTTCACAATCAAAGGTTAGTTTGGTACTTATTTAAATTTATTTTTTTTTTTTTGCTTGGTGAATAACATCCAACGTGGTTTAATATTTCTTTATTATTGTGTATTTTACTAAATTTTCACTATGCAGTACCATGATAAACATGTGTTTTGCTTTTTTTATATCATTAATAGTTGATTAAATTCAACTGTTTTAAATATATATAGGGACAGTTAGTAGTATTTCTTTGATTATTCCGTAACAGTAAAAACAGATACACAACACCAGAGGATTAAGAATAAGTACTTTTTTCACTACACTATGATGTTTTTGGCTGTATTACATACGCTAATTGGTGGCTGAAAGTTACGTTTTGCTGGCCATGCCAGCTGTCATCGTAATTTGGGGACCGAGCATGTTTTTACATCCCGGGGTCGCAAAATCAGCTGTCCGCTTACTTACTTAAAACATGAATGCATTTTACATACACAATCTAAATCCATAGCATTGCAATAGAATTGTGTTATGTCACCGTTGCCTAGCAACTATTCATTTTTATTTTTGCTGATTACTCAAATTATTTCTTCACATAACCTCAAAGTTGTAGCTGTGTTGACTATCAGTGTGCAATATTATAGTGGTGAATAGTGGTAATAGGGTAAGTGTGGTGAAAAATAGCGTTCGTACCACGGACCGAAATCGTTTTGCAGCTATCGATCGATTTAAGTTATCGACTTCGTCTCGAACTTAAAACTATCTCGAGCCGGCAAAACCTCATTTTTGGCCCTAGGTACGAAATATACTTTTACTACACCTGAAGTATGTAAACGATGTTTTAACCTAAAAGTAACATTCAAAAGAAGAAAAATTTTAACCATTTCAAGAAACATATATAAAATATATTCACGCTCTCTCCTTTTTGTTTTCAAGATAAGGCTCACTACAGTTAAAAATCTTTTTTATCCAGTGAACACAGTTAAAAGTTTAAATTACTACAACATTTCAAAGTGAAAACAATGAAGGTAGAATAGAGATAGTCTTATCTCTCTACACCACGACCAACACATGTAGCAGTGTTTTGTTTTATTTTTGTTAAAATAATTGATAAAATAGTTATTAAAATGAGTATTCTCAACAAAGGGCCTACTGTAGAAAAATATACTAATTTGTGGGTATGGGTTACACTGTCCATTTTTATAGTGATTCTTCGTAATATTTTGTAGGTCATGTACAAATTTATGGTAAAATAATGTTCTAAACTGACAGTAACATGTGTGTATATTGATCATAATAACATTTTTGCAAATGTATTTAGAACTGTTTGCTATTAAAAGAGTAATATGTTAATAATTTGTAGGAAATACTAAAATAAAAGAGTTATATTTTGGGAAACAAAATGTATTTTGTCTCCTAAAGTTTCTTGTGGATTTCAAAGAATTAAAAATTTCACATTAATATAAGGAAAAAAGACAATTTTTGAAAACTACGGTTATTCTTCATCTGAGCATGGTCCAAAAGTGATCATGTTTGAAATGAGAGAACCATTACATTATGTCCAATATTTATTATATGTGTTAAGCCGGAACCGAATGAAATGTAATGTAATTTATGTGATTTATGTAATGTAATTTATATTAATTAATGTAAATGTAAACTTAAATAAACCTGATGTGTTTGTTTACATTACATTCAGAATAAAAATAGAATATTAACGTTTAAATATTATAGGACATTTTTGCAGAGTTCTTTAATTGTTTGAGATAAAAAGTTACTGATCATTACAAATTGGGGTCATAAAATATCGCCTTTATCTTATAGGTAAAATGTATTGCTAAAACTTTAAGTTTTTTAACTAGAGTATAATATCTCCTTACTTAAATGTTCAAACTATTCACACATTTTGTCTCAAAGCTTTGGTCAAAGATTATCGAATAACGTTACTTTAAAGTCAGTCTGTGCTGTGGTTATCTCTGTTAAAGCGTGGATTAGTCGAAACTTATCATAATATACATGGTTATTTAAAAATTAGATTTGTTTATATTCATGTAATGACAAAGTGCATTTATAAATTTACATTCAAAGGACCTGTGAAAAATATTTTAAGAATTTGCTTGCCATCATCAACAGTTAGTTATTATCTTAAAAGTATCTACTAACTGGTATTTTGAGGAAAATCTTAACTTTAATATGGCTACATATTTCAAAACATAAAGCGTACTATTGTTATCTGTTAATTTTGTTCAAACTTCTTAGTACAGTTTAGACAAAACGTAACTATTACAGTATTGTAATACGATTAGATGTGCAGGAGTCTCAAAATTGTACCCTAAAAATATATTGACTGTACATGTAGGAAAAAGTCTGAAACTATTTATTTTTTATTCTATGAACATTTACGAAACATAGTAATGGTAAAGTTAAACCAGAATGTGTGAAAAAAACTTTCAGCGAAACTTAAATGGATGCTCCCGGCACAGCCGCTGGCTGTCATTGTGAAAAGTTTAGAGAGAAAAACTGTTCCCAAAGAAAATCGGGTTTTATCTGTATCAACTGACAAATTTACAGGTGTTGGCAACTTCAATGCTATTTATATAACCAAGTAAAGTTTCCTATATGTTCCGATTTTTATTTTTTTTTATGAATCAAATTGAACAGAAATATCCTTACCATATGCTATTACATTACATCGTTATTATCAGGTTGGCTCTACTGTATTTGGGTTATTATATGTTCATAAATAAAAATATAAAGCAACACAAAAGCATTAAAATATGCAAAGTGTACATAAAGTATATCTTTAACAATATTTAATTTATAGCGTTATCGTTATGATAAGTTAAGTGTTTTCCTTCGGTTTCATACGATTTAATCTCTTTGAGGGATCTTGTTGGAAGCGAGAGCTATCCTAAGAAGATTAAGAGACAAATCATAATGAACACTGCAGTGCCCACTGTCCAGTGTCCAGCCCAACTTTGTGAGAATTATCAGCTTTAAGAATATCCAAAGGTAGATTTAAGCTCCACAGTTATAGTTTTCAATAAAAGGGGTTTAATGGTTTCCAAAATCACAGTTCATACTGTTATGAGTTATATTACTTCAACTATTTTGTTTTTATAGTTGGTAGTCTTGAGTAGCGGGGATGTCTCTCTGCGTAGAGATCATCGTCCTTCTTCTTAATTTTGTACTCCAACGTATAACATCTAAAAATGTAGAACATGCTGAATTGAAGATGTATTAAAGAGTCTTAGTCTGACTTGGTGTTTTATTAATCATATATTTTAAGTTAAAAGTAAGAGTACATCATGGCGCAGTCTGAAGAAGCGACGCTCCCAAGGTAATAAGTCGAGTGTGTTTTATAGGACTTAAAAATGGTGTGTAGGCCTAGTCGACCTCACATGTTCAGGATTGCAAGTTCCGTTTTAAAAATTCAATTAAGATGTCTTTTAAGCCTCCCAAGCCTCTAAATATTGATGACAATGTTTCGGTGGGATGGACTCTCTTTAAAAATCAATTCCAATTGTTTCTAACGGCCACTGAGGCCGATGCTAAAAGTGACCATGTAAAGGTAGCTCAACTGCTGAATGCGATTGGACCTGATGCATTATCAATATTTTTCACGTTTAAACTGGGGGAAGTTTCCACATTAAAATTAAAAGATGTTTTGAGTGCTTTTGATAAACATTTCTCTCCAAAATCTAATGTTGTCTATCAAAGATATTTGTTTCACAAGCGATCTCAGGGTCTGGGGGAGCCCTTTAATAGTTTCCTTACTGACCTTAGAAAGTTGGCTATCTACTGTGAGTTTGGGAGTGAAGAGGATAATATGATTCGTGACCGGATTGTAATGGGCATTAATGACCAGTCAACACAAGAAAGGTTCCTTCGTGAAACCGATTTAAAATTAGAAGACACAATCAAGTTTTGTAGGTTAGTTGAAGCTAGCCGAGAGCATGTTTCGAGCATTTCGAAAGACAAGGCCTTAGTTGGCCTAGAGTGTAGTCCTGTACAATCATCTAGTACATATTCCCAAGGTATAAAGACGGAGAATGTAGTCCATAGTGTGGGTCGTGGTAACTCAAGATGTCCGAACAATAATAAATTTAAAAAGTACTCTCTCACGGGTAGTAAAAGTTCGAATTTCAATAGGCCTTCAAGTGGTAACGGTAAGCAAAATTTTGATTCACAGACTAGGACTGAATATTTGTGTAAGAAATGTAACACCAAACATCAAGCAGCTCAGTGTCCAGCCTATGGTAAAACTTGTAACTTATGTCGTAAAATGAATCACTTCTCTGTAGGCTGTTTTAAAAATAAGAATAATAGGCCTAAACAAGTTAATGATGTACTGGTGTATGACGATGAAGAGTTTAGGATTGATTCCATATCTAACAATCAATGTAAACTTGCTTGGTTTGAAAACTTGTGTATTAATGGACAAAACATTAACTTTAAGCTGGATAGCGGAGCTGAAATCAACATTTTACCTAAACATGTTATTGAACAAATTGACTATGAGTTATTGGACTTTGTAGTCAAATCTAATGTAAAATTGGAATCTTTTGGTGGCTTTCAACTAAACACTTGTGGTGTGCTCAGTCTAAATTGTACATATAAAAACATTACAACTAAGGAAGACTTCATAATCGTAAACAATCTCAAAAGTATCCCGATTGTTGGACTTGGGACTTGTGTTAAACTAGGTCTCATAAAAAGGGTAAATGCTGTCGAAGAGTTGACGAAGGAGAGTTTTGTTCACCAAAATGCAGATGTTTTTTCAGGATTAGGTTGTTTTAAAGGTAAGCATAGTCTTAAAGTGAATCCTGATGTACAGCCAGTTGTTAAGCCTCCTCGTAGAATTCCGTATTCTGTTATGCCGAAACTGAAAGACACTCTTAACGAACTGGAAAGATGTGAAGTTATTAAAAAAGTCAATGAACCATGTAATTGGGTGAGTAACATTGTCATAGTTGAGAAAAGTGATAAAACTTTAAGAATTTGTCTAGATCCACAATGTCTAAATGTAGCATTAGTTCCAGAGCCATTTATGATTCCCACTATTGATGAAATCAAAGCCAAACTGTCTGGTAAAAAGTATTTTTCAGTATTTGATTTGAAAAATGGGTTTTGGCATATCGCACTTGATGAAGTATCCAGTCACTTGTGTACTTTTAGTTCCCCGTATGGGTGCTATAGGTTCTTAAGACTTCCTTTTGGGTTAAAGGTAGCACCACAAATGTTTCAGAAACTAAATTCCCAGATTTTTTCTGACATCAATGGAGTAACTGTGTACTTTGATGACTTGCTTGTAGCAGCTGAATCCCTTGAGGAACACGATACTATTGTAAAAGAAGTACTAGGTAGGGCTAGAGCTAATAATGTTAAGTTCAACCCAAAGAAAATTCAATATAAGATGAATAAGGTGAATTTTTTAGGCCTATGCTTTGGCTCAGAGGGTGTACAAATAGATGAAAGTAATATTAAAGTTGTGTTAGAATTGCCGGAACCTACTAGCAAGAAGGAACTTCAATCCATGCTTGGCCTATTTAATTATTTTCGTGAATTCACCCCTCACATGTCTACCTTGACCAGTCCCTTGCGTGAATTGTTAAAAAAAGATATTGAATGGTCTTGGTTGCCTGTTCACTCAGAGTGTGTAAATAAGTTAAAAGAAGCAATAACGTCAGCGCCTGTTTTGGCGACTTATGATAGTTCTAAGCCGGTTGAGGTCCATTCTGATGCTAGTAAAAATGGTCTTGGATGCTGTATAATGCAATGTGGTAGGCCAATCTCGTTCGCTTCTCGCAGTATGACATATACCGAGCAGCAGTATGCTCAAGTGGAAAAGGAATTACTTAGTATCGTATTTGCTGTTACTAGGTACCACAACTTGCTGTATGGTAACAAATTTGTTGTGTATAATGACTCAAAACCCTTGGAGTCCATGATGAAAAAGCCAATTCACAAAATTTTATCACCTAGGTTACAGAGGTTAAAATTAAAATTAATTAAGTATGACCTAGTTTTGAAATACTGTCCTGGTAAACAAATGGTTGTTCCTGACGTGTTGTCTCGCACTTGTAAGCCCAATGAGAATTGTGTTAGTGTAAATGTAATAGAAAATGTGGTACCTTATGTTTTACCAATATCAGAAAATAAAATGGTAGAATTTCGAGAAGCAACAGACAATGACACAGCTCTCAGCCTTGTAAAACAATATTTCAAAAGTGGCTGGCCTTCAGACAAAAGGTCTCTATCAGAGTGTGTAAAGGTTTACTTTGGTAAACGTGGTGATTTGTATGTATTTGATGGCCTGGTATTTTTAAATGATAAGATTGTTGTCCCATGTAGTTTAAGAAAAGCCATGTTGGATCTGTTACATGAAAGTCATCTAGGGTGTGAAAAAACAAAGTCTCGAGCTAGGCAACTGTTGTACTGGCCTGGTATGTCTGTAGATATTGATAATCTTGTGTCTAGTTGTACTCTTTGTCAGAAATTTATGAATGCAAATGCTAAAGATAACCTAATGTGTCATGAGATACCTGATCTACCCTTCAACAAAGTAGGTGTGGATATTGCAGAATATGGAGGTAAAATATTCCTCGTTGTAATTGACTACTACAGTAAATGGCCAGAGTGCCTTGAGTTAAAATCTAAGACCACAACAGATGTGATACGTGAGCTCAAGAAAGTATTTTCAGTTCATGGTATACCAGCCAAGGTCATTGGTGATAATAATCCCTTCGGTTCATATCAGTTTAAACAATTTGCCTTGGACTGGAATTTCAAAGTTGTAAATAGTAGCCCGTTGTACCCCCGTTCTAATGGTCAGGTCGAAAAAACCGTTCAAACTATCAAAAAACTGGTTAAAAAATGTAGTGAGGATGGCAAAGATGTCGAGATTGCTCTCTTGGAGCTACGTAACACACCTGTTGTAGGCAATATGTCACCAGCTCAAATCCTAATGTCTAGGAGGTTGCGAACAAAAATCCCAATATCGGCTAGATTGTTGAGACCTGAAGTTTGTGATAGAAATGTTGTTAATAAATTATTATATGAGAAGCAAACAAAAGCAGTATGGTATCATGATAGAAATAGTCGCCCTAGGCGAGAGTTCAAGGTCTCGGATGAGGTAAATGTGTACAACGTTCGCTCCCGTGTGTGGGAACCAGGTAGAATAATAGGCTTAGCCAAAACCCCTAGCTCATATTATGTTAGGCTGAGTCATAGCGGCTCAGCTTTACAGAGGAATGCAAGTCACTTAAGATTAAGGAAAATTAAGAGACCACTTGGTAAATATTCTGGTCAAATAGTAAATCCTAGTGTTACCTATCCTATGTCGCCACTGTTACCCAAAGCTGGTTCGCCTAAAAACAGAATTCCTATGCCTACTCCCTTGCTATCAAACAACAGAAACTCAGTGCCATCTACTCGCACGAGTTCTGTTAGTCCTAGTAAGAGTCTTGAACCTAATCCTACAACCACTGTTCATGAGACGCCTGTTAGGTCTGGCCCGAGTAGGCCTAATTCTAGGTTTGGTAGAGTTATCAGACAATCTGAAAGATTTAAAGATTATGAGATGTAAGCTCTTGTTGTTTATGGAAGAATATTTTTATTTTAGAATCCAAATGTTTAGTTAAGTATTTGTGGTAAATGGTCACAGATTTTTTATTTTGTATTAATGAAAATATCTTGCTGATTTGGTTCTGCAGGTTAGAATTTTAAAGATAAATTAATTTGAGTACGGTATCAAATGTTTTTAATTTCACTTGTAAGATGAATTTTAATTTTTAGTAAAATGTTAGACTATGTTGACTTTTTAAAAATGTACTTGTTTTTAATTTCACATGTAAGATGAAGATGAATTTTAATAAAATGTTAGGCTATATTGATTTTTAAAAATGTACTTGTTCAATTTCACATGTTTAAGATGAATTTGAATTGTAGTAAAATGTTAGGCTATGTTGATTTTTAAAAATGTACTTGTATCAATTTCACATGTGTAAGATGAATTTTTAGTAAAATGTTAGGTTATGTTGATTTTTAAAAATGTACTTTTAATTTCACATGTTTAAGATGAATTTGTATTAAAATGTTAGGCTAATGTTGATTTTTAAAAATGTACTTTTAATTTCACATGTTTAAGATGAATTTGTATTAAAATGTTAGGCTAATGTTGATTTTTTAAAAATGTACTTGTCCAATTTCACATGTAAGATGAATTTGAATTTTTATTAAAATGTTAGGCTAATGTTGATTATTTAAAATGTACTTGTCCAATTTCACATGTAAGATGTACTGTTTGTTTCTTTTACTGTTGTTCTAAAAGTACTGTTTATTTCTTTTATAAAAAGGGGAAGTGTTATGAGTTATATTACTTCAACTATTTTGTTTTTATAGTTGGTAGTCTTGAGTAGCGGGGATGTCTCTCTGCGTAGAGATCATCGTCCTTCTTCTTAATTTTGTACTCCAACGTATAACATCTAAAAATGTAGAACATGCTGAATTGAAGATGTATTAAAGAGTCTTAGTCTGACTTGGTGTTTTATTAATCATATATTTTAATTAAAAGTAAGAGTACATCACATACCTCTCCAAGACTGCTTGCAGATACACTTAACTTTTCAAAATTCCATCTTAGTTTGTAACAAGAAGGTTTATAGTTGTGATCCTAAAGATGTGATTTGTTGCTACACTTTAAGGACACATTATTATTTTTGTTTTCTTTAGAAGCAGTGATCGTTTTAAAAAACTACAACGATGAAAATTTTTACCTTTCCTTTTAAAACACTTTACCCCACAATATATCGTTTATCTACATGTCTATTTACATTATATATTGACGAATTACTAAACAGTCATTCCAGTGCATTAAGTGCTCAATTTAAATACAGTAGAAGTTTTCATTGTACACGAAAAAAAGCATTTAGGTACATTAAAGTATTTAACTACTTTTTTCAATGATTAAGAGTATTTTCAAAAAGGGTCCTAGTAAAATAATAACTATTAATAAGGTTTAATCATTAGTGTCCTCAAATGAGTGATGATTTAATATAATTTAATATAAAGTATATGTGTATTAGTGAGAAGTGATACCTAACTACATTATATGACGGTTCAATATAACATGATAATGCGACGGTAAAAAGAATTATAAGATACTTAAATTGTGGTAGTGTGTTGAATTAGAACTGAAAATAATAGAGATACACAACAAGCGTGTTATTAGAACCAGAAGTGATGGAAGAAAAGTGGTTTTGAGGTATGACAAATACTGCTATTGAAACAACAGACACGTTTTGTTCCCAGAATGCAATTTAAAGTGATAACAAGGACCAAATCACACAATCCGAAACAATAAGAAGAGTAGACGAGCAAAGCCCCTTATCGGCAGGCACCAGCTCCAAACTTTATAGGTAGCATTTCATTTTGTCCTATTTTCCAAGTAAATTTACGGATAACTAAATAGTCAAATCGTTTTCTAAATTGAAATATTTTTCATAATAATTCCATCCCACTAGTATTAAAAGTAAATTACGGAATGAGTAAATAAAAAAATGTGTTTTCTTTTAATTTAACAAGCTAAAATTGTATTTCAATTGTTAAAATGTTCACACAACTACACCATATCCATTCACACTTGGCTTCAAATACCTACTTTGAATGGTCGCCATTTCATTGTAAAGTAAAGTAAAAGTAAAAGTACAACACCGACGCGCGTCAATATGTTTCTAATTAAAAGTAGGCCTACCACGTGTATTTACCCGTTTTTATTCGTTAATGTTTTTATGTGTAACGTTTGTGTATGTGTTTTCAAATTTCAATACGCACTTTTAAGGGGAAGTTCAAGAACTTATATTAGGACTGATGATGATGCCGAAAAGCATCTCCTGTAAAGGATATATCAGGATCGACCGGTGGACACAGGTAAGTTTTTTCGATTTTATGAATTTGTTTCTTATGTATCCAATAGTCAAAGGTTTTACTACTTGCTTCTGCCAATACTAATATGAAGTTATATTTTGTGTACTCAAAAATTCAAATCAAAGCAGCTATAAATAAAGAAGTAGTATAACCTGTGGTTTGTAGTGGTTTGAAATTTGTCGATGGATTTTCTTGTCATAGCCTAAAATATATCACAGCTTAAAGTGGTAATGTCATTAGTAACAATAAATATAGACAAATTTAATTTGATAAATGTTATTTAGGTTCCAAATCAAGTCGATCTTTAAAAAAAAAACTTCCCTCGAAGCTCATTTGGTTGCACAGCCTTCAACATAGCAAAACATGGCGATGTATTATTCATTCCACTGCAGTCTAGTTAAGTCTGCGTCAAACATGATTTAAAGAGTAATACAGTGTATAAAAATATTTTTAGTTTTAAGATTTGTAGTGGTTAAATCAACTTTTGTGGCTACAAATTAAATTGTTTTTTGAAACTTCATCGGGTATTGAAAATTCAAAACTTTTGGACCATTTTGTGTTTTCCTTTTTGATGATGGATATTATTTTTAGTTAATAGCACATGTTTTTTATGGAAGTAAAGTGTTGTTGTTAGTGTAGATCTATGGATTAGTATACCTACATACCAAATTTCATCAAAATCGGACATAGGTGTGGTCTGTAGCTCTGTACACATCCACACACATATACATAACTTCGAAAACCACTTTTTTGGGCTCAGGGGGCCCAAAATCAATCCACTCAAAATTTAAACTCGAAAATGTTGACGAAACCAATACTTTCTCCATACACTATGTATAGGGGGGAGAAAGTAAAAACTCCGTTACAAAAATTGTTTTATATTTAGTTTTTCTTTATTTCTGTCCAATCTTTAAGAGTGGACGGCGTTTGGTGATACACTTAGTCAAAGGAGACTTCAGTATACCCTGTTGAGATTACAGGTAGACTAGCCAATGTTACAGCTTACAGTAAGACGATTACATGACCAATCGCCATCAATCACTAAACTCTGTAATGACAAGCCGTAATACGGTACAATATAATGTAAGTACTGTAGAATATACTGTAGTCGGGTCGTCTACGACTTGGAAAATAGACTCAAATTGTTGGATATTACAGAAGTATTTCCACGAAGTGTTATAAACTCTCAATAAATGTTGAGAGTTTTACGAATTAAGGTAGTAAATCGTTATTATTAAATTGGGATAGGGTGACTTCTAAAATCGTGTTATATAAGTTTTAGCCTTTATAGACACGTCGTGAAATATTAAGCTTATGATTTAGTAAAAAGGAAAGATATCACAGTTTTATGAATTGAGGACACTTTCGGACCTCATCTGTCCATGCCTGAGGCAAAGCTTTAAATATACAGGTTCTTTGTCCTCATTTTAGTAGGGTGGTAAACCCTTTGGCTATACACAGACTTTATAAAACCGTAAAAAGTATGAGAAAGAGTAAAAATTAGGCCATCTAAATAATTTAGAAATGTTTACAGTAAGCTACATGTTGTTAAACGAAACCTATCCTATAGCACAAATATCTAAGTTATTTTTGAAAATTCGCTGTTACAGGTTACACGTTTTGTGTGAGAATTAGAATTACTATTTTGAAAAATTCCGATTAAATAGTCCATTCTATATTAAGCGTACGTTAAGTGCAAAATTTGACAGGATTGTTCTCACAACCACCCAACGTTATCGCCATCTAATGGATCTTGGCTTGATCGAACTAAAAAAATTGTTATTGTAAAATGAACAACAGATTTTACAGTGTCCTGGAAAGAAATACAAGCATATATTATTTATTGTTAGTTGCAGACATGTAAAATTCATGTATCACACATAACTTATCATAATACAGCAAAAGTTTACTGTTAGTTTAGTTAGTTGGTTGTATGGTTATTGTAGTGTTAATGTAACCATCAACAGAAAAAGGAAGAGAACAAGAAGTGGCAACTTTTAAGATTCCCAACACAATATGTTACTTATGAAAGAAATCTTTGGAGAGTAATTTCAAACTTTATAATCCTTTATAGCTTTTCTACTGAAGCCAGCAGACGTTCGAGTTCAAAATGTGAATTCTTTGTTACGTTGTGTTAAACCATAGACAAAAATAAAGAGACTGTTAGCCGTGCTGCGGTTTCCATGGTTACAATAGGTTCTGGCGCACACCGCTGGGAGCGCCGTGTAGTTATGTAGCGCGTACGCCATAACTACATGGCGCTCCCAGCGGTGTGTGACAGAACCAATGGTAATCGCAGCATGGTTGACGGTCTAACCCGAAGTTTTACCTATTTATTATCAGTTTAATGTTTGAGCCTGACAAAAATGCAGAGAAATATTAATTGTGTCAAGGTATCAACTGGAAGGTTGTAATCACTCATCCAAAAGTTTCCTAGCATAAGGTTAAGAAAAATATTTATGTGTATCAATATTTTAGTAAATAGTGTTGTTTTCCACAATCCTCCATAGGACGGATATTTATAGAGAAGTGTTTGAATTTTTCATTCGTGTTTAGACAGCTGTTTTACAGTTGAAAATTGTTAATGACAGTTTTAAAATGGTAAACTCAACATTGATCTACATCGACATTTGAACACTGCACGTTGGAGTTAATAGCAACATGTGTCAAAGTAACATACCTCAGTTATACATATGTCTACATGTGGAACCGGGGACAGTACAACTTAATCAATGATTATTGGTTACCCCTGTAATAGTCTACGGACCCTATTCAATACACATTGATTAAGATGATTTGGTATCAACAAATAGAGATTAGTTGAATATACTGCCTAGCAGTGAAGCAAACTTATATTTACATTGTATTTTTCACCTGTGTATTTCAATAAAATACATGTTATATTACAAACAGGCTATATATTTCAATTTGATTTTAAATTCCATATTTGAAAAAGGAAAATGTACTTATTATTTACGTGAAGGGACATATCTTAGACTACAGGATGTTAAAAAAGGATTTTTAAACTGTTGCAAATTGTATAAATTTAACTTGAATTGGTTTTGGTTGTAGGAAATCACTAAAATACTCGAATTATTTCAAATATATGTAGGGTATCAATATTTAAGTGCAATGCTCGTTTTAAACGTGTAAATGTGCTAAATATATTACATGCTATGTTAAAAATTGTATTGGATATTTCGGAAAATGTATATAGACCAGCTGGGCTGTGCTCGCCTTAAATCCAAAGGTCGTTGGTACGATTAAAAGCGAAATAGAATTTGGACCCAATTGACATTTGACATTTAAATATGAATTAATGAAGCTATCTAAAAAAGAGCTGATCAAACAAGACAGGAGTTAGACCTTTCCTTACAAAGAACGAAAATGACAATTGCGTAGGTAATGAGAAAATAAAATACAGTTAAGTCAAAACCCAAGAATACCTTAGTTAATTTTTGAATTAATTTTCTTTTACATCACTATTAGTTTTGGCATAATAAAATAAAAGAAAATATACCAAGCACTAGCATCAGCAGTACAGTTTCTATAGGGATTGTGATGTATTCTCTCGTATGTGCGACAATGTCTCATCAACATCATTATCACTTGGAATTTGATTTTCCTGGAACAATCATTTGCATGGTAATGACGTCCGCATCAGCATACAACAACTCTGATCATACTCTGTTGGGTTTTAAACATTGTATGCTTCGTGTTAACACAATATTTATACTAAATACATATATTTTTAGTATAAAACTTGTTTCGTTATATCAATCTCCAAAAACGATTTACAAGTATTGTTGGGTGGATTTTCACGAAGGTATTTTGAAAACTAATATGAAATGAGTAATGTAATTTATTTCAAATTTTATAGAGAAATATTCTAATATTTTTTAAGCTTTTGGACAACATATACTTTATTAATGTTGACTTAGAAAAATAAGGTTGCATCCATTATTAACCCCCACAAGTCTAATATTTTTTTGCCAACTCAATCAAATTTGAATTGCTTCTCAAATAAGGTCCTACTTGGTAAAATACCATTTTCCATAGTTGATACTAATAATTGTTTGCGTGACGTCAAAGAAGCAATAATTAAAAAGTATAATAAAAGCAATGGTTTTAATAAAGTCGGAGATTGTGGCGTATCCAATTTAAGAATACAAACAAACCGATAAAGTTGAAGTAGGGGTAGAGATTTAAACACTCGCTGTTCTAGTAAATTTAAAATCCAAATGTGTTATTATTGTAACTAGAGGTCGTCCAGAGGTCAAAAACTCGACCAAAAATATGTTATGTGCAAACGTCTATATTCCCCCCACCCCACGCTGTAAATAAAACATGTGATTGGTATTTCTTCCATTTGTTATGATTTTATATTTATATTTCGCTACTATTTCGTCACCAGCATTGCAACCCGTAAGGCCCATGTAAATTCTTTTTTATTAAAATTCATTTTTTTGCTTACTTTTTAGTCTGTTTTAATTTATAATGTGATTCTGCACATCTACAGGAAAATATCTCTCTAACAGTATGCTTAGATTTTCCCTGCGATGCTCACGAGCTGAGAAAAAACTTTTTCAAGAAACATGCTTGCCTATTAATATATAGGATACTATTTTGAGTTTTGTACGAACTGTAACACAGATGTTGTATAGACTGTTAATGTGGACGTTTGAAGCTGGTAATTACAAGTTGCTGGCGCCTAACAAGCCAAAGTCTGTTGTTGAGGAAGTTGTAATCACTGTTGCACAACTAGTTGGCGATATGGTTAATATATGGACCGCTAATTTACTTGCACCCCTGTTGAAGAATTATTTAACCGTAGGAACATTCTGCGTTCATACGAAAATGAATTTAACTTCATAAGTTCTAGCACGTCCAGTAACATGGACCAGGTATGGCAGATTTGTGTTCAAAATATTTGGCTGAGAGAGTTGCAGATCTATGAAATTTCTATTTTCTCTACCTTTCGATGGAGAGATAGCTTAAATGATATGAGATGTTGTAGTTAACAATAATATTCCAACCCAGTTTGATTCGGCAAAAATGTTGGTGTACAAGCATCAGCAGCAGGAGTATATTAATGGGTTCCGTTTTATTATAAAGTATAATTTCTACAACTTTAACAACGATATGGAATTAATAGTGTTTTCTATGGCCACCGGTTATAAAATACATGTTTACGGTGAAAAATTATCAACATCATACTAAATAACTTAAATTAGGATATGCATTTACTTTAGTTGGATTTAGGATTTTAGTGTAATATAAGGGAAACTTGGATTTGAACTCTGCAACGGCATTTACTTGTCTGGGTGTTCATTATGATAATAAGTTACAAGGAAATAAAAAAGGTATAGATTCATTTGACTAGGCTCACTGTTAGGAAGGCAGTCATTTACACTAGATACATTATGGCAATAACATGAAACTGTTAAAATTCTTTTACAATTTGCTAAAAAATTATAAACATGTCGTAACAGCGTGTGATATAATTGTGCATTTCAAACGGAGTAAATTATATTTTAAAAGTAATTTACACGTACTCGCTATGAACCTAACAAATTGTGACAGTATTTGGACTGGATCGCCTTTTTACTCATTCTAGATGATATGCAGAGTCTTTTAAATACTTTAAAATCCAATTTAAAACTTCCACATAATCTTCGAATAGTTAAAACGTAATTTAATTCCACCATGTATATTAGATTTCCAATACGGGATTATCTTATGTCAGATAAACTCAAGTAAACCATCCAAGATTGTGTTGAACTGGTACAGGCATAGTTGTATCAGTGAAACTTGAAACTAGCAAAAACTAGCTGCGTTTGAGTCAAGTAGCTGTTGTGCTTCTTTTTATTTAGCTTACAAGGCCAACACGTTTTATGAAGTGATATACAAGACTGTCTTCAACTATAGGACATTCATGTTGTATTACTGATTTTCCTATAGATTTTGGATGCCTATATTAATTGTGGGTTGAGTGTCTTGGGTACTTTGGTAATTAAAATTATGGATGCTGTCCATACAGTTCATACAATATAAATAATATTTAAGCTTGGAATTAGGTAAACACCAGAAAATGACTTTATGGAGGAGAAATGTTGTAATTTTACTGAATAAAAAAAAGATAACAATAGGTGCTTGTGTTTATTTCAATATTCATTATTGAAAAAATTATCAAAAAAAATATATAAAACAAAAATAACTGACATAAAATGAATATTGTTGAAGCAACATACGAAATAAAGTGTTATTTGGAAATAAAACTGTTTAAAAATTTTAAAAAAGCAAGTTCATACCAAAAAATTTATTTTTCAAAATGTAACACTCCGTAGCTACATAATGTTAAATTTCATTGGGAAATCTCTAGGTAATATTAGAAAGAAAACTATGTTATTTACTTTATACAAAGTTTTACAAATGTTGTTGTTTATTTATCTATTAAGACGAAGACAATGAGAAAATCATTGATTCACGGTGATTATTAGTCAAATAGAGTAAAGAACTTTTTTCTACGGGGAAATCATTTATGATAACTATGTACCGACGGATAT
Source organism: Macrosteles quadrilineatus (assembly GCF_028750875.1). Lineage (NCBI taxonomy): Eukaryota > Metazoa > Arthropoda > Insecta > Hemiptera > Cicadellidae > Macrosteles > Macrosteles quadrilineatus. The sequence goes on from NW_026542602.1 coordinate 63,606,773, forward strand.
TGGTGGAAATGGTAAATACCCCCGTCGCAGCAAAACCTGCATATTAAGCGAATTTCCATTTACCCGGCTTGATTTCTACTAAAATATTTCCTATAAATTTTCAGATTTATTTCCTATTTAAATAACATTAATTTTAGTGAATAGTTAGGTTTGCTGCTACGGGGAAGATGTTGAGTTGTGTTTTTTTTTTAATTGAAATATTGATAGCTTAGTATGTAAAAAGCCAAATTGCCAAATTTGATTAAAATATATCCATAAACAAGCAAACTAGAACAGTTTATTTATTCTCCATAAGAATAACATGGGAATTTTAAATTTACAATTTTTTTAATTTTCTCCGTAGTCAATGAACATTAAAAAAAACTTCAATATACTAAATTATTTGTTTTTTAAGCTCTTCAAAATGGTCTAGAGAGAAATTTAGAAATTTAAAGTTTTTAGGGTCAAAAATGAGAAAAACCCATTTTTACCCCATAAAACCCCCCATAAACCCCTGATCCCATGGTCCGATTATGCTGGTTCGCGAACTCGTTCGAATAAATGTAGGTTTACACGTTTGTACCAAATTTCATCAAAATCGGATCAATTTTGCTCGAGTTATCGCTCTAACGGACACATATATAAATATATATATATATATATATATATGAATTTGAACGGATGGTGTTTTTGGCCTCTGGGGACCTCAAAACAAAAAAGTAAATCGGTCCCGGGTCTAGGTCTTACCATGAGACCTACGGCTAGCTTATTCCCTATATGGGAAATTCGCTAAAATGTAGTACCATATTTATTTCCCGTTAGAAGTGGTATGTTTTTAAATTACATTCCCGTGGTAAAAAAAAATGTATAGAGAAACTCTCAGTTGACAGTCACAAACACAATATTCTTTATAACGCGTAATGGAAGCACTTTTGTTCGGACTTCATTTAGAACTTTTCTCTTAACCAATGTTCAGTACAATGACTTCATTTACACACTCATTTGCATTTATTTTCATTTTAATTGAATGTTTCTGCAAGAAAGGCGTTCTTGATTTCAACTGAAGTGAATTACTTCTCCGTTTTCTTTGTTTCATAATTCTATTATTGGATATGGTAATATGTTTGCATAGTTTTCTGCAAGTGTGTTTACTAATTATCATCCTATCGACAGTGGATTAAAATAGAATTTATTTAATAGTTTATTTCGTACCTAAATAATGCACACTAACAACACAACTTTAAGGTTATGTGAGGAAATAATTTGAGGAATCAGAAAAATAATAATAAATAGTTGCTAAGCAGCGGTGACAATAAAACAACTCTATTGCAATGCTATGGATACTAATTGTGAATTTAATATGCATTCATGTTTTAAGAAAGTAAGTGGGCAGTTGATTTTGCGGCTTAGGGATGTGAACACCTGCTCGGTCCCCAAATAACGATGACAGCTGTCATGGCCAGTAAAACGTAGCTTTTAGGCATCAATAAACGTATAACGTATTTCAAACAGCTAAAAACATCATAGTGTGGTGAAAAAACTAAACCCTGATAATTTGTCTAAGTTATATTGAACACAATTACTAAACAGCTTATTTCAACTATTAATAACAATTACATAGCGTTGACAAGGAGGTGAACATATTTACTCAAACTTAGAGTATTATCGCATATCAATAATAAACATTCATTATCTAAAAACCCTTTGTACTACACCACGTAGAGTACAAGTACTGTATCGAGGTTGATCTTTTGGAAGGCATAAGTATTGATTCGGTAAGATTTCAACAACATAACAAAATAATGTTATATTTATATTGTTTACTTATGGTTCAACTGCTTTAATCCTCCACATAACTGATTAGTTTTTAATAATTGTTTTAAAACTAAAATAATAAATGTTTATAGGAGTTAGAAGTATTCTTCCCATACATTATTATATAGTACTTTAACTTGTCAAACTAGAAAATTCCATTAAAATAGTTTAACTATAATATATCTTTGTATTCTCATCCTATCTAACTACATACGATTGCTGAATCGTCTTAAACATTTCGAACTCCAAAGATCAGCGAACCATGCAGTTGTAATTTATAATAAAAGGCGTCTCTGATCTCGACCAGAAACTTTTCTTTTACAACTTTGCAGCGACAATGTATAATTAATTATCAAGGAAACACTTCTTGCACATTTAGAACATTAATATATTATGTATGTGTATGTATCATGTATACTGTATATGACATGTATTATGTATATTATCTATGATATGTATCATGTATATTATGTATGATATGTATCATGTATATTATGTATGATATGTACTATGTATATTATGTATAATATATGCACAAAGGCTTTTGTAATTAGTCCATTATGGTACAACTATAGACTTTAGGTACTTATGTAGGTTTCTTATGCGACTGTAATGTAAAATTAAGTTTCTTTTGGTGTGCGTTTCCTTTCCAGCTATGAATGAGTGCACCAATGTTGACTGTTTTGGTACTTTGGTATTATACCGACCTAAATTGGGTAAGGTCACCAAACCTAGATTAGATTAGGTTAGGTTACGATAACTGGAAGATAACCTAACCTAAGCTAAGAGTGACTATTTTAGGTATGGTCAGTATAAAATCAAAGAACCAATATTTTCGTCTTTTAAAGGTATGTACCTTCTAATAGTCAAATAATTTCTCATATTTTTATTGCAGGTTTTACAGTTTATGTTTACCTTTCGATTATAGCACGAGACATTGTACTGTTCTACACTAACTGTTAAAATTTGGTAAAGATAGTGTTTCATTTGCAAAATAGGTGGAAAACCTACACACTCTAAATTTATTGGTTGAAATGTTTATTGCAAATTTCTTTCTAAAGAATGAACGCCCATAAGGGAGAATGTTTAATATATTGACAAACCGAAAGTATCCGATTAAGACATTTTTGTCTGTAGGCCTAATGCTTTTCTTTATTTTACTAAATCAATAATCAATCCAAAATTACTAAAATTAAAACAATCCAATTCAAACAAAATATAATACAACAACTTAATGTACAGTTAAGCTCTGCTAATTTAAATAAGATTTAACTTTTACGTTCGTTTCCAATATTTATTTTACGAATAATTAAAATATGTCTTCTAATACATTTTTTATGTATCTTCATTTAAAAAGTTGTACATTTTTTTGGATATATCAGATATTTTAGGAAGATTAAATTTTCTGTATATAATGACGTCCGCACATAAACACTAATCGATAACTTATTTTTAACTCATAACTGCAATAATTGCAAACTGGGTGAGATATAAATGGAGCATCAAGCAGTTTAATGAGTAGTATATAGCTTGTGCAATATTACTACAAAACAGCCATTAAAGGATAAAAGCACTGTTATTTGAATGCGCAACACACGTTTTGGCCATTTGAAACATTGTCCACGAGGCGATGTTTTCGTAATTCTGCAAATCAGGCTTAACATATAAAACATTTCCCTTCCAAACATGTATTCTGAGATTCAGAACCATAGATTAAATCAACATTTAATCTATGTTGATGAATGTGATTTGGTTTACAACTATACAACTAAATCAACATTTTAATATTTGCTGATATATTTTTGGTTGTGATTAATAGCAACGCCGAATTTTTTAATGATGCAAGATGGCTTTTGGATCCTATCCCGAGGTCTTTTAAAAATGTGCAATGCATGTTCGTAACGTTTAGAGTGCACTCATGTAAACTAAATCTCTTTTTACGAATGAACTTTACTATTCCTGCTTGACTATTCGGTTAGATTATTACAGGGGACGCAAAAGTTCACAAATTCGTAGTTTAAAGCAAGCCTATTTTTCCAGCTAAAATAATTTAAACATGTTTTATTACAAATAATAAACTACAAAACCCCTTCAAATCCTCGTACATCTCACATTGTCAGCATATATTATTCCGTAATACATTTTTGCCTTACTAAATACTTTGAAACGTCAAGAAATATTTCATAAACGTAATCCAATAGTATTTGTAAAAATAGGATACATTTATTACGTATTCTATTATTATTTAGAACTGTAATTAGAAACTGAAATTTATTGTAAGAAATTTTATGAAGAATATAGTTGTCATTTACATTATCACCATGTTAATTATAAGATACAGTATTAGGATATTAGGATATTCAGTTTACTAGATTTTTAAATCCGGTAAAGGGATCGAAACTGAATTTGCAACATCAATTGGTCCCTAATGTAAAAATAAACATGAATTCTTTAACAGACAATAGTTTCAAAAACAAATGTATGATTGAAAAAGCTTGTAGTACTACAAATTTAAATTGTCTTTGTTTTCAACTAATTGGCTGGTTTTTGTTGGAAAGAAATGACAACAAAACTTTGTTTAAAACACAATAGAACCGAAGGAAACGATCCTTGACGTGAAAAGAGAACTTGTTCAGAGCAGGGGCACTTGAGCCCACCGGGACTGCCCCAATTGTTTGACTTTTTGCATTTATTTCTTTCAAATTTATTGTGTTTCACTGTAATTTTTTTTTATCACTAACTTTGTATACTGAATGTTTTATATAAATGAAACAGCAATATAATTTGTATATAGCCCCTTATGAAGTGAGTTGTGAAGGCTATCTCTTTTAGTTTTTCACTATAATAGTTGTTGGTGACAAAATATGTTTTGGTCTACAGTACATATCTTAAGGGTTTGGTATGATTAAAAATCTAGCACATTGGAAATAGAGCTAGTTTAAAAAGCAAAACACTGTGGATAGACTTGTTCTAATCAAGATGATTATATAATAGATAGATAGATAGATAGAATCATAGATAGATAGATTATATTCTAATAAGATTCTAATCAAAATATTGTTTTCTAAGACCCTTAGCTATAGATAATACTCTGATATTAGGAGGTCAATGATAAAACTTACAAACTGAAAACATTACATAGGAATATAATCTATATATTAATTTGAAACTGTTTTTCTTTGTGACAGCTATTTTGAGAGAACGGCTGGGCGTAGAAACTCGGTAGAGGTGTCTAAAGAAAGGGCTTGGTCTGTAGATGAGCCATCAAAAGAGAAACGTGGTAAATTCCCTTTGGGCTCTGCCCCAGTGGCTTTTAAATTCCCATCCCATGTTATTCTTATGGAGGAAAAGCGGGTTTTTGTCACAGCTAATTTCAGAGAACGGCTGGGCGTAGAAACTTGGTAGGGGTCTCTAAAGAAAGGTCTTGGTCTGTAGATGAGCCATTAAAAGAGAAACAAGGTAAATTCCCTTGGGGCTCCACCCTAGAGGCCTTTAAAGTTCCCTTAGCAGATTTGTTTACATTACGGCCATGTGGATAATTTTACACTACTTTTAATGAACCAGCTGTTATGAGCATTAATTGAATCTGTCAAAATGAAATGTTTACATTATTATTTAACGATTTTAAAATTGATTTTCCACTGCATGGCAAGGTTTTTATAGTTTGAAGAAAATGATGAATTTATGATAGGTACGTTTAAATTTTTTTGTTCAAAAATCTATGCTTTAATGCACTTATAAGATGTTGTATTATGAAATCACTGGGACATATCAATTTCAAAGGAACAGATAATTATTCCTTAACGGGTTAGCTTATATTTATTGTTGGGGTTGGCGCTTGCCTTTTTCATTTATCATTACGTTCAAGAAAGAACGTCAGAGGTTTGTGAGATTATTAGCATAAAAGTTTTTGATAATCGAGTAGAAAACTGTGTCATAGAATAAAAGCCATGCAAGTGTTGAGGGGTACGTCGAGGATGTGAGCTGTGTTCAAGTTTTTAGCATGGAGTATGTTTAATCTATGGTTTTGGTGAAGTAGGTGAATTAAAGGCAATTCAGGTATTTACTAAATAAAACAGTGCCTTCACATCTCATCTCTTTTGCACAATTTTTTGCCAACAAAGCCAGACTAGGTTATGGATGTGGTTTCGCTAATGTTTAAGATTTGTGGCCAAATTCACTACAATTATGGTCCATCTCATCCACAAAATACATGCACAACTTTATGTGATCCATACGGCCAAGGTAATTATTGATCTTCGCATATCAAAAGTTCAAGTTTGACAGCAACCTCATGGAATGATTTTACAAAACTACAGCAGAAGTTAAACAATTAGCGAATAAGTACATTTTGATTAAATACATTGGTCGATGTGGCAAGAGAAGGATTTAAAATTGTTTAGACCCCCATCGAAGTAAGAATTTTACTGCTTTCTGAAGAATCAGAAATGTTTATCAATAAAGAAAATAAAAAAATAAATAAAAATTTAATATTTTTATAACCAAAGATAGTGATTCACTTATACAATCCAAATACAATCTGAATGATTTTCCTATAGCAGATAGAACCAGTTATTTTAGTAATATGGTAAGATTGACTCTTTCCGTCAGATGACAGACCAATTATATGAACTCCTTTCCTCAATAGTGAAAGAGGCTTTAACATGAACAAAAGTCATGAACAAGAAACAATTGTAAGACTCCTGAAAAGCCTTTTGGGTAACCTAAAGCCGATGAAAGGACAGAAAATATTAAATTCAACTAATTCATTAACCACGTTTTTTAAGGTACACAATCGTCTTACTCATAATTACGTTTGTCCTCTCTTCATTTTACTAAGCTTTTAATAACTTCACTCTATTCATCGCAGTTAGCTGAATTTACCTAAAACTCAAGAGTAACCGTCGATTTCGACGGGATTCACCTAGTGTCTACTTTAAAGTGAAAGGGCCTATTTTATTGTTATTACTTAGTTCTGCAGCTGTATTGTGAACAAATAAATAACAGGAATTGCGTTTTTTTTTTAATTCTGTTTAATCTGAGTTTTCACTGTTTTGCTAATTAGTTGAAATATTAGTTCATGGTATTAGTGAAAAAATCACAAGTGAACCCTCGTAAATATTAAAAAGATTTGTTCAATGTCAAGGTGTTATTATTTTCAGAGGCTGGGGTGAATATGCTAGTATAGTGGTGGAAAAAGGCATATAGTTTTTTGGTACTGTTTTTTTGTGTACTATGGTGCATTTATTTATAAGAACAGAAATTGAGTGTTGTCCCATGTTTAAGTATGTGATTTTAAAGCAAAGTTTAAATAAATTTAAGGTATAGGTTAAGGTGTAAAAAATATATTCATCAATAGCTAAACAATTGCTACAACTAGTAAATAATATATTGTACTTACGACAGCGTTGATATAACATACCTGTGAACAAAATGTTTAAAAATATTAATATTGATGAAAAGCTCCATTCAAACAATTACAAAATACACTATTTTAAATATGATATGTGGTCTATTCTACAATACGAAAGGAGTTTGCTGGGATCAATAATCTGGCGGTGGAAAAACTACATCGATTAATGTTTTTTGTGTTGTCAAAAAACCTCTGGTGTGTTTTCTGATACAGGCGAATCAAAATAAATATGAATTTCACAATAATTCTTATGGGTTCATATAAGAAGATAATGCTTTTGTTTTTGCAAATTTTGTTTTAGCAGTTTATTTTTTAAAGATATTTAAGAATAACTTGCTCCCCCTGAATGCTACTGCAAAATAACGACAATGGTTTTATATTATGAATGTTTTACACAAAACCTTTACAACACTTAATTCTATGTTCGAATATGAGTAAATTAATTCATTAATATTGTTATTCCAACATAAATAAGCCTCCTCAAATGTCTTTATAGATTTTTTCATAAAACTCAAAACCTAATTTCAGACATTTAAATCACAAATCATAAGACCTTATTTATATTTTATTCATATTACCTTACACTATAGATAGCTTTAAGGGTAGCACTAAATTAAAAAAGGTATGTTTTCAACTACAGAGCTAATACGAAAAGTTTATAAAAACAGCAAACAACTGTTCAGTGTTCAATCGTTGCGATTGTAAATGTTCAACAATGCGAGTTTTTTCTCAATTGAGCTTCTTTGGACACCCTTTTAAACGAGGTTCATTTATTTTAGAACGATTTTATCGTTTAGAGTCATTTTATTTGTATTTTAAAAACTTCCAAATCTTTATATTTAGATTGTAAAATGTTAGATGTGCGATTTGTATGTTTAATTGTAAAAAGTTGTACCTTTAGGAAAGTTTTCTAAGTTAAATTCTAAATATCTCAGATATTTCATAGACTATACAGTTTTAATCAGTAAAAAAATAATAAATTATGGCTAAATTAAATCACACTAAAACTGATACTAAACATCATTGTATATATGTTCAATATTAAGTTTTAATGGTACTTGCTAATCAAGTACATTTATTTAAAATTGCCGTGCTCATAGTTTAATGTAAATCAGAACTAGTTATCTGTTAACTAGTTTTTATATTTATTTCACTGCTTGAACTTTAATTGCAAATAATGAAATTTAAATCTTGAAGAATAATATTGTCTACTCACAGATATTGAAAAAACCATTCGTTGTTTTTATAAAGCTTTGAGCTTAATTTTAACGACTTTTCGAAAAAGATTACTAATTCTACGTACTTAACCAACACTTTATAGCCTTTCAACAAACAAAGTGTTGCCAATTACTATCTGGAAATATTTTCAAGCAGCCAACTTAAGACTACTTAAGTTCAATAATACCCAATCATACTTCCGAAAGTTAAATACAAAAGTTAAGGCTAACTGTAGTCGTTATACAGTACAGGGGATGCTCGCTGATAGTGCCATAACTGTTGCATTTACATTTAGATTAAAGCGCTAGCGTTTAATTTCGGTATGATTCGGAGATTATTTCATTCCAATGTTGATAATCAGTAAATTTCCTGTGGATGAAATAAATAATTGTGAGCGAATTGGTTAACTTATAAACATGCCAAGGAAAAGTCACACACTTTAACAATGACAAGCAAGTAAGGTAAAGGGGGAGTATTGTATTCCCGTCTTAAATAAAAATGAAAAAATGTGTTATATGACTCATATTTAAACATTGAGGTACAATGACGCAGTTCAGAGAAAACACCAAGAAATTATAAATAGCTTATTCCCTATATGGGAAATTCGCTAAAACGCAAATAAATTGGGGTGAGTTTGAAATATACAGAGTAAAGAAAAAAAACTCAAGGGGTATCTGAGAAGGACTACCTACATACCTTTAGCACCTATACGTTTCATCATAAAATCATCTAGCAATACCTTTAACGATTTTGAATCTACCTTGGACCTTGGAATCCCTGTTCTTATAGGTATAACTTTGTAAGACAATCTTAATTTTTCCTTTTACTTCTATAGGATATTGTAATACATTTCTAGAAACGTGTACATGTAGGGATAAAAATATTCCATCTAATGGAATTATTATCACAAATTTACAAAGTTAAAAAATATCGGTACTTTGGTATATTATACTGGCCACACCAATAAATCGACTTCCAAAATTTTGATTAGTTTAAATAACAAAACCTTCCTAACCTAACCTAAAAATAGCCCACCCTTAGGTTAGGTTATAATTATTACGTGAGGTCGGTATAATACCAAATTACCAAACTATTATTAGGTAGGACTAGACATAGACAAGATTATTGAATGCCAATGGTCAATTTTGTTCTCAAAATGCTTCTAGTTACAGTACAATGATTTAAAGTAACAACTCAAACGTTTAAATTACCAGGTACTAATAGGAAAGAATGAGGAAAAGTGGCTATTTTAGACCGGATCAATAACTTAGTTTACAATATCATGCAAACCGAACCACGCCCATCGGAACCCGAAGGCTAAAGCTACCGTAGGAAATTGCGATTGAGATGGTTACTTAATTTTCATGGAAATATGGCCATTACTTAACTAGGTCTTCTCATATTTGGCTAAAAAAAACACGATTCTCAACTGGAGTTTATTCTTCCACAGCGTTGTGAAAGCGGTTACTAGTCTGGTGTGCTAAATCAATTAACTAAACTCGGTCTTCTTAAAGAATATTGAAATTAGTTATGAACACTAATAATTTATATTTTTAAGGTTTTAAAATACTTCGAAATACTATCTGTATCCCTTAAGAGTGGTAGAATCAAACCCAAACTACGTGAATGAAAATTTAGTATCTAGATAGTAATTTTTAATAGAATTCTCTCCTATGAAAAAGCAACGTAAAAATGAAGTCTACATGAAATGAAGTGACGTATACATCAAGTCACATAAGAGGTGACGCACCCAGGTACCTTACAGATAGCGCAGTTTGCCCCCGGCTCCAGTTTTTAGTGTCTTTTGTCGCACCGCAATTTCCCCACACGCCTGGGGATGAGCTTTTGCGTCAATTTACCTTTTCTCCCCCCTCAACCCCCCCCCTCACACGCAGACACTTACCCCCCCTCAGGTGTTACTCGTATATCTCACAATAGCGGTGGGTTACATGTGTCTCGACATCAACAAAAGTGTTCTGTGACACCTGACTTGTAACATGCCGAACCCTTGCAACTTTCCGTAACACTTTGGCAAAACTTACATGGATCATTTTAAATCAGCTGTTTTATCATGCTAAAACTTCACAACAGGACAACAGGTGTTTCCTAATAGGACATGAACGAGACAAGACTTTGAAAAGTAAGTTATTAAAAACTATAACGGTTCAATAAACGTATAATCTGTATAGTATTTTAATTTTATACAATGCATACAAAACTATCACCGTAGCGCAATAAGTACTTAAGTGTTACTTAATATTTCAACTTGAGCTATGTGGTACTATAAAATAATACCATTTGAAAGTTAAGCAAGTAAGCGTAAGAAAAGTACATGTAGCCTATACGTGAATACTGCTTTTGGCCGTAAATACAAAAAGTATTATTTTTTTACTTTTTTGAAATATCAAACAGTGAAATATTTCTAATAACATTAGTACAGTAACTTTGAAGGCCGTAGTTTAAACCTAGGGGAATTTCATGATCGGGAATAACATTGAAACCTACTCAGGCATGTATTGAACAATATCCCCAAAGGGCAGTCGGATGGACGGTTTGATAAGGAATGTAGGACAAAAATATATAGACATTTACTTGATATAATGTATTTATTGTCCTGTTACCCTCTAGAATTGTCTACTCTAGAGTGTCTAGACTATTTCTCTAATCCTTAAATATTTCCATAACTAGTCCTGAGATGGATTAAGGACTTGAAAACTGTTTAAGTACAATCTGTTATATTTGATCACCCAGGACACCAATCACGAAAATAAATGTATACCCTTGTAAAGACTTGCTCAAATTTCTTATATATCTATATATATATATATATATATGTCTATATGTCAAAATGTCTATCCTATGCGAATCAATTTGTAAGTGGTTTAGTGACTTCCTTTGAGTCATCAGGCACACACTCGTACCGAATGTAGAATGAACGTGGTGCAATGTTTAATAATGTAACATGTTATTACTGAAGCTAAATAAATGGAATCCTCAATAACCAAACATAGCTGGGACGAGATTCAGACTCTAAAACCGTTGGGACCCTTCTAGCGATAACTTGTCTCATCTGATAAAATCTATAAATAGAGGGATTTACCAACATGGTTATTCCACAACGTGAGAAATATGGATATAATATAAGTTAATATTAGTTTGCTGGTACTTTTCAAGGCTTTATATTATTTCATAGCAGCCAAAATTATTGGCAACATGTGTCGATATCAATTCATAATGTAGTGACAAAATGATGTCACTAGAAAAGTCACAAGAATATCACATAATACTATTTCTCAAAACAATATTTTTACAATGTGGACTTAAAATTAGCAACGAGTGTTCTGTAGTTCACTATAATGTAATTATTTCGTAGTTTTGTTGTATCTTTACGTCATTTATTCCAATTTCTGCCAAATCGTTGCACCATGTATAATTCATACAGTATATTTTGTTTTATTTGCTAGTCAACCCTGCCAAGTACAAAATCTAGTTGTTATTTAGTTGTCTCGTCTGACGATGAAGCATAATCAGCCTATTTTATTATGACATTGAACTACTTTGTATATAAGAATGAGTTAGTGTTTTATGTTACTAGCTGCAACCCTGCCAAGTCAGTTATTTAGGTGTTTAAAATGCATTAAGTACAATGAGTGAGAAATATTCCTGCTAGATATTTAACTGGGGTAGGAAAATGAGGGTAGGCATACGTGGGAATAGTTGGCGAAGGTCACTAAACATAGTGTTTTATGTTACTGGTGTTCCAGCCCAGTCAGCTGTTTAGATGTCTCATAAGCTTTAAACATACGAAGGGGGGAGCACAAATTGCGCTTCTTGTGTTCAAAACTGTTTAACGAGGCAAAAGGAAATAATGCAATATTCTATTAATATTCCAAGATTCTGTGGTTAACAGGCAGTCTGTAAATAAATAAAACTACTAATTTACAATATGTTTTATTGGTCTATTTTTGACCTACACCATAGAGAGTAGTTTACCTACATCAGGTTACAATTCTTTTAACGCTACTAACCACACGATATTTAAAGATATATATATGTAAATAACTGAAATGTAAACATTGATGACGACTTTGTATAACCTAAAATTATGTGGTCCAATTTTGTAAGGTTAAAAACAGGATGATGAAAATAGTTGTTCATCACACGGAGCGAAAGTGCATTTTTGGTACTTAATCGTATTTCCAATCGAGATGGAAAAGAGCCACTTTCGCTCCTAGTGATGAAAACTACTATTAACTGTATACAGAAGAAGAATAACAAAGGTGCTTTTAAATAAATAGATAATGGGGAAGGGGACGGTAACTGAACGGAGTATAACTACTATATTTGTGTACCATTTCGGCCAATTGAGCCGTTAGGATACTATTATAAATTGAATAGTAAGTCAATTTTTACTAAATTAATTTTATTTTTTTGTTTCATTACTCAATTAAAATCGCTACAGATTTTTAGGAAACAATCCACACATTTTGTTAAATTAGATGCCCAATTAATGGTACAGATTTTGTCTCCATTATTGTGTACATGTTCGGATATTAATTACATTCTTGGTAGCATGAGACCAAATTCAGAGTTTGACTAGGGAATGTGACATTAATAGTTTGATAAATTACTATACAGTTCCACTAATGAACTAGCAAAGCAAGAAGCGCTAGTTCCTCCATTTATAGATTGTAATTCACCAACAATCCCCTCAGTAGTGTATTGTATATGCACCTCTGCAGGTCGGAATTCACAGTTATCTATGCTAATAGCGTCAGGTAGTCATGCGAACGTTACGCTAACATTCCCGTCTGAGTGTACGCTCAATATAACGACCGAGGCATTACGGTAAGCTTTCTTGAGGGTGGCTGAGTGCCCTTGTTTTAGTCTGCATTTTGTATTTCGAATACATGTCCTTACAGATGTTATCAGATGTTTATTTTTGTATAAGTGAAATGACTAGAATAGGTAGAATATTTGAAAATAATTTAGTTTTAAAATAATAAAACTGTATTAACAGAATTTTATAAACAGCATTTTTAAACAGTATTTTGCAGTGTCTTTTCCAGTGTTTTAATTGTACAAAAACAGTCTGGAGGTAATATAAACTAACAATTCGGTTCCTTATAACCTCCTTATCTTCCTTCCTTGTCCATTCCTTATCTGGGATATTTCCTTATAACTAAGAGTTACGAATTGTGGATATTTATAGGCATGCACTGTGGATGCGATAATCCCTGGTGTGAATTAACGTCCGCACTAGTAAACACTACGACTACCCGCAGTAGACTATCCTAAAAATTAGACCAATCCGTATATACCAAGGCAAATATGTGGTTCGGATTCCACTATAAACTGTAGGTCCCTTAGTTGCCATTAGCTGTATGGGCTATTATTAATTAACAGCTGTGTCTAAGGAATAAGTCGGCCTTGGTCACTAACAAATCGTGCCACTCATCCTACACTAATCTCTATTTATACTTGGCTTAAAATACCTACTTTGTATTGTCGCCGTTTCATTAAAAAGTATCTTAACCTCCCTAATCCAACCTAACTGCAAAACACTTAATACAGCCCCAAATTCGCACATAAGACCGATCTACCAAAACATGCCTGAATAAGGGAACTTAAACGTGAATTTCGGGGTGAAAACGGCGTTTTTCCAAAAAGTGCCAGGGGTAAAAAGTGCTTAGAATTGCCTTATTTAGCAAAATAACCAAAAATTTTGCAAAAATCGCCTGAGTAGCTTTTATAAATAACCTTTCTTTTACAAGTTTGGTTTTGTGAGAAACGTGTTTCTAATTGTTCAAATGAATAAAATAATGTTTTTCAATGGACGAGGTTTTATTGTGCTGGATTTTACTTTCTCTTCCACGTTTGTGCGTCTGAATCAGGTACGTGTAGAGCGTTGATGTGATACAAACTGTCAACAATGTTCAGTCCTCTATATTTTTATATACAACAAAAGTAAAACCGATCTAATCCTATCAAACTAGCGTAGATATCTTGTGCATTATGTGCAGTATTAACACCGATTAACTCTCTATATGCTAGCATCATTAAAAACGTAGTTTGAATCAAACCAGCAGCTAACCGAAGTTTACCCCTTTGTATTCATGTGTTAGGACTAGTCGGAGCCCCCATTAGGGGTGTTAATAACACGGTTGGGGCTAAGAGGGCCCTCGAGACCCCTTAACCCCCCCCCCCCTACACCAGGAAACCCAAACACTTAGGGAGAAATAAGGGTGAAGCTTACGTGATGTGAATTTAAGTGCGACCTTTTGTAAATCGTCAATAATTTGCATTCAACTATTTATATCTCAAAGTACCGTACGAGTAATAACTTCATCCACCCCCTTCAATAATAGGAGGAATTTCAAATGTCCCAACAAACAGCTAGAATTGCCACTGATAAAAATAATACTTCTATAATTATCGGTTAAAATATCGCAAATCAATTGTCCCATCGTTTTAAATAAGTACTGTCTGTTTTGTGTCAAGCACCATGATGGCAGATTGATCTTTTGTCATTAAGTAATGCATTCATTAAACTGTCATACGTACACAGAACATACAAAAATAAGTAGTAAGCATTTGAAATCCGCATGACGTAAGTATAAAAATTACGTTTCATTTTGTATCTATTTAAAAAGTAATCTTACCACCTTAACATGGTTACTTTGAAACCTGGTAAACCGTTAGGAAATTTTCTGATCGGAAATAGTTGGGAAACCTTTTTGAGTATTCGACTATTTCCCAAAGTTTCAATGTCATTGGACAAGTCCCGATATGTGTTTGATTTTGTTTACAATCTCCTGATATTTTATAAACAATAATTAGTTCATGCTCATAATTTGTACCTATAGTTTACAGATAACCTTTACTAACTTACAGAATTGCGACAATAACTAACTAGTAAATAAATAACTAATAACAATAACTAGCATTGCTGACAAATTACACGTTGGACGAACGAGACTGATGTTAACTTTTTTGGCGGGTGATCTTCGCGCCCATTTGTCTTCCACGTCTCTTCCGCTCCGAAATTGATGCTTTTGTTAACACCCTCTCTGCTTAAGGAATAACTTATTTTTAATGAAGATATTCACTTTTAACCCGTGTTTGTCGTATTTAAAATTTTTACAACTGTAGTTTTCTTTTATTTTTTTTACTAGACTACATGTTATGATTTAGTTAAACAACACCAAACAGTGTGCTTTTATTAGGAACGTAATACGTTTACGCTTGAAAATAAGTTGGCAACACTTGTACCTAAAACGTGTTGTATTGTGTTTGAAAGACTAATTTTTTAAATACTTTATAGCAACTGTACCAAAAAATATAATGTGTAACGCGAGCGCAAAGTGGCACTTTGCACACTAGTTTCGTAAAAATCTATTGTCTTTTTACTGAAGCAAAAAATTTTATTGTATTTACCTTCAAATCTTAACACATTAAGTTTAGGATACAGTTTAATTATCTCTCAACTACATACTGTAGGATCAACAAGGCCTCAGAGAGACCACATCCACTTCGGTTCCATTACCTGTTACCCCCTCCCCCCCTTATCAACCTCTAGGAACGTTATGCACCCATGAGGTAGAGGTATACACTATGTGGAATTTTATATTTAACGTAGACTAAAAATAAGGCAATGAGTCAATAATTTTATCCTTTCTTGGATGGATGATGAAAAAAATGTTTTAAACTACTTTTACGTTCACACTATATGACCATTAAAATGAATGTTTGTATATCAAAGAGTATCAACATCAAGTCTACTAGAAACCAATGCTAGTATTGTGTATACAATTCCATACATACTTGTTATTACATATTACAGACTTGTTAACAATATTTTAAACAATCAAATTTTCAATCGATATATTCAAAAAAAAATTAACAGCAATCTGCACCAACCCACTATTTATTATTCTTATACCTCAAGAGTATGTTAAAAGTTTGATCTAACTTTATTGTAGCTGCTGATTACTATTCCAACCTTGAAAATTAGAAATTATTTGAAGACAGTTTTAAAATTATGTCATTGATGAAGCAAAATCGTGGTGACAATTTTCAAGACCCTAAAAATTCCAACCCAATCAAATTCACAAATCCGCGTCACCCTAAAAAAAACCCTCCAAATCATGAGAATACCTTCCAATCCTCAATCGTTGAAACTTACGGAAGCAAAGGTATAAAACGTATGCGACAAATGTAAAAGCATTGTTACGGGGACCAGTTGGGACAAATACAAATTTCCCAGTCCCAGTATATTACCAGAACGAAGTAGGCTAGGCCAGACTGAAATAAGAAACGGACGAACTAGCCAGAATCGATAAGGAAAGGCTCCTCCCCTGGCCCTAGTAATGGATTCTGTGTTGACCTTTACTGTGAAAACTTTACAGCCCGCGCCATACTGCAGTGCTAGAAAACTGCTAATTTTCTTTTGGCTGTTAAACTTAAATAAGAATAATTTCAGTGTGAATAGTCCACGTTTTACCGTGGTTGAATTTAACGATGATTAAAAAATTGAAGAACGCCTCTAGTTCTAGATTATTTGCCAAGTTTGAATGGTTGAATGCACAACGGTCTAAAACCCTTTGTAAATCATACGTTTGTATCAAATTAAACGAAAATTGTGTGTAAAAAGCTTTACAAAGTTAATATAACGTTCAAATTAATAAGGTTTAGTGACGTTTTTAAACGTGATTATATGGTAAACGTAGTAGTATGTGTAGGGAGGGACCTTGTTCGAATTCAAAAACTAAACTAAATATGTTGAGTACTAGTAAAATAAGTGAATTAATGACTTATCACTTAGAACGTGGGGTATACTCAAGAATTCAAAAATACATTTTGGGTATTCCGATGTTCAAAAGTATCGGATGGCTTTTACATGGAAGTATCATAGAGGGGTTTTTTTAAGTACATCAAAAACCACTTGGTGTACCACCAACCACTTGGTGGTTGTGTTTGCCATGCCTGAATGACTTTTGTTTTGTTTTATAGGTAAGTAAACTTTCAGCTTAACGTTGGCTTTAGGACAACGCTATTTGTCATCTGCGGGGTTTGAACCTTCCTTAAAAGAACAGTTCCAAATTTTATCCCCATATCGTACCCCCCCCCCCCCCAATATTAAATCCCCCCCAATGTTATTCTTACAGGTACATAAGTCTAAATCACGTTTACCCATTTCTAGATTAACTGGATATCTGAAATTTGGCATGATTGTATTTCTTGCGCCCTTTTCGAAAAGTGACATATTACAAATATAACTCCCCCCACGAAATATAGAATCCCCCCCCCCTCCGATGTTATTCCCTACAGGTGCATCGGTCTAAATCAATTTTACCCACTTCTAGATTAGCTAAAAATCTGAAATTTGGCTCAATTGTAGGTCATGCGCCATGGCCCATTTGTATTTACCCCCAACCAAAAAAGGGGGCCTGGAGCCAAAGGCGAGTATATATTATATGTGCGTGTCTGATAGCGCGGTAACTCGAGCAAAAATGTTCCGATTTTGATGAAATTTGGTACAAACATGTAAACCTACGTTTAATCGAACAATTTCACGAACGAACATGATCGGACTATGGGGAAGGGGGTTTATGGGGGTTTTCACGGGGAGAAATTGATTTTCCCCATTTTTGACCCTAAAAACACAAAACTTAATAATTTCTCTCAAACCCATTTTGTAGAGCTTAAAAAAGAAATAATTTTGTATATTGGAGCGTTGTTGTATGCCTAACGGTTACGTAGATAATAAAAAAAACCTTAAATTTAAAATTCCCATGTAATTTTCATGGAGAATAAACAAACTGTTGTAGGCTTTTTTATGAATATATTTTAATCAAATTTGGAAATTTGGTTTATTTCATACTAAGCTATCAACATTGCAATAAGAAAACACACCTCAATATCGTCCCTGTAGCAGCAAACCTGCGTACTTACTAAAATTAATTTTATTTAAATAGGAAATAAATCTGACAATTTTTGGGAATATTTTAGTAGAAATCCAGCCAGGTAAATGGAAATTCGCTTAGCCTGCAGGTTTGCTGCGGCGGGGGTATTTATCTTTGAATTATTCTACGATGCCACGCTGCGGTATGGCTTCAGGACTTAGTGAAAAATATTCTCTCTTCAGACACGTAAATTGCCAATGCAATCTACTGATCTGGCTGATAACCATTCAGACGTTGTTATCACGAAATAGTTCACACTGGGTCACTCGGTCAAGGTCAAATGTACAAAAGCGCTAACCATGGCTTTGTTTCTTTACAATAATGCAAAATACAATTGTGTTTGTAAACAATACGCAAGTGTACAGCTTTCTACAATGGATAAAACTGTGGTGTATTTTCAAAATTAAAAAATTCTGCAGGAGTTCTACTTCCCTGACCAAAGCTGAGATACGTACAGAGGATTTTATCGGATTGAGTTGAATGTTAAAGCATTTCGTGAAGAGAGATCACCATTGCAGAGACAATTCTCTTCTCCATAAGTTTTAAGATTTTTGATAGGATGGTCTTTTGAATTGCCGAGCAAACGGTCACGGCAAGATGACAAAAAGATACAGGTGTTTGGCAATACTTGAACCCTGAACCTCTGTGAACAGAAGTCCCGCACTGTAACCAAAAGACCAGACATACTCCAATTATTGGTTCAACGACGAGAGTTACGATTCAAATAATTTGCCAACTGTAAAAAACTCTTCAAGGTTCAATATTTTACAATACTGAGCAATATTAAGACCCTGTCTACTACAGTTAGCAGGTTGTATGTTAGATTGAGCGTAGGCTCGGTCAAAATTGCATTCTTTTCGAGCGATTCTTTACGCCACCTACGAGTGGAGTTCCACTTCTGCAATGGACATTCCATGGCGTGCCACTGCTGAGTAGTTAGTGTTCCTTCTGTATAATGTATCACTTGTGTATGTAATTCATACCTTGGTGACATTATAGAGTCCACGTTTTTACCGGTGTTGTTTTTGCTTAGTGTGTATGTTAGGTTCTATTTATAAAACGCTTATAAACTATGATAGTATATTTCATCACTACTAAAGTGACTCTTTTTGACCCGAGCTTAAGTTTTACGATCAAGGTGAAGCCGAGGTGGGAAAGTAGGCGAGAGTTGAAAAGACACTTTTTGCCCGTGTTATAAACTGTATTTTTCGTCATTTTGCACTATTAATTGAACCAACTATGTTGCAAAAATAAAATCATTTTATTTAAAGATAACCTCTCAAAACTACTTCTAACTTGTTTTCAATTTGATATGCTAATAGAAACAAGCAGCAAGTGATTCAATCGTATCGTCTATTTCGATTGTGTTAGTGAACATTATACGATCGATGTGTGTAACTATTTACAATAAGGCAACAATTAACTACAATCGATTAAACAATCGATACATACTTTCGATACATGCAGTTTCGTTTACAATAAGGTGGTCAGATCAGATGGTAAGATCAGGTGGTCAGAGACAGTCTCTTTTAACAACTAAACATACACCTCTTTTTAAAGTTTATCTTAATATTACTGCATTAAGGGGTGCAAAAATTGAGTAGTCCGTTGTACAATGTAGTTCTAAAATAAGCGGATACCCATATTGTTTTCGTGGATTAGTACATTAGAACTTAGTACATTATACCATGTTAAAAAATATACTATTATACTAGGGTTTAAAGCCAAATGGTAAACTCCGAGGTCTGATATAGTGTTCTAGTAAAGAAAATTAGACCGAATCCCCATTGGGTTGCCCCCACTCTACATTTGCAATTGTTAGAGCGAATCTCGATCACCACAATGTATCTTAGCTATGTTACATGCAGCATAATAATCTATTCTGCAACCTAATATTGTACATTTAAAACTGGCGGATCACAAATCAGATCGTTTCTTCAGTTGTAACTTATTGTTTGGACTATCCTCAAAACATATCCTTCGTGAACACTAGTGGAAAACCAGGAAACTATTTTGTGTGGTTCAGTGTGTTGGATAGTGCTGCCATCAAGTGGAAAACTTTTAAAACTACTTTATCTGGGGAGGTATATCCACTTTCCCCTTCTCTTTTCAAATGAAGACTAGAAGCAAGAAACATGTCCAAAATTCTTCCCTTCAGAGAAGTTTTCTCCCTTTTATGTTATTAATTGTCCTTAAATTCAACGTGTAAAAGTGGGTAAGATCTCTCCAGTTTTTTTCTCTCAAGTGAACAGAGAACAATAATGATTCCTTTTTTAATTCAGACAATTCTAAAGACTATGTGGCCACTTCCCAACTCTTTCCTTCCCCAAAGCCTCAAACATATAACTAATTGGTAAAATCATGATACTAATCTGGCCAGATAATATGTACTATAAATTCAAAATAGTTTATTAAAGTAAAAATAATGATGTAAATGTACCCAAATGTTAAAAGGTAGGGTAATAGCTATTTACATTACAAGTGTAGTAAGAGCGTTTTACATCACGCAGGTGAATGTTGTGCAACGAGCGGAAGCGAGTTGCATAATTCACCTAAGAGATGTAAACACGCTCTTGCGCAACGTGTAACGTACAAGATTTTACCTGACCCGACAATACACATGGGGTTACGTACGATATTTTTCATTATCCATTTCACTCATCGTCTAACAGTAACGTTCTTTTACAAACAAAAGCTAGGTTAGGAAAATACTTAAAAGCATAACAATAACATTCAAGCGCACAGCTGATTTCTAGCGTTGAACGTCGTTGGCTCCATAGAGGTATATTTTTTAAGTTAAGCACTCAATGTTATTACATCACCGAGTGAGTTTTTTTCAACTTTACATCACTCGAGAAGTAAGGAAGTTTGCTGGATTTTTGCAGCAGGAAGTTTCCGTATACATCACGCTTGGAACAGGGAAGTTTAACATGGCGGGTTAGGTAAATAAATTTATTGACCACATATCGATTTTTTATGTCACTGAATTAGCCATGTCAAGTTTATTTTTTTTTGCATTGGTTCAAACACTTATAGAGAGACTTGAATTGAACTTAAGGTTGTCTCTGAAAATGGTACTATCATGGTCGTACTTTCAACCAGATACAGTAATACAGTGATTTACCTATAAACAGTAACATTAAAATGGGAATGAACATTAAACATGCTCTGGCTAGAAAGTAAGTGATTTGTAATCAAATGGACTTTATTGACTTTCAAATGTAAGGATTAAAATGTTAAAACTTCGTTTCAAAGTGAAGATGAGTGGAGGGGATGACGAAGCCATGCTAAGCGCATGAGAGGCTTCATGCGATAAGTTGACCCTTCCACCCTTGGTGCTTCTCATAGTCACCCCCCCCCACATCACTCTGTACCCCCTCCCAACCCATTGAGGTAGTCCATACAATGTATGATTGCACTAGCTACTATATACCTGCTACTACAAGTTGACCCTTCCACCCTAGGTGCTTCTCATAGTCAACCCCCTCCACCCCAACATATCTCTGTGTACCCCATCCCAACCCATTGAGGTAGTCCATACAATGTATCATTGCACTAGCTACTATCTACCTGCTACTACAAGTTGACCCTTCCACCCTTGGCGCTTCTCATAGTCAACCCCCTCCCCCAACATCTCTGTACCCCCTCCCAACCCATTGAGGTAGTCCATACAATGTATGATTGCACTAGCTACTATCTACCTGCTACTACAAGTTGACCCTTCCACCTTTGGTGCTTCTCAGTCAACCCCCTCCCCCCCCCCCAACATCTCTCTGTACCCCCTCCCAAACCATTGAGGTAGTCCATACAATGTATGATTGCACTAGCTACTATCTACCTGCTACTACAAGTTGACCCTTCCACCCTTGGTGCTTCTCAGTCAACCCCCCCCCCCCCAACATCTCTCTGTACCCCCTCCCGACCCATTGAGGTAGTCCATACAATGTATGATTGCACTAGCTATTATCTACCTGCTACTACAAGTTGACCCTTCCACCCTTAGTGCTTCTCATAGTCAAACCCCCCCCCCCCCAACATCTCTCTGTACCCCCTCCCAACCCATTGAGGTAGTCCATACAATTTGTTTATTATTGCTACAAGTTTCAATTAATTGATGCAATTATTGAGGTAGGCCGAATATTTTGTTATCGCGCGTGCATCTTTTTATGATGGGTAGAAATATTTGTTAAACGTTTGTTCTATAGATTGAAGTAAACAAAGATCACATTAAATGTTGAATATGTTGAAATACTGCCTGAAGCACATTGTCGAAACCAGTTAAATAATAAGTAATGTCCGATGGCCTCTTGATATTAACTTTACTGTAATTCCTTCGTTTTCACAAGAAACAGATATTGATGCTTGTTCAAATTTTGAAAGCACGTGATGCTTGTTTTGTAACTGCAAACCCTAGTTATCAACAACTTCAATATTGGAAGCCACATACTGCACCAATATGCGATGAATGAATATCGGCAAACCTGTAAATATCGGTAGTATGACAGACTAAAGCGTTAAGCCTTTTGGTATTGGTTTATCAGCAAATGCTATGAAAAATGGTTTACCTACGACAGTTTTTTTTAAACTAGCCGTTTTAGTTCAGTTCTTAGAATTGAAAATATTCACTCAACAGCATTGTTTTCAAATTTTACCTACGACAGATTTTTTTTTAAGTAGCCGTTTCAGTTTAGTTCTTAGAGTTGAAAATATTCTCTAAACACCATTGTTTACTTATACATATACGTGTTAAGGCGAGCGGATGAGCTGTTTGGTGTGCGTAAATACTCACAAAACATACATACAGACATATAATATACGTTTGTTTTTTCCATATATGTACATAACAATAAAAACACCCTATCAACAACCCTGAGTGTATAAGACCTCCTGGAAGGCCCAAGTTGAGGTAGAGAGATCAAGTGAGAAGAATAGGAAGAAGAGAGGATGAAGCAGTGGATCGTGGAATCTAGAGGCAGTGTTTTGGCGAGGCAAAGTACCTCCTTGGGTACCAAGAGCCACGTCAGTAGGTAGTACATAAAAAATAGCACCTGGCAATCAGTATGCGAAACCTAACAACGACATATTGATCAAACAATCAACACAATAGGGACGGACTCGATGTCTCGAATGTGATCAATGGTTCAGCTGAGGTTGATGACGTAATCCATAGAGTAACAAATATGTGTGAATTATATGTTATTTTATATCACATATTCTAAACTGTGTGAATCAACCGAAAATAGTGTGGTGCATCAACTAGCTTAGCCATAGATTGAACCATTGTCTTTGAAGTACTTGTTTTCTCATTTATAAATCTTAAGTATGTTTTGATGTGTTTCATTTTGATAACGTTTGAGTGCTCTGATGCAAAATCACTGTTAATCCCTTACTTTCTGGTATAATTTAAGATTGATTTTTTTTAAATTGGTTTTAATGACTAAGCACAGTCAATAGTTCTAAAAATAGCATCTAAAACTTGAATGGATCTTCCCTCCCCTATTATTCAACATCTTCATTCATCTTGTCCCTCTTGCCTCCATTCCCCCAAAAGTCATCAATTACGTCTTTTCCTCTTTCATTTGACGCCCCATTTTAGTTAATGCCTCACATTCTTTTGTCCTAACTAAGTATTTTATGTCACTAACGAACAGTTCATAATCATCCAAAATAACAAAGAATGCAAACACGTATTCGTAAGTATTTTAAGAGCTACTCGAGAGAAATAGGATGAATATATTCCAAAAATAACACATATGTGCGATGGTGTTGGCTGACAAAAATGTGCAACTAGTAATTTTAACTTTAAGCAGCTAAGAAAGGCAAAATGTTAAAAGTTACCTGCTTAGCTTCTGTGGACAAAAGCATAAGGTAATTTTGACCAAAAATCTCTTATAAAGGAATACAAATTTAACTGGAATAAATCCTAATTGTGACCTTTACCCAAGGATGGATGTAAAAATCCTAGTCAACTTGTGTTTCTTTTTAACGTGATTTATATTTTTGGGGTTTTTGTATAGAAAATGTCCAAACCCTGTACATACTGTACCACGGACAAGCGAACAAGTAACATCTGATTCTAAAATCGGGCCTATTTTGGATCATACTAGTGACCACAGCATCTTCTATGTCATAATTTATCTTAGGATCGAAGTAAAACTTTGACAGTAGATTCCCTGAATGTCCTCTTAAAAACTGATTCAACTATGACTTTTTTTATCAAAAGGTGGCAACAGATGACCCACATGTAGGAGATCCACCTTAACACGCAAAATCATAAGATTAACCAATCTGTGTAGTAATAAAATGCACGCTCTCATTACTAACGTATCTAAGGATTATTCGTGTTTGACATGATTCGTTCGACTTGTTTTCCAGACTGTACTAATTGTAAGACAAGGGTGCAATCGTTATAATTAATTAACCGTGCAGCCCCTACGTTACTCACTTGATTAATTATGTTGATGAATATTACATGCGAACTAGACTACATTGGCAGTTTCAGTTACGTTGTTGGTCTTTACACATACTACCTGCAATGTGCGCAAAATCTATCTATCTATCTATATATATAATACGTGAAGCCGATTTTTGTTAACGCAACTCCTCCCTTATTTGTGGACCAATTTCAACGTTTAAGGTGTCAAAAGATTCGTCTCAATATGTAGTTTTGCAATAAGGTTTTAGAATTTTAAAATTCCTAATATTAAGGGCGTGAGACCCTCTCAAAGGTCGGGTTTTCTCCATAAGAAATACACGGAACAAATTTAAAAACAAAAAACAGCTGTTTATAAAAAGAAACTCATTAGCTTTTTGGAAGTAAATATTAGAGCTAAATTCTTCTATGAATTTTACTTTGTTAAAAACATAATATTTTAACTATACACTTAAGAATAAATTTGTTGGAAATTAATAATGAATTTTTAACAGGTTTAATGCATTTTTGACACTTGATAAAAAAATATCCCCGCCGCAGCAAACCTACAGACTGAGTAAATTACTATTTACCTGTTTGGATTTTCACTAAAATATTTCCTTAAAATTGTCATACGTATTCTCTAAATAAATAACAAACAATAAGCTTAATGAATACCTAAGTTTGCTGTCACGGAGAAGGTAATAAAGTTATAGTTCTTATAAATGAATTACTGTATCAATGAGTAAGAAAGGTGAGGAACTATAAATCCGAGAGACCTTACGAAGAACAACAACTATTTATCTATTTAGGCCTAAAATAGGAAACATAGCGCAATCCCATGTAGAGCACTAGGCCTACTACTGCGCAAGCCAAATATGATGCAACAGGAATTTCTGTAAATGTATACTATTGAAATGTTAAAATAAAAAGCTTATAGTGGATGTATTATTAAAATAACATGGAAATGTAAAATTTACAGAATTTAACAATTTTTGATCGCAACCATTAGATGTAGAAACCTGCTTCAATATTCTAAATTACTGTATTTGTTTTTTTAACCCCTATGGCAATTTAGAAAACAATTGACAAATGTTATTTGTGGGGGGGGGGGGTAAAAATGAGAAATCCCTTCATACCGATAGTCCGAATTTTTTACATACACACTTATTATTTCTTAATAGCTTCCTATAATTTTGAGTTTTGCAAATTTTTGTAGGGTATTTCTGTTTGTCTTTGGTCCTGGAATCAGACTTTTAAAGGTCGGTAGTGAGTTCGAGGACAACCTGTACATATTATTATACAGGGTGAATACAAAGTCAAGACCCCCCCATCTAATATTTTTCCAAGTAAATATACAGAGATATCCTTTTGGTGGTCGAGCAATCTTAGCAGAAAGTTTCATTTTATCATTTTGAAATTTTCGAGTGTCCCCCCAAAAGGGGGGACTTTGGGGGGCAACTCAAATATTTTAAATGTAAACCCCCTTCAAGTGACACCTCATTTTGAAGTGTTTACAAAAACTTAAAGAATGGTGAAAACTAGAGGTCACTATCTTTTCTCTATCCAAAATGGTAGCCCGTCAAATGTTGTGGAAAATAAACGGTAAATCTATCTATATATATAATACGTGAAGCCGATTTTTGCTAACGCAACTCCTCCCTTATTTGTGGACCAATTTCAACGTTTAAGGTGTCAAAAGATTCGTCTCAATATGTAGTTTTGCAATAAGGTTTTAGAATTTTAAAATTCCTAATATTAAGGGCGTGAGACCCTCTCAAAGGTCGGGTTTTCTCCATAAGAAATACACGGAACAAATTTAAAAACAAAAAACAGCTGTTTATAAAAAGAAACTCATTAGCTTTTTGGAAGTAAATATTAATGTTTGTAATATTCAGTAGGTTAAGACCAAGTTAAGGGGAGATGCCCAGTTTTTCGGTCAGAAAATTAATTTTTTTTTTTATTGCATTGAAAAATTCTTCATCTCTTCCTGATTCAGAAAATATATAATTTTAATATATTTACTACAGTCTAACAATCATAAAAAATAATATAAATAGTACTACACACTTGGTTTTAGATGGTTTTAGTCACAAAAGGCTGACTTAGCATCAATAAAATTTAAGTTAGAAATTACATTTTGTTGGATGGCAGCACTGAATTAATGTTGTTGCTAGGTTAAATTGTCAGCAAAAATCTGTTTCTGTTTGTTTTTCTTTCTTCATAACAAATGTGTATATAATAATAGTGCTGTTTTTGATGAGGAATAATGTGGCATAGGGTAGGCCTAGGCCAGCCTAGGCTTGACTTTAAATGAGTTTTTCCGAAAATGTGTTTTTTAATGTTTAGGTACCATTTTCCAGACTACTATAAATACCACTGACTTCAAATTTTTTCAGTTACTTAGGACATCATGGCCCACAAAGTGTACTAAAAGTTTGCTTCTATGTTTAAAAAAACATGAACAAAAAATTTAATTAATATTTGTAAAATAGTGAAAAAATTATATATTTTTAAAATCTTAATAAAATATGATTTTTTTGGTAGAACAAATTTAAATTAGTACAGTTTGTTTTAAATATCAATAAAAATAAGTAGTAAAAATTTGATATGCATAGCTATAAGGGTTCTTTCTTAAATGGTACCTAAGCAACACGATGTTTACCCATATAAAATGCATTGAATGTAAAAAGTGGGCATCTCCCCTTAAACAGTTAATCAGTTTTGTTGGAAGAACAGAAAATGCCTCAAGTTCAAAGAAGAAATACTGAAAACGGGAGAATGAGACAATTAATAATAATATATTATTAAGATAATAAGATAAGATGCGTAGGCCTATGAGGAGAGTAGAAAAGAGAGGCCTGGTCTAACAGATACCCATCCAGATCTGGATGGGTGTATCGATACACATTCACTCGGTGAGATGAATAATATTTGTCAGCTCTGCTATGCTACTTACTATAATGATGCCTTGACTATGATAAGTTCAAGTAGTAAGATTATACCAATTTGTTTTATTAGGTGAATGTCTCAAATAAAATAAATAAAATGAAACAACTTAAATTACTTAACACAGGTTATCAGTAATGTGTAATAATATTTAGTGGCAATATTAGACCAAACATAAGTGAAGGAATTAGTGTTTACGTATTCAACGATCGAGTAGTTACGGTCAAGTTTATTTTAATGATTCTGGAGAGGCAAATATATTCGTGAAAATTTGTTTTATTAGGTGAATGTCTCAAATCGAATAAATAAAATGAAACAACTTAAATTACTTAACACAGGTTATCAGTAAGGCAACAGTTTTCTTCAATTCTCAATGCTGGAAAACCTTTGTAGCATTATGTTAACTCGAATTGAAGCATATCCTTTAGCATTCATTAGAAGTTAGTTATCAGATAAAACTGAGAGCAGAAATAATGTACGTGAACCTTGATGACGCAATACAGATATTTTAAATTAGTTTCTAACAAGTGTTTAAACAACTCTAACATGTAACTAGAATTACTCAAATTTAAGCATAACGTTTTCCTCGGCGTTATGTTTTATACTATGCGGCTCATTGAGCCGCACGGGTTCTCTAGTTAAATATGTTTTTGGTCCGATCAAGAGTTTACTTAATAAAACTGAAGTTAATGGTACGAAATAGATTATGCAGAACAAAAGGTGAAAATCAATATTTACAAAATAATGCAGCTTTTCTTACGTCTGGTTTTCATTTGTTCACGATATAAGCATAGACTATTGGTTAAACAATTCAATATACAGTAGAACCTTGATAACAAGACTCTCATGGGGATTGTAAAATAAGACTTGTTATCAAGGTTGACTTCTTATCGAGGTTTGTAATAACATGTGATTAGGGGTAGAATAATGTTAAGAGGATTTCAAAATGACACTTGTTATCAAGGACGACTTGTTCATGAGGGTCTTCTTATCAAGGTTCCACTGATTGACACAAAGATATAAGTCTATACTTGAATTTTAAATTTATTAAAGTATTAAAGTAAGTTTAGGTGGGTTGCTAGCCCAGGAGACATTGTATCAGGCTTCGGTGCGAGTGTTAGGAGTTCGATTCATATCATATCCACAAAATATTTGAAGGATTTTGACTGCTTTCCCATAAACATGTTTGCGATACTTTCATAGATAAGCTACTGCCGTTGACACAAACACAAGTAAGTATTTAAATACTGCATAGGGCATTTGTATTGGGGGAAAGAAAATGACTTTACTGTATGCACAAACAAAAGAGCAAACCAATTTGTATAGAAATTGAAATATCTTCTATGACTATTTGTGTTGTTTGAATGTGTTTTACTGTATTGTAAAAGCTATACAAATTTTTTACAAGTTTAAAAGTTTAACTATGCCAGGAAGCCATGCAAGCCCAGTTAGAAGACTTCATTGACACTTCAACATGGGACCTCTAACAGCATCCCTTTTGTGAATTGTATTTGTTGGAATGCGAAAAAACTCACAGTAGTAAACTCACAGTTTGCTACACACCTCCAAAGATGTAAATAGTAGTCTCAATTAGTAATTATTAGTTGAGAAAAACCATACTTCGGTCTTACAAGGAGTCAATAAAATAATCCCTTTTGTTGAACTTCGTTATCAAAGTCTATCAAAAGGAACACACAAGTCCGTATCTATAGGTGTTTTTAACGAGTTAAAAATGTTCAACATGAGTTTTAAAACTCTATTAGGCAATCAGAAATAATGATTCGAGAAGAGAAATTCAGTTTGGTTCTATATAAACACCTATGTGAATTGAACAAAACAGAATGGTTATCCAAGACATAAAATTCAACGGCGAAATTGTGAATACAGCCCTTTAAATCCACCCTATACTTTGTCTGGATTTCGCAGATCTTGAATCAACTTCCTATATCGTTAAACCTGTTGAGAATACCACCTTGAGATTTATGGTTTGACAACCAATGTTAATAAAAATATTTAAATGCAGCCATTAAGTATGAAAATTACCTCGCACTATTTGGTCTTTAACTTAATTATGCAGTGAACAGCTAAATTTACCAATCAACGTTTAGTTAATGAGTTCAGTATGTTCAGTAATGATTAGTTAACTAAGTTTGGTGAATCGTTAAAACCTTTTGCAGCCAAAACTGATAAACCATGTTCATGTTTAATCAAGCTAAATATAATTCTATTGAAATATCTTATCGCAGGCACACAAACAGTGACGCCGAAATATTGTTTGGTAAATCTTCGCTTTCAATCTATTACAAAATACAGCGTAGAATACATTACAAATTTAATCCAAAAATATTACTCAATACCTTAATTAAAATTATGTTTGTTTTTTGTTTTGCATAACATAATCAATTGGGAAATATTTACACTTTTTAAACAGTATGTTATGTGGTCTATAAAGAGTGCCTCCTTTTTATCCTGTAGCATAACTCTAAAACTGTCAATTTTAATCACCATTAAAATATGCAAAAGTACTTTTTTCTTAAATTTATAACGAAGAAATCAATTTTCAAAATAAAAGTTATTTTTTATGTTGTTTTTACGGTGGGTTAGAAAAACCCCTACTAAAACCCTGCTCACCCTGCTTACTAATAGGGAACAGGATAGTTCCGGATAATTTAAGATTACGAAAAATGAATGGTTTCTATACTTTATACTTTAATACTTTTAATTGAGTTGGTGACCATTTGAAGGTAGACATTTTAAGCCAGTGTAGATATACATTTCTGTAGTTTTTGTTAATTCATATCATACACATATACGTAAGGGTAAGTCTAGTTATTTTAAGCTTGGGTCCTATACAAGATGGCTGAAAACTAAACTTGTACCCCCATAACTTTTTTTACTATTTGAGATATTTGAAACTGTGTGAAGCAACCGTCTTCGAAATGAAGAACCACAACAATTATGGTTAATTTTAAAATTCACCCCTTAGGGGTAGGGAGTGGTGGTCAAATGATTATTTTCTTTATGTTAATTGCTTAGGTTTTTCAAGACCTGTAAAATTATATGAACGTCGACTATACTTCAAATTCAACATATTTTAAGCTACCCTAAAGTCATCATTATTATAGTCCCTGGTATCTCATATTTTTTTGCAGACCGATTTCCAATATCTCTAAAAGTGTAAAAGTTAGGGGGGGAGGGGTGCAAGCTACTTTTCAGCATCCTGTATACCCAGAAATCCCCCAAAAATAATCTAAATAATCTAAACCAAATAATCTAAGCAAAATAGTGTCTAAGGAATATGTCGGCCTTAGTCACTAACAATACTATAAGATCGCGCCACTCATCCTACACTCATCCTTCACTCATATTTGGGTTAAAATACGCACATAGTGGTGTCCCCATCTTAAATAATTGAGTCGATACAATAACAGTGAAAAATACATGTCCGTAAGATTATAAGTAATATACCAAGTGATTGGTGGTGGAAATGCGTAACATGTGAATTGGGATTTACAGACGGAAACCTCACAAAAGAATCGTAAGAGACGTTGTGTTGTTGAGAGTATTATCATGTACGTGCGCGTTAGTAACATACTGAGTTACATCGTGAATTATGACAAATGTGTAAACACTACAAACAAGGTCACAGCTCCTCCCAATACATCCTGCAAAACCAGACAGAACCTATGGACATTAGTTCAAATTTATCACTGTTTTTTTTCTTAATACCCGATTTTTTCTAAAGAAATTTTCAATCTCATGTTATTTGTTAAAAGCAGTTTGAAGAGAATGTTACAATGTTTTGATAGTTTTCCCCTGTAAATTTTCTGTAAAGGGTAGAAACTGTTACGGTAGGTGGCACGGTTAGACTTGGGCCCGGGTTCAATTTGCTTGTTTAATTTGGTGTTCCCCGTCAATATACCCGTCAAGGGACATGGTTTTATCCACCCTTAAAAAAGTTTGAAAAGAGCTTTAAAATTAAATATTTTTTTTATTGAAGCGTTGTTGTACATATAAAAGTTACGGAGAAATTTAAAACAAACTGTACATTGAAAATGTCTATGTTATTCTAATAGAGAAAATGTCAAATTTAGATTGCTTGTTTATAGATATTTTTGGATCACATTTGACAAAATTATCTATTTTGCACTACACTATTACCAAAAACCACTTTCATTCTTCTCTGTAGCTGCAAACCTAGATACTTGTTAGACCTATTATGCCATTGATAGGAAATTCACTTATTCTCTTGGTTTTGTAACTCAACAAGTAACATTCAGATATGAATGTTAACACTATAAACAATGATACTACCCAAAAATAGCCTTAATATGTTGGCATCGTTACAAACTTTTATTCTTAAGGGTACTTCTACCTTGAACCAATAAGTTATGTGATTTAATTTTCAACACTAACAAATTAACTTTAAAACAAAATAATGTTTCATTGCTTATGAAATATATATTTTACTCTAAATAGACCAATCAATCAACGTTCGGGCAAGTAAAACAAATAAAGGTTTTCTGGTTTTCCAGGTAATTGCAAATAAATGACGTGAACGATCCAGTACAATTTATTGCCTTTCACCAGCGGTTGCCCGCGCCACGTAAAGCACATTTCGCCGACAGTTTGACAAGTAAATGCTTTCAAAACGAGATTAATTGTCTAAGAAATTCATCCGGAGGGAAAACCGATTCATTGATTTTTTAATTCATTTGTATTAGTTTATCCATTTATGGTTATTTCAATACGTTGATTCGAATTGTTCTTTAATTGGTAAAATATTAAGAAAAAAATCAAATATAATATTTATAAAGTTTATAACGTAGAATAATTTAATACGGAGCTGATAAGTACAAATGCATTTAAAATTGCAGCACAACCCGCCACAGCCACCAGACAATTCAGACAATTATTATTAGTTAAAAGTTAATATATTACAATCATATGCATAACAAACTCCCTTGATTGAATAATATTTTTCTGAAATATATCTTCGTCTTTGAAATGTCAGTAATACTTTATTTATCTTCGACGTTATATTTTTGTTTTAGTTTTAGAATCCTTAGCCACACATTTCTTGGGAGAATATGAGAAATTTTGTTAAATTGACGCTTGTATATTTTATTATTAGACTGTGTTTGCTGTTATTGGTACTGTCGAATGGGTTAAAAGATAGCTTTAAGTGCAATTGTAACATTTTCTATACAGCAGCTAATAAAAATAAATATTTACTTAGACTCTATGGACTATATAAACTTGTAATTCCAGATGAATCACTAGGAAAGGATTCCAAGAAACTCCTCAATGACCAGTTAATCATTAAATATCCGACTAAATTTACACTACTGTAACATAGTCATTTGTGAGTACATAGACATTTCATTCTCATGATAGAATGTGTGTCATTTTTGGAATTTAAAATTGTTTTTGCCAAATCACTATCAGAGTAATTAAAATTTCATTTCTTATACTCAACAAAATGTATATATGCCTAGCAATCAAAAGTAGGCTAACCGACGTGTGAAAACCCAAAAGAGGAAATTTAAATCACAATGATCATGAACAGCTGTGTCCAGTTTCGAACCTTCAAAAAGCTATTGACTTTCTCAGGATTGAGCCGGCGACCTTTTGATTACTAGGCGAGCACTATATAACCTCTCAGGCTTGTTCAACTTGGTTTTCTTTTGGTAAAATATTCTACGTGTATGATTCGTTTTAAAATATCTCGTAACTTTTTACTCAAAACAGTTTTAAAATTTTACGACGAATATATCAATGGAACTAAACAGTAAAGGACGTACGTAAAACATTTCGAAATATTTACTGGGTAAAAGGAATAATTCACACCAAAAGCTATGTATACATTTTACTGCCGTAACGCCCCCCCCCCCACCCTGGCCTCCATTTTGATTACCTATTATTACTACCCTTTGACACGCATAGGGGCGCGTCTAGGGGGGTTATTTTTAGCAGTGTCGTATTTTAGTAGTCATCTCTGGTAAATTTGGTTCAGCGTTTTTGTGATGTAACTGGTCTCGTTTGGTGTGGCACGCCATCTTCTATATTCTATCAGTTATATTGTTTATAATCTCATTTTTCGACATAACTTCTATCAAACAGCACCAAAATAAGAATGTGTAAAACCATAGTGCAATCTGTAGTGTCTTTCGCCAAAAATAATCCCAAAAAAGACTTATTACTTGTATTTTCAAGAGTTGTTTAGCCTCCGGATTACGTTTGAATACTTATAATGGTTTAAATACCTGCATTCAGTAATCCAAAATGTTGCTTGTGGCAACTACAGTTTAGATTCACAGGGAATATTCTTGTACGGCCTGAAGATGATTCCCTGTGAATCTAAACTATAGTTGCCTCAAGCAACATTTTGGATTACTGAAGTCAGGTATTTAAACCATTATAATTATTACTTTTGATAATAAAGTATTGAGAAGGATTTTTGGACCAATAAAAGACGGAGGCTCGTGGAGAATATGAAAGAATGGGAAGTTGAAGGAATTATACGGAACCAGATATTGTGGGAGTGGTTATGAGTAGAAGGTTGAGGTGGCTGGGCCACATTCAACGCAGAGGTGAGAGAGAGACGGTAAAGATACCCCCGCCGCAGCAAACCTGCCGTCTAAGCGAATTTCCATTTGGCTGAATTGATTTTCAATTGATCTATTTAAATAACATTAGGTTTAACGAGTACCTAGGTTTGCTGCTACGAGGAAACTGATAAAGTGTGTTCTTAGTCAAATATTGATAGCTTACTATAAAATAAATAAATTTGCCAAGTTTGGTCAAAATATATCCATAAACAAGCAAACTACAACATTTTACAATATTCTCCATAAGAATAACATGGGAATTTTAAATTTACAATTTTTTTAGTTTTCTCCGTAACCAATAACCGTACAAAAACACTTTGATATACTGAATTGTTTGTTTTTTTAAGCTCTTTAAGAAGGTTTAGAGAAAAAATGGGACATTTTGTGTTTTGAGGGTCAAAAGTGAAAAAAACCAATTTTTACCCCATAAAACCCCCCATAAAACCCTGTTCCCGTGGTCCGATCATGCTGGATTGCGAACTCATTCAAGTTTATCCCGCCTTACACCTTCAAACCAAATTTCATCAAAATCGGATAAAAATTACTCAAGTTATCGTGTTCACGGACACATATATATATAAATCTGTATATATATATATATATATATATATATATACATATATAAAAATTTGAACGAATGGTGTTTTTGGCCTCTGGGGACATCAAAATGAAAAAGTAAATCGGTCCCGGGCCTAAGTCTTACCATGAGACCTACGGTAATAGCTACTTCCCTATAGGGAAATTCGCTAAAAGTGATGAGAGGTACTCCGGAGGGCAGACCATGGGAAGACCAAGGATGAGATGGATTGACCAAGTTACAAAGGATCTAAAAAGTATGGGAGCAGACCTGGAGCTGGCAGAAGACAGAGGATCCTGGAGGCACATGGTTGGAAAGTCCAAAGACCAGCTAGGTTTTCAAAGACCACAGGAGTAAGTATTTTTCAACATAATGGCAATTATTTAAAATCTTAATATCTTTCCCTTTTCAAAAACTGCTGTGGATGTGTCTAAACGTTCTTCTAAAAGGTCTGGAAGATTTACAGAATTTTTCATAAACCATGGACGTAATAGGCCTAATTAATTGCATTATGATTACAGTATCATCAGTTATAGTGAGGAAGGTTGCTTTAATTTAATCACTTTAGTCAAGCTGCAGAATTCCAATTGTTGAGTATGGTTAAGGTTAATCAATGCATCTCCTAGCTTGAACTAATGGCTTTAGTTTCGACCATTGCCTCGTCTAATGGTACAAACTAGTGCAAAATCAGAACTATTCTAAAGTTCTTGAGGGGAAAAATTATAATGGAATACATATTACGAGGGAAATACATTTATGAAAAGATAGCATGTATTACTATTCTAAATGGAATTAATTCAGTTATCTTTGGTATGTATAAAATGTTTTTCTCAAAAAATAAAACAACGAAATCGGTACAGCTTCAGTCTTTTCAATAAGGAGTTATTTTATATATTTTAACAACGATTTCGTGATCGATATCCATTTTAAATCACATAACGTCCTACTGGAGGTATAGTGCTGGCTGAAAAACGTTTGTAAAAGTAACCAACAGTTGTAAGTTTACTGTTAACACAAAATGGCACTTTTGTCAACTAGACAGATTAAAATTCCCATTTCAAAGGTGGCTACAACATTTAATGCCACGGCCTGATCCCATCATGGAAACGTGGCCATATTTCTGACAACCGATTCCTTATATAATTTTACTTTCTAGCTTAGTTGTGATATTTTGGTAATCAAATATAACTCATTTAGTTAAATAATGTGTGTATTAAATGTTTGTACAAGTTTAAAAAATTATACATGTCCCTGGGACCTAGAGATTTTACAATGTTTTAAAATTTCACTTAACAGTACCGTTATTACTACAATTTAACCGATACAACCGATCACTTTTATAATATGAGCTAATCGTACATAAAATATTATTTGATTATTGAGTATTATAATTTACTTTTGGATGTATTAGTGTGATAAAATATCGCTATCTTCCTCTTGACAATGGTATTATACTATCGCCTGCATTGGCTTCATACCATGGAATATACGAGAGTGTACAGAGCACAGCCAGTTCCCAACTGCAGGAGCAAACTACAGAATGTATTTTGTTAGAAAAAATACTTGTCGTTGGAAAATGTAGGAAAAACGAATGAATTATTGTACACACCATTCAAAGCAGCTACATTGCTTTATAAAATATCATTGGAAACATTAGTAATGACCACTATATATTCCTCCTTTACTGTGCATTTATATTGTACTTTACATTATAAAAATATGATTTTTTGTTGATTGTTTATTTTCTATTTAATTATTAATTCCTGCTAATTATTTTAACATTGATTGCTACGTACTGATTTCAATTGTATATTTGTTATTTGTTCTTTTGCCATGTTTGTTTCTACTTGGCCTACTTATATTATTTATTGTTTGTTGTCTAGTTTCTCTGATTGATAATTGTCTGTTATTTTTTGTTAAATGTGTTAACATGCTATAGATTCGTATCAACCGCAGGGGGCTCACGCTTGCGTGGGTTCGTGGCCTGGGCAACCACGCGGACCCTAGCTCTCCCAGAGGGGAGGTAACTGCCCGGTGTCAGACCCGGCACTTCAGGTAGACCACAGTTATGGACGACTGGTAAGCGCCAGCCCCTTAGGGGGAGCCTCCAGTGACATTCCCTCCATTCAGGGTGGGGGGGGTGTTTAGCTCTCAGTGACGCCGTTAATTCCGCCTCTCCTCAACTACCTGTAACTGTGGTTGTGACTGAGTCCTACCTGTTGTGTTCGACTGACATTTTGTGAGGCATATCCTCGACTTTGGAAGTAGCCTCGTCCTGGGAGGTGAAATACCTAGCCCCCAGAGGGGAGGTAAATGCTCCGTGTTGGTATCGGCATTTCAAGTTGGCCACAGACATGGTCGACTGGGCATCGGGTCCCAGTGACATTCCTTTATCCAGGATGGAGGGGTGTTTAGCTCTAGGAGAGATGGAAGTACATCATAATCTCTAACCTACCTGTGTCTGTGGTACTTTGGGCTTCGGCCTGCTTGTGGTGTGCGACCAGCATTCAGTGGGCAAATCCTCGACTTTGGAAGTAACCTTTCCTGGAGGTGAAAACGGGCAAGTACCCGCAGCTCACGGGGACACTCAAGGGCAACGTAACTTTCCGCAGTGTGAGGGCAACGGTTTGTAGGTACTTATGCAAACCTATCCCTGTCTCTGAGCACGGACGGTATGGTTATCTTGAGTGTGGGGGGTTCTTCCCGGAACCTCAATTGAGTCAAGGGTGTCGCCACCTCTGGTGGATAGGTTCATCCGGGTGGGTCCCACTTCTATACCTGCCTCCTTTTGGGAAACCCTGATGGCCTGGCAGTGATGTTGGGTCTGACGGGCAAACGAAGTAGATCGGGTGCTGGGTTCCCCAATGGGAGGTTGGGGTTCCCCCCGTCAGCGTGCTGATGGTCCCCTTCCTCCTGGCTATTGATGGCGGGTTCTGCCTGTCAGGGATGAGATAGGTCCCGAGTGTTGCTTGCACTAAATGCGTCGGGGCGCTCTACTATGGACCTCTAGGTTCCGACCTAGTGGAACCCAGGTGGAGTGACGCTTAAACAAGCAGCCGGAATCCCTGGTTAGGATTGAGGGGCAACCCTCTTTCCGAAGGGTCTGCTTCGGCAGCCGGCGAGCCTGATGACCTTAAGTCATCCGCCCATGATGTGCTAAAGGTTGATGCGTAAGCTTCGGCCTACATCATGGGGCCCGGGTATGTCCTGTAGGATAGGTACCGGGTAAGCAGTCAGGGGGCTTCGGCTCTCATGACAACAAATCTAAATCTAAAAAAAAAAGATTCGTATCATTGGCGATGAGATGTCATATTGTCATCTCCCAAGGAGTTTTTGGTTTGAAATAGGGTCAACTAGAAGGACTGCTTTCAAGGTCACTTAATTCAAATAGAAAACTATTCTATACGTAGAAAAAGATTTAATTCTAATCATGCAGCCAACACATATATATTTTTATATTTGCGATTCGCACTCTGGTAGTAGTATTCACAAGTTTGAGTCATTTCCGATAGTTTGACGTTTGACGTCCAGATCATGTCATAAGTGACGTCAGAGACAGGAAGAGAAGTGATTGGCTTTAAATCAAATCACATTGACCAATCACAGATGCGATTGCCGGACATGTTTCGACCTGTTCAGTTCTGTTCTGTCCCATCAACTTGTTCATTAGCCTTGATTGAACTGGAACAATTTCACGGGTTTTGTCTATAATTTTGTAATGTTCTTTGATGTTGGATGTTTGGATGTTGTTTGATCTTTGATTGTTTGTTCTTGGTTCAAAGATGAGTTCTATTCCATGTCGTGTTTTTCAATCAAAAACGTAAACCGTATTTACTTGGATAACCGTATTATGTTCTCTGATGTTGGTAAATGTTTTCCCTTTGTATCAATTATGAGTCCTCTTAGGAGATGACGCGTTCCCTAATCAAGAACGTTCTTAATCGCCAACGTTGACCTTAATTACTCTAACTACCTTCGTCACTCAGGGTTTATTCACTAAGTGATAATCATCTCTTGATATCAAGTTAAGGAAAACTAGCTATTCTTAAAACGTACCGAGTTTGTAATCCTCAGAATGATAAAATGATCAATTCCCCTTCAATAAAAACACCCATAGGGTGCGTTTATGGGATGTCAATACCCTTAAGAAGGCCTCAACCACAAGAGTACAAAACAATTTTGGTCTTGGTAATACACTCATGAATACAATACAGGACCGATTTTTTTTTTTCGTTTTGAGGTCCCTAGAGGCCAAAAATAGCATCCGTTAAAATTCATATATATATATTTATATATATATATATATTTATATATATACTTATATATATATATATATATGTGTGTGTGTGTGTGTGTGTGTGTGTGTCCGTTAGCGCGATAACTCGAGCAAAAATGATCCGATTTTGATGAAACTTGGTACAAACGTGTAAACCTACGTTTATTCGAACGAGTTAGCGAACCAGCATGATCGGACCATGGGAACGGGGGTTTATGGGGGATTTTATGGGGTAAAAATGGGGTTTTCCCATTTTTGACCCAAAAAACCTAAATTTTTGCAATTTCTTTCCAAACTGTTTTGTAGAGCTTAAAAAAACAAATAATTTTGTATATTGAAGCGTTATAATGCACCTAATGGTTACGGAGAAAATTCAAAAAAATTGTTAATTTAAAAAATTCCCATGTTAATCTTATGGAGGATAAGTAAACTGTTGTAGTTTGCTTATTTATTAACATATTTTGCCCAAATTTGGAAAATGTTTTTATTTCTTACTAACTATTAACATTTTACATAAAAAAACACTTTAACCCTCCCTATTGCAGCAAACCTAAGTATGTGTTAAACTGATTCAATTTAAATAGGGAATAAATGTGATATTTTTAAGGAGACATTTTAGTGTAAATCCAATTAGGCAAATGGAAATTCGCTTAGTCTGCTGGTTTGCTGCGGCGGGGGTATTATATTAATCATACCATCCCCATTTCCACCTCTTTCAACTGATTTAAGACTATTTATAATGCAAAAAAGAGTCATTAGTACCTCTAAAGAAACACCAATAAGTTTTTCGATGGTGCGTGATTCTAAATGCTTAACTGAAAGACCTTAGCCATCCCAGGCTTAGTTCTTTTATTTTCTTTATGTCTTTTAGGGGGTCATAGGGCAACCAGAAGAGACGTCTATCTTAGAAAGTACTTTTAGTACTCCCAAAGTCCCTTAATGCTTAGTCCCAAAGTGCTTAATCCCTTTTCTATTGTCATCTTCCAGGTTTCTCGGGGTCTCTCCTTCTTGCATCATGCAGATTTTTCATGGTCTTCTTCCTCACTATTTCATCCAACTTCGTCTATCCCAACCATTATCCCTCCCTGATCTTCAGTTTTATTTGTCACTAACCTGTTTCCCACCACAGAGTTTCGATGGAAACAGCCATCGCTGTCTAACTACTGTACTATGTGTCTAGTTTGTACTCTGTGTTTACATGTAATTTCAACAAGTCTATCAAATCTGCGCCCTCTCAACCTGCTGCGGCCTCCGTTCCTCTCATCTTCTCTCTGTGACACTGTTTCCGCCGTATTATTCAGGAATGTGAGTACAATACCTGACATGTCGCACCTCGTAGTGTGACGCGCGTCTATTGTACCCAGACAACACACGCATGACGCCGTACAAAGAGAGGCCTCGCCGCTGCGCATCTACAACTGGCGCAACTGTTGGTTTCCTTTTAATGGAAACGCATATGCGCAATAGGGATTTTGGTATTCGTCCATTTGAACTTCCCGTTTGAGATGCAAGTCCATTTGTTCTAAGAAACTTAGGAAACCCCATTACAAATTGGCACTGCCCTCAAGATTATGAAACAAAGAAGTTTAAATAATGAGCTGGAAAGACGACTCACCATTAGCGATTTTCCTGAGTATGTCCTGTTTGTGAGCGTCAGTATGAGGTTCGCCGACCACGATGAGTAGGTAGGCTCCAGAGAGTGGACTGGGCGGCGGTTGGGCGGCCACGGGCGGCTCCGGCC
This sequence comes from Macrosteles quadrilineatus, assembly GCF_028750875.1. Lineage (NCBI taxonomy): Eukaryota > Metazoa > Arthropoda > Insecta > Hemiptera > Cicadellidae > Macrosteles > Macrosteles quadrilineatus. The sequence continues at coordinate 63,647,729 of NW_026542602.1, forward strand.
CCGCGCCTGACCCGCTCGTAGTCTCCATCTCAGGAGACTGAGGTTCTGTGATATCTATAACAAGAGATACAGTCAGATAAGTAGGTAGGCTTCGTGGACTGGGCGGCCATGGGTGGCTCCCTCTCTGCGCCTGTCCAAATCGTAGTCTTTACATGGACTAATGTCGTTTACATTGGATATTTTGTTCTGTGACATGTTTTATCAGAAATTTTTTTATGTTGAAATTTTTTGTTAAGTCTTTACGTATCATCTGATTTCAAATACGTACAACTAAAATATATCGCTCCCCTTCGTCCTATGGATCGTACATCCTAAGTAAACAAATTTACATTGTAAATTGTCTGTTTTATATTAGGACTAGCAAGAACTAACACTAACACTAGACCCACCCCGTCGTGGCTTTGCTAGCGAAAATTTAATTTTAATCAGTATTTGACTAGGCTACCGTACTTAAAGTTAAACTAAGAGAGGACTTCTTCATTAACAACATTAACTGCCCTTCTACCAGGAGCTTTACATAATGTTTTTGGCCAGAAAACTATTCCAGCTGTATCTCCTTTCACACGCTTTTAAACCTAATTTTCTAATGATACTGTCAGTTTTCCCATAACTTCATTGAAAAGTATTAGTAACATTAAGTAAAATAATAACCTTGCACGATGTTTTATTGTGGTTCTTGTAACGCTCAAAGGCCCTCAACAGTGGCAGGTATATGATGTTCTCACCAATGGGAATGTACTTCACATACTGTTATTAAGTTGCTGAGAAACACAAACCACAAAAACCACAACAAAAAGTGTACACATCTTGATTTCTAGACTCATTTAACGATTACAAAAAGTGTGAAATACAGTAATGATAAAACACAATTTTTCAAGCCACAAAATAATGCAAATATTTTCATGTCAACCAAATAAATACAACCAGCTGTTTTATTAGTTACTATTGTAAAATTCTAAAATATTGCATCTGTTCAGATGTAAACAAGTATTTTCTCCATAAGGATAACATGAGAACTTTAAAACCACTTGGACAGAACCCCAATGGAATTTCTAAAAACGCTTCTTATTGCACACTTGGAACCTCCTTTACAATTTCTGAGTTTTTATGGCTTGTAGTTTTTTAGTACAGTAGTGATCAGTGAGTCGGTAAGTTGTATAGTCTTTTATAAGTATTAAAAATGGCAAAAAATTAAAAATTGGGTTTTGAAATGTTGGTTCATTCTATAAAGTACACGTTTGTTTAAAAACTTCTCACAACAAGATCCTTTAAAAAAACAACAAATTAATCAAGTCTCGGACTCCTATACCAACTAGTTAAGATAACTTTCTCGATAGGTTTATTTAGTACGAGGCGCTGTTTAGGCATCTTTTGATCTGACTTTTGAGAACCGCTATGCGAAGGGCTTCACAAGAGCCATTGTTGCTATCGATATCTTCAATTTATTCTCTAGCCCTTCAGCCCTAAGGCTTATCGTCTTTTATTCGAGTAAATTTTCTTAAGGACCTATACACCCTTTATGCTCGGTTATATTGTAGTATTTGTTACAATTCACAAGCCCAACATCTTGAGGCTACTTGAGCTTTCTTGGATTAAATGGTTTTTAAGAATCAAAGGATATATTGTTTTGCATTCTCTATATTTTTCAAAATTTTAATCAGGAAGTCCCTTTATGTTTAAGTTGATTGCTGCTATACCTTAAAGAAAATATAGGTTTGTGTTCAATTACAAATTATTGTGGTTATTGATTTTATTAGTAGTTTATTGATAGAAGTTATCCCTCTGATATTTTAAAAGATTGTAGAGTTTAGGCTGATTTTTAGCGAATTTCCCTATAGGGAAGTAGCTATTACCGTAGGTGGCACGGTAAGACCTAGAGCCGGGACTGATTTACTTTTTCATTTTGATGTCCCCAGAGGCCAAAAACACTATTCGTTCAAATTGTTATATATGTATATATATATATATATATTAAAATTAAAACATATATAACAAAGTACCCTTTTAGTAATTATTTTATTTTTCATGACGACATGTTTCGGAACTAAGTCCATTGTCAAGTCATTTTTACCATAACCTCATTCTTTAAACTAACAAAATTAAAAATATAATCATATGTAAAAATAATAAAATATGTTAACTAAATCTTAATACATTTTGGTATTAATTTTTTTCATTATACTATATGAATGTTTTTCTTTCTTTCCTTAGTTTTTCAATTTTATCGTAGATAGGTTGGTTTAATTTTGGAATCATTGTGTTGAGTATGTTGTTGGGGTCCTTTTTGTTAAACCTAAAAAAACCTACGACCACAGACATCATTATTCCATACTATTCTAATCATCCTTGGAGTCATAAAATCGCTACTTTCCATTCACTTATCCGCAGAATTATTAATATTCCCTTGAATAAAGAAAATTTCAAAAAAGAGAAAAATACCATTAAATACTTAGCAGAGAAAAATGGCTACAGGGCAAAAATGATAGACAATATGATAAAGAATAAATTGAAAAACAAATTACAAAAGCAAAATAAAACAACGGAAAATGAAGAGAAAAAGAAATATATAGGTATACCTTATAACAAATATATGACTAAAGCAGTAAGAAATACGTTTAAAAATTCGGATATAAGGGTAAGTTACAGAACTAAGAACAATATTTTCCAATTAATCAATAAAAAAATCAAACACACAGAAGATAATGAAGACGAAAAGTACAACAAATCAGGAATCTATAAGATAAACTGTAGTGACTGTAGCAAGTATTATATAGGTCAAACATCTCGAACTTTTAAAACAAGATTCAAGGAACATCTACAAGCATTGAAATCAAAAAATCAGACATCAATGAAGTCGAACTTCGCCGACCATATAATGAACACAGACCACAGTTATAAAAACATGAAAGACAATCTAACTATTTTAGAATTTGAAAAAGAACGTGAGAAACTTAATGTGAAAGAAGAGCTAAATATTTATATACACAACAAAAAGGACCCCAACAACATACTCAACACAATGATTCCAAAATTAAACCAACCTATCTACGATAAAATTGAAAAACTAAGGAAAGAAAGAAAAACATTCATATAGTATAATGAAAAAAATTAATACCAAAATGTATTAAGATTTAGTTAACATATTTTATTATTTTTACATATGATTATATTTTTAATTTTGTTAGTTTAAAGAATGAGGTTATGGTAAAAATGACTTGACAATGGACTTAGTTCCGAAACATGTCGTCATGAAAAATAAAATAATTACTAAAAGGGTACTTTGTTATATATGTTTTAATTTTATTATATTAGTAGCCCTAAAAATGCAAGAAAATAATAATATATATATATATATATATATAGACTTAGATATATATATATATACGTCCGTGAACGCGATAACTTGAGTAATTTTTGTCCGATTTTGATGAAATTTGGTTTAGAGGTGTAAAGCGGGATAAACTTGAATGAGTTCGCGAACCAGCACGATCGGACCATGGGAACGGGGCTTTACGGGGGGTTTTATGGGGTAAAAATTGGTTTTTCTCACTTTTGACCCTCAAAACACAAAATTTCCCGATTTCTCTTTAGACCTTTTTAAAGAGCTTAAAAAAACAAATAATTTAGTATATAAAAGTATTTTTGCTGAATTATTAGTAACGGAGAAAATTAAAAAAATTGTAAATTTAAAATTCCTATGTTATTCTTATGGAGAATATTGTCAAATGTTGTAGTTTGCTTGTTTATGGATATATTTTGATCAAACTTGGCAAATTTATTTATTTTGTACTTAGCTATCAATATTTTACTCAAAAACACACTTTATTAGTTTCCTTGTAGCAGCAAACCTAGGAACTCGTTAAACCTAATGTTATTAAAATATATTTAACTGAAAATCAATTCAGACAAATGGAAATTCGCTTAGTCGGCAGGTTTGCTGCGGCGGGGGTATTTACTGTGCCTTGATTAAAAGTGGATGGTGCATGCACCGCATGAAATGCATCCTTGTAAACATATTTCCGTTAAAATTTGGGTTTGTGTTAAAATTCCATCAAATAGAGTTTTTCATAATCAATAAGAGCTTTTAAACACCCTACACTCGTTCGAATGAAAAATATCGAGTTATAGACTGTTCGATATATCGGTTATTTCATTTGGTTAGTTAGGTTAGGTTAACCTAATTAACCAAACTTGATATACCGAATTAAATAATCGATATATCGGTCGATATATTCATTTGAGAATTCAAAATAGTATTCCACATTATTCACTTCGTTATTGGAAAGTTTGTACAAATAGCGTGTTTCAACTTAAATGCCTTTGAATCAAGCTAGAGCAAAGTACTGAAATAAAGTCATCTATGAACATATTAATGACAATATTTACCAAAATCATGTCATGAAAATTCCTTTAATATGTTGTTGAGATGACAATTCACTATTTAAAGTTCACGGGTTTGAGAGCTTCATTTTATTTGTTGAAGGTAAACAGTTAATAATCTATGTAGGAACTTGACTGTTTTCGTCACTGCCAAAAGTAAATTTATTCCGGGCAACTGCATGTTTGCTTTTCAAAGTGGCAATTATAAACTTGGATTCAAAGGGTTTTCCGTCCAGAGATCGAAATGCTAACTAAACCTCTATTTGTTCATGTATAATTACGATTTGGTGTAACTATACACAACACAAGCCATGCTCAGAATATAAATTGTACATCGATGAGTTATTTAAATGAAAAACTGTGAATCATTGACCATGTTTGCATGAATTAAATATAGCTAAATTAATTTAAATCTAAAAAAAAATTCACGTATAACTAGAGAAACTGACTTAGATAACCTATATCAAACCAATGGTTTAACTCTTTGTATGGCCAAACTAAACTGATGGTTAGTTATAATATTTTATGCTTCATTAAGGCATCTCACTCTATTCTACCCTCATCCTTCACTCATAATTGGGTTAAAATACGGACATAGGTGGTAGGTAGCGAACCCATCTCAAAGATAATGGTATAAAAAAATGAAGCAGTAACAAAATTAATGGAAAAGCATTAGACTGTAGTACACTGTGAGTGGTTCATATTCTTTTTCCTACAGTTACCTGACAAAGTGGTTTTCCTAGCACTGATTATAGCACGCAAAGTAGCTAATTGCATTTACTTAATTTTACCGCACTCATTTTTTGACCCACTCCATTGTTTTAACCAAACAACACAAAACATTGTGCTTTTATTAGACACGTAAGATGTGCGCTTGAAAATAAGTTAGCAACACTTAACAACGACTACGATCAGCTGGTGCAGCGTTTCCCATTTCGTCCACCACTTGGATTTAACATAACCTAAAAACGTGTTTAGTGTTTGACTAATTATACAATGTGCAAAGTGTCACTAATAACTATTCTTTGGTTAATTCTACAGCTGGTCCATGTAGAGCGGATTAACTCAATGTGACAAAGGCAACAACATTAATTAGAAGTTTGACAATTTAGCTCATTCAGTGTTGTCTCTGGACTTCAATTTCAAATAATACTCAGTTGCACCATACAATGTTGCAGAAGAAATTATCACTGCGGAAACAAATCGGCGATGTTTTTGCTAGTCGTAGGAAGCCCCCTCGTTCGCCGCCGCTTAATACAGGATGTCAATAATTAGGATGGGGTTTAACCATGTGTGAGCAACTGAAGCGAAACCTACAATATATTGCGCGTGATTCCTAAATGTTGCTTTGATGAAGGAATACCACGGAAGAATAGGGTTTAATTTGTGCAACACTCTGTTCTGTGTACGCACGAGCAGTCACCAACGGATATGTTTGTATGAATTTGCTAAAATTTTTTACTTTTCGTCGGGTTTGAAATTAATATGTTTTTGCCCCAGGATATGGTGGTAGGGTATGGTGAGCCCTAAAAGCTTTATTGCTACGGAGCTGCCCGTCATTAGTATTGAACAGTAGAACCTCGATAACAAGACTCTCATGGGAATTATTAAACACGACTTGTTATCAAGGTTGAGTTTTTATCGAGGTTTGCAATAACTATGATTAGGGTTAGAATAAATCCAATGGGATTTGAAAACAACACTTGTTATCAAGGGTCTTCTTATCGAGGTTCCACAAACTACAACATAAATACGTCCACAAGAGCAATAAGTTTTTGATTTTATTTATTTTATTTTTCGATAAATATGATGAAAAATATTCACTTAAGTATTTATCCTATTTTTCTATGTCTATTTCTATTTTCTATTATGAGAAAGCGCTTATATCAGGAAATTTACTATGATTTTTGTATTTCGTAACATTATATGGGTTTGTTCATTAGCCATTTTGTTCATTTAGGGGTTTAAACTTCACAACATTAAGATATTTGACTTGACAGTGGTGTTTTTGTGATTTGCTTAAGAAATTTTATTGAATAGCTCTGACTGTGTTGCCATTACCAATAAGTAGACCAAACAATAACACTTTGATATTGTTTCAAATTAAAACGAACGTAATTGAATTTAATCAGATGGGAATCAACTAACTACAGCATCCTCAAGACACTCCTAGTAGCAAAAACTATGAGATAAAACGGCAATACTCAAAAATAGGATAGAAATATTTAGTCTACATCAATGCACTGAAGCGTAAACTGGACAATAAATACAAATCCAAACATACGTATGATTTTACGAAAAAAAATCCTAGAAGTATCCAAAGTATTTTCGCCCTGTATTGTAATTTGCACACTGTATTTAGAATTGCATTTTGATATCTTTTTCCTGGCTTGATTATTTTAAATGGCTGCAACAATGATCAGCTGATTCATATTCACAGAGTCATACAGTCATCGACATTTCCGTCACGCAGTTGGGAGTCACTGCCTTCATTATCACTATCGTCGCCGGCCGATGCCACTGCCACCTTGTTACTTCTTATCACTCCGACACCTGTTATCAATCAAGGTCGTCTAGCATTCTACTGAGGTCACTTCTGGGATTTTGACGTTATGTGTACCAGTGTCCTTATTTTGTGTATCAACGTTAAATCTACACAGCACCTGGTAACTCGGAAAGTGATATTTTGCAACCATAAGCTTTGGACAGTGCAAATATAATTACTATCCTATTGAAAACAGTAAACTTGTTTTGATGTGGCTTTAAGGTTAACCCCATATTTTTACCTGGATAAACACAAAATTCATCATTTTAATTGATTGGTTACAGACAGTAAAGAGATATCTTTCGTCCCTTATGGGGATGCGTTTTGATGTTTACCGTTCATTGTTTATGTCACAACTTTGAAAATTGTATAACCACATAGAACGATTAATTGAAATCTGGCATGTTTACCAAAGATACTGTATAATTTACCCTGAGATCTACTTTAAGTATTTAGTCAACCTGCTCATACATAACTGGACATAAAACTCACAAAAACTGGCTTAAGATTTTTCAATGAAATAAAATCTTCACTTGCTTTGTTAAATTTTTAGATTGAGTCATGCATCAAAGAGGGCTTCAGATGATTAAATACATAGAATGATAAGACTACTGCAATATTCCAAAGGCAGTTGTATGAAGGGACTATTGACCTACACTGCAGCTTCGAAAGGTGCCAGTTAATGCCCAGTAACGCCTCCAGTAATGACCAGTAATGCCCAGTAGTGCCCCCAGTAGTGCCCAGTAATGCCCAGTAATGCCCAGTAATGCCCAGTAATGTCCAGTAGTGCCCCCAGTAGTGCCCAGTAGTGTCCCCAGTAGTGCCCAGTATTGTCCCCAGTAGTGTCCCCAGTAATGCCCAGTAGTGCCCCAGTAATGCCCAGTAGTGCCCAGTAGTGCCCCAGTAATGCCCAGTACAGAGTGCTCAATGCCCGCTGCCTTCTGCTAATTAGAGCATTTGCATGTACCGGAAGACGTGTTCCAGAGACGGCGTATTGGCGGTACTAATCATAACTGAGGAGCCAGTCTGTAGCCCCGTTGTGTTTAGGAGTTTTAGGCAATGAGGAATAGATACAGCTTTTGTGTATACGAGTCTGTAGAAATAAGTTATGTCAAATGGTGTTTTAGTATCCAAAAACAGATCTTAGTCAGTAACAAAGCTACACAGGTCATCACACACCATTCTACACTCATCCTTCACTCATATTTGGGTTAAAATACGCACCTAGGTGGCGTCCCCATCTCAATGATTGATAATTGATAACGTTTAAGTTCGAGAGCCTAATGGTGAGTGATGATAGTTGTTAGCTTATCCATATAGATAACGGAAGTGCCTCACTTTTCATAGGGGTTTATGTTGGTTTGTAATGGAATGTAAAAACCTGCAGTTTTGGTTTAGTAATGGAAATTGAGTTGTAGTTTAGGTGTTGTTATCCAGAGATATTTAACATTAAGAGAATTGTACCCAACCAAATCTATTTAAACGTTTGTATTTTGAACGTGCGTTCATTGAAATCCAATAAAACCGATTATATAACTTGTGAAAACTGTAACATTGGTCATGACGCTTCAAGGCCAAATCTAGGTCTTTATCTTGATTTTTTAGTCGAGGAATCCCACCTGATGAAAAGGGCAATCGTTCACTACATGAATCACTGTCTCATTCCAAGCATCACAGTCACATCGATCTGAGATCTGTCTCCCAGTCGAGAGATTTGAGGAATTACTGATGATACGTTGGTATCGACTAATATCAGCTGACAGAACCATCAGCCAGGATTGTTAACTAAAAATCAAATAATACAGTTAGTTCGGTTTCGAGCCAAGAGAAGAAAGATTATAGACTTTGAAGTTCAGATCAGTTGGTAAACTTTTCTAAGCCTGACTTTCTTCCGTTTAACACTGAAATAAAGGATTGGTGGATCTACTCCAAAGACTGCAGTATCATAACTTCTATTTCTGTATAAAGTATACAGGGTGTATCAGACCGCACGCATACTTTAACGGTATATATAGCCGCTTGTGTAACTCACTGACTCACTGATCAGTTCTACAAATGTTTACCCACTTCTAGAATAGCTAGGAGTCCATCTCGGACTTAAACCACCATAAAATCCAAAAGTATTTTCAAATTACAGTACAACCCACCCAAAAATCCCTTAAACGGGCCTTTTTTGAGAAGAACATATTTTTTTAACGGCTATAGCTCGAAAACGGTTAGAGCTAGCAAAGATTTGAAAGAATTTTCATGGTCAGGAATTAAATTTTCTACAAGACGCTTATAGAGGTTTTTCGAAAATCGCACTCCTTCACCTTCAAAAAACGCTCTACTTCTAAAATTTGTAAAATGTCTTGGATTTTCAACCTAGTTTTATTTTTTTTTTCTTTTCGGACATATATTTCTACATGTAATGATCCCAACATTGAAAGAAAAGTGCCTAAGTGACAATTTAAAATCGAACCCACTAAAATAATGGCGGATTTTCAATAAAAAAGGTTTTTTTAACGTTTGTTGGGCCAAACCGTTGTGCACCCTGTATACTATATTAATATTGTAATCAAATATATACGTCGTATTCACAATTTCGGAGGCCGTTAAGGTTTTGCACCACTGGCAAGATTATGTAATCACTTCTTGCCGTAATACGATATCGATTCGTCACGGTAAGCCAGCCTCCGTATCAAAGTCAAGATTGGTATTTGTATCTGAATACCAAGCATTTGATCATTATCAAGAAAATATTATATTAGATGTACTACGAATCCGACAAACAAAGTTTATTATGTTAATATGAGCCAAGGATGACTTTTGAATAAATTATACTGTATAACAACAATTAATAAATTGTCCTTCAGCTAAATGGACTGTGAAATACATATTTAATTCTTAAGCAGTGTGCACTAACTTTTCAATCAGGACAAACCATAACGACAACTGATTGTAAACTAATTAACATTGGAAACTGAGAATAAATAGAACATCAACGTCAGAACAATCTTTAAGGAGGCCCAACACTGTGCTCCCTTTGAGTTAAAGATAACTAGCAACTTCTCTACTGACAATGCTATTACTTAAATAAAATGGAATTTTTCAATTCTCGCTGGAATTTCCGTTAATCAATTGCCTAAATATTAAACGACGCAAATCAGCAAACATTATCATTTTAATGCAAATAATACATCGATCAACTATTTCAAAAATCCTACACCATAAAATATCGTACACGTCTTCAAATCATATTACAGAAGTAGTCCAATCGCTTCTGGGTCTAATGCTGGGTGTAGACGGTTAAGGTGTTATGAAACGCCATAACGACCTCCATCTGACCATAACCACCATAACCCAAGGTTGCTGGGTTCAGCAAGCGACGCATTAAACCCTTTTATGTCTATTAAACTCAATGCAATAACCAACCAACTCTATAACATTTAAACCTACACTGAGGACTACATATAACACCATTGGATAGGTGAAATCAGACTAAGACCTTTTACTATAAATATATAATTTGAAATTTCATTTCTTTTGGAAACATTTTTTTCGTAAAATATTGGAGACAGCACCGTCAACTCATAGTATTCAAAATTAAATGTTTGAAATTTATAAGCTGAAAAAATAATTTTACTGCAAAAAATTGTCTACATTAACGAGTTAGAAACCCTCAGGGTCTTTTGGAACATTAATGTGCCCATTTGTGTAATTTAATGTATATATTTTGGAAGGAAGGGGCTTATTGTGAGGATTTACGCGATGTAAGGGGGGGGTGAGAGGGGGGGAATATGAAATTTCACACCTTTGCCAGCGCTACTTGCAATATCTACCTCACATTTTGTGGCCGCTGACCTTTTCATACAAAGTAAAAAGTTAATTAAGTCTTTGGGTTTATGTGTTTATTTGATTTTTCCTTTCAATTGCGCATACTTTTTAAATATGTTCTATATTACTTTTTGTTGGGATAGGTTCGAGTGATGTACGGTACATCAGGAAACTCATCTCTTATTAGAATAATCCCGGAAGTTAAATTTCCAAATGAAAACAACTGTGATAGATACAATAATATAAATACGTATGTTTTTATTTCATGTACAAAATGCTCAAGGAAATAACGAAAATCTAACTCTAAGGGAAAAATCTAAAGGCCTTTATATCCATTAGTAGTTTTGAACTATTCCGATTGAGTTCTATGGGTAATAGCTGATAGATCATGTCAATAGATTGGTTTGTGCTAGGCCGTTGAATAGAAATCCTACTGGCTTTGTGATCCATCTCTATTCATCCTGGGCATAAAGCTGATAAACTATTTATCCAAACTTCTCTACCGGTTGACTGCAATTGGACCCTCCAGAAGGGAAGTCCCGCAAAACTACATCTAACCTCCAACTCATTATTTAGTCCGTACCGAGCACTCCATGAAAATCACTCTTTCTATTGCTTAACTACCTGTATCCCCCTTGCCACATACATATTCAATTATTGTGGATTGAACCAGTTAACACAGTGGATTGTTTCCATGTCTGTCGCGCCGTCACGTCCTCACATCTGGTGTCCCCCAGGCACAGATTTAGCTCCCTCCTCCTGTCTATTATTACTCGATCACGGCTCAAACGTTCCAAAACGGGAACGCGTGCCGAGGAAGTACTTCCGTTTACACTTAACATCACCTCTTGGACCGCATTCTATTTGGTCCAGTTTTGAGGTTGGAAGTCCTTGTTGACTTTCAGTAATAACTAATATACCGACTGTAAGAGGAAATGTGACTTATTCTTACATTTTTAAATATACGTAGTTTTGTACATTGATTGTTGTTTACAGATCTTACTATCTAAATTACTAACGTTAAAGAATGCGTTACAGCCAAAGAGATGCGGTGTTTATAATATTGCTGAGAAAATAAGATGAAATAGTTATTTGTGTAACTAGTGCGCAAAGTGGCACTTTTCTGCACTAGAGAGAAATGCGGAAAGTTTCTCGAGTGCAGTAAAGAGACTTTGCGCTCGTGTTATACATTATATTTTTCCTGTAGTTACTATAAAGCGTATACATAATGGGTGATTGTAAGTGTGGTTAACTTTTACTACCTATGCAGTTTCACAAGTTACTGTAACAAAGTCAAGTAAATGAAATTGCATCACAAACAAATCGAAGCCTAAATGAATTTTTTTACAAATTAGTAAATACAAATCTGAATAAAATTTGACAAACCTAATGATTAAAAAACTGAATACAATTTTTTGTTTGTAGTGTTTCAGGTTTATACTCACTTTCATTCTGTTCATCTTTCAAACACTAACTAAACCACACGTTTTACGTTGGATAAAAAATACGGTTATCCTGGTTAGATTAATTGGACTAAAGTACCGTAGTTTAAACACGTAACTATATTAATCGGAGAGTTATTTATTAACTTATCGTATTTCATTTTCCCTATCCCAAGAAGGCAGAAGTAAACACACCATACAAATAGATACTGTGCAAACAAGGATCCGAATAGGACTATCCTACTTGTTTAGCTTCCTTGTACGTGAGGTTGACTTTCTTTCGAATTTTGCACGCCTTTGGAGTTGACTAAAGACGATTTCAGCCTGAGCTAAATTTACAATCTACTTAGTCAGATTCTCTTCATGTATAAAATGAGTTTATAATAAGTCAAATATTTTACAATAAAATAAAGATTTGTTTTTAAATTACGTTTGACGTTATATATTTTCTAGGTAAGTCAATGACCCGAGGAACACCCCGTTTATTTATTCAAATACAGCCATTATATGGGTCTAGGCTCGTCTAGAGTTCTAAATGTCAGAGCGCGGGTCAGGTCTAAAGACCCGGGTTCAAATCCCGCAAATCCCCAAAGAGTTGTAGCTAAGTGATAATATTTTGTCCCGATGGATCGAAATTCACCTGAGGCTGTAAAAAAATTATCTTATAAGTAAAATAACATTTTTTTTAAAACGTCATTGAAACGAGGAACTCTTTCCGTATTTGATAACTTCCTCGACAAAGAGACAAATCGTTTTTCCACAAAAAACTTAATCACATAAAAATTGGAGTTATTTTCAGGAAGAGTCTTAGTTATATTTTGTAACTGTAAAAACCTTGAGACGGTCAGTGTTCCTACATCATCAGTTTCGGTTCAAAAATCACAGCCCGCCTTGGTTATGTTATTCTGGATAAACGCTGGTATGCTCACACGCTTAGACGGGAATCAAATATCCATTTCCTAAATTTCCTAAAAAGTTTCGTCGTCTTCCCACGGTTTAGGAGATGAACTAGATCACGACGACGATTAAATTATTTAACGTCGAAAATAAAGGGATAAAACGGGTGGACGAAATGGGAACTGTTTGTTAGACCCGTTTTACATTGAGCTTTAAATAGCTTTAAATTTATCGAAACCTACACCAAAATTGGTTCACATATTGTTATACGCTTTTGTTTTGTTTTATTTGATTTACAGAGCTGGATTGTACTATGTGTCGGCTAAATTCTTGTTTTGTCGGTTTTATTCCCATTTGTATTGGTCTCAATGCAGCGAAATCTCTATACTAGTTTTTCCGAATCCAAAAACATAAGTTTCTCCCAAACGTCAACCAATAAGGGATCATCTTAAGATTTTTGAGTACCATTATCAGCAATTCAACAACAATCAACAATGTGACTTAGGAAGCCATTACTGTGTATAAGTAGTTCTAAATTAGTTAAAAATTACAGCAACTCTATTATTTATTTTGGAAAGATAATCAAATTTAAAAGTGTAAACCTACTTACTTTCAAACCCCTACTTTTGATGTCACAATGGATACAAAAGATGACAACATACCTTAGTGCAGCAATATTCATGCTTCATGAATGAGATGTTTTATCATAATTTGTCACTTTTAGTCAAGCCTCTTTACATGTAGACTATATAAATTACAAATGAAACTGTGATCAATACTTTACAAAACTTAAACAACCTTTCACCAAAAAACACCCTCTTACAAAATAATGCACAATATTTCCTCAATCTAAATAAAGATTCACAAACATCTTTTTTCGAGTAAATAAACAAACACCAGTTAATTGCATAGACCAGCTATTTCATTAAAAAATTAAACCAAATCATAACTTTGGAAGCATGTCAAACGTAGCACTTTGGAAATCGGCCTGTGGGGCAGAGCAGCGAGCACATAACAAAATTATATATGTAGCGAACACATGATTTTGTTATGTGTTCACTGGGGCAGAGTTTCTAAATTTCTCCAGACCAATAATTTTCATCTTCGGGATATCTACACACACTTAAGTTCCGTTTTGATGGGCCATATGCCTGCATTTGTTAATGGCCTTAACAGTGTACATAATATTAGATTGTATCACTTAAATAATATAATAGCAGAAAGGACCCTCAAAAATGAGTTTAAAACATTATCTTGGTTGCCAAAACTGACAGGAGTTGCAGAAACCGTAGCCACCATTCACCCATAGGCACTTCCTGTCCTGCAGTGCTTAATATTCCGGGGACGTTGCGGGGCTTTATGTCTACCGGCCCCCTCCCCCCCCCCCCCGGGGGCCCCTTACATATGACGTCATCACAGCCTCCGTCTACTTTGTATACTGTTTTTATTTTTTATTTTTTGCTGTAGTCGACGTGTTAAATGTTATTTTTAAATTATCATCAATTAATTGTGCGTTCTTTCTCAAGACGCGCTATATCGTTCACAACATTTAGGCGGTTTTAGGGGAAGAAATATATCCCCTCCACTTGACCCTTACCTTGAAATAATAGCTCAACAGCTGATTAAGCAACATACATTAAATATAGTGTCATGCATTGGTAATTGAGATTCTGTATTTTCGTGTAGGTGCGACTATGCAATCATACAGATAAGGAAGTATGAACGAGTATACAAAACGAGTATGGCCAAAATCCATGGATACGCATCTAGATAACAAGAAGTGTATAGTATGAGTATAAAATAACTTAAGAACCCTCCTAATTGGTTCCCGTATAAAACCTTGCAAAGCCGCTGACAAAGTCGAACTTTGGAAACGAAATCCCTCTGATACAACTTAACTTGTTGAACCCCTTTGTCAGTGAACCAAATTTTCTCGACTTTTACGAACCCACCACATCCTATAATTAATCTCAAATGATACTGTTTCAATGTATATCTATGTGCAATAGGATAATTAATTTTATAAGTTGAATCTAGCTAAAAAAACATCTATCATGTACATCAAAACATTACAACGTACCCAACATAGATAAAATTGTAGACAGCTTGTAGTTAAGCCATGATAATGCATATTACAAATGTTTTTATATGCATCCGATTTGTAAGGCAGATTATTTGTTGTTATTGTAAATGACTGAATGAAAACTAACTGGAAGACATAAGTGTATTTTATTCTTTTACTTAAATTAAATCCAAACTAAATTTTATCCGTAAAACTAATATAATGATATCTACTAATTACCAAGAAACTTAAAACTAACTGAACTATTGAACTTTACCCAACTAAATTTATATACACACTTCCACACTAAAACTTTTAACTGGACAAAAAACTCAACCCTCACATATTTTCGTGTCACAGTTATCTAATTAGGTAGGCCCCCTACCTAAACTAATACAAATGTAAAAATCAAAGCCCTTGATTTTTAAACTATTAAATAAGGATTTTCTTCCAAACTAAACAATCTTGTTCGTAGTCAGTCCTAAATAAACTCTTAAGGTTTGAAAATCCTACAAATTTCAATCGAACAAAACAACTAAAAAATAAGTTGATCCATTTAGTAACCCATAGGCTACAACAATTTCATTCAAGTTTTTACGGTACTTTGGTATAATACCGACCACGCCGATAAATAGAATTCCAAATGAGATTTGAATAACAGTGGTTTAAATAACAAAATCTTCCTAGCCTAACCTAACCCAAAACATGGTAAGCCCTTAGGTTAGGTTAGGTTATAATTTTAGGTGTTGTCTGTATATAACCGTACCGTTTTTCGTAGTATTTATACGTTGTATATACCGTAATCAAAGAGTCGGTACAGCTCGAAGCTTGAAGGTCGGTCGAGGTATCATGGAAGAAGACCCTTGAGGCTGTTATACAACAAGCTCACAGGAAATTAATGCTCTAGCTAACATTGCTGAACTAGACACCTGTGCAGAAATGTGCTTTTAGAATTAACTTTAGAGTGAAACGACTAAAATAGATTATCAGTGCTATCCCTTTCTTTTAAGGTTGGAATGTATGATGTAATGATTATTTTGATATCAAGTATTTTCAATAAGTAAATTAAATGCATGTGCGTCTTCTCAGTACAAGATATAGCACAGAGTAACTGTAGTCAAGTACTATATACAGTACATGCCGTAATGCTCCTCTGGAATGACGTCATCATAGGCGACGCAATGGCGTAATTTTGGCCGTTTGTGATCAGCTGTTTGTTTTAATTGTTTAAAATATAACTAAAATACAACATTATGTCATTGCTGTCACCTATGATTACGTCATGCCAGAGGAGCATTACGGTATGTTTATTTAGTGGTCAAACTCATTATCGTATAACCAAATTTAATTTTAAAATACTTTCACAAAATTTTAAGAGGAGTTTAACCTAGTTGATGGGCAAGATTTATTTTGGTCTTGAAAGACAGTACACTAATGTGTTTAAATCACAAAATATTGTTTAGAGTAATCTCTAATCAGGTATTCATAGTATGTACTTTTACTAATCCAAAAATAGATTATAAGTTTTCCAATTCACGATTTTTACTATTATCCTGAATGCTTAGCTCAGCAAGTGGAACGTGATGTAATGTAAAAATATAGGATCAATGAGTATTAATTGCTAACACCAATAACGATGGATATCAATAAGGCACGTTAAATCGGCTTTATCCAGTTTAACCGGTCGATCTTGCCAGCGTTATCGTGTCGTATGCTCGTTCACCTACCATTATGTTGTCGATAAATTGGAGAGAATAGGATTGAAGCTATTTCCATTCAAAACGTATAAAATAATAACCGTTGACTATATAGGTATTAGTAGTTTTTGTCCTAGGACGCTAGACATGAGCCTGGAATTGTTTTTCACATTACTTCAGGCTAGACCTAGGGGTTGCGGCATTAGCACATTGATAAAATCCATTCGTGATTTGGCGGGATTGAACCCGGGGCCTCTGGAACCGAAGTCCCACGCTCCAACCACTAGACCAGCTCGCTCCCATAGGTAATAGTATGAACGAATGAAATGTTTTGAAAATAATCAGCAATAGTAAAACTAGTATTTCAGAATCAAAATGTATTTAGATTATGAAAAAAACAGTCCAATGAACTTAAAACTCATTATGTATATACAACTTTTAACAATTTTATACTCTTGTAGGAGGTTACAATTTGAAATAAAAAATAATAAAAAAGTTTTGCAGTACCTGTACTATTTTGACACAAAGTAAACAGATATACTTAAGTAAACAAGTATTTTGACTCAAAATTCTTTTTGAGCGTACACTTAAAAAAAAATAAGACGCTATATTGAATCAAACAACGAAATTGTTGATTATTTATACTCCTTTATAAATTTTCCTCTTTTTAAACTAAAGACAATAAAGAAGGGGGGGTTTCCTATATTTTACTCGTATAAAGAGTAATTTTTATGTTTCCTTTTTACTTTTGTA
This sequence comes from Macrosteles quadrilineatus, assembly GCF_028750875.1. Lineage (NCBI taxonomy): Eukaryota > Metazoa > Arthropoda > Insecta > Hemiptera > Cicadellidae > Macrosteles > Macrosteles quadrilineatus. Next base: position 63,665,321 of record NW_026542602.1, read on the forward strand.
ATTTTACTGATTTTAAAGCGTTCAAACAAATTCAAACCATTCATTTGCTAATCCTACCGTGTTCTAAGTAATGTGATAGGTAGACTAAACACAAGTAGACTTCTCATCTTTTATACATTTTGATGCTAGTTTTCGTGTCTAGTACATGTCCGTTGACACTGATCGCTAGTGTGGCGAAATTTTGTTTATGTTATTTTAGGGCTAATTTCTACTATCCTACTAATATTATAAATGAGAAAGTTTGGATGTATGGATGTATGGATGTATGTTTGTGACAAGTGAACGCGAAAAATACTGGTCGGATTGGGCTGAAATTTGGCATGATGATAGCTCACATTCCCGATTAACATATAGGCATATTCTTATTTCAAAAATCCTTTTGGGCTCCGCCCCAGTGGCTCTGGAGTTTCCCATGTTAACCTTATGAGAAATGGAATTATTGAATCTTAACAGCTGTTTCAATTAAACAAGTTGGTTCTGTTCTATGATGTTCAATAGCATTAAAGTTACAAGGATTACCAACAGGGTGCAGCACTATTATTTCTTTTACATTTATGACAACAGCTAATTTGCAACCAAAAGGTGAGTGAGCGTAGCGAACGAGCTTCAACCTGGAGGCGAGTTAGCGTAGCGAACGAGTTCCAACCTAAAGGTGAGTGAGCGTAGCGAACAAACTTCAACCAGGACGTGATTGAGCCATGCGATCGATATAATCTTGAAAATTAAGAAGTTAAACGGGGCAAAGCCCGCGGGTTACAGCTAGTTTGTTATATAACTAGTGGACGAGTTGTTTATGATTAATTCGTTTTATTTGGTTAAACGAGGTATTAAATGACTGAAATAGCAAGAAACAAATTGTAAACAAACCAGTACCTTTACAGTACAGCGGACAGAGCTTGGAATAAAATTGGCTTCAGCTGTTCCATAAGGATGAGAAATATACTCAGGGAGTATGTTTTATCTATGGTAATGTATGAATCATAGAAAAATTATGCCTAAAACATTAGATAAAAATTTAGTGCACATTAGCGCACTTAACTGGACGTAAGTTGACATCTAAATGCTCTAGAAATGTTGGGGTAACTCATAATCCATCGACGGCGCAGTTGTTTTCATTACCTGTGAAATAAACGTTTGTCTGCCACAGTACAGAAGGTAGCAGAGCAGACAGGAAAGTGACTCATTACTTAATTGGGACGTTAAGGCTAATTGAACACTGGCAGGTCTAAGTCTAGAGTCTAGACCGACTCACAACGCGGCGAAGAACACCTCTGGGAAGATTCATGGAAATTAAATGCCATACTATCTTAGAAATTTTCCTAAAGTTTTTTATCGAATGTAACTAAAGATTTAGGTATCGCCATCACGATAATTAGGATAATCGTATGGTTCTTGGTGGAGAGAGATCAACATGACGGAGACAGTTCTTGCCTGTGAGATCTTTATGTGAATCTTTATGTACTTGATGGGTGAGGAACGGTCTTATCTGGGCTTCGGGGGCCTCTAGTTGCTGCATTACCACAAAAGTTTTATTGAGAGTTTAAGAAACTCATTCATTATTTTTAATAGTGTTAAATGTCTGAAGCCGTGAGTTTGTTTCAGTATTCAAACATAATTAAAATACCCAAGATAAATACAGAAAAGGTATTCTCACGTAGCTAAACTTTTATTTTTGTCTAAATTTATAAATCTAAAGCTTGAGCCATTGGGTTACAGCAATTTGACATCGCTAAAGGTAGGGTAATTGGTAGGATTTGAACCCAACACTTCACGACATAAGTCACGTGCTCTGACCACTAGACTAGCCTCGCCCCATCGGTACAAAACGAATCTTCCTTGAGAGATAGCATAATATGTATGTAAAATCACGGCACGACTTTTACAAATTATATCCCCCTCACAATTTCCTGAGCACAACTCTTAGGCTCCTTTGAAAATATTAGTGTTTAATATAGCGTTAGGAAGCGTTATATGGAAGATGATTTACTTTAGAGTCCAAGTTAGCAATCCTTTCTGGATACCACACTCTTTTACCTGGTTGAAAATGTTACTAAAGTATGTATGGCGGAACCTGTCTCCTAGCCCTCCATCTATCTGTGGAGTGGTTAAGGAGACAGGTACCATCATATAGGCTATAGTACGCGCTAAAGGAATAGTATACCCTTATCTGCCAATTCCTGAACATAGGAATATTCTCCAATTTGCACCTAATCATGATCTCTTACAGCTTTAAGGTAAGTGACACGCTCATCTTTTGTGACGTCATAGGTGCTGTAGTCAAGTATATTGTTGACAAAACGCTCTCATTGGTTACGTGTTAAACATTGTCAAGCATTATCATCTGGTTAGCACTACTTTGCTGCGCATCTTGTATGACGTCATAGACGCTTTGATTGGGTGTTGTGTTCTTACTTCGGTTTACTTGGTAACACTAATGTATGAAATCAGCTGGTGAGCACTACTTTATTGCGCGTCCTGTTCTTGGCGGTATTACAGTTATAGACATGCTTTCGTGTATTGTAGTATTATGTGGCGTTGACGATATATTTACATATTGTGAAATAAAGAGTTATTGTTTGATAAATTTCAATCTCCGACAACATCACGCAAAACAAAATCTATTCAACGAACTCAATTAACCACAAGGACAACAGCTAATATTAGAAGTAATCAAATGCAATGTTTTACCAGACCAGCCCTTAAATCATCTAGTATAACTTTTACATTAAAATTTTGTCCAAAAATCTATTATTACAAAATCCTTTATTATTCTAAAAGAGGTCACAATCAAAAACAATAATATTCCATTGAAGGACTAATATAATAGTTAATCTATGGTTATTCTTTAAATGTCCATCCATCCAAATAAAAAAAAACTACTATACTTTTGCTAAATATCATTTGTGTAGATGAATTATTTTATCAAAATTTAAATCACATTAGTAGCCCAATTATTTTAAGACGTATAAAAAAGTTGATTACATATTTGTTTACAATTTTCCTCTAAACAAATTTATTCTATTAACGTTTTGAATTTAATTAGTTTGAAATTTTAAATTGGCTAAAGATGACGTCAACCAGTTTAGCTGTCTTTTAAATAAATTGTTATATTCTTTATCATTAGCCTTTAATACATCCCATTAACAATTTGAAACAGTTTAGGCCTATATAGTTTATTTTTCTTAATCTGTACATTTAGAATAAATGCTTTTGAACATAGCCTACTATATTTACTATAAGCACGCTTTATGGGAATTTGAATGTTTTAACTATGGGTGGTACATTGTATTAGCGTAGTATTGATTGATGAGAAGATACAGACTACTCCAGGGACGTCAATCATACCTTTTTGCGTACATCAAGTATATATTTTTTTAATAACAACATATCACATTATACAGGTTACACAAACTAAATACTCATGTGAAAATGAGGCAAAGATGAATTAGAGTTACATTTTCAATATTTTTACTTATATATACTGATGTGATGTGATTTTTTAAGTACAGTATGTTAATAAAGTGTGTATAATCAATCAAATAATTTATTCTTTAAAACCAAAACTACAATTGAATATGTAATTTAGGAAAACTTTAAATTTTAAAACTAACGGAGCCAACCAGCGGCGACCAGATTAACCAGTCAAATAATAGACATAGCAGACATCAACAGTTTGAATCCTTAATTGTATGCATCATTTCATAATCAACACAACTAATAATAAAAAAATAAACGCGTATATATTTTTAATTTAATATAACAATTTTGAGAGTTTTTATAGCAACCACATGATATAATTATATTAATTTAAAATCCCTTTATTATATACTCATTAAAGATTAGCGCTCATCAAACTATGCTAGGATATTTTAAGAATATTTAATTGAAAGAGGAAACAACAATTAATTCCCACGTTAAGATAGGCGCGCCGCTCCCCTATACAGTACAGTTCCTGCGCTTGCATGTTAAAGGTCTATAATATAGTCTGCATAGGAAGTGATAAAAATATTCCTGAATGCAGTGAACCTCGTTAATACGACCTCCACGTAATCCGGACAACTATTTGACAACGGTTTGAGAAAAATCCATTCGGGTAATTTTAAACTACTCGATTAATTTTATTGTGCAAGTTTTAGAGCTGAAATTCAGAACACACTATTCAAGCTGTAGAGAGTTTTTTTTATTACATAAAAGGCATATTCAAACTGTAACGCAAAGCTACGTTTCTGCAAGTTAAGTTTATTCAATTTAATCCAGACGACTTGGATATCCAATTAGGCCAATTAATGAGGGTTTGCTGCACTAGTTATATTGCTTGCTTCCTTTATGCAAAAGTGCAGATTTGGCTAGTTAAAAAGTTATTAAAATCAATTGAGTCAGACGCACAGTCCATGTAGAACCTACATTGATTATAACTATATTTAAAATCAATACATATCAATGCTTTGGAAAACTCTTATGATTAGTGCTTTATACCATGTTTAGGTAATGTATGCTATAATTTACACCATGATTTCGGTACTAAAATTGACTGTTTTAAACTCGGAGAATAATAAGGATACAATTCAATATACTAGTATTCGATTATTGACGGATTTTTAAACAAACCTACACACATTTAAATCCTCATTTTGAACACTCATTCACATTTAAGTATTGTTTTGCTCTCAATGTTAGTTAAAATAACTCTTGCATCACGTATTGTACAATTATTGATTAACACCAAACCTCAATATGTTCAGGAATAATTTAAAAAAAATCCCTCACAAAAATACTACGGTAATTTTAAAATTAATCCTTTTACATATACGAGTAGGCTACATTAGGGCAATATGTCACTACAGTCGCATCAACAACCCTTATCGATTTTTTAAGTCTCAAAATTCCCATTTTCCTCTCTTTATTTTCCTACATGTCTTATCACTTATCACATAATTACACTGTTATATTTCAGGATACACCTACCTGAGCAGTTGCGGACGATAGCCGTTTCCACAGGCAGCACACCGAACAATACGGTATGGATTTTCGGGCGAGGAGCAAAACGCCGGCGCGACAGCAGCGCTATCTGCGGCAGCGGCCGTCCCCCGAACTACCCGATCAGCTGGTCTGTGCTCGCTGCACCGTAACTGCACGCAGCGCTGTCTAGGTTAGGGTTAGGGTTGGGAAAACGGGGCTTCGCCGCCACTGCCACATCGATCACTTTCGTTGAGCTTGTTTTTGCCGAAAACATTTTGTTGGACATCAGGAAAGATGAGCTCACGTTTATAACAAAATTGTTATCAATGGTCATTATCTAGATGAAAAAAGATTCTATGTTTTTGGTTAGGAAATTACTCACTCAACACCACCTTGTCAAATAATGATGTCATCTTGTGTGTATTGATTATCATAGAAGGCCTACAACCAGTGTTTTACGTTGAGTATACGGTTTCGTCGAGGAATAAATATTTTTGTTGCCTAACTGGTAAAATACGAAACAAACTAACAATATGAATAAGAAAACTGGTATCAGCGATAGCAGAACAAGGATGTAGATATAGTTAATCATTATTTTGATTTACTGGTGGCAAAACGTTTTATCGTTATATTTTTTTCTTTTTCCTTCACTCATTGAAACAGTATCATCTTCATTTTCCAAATCATCATGTGAACAAACCAAGATCCAAATTTGGCTCCATGTCATGAAGGCTTAATCGTAATCGTTTGTAAAGGAATATATAAGATAAAAAACTATCTTGACTATAAACCTTGAAAACTTCATTTAATCCATCGTTATATATCGTTATATCATAGATAAAACATACTCGTTTTACCTATGGTTATATCTACGTGTATATTTATTAATATTTGACGAAATTATACTGGCATTGGAATACAAGATAAATAAATAGTAAAACAGCTGTTTTGATTATCATTGTTTATATTTACCGTGTTGTCATTTTTCTAAAATAAATAATTAGTGTAGTTGAAAAATGAAATGCAATCTGTAGTATTTTATGTTTACTCAGTGAAAGAATACCACGTGAAGTAATATTTGGTAAGTTTGAATATATTTCAAGTGACACATTTTGGTTTTTCTTAGACTAAAGTTTTTTTTATTGCTTGATCTGAAGCCAACCACAACGAGCAAATACAGACCCTTTGCATGGTAGGTAAAGGAAGGAATACAGAATAGGTTGGGCCTCAGAGTAATAAGTAATAAAACAAAACAAATTTTGTTTTATTACTCTGAGTTTGGGCTAATAAAATATCATGGTGGACATATTCCGGCTATGCTGTTACTTAGTCAAGGGTTTTTTGTTAAATCCTTTATGTCGTAAACTAGTTTGTACACTTATAATTTTGACTCAGAATCAGTGCCAAGGATTACCTTTATACGTAGCGTACTGGATATTACCGGATATACTTAAAAAAAATAGCTACTAGACAAGTGGTATAGCCTACTTTTGCTATAATATGAATTTATAATTAATTTGCTTATCTATTTTGTGCCTGTTTTTCACAAAAAACTATTACCGTAATTTAGAGTCCACAAACATTGAATGATGAATAGTGCAAGTAGTAGTGTTCTCATCACATTGAAAACACTGATAGCTCGCGTTTGTGTGTGTGGATGATATCCGCATGAGTAATGGACTAATTTTAACTTCAACTTACAGTGTGAGTGGATGCATTTAACAACACTGATGTTAGAAACATATCTTAAAATGTTCTGATGTTCTAGTATTGATTAACGATCTCAATAATTATGAGCTGAACCCAATCATTAAGTTTTTTCGTTGGAATTTGGATACTATTTGATTATAATTAGGTATGCAGTTCGAGGGATCCAGAATGTGCGTAACTTACACAAACGTCGGCTGTTCCATTTTACGATGTTTCTCCCCGCGGCGACAGACGCAAAGCGTAACTTCAACGTCACATTGGATTATCTTTAATCTTACAAGACATTTAACTTAACTTTGTCAAAGCATAGAATAACCAAAATTAAATTTTTTATCTTAGCTTTAGCGTTTGGACCTATAAAATAGTGTTACCTGTTCAAGAAAGGTTGTAGTTTGGTTTTGGCTCGAAATCCCATCAAAATTCAGTTATAAACGTACTCCATGATAAAATACATTATATTTCAAAGCTAACCTAGTAATTTTAAAGTGCTACATATGCGCACTTTAAATAGTTACTGCCAAACCAATATAGCATGTAAGGATTTAAAAATATAATAATTTTCACTCACATAGTACATTTTACTCATCTTTGGGAAGTGAATAATATAACAATGGCTAAACATACCTCTTCAGACAATCCTTAAAAAACTGTACTATAGTGTCGTTTAAACTTGCTACATATGTTTATGCGGTTTTGTTTAAACTCCGCCATTGCCAGGCTAAAAAAAGAGGTCCACACGAGGTTTCGTCAGAATAAGCTATACACATTTTAAACATGGCAGGAAAGACACAAAAACGATTAAAGGCAGTTATCTATTGAGATTGATTAACTTCGTATACAGCATTTACATTTTGTAGGCGGTTTTAGAGGAAGAAATCTCTCCCATCCACTTGATCCTTCGAAACAATAACTCAACCAGCTGAGGTAGGCCTAACCCAAAACCTCAATCAGCTTCAACATATACAAACAAAAAAGTAGTGGGAGAACTTCCCCTCACCTAAATTTTGTGAACAGACTATAATAAAGACATTTGTATTTATTTTATTGTCAGAGGACGCTTCCGAAGATGGACTCACGACTACTGGAGACGTGGATGGGCCGTAGACAGTACGTGGAGGAGAAGACTTTGTGGCGAGGGGAGGTGACCCCCAACATCAAGTCACATGTTACAGGATCGGAGATACAGAAGGCAGAGAGGGACCAGGAGGTGGGGAGTCTCAGGTTGTGCCTTAAAGGTAACATCAGCTGTCAGCTGTTATGTGTGTAGAAAGCAGAAGTTAACAAAGTAAATAACTTGATCAGAATCGTACGTGTTATTAAATTACCTGATAGTACAAAAGTTCGTCAAATAACACTTGTAATAATTACATTGTTTACTCACAAGACGGTAAATACAAATAAAAGATGGTAAAAAATGATCGATTTCGATTGTACACTCCAATCATCATCTGGCCCAATAGGCGAATTACACTTACCATCTTGTATATCTATTAACAGTTTTGTGAGTAAACACAAGTGTTTTATGACGTATTTTTGTACTTTCATGTAAACAAAATGTTGCAATATCCCCAATTGACGAACAGGTCTTCCTTCTTGGTATGATAAGCTACGTCCACAATTATACAGAATGGACCGTATAAGTAATGTAATCAATGAGGCTTTGAATGCTAAGAAATTATCCCCATAGAAAAATCTAGATGATAAATAAAACTTGAGCTGTGTAGTAGTGAAGAGGAAATGGGGCATTTCTATGCTAGTTTACAATGTTTTTGTTACAAGTAACAAAGATTTTGTTACCTTATGACTACGGAAGAGTACCTTTTATCACGGGATTGGACACTGAACAAAGTGATCTAAGAAAAAATCAAAATTGAGCAATACAAGTAAAAAGCTTCTTCATTATGTCTAACGATAGTTTGTGTTAATTATACAAGCAGATATTCCTAATTTTTATATATTTTTTTAGAAACACAGACGGCCCTGGACTCCACCCGTGAAGAATTGGCTAATTTATTAGAGTCGTTGACAAAGTGAGTTTAAATGTTTAAAGGGTTAGAAGTTAGATATTATTTCAAATGAACGAAATATTCAACCACTTTATTGTATACACCCTTTAACAGTAGGAAGGGTATGCCTCCTCTAAAGGTAGACTGTATTCGAAAGTTCCGCTTTAGAAATAAAATCAACTTTACGATTAATACAACTTTTGATGAAATTCTCGTTTAGAATTATTGGCAATGATGTTGCATAAAAATTATGGTTCTTGATTTCTGGTTCAACGCCGCAAAACATAATTGACAAGTAGTTTGCTATCTGTCATTCCTGTGTTATGTATTTTGTTGTACGGGATTTTTGTGCCCATAGAAAATGATTGCTTCCAGAGAGCTAGAAGATCAGAAGTTACAGCATGCAAAGCAGCTGGCAGCCAAGGAGGAAGAGATAGATGCTCTTCGTTCCAGACAGAATATGACCATCCAGGAGTTGGTGAGGGGAGCGCGGGAGACACTGGAAGAACTGGAAACACAACTTGAAACTGTTAGTAGAGTATAAACGATGTTGAAGTTGACGCAAGAAACTAGCATTTAGACATCCGAGAAGAATAGTTACGAACCATCAGGCTAATTGGGCTGCGATTAGTATATTTCATCACTAGGGCGCAAAATGACTCTTTTCAATCCGAGCTCAAGACCGAGACGAAGCCGATTTCGGATAATGAGCGAGGGGTTGAAAATAAAGTTTTGCAGTGTGATGAACAATATTTCTTTGTCATATTGTATCATTAACTAACAAACAAAGCTAAAAAACTAAAATAATTTTCAAGATAATCTAATCCTTCAAAATGACTTCCAACTTGTTTTCAATTCTGCTAATGTAAATAATCAGCTCAATCATTTCGTCCATTACGATTGTGTTACTGTACATTATACAATCGATTTGTCGAATAATTTACAAGAATGCAACAATAAGATATAACCTAACCTAATAAACCAATCGATAAATAATTTCGATCTATGCGTTTGCCTACAATCGAAATTCGCAACTGTTTACAACGGCGGACTTTTACTCCCTAGGGCGTAAAAATACTACTTTAGACCCGCAACGCATGTAATGTAATCAAACGGCTGACTTTGCTGCAGTATGTCGAAAATTGTATATGTTAGTTGTAGTGGTGAAGAGGCTACCTGAAAATAGTCCATGTGTCATTTCTTTGGCCAAGAGGAATGGCAAATACAATTCTTCGGGTGACTTTTGGACTGTATGCAATATTGAAAATTTTCCCTCTTTTTTATCTTCAAACTTATAGAAAATTAAAATGTTATAAAATAAATTATAGTATAAGAATTATTCAAAATTGTATAAATTATTAATGAATATTTTTAGTAGCTAAAACCATCTCAAGATTAATCAGAACCTCTCCGTTGATCATCATGTTTTTGGCATCAGTATAGCTATTTGTTATTGAGGTCATAGTTGATGTAGACTTTCTGGATATTATAACTCAGGTAGGATACGTTTCTTATGCGAGGGCGATTAGGTTCTATATTTCCTTTCCACTGTCCACTATGATTCTACAGAAAGGTTTTCCGTTTAGAATCACTAGTTTAGGTTTTGTGTATTTGTTTGTCTTTGTAATAGAGCAAAGCATTTTGAATATAATAAATTGTTCATTCGTATACAAAATTAATTATTTCAATGTTGGTTGAAAAGGCAAAACTGTCAGAAGGAGAAGCCCTTGTACAACTCACAGAGGCGCAAAAGGAAATTGAATTAAAAACCAGTAAAATGAAAGATTTGGAGGTTTTGTTGGAGAAAATGTGCCAAGAGTTGGATCAAGTCAAGGGAAAATGGAAAAGCACCAAGCACGCCCACGGGAAAGTCGTTGAGGAAAAGGAACTGTGGAAAAAGTACGCAGAGAAGGTAATATAACTTTATGGTTGTTTCAATAGATTAATATACAGTGTAAACGTTATGTAACTAATGTAAAATGTAGGTTTGCACAAATTTAATGTTGATCAGTAGTAGCAATAACTTCTCCCAATGTAATGCTAATATGCCTAGTACTATTGACTATATAGGTATATATAGTCAATGCTAGTACCCTGTAAACTATGTGCTATACTTTATTCGTTAGTGTTTGTAATGTTGGTAGATTGAATCGTAACTAAGATTTGATTTCAAATATGAGAAACATAATTGGTATTTGATTTTAAATACCATTCATTGGCTCATTTTTAACTTCAACTATATTAGTACGTTGAACATGTTAAATAATTTATACCTACTACTACTACTATTTGTAATTTATTTCTTTTAGATAGAAGACGAAAGAAAATCCAATCAGAGAGGACTAGAGCTGGAAAGAAAAGTTTTCAACAAATTAACCCAAATTGAAACCCTCCTTAAGAGTGAGAAACAACACCAAAATATTGTACTAAGCCATTTGGACAGTTTCGGGAGCGATTTAATAAGTGAGGTTAGAAGTCTACAGACCCTCAAACAAACACAGACTGATAAGATCTGGAAACTGGCCTCTGAGACACAAACAGATGCACCTGATGAAGATACAAGTGTTTTGAAAATCCTTGAACAAGACAATGCCGAGTTGCAAGATAAGTTGAACAAGACTGAGTGTGAGTTACAAACCGCTTTATTGCAAAACTCTACTCTGAGAGGGGTGATTTTAAAGATGAAAAGCGACAGAGAAAATCTAGACAGAGCGAAAGAACTAGAAGAAGAAGACGCGCGAGTCTCTAAATTAGAGGCTAGCGTTAGGTTGATAAAGAACAATTTTGTAAACGGCCAAAATGAGGTTTGTATTTGCAGCGCTCTTCAGGACGTCCAAAAAGAAATCGCTTGTCTTAAGAATAAAAATGTCGTGAGCAACATAGCAACTCCTAGGCCTTTGAAGCCTGCTTTTACAAGGAAGAAAATATTAAACGTGTAACACAACGGTATTTTGTATAGATTAGACGATGTTTGGCTTTAAAAAGTCCCTCCAAAATGAAGACATTTTAATTTGAATTGTGGTTAAGTCAAAAAAGACTAATCTTGTTACTATACCTATTAAAATAACCTCAAAACTAAAATGTTATTGCTCGGTTATCTTATGTAGATTTGTTAAACTCGAATTTTTTAACAAGAGTTATTGCATATTTTCTTTAAATTAAAAAAAAAAATACCACCCTGGCTTACGAAACTGTTGCAAAAGCACAATAGATGTGGCATAGTTGTTTCTTTCTGATAATAATGTATATTTTACTACATTATATGACTTGAAAATGTTGAAATGTTGAATTAAAATTTCAACTCATGATATTAATAAAAAATTTTATGTTCTTATTGTTATTAAATTGTTATTTCACTCCACCCTTCTCCATTGTTATTTTGTACGATCTCTCGTCGTAGGCCTACTTTGTAAGCGGTCAGCTCGCATCAAGGTTGCCATAGACAGTTAATCAGCTTTATCTCCCGTAACTGGTTGTGTGTGTGTGTGTTTGTGTGTGTGTCGACGTCCACTCCAAGTGCGAATTGTTACCAATTAGCTACGGATTATGAGAAACATGTATTCAATAATCACTTCACAATAGGATCGCATCAGGCGGGATGTGTAATCTAGCCTAACCTAACCGCACCACTGAACCGTCGGCGGAACTGAGGTAAACCTAACCGCACATTTCCACTGGAGGATATTTGTCGTGAAAGTACTTCAGTTAATTTATAGTTTATACAGTCAGAGCCTGTTTCAACTTGGTATTGAGTTGTTTAACACTAATGGTTCAGCATCAAGTTTTTTTTTTTAGCATTGTACAGTATGGAAGGCGTAAATTATTTTTAGTGGTTAGAGCGCGAGACTCCGGTTCCTGGGGTCCCGGGCTCAAACCCCACCAAATCACCAATGGATTTTATCTAAGTGATATTACCGTAACCCCTAGTTCTAGCCTGAAGTAATGTGAAAACAATTCCGGGCTCGTGCCTAGTGACATAGGAATAAAATTATTCTTCACATATCTAATTCAAGGAAATTACTGTCTGACTCAAGTGTATATCTACCAGATAAAAAGTATTTTATTTTATTTCCTTCCCTTTGAGTTGTCTATGTAAGAGCTATGTGATTAAATCGTCTACGAAGCTACTCAAGCAGATTTAATGTATTTCCTTGACTGAGGTATTCGAAAATGGTATTCCGCAAAAATAACACGTTGCTCGTTACAAATTGGAACTACAGTACTGACAAAATATTATATCTTTATTTTAATGTGTTATTTTAAACCCCGCTCTCCTTCGGGATAAATGCATTAATTAAGGCACAGATAAAATCAACAATAATGTTTAATGTTGTTTAAGTCTATCTCAAATTTGTATAAACTTCATTTAGGAATGAAAACTTCCGAACTCAATTCATCCTTCTTCCTTTGTCATACTCCTGAAACATACGAGCATTCTGAATATGAAAAAATCAATCATGTTTGTTATTGCAATCTGAGAGCTTGCACAAAACTTGCGAGGGTCTGTACCGGGAGCGTGCGTTATTAATGCATGTGTTGGGAGGGTCCCATTCATTCTGTCAATGGTCTCTTTGAATGCATTCAGACGCAGAGCTTTACTGCAACCCTTAAAGTTTTGCCTTTTCTATTTTTATTTTTAAAAGTTTTGAAAGACTTCTCAATATAATGTTAATGTACAACACAAATACTGCACCGTACTGTGATTGTGTGCTTCAGGTGAAATAGCTATACACCTCAATGTGTATTAAACTTTCCTTCGTGGATTTGTCGTCCTCATCCATCAGTTTCAGATCTTTACTTGTCCATTTTTGGGGCTTAAAGCCAACGAACAGCAGCTCCAGTAAGTTTCTTCTACCAGAGACATGCGGTACTGTCTACATCAATGCACTGAAACATTAGCGGATAGGAAGCACAAAATAGCAAGTATGCAAAGTAATTAATTGCTAATATACCGTATACTTTGTTTTGCGTTTAGCATAAGATCGAACTGAAGGAGCAGTCGTTTGCTGGAAAATGTTTAGTTGAAACTGCGTTCTGGAAATTTGAACTGCGACAGAATTAATGTGTATAAGTTCTTGTGTTCACTATATTGAAGCTAAAAACATCGAATGAATGTTGGACATCCTTTCATCCTAGTTTATATGTAGGCCAAATCACAGAAAACATAATAACAGAATATATATACCGGCGTTAGTTTCAAGGTCTATATTGGCCATTGCATAGTGGAGTGGTCCTAGAGCTATAAAGCTTGGTATGAAGGTGATTTTGAAATTCAAATTCAATTCCATTTCAGAAACAAACAATAATTCACTATCTACTTGTGGAAAGGAAGGTGACGACAAGAGCTCTAAGATCGATGAAGTCGCAGTGCAGACAGAGTCAACAGGTCTAGTTTGTTAGCAATCACCAAATGTTCCTTGTATTTTTAGTGGTTTTCATCAAAAATTATTTAAAAAACCTATGGGTATGGATATAAGAAAAACGAAATGCAATCGCTTTAAATTACTGTTCCTCTATTGGTAACACTTTTTTGGGTAGGATTTAGGATAATAACTTTCGTAAACACTAAAATTATTTATGCGCGATTTGATAACGTTGAAAGTAAAATGCTTCGTTCGAATATGCGAACAAAATCTTCGAATTACTTGTTATCATCGACAATGATGATATAAACATTTTTTCTTAATTAATTAAATTGTATTCTGCAAACATAGAATTCATTGGATGGCCAAATTATTCCATGATTATTATTATTATTATTATTATTATTATTATTACTTTAGAGGAAGTCACGTTAATGCACCATTTTTATTTCTTATTTGTCACCTTAAGTGGTTCTAAAAACATCCACATAGGTAGTACAAAGTTTCTCGACAAAGCTGCTTCCACATGTACTATAGATCAGTGAGCTATTTATTGATGCCCTTCGACCCGATATAATTCCATGTCGAAATAAATATCTGGGATTTAAACTTTGATTGGCCGGGAATCGTAGAAACTTGCGAGGTCTAGTGGTCGCAAAGCCAAACAAAACTTCATAAGAAATTTAATATCGCAAGTTATATTGATTATAAAAGTATATATATATCAAATACTTTGGAAGAGTTTAAGGACTCTAATATGAGGATGGTCGTGGTTATAGAAATGTTCTTTTCACTATTTTATGAAAAAGCGAACAATAGATATTTTTTTTCGAATGTTATCATTTTATTTGAAAATCCATATCAGCTGGTCGGTAATTAAGTAAAGGAAGCAGGGCTGCCAGCTTATGAGTTTGTTTAGTCACCAAACCACGGCTACCTATTACTCCAGACCGCAGCCTTCGAAGTGGCAACGTCGCAAGTGGTGTTGTTACAGCTGTTATGTTTGGAGGCACCTAATGGTATTTTTGCTTTTTTTAAGAATACGAAAGCTTGGTTACAGGACTAAGAAAATATTGACTCCATTTTAAATGTACATAAATAGATTTTCAATTTATATTGTTTTGGTTTTCAGTTCTATGTTTTATTTTCAATCTTTTAATAAATTTTTATTTATTAATTTAAATAAATAATACGCGAATTAATGAGCTGGTGTCACCTATCTGCCATGTTATCTTATGGGACGTCTGGCGCTAAAAAAACACTACTTGCGACGTTGCCGATTTTACCAGGTCGCGGCCTGGAAAGAAAGGTGGCCGTGTACCAAACACATACTCTAAACTTACGTAATTTGTGGCCTGACAGTTCGAACCTATTAGTTTTATGTCATAGTAGGGCCTAAATTTTATAGCTTTTTTATGCATTTTTATAGCTTATGCATTTTCTTATAACATCTTACTAAAGATTTTTGTAATTATTTGGTTAGATAGACCATTGGCCTTGGTTTGTGTTTTTATAAGGGAACGATTTAAGACCCGATCTTATTATATTTTTATTCCATCATTATTGTTGTATAACATAGCATTATTAATTCATAGTCCGCAATGACAAAAAGTATGTGGGTGGTGTCTAACATAATAAGATTGCAAGCATTCCTTTTTTTAAATAGAGTATACTATGTGCAAACTATCACGATACTAACAACAAACCGTACTTAACGCTTTTTCGTTGCCAACATTTTACAGTCCTTTCAAGCGTCTGGTCTTCGTCAGATAGTGGAGAGACACCATTGCTTACCATAAGCACTTGTGTCCATATTTTAAAAATTAGCAACGCTTGATAGTCTAGTCCTAGTCTAACAACTGGAGGTTGAAATTATTGAGTTTTAGTTGCACAATTTTATGCACTGACATTATTGTTTGTTAGTATTAAGTACAGATCGGCCAAAACTTCTGTGCGCGCGGACAGGTCGCTACTTGCCGAACTAAAACATACGGGTACCGGTTATTGGCAGAGTTGGGGGTAGGGTTTAAGTGAGTATTAAGACACAAATGTTTTCACAAAAGTACCCCCGCCAAGCCAAATCCTCGCCAGACCAGATCTAGGCGCGAGCACAGAAACTTTGGCCAAACTGTACATTGGAAGTAGCACTGGAACTAGGGGCTATTCCTAATTTAGTATTCTATTTAGGGAGATTGTAGTAAAAGCCATGGGCAAATGAGCTGGTCGATTCGTCTAGTTGGTACCATCATAACAAAATTGTACAGCATGTCGATTTTTTTAGCAGGGTTGCCATACCACTGCTACATCCACTTGTATTTTTACTTTCTAGCTCAATGGTATATATTTGTAATTTTTACAACAGACAATAGAAAGATTTAATCGCCTGAACTTGGTTTGTACTAACCATTGACTATACACCTCTACGTAGAGGTGTATAGTCAATGGTACTAACTTATCCAAGTATAAGACCACCAAGTATAAGATTTAGTGATTATAATCTATGGTTGGAACTACTCCTTCTCTGTGTCTATACACTGACGTTCCTATAGTCAGCTGCTGTTAACTGTTGGAACTGTCACGAATGATGGCCGAAACAGCCGAAATATCTTACATTTTGTTTAAATGTAAGTGAGGTTATCTTCAATTTATTAAATTTACAGAAGTATCGTCTGTTTTGTGGTATTTATTACATTATTTATGCTAAATATATACTTTTTTACTTTTGTAGGCCTATTTTGATGGTCACCAAAACCGTTTCTTTGATTTGACCAGATTTAATTTTAAGACATATAGGCTAGCCAAGGATTGGAAATCAATACAAGTCCATATAGTAAGTTACAGTATTTTAATAACCTTATCTCATGAACCATTGAGTCTTATAATCAGTAAAACTTTGACACATATCGTAATCTAATAATTTTTGGGATGTATATACTAATGTAAAAATGAACTATTAAGAATAGCCTAGCTCGATAGTTCACAGTGACAGATAACCAAGCCCTAGGCAAGACTTGTGTCTTATCTAAGGCATATTTATTAATTATGCCACGGTTCTGATTGACTGTTTGTATTTAATGTCAATTATGTAATGGGTTTTTTAATTAAGTTCATGGGTACACTTCCATGTCTGTTGGCACAAACAACCGAATGAGTAATATTGATTATTCGATTGTTTAGTTCGATATATCGTTTGGTTAGGTTAACCTTACCTAACTAACCAAACGATATATCGATCGATATTTTTCATTCGGTTGTTTGTGCCAACAGATATGGAAGTGTACCCAATTTCATATTATTTTACAGTGTACGATACATTCTTTTTAACAGTAACTTATGCTACCGACCTGCAAGGTCCTGCACTTTCCTTTAATTTTGTGATATTTTGCTCTGTCTTTGGAACAACAGTTTTATTGTTGGTATTTGAGCTTATATTCAACATTTATATTGAATTAACATTTCATCCGATTACATACAGCAGGATCTCTGCATAATTGCATTCTTTAACATTTTTAGCGAGCAATTTGTTGTCTTACTGGAATAGCCTAGGTAAGTTAAGTTCTTGGCCTATTTCTTTTTACACACCTACTCAGTATATTTTGCCTTTAAAGATTTTATCTCCATTGTACCAGGCTAGGAGCAATTGCAGCTCACAGCATGGCTAATAACGGGTCATACAGCAATGATCGCTCCTCCGCGAGTGCGGACATCGACTATGCCACTGATCCTGCTTCAGGAAGTTTTTTCAACTCCGATTACAAAAAGTAAGTGCCAGTAGCTTGAAATACCTAGGTGTATTATTTCTTTCAATAAATACCTACCTACAACAAACAGATGATAGCCTACCACCGCCCCACAAACCTGCAGACTAAGCGATTTTTTTCATTTTCCTTATTCTATTTTCACTAATCTAAAAACTTTCATGTTTATTCCCTACTTAATATCATTAATTTAACAGTACTTAGGTTTTGCTGCTATAGGGGAGAGTTTTTATAATGAAATGTTAACTTAAATTAGTATGAGATGAATTCGGCCCCGGATTCAGGTCTTAATACCATTAGACCTACAGTACCTGATAGCTTATTCTCTCCTATGGGAAATTCACATAAAAGAAATATTTGTCTCTTATCAGTTAAGCCCTGCTATGTTTAAATGACTACAAGGTTAATGTGTAGTGGCTATTGAGTCTACTGTAAGAATCCATAGATTTTGTTGGGCCTCAACTAGGCTACATAATGTCCGATGACTTCCATAATCCTTCTAGCAACATACTCCTCCAAAACTAAAGTTAAGTCAACTTGGACAGTCAGCAGACAGTCTGTCAACACAGTTTTGGATACAAGTTTCCGATGTGTTTTGCGTCCACACTAGCCAGCCAGTGTTTCTGTGTTTGTTGGTTTGGCAAACGAGGATGACGTAATTATATCCTGTCCGGGCTTCAGAACCATGGTGCTAAGAACCAAGGAATAGACAATGATGGACCCATTGGAGAACATTTTCTTGAGCAAGGTTCGTACTATGGTCACAATCTTCTATCAGACCTTCAGATTAGGTGAAGGATTTAGGAACCTCACTAGGTTGACTTCTAAAGATTTCATACTTTTACTGGGCTTTGTTGGTCCTAAAATTTTAAACTTGACGAGATGAACAATTCAATAAAATGTCATATAATAATATAAATTATTGAAAACTAATTCCAAAACTTTCAATAAACTCAATCCATCTCTTTTATTTTATTACCGCCCAAAAATCATAATATTACCGCTTTGCAAAATGGGCCGAATGTTGAACACCTTCGGCTTGTATCCAGTCTCCTGTCTTCAGACATGTCCACACATGCAGACTTGAGACAAAAGTTTTGTCTCTTGTCTCCGTGTTTCCCATTCGAACGGGAAACAGAAAACACTGTATTTTGTCTCCAGAAACACCGAAATTTGTCTGCCGACAGTCGGCCGACTTACTGGAGACATCGCTGGAGACAAATGGCAACACTCCGGAGACAGTCGGCAGACAATGTTTCCGCAGACAAATCGCCATGTGTGGACAAGGCATTAGACTAGTGGGACAGAGAAGCTATGTCAAAAGTGCTTGCAAGCTATATTTTTAAATACATTTTTATACGCCAAGTGTTTTCTTTTTTAGACATGAAGATCTAAAGCAAATGCTGGACATGAACAAAGATAGTATGAAGTTGGAAGCTATGAAAAGAATCATAGGGGTGAGTTGATAGCATTTAGAAATGGTTTAGCCTTGTAAAACTTATTTAACCATCAAGTTTATTATGGCGAGCATTGTTTTATGGTTTTTATGATTAGGCCTGGATCAGTAACGCTTATTATTAATTATCTTACAACTGATGAACAGAGGAATAAAATGACACCTCCCCCTCCCCCATGTGCATTTGACAATACCATAAACTGCTCAGGAGGATATTAAGTTGAAATAACATATTTTACATTGCTCTTAAACTTTAATTGCGTCAAATTCATCAAAGTTTCTTCAAACTAAAAAACATGAAAATGGCATTTTCTTTCATTTAAGTTAGTTAAAGGTTATTTTGTGTGCTGTTTTAGATGGTTGCAAAGGGCAGGGACGCTTCCGACTTGTTTCCAGCTGTAGTGAAAAACGTTGTGTCTAAAAACATAGAAGTCAAGAAGCTGGTGTACGTTTACCTAGTCAGATACGCAGAGGAACAGCAAGACCTGGCGTTGCTCTCCATCTCTACTTTCCAACGAGCTCTAAAGGTATCAGATAATACTTAAATATAAGAATGTCTACTATCATGATCCAGTAGGCCCAAATGGTGTGATAGACTTTTTAGAAAAGTTCTAAAGTTGGGACTAGGCCTAATCATAAGTTTAAAAATATAACAGTTGCAGAACCCATTATATTGGAATGGGTCTACACTGTGGTCGAAACTAAATGTGTAGAATGATAAGAAGGGCAAACAAATGGCGAAAAAGGGTCCAATTCGAGTTGCGACCAGGGGTCCCAGGCCTCTTTGAAAATTCTTTAAACACGACTTATGAACTATTTTTTATGTCCTTAAGCTTTATAGGTTGACTAGTTAATGGAATTTGCAACAGTGGAATCCCAAATATGTCCTTGCAGAAAGGTCCTGTATATACCGTATGACTTCCCAGTATTATTCTTCCCTACCGGTACTGCCTTAGAACTGATCGTAACCTTGCTACACTAATGGTCGTAGAAGCTAAAAAAAAAGTAGGTAGCCAAAAAGGAAGAAACTCATTTGCAATGAGGCAAATAATATTTCTTGTTTCTCTTGAAATACTGGTGCATTTTCTCCACATACTAAGATTTAGAACCAGAGACTGAAGAGTGGTTGAAACATGATTACAAATATATTGAAATGGTCTTAAGTTAGTAGATATTTTAAGGATTGTTCTGTTAAGTTACTTATATTCTGGGTATCTATGTGGTTATAGTGCTCTCCAAAAAACCAAAAGGTTGCCGGGTCGATCCTGAGTAATAAGCTTTTTGATGGTTCGAAACTGGATCCAGCTGTTCCTGATTATTAGGATATGATTAAATTCTGATCCTGGCTAATTAATCAGCTGAATGAGCTAGTTAAATAAGCATAAAATAAAAGTTGTTCTGTTGTAGGGACTTAATACTAGATACAGTATTATAACAGTTATCATCATGTCTGATAACAATTTTTTTTAGGACCCTAACCAACTGATCCGAGCCAGTGCTCTGCGAGTGCTGTCAAGTATCCGAGTTCCAGTTATTGTTCCGATTGTTATGTTGGCCATCAAGGACTCTGCATCAGACATGTCTCCATATGTCCGGAAAACTGCTGCTCATGCCATCCCAAAACTTTACTGGTAGGCTATGCAATTTCATGATTTTTATTTTTTATACAAGCCATTAAAATATTTAGGTTTTGCTAATTAATATTTCTCTGTTCAATTTAAAGCCTCCATCTATAAGTGTATTGCACATTGACATTTTGGTTAGTTAAACTCTTTAATCATACTTGCTAGAAAAAGGAGAATATTCATTGTAGCCTACTTGAGGAATATTGTTTAGTAAATTTTAGTTAAATTTAGACCATTGTGTTATGACGATATATCCATTTATAAGCATGTCTTGAATTAAAATTTAATTTACATGAAACTAAGAGTAAGTTAAAGGGAGGTCCCACTGAAAATTATAAATTCTTAACTATGTATTATTTTGAGATATTTTAATTTTTATTAGGTAAAATTACTCTACTTGAAACAAAATAACTATTTTTTGACCACTTGTAAACCACCCCCCTCCCCCCACCACCATTTTAACCGAATTTGCAGCCTTTCACAAGAACCGCTAAGGCTTTTTAACTATAAGTAGTAGATAGATGAATGAAGTGTCATTTGATAGAGTATATTACTGCAAACAAAGTTATGTATTAGTTTGAAATTATCTCTTCAGATATTATTTCTACAAGTTTTCAAATTAAGAAAATAACAATAAAATTTTCGCAATATTACAAAAAAATTAAATAATTAAAGTTTCTTTAGATAATTGAAAGCCCATACATAACTTTGTCCCTGTATATGTAAAGAGTAAGCATGCAAAGTTTCACTGCTGTATCTCTAATACCTTTTGAGCCTTAGCATTTTTAGTAAACCAACTCATGGTTTTCTCTACTTTCAAGAATCGCGCGTTTTCTAAAATCAATGGTTTTTGTTAAATTTTAGCCAAAATAAGAGCTCCTAGTTCACTATTTAAGTTTTTATTGTTTACAAGTACTGCTAGTATTACTTTTAAGAACATTTTTGGTCAATATACTTACATAAAAATCTTTTTCAGGCATATGTACAATCCGTGATTATACAAGAAAAACACCGAAG
Source organism: Macrosteles quadrilineatus (assembly GCF_028750875.1). Lineage (NCBI taxonomy): Eukaryota > Metazoa > Arthropoda > Insecta > Hemiptera > Cicadellidae > Macrosteles > Macrosteles quadrilineatus. The sequence goes on from NW_026542602.1 coordinate 63,687,215, forward strand.
TGATGTTTATTTCACCAAAAATTCGAGTGCACATTCAACTTTAAATATTTTTTACTCCATGAAATATGTAAATTTACATCAAATTGTTGTGTTTTTCTTATATAGGAAGATTTTAATAAAAAATAGGTACAAAAAATAAAAATCCGAAATTTTTGAAATTTTTGACAATTTTTGACAATTTTCAGTGGGACTTCCCCTTAACTATAACAAACGCTCTTAAATTGTGTACCAACGTTAGCAATGTGATTTTATCTGTGTCATGCCTACTGCCTTGCAACAAATAATTTAGTTGTCTTGGGTGTAGTTTTAGTAATGTACATTAACTGCTATTATTTTGTTACAACACCATGAACTTTCAGTCCACCCACTGAGAATGATCTTGGCTTTTGGGCAATCTTCAGCCTTAATTGTCAATAGTGGTAATAAGAACGCTCGACTAAAATTTACAGTAATCTTTAAGTTTAGAATTATTAAAACTGTAGTTTTGAATGTGTTCGTGTACTTTTAGCCTAGACCCTGACCAGAAGGACGAGCTGATTCTTGTCATAGAGAAGCTGCTGTCTGACAGAACCACGTTGGTGGTGGGTTCGGCTGTCATGGCGTTTGAGGAGGTACAATATTTCTGTCTAATGTTTATTTACTTTCAATTTTTTTTACTAGAGATTCAATATTTTCTCCTCTGATTTGCTTGTACGTTTCTCATCAGTGTTCCGTCTTTGCCATGTCACAAAATAAGTGCATTCATGTTACGGGTATTTTCAATCTATTTTTCTCAGGTACCTTACCTACAAATTCAAGACTATGATTTTCTAAAACAAATTCCAAACACTTAAACGACTTTTTCTTGAAATTTGTTTCTAAGTTTATTTTCAATTCAAAAATATTAACTCAGTTGAGAACGGTACGAGAAATAAGGATGTTTGTGAAACCAATTTTAAACTTAATTTTTTTCAAGTAGGTACCGTTACTGCTAGCTGTTTGGTAATTTTCTTTGTTCCGCTCGCCTATTTTACCTATTTACCAAAGGCTCGTCAATTACAAACAGGCCCTAAGCTGACACACAATTTTCTTAGAAGATAAGACCGATGTTTCGGACAGTTAAAAAAAAATCCTGAGTTCTCAGTGATATAAAACATTTTTATTTCCCACAGGTGTGTCCCGAGAGAATAGATCTGATCCATCGCAACTACCGCAAGTTGTGTAACCTGCTGGTGGACGTGGACGAGTGGGGACAAGTCATCATTATCAACATGCTGTCCCGCTATGCTCGCACACAGTTCATTGACCCCAACATTGATGTGAGTACAGTGAGGTCTTCTATTGCAACTGTCATGAAATTTAAACCATGTACTTGAGAACAAGTTTTCTGACAAGGAGCTTAGCAAGTGCATACCTTCAATTGGATTATGTTCTGCCTTTTCTTAATGAAAGTGAGCGAGTCGATTTCAGTTACCAAGAATTTAAATTTCTGAAGAAACATTTAGAAATTAATATTGCAATGATAACACCTGAGACCTTAAAGGCTGTATAAGTTTACTCATTAATATTAATCCTGGACATTCCTCTAATACAGGACGCAGGAATAGACTCGGATGACAACAAGCCCTTCTATGATGATGAAGAGGAGCCCAAGACCAAGAAGCACACAGTCAGTCTGGATCCTGACCATAAGCTACTTCTACGCAATGCAAAACCCCTTCTGCAGAGCCGCAATGCATCTGTAAGTTACATTTTGTATAAAAATTAAATTTATAGGTTGTAGTGATACACTTTTTCTGTAATTGTTCAGACGCACAATTGCTAACAAATGCAGTACCATAAACTAAAAGAATTAAATATAGACTGTCAGCCGTGCTGCATTTACCATAGATTCTTCTGGCGGACACCGCTGGGAGCGCCGTGTAGTTACGTAGTGCGTACACCATAATAGGCAGTATTTGTATGATATTCTACAGTTAATGTTTATTCCTTTATTCAATTTAAAATTTAATGCAAAAATACATAAAAATATGATATATTTGTTCTCTTCAATTACGAGTTGAATGGTTTGACAGGTTTGATAAACCTTTGTAGCTGAAGTATTGGTTGGTATTGAAGTGGTTGAAAAGTTAGGTTAGGTTTCGGATATTTTAGGTTATGTTGTGTCAGGTTACTTCATTCTAAGCTAGATTAGGTAGTGTTGGGTTTGATTAGCTTTTGTTAGGTCATTTTAAATTCAATTTCTTCCGTTTGGACTAGGTCAATATTTGGATTAGGTCAGGAGAGATAAGGCTATTCTTATATTTATTAAATTGGGTTGTATTAGTTTGGTTCAGTTTAGTTTAGGTTTGATTGGGCTGGGCTGGGTTTAAATAGGTTGTGTGATGTAATTAGCTCATAGCTGATTACACTCTTGAATTCTTGATATTTATACTCAAGAGTAAAGGGTAAAACTGTCAAAGAGGTACAAACTATTGGTAATCGTGTATGTTGTACCGCAGGTAGTGATGTCAGTAGCACAGTTGTACCATCACCTGGCTCCTCGCAGTGAGGTTCCCGTGGTGGCCAAGTCCCTCATCAGACTGCTGAGGTCTCACAGGGAAGTTCAGTCGGTTGTGCTGCACTGTATCGCCTCAATCGCCACCGTCAGAAAGGTATGTCAATTGTTAGTTGAGCATGATAGTCTAGACCAAGATAAGATTGTTAGGTAAAAGATTTGTCTTTTTAGCAAATTAAGGTTCTTTCATAGGTCGAAGAATTAAACAACGGTTTATATGCCTCTTATTTTTCAAGATATTTTTTATGTAATGTTCCATTATGACTATTTCTGTGAACAGTTCAAATATGCACGTGAGTAAATGTTCAGTAGAGTCATAATCTCAGATTCGCTGACTTTTCCCGTACTTCAACTTTTTTTGCAAACTATTTATACCTAGAAAATGTGTGCAGTATGTCAAAACATCCTGCTTCCCTGTCTGTACTCTGTAGATCTTCCAAGTGCCACGGACTTAGGACACCTTCTTTTGACTGTACCATAATTGTTTTAGCATACTGCATATCAAACAGTTCAAATCAAATCAAATCTAATCAAAATCCTTTATTTCGTATAAAATAGACAATATTTACAAAATGTAATACAGTAGACTCTTGGTAATTCGAAATTGGTGGGCCAAGCATATAAATTTGAATTATCAAGAGTTTTGAATTATCAAGAGTTCGATTTATCGGGAGAAAAATAAACCATTCGAATTACAGAGAGTTCATTTTTTAATACATACAAAGGTACAGCACGTTACAATAAAACATCATACTGTACCGTATTTTAGTACACTTTTAAACAATCAACAGCTTATTTTTCAGTTACTTTAGTTGCAAAGAAGTCTGTTATTTACCGCTATATATTTCGCCAATAGCTGAACTATCAGCTGTCGACAACTACGTTTGTGCTCAAGGAGATGTCGCGCAATCTAGAGATCGCATTGCCAACTTAGAAAAACAAGTCAGCGAACTAACTCAGACTACTGCTCTAACTAAACAAACATCAAAACGTCCAACACTAGCCTACCATGGGAACAGGATGTACTGTACTGTATAGTTTCCTGTTATAACAGGAAGAGATCACTTCGAATTATAGAGTGTTTTGCCGACTAAACTTCGAATTACTGCGTGACTTTGATTTATAGAGTGTTTTTTCGACGAAACTTCGAATTACAGCATGACTTCGAATTATAGAGTGTTAACCGACGAAACTTTGAATTACTGAGTTACTTCGAATTATATAGAGTGTTTTTCCGACGAAACTTCGAATTACTGCGTGTTACAAATTGACCTGCCCTCTATTTGGACTTTGAAATACCGAGTGTATCAAAATGCATGGTAAAAATTTGAAATATTGAGAGATTCTCTAGGGACTGAGCCTTCATTTTGAATTATCGAAAGTTTTGAATTATCAAGTGTTTGAATTACCAAGAGTGGACTGTATATGCAATAGAAATAGGTTTTAAAATGTATAACTAAAAATAAACGAAATTAATCCCACATGGGATAACCCGTGCGTGGGAGTGAGTCGTATGATGTTTGATTAGAAAGAATTGAGAAGGTTTGATAACAAAAAACAGGTACTGTACTTCTAATAATTACTGTGCAGGCTAGACTCCAAAGCGCCAGCGGAGTCATGACATAGTAGATTAGGCCCACTATGTACTTTTAATCTACCATGTAGATAACAACTATCAGTGTCATAATGACCTACCCCACCCCTAACCAACCCGATCGCCCCCCCCCCACCCTCCCCCCACATACACACACACACACACACACACACACACACACACACACACCCACACTACCACACACTGATACACTCAGCTGTCCTCGTCCCAACACCAACAAGCGGCTGGTAGCCCTAGGGTACTAGGGCCGTCAATGCTCTGTCCCTGTGGCACAGAATCGAGAACTGCACACACATACACACACACACGCACACAAACTCTCACGCACACAGCAATCTCACGCACACCTGTATCAGCTGTCAACCTATTGTCTGTATATAGAAACTAATAAACTATTAGCTCCATCCCTACCAATGAGATTAAGCCACTGAACAGTGTGTTTTTTGTACGTTGAAATTGAGTGTCTGTCGTATTCTCGTAAGTCTAGTGGAAGGTTAGAATAAATGATGTGTGCAACGTAATAACAGTTAGTGGTAGAAAATGTCTTTGTAAGTCTGGGTAAGCATATACCTTGGCCTAGTGCACGTCGAGTATTATGGTCATGTTGTGGACGGTCAAAGAGTGTCTCATGGTGTTTGTAAATAAACAGTGAAACTGTTCTGATGAAAAGTTGTCTTACATCAAGCACATTCATTTCAGTGAACAGAGTTTCAGAAGGGTATTGCCTACACCTGCCGAGTGCCGCTTTTATGATTGCCTTTTGTGTTACAACGAGAGGTTGTAGAATATTGCTGTAAGCACCACCCCAGGCAATTATCCCCCCCTCAAGCAGCGACTGTACATAAGCAAAATATGCATTTTTAATTTCATCTTTTTCAAGGAATTGGTGTAGTTGACAAAAAGCAAATATCAACTTTCTTAACGTTTTGTTTAAATATGACACGTGATCTGACCATGACAATTTCGAATCAAATACAACTCCAAGATATTTATAATTTTGAACTCTATTAATTACTGGACAAATACAGTTATTTCCGGTATCCTGACCACATGAATGAATTTTGATTTCGTTGCGAAGTGTGTCACTTCGAGCTCTTAAGGAAATTGGAATTAATTTTGTTTTGGTGACGTTTAGCGTTAAAATATTCTGATCAAACCATTTTTTAATTTTCGATACACCTCTTTCGGCATTGGCAAAAGCTGAGTCCCAAGTATCGCCTTGGAATAAAACTAAGGTATCATCGGCGAAGAGGTAAAATTCACCTTCAATGTCCAATTTCACAAGATTATTAATGTATATCAAGAATTGTAAAGGCCCTAGCGTACTACCTTGGACCACACCAAAATCCACATTACCAAGATTCCCATCAATTCCATTTATATTTACAAACTGTTTTCTATCATCAAAATAAGATCGGAACCATTTTAGAGCCACGCCTTTAACACCTATCAGTTCTAATTTTTTTTTAAGAAATGATCTCTCAACTGAATCAAAAGCCTTGGCCAAGTCAAAAAATACCAGAATAACACGTCTGCCTCTACTGATGGCCAAATTTATATCTTTATTAACCTCGAACAATGCATCTGTGATGTTTTTTGATTTTCTGAAACCAAACTGGCGGGGTGTCAAAATATCGTGCTGATTAAGGTAATGTAAACCGTTATTTGTGGGCACTGGCATATTAACTGTCATTAATGTTTTTATCCTGCATTGTCTGATTAATGTTAAGAAAAAGGAAAAAGAGTATGATTTGCGCCAAGACATTCATGGTTATAACACTCACTGTAGGCTACAGAAAACTGCAAACAGTCATTTTGTTTTAGGTATTAAATTATTTAATAAGCTTCATCCCCAAGTCAAGTCCTTGCCGTTAAGTGTCTTTAAAAGAAAATTAACTATGTGGCTTTCATCTCACCCATTTTACAAAATTGAGGAATTTTTTGAAGGTGATCTCATTTTTTGCTAATGTTAAATGCTTTTAAGTTAGGCTAGGATTTTTATTACTGTAATTAATTTTCATATTTTTCATGTTCACTATTTTGTATGTTTTTTACCATATTCCATCTGTGATAATGTTAGAAATTTTGTTTTAAGTTAGGCTAGGATTTTTATTACTGTAATTAATTTTCATATATTTCATGTTCACTATTTTGATATGTTTTTTTTACCATATTCCATCTGTGATAATGTTAGTAATTTTGTCCCTCTATGTTCATTGTACACCTGTGATAACCATTAGCCTTTTTAAGAAAGACCCACTATTATTCATAATTTAAGTTTGTTAAGTTTGCCTATTTAAAAAAAATTATTTTAAACCTGTTAAATGTTCAATAAGGGCAGCCTATATTTTGGAATTTTCATGTCAAATTTTAATAATTATAAGTATTGCATCTTATATCTTTTACAATAATAATGACGATGTCAATTACAATAATGTATTGTTTAAAGACTGAATAAATGACTATTCTATTGACAAACTTGATCTTTGATAATTTTTTCTAAAATCTTAGTGAACACACTTAGCAAAGAAATTGGCCTAAAATTTGAGATATTGGTGACGTCACCAGACTTGAAGAGGGGAATTACCTTGGCAATTTTGTAGGCATTAGGGAATATACCATTTTGAATACTTGTGTTAGTTATATGTAGCAGTGGTTGTTTAAGTGTCTCCCAGTTGTCTTTGAGTAGTTCAGCTGATACACAATCATACCCTGGAGCTGAGCCACCTCGCAGTCTAGTGACGTAAGTGTACAGTTCCTGTTCAGTGACAGTGTGAAGCGTGAGGATGGAGTCAACAGAGTGGTCAGTGTCATCGACCACAGGTAAACCGCCCGAATCTATATTTTCTGCCAAGTTGGGACCAACGTTGGTGAAGTACTCATTAAATTCGTCGGCTACCTGTAATCTATAGTCATTGTCAACGTTCAGTCTGTTTCCTGTAAATTGTGTAAGTGGGAAAATGTCCTTTTTATTACCTCTACCCGCTAATTCGTTTAAAGTACTCCAGAATGTTTTTGGATTATTTTTTGAATGTGAAAGTTTTTCTCTGAAGTAATTGTATTTAGCTAGTTTTGTATCTTGATTTAACTCATTTTTAACTCTTTAATTTTGAAATCAATTCCATATTAAAAGGTTGTCTTCTAACTAACTTGCTCAATTTGTCCCTATCCCTTATTTTTCGTACTAAGTCATGGGTGATCCATGGTTTGAGAGGCCTCAGCCTCGGTTTGAGAACAGGTCTTTGTTTTGTGGATTTGTTTACACAATCTTTAATTTTGCCAAAAAGAATGTCTGTAGATGTGTTAACGTCACACGCGTGTGTGACATCTGACCAATCACACTCTTTAATGTTTAAGCTCAAAGATGTTTTGTCAATGTAAGTGTTTGTGTTGTGTGACGTGTCCTTAGTGTAGGGGTTGTGACTTATTTGTAGGCAGATACTGTAGTGATCAGTTATGTCCGTCCTCACCACAGCAGTTTGTAAGGCAGTATAACCATTGTGGTTTACAAATATGTGGTCAATATTTGTTTGACTTTTTCCTACTACTCTAGTAGGTGTATTTATGCCACATATAAAACCATGTTCGTAAAAAACGTCCAAGTAGCGTTCAGTTTTGTAGTCAGTTTCTAGTAAGTTGGCGTTAGTGTCACCCATGAAGACGTATGTGTTACAGTCATTTTTGTTCTCATAGTAATGTCTAAGAGCGTTAGTAAAGTTGTCTAAGTCACTGTCATGTGTACGGTACACAGTCAGAACGTTAGATCTAGTTCCTTGATGGACAAAGTCCAAAGTCAGTCCATGCACGTCACCCAGCTCCAGTTCCTTGCATTCACACACATTCACTCTCTCACTCACATACATCAAGACCCCATCATTTTTATTTTTCCCCCGAGTTGTACAATTCAATTTATACCCCTCTATGTCCAACCCCGACCCCCCATCCCCACCAAGCCATGTCTCCCCAAGCGCCATGAAATCAAACCTTACATCGATTGACTGTAACATTAATAAAAGTGTATCAAAATTTTTATTATAACTACGAGCATTCATGTATAAAAAGTTGAATGAACTACTTTTAAAAACAGAACTTATGTCCTTAAACCTATCTACTATTGTACAGTCTATCTGCCTATATTGATCAAATAACAAATTGGAATCATCCATGTCTCCTTATGGGAAAAATATAAACAAATTACTTGTGTGCTATTTAAGATTAAAACAAAACAAAACCCTATACGCCCCTGAAAAACCCCACCCAGTCCCTCCGTCCCATAATGTCTGTTTTTAACTATCAATCACAAATAAAAGTTACCTATCAGCTGCATTCTTCATCACTTGCAAATTTAATATAATAAATATAATAAAAAATATATATAAAAATTAATATAAATATAATAAAGCAATTAACATAATAAATAAGTGCAATTCATTTTTCTTTTGTTGTATAAAACTAAATATGAATTTAAATGTAATGAATTGTTTTTATAAATAATTGTTTCATGCCCTTGCAAAATAATTGTATATATTTTCCTGAATTGAAATCATTAACACTTAATTTACATTATTAAATTGATTGAGTTAAGGTATTACATTATTAAAACTTTCAAAATTAAATGGTTAAAATGCCAAAAATATTTCTCTTTTGCCCTAGCTTATAAATTAGTAAACAAGAAATATATGAACAGGCAATGATCTTAGTAAAAAAATTTAGATTGAAAATAATTTATATAAATAAATAAACAGATACTGTACCTAGAATATAAGTAAAACTTGGTGCGTGCAAAAATAAAAGTGGATAAGTTAATATTAATGTGGCTGATATATACCTTAAGATATTTACAGCATGATATTGTTTTTTAAACTTCCTGGCGATCTTCACACTGGTCCCTTTGCTTCACCATTGTCTTTGTCGCTGGACTGCTGCTGAGCCGCCGCCCCCACTGCCGCCCCCGCTGCCGCCCCCGCTGCCGCCACCGCTGCCGCCTCCACCTCCTCGACGTTCTTCACTCGCTTCGCTTTCTCGTTCGGTGTCTTCTTCACAAGGATTTTACCCTCCTTCGCCCATGCATATGCTAAACGTTTTTCTTTAACTAATGTCTTGGCGTGGCTTAAAGTTGCCTTACTATGAGCTGACAGGTGTTCGTTAATGAATACAGGTGAGTTGGGGAAGCTTCGGTGGACCATGAAGGCTGTCAGGTTCTCTGGTAGATCTTTGGCTGAGCTGATCCATGCATGCTTGGCAGTCCGTCTGATGAAGCGCACGATGATGTTAGGGAAGCGCTGGCGACTCGAAGGTACTCGGTGCGCGATAGAGATGTCATCACGCCTCCATGGCGTCTTTATAGCGTTGGCGACTGCTTGCAGCACTGCGTAGACATCCTCGTCCTTAGTCAGGGGGACTCCGACGATCTCTAGATTGTCTATTCTGCTATATTGTTGCAGATCCTGAAGGTCTTCCGTCAAAGTGCCGACCTGCTTGGACAGGTCATCACACCGTGATTTGAGCACGCCACACTCCTCTCTTAACAGTTCGTTTTCAGATTTAAGATCTGTTATTGAAATTACTACTGTCTCTTGCCACGAATTAATTTTATCATTTATTTCGTTAAGCTTACCATGGATCGATTCATTAATCTTCTTCTCCATTTCTGAGAGTTTTTTACCAAGTGTATCGGTGAAATCGGCGCGCAAACTATTTATTGCTTTAAGTAGCGACGACTCCTCACTGTCACTAGCACTTGAAATGGATACCGCCGACTCTTTACATTTGTCGCACTTGAACTGATTATTTTTTCGCGTCTTCCTCTGCACGTTCAGTCCCGCACAGGCCACGTGTAGCACATCGCCGCACTCCGAGCACTTCACAGCGTCAGACCCGTCCACATTGCACTCCACATTGCACTTCACACACTTCTCGGCCATAGTTTAAGCAATATTTTTAAGTAAGGTATATCAGAAAACTCGGAATATCAGTTTGTAACGATATTCTAGCATGTAGTCACGGTGTATGCGACGCTCAGGACCGGGCAAAGGACGATCAGATAGCGAGCTCCTTCCGCATCGGCTGCCTGATAACGACTGAGCCAGTTTGACATACACATCACACACAGCTACATACACTTGCTGAGCCAGTTTGTTTATCCCTTAGTCCTGTATACCTCTCAATCACCCCTCAAGTCTCAAACATAAAATATTTCATTTTTTAAATATTCTCTTTATTTTCCAACCTTTCTGCTCATAATCTTGCTGCGGCCTGTTTGAATTGGATAATCAAGATTGTACTATAATTAATATGAAAGAAAATACAATTTCATGTTGAGTTTGGTTTCAGGCCATGTTTGAACCTTTTATGAAGAGCTTCTTTGTCCGCACAAGTGACCCAACACACATCAAACTGCTCAAGCTGGAGATATTGACCACCTTGGCTACTGAGAGCAGCATCTCCTTCATCCTACGAGAGTTCCAAACCTACATCTCAAACCCGGACAAGGAGTTTGTAGCTGCTACAATACAGGCAATCGGAAGGTAAAGCTTCGTGCATGTTAACATTGGTGAAAATATCCAAGCTATCAGTTCAAACTTTAGAGAACAAATATTCTTAGTTTTTATTTTATAGTCTGATCGACAATGGATACTGTAAGCTCGATTTCCATATAAAATATACCAATACACTGATTTTTTTTCTAATATACCTTCAGAGTTTAGGTTGAAGAGAAAGGACACTTAAAGTTGAAATCTAGAGAAAAAGCTACAATACATAGCTGGGTAACACGGAGAAGTAAGGTACAGAAGAAACCAGCTGTATGGGCTATTAATCAACAGCTGTGTCTAAGGAATAAGTCGGCCTTAGTCACTAACAAGACTACAAGATCGCGACACTCATCCTACACTCATCTCAATTCATACTTGGCTTAAAATACCTACTTTGTATGGTCGCCATTTCATTGAAAAAGTATAAAAGTCCCGGTATTTGCTTACGGGACTACCGTGCGCTTTCAGCTCTGGTTATTCGGGCAGAAATGTACTTGTGACAAGCAAGGAAGAGCCTGAACGGCAAACACTGTGCATAAATTCTTATCACAAAGGGTTCAAAGTTTGGATAAATAATAAGGATGAACATGCAGGTTTGCTGAAACAGGGTTTTAATGTTACAGATGTGCGTCTAACATCAAGGAAGTGACGGATAGCTGCCTCAGTGGACTAGTCTCAATGTTGTCCAACAGGGATGGTTAGTATTACTTTACCTAACGGGGTGAATGGGGGAGCGAGCTAGTCTAGTGGTTAGAGCACAGGACTTCGGTACCTGAGGTCCAGGGGTTCAAATCCCGCCAAATCACCAATGGATTTTATCTAAGTGATAATGCCGCAACCCCTATGTCTAGCCTGAAGTAATGTGAAACACAATCCCGGGCTCGTGCCTAACGTCCTAGGACAAAAAAAAGTTACTTTACCTAACAATTGTTCTCTTTTTGGAACTGTCGGTTAAATTTTGAAGTAAACTCATCAACTTAAAGAGAGTGAGCAATTGTTTTGGTTGATAATTAATAGTATATATTCAAATTGTGGCTATTTAAAGTGGTCTATAAAGTAGTTTTTATGTAGTTTTAACTACTCTCATCTTAAAGTACACAAATGCATACACAAATCTACTTCTTACAATAATTGATAGTTGTTATCTGAACTTTATATCACAGTATCCATGTTATCTAGGTTGTTGTCAGCTCCATTAGGCCTACATTCTGTGGTCAAACCGGACCAAATACTTAAGGGACCAATCCTGTTGTCTAGCTCTTTGTCCAGTTTGATATGAATTTTTATGAAGACAAAGATCAGGGTTTGGTTTAATAGGGTGCAATAAAAAGGGGTTTTACTGTATTTTTTCTTGTTAGTTATATTTTTATTACCTTCACTTAAATTTACTTTATTCTTCTTCAAATCTATTCAGTACTCGAGTACTCTAGCCGACACTAGTGTTGCTGACTCGTAGTAACAAATTGGAGAACTATTCTGACCCAAGGTCAAGAATTCGGTATTCAGCATTTTTGACTCGTAGTGGTAACTCAAAAAACTATTCCAATTTTAGTCTTTAGTACTCAAAAGTCAGCACTGTTGACCCATAGTGGCAATTCTGAAAACGATGTATGAGAATTCATTCAACACTTACACCCGACTTGTGATTACCTTGCGACAAATTCATAAACCAACGACTAAGTGCAGTGCTCAAGTATAAAGGATAAGTACTTTTAAAGGAGTTAACCAAATTAATTATGCGGCCTATCTCATAACTTTTTTATCAAATTCCCTAAAATTGCTAATTAATGAAAGATAATTTATCCCAACCTGATTGTGTCTGTAACAGAGGCAGTGGTAGCAGAGAGTGTTGTAGTGATCAAGAAGCTACTACAGTCCCAGCCCTCGCGTCACAAAGACATCATCTCGCAGATGTCCGCCCTGTTGGACTCCATCACTGTGCCGCAGGCGCGAGCCTCCATACTGTGGCTGCTGGGGGAGTATAGTCAGCTGGTTCCCAACATAGCGCCTGACGTGCTCAGGAAAATGGCAAAGTCCTTCATTCAGGAGGTAATGTCACAATGCTTTAACTGTCCAATGTTGTAGGGTGTTTAATAATTATTTAAAAACCGGTGTGATATATAAACACACCTTTGACGAAATGTAAATACCATAATACTAAGAATCGATTATGACGCTAACTTGGTGTCAACAGTTTCATAATGGGATTTTTCACCACTTGTTTCGTTTTAACTGTAGCATCACGTAATGGTATATTAAAAATTAAATTTAATTGTTTTAACCCTGCTATTCACTTGGGTCATGACATGATGTTATCTGTGGTAGGCCTACCTGGTTTTAATAATGTTATGTCAAATTATAAGTTTGTAATGTAACTCACAACTCCCACTTGGACTGTATACTGTATACACATGTTTCTTTTGCCTATCACCTCTTCTGAGTAGTTTCGTTGCGTAGTTGCTCACAACGTGTTTCGCTATTACTTTAATATCATCAGGTGACACAAAATACTAATATTCCTCCTCAGGCCAGGGACACACTTACCGGCGAAACCGCCGAGCGCCGGATCCCGCGGATCCGCCGGAGGTTGAGGGTCAGAACACACTTGTTCCGGCGATAGCTATTTTGCCGGAGCCGGCGACAATAAATAGAGTGCAATGAACTCTGAATGAGTTTTGTCTTAGACTAGTACAGTTCTAGTACAGTTTAGTCTTAGAAATGGTGCTGTCAAGACCTCAAAAGTTGGCCTTGTTGTGTTTGATCTACCACAGAAGGAAGAGAAAACAACACCGAACTGTTTGGGTACATCTGGAGAACAGACAGCTACATGGAGCTTTTAACACTCTATTTTTACAGTTGAGAAATGAAGAAAATAAGTTTTTTTAATTACTTTTGAATGTCTGTCCCCTCATTTGACGAGCTACTATTGAAGGTTACAGTGCAAATACAAGGACAAGACACATACATGAGACGCTGGAAAGGCTGGATTCAGTGCGGCACAAATTTGTCACCAGCTGCTGCTGTCCCTTGTTTTGTTTTTGTCTTTGTAAACTTCCAAGGACCTATCATAAAGTTCAAGTATCTCACGAACCAAACTAATAAGTAAATCCATATCAACATCTACCATGATGATATAGAAAACTAAACAGACTAAAAATAAATTAACTAAATAGCAAAACAAAACTCAATACACCACTTGACACTGCAATATATCATAAACAATCACCACCCACGAGGGTTGAACCACGACTGAGGAGTGGGGGCAGTGGCAGTCCGGCTGTTTCGCCGGTAAGTGTGTTCATCTCCATAAGGCACAATGCCCCGCTACCCGCTGCTCCGGCGAAACCGCCGATCCGGCGGTCCGGCGAGGTAGAGAATATCCGGCGGTGTTGCCGGAGCATTTTCCCGCCGGATCGGCAGATTCACCGAACCGGAGAAGTGTGGCCTGCCCCATGCCTTCCTGTGTATTTCAACTTGCTCCGGCGCCGCCGGATCCGGCGTCCGGCGGTTTTGCCGGTAAGTGTGTCCCTGGCCTCACTTTGGATGTGATGTGCAATTTATGTGTGTACTGCATTATATTGGTGTTTCAAGGTATCTGACGAGTCAAACTTGGGAGAAAATATTATACTTGTATTTGTGTCAACTGATGCTGCCATAGTAGGGAAACAAGTTGTAAATCTTACATCCATCATCACCTGGACGGTAGGTTGGAACCGTTTTATACATTACTTCAAGCGAGACCTAACAGAGGGTCGTGGCGTCGGCCCATGGTTATTTTAAGTTATGGGTGATTAGTGGGATTTGTATGTGGATCATGGGGAGCAAAGTGCTGTACCACTAGAGCAGCTTGCTCCTCCTATTAGCCTATATTAATTATTTGTCTCACAAAATTTGTCATTGATTCCTTGCTTTCAATTTACTGCTTTGTATTCCTACCTACTTAAGCATACTCTCAGCCCAAACCACAAATAGGCTACATGTACTATTATTTGTGCCACTATAACCTGAGTCTTTTTATGTTTACAGGAGGACATAGTTAAACTTCAAGTGTTGAACTTGGCAGTGAAGTTGTACCTGACCAACCCAGCCCAGACCAGACTGTTGTGTCAGTATGTGTTTAGTCTGGCGAGGTACGACCAGAACTACGACATCCGCGACCGCTCTAGGTTCCTGCGACAGTTTGTGCTCACTGAGAACCCTCTGTCGCAGTACGCCAAGCAGATATTCTTGGCCACCAAGCCAGCGCCTCAGCTCATCTCTAAGTTTCAAGGTTTTTATAACTCTAATAGGATGAACTTTAAGAGATTATTGTAAATTTTTGTTAAAAAACATTTTTTTCAATGTTTTTATTATGTTTTGGGATTTGGTTGATGATCCCAAGAAAGTAACTGAAATCTAACTTAGAAAATTGCGAAGGAAAAACCACCAGTAAACTGTGTGTGTAGTAGTCAAAACAAGAAAAAATCTTGAAAGAAAAGAATTGTACAAATGGAAGGTAGGAGTGAAAATATATAGACCTAACTTATATGTTTCTACTATATGTAAGCCTAAATTTTATTGGATGGTTAACACAGTTTCCAGCAAACCTCTGCCTCATGCTCTCTGTCTTCTGTTAGCTACATGTCTTGCTCCCATGCTCTTCTTTAGGTTCTTTGTTACCTCGTCAACCCATCGCATCCTTAGTCTTCCCAATGGTCTCCTGCCCTACGGGGTACCTCTCATCACTTTCTTTACCATCTCTCACTCACCTCTGCGTTGAATGTGGCCCAGCCACCTTAACCTTCTACTCTTTGCCACTCCGACAATATCTGGTTCCCTATATAACTCCCTTTACTCTCTAATTTTTCTTATTCTCCACGAGTCTCCGTCTTTTATTGGTCCAAAAATCCTTCTCAATTAATTATTTTCAAAAGTAATAAATAAGTCTTTTTTGTGATTTTTTTTAAAGTCTATGAACCTATAGCACTACAGGTTGCACTATGGGTTTATACTTTCTTATTTTGGTAGTTTTTGATAGAAGTTTACTTTTGAATCATTTTACTAAGCTCCAATATGATTTTTCTGCTGCCGTGATTCTGTTTTGAATTTCAACATCTTCTCTGTTATTGTCTGTTACTGTTACTCCCAGATATTTAAATGTGTTTGCTTTGTAGAACCTGTAGTTTAACACTTCTAAGTGGTCTGTTTTGTGTTTATTTTAGTCCCATTTACTTCTAAGCCCACTTTTTTTGCTTCTTGTAATAAAATATTATAAGTATAACATAAATTGAAATTCTCTTGATCTGATAAAAAAAAATTAATAAGGGAGTATATTCAATCTGTGTTGCTAACTTGCTATAGTTTCATGGACAGTAAAATCAAAATGAATATGACTGAGAGTAGACAATTTTATTGCAGACCAAGAGGAGCTACAGCTGGGTTCCTTGTCTCACTATATCAACACGAGAGCGGCTGGCTACCATGATCTGCCTCAGTTCCCTGACGTGGCTCCGAGCTCTAGTGAACGTAACGTTGCAGACACCTCCACCCCACCACCTGCCACCCAGGACACAGACTACCCTCCGCAGAAACAGCAGAAGAAGAAGAAGTCATTCTACTCTGAGAGTGACAGTTCACCGCCTGATGGTTAGTTGTGACTTATTTGTTGACTGTGAAGGTGTCGTACCTCATGTTCGTCCAACCGCCAAAAAAATTGTTCTAAGTGTAAAAAGAGTTCACTCTTATGACTATTATGATTTATTTCAAAATAAAATCTGAAGTGAAAAAATACCCACTTCGCAAAGATAAATTGAACGTGCCGAATCATTGAAGTTTAGTTTTGCTCAAACTTTGATGACTGGTTAGTTACATCAGGAACTGTTGATTATATAGTTTTCAAAATTCTTAACATTAATTTATTAACATTAATTATTAACATTTTCCCTGCTACATATATTTGCTACATATATGCGACAATTGCTACATATATGCGACGCTGTGGTCGTTGCCACAGACCGAGGAATACATTTTAATATTACACATAGACCGAGTGTCACTTGGTTATAAGTATACGCAGACCATGGGCCAGTGATGCAGCAAAGTGAAAAACAGTTTTGCCAACTATCATATGACGTCACTAATCATCATATCCACAGACCAAGTGACGCACATATGCGACGGACATCCCTGTAGACCACTGCAGAGAATTCAGGGCCTCAGACCGTTACGGAGATATAAGCTTTATAATAACATTGGGACACCGACAGAAATATGCAACATCAGTTTATTTTAATGTGACCAGCCATCGCATATATGCGTCGGCAGTCTGTGGGTAGACTGGCCGTCGCATATGAATAAAAAATTTTGTATATTGTGGTAGTAAACGTGTTAATAAAAACCGTGTAAATGTGTAGTGTATTTTACAGAATCCGAGGGATCAGGAGAGAGTTCTGAAGGTGAAGAAGATGGGGAGGAAGAGTCTGGAGATGAAGAAGATTCCTCGGACAGTGACAGCGAGTCTGAGACTGAATCAGGAAGTGAAGAAAATTCTCAGGTGATGTACAGTGTTCAATCTTCTATACACATATATGTTGTAAAGATCAAAATCCAAAATGTTAATCCCATTTAAATACATTAGTAATGTGGGTTTTGTTAGAGCAGTTGGGTAATGTTAGAGTTCTCCTATTTTCAAGAAGTAGAAATTAACTCCAATAGTACATATCAATTGGAATTTGGAAAATAAATTTTAAAGTGAACAAATTGTATGGTTGGATTTTCAATGAAATCTAGGGTCTTATATAGAAGCCTAGCTTTTACAATCACAATCGCAACAAGCGTCTGTAATGATTTCACAGTTTAAAAATTTGCTTGATTCTCATCATTATTCATTTAGTTATTTTCCGCAATCGATGACGCAAGACAATGATGATGTCCACGCGACTGCAGGAGATGTTTGGTATTTTGCCATGATCATAGAAGACGAAAATGATATTTCCATACAATGAGAGATTGAGAGATGATTAGGATGCATACAAAACCGCGGGAGATGTTCAGGACTCTTTTATAACAATTCTCATTACTGTAGTGATAAGTTTCTAAAATTCATTTTGTAATCAAATCGGATAGCTGGAGTTTTACTGTTTGGATGTAGGTTTTAACTTATTTACAAAAAGCAGAAATGTGGGTTTTGTTAAGGTATATACAAACATTCTCTGGTAATCAAATCCAGGTTGGGAGGGATTTTAAGTACATAGTATTCCACTCATTTGTAATTTTCCAATTAATTACTGCACATACAGTTAGTGCTGTAAACGCTTCCGGTTTCAATCAAGATATTTATTTATTTATGATAGTCAACAAACAACAGAAACATGTCAAGAATAATATTTACTTATGAGCTGGCAAGTTTTAATAAACGAGTATAATCTTTCATCACATGTTTTACAGAAGAAACCCAAACCCAAAAAGGAAGAAAAGGAGGCAGTAGAGAGTGAAAGTGAGAGTGAGGATTCTTCAGAAGAAGATAGTGAAGAAGAAGACAGTTCTTCAGACACTCCTGTCGCTGTGACCCCAGTGAAGAAAAAACACACTACCACACCTTCAAGTGCAACTAAAACTGTTAACAAAAGTGCAACAGCAACTGCCAAGAGTAATTTGGATCTCCTGCTAGACTTTACTGAAGGTAATATCAATAAAACAGGCTGATTGTATTTTTTTTTGTAAATCCACCTTACACACAGGGTGTTCATAAAAGGGTGTCACAAACTTCAGGGGCTGATATTACTAATCAATCTTAACAAAAAAGTTCATATTGTATAAACATAGGTAAAAAAAATTTGTTTAGCCGCTAGCCGCCTTTTTTTTACAAAAATGTTTTTGTCAAGAATTATCCAAGCTACGGAAACCAAACTTTACACATACATTTTGTTTTGTCAAGAGGCAATGCTAACTACAAACAAACTATATTGTAGAACCTATTTACTAATGTTATGAGGATATTCAATGTTCCTAGAAATGTGTTGATTAATGAATTCCAAATTAGCCGACAGAAGTTGTAGTTAAGTACTTTATTCAAGTGTTTCAAATTTGAATTTTTTTTATAACATACACAAATTTAAAAATTTTTTTAAATAACTTGTTACAGAAGCCCCAACGATGACGCCTCTGATGACTCCGTCTTTAGGTGGGTTTTTGACTCCCCTTGTAGCTACCCCAACGTCACAAAATGCAGCTACAGCTGGGATACAGGTATGGGTTGTATTTTTCTTCTTCAAATCCAAATGTGCTTTTATTTACAAATAAATGTTCAACAATAACTTTTTAGCTCTGAATACAACTTAAAACAGAAGGAATATGGGTCATAAAGGAAAACAAAAATATTGATATATCGAAAAGAAATCATCGATAATAATAATAATAATAATAATGAATGTTCCCTTTCACAGGAAAGTGCCAAAAAAAAAACAATTGTGTAAAGTTACTCTTAATCTTCAACTTCACTATTTCACTAAGTAATTGTTATTGATATCACTTTGAATAAATAAATATTAATGTAATGTATTTCATTTAGCTGAATATCGATTATAGAAGGAAATAGTCACTTGGCAACAAAAAGACACAACAGACTAAAAAAGACTACATAGATCACCCATCGCTTGAAAATGGATGTAAATTTTGGACATTTCAAATCACTTTTCTGGTTAAACTGTGTGTTAGGAACGAATGTCACGTCATTGAAAACACTGAAGTATCACATAGGCAAGGTTGTTTATAGTGTATCGATAACAGTGATATACGCAAGTGAGATACTCATCTACCTGTACAGAGAATCCTATGATGGTGTTGATAGTAGGTTAGTAAAGATTGTTAGATTTATAGGAACCTCTTGCATAGAATTGACCATATTCATGGTAATACTTGACCACAAGACTCTAACATCTATAGCCTTGACTCTTGAGAAAATTAAATGTGAGTTGACGCCACAAAATGGTATTGAAAGTAGCACGGTTATGCCGAAGTTGTACCAAGCTTCCTCATGGGCTATTGCTGGCCTCAACTGCTTAGGTACTGCCTATGGAGCTTGGAAGTATCTGCCAAGAACCATCCCTATCACGTTTGTCTATACAACTTTGCATTGTAATAGCTTTTGGTTCGTGCAAGGCTTGACCATCGTAATATTCCTGAGCAGCATTAGAAAAACACATCTGTCGATTGTAAAGGAAATGAGCAAGACGCATGAAGCAAACAGCGAATCTTCCAATGAATCTTTGACTCAAAAAAGGACTACAGGAAGACAGCTGAACTTAAATCTTCTTCAAGTTGGGTACTTCAAAATCTTGAAGCTTTTGCAAGGAGAGTTATCAAACGCCGAAATTAAACTCAAAGAATACACTGGGACCACTATTGTGGAGTTAATAGCCATCATTGTGGGGTATCACACATTTATTCTGTCGGAAAGAGAAGTTTCATTGGATACGTATTTGTACACAACATTTCTACTCAGTGTGATTTTCTTGGTGGTGGTTTTGATAGTCAATCAACTAAACCAACTGAAACAACAGACAGGTCCACAGTTGCTCAGCTCCCTCTACAACCGTCAGAGTAAGTCTCTGCGCAGAGATGTCAAACATCAGATATTAGCAAACATCCATCGCTCCTCTCCGTTCTCCTGCCGAGTGTTCAACGTTGACTTGGGACTATTCAGTGACCTTGTAGAAGTTATCATTTTATTGAAGGTCACTTTTTCTGTTGATTAGAGATTCAAAGAATCTTTTGGTGCAAAGTTTAGGACAAGTTAAATTATTATTTAAGAACTTTCTCACACGGATAGAAGAGCCCACCAAAGAAAGTCTAGTAATTTAAATAGAACTTGACTTTACCAGTAGAAAAACAGCATTTCCAAAAAGTGGCTGGATATAATCCTTTCTTCTTTTCACGATTGTAGTGCCTCACTTTGGCACCAGAAATATGAAATAACCTATTCTGTTGATAGATTTATTCAATTTTTACCACATTTCGTAAGGTAGATTGGTTGATATATAAAAAAAATTTAATGCAACTAATTGGTGTTGATAAGATAGTAATTAATCAGATTTATAACCAACTAGCAGAGTACCCGTCCTTCGTACTGGGTTGGCATATAAGTATAAAATGCTTATTGCAGTTATACTCAAGCTGCATTTGCAATGGGGGAGGACACAGTTTGATAAAATTTGGTTCATTAAATTTACGGTATGATATAGTATAACACACTACCATAGCCAATGTTCTACCACTGAACCTAAACAATAGAAAAAAATAAATTATCAAACAGTCACACAATATCACAAATTATTCATTAAATTTAAAACATAAACATAACTGTGAACAATCCTACTTTGACAGTTCTCATTGTGTATCACAGCTTTTTGTTGCTGCTTAGTTCAAATTAACTGTTGCAAGGTCACACTAAAAAAAGGTTTGCTGTGGCCCCCGTATTATTCCATTTAAGTTTTTTTTAATACTGTACATCTTTCCAGTACCATATTAGTTGATTTATCTGGGTATTAACAGCCTATACGTATCATTCTGTAAAAGGACACACTAAATCAAAGTATATAACGCAACTTTGTTGTGTTACCCTGTTATTCTAGTTTACTGTTTAAAGATAAGGCATTTTATTCAACTGAGGAATTTTTAAATCATGTATTTTAATGTTGATATACTTTGACTTTTTATAAAAAATTATATGTTGACGAAGCCTATTGTAACTGTGTTATCTAACGGCAAATAAATTCTTGATTCTTGATTCTTACTGTCCATTGTTTCAATCTCCTAAACACAAGGGATGGACGAGACTGGATTGCAAGTTCAAAACAAGATTATTTTTTCTCATCATAATTCGAGACGAGATCAAGTTACTTTTAGGACCGCAAATCAATCCGCGCAGTTTTACAATGGTTAGTAAATAACAATAAAGCACTATTCAAACAACAAATCAAGTACAATAACTAATTATTTATTTACTTTGTAAATATGATACGAAACGAGTTTACAAAATACTATGGTATTTTTTTTTACTAGTCTCTTACAAGTACTTGAATGGTTATGAAAATCTTAAAATAATAAAAATAAAAATAAAATAAGACATTTTTTAATGCAAAACTGACACGTGCACACCACTTCTGATCTCAGTGATATTGATATCATATACAGTAAAACCTTATCCGGTATAGCCTGGTCTAGCGTCATAATGGATAAACGAATTGCCGGATAAACCAATTTTACCGATTTTTGAGATGTACACAGTTAAAAAACGCATTCAGAAAGTCTCTGCAATACCTGCAATACAGGAGCGTGTTGTTGTTGCATTTCCTTTGTAAAGGTGTTCTTATTGTTTTTTTATAATCTCATCTCAAAAAAGTCTTGGAGAAAATTAAATCTTGCCCGAACCAATGAGATTTTTTAATCAAGTGTCCATCTCTACTAAGTAGTAAATAAATAGTTTTTCTGTTATCTATTTGTTTTAATATCAAATTGTTTGTGTTGTCAGGTGGCCAGTGCAGCATACATTCCAGCCAAGAGTATCGAGGTTCTTAACAAAGTCAGCGGGGGAGGCCTCGGTGTTAGTTCTAGGTAACCAGCTTCTCATGTCAACATATGGTATTGTCCATCACGGTAGCAACTACCTCCACTCATACAGTAGAACCTCGATAACATACAAGGGGATTATTAAATATGTTATTACGAATGGGCTTTTTATCGAGGTTTGCAATAACATTTGATAAGGGTTAAATAAATTGAAGGGGATTTGAAAATGATATCTTGTTATAACTACACTTCAATGTACTAAATTATTTGTTTTTTTAAGCTCAACAAAATGGTTTGGAAAGAAGTTGCTAAATTTTATGTTTTTATGGTCAGAAATGGGAAAAACAATTTTTACCCCATAAAACTCCCCATAAACCCTTGTTCCCATAGTTCGATCATGCTGGTTTGTAAGCTCGTTCAAATAAACATACGTTTACACGTTTGTACCAAATTTCATGAAAATCGGATAATTTTTGCTCCAGTTATCGGGCCAACGGACATATACAGTATATGAATTTGAACCGATGGTGTTTTTGGCCTCTATGGACCTCAAAAGTAAATAAGTCCCGGGTCCAGGTCTTACCACGATTACTGTAATAGCTTATTCCTAAAAATGATAAAATAATTAAAGCAAAATTTACATGTAGCGTAGCCTTAAAGAATTAATTAAATAAGAACACCTTCGTAAAGGAAACACAACAACAACACGCTCCTGTATTGCGGGTATAGCACTGAATTTCTGCAGGCGTTTTTAACTGTTTGTTTTATATAATCTTGTAAAAGTACTGTACAAACAATTTTGAGACCCGCCCATCCCTAACTTATATCTCCACCTATCCTACTTGTTTTAGTTAATAAAACTCTAGTTTGATAAAAAAGATCTTTATTATAGGTTTTACCTCTTAGATATACAATATTTATTAGTGAGCCACAGTGTTATAATAAAGATATTTGTACAGGTTCACGCGAGCTCCACATCTGTTTAGTCCCACCATGACCTCAGTTCAGTTGACGTTCACCAATCACACGACGGCACCTCTAACAGACATCAGAGTCGCCAACAAGGTAACTGAGAGACAACCATTCACACTACACTGTAATTATAAAGAGTATTCTGAAGGTGACATACTAAGTACATTAAAAAGAGATTCAGATAGAACAGTCTTGTGACGGGAATTTTTGCCTTAGTCGTGTTTTGTAACTTAAATTTGTGTTGTGGTAAAATCTGATCGTACAACAGAACAGTTTAGCTCTTAGATATGCCTATATCCTGGGTCCTGATTGTTCTCAAAATAATTTTGTACCCCCAATATCTATAATTTATTTAAATAGTTTACATTTGTTAGAGGAAGTAATAAACTACTCAATACATATTTATACTGATCTGTGTAAAGTTTTTAAGCAGGATTAGAGGTAGCTAGGAGTTTAATTTTACTGTGAAATGTTATGTGTTTATTAAAAAAAACTATCTACTTTTTTCAGCGCTCAACAATGTGCCCTAGTAATTTGTAAATATTTCACATTTCTGTAGTATAAGTAAGCTTCGCTCAATTTACTGCAAATGCATATTATAATGTTGCATAACCTATATTTTATACATGAGGTATCCCGTAAAATTGCTGAAAATTGCTTAGTCCCTAAAATTTTAGACACCTTACAAATGCACACTTATGACGTGGAGAGGAGGGGAGGTATTTGTTCAGCTTTTAGGGTGGGTAAATTAATGGGAATATGCTCTGTTATTGCAAACTGGGGTTGCCACCTGATCCGATTTTGTTGGGACGGTCCCAAATTTGGTTCCATATGCCTGTATTTAAGTAAATCCAGGGCAAGGGGGGCCATGTCCCGTTTTTTTCCTTAACCTAAGATGGCAACCCAATGGCAACCTGAGAACCAAAAATGTTAGCACCTTCCATAGTGCAAAGGTAAAATATCTTACACCTTGTTAATTAATACCCTATCCAGCAGTTGAACCAGTTTTCAAGTGTTAAAAAAAGTTCTTTATGAAGAAAACGTTTCTTAATACTTTCCTATATGACTTGTACAATTGTCCACCAGACGGTATCGGCTGGCATGGAGGTTCATGACTTTGCCCCAGTAGCATCGTTAAGCCCCAACTGCGCGGCGCAAGGCACTCTAGGTGTCGCGTGGAACGACTCTACGCAGCCTGTGACACTGGAGCTGGCCTGGGAGCAGGGAGGGAGTGCAAGACTGACTCTCAAACCGCACGTGGGGGAACTGCTGCGACCAGTCACCATGCCTGTCACACTGTTCACCTCCGAGCAAGGTTAGCTGGGGGATATTGCTTAGTGCATCTGTTACTATTGGATTTTTTTCAGTAAAACTTTTTTGGATAAATTCCAAAGACACCAATACTCAACTCTACGTCCACCATGCAGTTCAGGTCTTATGGGAGATAGTCGTGCTTTAAACATTTCAGGAAACATCTCCTTTTTTTGTGCATATTATGTCAACTTCCCTACGGATCCTTGTAAGGTGCTAAAGTACGTTATCTTATTTTTTTACCTTTACGCTTTTTATAGATTGGTGTTTCGAGTTAAGGATTTTGATTTTGGTATACAATACAATACAATACAATACAATATTCTTTATTGTTAATTCGTCAAGAATTACAATAGTGTCAATACAATAGTGAATTGTACATGTTAATTTTTATAGTCAAAATTAGCAATAAGGAAAATGTTCAGTTTTGAGGGTTTTGACGCTTTTAGGACAGCAAATATCACAAAAACTGTTATTTGAGATTTACAACTTATCAGTTCTTAGTACTGCATAGTCAATGTGGTATAGAGTATAAGATGATCCCACATTAAAAATTGTCAGGCTTTTGCGTATGATGGATGTGTTAATTTGAGTATAAAATTATTTTTAACATTGCTAACCTAATTTGTGTATTTTATTAACACACTTCCGCCACCGGACAACAAATAGTACCTTAAGCAAGTATGGAATTGTTAACAAAGCATTAGAAAAAGGAAATCACACCCAAGAATCCAATTGATTCTGTTTATTTTTCTTTTTATCCAGTGTTTTAGTAGTAATTTTTTTAGTGTGTGAACACTCAAAAATGCTATTGGAAAAATATGGGTCGCCTATCAATATACAGGGTCTTTGGAACAGGCAGAGTGGGAACGTACCGCTCCACTACACCACTGTTTTGTCTACGCCAGTGGCATTTTAAAAGAAAGAGTTACAAATTATTTTAAGGGGAAGCTGTTCAATTCTTTTAAGTTTGTTTGTGTGTGAATGGATTATATATGATGACTATTGAATGGATAAGATGATAGCTTCATTCAGTAAAATCAGATTTTTTTTCCAGGACCATTAGTAGATAGCTGGGTCAAATCATAGACAAAAATAATTAAATATAGACTGTCAGCTGTGCTGCGATTACCATAGGTTCTGGCGCACACCGCTGGGAGCGCCATGTAGTTACGGCTTTAGCACTACGTAACCGCTCTGCGCCAAAACCTATGGTAACCGCAGCAAGGCTGATAGTCTAATTTAATTCTTTTTGTCTATGGTCAAATTCTGAACCTATAAAAATTTATCGGGTTTCCATGGATTGAACTTGTTACCTTCTGAGTAGGAAGTTGCCAGCTATAATGTTTACCTGTTGCAGGCAAGTTACGAGGGATGAATGAACACTCCGCCAGCGTCTCCTGGTCCAGGGACAGTGCTGCGCTCTCTGAGAGGGTTCTGGCAGCTGCTAATGTTGCTCCCATCCTGACTGTCGAACCCAACATCCTCAGGTAATCATTTGACACCTCTTTAGTTATGTGGTGGTTGGTAGTCTAGTGGTTTATCTAGTGAAGTAATCATTCAGGGGTCAACTGACCTTTTATATGAATGTAGAGACTGTCTTTTAATTCCTTATCACAGTGATAAAATCTAATTGTTTAAAGTTTTAAGCTTAATAGTTTTAAATAATTAATAATTTAATTTTTTTTAGGATATGTTTCTGTGTGTGTATTAAATAATATATACAGTAATAATAATCATTCTGGGCAAAATTCAACCCAATGAGTGCTGTTTCCAATGGCGGTCCCAGGGGGGGGATGGGAGGGATATATCCCCCCCCCCCCCCCCGATATATTTCATATTTTATTAGCTAACATAATTACTATTTGCTTGAGCACATTTTAGAACTCAAATACGTATGAAAATTTGTTTTTAGGCTTAAAATTCCACATTCCTACGGGCCTCTGGACCTCCTTTTTTCTGAGGGATATTCTATACCCCCCAGACTCCCTGGTGGTCCCCCCCCCCCCCCCCCGAAATAAAATCCTGGGAACGCCACTGGTTGTTTCCAATAATTCATTGTTACGGGAGTACTACTCCGTAAGAAAACATTACGTAACCAGGCATTGGTGTATTTCTACAGTTTTTCATGTTAACACAGTTTCCCTGTTGCTGAGGTGTGGGTAAGAGAGTGTACTGTAAGCAATCCAGTAAGTTTAAAGTCGATTTGTTTGTTGGTAGGTTTGCAGGACAGACTCTAGCGTCCAAGTCCCTAGTCCTGGTGACGTGCCAATGTCTCCCCGACACTAACTCTGTACAGCTGACAGTCAACTGCGAGAAGATGGTGGTTGGCTCTATGCTACTCAATGAGATCAAGAAGTACATCTTGAATCCTGACTCGTAACATTAACTTGTGTAATCAATTTGTCAAATCATATTTTAGCTTATATGTTCTTAAATTTATCCTTAATTGTTCATTATATAAGATTTATACTATGTAATAGGATATATTAGGGGGCAAGCTTTATAATATGTTAAAAGATTGAATACTAAATGTTTAGTTTGTTATGTTTTGTACAGTTTACATCTTTGGAGTTATTGAGTGTATTTATGCAAACTGTGGTCTTTTTACTTACCTCGCAGTCACATCACTAATTATTAGACCAAATTAGAAAAGGAATCTTCTACTAGTATTATTTTTAATTAATTTGATATTTGGTTTTGTTAATAAATTGGTCAGTTGCTGCAGGACAATAATCATCCAAATTCCCACAGTCTGAATTTAACTGTTCTAATTGGTTGTCATCCAAATTCATTAAACGATTCATTTTGTTTGATGGTGTTTGTGTAGTTCTTAAAATATTATGTAATCCATGAATTTTAATTCAATAATGTCAAAATCCAATATAACGTCCACGTTTATTTGATAATTTTTACTTTTTTTTGTAGATTCACGGTGGGCTATTAATTTGTTTTGGCAACCAATAAAACATGTTTAGTGTGGGCCTACATAAGAATAGTTATTTGTGCAACTAGTGAGCAAAGGGAGCAATTGACTCACTTGAGAGAAATACTTACTCACAAGCCGTAGGCGAGTGAGGAATGGTTTCTCGAGTGAGGCAATTGCACTTTGCACTCGAGTTGAACATTATATTTTTCCTACAGTTACCATAAAACAAATAAATTGGTAAAGAAACGTGACATATTTTTACACAGAAGTGAACTTTTAATATGACGTTTAATGATACAACAGTACAACAGCTGACCAGCTGATTTACAGCCAGTGCTGCCAACGTATTTTGTGTGCATACAACCTTGTCTGCATGTTACGCGCTGACTATTTCGTGCCTTTATGTTGCAAATCTGGAGTGAGTGAGACAAAGTAATTAGAATGAGACAATGTTAACATTGTCTCACTGATGAGCGAATCCATTGACTATATAACACTATATCACACTACAATGGCGAATCGACCACTTTGCTTTCTCAAATCAGTGAGAGAACATGTACATTGTTAGGTAACAGTAGGAAAAAGATATGCTTCCAGCATAGAGGTAAAATATTTATTGATTCAGTATAACTTTCATTTATCATTCCTTTTGTTTGCACTCTGATATATTTTATTAATCAACTGATGATAAATAAATGATTGGTTGAACCAAAATCCTATATTTTTTACACCATTCAACCTCATCTCTGAATCTTAGCATAATTTTATGCTTTAGGACCTACAACCTACAACCTAACCTAGGACCTTTATGTATACATCTCAAGGTTGTATTTACATTCTTCCAAAATGTAAACATTGGAAATTTTGGAATTGTTTGATTACTTTGTTTTTTTAAAGATAAAATTAATTGAGACAAGCTGAAACAAATACCTAAAGTTTAGGTATTTGTTTCAGCTTGTCTCAATTAATTTTATCTTAAAAAAAAACAAAGTAATCAAACAATTCCAAAATTTCCAATGTTTACATTTTGGAAGAATGTAAATAGTCAGATATACCAATTGAAGTCAGCTGTAATAGTATATTTTGTACCAAGGGCCGAAAATGAGGTTTTGCCGGCTCGAGATAGTTTTTAAAACGTTTAAAACTTCGTCAAAAGTTTTTAAATCGATCGAGAGCTGCAAAACCATTTCGGTCCGTACTTTCACCACACTGTACCCTATTACCATTATTCACCACTATAATAATGCACACTGATAGTCAACACAACTAAGTTACAGCTTTATGGTTAGCCTATGTGAAGAAATAATTTGAGGAATCAGCAAAAATAAAAATAAATAGTTGCTAGGCAACGGTGACAAAAACACAATTCTATTGCAATGCTATGGATTTTGATTGTTTATTTAAAATGCATTCATGTTTTAAGTAAGTAAGCGGACAGCTGATTTTGCGGACCCGGCCTGTAAAAACCTGCTCGGTCCCCAAATTACGATGACAGCTGGCATGGCCAGCAAAACGTAACTTTCAGCCACCAATTAACGTATATGTATGTAATACAGCCAAAAACATCATAGTGTGGTGAAAATACTTTAATTTGAAAGTTTGTTCAAAGAGCAGAGGTTACAGGTTCTGCTCCCAAGAGATTTTAAAAATATAAACTAACATTTGAAGGTAAAGATGAGTAAAGAACCAAATCCTTTTTATCTGGTTGCAGATCAAAAGTTTTTGGCTATGTATTGCAGTAACAGGTCATATAAAACAGATCTACATACATACACATTAAAGACTAAAAAGTTGAAAATAATTTATATATAAACACTTTTTTTAATACCACGGTTTTAAATGCATTAAAAAGTAGAAAATAATTTACAAATATGTGGAAAGAATAAATACTTGAAGATTTAAAACGAAAAACGTTGGGCGCAAAACGTTTAGAAACGTGATATTTTAAAAAAGTTTTTTTTATATATAAATTATTTTCTTAAAATGTTTAATAATTTCATATATTGTTTAATGTCTAATCTTTTGCAGCAACATAAGTCAAAATTATGTGGTAAATAGAACATTTTACAGTGTTCAGTATTGCCTCTGTTACATCAAGAGAATCTTATCATGTTGAGGTTAAAATTCAACAATGCGGTCAGAATGCCGTTTTGGCGATCAACAAATCAGACCTATTTGCAGCGCGGAGCGGAGAGAAAACATCAGATAGCGTTTCTAACGATCGGGTTTTCCATAGCTTCGTCACTATAGCAGGCAGTGGCAATGGCTGCCGCGCCGTCGACGTCAACCCGCCACTGCCACGCAAACCGACGGTTTATTCTCAGACTCCGCTGTCGCTCGTCGCCATTCCATTCCGCCATTCGTTGTCAGCGTTTACACAAGTCTGTTATCGTGTTTTGAGTTGTATCTTACACAGTATTGGTGTTACCGATTATTGTTTATGCGTTAATTTTGAACTACAATCATGGCGGAAGGTGAAGCAGTGACAGCAGTGTTCGAAATAGACAGTGAACAATTAATCCGTTTTATCGAAGAGAGGCCTGTGCTCTGGGACAAAACAGTGGACGGTTTTAGGGACAGGAGCGCTACGCGGGAAGCTTGGCAAGAAGTGTGCATTCAATTGTGCAACGACTTTGAAGAGTTGGAAGAAAACGTGAGGGATGAGTTTTGTAAGTAATTATATCCAAAAATATTTTCATGTCGTATTACTGTTAAGTTATATAAGACAATGACAAAATTTCTAATACTTCGCGATGCGAAAATACTGTTGTAGCATGAATGGAAAATTTCATTTGTTTTGTGTGCAATGTTGTCATACAGTAATGAGTAGTTATCAAACAATTCGTTTTGCGAATCATAACAATCAAATGAAGCCAAATTGAGACTGTGTAGGCCTAATCACACTGAAAAGTGAATGTTTGTTTTATGGGTGTGTGAGTGTGATAGGCTTTGTGTGAGTGAGATAGGCTTTTGCTGCGTCGCATAATTTTGACTACTTCGTTCGTGCTTTCCCTGATGATAAGATTGATACGAAGCTATCCGATGATTGCCGATTGTACTCGATGCTAGCAGTAGCACTTTGTTTTGTAGGACACTGACAGTGACACCTGTTCAACGTCAGCTGAATCGGAATTGAATTGAGCCAAATGTTAGTTACAATTTTTGGGATTGGGAGTCAACAAAAAATTTCAAAATCATGAAAATGATCATTATACGCGCCGTCTAAATATTTTTTTGTTATTACATGGTCTTTAATTTACGAATAATGTCTGTGTGCGTTTTTAAGTGTCAAAAACTATAGGATTAGATTGTTTAAAAAAACATGGTTGACGTCATGTATGGTGTTCTCTACCAAAAATAACTCATTACCAGTACTATAATCGATTGACAGCCTAATGGATTTATTTAGACAATTTATAAACATAACTTGACAGTTGACTTATTATTGGGTGTATTTTTTTCAATGTTTTGTCAATAACAAATTGTTGTCTGCAGATTGTTGAATAATATTGTCATAATTATGTTCGTCCATTTCTGTGCACTGGGGCAGTAAACATAGGCTATTGATAAACTCTTATCTTGCTTTTCTTGCACAGAGTGTCCCATAGAAGAGTAATTTGAGAGACACAAAATTAGTTGGCAAAAAAAGTTGTACACCCTGGACATATTTTAAAAATGAAATACTGTAAAAGATGACTAGGCTATATTTATATTTGCAATTAATCAATTAGTGGCTATTCACATTTTGAAATGTAATTTAATCACTTTCTAGGATTGTATTTCTGATTTCTGTGTATGGTTACTCGATTTTAAGCAACAGATATAATTTTATTGTTTTGCATAAAATTCACTCTACAAATTTTCCAGCTTAAAGTTTTGCAATAGGTTGTGAAATTTTCTCAAATAATATGAGTTTATTGATGTTTTTTTTATGTTTAGAAAATGCTTACCTCCCGCTATCTCCGCGTCCCGCCACCTCCGTGTACCGCTACCTCCGAATTTCAGAGTGACACCTATAATCCTCGGTTACTTCCTGCGTTAAGACTTTCCGTCCAAACCTAACCTAACCTGACCTGACCTAATCTAACGTAACCCACGGGTTAAATTTTCATTAAATCTTCCATCCACGGGGCTTCGCAGCCGTGGATGCAATGACAGCTAACAACGCAGGCAGTGACGGGATTACAAGGGTCACTCAAGAATTCGGAGGTGGCGGGACAGATTTGGGTTCGGAGATGGCGGAACGCGGAGATAGTGGGAGCACACGTGGAAAATATCCCCTCTGTTTTTATCAGCTTTATTTTAGGATGGATTTTGCTATTTTCCCAAGATGGGAAGTCAACTTAAAATTTCATAAAGAAAGCATATAACTTTGTAGCCCATTGTGTGTAGGCTATTTATCCTTAAGGGAAGAAGATATCACCTTCCCAGGTGGATATCTACCATCTGTGGACATGGAAATGCCCCATTTTCATTACATCCATCATACAATTTATTTATTTAGGCCTAACGTAGGGCTACGATGACTAAAACCGTGTTCCCCTTCCGCTAGCAGTAAAACATAAGTACTAATTAAATCTAATACCGGTATTATAAATGTTAATACTGTAATATTTTTTTGAATATTACTAAATATAATTTAACATGATTTAAATTTAGGCTAATATTATTACGGGGAATTTATATGACTAGTGTGTGGAGATATTTTAGTTAAAATCCAATCTGACATATTGAAATTCGTTTAGTCTGCAGGTTTCCAGCGGCAAAATACAGTATTTTGATATTTTGTACAAACTTAGCAGTAGTAAAACTGCTATTTAGCAGTAGTAAAATTTATTTAGCAGTAGTAAAATTGATATTTAATCATTAGCATTTTTTTTTATATTTTACAGATACTAACACTCAAAGGTCCATATTTCGTAAATACTAGTCAAGTCAAATGAAATTTGTTTGGTAATGGATGGAGGTTATTTCAAATTCCATCCTATACAGTTTAGATATCACTTTCACTTTCACAAGCAGGGATAAAAAATCAATTAATTTCAAAGTGTAGATTACAAACTAGTTCCTCATGAAAAGATTTCCCTCAAAACATGAACTTAAATGTTAGCTATGGAAAACGTTGACCACCCCCCCCCCCCCCCACCCACACACCCATAACTAATCGTATCCATATTGTTTCAGGTAAAGAAATAATGAAAAGATGGAAAAACCTTCGGGATGCTTTTGCAAAAGAGGTGAAGGATTCCAAAAAACCTGGACCTCTAGCCAAAAAGAAACGAAAGTACATATTTTATGAACGACTAAAATTCTTATCGAAAATTTACGAAGATAAGGAAACTGACGAAAGCTGCAACAACGTTGTGGAAGGTGAACTTGAACTTGAGGGCTACCCACATGCACTTCCAAAGACTAAAGGAAGCACGCCTCCTAATACAAAACGTGTTAAGAGAATACACTTCAAAAAGGGAGAAATTGATAACAGTAAATGTATACAATCCACAAAAAAGGAAAACAGAAGAATGTCTTTCTTCGAAAGTTTGCTGCCTCATGTGGAAAAGTTCGATGACGACCAGTGGCTTCAATGTCAAATGAATATTCTCCAAGTGATTTGTGAAATAAAAAACACATTCCCTGTGCAGTCTACGTCATGACGATAAACCAAACCTAACTCAAATCTGTGTTCAAGCAATGCTGCCAACCCTCCAGCTATATGCTATACTGGAGCCAACTGGAACCTGGAGAGAATGTCCTGGTAATTCGCATTCCCCTTTTTACTCCGATCTAACTTGTGCAAAAAACCCTCTTTGTGAAAATAGCTGCAAATTTTACAACCACTTTCATCACAACATAGATCTTCTAAATGTCTTAAATGCTAGAAAATTACGAAAATATCCTTCAATACTCACCAAGAAACATCTTAAAAAAAAATATATAAAACTAAAATTTACCTCGTGTTGGTGTAAAATTAGAGATTTTAATGTTTTTACCTAAGTGTGCCATGTTGCCGTTGTCTTAACAAATGTTGATTAATTATTACTGTAAGGCCTACTGTTTGGACACATGACACAAAAAACCATTTTATCACTCTACATTATAAGAGGGTTTTTCTTTCAATGTTTATAAGACTGTTAACAATAACCATATTTTACTATGTTTCCTGTTGTTTTAACTAAACACTAGTTGTTCATTAAACTATAAAATTCAATTACTTTGTCCTTTTTTCCATTCTCTACACGTGTGCATTCTCAAATGAGGTATTTTACATTTGTATATTGGCACAAACATGGGTGAGGAAACATAATAGGTTTTATGGGTGTGCCGGGAATGGGAATCGAACACGTATGTGAGAATCTTTAGGTCCTAATACATTGTCGAAATATTTTTACAAAATAGTACTGTACATTCTAGAATTTCAGTTAGGATAAATAACTTCGATTCCAAGACTCGAGTTATATGCATCTTCCAATATGGATTTATATGGATTTCCAATTATAATATTTGGTTCAGGGTGATAAAAACAAACAAAAAACTTGTAACAGTAATTAGGCCTATTTCTCCACTTTTTTAACACAGCTGTATAAGCTTCGATGGAAGTTTTTATGTTTGTTGATACAGTATTTTATTTAGTTGACCTTAGTTTTGCTCAAGATGCCCACTGTTTGTTCTTTGAGGGTGAAATTTAATTTTGAATTCTAATTGGAATTAATTTGCCAAGATTGACATTGTTACAAAATATATTACCATAGATAAAACGTACATTACACATTATATTGAGTTTAATATGTAATGAATATTTACATGACTTAGATACACAAGAAAATATGTAACGATAATCAAGCCTTTAGCTATGTAAAATAAATAAAACAATTTTAAAACGGTTGCTCTTGTGATAAAATGATAACGATTGCAAATTAAACTGACAAAGAACTAGGATTTTAAACCTAGGATAGAAGTGCATCAATGCAATCTATGTTCTTGTTATAGGTCGGCCGCTTAGAAAACGACCTCCTCCAGCATTGGTTTAGCATTAGCGCGCAGGTCGTTTTCTAGGCGGCCGAACTATAGAGTAACTACATTGTAAAATGTGAATTACTGATTACAGTTACGTACATCCTTGGACGTGAAAACTACTTCCAAAGTTCGTACTGAGAAATTCTCAATTTTGTTTCTTCCTCTTCTTCCTCATGTTGCATTTCTTTCCACCTCTTGACCTTGCGTCAATCGCAATCGCCAATGGTTGAGCGGATGGATAAGAAGGCAGCTGACGACACTAACGACATCTATGCTATGTTGTGACGTCAACTAACCTAACAGCTGTTCTGCTTCCGTCTGCTAGACGGCTCAACTCTTCCGCTTCGTAGGTCACCGTCTTGGATCAGGGTAGCAGAGCGCGGTAGGCAACAAGACACTAACAGGTTGTTATTGTTGTGATTGTGTTTAAAGAGATTCCATTGTAGCACTCACACGCGCTCTAGTAATGTATTAGGAATTCATGAAGTTCTGTTCCATTGTTCTAAAGTTTAAAATGCCGATACAATCCAGTGTGTGTGTATGAACTTATGGTTTACCGTCCACCATATTTTAAGCTTTTGCAATAATTAATATAATTGATTGTTTCTTATAAAAAGTGAGAAAGTTAGGCTACAATATTTATATTCGCTTTAGGGCCATACGAGCTGCTTTTAAGGCAAAAGATAATACGCTCGCGTTGATCACTAATATATATAGATATACATAGATATATATATATATTATACAAATTGAGCTGTTGTTATACGTGTTAAACGAGCAGCAAAAACGCCGCGACAGGTACAAGCGTCCGGGCAGACCTTGGATGGCCTGTTGACTTTTTTCAATGCTGAACATAGTAGCTCTGAAGTTACAAGTTACCCACTCACAGATTAATGGTGTTTCGAGTTTATGAGTTTTCTTCTTTGACCCACATTGTAACGTCTATTGAAAGGGTACACATGAATTGCCACTAACAAAAAACACTTCCTCTACAAATGCATGGTGCCAGCTGTCCACAGCCCCATTTCCATGGCTACTCTACTATATATAAATGACCGCACGTACGTAGGCTTTTGAACGCCCCTATCTCAACCACCCTCCGCCAATCACCCGCACGACAGGGCGGCAAAGGGCAAAGAAAACCGTCAGATCATTTTGCCGCTCCCTGTATATATAAATTGGAACGAATGGTGTTTTTGGCCTCTAGTGATATCAATATGAAAATGTATATTGGTCCCGGGTCCAGGTCTTACCGTTCTACCTACGATAATAGCTACTTCAATATAGGGAAATTCGCTAAAAAGCTGTAACAGCTGGTTTGGACTTTTTTGACAAATCCATTTGAGGGTTCCGCCGGCTGCTTCTGTTTACTACATTAAAGCAGGAAAACCACTAGTCTGACGCTCTCCGATCCGACAAGTCTCCGACACCCTCTGACAAAATTACTTTGCAAGGCTTTAAGTGGACTGGAACCCCGTTTTATAGTCCGACGCTCTCCGCTCCGATCTGACGACGTTGCTCTCTGGGGCATTGTTGTCTGACGTCGGATCCGATTTTTCTCCAGTTTTCATGCACCAGGCCTGGATTAGTCACCGTCAAGCTTCGTGTGAGATATGAGTGTAGACGAAATTTAGATTGAAGCAGTTTGGGAGTATCACTTTCTTTATACAGTAGGTGGTAAAATCAGCCTTGGCATATGGTTAAGTGTTTATCGAGTTCAAACAAACTGGAAATATTCAAAAAAATCCAAACTATGCACTGGCTGAACTGAAACTTCGTAATTGTTTCTTTAATTATTTACAAAATAATTTTGAAAATCCGAAACCTAATCTTTTTCACGTGCAATTTTAACTCAGTTGGTTTATTCCTTGCACTACAAACAATATCACCTCTTCTACGTACTTGTGTAGATTGTCGTTTGAATTACTGTAATTTGTAGTTAGCAATGCATACCTCCGCAGGTCTACAAGCATCGCGCGCAAGGCCGCGCAACTCTTTTCTCTCACCTTCCCCTAGGTGTTGCTGCACTCCTGGTGGCGAGCGCGTCGTTTGGACATCCTGCGCATACCGTCGCGTTGGTCGGCGGCGCAGCGGTCCCGCGCACGCACCGGACCATGTGGAAGTGGAGCTGGTGAACTGGTAGTGGAGAGAGAGTGGCGTACCAGTACAACTACACCATGCGCGACCAGAACTCAACTACTTTGACAAGATCTATAGATTCGTTCAGATGGTTACGTAGATTATGACTAGGGGAAATTTAGAGGAATTTAATATTTAACCAGGGTGATACGTAACAACTTGAGTTGAAATTATAAACACCAATTAGTTACAAAATTACACTCGGAGCTCCAATTGGTGGCATGAATGTGATGCTAGCGATTGCTTTTGATTCGAGATCAACCTGAATTACCACCATCGGTCTTTTTAAAGTTCTGAGCAAATCTCTCCTTGCAAAAACTCCTTTTCTCATTCCTCTGTCGCATATTTTACCAAACAAAAACAACAGAAGAGAACAAAGGCGTTCTATTGGATGACGACAGATCCAGCTAGTTACTGTATTGGTGAAATCTTTGTACTGGTACCATAGATAAAAGGAGTATGGTACGTTACTGCACAGGGGGACTTATTTTATTTTTCAAGATGTCTGAAATACAAATTTAGGGTAAACTGGTCCTACGATATATATTGACCAGTTAATTTCTTGTCGGTTAAGTTCTTGTTTAAGTTTGTTGGTATTGAATTGGTTCTTGTTGGTATGTTGATTTACTATTTTATAAATTCTTTCCATTTTAGTCACTTTGTTATCTTGCTTGGTTTACTGCTCCGCTTTTAATAACAATACAATACACTCGCATATGTAACTCACTCACTCACTCACTGGTGATACAAATGTTTACCCACTTCGAAAATAGCTAGAGATCTGAAATTTGGCACGATTGTAGGTCTTGGCTCCAAACCCTTAGGAAAATTCTAAAAAGTCGATTTTTTTAGTTTAACCTCCTCTAAATTTAGAAATTCCCCCCATGTTATTGAAAGCTGCCGACATTGGTATGGCCATATGCATATGAACCATTTAGAAACGTGCTAGAGACCTGAAATATTATAGCATTGTTGTACATGATCTTAAATTAACGGTAACATGATCAAAATTCTTATTTTCAAATTTTCACGCCCCTAAAAATCCAAAATGGACATCTGAAAACGAAAAATTACGTTTTTAAACAGCTACAACTCGAAAACGGTAAGAGCTATCAAATATTTGAAAGTTTTTCATGGTCAGGAATTATTTTCTACAAAACACTCTTAGGCGTTTTCCGAAAGTTTCACCCGCCCTACTTTCAAAAATTGGTAAATTTATTTCAAATCTGGTTTTTACTTTTTTCCTACCTCTTTAAAAAGCAAAAGAAAATAGCGGTATCATTAGGCCTAATCTGACTCTGCCTTTATCCCATTAGCTAGCAGCAATCCTTACCATGGGTAAGTTATCTAGGAGTAACTATGATATTTTATGGGGAAATCACAAAATGTGTAGCGACATTTAAACTACTGTAGTCTAATTTTTACAGCAATATGGGTTGCACAATGGTTGTACCATTTCGTTAATGGTAAAAGGAATATTAGGACGATGCAAGGTGCAATTAATTGGACCTAAACTTCAACATCCATCCAAAGTGTAAGCTAAATATGAACTCCAAACTGTTCATAATCTTCATAATGGTCAAAAGTTAGACTACACCATTATGAGCGTCTGATCTTGTGGGAGGGGGGTTAAAGTTAAAAAATTATTTAATGGTCAGAAAAAATTTCGGTTTTTTTTGCAATAAAACATTTTTGAAGTACCGTACCGGGACAGCCAAATATAAAAAAAGATAAATGAAGGGCTAAATAACTTTGAACAAAGTCACTGGACATGAAAATCATTATCATTTCGTTAATGGTAAAAGGCATATTAGGACGATGCAAGGTGCAATTAATTGGACCTAAACTTCAACATCCATCCAAAGTGTAAGCTAAATATGAACTCCAAACTGTTCATAATCTTCATAATGGTCAAAAGTTAGACTACACCATTATGAGCGTCTGGTTTTGTGGGAGGGGGGTTAAAGTTTAAAAATTATTTAATGGTCTGAAAAAATTTCGTTTTTTTCAAATAAAACATTTTTGACGCTTTAAAAGTACCGTACCGGAACAGCCAAATATAAAAAATACCCCCGCCGCAGCAAACCTGCAGACTAAGCGAATTTCCATTTCCCTGAATGGATTTACACTAAAATGTCTCCTTAAAAATATCACATTTATTTCCCTATTTAAATAGAATCAGTTTAAAACATACTTAGGTTTGCTGCAACAGGGAGGGTAAAAGTGTTTTTTATGTAAAATGTTAATAGTTAGTAAGAAATAAAAACATTTTCCAAATTTGGGCAAAATATGTTTATAAACAAGCAAACTACAACAGTTTACTTATTCTCCATAAGAATAACATGGGAATTTTAAATTTACAATTTTTTGGAATTTTCTCCGTAACCATTAGGCGCATTATAACGCTTCAATATACTAAATTATTTGTTTTTTTAAGCTCTACAAAATAGTTTCGAAAGAAATTGCAAAACTTTATGTTTTTTGGGTCAAAAATGGGAAAAATCAATTTTTACCCCATAAAAGCCCCCATAAACCCCCGTTCCCATGGTCCGATCATGCTGGTTCGCGAACTCGTTCGAATAAACGTAGGTTTACACGTTTGTACCAAATTTTATCAAAATCGGATCATTTTTGCTCGAGTTATCGCGCTAACGGACACATATATATATATATATATATATATAAATATATACAGTATATACATAAATATATATATATATATGAATTTGAATGGATGGTGTTTTTGACCTCTAGGGACCTCAAAACGAAAAAAAATCGGTCCCGGGTCCAGGTCTTACCGTGAGTACTACGGTAATAGCTTATTCCCTATATGGGAAATTCGCTAAAAGATAAATGAAGAGCTAAAAAACTTTGATCAAAGTCACTGGACATGAAAATCATTTTTAGTAGACATTATTCAGTGATACGCTAACTTCCTGTGGGGACAGCCCGTTAAAGGTATAAGAAGAAAATCTCTCAAGTAGGCCTAAGCATAGCTTAATATACACATCAAAATTAAAAGTCATTAGTCAAATACGATGCTGCAATCCCGAACTCAAATGGACAACCGAGTCAAAAATGACTGCTGGGGGAAAAAATTATGAACTAATGTTGCATGAATCATTCAGTAATAGCTATGTTTGATCATTGACTAAGGAAATAAAAGTTGAAATAAATGTTTGTTTCACTTGTCTGTGGTTTGATAAACAACATGCATGCTATAATTATGTCAAATATTCCCCTTGCTTGCTTCTTAGCGACCTAGAGGTTAAAGATTGAGTCTGCTGCACAATACTTCTTGGACAGGCTATTGGCGAAGTGTGCTGTGCCGTTGGCAGGGGCGCGACTGTGGGGTGGGCGCGGGCGGGGTATGGCGAGGGCGGAGGCGTGGCGGGGCGGGACGGCAGCGCTAGGTCCGCCTCGGGGGCCGCTGAGCTATCAGGAGCACAGAAACTACCAGGGGCAACTGCACAGCGTCGCATGCCGACCCTGCCGACCTATCTTTCCAACATTGACTGAGGATATTGCAAACAGACTTATCATCCTATCTGACAAATCTAAATCTGTTTCCAACAGTCACCCGACAAAGTGTGCTTCCTTGCACAGATTATAGTACATTAAGCCTTACTTTGGCACACGGTTTTTATATTGGCGAACACCAGTAGGTATTCCAACCAAACAACACAAAACAATTTGCTTTTATTAAGCACGTAATCCGTGTACGCTTAAAAATAGTTGACACTTGAAGACATTTACGACTACAATCAGCTGGTGCAGCGTTTCCCATTTCGTTCAATGTTTGGATTTAACCTAACCTAAAATCGTGTTGTACAGTGTTTGAAAGACTAATTTGTATATGGTTTGTAGTAACTGTAGGAAAACTATAATGTGTAACACGAGTGCAAACTGCCTTTGCTGCACTCGAGAAACTTTCCACACTCGCCTACGGCTCGTGTTTAACTCTATATTGGTTAAATTATGTAAGCTAGTCAATGGTTTTACCCACTTTGTCATTTTCTATTCGTAATGGCACGCATATGTTGACAGTACAAATACTTGAGTTACAGTGACAGTAGCAAAAAACAACGTATAGTGGTGTTTCCATACCTCCAAAACCGGTATTTTGCAGGATATTATAGCAATTATGCAAACTATCTCACAGGCTTAGGATACATTTTTGAATCACGAACTTGTTCAATGAATTGAACTATAAGCGTTTCATTCACTAACCTAACCTAAATAAACAATGAAATCAAAATCAATTAACGACTTTGCAATAGTGACGTTACAACAAAACTATATTATAAGAGATCCGTTATAACCATCAATGTATGTCTAATAAATCCAGGGAGTTATAATACATCGATGGACGGTTAGCCATACAGATACACCATAGAGATACAACAGTATCTCTCTCTATGATCGATAAGCATGCTGACAATGAGACACTTTATCTTGTTTGGATAAGTATAAACTAATTAATTTACTACCAACTTCCTAGTCACACCACTATTATACGTTACAATTATAACTGATATAGTTTTAAGAAAGTGCGGGGTCCACTGCAAAATAAGTTACGCCCATATTAGAACTACAGCTGTTTGTGTAGAACACGATTTGATCATGTTGTTCGGTGTTTGTCTGATCCACGCCCCCGAAGGTCTCGGCAGTCAGGTGGCTACAGGTGGGCGTGATCTCCGCAGGGTGGAGCCTGTGTCTACCGCGACGCTTCTCACGAAAATATCACTAACTTCTCGACCATGGACTTAGAATCTGAAACATGGAACTAAATAACCGCTCATACGGAAAACAGAAATCCCAATGAAAATTGTTTTTACCAGCTAAATTGTTTAATGAGTCAGTGGATTTTATGATGATCTAATTCTAATACTTGTGTACCTACTGACTAGACTACAGTTGTTGATATTGTTGTGGTTATGTTTTCCATCAATATAAACAGGCCTTGGCCTTACCTACCGCCGACAATCGTTGGAGTAGTTCTGGTTTCTCAAACAAATGTTGTACTGTTAAGATGCCGTTTATTTAAAACATATTTATTACGAATATACTTTCAGTCCATGATACAAATAAATTTATTAATATAGTAGTTTACATACAGTAAAGCCTTCACGTTGGTGGCGATTTTTACTTTCTCATCCTACATGGAGAAAGTATTTTTTCGTCAAAATTTTCGAGTTTTAATTTTGGGTGGATATAATAGTTTTGGGTTCCCATGAGCCCAAATAAGTGTGTTTTGAATTTGATGTCTCTGTGTGAGTGTTTGTGTCTGTACATGCGTGAATGTGTACAGTCTACGTACAACAGTATCTACGTAGTGTGGTCTGATTTTGATGACATTTGGTATGGGTTTAACTCCACAGCACTCCCCAGTAGCTTCCGGTATTTTTTTTTTAATTAGAATTCTTATGTCTATTTTTCCTTACCCCCATAAAACAACAAAAAAATCAAATTTTCTCAAAAACGGCCCGAACGATTTGGATTTTTTACCCGGTAAGTATACCTAGCCTACAGAGGAAGAACATATCATTAACATCTCTAAATAAACTCCCCATCACGGTAACGTAACACACATTATATAACGTAATACGCCATAGATACCTTACAACTCAAACTCGAGTCTCGACTCTTTCGCGTCAAGGAAAACGCGGCCTTGTTTCTCTTCCAGCTTCGAAATTTTGACTTGCCACATTTTGATTCGGTATGTTGCATACTAAAACTTTTTATAATGATCATAAAAACATAAAGTTCATGCATGCTACCCCAAAATTTGAACTATTTAAGTTTTGTTTATCCAATAATCCAATAAGTACCTATTGAAACAAAAGTGATCGGAGAAATCATATATCGCATTATACACATTATTGCAGTTGTAATGTAATCTTTCGTCCAATGACTCGCCACCTGTTGTACGCTGTACGCATCCCTTGTCCCAACCTAGGTGTCCCGTGTCCCGACCTAGGTGACCCGCCGGATCCATCCCACAGGAGGTGGGTGGGAGTTGCTCAGGTGTCCACCAAGTTCGCCTACCACATCCTGCCACCCTGGTACCTTATTTAAAAAATTTGTTGAAAA
The DNA here is from genome assembly GCF_028750875.1 of Macrosteles quadrilineatus. Lineage (NCBI taxonomy): Eukaryota > Metazoa > Arthropoda > Insecta > Hemiptera > Cicadellidae > Macrosteles > Macrosteles quadrilineatus. Next base: position 63,729,904 of record NW_026542602.1, read on the forward strand.
CGCCAGAAAACCGTTTCCAGAATTCTTGTAAAACTGGAAATCGGTTGAAGTATTTTAATAAAATATAATAATAATATGTCGGGCCCCCTACCGCCCTCGCACGCCCATTCATTTGTCATATGTGCAATACAAGTCTGGTGAGGTATGGTCGCTGCGGTGTTCTGCTCTCCTGGTACTGGCGGACGCGTTTCTTCAGCCATGTGTGACCGCCCTCCCCTCCTGAACACGCCCACCAACCGCCACTCAGCCACTCTCCTTCACACTTCCCAGCTGTCTTGTCTTGTCTTGGGGAGAGCTACCAGCTTGCACCACTACTATTCAGTTGTGGTTGTGGCATATTAATGTAAGCTTAAGAGAATATCGTGAGTGATGAAAAGACCTATTCTAGAATGTTATGTCACTCTGTATGTACTGTATTTATTTTTTTGTAATCCCAAAATCAAAATTTATCGTATTACAATGATTTAAGTCTCTTGATTTTCAAGAATCTTTTAATACGTGTTCTTGTTACATTGTGTATGTATAAAACCAACAATGTTGAATGTTGTGAGTTGTGAACATAAAATTTATTAGACTACAAACAGTAAAGTTAAATTTTTCTCTATAGCATATTTAATTACCCCCACCACTGGCCATACTTGCAAAGCATAAATTACAAACATCCCAACGGAAGAACTGATAACAATAAAATGCTCTTTCATAATTTTAATCAATTTAATCCTATTCTCATCTCCATTCATAGACCTACTTGGTTTAAATGGTCGCCATTTCAATGCAAATTATTAGCCTAAAAAGTATAAAAAGTAGGCCTCTATAGTCTAAAACAAGCACGGTCACAAAGTTTTATTTTCATCAAAGGATTTTTAATATTTTTGTTTATTGGGGGTATTTCGGTATTTTACCACGAGAAATTTACACAACAAATTTGTTACGAGTAGGTTATTTTATTAAATGCTCATTTAGCCTAACTATACAGAATGTTGATGTTAAACTTTCTGGACAGAACACACACTAAGGGGTCGCGAGGACATCAACATCAACATTGCCCCTTCGTCTGATATCAGAGGTCGGTGGAGGGTGGGGACGGCGTCGAGCCGGGTAGGGATCCCCAGCCATAGGGAGGGAGGTAGGGACCTGTCAGTCTTCCATCATACCACGGGTCGGGAATGTCATCCGGCCGCCTTGATAATCAGGGGAGCAGAGGCAACTAGGCGATCTAGTCAGCAGCGCCGCGTCGCGCCAACAATACGATCAGCTGATTGTTGTTCCCGCCCCCTCCTTCACTCATGCTTCCGTTATCATTTTCATTCAATCTACATAGTACCCGGTTCGGTTCCGATCAGTATTTTAATGGACGATGTAGTATGTATAATGGATATGTAAACGTGTTGCTTGAAATGTTTTTTTTAGATTTTCTTGACGGGAAAAATATAATTTTCGTCATAATGCAGCAAAAACAGCCGTGCATGTAAGTAGCATTTTTACTCTCTAGGGAGTAAAAATCTGCTGTTATAACAGTTGTAAATTTTGATTGTGACAATCGTAGCGATCGAAATTATTTATCCATTGATTTATTTAGGTAAGGGGTTAGCCTATTGTTGTAGATCGCTCGACATTTCGATGGTATATAATGTACTGTAACACAATCGTAATAGACGAAATGATTGAATCACTTACTAAACAGCTGCTTCTGTTTATTTGCATTAGCAGAATTAAAACCAAGCGAAGTCGTTTTGAGAGGTTATCTTTACTTTCCATAAAAATTATTTTGTTTTCTAGCTTAGCTGGGTAAATTAATGATGCAACATGACGAAAAATATAGTTCACCACGCGGGCAAAAAGAGTCTTTTAAAACACTCGCTCATTTTCCGACATCGGCTTCGCCTCGATCGTAAAACTTGACCTCGGGTCAAAAAGAGTCACTTTAGGCCCTAGTGATGAAATATAGAAATATAGACTATATAATACTGTAACTCTTTTACATAAAGTATTCGTGCTGGTGATATTATGAGGCTAAAATGTATACATATTACAATGCTACGATGCAACAAACTTTAAACTGTACCATATTTATTAGACTTTTTGACTGCCAAACAAATATTGGCTAACGACTTTAATCTGTCTCAGGTGTCATCATCAGACTAAACTAAATTGCATTCTCGTCGCCTGTTGAAACCAGTAATCAAAAGATTGCCATCTGTTTCCTCAAGTCAAGCCAAGGTCCAAGGACGTGCGTCGGTAACAGCTGATAATATCAATATGAACAGTTCTGGCGGCGCGCGGCGCGGGACAACGTGTAGTGTGTGGTTCCTACTCACTCCTGATACCCTGACTATTGCCGCTCTCCCAACAGTTCTTTGTTGATCTCACTTTCTCTCTCGATTGGAGGGAAGATGATGACGCAGTGGCAGTCAATAGTTTCTGGTCGCACCGCTACGTAGCAGCACCGCACGACACTCTGACACTAAGATTAGATTTTAAAGTTGAAAGAATACTGGTTTGATTGATATATGCTAATCCAGTAATATATTAATAGAGTGATAGCTTATTGTGCAATAAATTTTCGAAATATAATCAAAATATGTCCAAACTACGACCAATGCTATATTTGACTGCGCCTTAATAAAAATATGGGAAGTTGGACAGTTTTCATTAAATTCTCTCCATAAAAATTAAGTGTAAAATTACGCTTGAATGTAGACTTATATCTTATGTTATTTGAAGGGGTTTAATACACTGAGCTATAATAATTCTAACTGGAGGTAGCACTGAATGTCAAAGATGAGTGTCGCCAGCCGCCATGTTTGCGTGAGGTGGGTGTCCATAAGAAGCCATGTTATTGGTTATTGCTATGACAAAAAAACTCACTGCTATACAACCTATGGTTTCCAATGGCCACAGGAGTAAGTAAGTAAGTATACAACCTAGTTATAAGAAGCCATGTTATTGCTATGGTAAGAAAAATTCCAATCAGACAAATTAAAATTAGCTTAATCTGCAGGTAAGCTGCTGTGAGGATACTGACTGTTCAGTGTTCTCCTTCTGAATTGGGAACGAAACAGTGAAATTGAACCACAGAATGAGGAATGGGTCTGGAAACTGAACTGGAACAAGAGTGGAACTGGAAATGACGATTTTGTAATTTTGTAAACAAATCCAACTCGTCGTCTATAAAATAAAATAATTTAAATTTTGTTTGAAAAATGAATCAACCTATGGAGTTAGATGTTTGGAAAGGAGATTGGGGACTTACCTCAATTGATATGGAATGCCTGCGCCTAATAGTAAGTTAATGAAGCTTTTTAAGGCTTTCTGTGGAAGGTTTTTGAGGTTAAGCTCAAGCTGTCCTATGTCTCACTGTTGAAATTACTGTAATTTTTTTCATCACAAAATAAACTTTTCTTGATAACAAAATTACTTATTTGAGCAAACGCTTAAGATTTTTTATTCCTTTTCATTCATGAAATATTGGTAGGGGCCTAGCTTAGAATGTTTGGAATCAAATACCTAATCAAATATTAACTTGCAACAGCTACAACTTAATGCTTTAAATTCCAACTATAACTTAAGATACCTACCTTATTTCTAAAAAAATTCTGAACGTGGGTTAACATAAGTTAATATTTTTGAGGGTTGTTATTTCCGACCTACACATTACCTACTTACATTCAAAAAAACTACTATTCTTTGTCATCAAAAGTTACTAAAACTTTCTTATTTAAATTTCTACCCTTTGAGTATCAACATTTCATTGTATGTCACTGTTAAGCTTCATATGCCACGTTTACCTGCGTCAGTGTATTTCAAGATAGGCCTAGGTTACATGATACGTGATGTCTCCGTCCTTAGTCCTTTGCCGTAACTTAGGGAATTGGAGAGGTCAGGGTTATTACAAAGAATAACCTAACTTACTAAGTTAGTTTTTGTCCCCGCTAAGGTAACTAACTGTCTATGTAATAATGGAAGCTTGACTCCACTAGATAATTTTTTGATTATAATAATTAAATTTTTAAGCTCTGAATTTAAAGTGTTTGCGTGAGTGAGTTTTGTTTTGAGAGTTGGCGTGGCACTTGATTTGTTTAGACCTGTGGTTTGCATGTGATCCGCTATCATAGTACCCTCTGATAAAGAGTTGCAGACTCTGCTAGTCACAATAGCCCCTCAGTTTTAGAATATTATTGTATTGGTGAACGGCAGTACAATGGTGTAGGCTAAGTAAATATTATGGATTTGTGTAAAAATAATGAAAATCAGTTTTGCAACTGACTTTCAAATCCACCTTCACAATGTATTTTAGGCCTAACTTAATCATTTTTTAAACTTTTACTAATAATTTTGGGTAATTTTGTTTGTACGTTGCTTCATTCCAGACCCTGTGCAAATTTGCTGGCGCAACTGTGAATGTTAATGCCAAAAGGCATGCACTAACCACCCCTAAAGGTCGTTTACCAGTTTTTCGGCACTATAAGCACACGTTCACAACATATGAGGAGGTTTCAAACTATTTACTAACAAAGGTAAGTTAATTTTTGTGTTAAGATAGGTTAAAGGTGGACTTTAACCAATTACAACATTCCAAACACTACAAGTAACACATAAACATCTCCACATTCAATTACGTAGACTTACGTACATCATTAAACCTGAAAACTGGGGTGAAAGGGATTAAAACCTGAGGCGTTTAAACATTATTGGAAGAAGTAAGACACAGTATATTGTGTTTTCATTGCTAATAACCTTAACAAGTAATACTGCCAAGTACATTTTTATCCACGCTTGTGGTAACCCATAAAATGATCTGTTAAAGAAATAAACAATGCAAATCTTTTAGTATCTATGATGGAGTAATTACTTGAAATCTCTTGGTGGTTTTTTCTTCAGAATCTCAGTCCGGACCACGGGCTTACAGAAAAACAGAAAGCTGATATAGTGGCTTTTACAATGTTCCTACAAGACCACCTCGATCCAGCTCTTCATTATGTTTGGTAAGTTAATGACCCTCCTTTATTTCTATAATAAAACAAGGTCTAATTGAGTAGGCCTATGACGTTGTCAATCCTCTATTCACAACATACAGCAGATCGTCAAAAATCCTAACGTCAAAAATCTGAAACGCCAAAAATCCGAACCGCTCCTGAGGATTTGAAATATTGAATCAGCTCACCAAAGATACCTAAGTATAAAAACCATTGTTTTTATTTCATTCACTCTATCCTAGAACTGTATTTTTAATACTGTAGGCCTAATTGTGTCTATTAAGCATTTCTAGGTTGTTTGAAAATTTAAAAAAAATCGGTAATCTGATCTAACCTACAGTCCCAATTGGTTTGGATTTTTAACGCTCTACTGTAGTTCCTGACCTTCATTCAATGCTCAATTTTCAAATTCAAAACTTACATCACAACTGTCTACAGTAGACAGTCTTGAAGTAATTGTGTCTATTAGGCATTTCTAGGTTAGGCCTATGTTTGAAAAATTGAAATGATCGGTAATTTGAACTAACCTCCAGTCACAATTGGTTCGGATTTTTGACACTCTTATGTAGTTCCTGACCTTCAATGCTCAATTTTCAAATTCAAAACTTTAACACATCACAACCGTCTTGACAGTCTTAAGTGGTTATAGTGCTTGCATTCAAAGGTTGCTAGTTTGGTCCCAGGCGGGAACGAATCTGGACCTAGATGTAATTTTTTGTTATATGGCTATTAATTTATGATGTTATCCAACAAAATGGCGATATTAGGGGTAACAAGACCAGGGTTTAGACCGTTACGTTACTAAATGTAAGAAAAGTGATGGAAACTGCGTGGTCATGCTGGTTTGCTTATGTAAGTTGTACTGTAATGTTACTCCACTGTCTTTTGATCATAACATAGATCCCTAGGTCTGTTGCGACGTTCAATTATGGTTAAACAGAGAAATCTTGGAGGCAATAAATGAATCCTCATAGTTATTTACATTATTTTTCAGTTCCAAGTGTGAGACCATGTGTTTTGCAGGTGGGTAGATCAGCGTAACAGAGACAACCTAACCCGCAAGTGGTGGGCAAACACTCTGCCGTTCCCTCTGGGTATGATCCTGCCCAACTGGTACTACAGTGCAGCAGTCAAAGCCGTCGAGGCTCTCTACCCGGACATAGAATCTGAACAAGTGCTGGAGAAAGAGGTTATAACACAATTACTTCAACTGTTTTGTAGGATTAAAAATGTTGATGGAACAAAGGCTAGATAACTGTAAGTCAATTTAAACATGTCTTCATACAAAATATGTTAACTGTGCAAGGGGAAACAAGCACTAAACTTATTTTTCAGTGAAGGATGTGGTTGTATTTAATATACAATTGAGATGTTATTGTAAAACTGTGAGGGGGTTTCTATTAGTGTGTTTGCAAAAATTAAAATTAGATTAAAAAACTATATCATAAACAAAGCCAAACAGATTTAAGTGTATTTTTATCCTAAAAAGTACCTCAAGCTAAGCATGGTCTGTGTCAGAAAAATACGAAATTTGCGAGTGAAGCTTTTAGAAATTAATATTTTTATTGCTCATGGCAATGCTTATAATAGAGAAATCACAATGTGCATTTGCTCTTTTTTACACAATTCTCCTTTTATTTATCTCGGCACTCACATTGTGCTCAAATGTATAAAATACTAGCCTTGAACTACATTATTCTCTACCATCAGATGTGTTCTATCCTTGTATGTCTGGCAGATCTACGACCGGGCCTGTAGGTGTTTAACCACCATCTCCCAGAGGTTGGGTTCACAAGAGTTCATGTTCGGTGCTCATCCTACTTCCATTGACGCCACGTTGTTCGCCTACCTCGCCCCTCTAGTCAAGACCCCGTTCCCCTCCAGCTACCTCAAGAACCAGGTGATCGGCCACAACAACCTCCTCAAGTACGTCACCAGGATATCGCAGAGATACTTTGCATCCGAAAATCAAGGTGAAATTAACAAAATACTGTAATGTTTTTAATGCAATGTTTAGTGGCTGGTCAGGATTTGTTTTGAAAAGGGATAGAGTTTGGCTTGCCTAAGGAAATAGAGGTCAGGGGCTAATAGATACACAAATAAAAGCTCACGGAACATAAAAAAACACCTAGAGTAGGTTGAAAAAAAATTGCATCCTACTCTGTGATATTCTCTTCGAAAAAGTCCTTTATTATTTAAGACAAGATATCAGTGTTACATTTTGTGTTCTTTCATTGTGTATTTTTTAGTCCCTTTATAAGTTCATTGTGTATTTTTTATAAGTTTAGCTAGAGCTTACCTCAACTGTTCTGAGGTAAGCTCTAGCTAAACTCTATACCTTTTCAAAACAATTCAGAAGTTACTGTAATTTATTTTTATTATTCCCCAAAGAGTATTAAGGGTTTTAATAGACATATTGTTATTCTTTGGGGCCATGTTATTGAAAATTCTATGTTTTGTTGGTACCTTAATTTTTTTCCATCTTCGGAGAATGTTCTTAAATTTATGAAATATTCATAACCTCAACTGCATTCACAAAGACGCTATTTCCAACAGAATTCGAGGCTGAGAAGCAGAAGAAGAGTTGCTGCCAGCCAGGCCAAGCAGACGACAATCCTCACAAAGTGCGCAACCAGGTCCTAGCTGGTGTGTTCGCGGTGTTAGCCATGGGTACATACGCCATCACCACAGGCCTGGTACAGGTATGTTCAACTGTTGTAGATGTTTTAAAAGATTTAGTGATTGTGCAGTAGAATCTAAATTATCCAGGATAATGGAGGCAGGATAGGACAATAGGAAGGTTGTCCTTGAATAACTATAGCCCATGGTAAATCAAACGCTTTTGGAAAATTTTGTACTTTGGGACAAGAATTGTTTGAAAAGTAGTGATGGGTCGGTACTTAATGTCAAATGTCGGTTCCACCGGTTTTTGGAAAATTACTGGGACCGGGAATCGATGGTGAAATGTCGGTACCGATACCTTCGGTACCAAGTTAATTGGTAAAATTCTTATTTACAAAATTCTTGTGGTCACAGTGGTTCTCAGATTATAGGAAGCGTTCCCATTCTGGGAAATTTACTACCACACAACTGAAACTATCAGAACTTTATTAATTATCAATTTCACATCAGCCATTTGGTTTTCCTTTAAATGTATAACCTCAATTAAGTTGAAGTTGGTTACTGTATTAACACTATGAGCTCCAAAAGCTGGTATTCAGATGCAGGAGAAACATAACCAAACTTACTATCTATGCCAGTTTTACTCTACAAAGACGGCTGAAAGCTATACTAGACCTTTTTGGCAAACTAGGAACTACTGCATTTGGGCGTTTGGTTGACAATGTTGTTAGTGGTAGACGGTAAGGTCTGGTCAATGAAAAAGCAGTTAAAAGGTTCCTCGGCCAGGAGACATTACCGTAGAATAAGGGGTTCAGTCTTGTCTGTCTCAGTCAGGTTAGGTATACAACACACGAGGAGTACACCAGTCTGTCCAAAGCTTGGATTTTCTTGTGATTTTAATTAGGCTTGACATTACCTCTAAATTGATGTAATTTGTATTTCTCTTTACAATATAGCGTATACTCTTTAAGTTACCTTGTATAATAAGTCACATCAATTCAAAGCTTAACATTAAATCGTTCATACTTGTACAATATGTAAAATTCTATTAAAACTTCAATTCAATATTCAAATTTCCATTTTCAGATTCCAAGCAATTGGTTATGGGGTGTTAAAAAACCCCCCAAAACCATCCGAATTCCAGTTCGTTATGCTGTCTGAAGGTATTGAATTGGTGTTGGGTTTGCGTTAATTTCTCTTACTTTTGCTTAAGTTATTAAAATTGTTTGTGAATAAATTGATATGTTTTGATTTTTGTTTTTTTTAATTCATATTTTCAAATGATATTAAAAAATTACAAATATATTTTTCTGTAGATGAATTGGTAAATGAAATAAATAATAATCTGCTGATTATATTATGTTTTCTCTCTTCAATAGCCTAATGTGTGTGTGAGTTAAATTACCTTGGTGTTTGCATGGCAATACTTTCAAGTCCAACTAGTTAGTTTCTTTTACATTTCTGTTGCATATTAACAAATTTAAAAATATTGTCCTCTGGAGATGATTGTTGAACTTGTAGCGAGACTCGTCGACGTTTTGGATGCATTGGAACACTTTACTTCAAGATGAACTAGGGGGTGGGCGGACCAGGCGGTGCGGCGGAGCCAGGGCAACAAACAAATTTTAGGGAACAGTAAATTATTAATACGAATAAAATAATAAATTCATTAAGTGAATGTGAAGAGTACAATTATCTATATTACATTTTACGCAAAGAACAAGCCTAAGAAGATAAACGGCAATTCAAACATCGATTTAAAATTATAATTTAAGCCCAAATATAAAAACAAACCACTCGGCTTGTGTGTCGAACAATCGTCGCCACCACGTTACGACATTACCCAGGACGAGTGACAGCGTCAAGCAACATTGCAGCGGTTGGGATTGACCTCGACGTATTCCTCTCTCTCTCTCTCTGCCCCCTCCCACGACGTTGTGGTTACTTTATTATTGATTATTTTGGTAGCATGGGCTACCCTTACCTCCGAGAAAGAGGAGTTGCAAAAATGAGATATTTTGCTACTTTTTATCTTAATAAACAATGTCATAATTTGCTTCAACAATTAATAACATTGCCCTATTTTGGGGGAAATCCAAGATGGCTGAAAGTCCTGCCGACTCTTAGGTCAGATTTTAAACAAAAACCAAAAAATAATTGATATCTGCAACTGTAAACATAAACCAGCTTATGAAATTAAAATAATTTTAAAATGTGCAATTTACACTTAGAACCCTTAGTACATAATTAAGTCAGAGTTCAGGGAGACACCATAATTCGGCGATCGCTCAAGGAAGGGGTGGAGCCCAGGAGTAAACAATTAGGCGGGACAGTGGCGTAGATACGGGGGGGATCAGGGGGATATATCCCCCCTTCAACCTATAATGGGTAAAAAATTGTAATAACATTTAAAAAATAATGTTTTGACGTATGCAATGAAATAGTGAACCTTTTTAATTTTACTTCTATTGTATTAAGCTTGTTTTTCAAAAGTATATTTTCAATATCAATAAATTGTAAATAAACTGCAATGTCAGTGAAAGTAGTATGGTTTTTGGGCGCGAAACAGAGTACAAATACAAGTCACGGAAGGTCAACACCCTATCCGCCCCTCCCCCTACCACCACCACTTCACCTTTTACACCTACCTGAAATTAACCATTTTAACGTGAGCAATAAAATAGTTAATCAAATGTCATGCCTATTGTACTAAGCTTGTTTGTTTGTACGTATACTTTCATTATCGATGAATAAATGGTAACAGGTAAACTACATGCCGGTAGCAGTAGTGGGGTGGGATATTTGCGCGCCAAACAGACGTGAGTCACCGGACGTTCCACGTTCAACCGCCCATCGACACCCTCCTCCTCTACCCCGTCACCCACACTACGCTTGATCTGTCGTCTGGTGTTAATTATTGTGCCAGTGTGTTTTTATGATTTTCGTATTCCGGGTTGTCTCATGAGTGTTATTTTATGTCGAAACAAATTAAACTGATTGGGTTTTCGCCCCGAAAAGAAGAATTTGATGGCGTTAGCTGGTGTGGCAATGGAACAACGAATTTAAGTGATTTAATTACTTGCCTTTCAAATAAAATTTTTTAAATAGGCCAAGTACCGTTAACATATTAATCAAAATATTCAGTGTTAAAGGATAGAGAAACATCGTCAAATGTTATCATATAAAAGCCTAGCCTAAGAACTTAAAAAATAAATGTAATAAAAACTAGTCCACATTCAATTAAAGCAAAAAGTTTAATTTCATAAGTACAAAATTGCATAAAATTGTATTAAGTATTAACACCAGATTTCACTTCCTAAACGCTTAAAAATTGTGTTTAGAGAAGTTATTTTTCTCAAAGTTTCCGGGGGAGGACCCCCGGACCCCCTTGCTTGATGGGGGGATTCCATACCCCCCAGACCCCCCGGAGGGCGGTGGTCGCCGATCTCGCCCAGGGCGGCAAAGTCCCTAGGGCCGTGCCTGGCTGTGAACTAGCTCATCAGGATGGTTTGCTGTAATGCATCCGTAACTTTGTCAAGTCTTGCTACAAATACATGGCCTGAAGATTAAGATTTTAATGTCAATTATACCCGTGGAATCCTACCAAATTGATGATTTTATTCAACAAGCTAATATAACTGTACCTAATGGCGTCAGATGTTTAGTGAATTGAGACTGTAGAGGTAGGGAAACTGTGCTGTACTGTACTGTAGAACTCAACCATCCAAACTATTTGCTTTTTATGTTTATCGCTTACAGATATAATATTAGAAACCTTAAACTACAGTAATAAGAATCGATAATACAGAAGGCCGAAGCCGTGATTATGACTAAACCTTGAACATCTTCTGCGGTTGTAGACATGATCATAGTCTCCCGTGGTCATGGAAACCTCCTTGATCGTGGCAAAATTCTAAACATATCCTGTTGGTTAATGGTTAATTAGACATAATCATCATCTCCCGTAGCCATGGAAACATCATCATTGTCTTTCGTAATAACAAAATCTTGAATACCTCCCGTTGTTTTGTTTACATCATTTGTGAGTCGGTTGCTCAGTTGGTAGCGTCGCAGACTTTGGGCCCAAGGCAGCGATGTCGTGGGTTCGGATACTGGTCACTGCCGAAAACATTTTATCAGTACAGTTCACCTTCGTACTGTACCGGCTCACCCTTTGCTTTGCTAGATACGTTCCACACACAGATCTAGAGTTTACGTGGACCGGCTAATGCAAGGTTAAAAGAGACCGCCAACCCTAGTATAAATATATTCTTACACAATTACAAAAGAAAATCATCATCATCCATGATTGTAAACGGTAATTTTTTTGACTGTGAGATATTTGCAGACGCTTTATAGGTTGCGGTAGTAAAAAAAGCTGAGCTTAACTCATCCTATTTTCTATAAAACGCCCCGATTTTCTGTAGATATTTAACTATCTATATTTTGATTTGAATCTGGTACACATAATTGAAATTCTACTGTAGATGAATGGTAAAAGGCCTGGATGATTAATATAGTAAATTCTACTACTTTCTACTTCTTCCCCATTGGGTTAATATTGAGTTAATTATGTGTACTGATTTTGCTACTTTCAATTCTTCCACTCTTTTCATTAGCGAGTTGTTTGTTTGATCAGCTTCTTATTTACCTCTTAACAAGAGATTTCCTGCAAACACATTATTATTATGATGATGGTTATGATATATGCACAGTACACTAGTAACTAGTAGTTGTATTTACAACTGGTTTTTATTTTTTATATAACACAAACTACAGTAAAACAGCCAAATTTCACATTTCATTTTCACTTTGTTGACATCAGTAGTTGTGCATATTGTTAACTTCATACGTCAATGTTGATAAATTAACTTGAAAACTTCACCATAAAATATGTTTGAACAAAATGTGTAGGGCCTATATGAATTTAATATGTCTGCTTACTAAACTCATCTTCTAAAACTAAATGTTCAGTTTTTGGTTTTGCATAATAATTTTACCCTGATTTACATCTACTGAAAACTATTCTCCAGTCTGTTCTTCCCTTTTAATTATTCTTGGTTATTTATGATTTAAGGTTAGATTGGATAAGACTACATACTAAAATTAATACACCATCATTATGGCCTATCTTTGTCTGATACAAATATTGCTTTGTAGCTAAGAGGTTTTATCAGATGGATTCCGATTCAATTCTGAGCAGTCAGTAGTCTTTTGATGGTTTGAAACTGGACCCAACCTGTATTGGACAATGGACATTACAAAAGGTCCTGGCTAGGACAGTAACGAAGTTACAGAAATAAAGCGTTGTTAACATAAATGGTTAACGTTTCTACTGACGTGATGTGACAGGTTGAAGGAGCTACATCGCAGGCTGGAGGTAACCTAGCGGATACTGAAGACGATGACTACTGACCAATCTCACACTTAGCCGCAAACTACTAGCCACAAGACTGCCTCTTACTTAATTATTGTTATTAGTGATCTGTTTATGTTACATTTTCAATAAAGCGCTATCAAACCAACCTGGAACTTTGTTGTTTCTTGGTGATAAAAATGAAAAAAAATTTTCCTAGTTACCTGACAATGCACTGATTATAGCACTCAAAGTAGCTTATTAATGCATTTGGTTAGACAGACATGCACAAAAGAAAGAGTTAATTGAATTAAACAAAATAAGAGGATAAAAGAATTAAATTGCTACACAAAACGATATGAAGAAGGTAAAAGCACAGTTTTAAAGAAGGGAATGTTTACATTTATTAGTTTGTATTTTTGTATTGTTGCGGCCGTGTGGGGATTTTGCAATATACTTTCTCTCTCTCTCTCTCTCTCTCTCTCTCTCTCTCTCTCTCTCTCCTCTCTCTCTCACCATGATCAGCTGGCCTACTCTGTATGAATACTGAACATTAGTGTTGAATGTTTTCAAAGATAATTTTTAAGATTAAGAATGAAACGCAGAAGACCTTAGAAGTGAAAATATAATGAATCTGCTAGGGAGAGAAGCTACAATCGATCGTCAGGGAACAAATTTAACTAATCTAATAAATGTTTAATTCAATCCAAGCAAAGCTCGGTCTCCTGGTACTAAGACTAAACAAACATAGTGTTTTCACAAGCCCAACTAGAATATGTAATGTATCATTAGGTTTAAGTTTTTTTGTTTACTAAGGATCCAGTTTCCTTAAATTTGTAAATATCATAGTTGATTTATTAGCTACTGGAATCAAACCTGAACACTTAATCTTAAATGTTCTTTGTATAAACCGATGATTTATTTTTAACTAGGGATGGATGAGATTTGATTTTTAGTTCAAGACAAGACGAGAGGGGATTTTTATTTCTCATAAAATTTCAAGACGAGATTGAGATGGGATTTCCCTTCTCATACTTAACGGGAAATGCACGTTGCACATTTTAACCTGAGTTTTTAACATTTTTAAATACCTGCTGATTTATGACAGACCGGTTAAATACAAAAATAATAATAATAGAAAAAAATATTAATAAGGCCTAACTTATTGAAAATAACTCTTCGGCATAAGAAACATGGAGATTGGAGATATCAGTTAGTATAGTTCAAATTTATAAGTCTAAAACTCACTCTTACTAGTTAAGTATCAAGTAAAAATTTTTGTTATTTTTTTAGAATGATTTTGGAGTGACTTATTTTGGCTACTATCACACTGCTTACACTAACAAAACTTCTCATAATTTGTGATAACAAAACAAAACATTATAATACAATTAAGCTATATTTACATTATTGAATTAATAATTAAATGAAAATGCCTCCGCAAAGGAAACGCAACATCAACACGCTCCTGTGTTGCGGGTATTGCATTGACTTTCTGCAGGAGGTTTTTTTTAATCTCGTGTCGGAAAAATCTTGACCAAAAAATCTCGTCTTGTAGAACAACATTTAAAATTTCCCGAAATTTGGAGACCCGTCCATCCCTATTTTTAAAGTACTCTTTTAATTTTTGAGCTAGAGGAATCGTCATGTTTTGTCTTATTTACAATAAATTACCAAAAAAACGCTTAACCTCATTGATAACCAAGCAAAAATAACTAAACCAAAAATAGAAAAAAGTGGTGCTGGTATTGATGTTGAAGAATCTATAGGACTTCTATGAGGCCTAAAAACGAGTATGAATGAACAACTAATAAAAATCAAACATTTAAAAATGAAACATTTATTTAACAAGACAAATGAGATGTCTTAGTCACTTTACAAAAGAAATTGATAAAATATTGAAAACATCAAAGCTCTGCCACTTTATAGGAAACAATAACAAAATACGAACTTCAGAGTCCTGAGAAAATGCCGTATACACAAATAAATTAACAGATCTTAAACGGAAAAGTTACAACTGAAAATGGAACTACACTTGTTTGTTTAGAGTCCGAGGCACAACGCCACTATTCTATACACAGCCACACAAATACTTTGTACATAGTCAGCATAGAACACCATCAGTAGATAACTTCGTAGACGGTCGCCTTTTTGTCTCCCGAGCCCGTCACAATGTACTTGTCGTCAGCCGAGATGTCGCAACTCAACACTGAGGACGACTCTTTGGACTGAAACACAACAAAATTGTCAAGTACAGCACAAGTGTAGATTTCATGCAGGTGGAAAAATATTAGTTTTGACATAATAAGATGTGGAATTGCCCCTGAACTGGTTTATAACTAATATAATGGTTTAATTACCTTCAATCTCCAGTTCAAAGTAAGTCGATTAATGCGACCTAGGTTTGCCGTCGTGCTGAAACCTAGGTCGCATTAATCAACTTACTTTGAACTGGAGACTGAAGGTAATTAAACCATTATATTAGGAAAAATATTGCTGTCTTAAATATCCTCAACAATAGATATATTACCGGATTACTCAAAAATATTTAAAAATGCAGTTAGCTACTAATATCATTTTACTATGAACTGTGATTTGCAACAAATGTCTTTATTATCAGTTGGAAACAATTAATTATCTGTCATGTTGTAAAATATATATTTCATTATACTTAGGGCTGAAAGTACCCTAAATTCAACACTGCTTGGAAAGGTCCCAGAAAGTCCCTAAAAAAATATATTATTGTAGAAAAGGGGCTATCGTTGACACTCTGCCGATTTTTACTAAAACACAGATTTAGACAAAATGATGAGTACCTGAAAGATAGAAGCTCCGTAAGGTGTCCGCCAGGCATTGAGGAGGTTGTCCTTGCCGGTAGACACAAACCACTTGCCACACGCGGCGAAGCGCAGCGACAACACACAGCTCTCGTGGAGGTGCAGCTGGTATTTGTCTGGCTTGTGTGCGTGTAACACTTCTACATTACTGTTCTCCATCCCCACAGCCAGCCACTCACCCGTGGGGCAGTAACCTGAGACAACACCGGGTTAGATGTGTTTGGAAAACCAGATGATATATCACTTAAACTGGTTATTTTGTTTCTTAGTAGGCCTAATAAATAACAACAAAAAATTCAACAATACATAGCTAAACTTTCCCAAGTCATCTCCTTTCTCATAAGCGGCATGTGTTAATGTAGGTTTGTAAAGGGTCTGTCAACGACCACTTAGAATAGAATCATGGATGTCGAAGTCTGACTTCTAGCACAGATGAAAAGTATGCTTCTAGCTGTGACTGTACTGCTGGGAAATTTTGTGGACTTGGAAAAATGTTAAGTATTTAACATTAAAAATATTGATCACAAGGAATGTTTACAAAAAAATATGAGCACTTAAAAATTTTTATACTCAAAATTTTATCAATTTTTATATTTTACTGCTCTTGAAATTTTGAGCCCCACCCACTTAGACATACCCAGAGAGAATATCTGCGAAGAGAAATCATGTTGGTGAAGCTGGCGTCCTTCACGCAGGTCCCATGAGCGGACAGTGTTGTCCAGACCTCCCGTCCACAGCTTGGTGCCGTCTGCGGAGATGTCAATACACGAGGCTCCGTCAGTGTGGCCCTGGAACTGCCTCACCAGTGTCTGGTTGTGAAGGTCCCACACTGCGATGTTGCCATCACTGCAGCAACTGAAGCACACCTGCCAACACGACAAATCATCAGTCAGTAACTCACATTGGTTAAAGATGGGTTAAGTTATGAAATAATTTACTTGGAAAAAAGAGCTTACAAAAGGTTGGTAAACTCCTTCATAGACTTGTAATACAACTATCTTTATCTACACTTGACAAAGTCCAAAGGAGATGAAATATAGTGTGCACTATAATAAATAATCTACCTAACTATTGTCTAAGATAAAGCTAGCTGTTTCTGCATCATTCTAAAGATCACAATCTTATCCTAGGGCCATTCCTCAAACAGATCTAGTACAAAACAAATCTGTTCAACTGATATAAGATTGCAATCTTAAATTCAAGTTTGGCCTTTAAATACAAAGTCTACAATGATAACATCTTTGAGCTTATCCGACTCATAAGAGGCT
The DNA here is from genome assembly GCF_028750875.1 of Macrosteles quadrilineatus. Classification (NCBI taxonomy): domain Eukaryota; kingdom Metazoa; phylum Arthropoda; class Insecta; order Hemiptera; family Cicadellidae; genus Macrosteles; species Macrosteles quadrilineatus. The sequence continues at coordinate 63,746,963 of NW_026542602.1, forward strand.
GTGGGGAGACAAAAGTGGCTACGCTGCAATTCAAGTCTACCAAAAAGGTTAAATAATAGATGGAAAGAGATATATGATAACAAGTACTACGAAATATCTACAAAGATTAACATGTGTTGCGTTTCACCTTGGAGTCTGGACTGATTGCAAGCGCGTAGCAGGCCGGAGCTGAGGACGTCAGTTCCGCCTTTATCCGGGGCGTGGGAGACGCCAGGTCCCAGATACTGAGGTTGCTTGCCTCGCCACCGACTATCAGTGTACGAGCGTCTGGCAGCAGCTTCACCGAACGAATGTAATTATCCCTTTGCTGTAACAAAAAAATATTCAATAAAATGAAATTAATGATCAATGCTATGCTTAAAAAAAGCCCCATAGCATTTGATAAGATGCTTTGAATAAGCATGATCAATATTATTACATTTCTTCTCTCCAAACGTCAAGTTGTTGTGATAGGCCTCTCTCTTGTTCATTTTGTTTGCACACAGTTGTTTTGATCTCATCCACTCTTCTTAGGAACAAGAAGTGGTGCAATCAATTGAGCTGTGACTCCATAACCAATGGTAGGTGTGTAACTATTTTCTACAGTAACTATCTCTTCTGCGTCCTAACGTTTTTGGGAAGAACAAGTAAAAAGTAACTAGAATGAAAATAGTATTTTTAACCCTACAAAGTAGAATGTACGTACTAGACAGTCTAGCTGTGAGACCGGTGCCTTGGCGTGTGGTTGACTGATGTCCCAGACCTTGACACACCCCTTGCCTCCCGTGTAGACGTACTTGGTAGGGTTGGAGATGGTGACGGCGCAAACAACCTCGCCATGGCTGAGTGTGTTGATCTGTCGTGCGGCACGGGGGATGCCGGGGCCTAGCAGCGCGTCCGACGGGAAAGGCACTGGCTGCAGCTGCCCGTCTCCGTTCATGTGGAATGAATACGCTCTGCAAACATGGAATATGGTGTAGGCAATGTATATTTTAGTGTTTAATTGTCTACCTCTTTGAAAAAATCTCAACAAAGAGCAGAAAATGTAGAAAAGAAAATAAGTAGAAACTTAAACATTGATATAAAATCTTGTTAAAAATTAAGATGTTTATTCTTGGGCCCTATAATAAAATGTGGTTCTCATAATTTTTTTTTTTGAAATTGTAGTATGCTTTAAAAACTAAACATAGGTTTATACTATAGTGAAAAAAACTTAAATACCAACTGATATAATTCTTTTCAGCAGTGCTCAGCGGAAGCCAGTAAAAATAGTTGGATTGACGACGTTTATTAAGATTGCTTAGAGATCCTTGGGGATCTGTGGAGAATGTTTAGTACACTATTTTAAACACTGACACTGAATCTACTTTTGTTGTTAACTCTAAATTGTTTGCTGTAATGCTAGCAATATCTTTTTTTTCTTTTATGAATAATGCAAAACCCATGGTGCATATGAACTATGTTATCAAACTTGGGAAAAACAGATACACTAATGAAATACTAAACATAATAATTAATAATATCTCTGATTGTTCAGGCTGAGTACAATAATTTAAATAATTTATTACCTAACTAAAAATAAAAAAAAATAAAATGAATGTATAAGAATTAGATCAATAAATTAAATTACAGTATATGAATGTTGTATTTTGAATTGAAAAGATATAATATTGGAATTTATTGTGTCACTGAACCAAATATCGGGTACCTACCTTAACATTTTACCTTGACTGAAAACACAGGATTAATAACAATTGCAAGAGTTTAACCAAACGTAATGCACCAGATGTATGTAACATGCACAATAATACAAGACAAGGTTATCAAGACTGATAACATTCTACTTTAACACGAGTAGACCATCATCCTCCAAAAAAATTGAAATACAGCGGCAACAGTGTCTACACAGATAGTAAAAATAGTATTGAACAAATTTAATTAAATAATTTATGAAAGAGTGTGATTGGCAACTGACCAGTTGTTCGATTCGGCACATGGGAATTTTAGGTGGAATTAATCACAACAGTGTTGTCAAATCCAGTGAAGACAGGCTAGCTCTGAGCTAAGCACACAGGGTTGTTAGTTTAATTTTGTGAGAGAAATTCAAGTAATGCAACAAATTGTTTGGAACTTGTTTCGCGACAATTGTATTTTCTACAGTAGAGTCCCGTTAGTCCGAAATGGTTGGGACTGGGCCCATTTCGGATTACCGAATATTTCGGATTAAACGTTTTTTTTGTTTTTTTTATTTTTTTTATTTAAAAAAAAATTTTAATTTTTTTTTAAATTTTTTTTATTTTTTGAAATTTTTTTGTCTTATTCTTACTACTTGGGATTGTTTTTCACATTACTTAAGGCTAGACCTATTGGCTGCAGCATTATCACTTAGTAAAATCCAATTGTGATTTGGCGGACGAAAATTTAAAATGTTACGGTAATAACAAAAATGGAGAAATATTAATTAACTAAAATACTCTACAAAAAAGTCTATCTCGCCTAGCCGCTACAGAATACTTTGACGAGGTACAGCTAACTGTGTCAAAAGTTTAATAAAAAAATTCAAAAACTTTCCAAAAAACTTCGAAAAATTTCGAAAAAAATTCAAAAAATTTCGAAAAAAATTTCAAAAAAAATCAAAAAATTTTCAAATTTTTTTTTTTTTATTAAAAAATATATTTTTTGGTTTCGGATTAAGCGGACTTTCGGATTACCGAAGTTCGGATTATCGGGACTCCACTGTATAAGAAATACAGGCCTACAAGACCTAAGATTCTAACTTTTTTACCGCAACCAAAACGCAATGCACTTTTAATTTGCTGATTTTACTTGTACGTGCTCATCTAATCAATCTCGGCTACCGACTGGTGACTTTGTCATAACCTTTCCCTAGCGTGGTCACCGTCCCTTCCACTCACATATTTAACGGTTTCCAGGAAAGTGGAGGTTTTCATGATTTTAGACGGATTAAAAAAAAAAGAATTTCGGCACGAAGAATTTTGGATGGATTTTTATTATATTCAGTAGATTCAATGATATACATTGAAAATTTTCATCAAAATTTAAAATTCATTACTTACGGTTTTCCGCCTGGAATGTTGAGGCCATTTGATCCGGAGACGGGAGCTCGGGAGTGCGGATGCCCATCGAAAGCCATCTGAACAAAACAAAAACAAATTAATTATAGATCAAATATACAGTCAAAACATCTGAAAATCATAGGAGAATTATTTTTTTTTACTTAATTGTTATAACTTACAGTCTTTCAAAAGATTGATCTTGAGATAACTAAGGCTATGAAAAATGACATAAGGACAAAGGAATGAGATAAGGATTATGGAAACCTATGGTTCTTGTTAAAACATCTGATTTTCTGGTAAATACACAAGCATCTGACCACAAAACTGAATTATAATAATTTAAAAACGGAATTTTTTTTCCCAATTTTCTCTCAGGAGAAGCCCTATATTAGGACTGAACTCCCTGTATTAGGTTAGTAGAACTCATATCATATCCCTTTAGATTTTTCAATAATACTTTCATTGAGTTAATATTTTTTTTACGATCTGCGGTAAATATTGTAAATGATTTTCTAAAAAATTGAAACTTCTTAGTCTTACCATATTGGGGGGTCGGGAGTAAGGGGAGGCTGCGGCGTTGAAGACGTCACCGGCGCTACGGCCGAGACCGAAAGATGGGTGCATGGGGGGTGGGACGGGGGGCTTGGAGCCCCCAGGGGCTCCCCCCAGGGTGGGGGTACTCGACTTGGATACTGGCGTGGGGGGCTTTTCCATCTAGAGATCAAAAATAGAATAATTTAAAAAAATAAGGTTACAAAACAATTTTAAATTCAAGTAGTATAAAAAGGAGTTATACATTTTTCTGGTACAAGTATACCATAGAAAGACTGATTACCAAATTAGTTAAGTGTATATTTTAGTAACTTTTAGATTTTCAGTTTTTTAAGATCATAGATTTTACTAATATAAAGCATTATCAAGATTTTAACCGTAAATACTATTTCAATAAGGTAATACCATCAAGTAACCACAGTACTGATATATAATCTTTTATTGGTATTCTTCCATACAAAAATAATCTATTCCAAAATATCGCTCAAACTTATTGCACTTAATATGTTACAAACTTTTTTTGTATGATGAAACAAAGGTAATCTTCAATCGTGCAAACCATTTTTGCCTATTAAGGATAAAAGTTATTACCTTTTTGGCGTTTGCTTTGATTTCAATTTTAGAAAATTTTCTTTTCTTGCCAAGACAGCCATAAGTAAAAAAAACTGCATTTTTAAATTGGTTTTGTAAATTGGTGGACAAACAAAGGCCCAACACTTAAATCAAACAAAAATGTTAACATTCTTCAGTCCAGCAAGGAAAATAAAGACAGCATTTCAAACATACTAATACCAAAAATATGAAAACATTTTTTAAAACAAAAATCCCACTAAGCTATCAAAGAAATTGGAACACTGAACAGAACAGCAATGTTAAAATTATTACCATCATTAAAAACTCAAATGATTTCAATTTTTGGCTTACTTACCCAAGTTTCAGAAATTGTTGAAAAATTTTACACCATTTGATTTTTTTAGATAAATTAAGTTATTTGCTAAATAACATTAACAATCCATGCCCATTGGTTGTAAATTCACCGAAGTCCTAAATTCCTTATCTCCTATACCTTTTGGCAGTGCTCGAATTGTAAATAATGAGGTGCCGTAACTGCTTATTAGCACTGCTTAATGCACTTAATTGCTTAATGCACTTAGTACCTATTTATGCCAATATTTTTTTCCAAAAGAGAGGAGAGCACTGCCTATTGGAGAGCAAACGACTATTAGCCAAATTTTATGCACTATGCTATTTAAATAAAGCATAAAGTAAGTTCCTTTGGCAGCTCAGAAAAGTACTGTACTGAATGTTTAATTCTTCTGGGCTTCAATCTAGTTGCACATTTACTTAAATAATAAACCCGTTGGAATACAAAATACAGGGTGGGGCAAAAAAAACTGATCCATTTTCTGCAGCGCACTGTTGAGCAACAGGTCGTCTGAGGGTGGTGGGAGTAGGCTAGTTGGAAAGCTTATACAATGCAATTTTTTGTAGAGCAGTAGTCGGATGAGCTACGTTCGGTTGTTATCGAGTTGTTTTTAAAAAGTTATGATTTAGTCATTGCAAGTCAGCGGCAGTTCCGTGCTTTTATTCAATTAGGTCGACAAAGAGAGGTTCCGTCGTGATTATCTGAATGGATGATTACCAAATTATACAGATTATTATTCTAATCCATAGGGATGAAAATTAACCTCAAAATTTGTTTAACTGAGCGGTCAGACATGTTCAAGGCAGGCGCTTGTTTTCGGGCTGGCCTACGAGGACTGTTTTCCACAGCAGCACAAACTCTATCGAATGTTTGTTGTCTGGCGTCCGATCTGACTTTGGAAGGCCTGTCAGCTTCCTTCTCAACGCAGACGCCGTTGTTCTAATGTAAGTAACCCACCGCATTATTGTGATACGGAGTGGAACTTCTCCATGTCGCCTTAACTGAAAAAATGCATGAAACTGCCGCTGAGTAGCAAGAATGAATTCACTATTTTAGAAAAACGACTCCATAACATATGCACTAGCTCAGGCAACCACTGCTCTATGACTACAAAAGATGGCATTGTGTAGGCTTTCCAACGAGCATACTCCCACCACTCTCGGACGACCTGTCGCTAAACAGTGCTCTGCAGAAAAAAGATCGGTTTTTTTGCCGCACCCTATATAAAGAGCGATTAAAATCTTGCTTCACAGAAGTAGTTTTAGTTTATACACAGAATCTACTGAGTGTAGATTAAATATTGATTATATTAAGTTACAGAAATTTTGTTTTGTATACTATTCAACTGTTGATTTGCTGTTGTAGTTAATGTGTTAGGTTTAGAGTAGGGTAGAGCATAAACTTGTTTATTGTACAAAAGGAAAACTTCCCTTGATTTGAAACTCGTTAAAATTTCGCCAAAATGTGGGTGACACAGTTAATTACTAGGCTAGAACACAAATTAGAGCCATCTTACATCTTTACTTTTGAGGGACGGAGTGGATCGGTTGGACGAGCAGGAACCGCTGCGGCTGGTCGGCCTCTCTATCTTGACACCCGCGGCCGCTCCTCCACTCGAGCCGTTCTCTCTCACATCACTAGACAAACTGTCTCCGTTGTGCTGCGGCGACCCTGCCTCCTGCGGACACAGACGTCCATACATTGAGGTGATATAGTGACAAATGCTATGTCATAAATAGCTTCAAAATCGTGAAGTGGTACGCCAAAAAAAGTTGAGAAATCTGATTTATAGTCTGTAGGCATAAGCAAAAATTATAGTTTCCAAAGAAGTAAACGGCATACAACAAATACATGTAGTAGGTAATTCAAAGAAATAGTGACTAGGCCTACTTTGTAATCTGATAAAATACTAAAATAAACAAGTTCAATAATAATAAAAAATCTTCGTTTAACATGATTAAAAGTCGGATACATTGAACGCACCATAGAAACTACCTCCGCACCCTAAAAAAACATAACCCCTTAAAATAAAATGTGGTGCAGTTTTGCATACGATTGTACAAAGAAACTCCAAATATAAAGGGAGAAATTATACCGTAACACATAGCTAAACAGTACCTTTTTAACAACGTTGTTATACTAAACCATTTACAAATATTTTTCTGAAATAATAATTTTAATGAATTAACATAATCCGATCATAATTTTGACTTTAATTAAATGTACATTTTAAAATATTTTTTGATGCCCAACAAAGTAGGGGGTAGGTGTGCCAAACCCAATTAATACCCTTTTTTCCACCTACGTATTTACCAATAACAAATGTTCTTAGTTGACTAACGGTTCAACATTATGGTTTAAGGCAAACATCGTTCGAGGATGGATAGGAAAATAGGATTTTTTATTACAATCGATATGTTAATAAGGGGTTTTTTAACATCCCTTTTTCACCCGCCCTACTAAGCTATTTTTACGATTAAGGTGTCATTTTTAAGCTTATGATCTAGTAGAGGTAAGAATGGCAATTAAAATGTAATTTCCTCATGGCTTAACCTCTTTGTGTTTGTTTTCTTAAGATGCTTTCTAAGTTAGAGTGCTTCTGACCAACATTCTATCCGTAACGGTTTTAAATGTGAATTGTATTTGAACGGCTAATCCAGTGCCGGATTTACCACTAGGCCGATTAGGCCGCGGCCTAGGGCCGCAAGCAAGAGGGGGCCGCAGAGGATTGGGAAAAACATTTTTTTAGATACAATTTTTAAAAAATAATTTATTTTAAACCACCAGTTTACCGCGATCACAGGTGACCATAATGATGTCTCCGTGGACCGAGGGAGATGTTCACGATTTTGCCGCGGCCTCGGGTGCCTGTGATTGTCCCGTGATTGTGGCCCGCGGGAGACGTTCATGATTTAGCCGCGGCCGCGGGTGACGTTCACGAATTAGATGCTGTATCGAGTTGTCAATGATGATGTCCCCGTGATTGCGGCCCGTTTGCGGGAGATTTTCACGATATCGCCGCGGTCACAAGTGTCGATGATGATGTCCCCGTCATTGCGGTCCGCGGTAGATGTTCATGATTTCACCACGGCCGCCATTGTTGACAATGCATCCCCGTGATTGCGGCCCACGGGAGATGTTAACGATTTCGCCGCGGCTGGGGGTGTCAATGTGGATGTCCCCGTGGTGGCTTACCGAGGAGGATGTTTATGATTTCGGCACGGCCGCGGGTGACAATGATGAAGTCCTCAAGATCGCAGTCCACGGGAGATTTTTTTAACACGAATTTGCCGCGATCGCAAGTGTTGATGATGATGTTCACGTGATTGCGGCTCGCGGCAGATGTTCATGATTTCACCGCGGCTGCGAGTGTTGATGATGATGTCCCCGTGATTGCGGCCCACGGGAGTTGTTAACGATTTCGCCGCGGCTGGGGGTGTCAATGTGGATGTCCCCGTGGTGGCTTACCGAGGAGGATGTTTACGATTTCGGCACGGCCGCGGGTGACAATGATGAAGTCCTCAAGATCGCAGTCCACGGGAGATTTTTTTAACACGAATTTGCCGCGATCGCAAGTGTTGATGATGATGTTCACGTGATTGCGGCTCGCGGCAGATGTTCATGATTTCACCGCGGCTGCGAGTGTTGATGATGATGTCCCCGTGATTGCGGCCCACGGGAGTTGTTAACGATTTCGCCGCGGCTGGGGGTGTCAATGTGGATGTCCCCGTGGTGGCTTACCGAGGAGGATGTTTACGATTTCGGCACGGCCGCGGGTGACAATGATGAAGTCCTCATGATCGCAGTACACGGGAGAGGTTTTTAACACGACTTTGCCGCGATCACAAGTTTCGATGATGATGTCCCCGTGATTGCGGCCCGCGGGAGATGTTCACGATTTTACTGCGGTCCCGGATAGTTATGATCACTAAGCCATCATAGTTATGATGGCTTTGACTTGGTTTAGGAGAGATGTCCACGATTTCATCCAGGATCACGGGTGTCGATGATGATGTCCCCTTGATGTATAGGAGATAGTCACTATTACTTCCGCGATCGCAAGGAATTTTCACCACAGGGGGAGGGCCGCTCAAGTAATTTGGCCTAGGGCCGCAAGTACCCTAAATCCGGCACTGGGCTAATCCTTAGTTTAAAACAGGCGTAATCTTTGAAAGGTAAAATATACTTATAGTTTTGCCTCAGGAACAAGTTTTGAATCGTCTTAAATGCACAATTCGCACATAGGTTCCCTTATGTGTGTATTTCTGCATTAATAATTGCAAAAATGCTAGCTGCAACAACCACAGTTAATCGACTAACTAGTATTTACCAAGGATTTGATTTTTTACCTCGTTAGCCACATCGACTACCAACTCCTGGTCACTCTTGTCCCCATCGCTATCCTGGAACATTAACTCATCATTAGTTCTTCATTCATAACACATTGAAACATTTCCTACCAGATAACAAACTAAATGGTTTATTTATTCAGTAATTGTATATATATTTATAAAAAATAATGGAATTTGATGTTTGGAGATGAGTGTGGGGTGGGGAAAGCACACAAAATTTAAGGAGAGTATAGTATTAATTCTTGAAATTTTGTCCCTATTGTCACAATATCATTATATTACTAACAAAATAATGCAATACTCTCTTTAAACATGTATCATATCAATTAATTTTTTTAAAACAATAACCATAGAGAAGTAATATCACATTTCAACAGTTGATGAGTGTGCAGTTCATTATGTGAGCAGCGCTCGACGAGGTGACACCAGATGAAAAACTACTCGAGCTGAAGAGCGGTTAAGAGGAACGGAGGGTCCTGCAGGCAAGGCTACTGCAAGACCTAACGAAGGGTGGGACAAAACCATCACGGCTGTAGTAATTAATGAATCGGTGGCGACGCGACTTCCCTATCCAAGTGGTAATAGTCCAACAGGGACATAGTTAAGTATGCTTATCCTCCCTCCCCACCATAGAGGGGTGGACAATGTACTGAAATATTGATGCTATTTATAGATTCTGCATTGTAGTTTTTTGTTTGTTTTATTTTAGTCTCTACACCAGTGGTAAACACCCACCAACTACTATGAGCTCACTATATAGTTGGGTTGAATCAACTCAAATTCTTTTCAGAGGTTCTAACTCAAACTGCTTGGATACAAACGAATATGTGAGGAATCAAACCTGTACACCTGTACATGCAAGTCGGACATGCCAACATTGATAGGTCGGAAAAACACTCTAAAAATTGATTTACATTATATAATGAGTATTGACTTTGATTTTATAAGCGCTTTTAATAAGGAATAATTCATAAATATAATCAATCGGTGATCTAGCAATTTATTAAAAAGCTTTTTTGGTCGGAAAATCACAAAAAAATTAAATATTGGAAAAAATGCATTTGTACTAAAATTAAACACCATCCATATATTTTAGTATAATTAAAAAAATAAATGAATAAATCAAACCAATTAAAAATTAAATAAAAACCACTTGCTTTACTTATTGGACTTGTTTCTTTTTTATTTTCAATCATACATCTAATCCAACCATCAATTAAAAATAATACACTCATTAATCCCTCAAAAAAAAAAAGAGAAAAGTGTAGACAAGAGTTTTACACAAAAATACTCATCATTAAATACATTTTACAGTGCTCATTTTCAACAGCACACTTTATCCTCTACATTACGTGGGATTGCAGATCGGAAAAGATTCGCAGAGAGGAAGACATCAGCAAGGCTTGTATGATCACAACACCATTGCTCATTTAATGGGTTCTCATTGTTCCAGAGCTCTCATTATCAGCGCTTGCTCGCGAGCACTCTGCTCTCTTCCCTCGGTTTCGTTTGCTCGGTTACTCATCATCTACCACAAGGACACTCGTCACCACTACGCTGCTCTAATGACGTTTTGTGTAAAACTAAATGTTCAAATGATGTTCTTCAGCTATATTTTTTTTCCATTTGGTAATTTGAACTGCTTTAAATATTAGTTTGCTCTACTCTAGATGACTTTAATTAATGTGTGCATACTTTCAAAATTAAAATATTTGATTTTTCAAATAGTTATTTTATATTTAAAAATAATAAGTTTGGCTCAAATATGAGTCTATTTTACTTCTGTCTGTCTTTATTATGATTAATACTTTTTCCATCAATTCTATGCTTATGAAATCATTATCAGTCTAAACTATTCAGTTTTTATGGTTTATTAGCATGTGCAACTGTCTGTCGACTTTTGCTCTGGTATGAAAAATATACATATTTGTATGGTTTTGGTTATCTGAGGTTAAATGGAATAGTATGCCAAATTAAAAACACAATTCACACCTTCAAAGTAACAGTTATCAATTATATTGACAACATAACATATTATAGAACCACAGACCAAACATTTAACACTAACAGGTTGGCCAACACAACTATCAAGTTTGACTGGTGACAATATTTTACACCGTACAGTTTGAGCCCGGCAGGTGCTAGTGAGGGACAGTGGCCAGCTGTAGACGATAACTTGACTGAACGGAGTCGATTTATTCAACAGTTTGACCAGATCATATGTGAGCCTGTGGCTTTGTCACAATTATTGTCATCATTACAACAAACCATCGTTAATTTCGCCCGTCCAACCATAACGCCACACAGGTAGTTAGTTACTGGCTGCAATTATTTATTTTTGGAATTAAATTATACTATCCAATATTGATGTTATAAGTTGAACGTTTTTATGTACATAAATATGAGTTTTACTGAATACTCTTCTTAACTGTTCAGTTAAGTGAACAGCGCAGTTTCTTACAATATTGAAATAACTGTTTGATATAATAAAGTGTGATGTATGTGTACAAATGACCATCAATTGATCAAATCTCCATTAACACGTTATTGTTGAATGTGTTAATTTCAAACTTCATTGCTTTTTATTTTGAAATAGGTACTCCAAGTTTTTTTTTTTATTAATTGCTTCATTTTGACTCAATTGAATTTTAAAGAATAGTCTTATAACATACATACAGTAATACAATACAAATTCAATAGTGTCTTAAATAACTTCTAAGCACAAACAAGTAGAGAATAAAAATTAAAAGATTTAACAAAAACGATTTCTGATACTGTATAAATATTACAAATGCTGTTTAAATTTGAGTTGTTAAAAATAAGCTCGTCGCCAAATACAAAATTAAAGAGTCTTGACCTCCCTTCAAAAAGGAAGATTGAGGTTTTAGAGAAAAGGACCGAATATAATATGACTGCATCGGTACTAATAAAGTAGGGTGTTGGTGTCTGAAATACAAAATATTTAGACTATTCCATCAATGAACATTGCGTTACTTGATTTAATATTAAACCATTAATCCAATAACCATTACATCTGGACTAATGTGTTTAACCATTAATCTGTTCTAGTTTTAAATAGTTTACCGGTTGGATCTAAACTAATTAATTAAGTTTAGAAAATGAAACAAAAATCCATGTAATTAAAAGTTAGTGTAATTAATGTAACTATCAGAGTTTCAAAATTTAACAAATATCCTTTCTTTGATCAACATTCTGCAGCGAACAACTAAAAAGAAAATAAAAAAGCTTAGTTAGTTATTAATTAAAAAGATAATAAAAGATATATGACAGAGCGCTTGGAAATTGCTATCATTGTGTCTTACTCTATAATCTTTTAAACAAGGGATTTTTCAGTTTTGATTTACTTTCTACTGTATTGCCTTGTTGTCATAACTGTAAGGTTGTTGTCATAAAATACAGTGTCCAATTGATTGATTAACATCCAAAATATTTTATTGAAAAAAACTCAAATGTGAAACAAATTCTTTTTTTGTCATAAACATTTTTTAAATGAGTTGCAAACTTGTCTGACAAATCCATGACAAAAAGTATAATAGAGCCCTGGTTTGGAGAGAGGAACAATAAATAACATGGGACAATGAAACGACCTGCTTTAGGCAACAATAAAAAGGTGTGGCGCAGCAGAAAAACCGGCCACATAAAACAGTAGAAAACTCATCACCTGGCTGAATACTGAGAGAGGGAGGGAGGGATCAATATGTCCACTTACAGACGGAATGGGAATGATCATCCGTTAGTGCTTCTCACACTACGCAGACGACATGAACGCAAACAGGATGAGTCGAGCACAAACAAAATCATTTTAGGAAAAATAAAGTTAAATGTTAAATAACAATTTTAAAGACAAGTTATTGAAACAAGTCCTCTCTATATGGGGTTAAAAATTTACAATAAAATTCCAATCTCCTTAAAGCAATTAAACTTAGCAAAATTTACAGACAAAATCAAAACAGTTTTAGTAGAAAAAGCATGTTAAACTCTTGAGGAATTTTTCAACGACTCCTGGTAACAGACACCCAATCTCTCATCAACCTCTCCTAACATAAACAGTTCCACCATGCTGTAGCTTTTGTAGGGGTAACTTACTGGCTAAATCTTAGGTTTTTTATATATTTAGAATTCCTTATTTATTAGAAACCTTGACAATGTACCTGTCTGTGTATTACGTTTGTAATAATTTTAACAGATGTTATGTGCAATGAAGAATTGTCATTTGTCATTAAATGGGTGTAAAATAAGTGTAAAATTGTAACAAATTTAAGAGACCCCTTTAAGACCCATCATCCTCTTACGTCAGCTATTAACAATATTACATAACCTTAGGTCCTGTCAGTAGTTGTAGTGTAGGGTGCTTTTAAGCTTATTTATTACTTTACACTATAGAAAGACATTCTATTCCCATGTAAAAGTTGTTGGCAGTTTTTTAATCAAAATTGTCGAAGTTTATGTGAGCCACAGACAAGATTGCACTGATCTAAATCACTAATTTATGTTGAATACACAGACTTTTTAACAAAGTCGAACTAATGGAATGAATTATGGTGTATAGGAACTGTTATGACCCATCAACTTGTTCAGCAATAATAAATAGGGTAGAAAACAGAATTTTAGACCCTAGCGCATTCTGTGACTGGCTCACATAACTATGTTCTTTTTTAATAAAAAAAAAAAATTGCTACAGCTGTTTCCTTATAGATGGGATGTCTACTTCAGTATCCAATAGTCAATGCTTATACACTATAATATCTCCTCTACTTTATCAAACACTGAGTAATTCTTTAAACCTTAATTTTTTTATAATAACCATTACTAACCCAACAATATTAAACGTAAAACAAACTGTACAAAATCAGATCAGCCACCATAAATTTGCCTAAAAGATAAATGAGAAAAGTGTCAAAGTATGATAAGCGATAAAATTTGTCCGATGACCCATACATTTCAAACGGAAAGATAAAATAAATATCAGCGGAGGACGATATATTACAACAGATAGACAGGCTGTCGCGTATATACAATGGGACTGTGTCATATATTACAGGTACAACTCATCAGTTGTGGCAGTACAGGGGGGGAGATAACGGTGGAGGGGGAGGGGGAGATCAATAGGCTCTTTAAGTGGGAATCACTTGGCTAAGGCTGTATCTTTGCTTCAGCTACAGATAGGATGGTTGTCGTAATTACTACTAACTGCAAGGATAATCAATATGGTTTCAGTGTCAAGAGAATATGCAAAGTTTTCTCATAAAAGCCTTTTTGTATATACATGATAATTGAATTAAATAGTTAGTAGATAGGTTTATTATAGGAATTATGGGGGCTAAAGCAAAAAGATGGATACTGTCATTGACTATACACTAACTTACATACTGTGTATAATCAATCATTGTAAAATGTTACAGTGCGGTATAAGTAATTTAAATAATATATAGAAATAGTAACTATCTATCTGGGAATATGGTGTCAAAGAAACTTTCTATCAAACAGAAAAGCTGGGTGAAGTGGTTTTAATGCAATAGCGACTATTGATACAACTTCAGTATCCAATAGTCAATAAGGCCCTAATTCCATTTGTGGTTCGAAACTGTTCTCAGCTGTTTTGTTACAAAAACAGCTGGTCTTGGTAACAAAGCATACAAGGCATCTTGAAAACACATCTTTAGTTCATACTTAAATAAAAATACGCTCTGTTGAGTCCCTGGTCCCGAATAAGTTATTAGAGAGTCGGCAATTGAAACTTGAGTAAGAGATAATTGTTATTATTGTGTTCAATTCAAACGTTATCATATCAAAAATTAATTTTTCTAATTAATTGGATCTTACTTTGAGTGCTATATTGTAAGGTTTATTTGCAATCACATTTAATACACTTAATGTAAGGGAAGGGGCCGAACCCTGTTAACATTAATATTATTGCGTAAAAATCTACCTTCCGGCAGGTTCAAAATTGCAAAGTACATATACTTTTTTTCCGAATTAAAAGTACCTTCACTATATTTTATCTACCTTAAAACTTATAGTTGTTTCCATTAAGAGGAGCAAAATCTAAGCTGCTGAGTATTACTTCGGAATAAACTAGGTAAACCTTCCTAAATCTTCGCTAAACTTGTTTGTTAGATTTATTCAACATACATTAAGATATTTGTTTGAACACTACTTGATATTTTATTGTTATTTTTAAAAATCTGAATTTTTTTACAATAAAACCAGGATTTGGTAAGTTTTTGCTGAGCATTTAACACCATTGCCCAGGTGTGTTTTTTGTGGTACAAATCCAATCTTAACTAAAACGATTCTAACTTATTACGCATTTACTTTTAAGATTTTAGATATTTTCCGCCCAATTTCCAACAAAATACACCTGTCAAATCAAATATCAAATGTATTCCCAATACCCAATTCAACTACTTAAACATAAATTTTTCAGCTGAATCAATTATTAGGTATTTAGGATAAAAAACGAGGGATGATCAATATGTCCACTTGGGGGGAGAGTGGGGGGGAGTTGTCACAACGTCTGACTGTCTCTCTCATCTCTCTCGGAGAGGTGAATGTATTACCATCTCACATTGCTGCTCCGTGCGCTTCAATCAAATCCTGCCAGCTAACAAAAGACGGCAACACTGCCAAAGCAGAAATGAAAAAAACTTCCTCTACTGTGAATTTATATTAGTGGTTATTAAAATTGGAGATAAAAACTGGAAGGATGGTTAGCAGGCGTGTTTGGCATTTTTTTTTAGTTATAAATATTTAAACTTGTATAGACATTAATTTTATTAAAGTAAAAATTTATGGTTAAGTTATATGGACATTTTAGCAATTTTCGTTTATTTGGAAGGCAAAAAGTACCACTTGCTCAAAAATGTTAGATTTGTGTATCTTCAGTAGACCTAACATCTAACCACATCAGGGGACAGCGAGCTGGTCTAGTGGTTAGAGCCCTGGACTTAGGTTCCAGAGGTCCTGGGTTCAAATCCCGCCAAATCACCAATGGATTTTATCCATGTGATGATTCCGCAACCCCTAGGTCTTGCCTGAAGTAATTTGAAAAACAATTCCGGGCTCGTGCCTAGCGTCCTAGGACAAAAAAAAGAAAAACATCTAACCAAAAAGTATTTTGTTGATTAAATTCAAATAAAACTGGTTATCAGTGTTAGTGCTTTCAAATCAGTCCGATTCAACCACGGAAGGAGTTTCGGAGTTCAAAAATTCAGTTTATTATTTCATTTGACACTTTTCAACTTTGGCAATCTTACAACTAATTGAACTACCGGTAATGTAAGAAGACAAATAGAAATAACTTATTTATATTTTGTAACATTTTCATTCCACACCAAATTCTTTTTTCCTACTGATGGACACTATCAATATAGAAAAGCAAAAAGTAACAAATAACGATTTTAAGTGCAACTAACAAAGAGTTCAACCCATTATGCCAACTTCCACTATAGCTTTTACCAGTTAAAATTAGGTGGTCCTCCAACCTAGATATGTTACAGATTGGCCTCCACATGAGATGCACACTGGACCTATACAGCAAGCAGTCTTCTGGTTCAGGATTGAGTATACTCAAATGTTCTATCAATGTCCAGAGTACATGGACCGAATATTTTCACAATGGACAAACAAGGGAGGACACAATGACAGCAACTCGACTCATACAAGCACAAGTACAAAGGCCGAGTTATCCGACTCTAATCACCTCTCTGCTTTGTCCTTCGCCTAAATTATACAAACCTCATGTCCCCCCTCCACTCCTCCACGCTGCTTTGCACATTCTGCATCGTTTTAATCATCTAATATTCCAAATTAGGAATCCTTGAATGAAATTCATTTCTGTAAACTGTATCAGTGTTCGTTAATGTTGGTGGTTATGTTTTACTAGTTGATGGATGATTTGTTTTATTTTGTGATGATAAGTGGTGATTTGTCATAATTTAAGTGAATCTATGGATTCAAATAAAAACTTTATAAAGCACTGAATGATTAAAAACATCTTTATACATATACCTAATATTAAAATGGTAATATTCCGTTGATAAGCGATTCGGTTTGTTTAAAGAAGTGTTATTCATATAAAAAATCTAAATTTATGTAAACTTTTAAGTTAGCCCTACCAAATATAAAGAGGGGGGACTTTAATAAAGAGGGGGGAACTGTACAAGACACCCTCAAATTAATTTGAAATAATATAAACATTTTTTAGTTTAGTCTCGCCTAATAATAAAGATGGATTATTACTGATCCAAAGTAATGGTTTTATAATGGCTATAGATAATAGACAAATTTATTTTTATTTTCTTCCAGATAAACAATAGCATCATGATTGTTAAATCTCTTGCTGGCTATAATATGCCTTATTGTGAAGTGTATTTCAATTTAAAATATCTGATTACAAGATTTGTTTTCAATTTGTCACATTTCATTATGTTTCTGTTTGGTTTTAGCAAAGAAATTTTATATTTTCGTTTTACCTTTGATGTCATCAGTTTAAAAACTGTTTAAACCTAATTTTAAAAATATCCCATTGCTTCATTTACCGATCATTTAGTATCCTGAGAGTAGAGTCTACACTGTTTTCTGTACACCGATTATTTCCATAAAGTAAGAGAAAATCCTTAAGTCGACATTTATTAGTACATTCAGGGGTAAACGAACATGAAACAGACATCAAAACATGAAACGATGAGAAGTCTACTTGCAGTTTAAAAACATCGGTAACGTGTGACAAATAACAAACTGACAAAGCAAAAAAATAAAAATTATTCACACACTTTTAATGATTTAATGCCATAAAACTATATAATTTAACAACAAAATATTTTGTCCAATAGTTTATACTAAAAATCATTTATAGTCTTTTTGTACAAACAAGGCCAAAAGGAACCAAACTTCCAAGCACTAGAAAGTTAGTGTTGGCAACACAAAAGGTTTTATTTAGAAACTCTTTCCCCAATGCCATCTTGACAGACAGAGACAGAGACACGCAATTGCAACCGAGCCATGCAATAACAGGATTATTGATCTGACACCTTCTCCCACTCTACGCCAAACTTGGGAAACATTCACAGCCCTCGGAGAACTTACGAACTTACAACTGTCGTAATGAGTTGCAGTCATCTTTGGATAGGATTTAATGACATTGAGGCAAAACACTTGTTTTGATGTTTACTTTTAGATTAATTCCGTCTTATGGTGAATGAATAAGTCGGAAAATCGTTTCTATTGTAGAACAAAATTGTGACAACTGATCAAATTAAAATTTATAAACTTCTTCTCTTTCTTGCAATGTCACTTACATTCTGGGTTGCTTCAATCATTAATGCTCATCATTAATCATCATCATTGCTCATGATTAATGGAATCATTAATACTGTACTTCAAATTAGAACCATTTTGGACTAAATTTCTGCAATCTTAACGAGCTGAGTGTAAAAAGTAATACAAATAAAATCAAGTGTTCATGGAAATTGAGGCAGAGAGTCTTGAAATTAGAATTTTCTATCCTAAGGTTTAAGGTTTAAATAAGAACATAAAAAGTAATAAAACATTTAAAATCAAAATGACGAAAAATGAAATACGTGGGTTTATAGTAAGACAGAATATTCTCCATCAAATTAAAGTTTCTACTGTTTAAACACAAAGTATTTAAAATGGTTGTAAAAAACAACTTTTTCTATCTGAGTATTTTCAATACACTTAAATGTGTACAATTTACCTTTTTTCAAACTAACAACACCAAACAACATGTTTTGAATCATTTGAACATTTTGTAACAAAACAAACCCTATAACACACCCAGGCCTGTCTTTACAAACAAGAATAGTACTTTGGTTTAGAATTTTAGTTATTTTAGTTTTAATGCCAGAGCCATCTTGATTGTTTTTCCTTTGACAATTGTCATGAACTTTGTAGTTTTTATGGAAAATAAATCATTCATTTAATTTAATATGCATATACAATTCGGATTTTTTTTTTAAACACTGAGTTTTACGTGTTTAAGTAAAACCAAAGGTACAACTATTTAAACTAAAGTCAATGTTTTTTTTCCTTTTATCCTGGCTACTACTAACCAGTATCAAAAAATTAGAGGATTTATGAAACAGAATCCGTCAGGTTTGTTCCTATATGTAAGGTTTAACCACAAGATTTTCTGCTCAATCTAGCATTTTTTACAAGACAAAATTAACGGCTTTATCTTTTAAAGGTTCTCACGATGAAAAGGATTCTAAATGAACAGGATATCTTCTACAAAACATGAACACAGGTCTTTAAATTTTACCATACAATAGCACCAACACGGATAATGTTAAGTAAGAATCTATTTAAAAACTGTAAACCTACCCGTAACATTTTTTACAGAAATTAATATTTTTACTAGTCTCTCAAATTTAAACCAAACAAAAAATATTTTACATCAGCCCTCAAGTAGACGTTTAGTGGGGAGGAGGAAATGGATGTAAAAGCCCGATGTGACATTGGGCAGTTTACCACCACTCGAGGGGAGATTTCACCCCTACCCCATGTCTCCCCTTCCCGATAAAACGCTAATTGAGTTGTTATATTCATTGCTCGCTGAAATCACCACCACTCCGGCTCTTATTAATAAGCAACGGTAATGCTTCGATAAATCTTAAAGTGAACTTTCCACCCACGGATTTATAAAGATCTCTTCCGAGTTTATTCCGTTGATTTTATCAGGGTCTAGAAATTATGTTAACTTACTTATAATGTATCTTACGATTGGATGTTTAATTTTAGTTTACTAGGTCCCTAACCACTCAGTAACCCACTACATCATCAGAGATTCTCACATAAGTTGGACATTTAAAAACATATTATTACTGATGGTTTATAGGCCAGCTTATACAAACAAGTTCCAAGGAGATTTCCTCTTTAGTTTGATTTGTTTCATTACAATAAAGTCTTTAACTTTACTAAACTCTAACAGAAGTAATGAAGAAACTTGCTACAAACACCTTGCCAAAACGAAGGTGAAACTATGAATATGCAAAGTAAAATTAAAATATATTAATTGTTCATTTATTTATTATTAATTATTATTTAATTAATATTTAATTTCAATAATAACCATTCATCTTTCATTATACTATTCATCCACCAAGAATCGAGTTGTTACAGTTTAGAAACAGTTTAGAAACACAGGAAATTATAAACAAAATTTTCACCCGAAAAATTCTACCGAAATTATTTTTAATAACTTTTTAAATAGTAAAAGTAGAAATTATTTACAGTGGCCAGTTGATTTTGCCAGACTAATCATCGCAAGTACTGATGACATTCGTTGTGCGGAACTATCCATATCGTAATTGAATCGGAATTATTAATGACAACTGAAATATTGATGGATCACAATCGACACTTTTGATGGCACTTTAATGGACCACATAAACTAATCATGGGAACAAAGGATACCAATTTTGGTATCCAACAATATTTTGTTGGTGGCAAAAATTATCTTTTTGGTTGTTTCAGAAATTAATCATAAAATTTGTTTTTACACAAGAGGTATTTTCGACTTAAAAATGTTCATAACATGAAAGAATTATTCATCCTTTGAGGTCAATGACACGTTGTTGCATATTTTAATCTGGATATGAGAGAAGAGTACCTAGTACAATTTATTTTCAAATATCAGAGTAATTATCAATGAATGGACAAGCTGCAGCCAGTAGCCAATTTTTAATTTGTAAAGATCATAACAATGAATGAAGGTCGGTCATAGAGTGAAATACTACGAGTAAACAGTTTTTGATACAATGATAGTTTACAATCATTTGAACTTTTAGTTTGGTGTAGCCTACTTAAAAAAATATTTATAGAACAGTTAACACAAAGGTTTTTGTAAATTTTAAGTTTAGTCAGTCAACGATGGAATGTTCAGTGAAGTATCTTTGTGTATAGATGCTTTGTGTATATCTTTGTTACAGAGTACCTACCAGCAGTTTCTTTGGTCTGGACCAATAATTAAAATCCCAATGATCAAAAGACAACAGCTGGGTTGAGTTTTAGACAATCAAAAAGCAACCTACTTATCTCAGGTTCAAATCAGATACCTTCCGATTATTAGCAATAATGCCCAGTCTACTTTGCTTTACTATTTTTTTCCTCAATGGTTTGGTATTTAATTCTATGAAGCATTATTTATCAATTCATTATTTATTTGTTTTCTTTAGTAGTATTTATATAATTCTATTTCTTTAGTAGTTTAGAGTTATGTAAGTTAGTTATTTTATTTTTTTTAATTATTTCTAAATAAATTCTACTAACAATTGTATTTGAACCTAAAAACTGCTAGAACAAATCATTACTTTTTGAACCGAAGCTTTTTTTTACTTTTGAGAGACAAACGTCATTTTTATGTTTCTGAAAAACAAATAATTGAATCCAAGAAATGGTAACAGTATGTTTCATTTCAGCTACGAAGCACATTCACGTTTCCTCCTCACGTCAGACATTACGACCCATTCTCACCAGGAAATAGACTGATTCCATTTCGACAGAATGGAAATTGTGAATACGATATTGATGATCTTTGTTTATTTCGTTCAGCAAGAGGAAATGTGCCCCCTTGTTGGAACTTGCCTGCACGAACGTTGGAACATTCGTAATGTTCGGTCGTGATCTCTTTGTTTCTGGTTGTTTATGAGTGACAAGCTTCCGCGACTGACAGGCTTTCGGTGATTTAAAACTGTCAACAGGAAGAGTGAGCAGCGCTTCAAAATATTATTACATCTCGGGACATTTTTTTCATTCTTTAGTACATTGATCAAACCATCTATTATGGGGAAAAACGTTAAATTTTGAGAAAAAATAGACTTGACAATAACACAACAATAACCTACTCAATTTTACTAGTTGTAAGGGGTAGCTTTATTTTATTTCAAAATAGTTTTGAATCTTAATAATTTTCTACGATTAAATTATTTTGCAAAACACAACTATGGGAAGGTTTTATTTAATATCTATAATTTTTAATATTTTGTAGTGGGGTTTTGTCGCCGGGACTCCTTACTTTAAAATCAATTTATTCAATTCCAAGCTGTTACATGAAATTCTAAAAATATTTGATTCTTTGAAATTCTCTATAATGTGATCATTTTGGAAAAAGCACAATTTTGACACGCCATATTGCATTTTATTCGATTGTTAAAATAAAGAATTAAATAATAAAACTATTTGTGAAGATTTCGTAATTTGAATTGTACAACAGCTAATACTATTGATCTAAGAGATCTTTACTTACGTGTGGTTGGATTTTCTCATGTTTCCGCCTCTTCACTTCAGGATCGACCGGTGACCTTGGGCGATACTTCTCCCCGGGAGATACGGAACTCCTCTGTCAAACACAAACAGGAAAAACTGTAAGATAGATGACTCAGAGCTCTATTTGAAGAAATCGACAGTGTTTTGTTACTTGATCTATCTTACTAGCCAGTTTCAGAAAAAAAAGGTTGATTCGAGGTCAAGTCTAAAAACAAAAATTTTATTGTATTAAATAATTTGAACCATTTCCTAAAAGAGATAAGGCTTAAACTACCCAAGATAAGCTCATTATCTTATTTAGCTGTAAAAAGGCTAAAAGGGAGATTTTTTTAGTGATGACATTTGGCACATTATATAGGCCTAATTAACATCTTGCTAAGGGGTGCTTTAAACATATAAGAGTTCCAGGGAGAGTTAGGAGATTAGCTGAGGTGGGTCGAACATAGCAGACATAAAAATCTTAATAAAGCACACAAAAGTTGACTGATGTGTATTATAAGCCAGGCTGTATATTTTATTGTAATTTCCTGTATCCTTACAATATAAAGACTACTTGTAGACAATGCTCTGTATTTTGTTCATTTTCAGTACGGTAATCCTGCACTGGCATAGTCGTGAACTAATGTATTGATGCAAATTACTATAGCTACATAACTTAACGATTACACACCAAAATTAACAGTAGAAAATTCAAAATATCAAACATACCAGTCTGTCATCAGACAATGTAGAAGGTCCTTTGAGGTCGACAGGCTCTCTGGGAGCATGCAGGTCCGCTGCCTTGAGGAGTGGGTGAGGCGGGGGGTTGGTGGGGAAGCCCAGTAGTGACGCGGGGGGATGAGGACCCATGGGTAGACCAGCCGGCATCTGCTGTGCATGGATCTGTTGCTGAGAAACAAGGTACTACTCAACAGACTACCAAGTGTACACCACCACCGACACCAACTCTACACTACTCATTTCTTACAATGTGTCTTTTGACAGAATTTGAAACACCAACGGACACATGCGGTGGTTATTGTGTTTGGTAAGAAGAGACTTGATTGAATGTGAGATATTGCATTGTACAATACGAGGGCGGTTTATTGGGGGCCGTTTTTGGGTATAAATACGTCGCCGCAACAAAGCTCTTCGCCCCTTACTGACATCATTGATGATCAAAACGGCACCATTTGCAACTCTGAAGATGGCATGTTCGCTTCACTGAGTCTTCTTCAATTTTTGTAAAATATCGAATCTTCCACCATGTAGGCCTACGAGAAAAGGTCAGAGATACATTTTTTTACCACAGCAAACAAGCAAACTACGGATTTATAAACAAAATAAGCGCTTACTTAAAAAACCGCCCTCGTATTGGCACTATGAAGAGTTTAACTAGGAAATTAACCAATTATCTCAACAATAGCCTAAACTATTGCATTGTAACTATATTTTAGAAAAGTGGCTAGATAGAAACTAGTAATTGTTCAAAAGAACTCTATACAGTAGAACCTCAATAACTTGAACCTTGATTTCTCAATTTTTTTTATTCTTTATAATTTTTCATACCTTTATAAGTCGATGTTTATACGATATGCATCAACAGCTAGAAGATTTACCATAGTGCAAGTCAGCTGTGATTTGATTCCTTTTGAGAAATGAAAATAAATCTCTCATTATTTATTTGGTTATGGCTGCCAGTTATTGAGATTATTTTGTAAGCATCAGACAATATGTTGTCAGTTAAGCGTAAGAGTATAACGTATAAACACAACAAAAATAGAAGAGAAATTAAGGCAGTTGACGATGTGTGGAAAAAAATGTGAAATCACCAGGGAATTTAGAATTTAGAATTCCAACTAACATTTGACAAATTTGAAAAACCGAGGAAAATATGAGGCTGAAGGTGCAATAATCAAAAAGAAAAGATGGTAGGAATTGTGAGTTTAAGCACATGGATGAATGTGTTTTAACGTGGTTAAAACAGCGTCGGGATAAAAACATTCCTTCAGGATCGATTTTGCAAGAGAAGATGTTGCTATGCCGTTTGTATGCATGATAAATTGTATTTTATTTTGTTATCCTTCAGAACGAATGAAAAGCTTGAGCTTCATTTATAAAGGCTTTGCGTGTATAAGTCGAGTTAAAAAGGCCGTGACGTAACATCACTGGCAGAATCCAACACCTCGGTATCTCAAAATTTTCATTTCAGCACATTCATAACTTGAACCTCGCTTACTTAACCCTTAGAGTGCCAGGCGAGAAATAAAAGTAACGCTCAAAAAATGCCGATGATTTTTCCCGAAGGTCGCGCTAAAAATGCCGAGCGCGATCTGGCGATTTTTAGGTTAAAATTTCGTAAAAATTGAATTTTCGATATTTTGACCAACGAAAATCGATGTATCGCATCTAGTAACTTTCGACTCAATGTTAATATATGGGTTAAAAGAATCCGAGTATCCATTCGGTTGTTATGACAACTGTTCGATCATTACGAAACGTCCGGTCAGCCGGACGTTGGCACTTTTGGCTCGTTCTAAAAACGTCCGGTCGGCCGGACGTCGGCACTTTTGGCTCGTTTTAAAAACGTCCGGTTCCCCGGACGTTGGCACTCAAAGGGTTAAAAAAACTCAAAACCTCGAATCATACCGCTTTCAGAGTCGAGATATCGAGGTCCTACTGTAATATTATATTTTTATTTTTAAATGCTCAGGTACACTTAAAAGCTATCTTTCATGCAAGCATGCATCGGCTATTGGTAAAATCAAGGTTTTTTGAAAAATACTAAAGTCAATACAACTGAAAATATTATCTACTTGGAATTATTGTCTGTGCACTAATAATTATTTAGTTCAATGAAATAAAAAAATTAAGGGGTTGCTAATAGTGAATCAAACCACATTAACCCTGGTTCAAATTTTAATTACTTCTACTCGAATAGTCAATAAAAAGATACTATTAATTAATTGTTTTTTTTTTATTCAAATCATTCAAATATACTACACTGAAAATACAAATGAAAAGCTTTTTCATCTCTCATTTCTCAACGATGAGTGTATACTTATTTTGAACACAAAATGTGTGTTTCAAACATCCAGAAATCACAAGTTAATTCTTTCTTGAGTTAACTGCAAATGGTTTAAGGTTTTTTAAGGAATAGGGCAGTATTGACCTACCCAAACAAGAGTATGTCTAATGCATTGGTAAATTGAACAGATAAAATGATGAAAAAATGAAAACTCACCAAAAGTTGCTGTAGACCCTGTTGCTGCTGTTGCTGGAACAACACACAACTGCTTAAAACTGAACATTTCTACGACTCGCTGATAATATTTTACGCATACAATCATCTCCTACATTGTTTATTGTAGTAACATTAAGGTTCCCCCAATTACATTTTGATATGCCCATAATGCAAAGCTATACAGGACCTCAGAGTTCTAGAGTGGTGTGAGTTGTACATTCCAAAATCGTACAGATGTTTACTAAAAACTCATTTGGCTGTGGTTATGAAGTTGATACTGTTGAGAATTAACTGAATACATTTAAAATTAACGATAGCCTTGTTTTTGTGCACCTTGTTTAACAAATAAAGTACCCAATGATCAATTCCTCGCACAATATTTTAAAGTAACAAAAGGTAATAAAAATTTAGAAAACTGAAAACTTAAATCCACTTGTTAAATCCACTTTTCTAAAAAGTGTTTGATCTTACACTTAGCTACCAATGTTTACAGCCTTGTCTACTTGAATGTTAAATATTTAACTACTGTATACATCTATGTATACTGTATACAAAAATTAAACCTATAAGACAAATTTCTCATGATCTTAACCTCCATAGTATGTAGATTTCAAAACAGAATGATGTGAGATGTGCAGAATTGTGTACTTTTAATGACTAAGATCAGATAAACAGCTGATACACAAACATAAACATACAGTGATAAACAGCTGATTTAGCCAGGACTGTTTATTAAAACCCAATGATCAAGAACAGCTGGGTCCAATTTCAAACCATCAAAAAACTACTACTTCCTTTCGATAGAATTGCACACTTATGGTTTTGTTGAGCTAAACACTCACCTACCCTAATATAAAGGGGGGGGGGTGCTATATGTAAGTGTCTTTTCTAATTAGGAAAGTTGGTTATGTTGAACATCCTGTACAGGACATATGCAGAAAATGTCGCAAATCCGGTAAAAAATTGAAAATTTGTAAATTGGCTATTCAGTTTTGGAACAGTCTTGTCTCTAAGCACATTCAAGACATCCTGTATATCTCGTAGTGTGTGTATTTACTTGCTAGTAGTACAGTATAGTACGTACCCCTATGATGGCGTTCAGTTCTGTCATGGTGACTTGCTTGGCTCGCTCCACGGCTGTTGCCACCTGCTGTTGGTGCTGCAACAAACACAAACCAATTCTCAACATCTTAAAATTAGACTTGTTTACTATGTAGCCCTTTAAAATAGTACCAAGCTTAAAGCAAACTCAACTTAAAAACCATTTAACACGTTGAGTGCTGATGACAGGAATTCACGCCATTGCTTAACATTGAAATAAATACAACTTTTATGTTTAAACATTTCGACCATACTAATAATGTTAACAAGATTTATGCTAAACATTACTATTTTTATAGTGTTTTCAATAGGTTTAAAAAGATAGAATATACATATACAATATCAATTTGATGTTCAAATATGATAAAACATATTCACCCTTCAGAGCCTATGTTAAAGCATAGACGAAAAGAACTAAATATAGACCGTCAGCTGTGCTGCGGTTACCATAGGTTCTGGCACACACCGCTGGGAGTGCCATGTAGTTACGGCCTACCCACTACGTAACTACACGGCGCTTCCAGGGGTGTGCGCCAGAACCTATGGTAACCATTGTAACCGCTGCACGGCTGACAGTCTATATTTAATTGTTTTTGTCTATAGTTAATAGGTAGGAATATATCGCTGACATATTACCGGTGATTGTCGACAATGCCTTTTTATTCAATAACACACAATAACCATTAAAATTTGGACTGTAAGTAATAATACAGGTATGACTTTTACTTTAGGATTGAGATTGAGATTAACTTGACAATGAGGTGGGACGTATGTCCATCCTACAAACAAATTACATACATTTAAGTAGTCAAACTACATACCTCTTGGGCTAGGAAGGGTAATACTTGAGCTATGATGGCGTTGAGGCGTTTCGCAATTTCAGTCTGGAACAAAGATTATTGAAGATGAAACAAACAGGAAGTTTTTCTTTTAGCTCTGACAATACTTCTCTTCTGTAGCAATTATAATTAACATTTAAGTTAACTGTGACTTTTGATAAATTTAACACCCACACAATTGATGGAGTCACTAAAAGGATGTCTATGACTGATAAATTGAAATTTATTTTAGTGGAAATTTTACAAATATTTGTGAAATTAGTGATTTACAGAGAAGCTAAAGAAATATGGCAAATTTTGGCTGAAATAATAATTTTGACATAGCATTCAGTCTGTCCATTTTTTCCTACTGGTGCCTTGCCACAAACCGCCATAGAATTATATGGTGGAATCTTTATTCTAGAAAAAAAAATTAATTTTAAACATTTTGTTTGTTAGCTTATGCATCAATTGAACCTCATCGACAAGTTTTTTTTTTTAAACTTGGCAAGGCCAAGCTGTTGAAATTTCCATAGTACTAATATTATAAATGTGAAAGTTTGTATGTTTGTTTGTTTGTTTGTTTGTTTGAAGTTCAATCACGCATAAACCACTGGACGGATTGGGCTAAAATTTGGCATGATGATAGCTTACATTCCCGATTAACATATAGGCATATTCTTATCTCAAAAATCCTTTCGGGCTCCGCCCCAGTGGCTCTGTAATTCCCCATGTTAACCTTATGAGTATTCATATTTAAAGGGAATTAAAGAATTTAATCAGCTGTTTCAACTAAAAAAAGTTGGTTCTATGATATGGAAAAGCATTAAAAAGTTATAAGATTTACCAACAGGGTGCAGCACTATATTTTTTTGCATTTATGAAAACAGCTAATTTGAACTAAGTAGCAACAAAAAACTGTGATTCGCAATGAGAACTGTCAAAGTAGGATTGTTTACAGTTATGTTTATGTTTTTCATTTCATGAATAATTTGTGATATTTTGCGAGTTGTTGATAATTTATTTGTCTCTATTGTTTAGGTGAAGTGGTAGAACATTATGGCTATGGTAGATGTGTAATACAATAGAATACTGTAAATTTAAAAAAGCAAATTTTATCAAACTGTGTCCTCCCTTATTGCAAACGCAAAGCTTGAGTATAACTGCAATAAACATTTTATACTTATATTCCAACCCCGTACGAAGGACGGGTACTCTGCTAGTAATATATATGAACTAGGGGAAACCCGTCGAAATCGACGGTTACTTTCAAGGCTTACGTTAATTCATCTAACTGCGATCAATTGGGTGAAATATACATATTTTGAGCATTTAGCATTGTTTAAAGGGTAGTAAGTGTGAAAACAATAATGATTTTAATTGCGTTAGTTTCCAAATTTGGTTGATCATTCAATGATTAAAATATTTCCCATACCGTACGTCATTTGACTCATCGGAGTTATTATTAGTATGTTATATGATATCTCTTCCTTTGGAAGAACCTTTAAATAGTATTAAAATCGTATTGGTGGGTCTTTTGTAGTTAAACACTTCTGTGATTTCATCAGTGTAATATGATTTGATTTGAAATGAAAATATTTTTTGGGAAGAAATGTTCTAACTTCAAAGGGAGGTATGTCCGTTACAGTGTAAGTTTGATTTTTCCTTCGTCACGTCGCGTCAGTTCATATCGTACTTCTGTGCCAATGAATGAACCCTCTAGCATAGTTATGAGAAATTTATTGTGGGGTTACTGTTAAAGCTGGAATTCCTTGACATGGGGGATGTCAGTTAGTTGTCTCAGCCTTATCAATAACATAAAGTTGTCAATATAATCTATCTACGGAATGATAGGTGTAGTGGAATACTTGAAGTGAAGTTGGCTTTTATTCTTAAACTGTTAGGGACCTCCTAGTTTATATGGTCTTGCGGCTTCATTGGCAACAAATAATGCAAATGACATAGCAATGGGACATTTCCAAAAAGAAAAAATACTGTAAATTGGCTGTTGCGTATATATTGACGTTTACATATTGTAAATCAACGTATCTTATAAAGGAATATGAGGTCTAGTTTAAAAGGAATATGACCTTTCTGTCATGACAGTAGCTGCTAAAATAGTATTTTCTCTTTGTACCATATTTTACAGCCAAAATGTCGTGTTATTTTCAATAATGTTACCAACCCAGTGCGCCAAAGTCCGTAATATAAGCAGGTGCAAATAATTTGTCAAGATGGGTACCATTTTAGGCAATGTTTCTATGTTTGGATTTTATTAGACACGATAAGAGCAGATATTTCTACATGAATATTTGATACTAGCTGTGTGCCCGTTCTACGCACGGGGGATCTTATCATAGTCAGTTAAAACCTTCTTATATAAAGCACAGCAGTTGGTTTGCATACCTTCAGATATGCTGACAAAACTATTCCTTCGCAAATACAGTATCTGACAGTTTCAAGCCAAAACTAATGCTTCGCAATTAAATGTCACCCGGATCTTGTTGGTCCATATGTTATATCCAATGATTAAACTAAATAAACGGTATCAGCATTCTGACACATACTTTCTCCCATAAGTTTGTCAACAACCTTTATCATGTGTAAGCGGTGAGAGTAAATATATGGAAATGGGATTTGTACAATTTTGTTCAGAATTTAAAGGACTATAACATAATGGTTAAAAGTATTTAAGGTACTACCTCAACCTCTTAATTTAACACTTTATTCGGGTTGACATTTTCATTATCAAGGCGCTCTTGTCCTTTCCGTGAAACATTGAGAAACAAGGACATTAATGCGTTACCATCATACATACACACAAAAATACCGAACTTAATTAGAGAATCTGCTACGCTTTAAGCATAAAAAGGTACATATAAAATTAGTACTTGAAATCTTTGTTAATGCCATAAAATTTGATCACAACAATTTATATTTGCTTGGACCGGAGATGACTCGAAATTCTGTCGAAATGCTATCTGAATCGGTTTGCTATATGAAATTAAGTACAGTAGGCCTACTATAGACGATTTAGATTGGTAATTTGTAATAAAAATTACCAAAATAGGCCACGAACTATTGATACATAAACAACGTTCAAAGTGTTTGAACAATTCATGATGGTTTGCTGAATAAATGTTTTACTAAAATGCGTTATAGTTATCTTAGCATAACATTTTGGAATCAAGACAGAAAAAGCAAAAATTATACAGTTAAGACATCAATTAAATTGAATAGGCCTACGCCGCTACGCCTGTAATAAATAAGGTGCAACACCAACGATAACTAATTTGTAAATTACTGTGATGTGTTGGTACGTAAAAATGATTCTTGCTGCTACTAAAGGTTAGAAGGAAAAGAACCAGTACCGTACCAAAACCCAACGTTTACAGTTAAGAACTGTAGTACAGCCGACCAATTATATGGGTTAATCAAGGTTATTGATCTCTTGGTTTTGGATTTTCTCATAAAAAGTTATCGGCAATCAAAGTTATTTCCCATTAATTGCTTTATTTGTACACAACTCTTAATGTAAACTTATCGGTGTCAGTTTGAAAAAAAAACCTTATACAACATAACTTTCTGTTATTTAATAGATTACGTATTCTCTAAACAATGGTTGCTGGTATATATATTAACATTATAAGGAAATGTGACAAAAATCACACAACGTTGGGTTTTTGGACGTTTATAATTTTATTTCTTAAGTACCTAGGTAGGCCGTGTATTCTATGGAAAAGTACCGGTATCAAGGATCGTTGTCGAAAGGGTTGTTATAAATAATTGGGTAAGCATACGTACCACACGTACCCAAGAGAAGGGCTATGGGCCTATTGGCTGTATGGTCCAGCGATTGCATCACACGGTGAGTAGGAACTATTGACTTTATATAGTCAATGGTAGGAAC
Organism: Macrosteles quadrilineatus; assembly: GCF_028750875.1. Taxonomy (NCBI): domain Eukaryota; kingdom Metazoa; phylum Arthropoda; class Insecta; order Hemiptera; family Cicadellidae; genus Macrosteles; species Macrosteles quadrilineatus. Next base: position 63,778,208 of record NW_026542602.1, read on the forward strand.
AGAAAGTGACACATTGGAAAATCGAGTTCAGCATCATCCGTAAACCTCTGTTACAATCACCCACTGCAGTTTTAAATTTTTGCTTTACACTTTACACAACCGCCATTGAAGAGCAGTTAATGAGTGGAACATTGTTTCTAAGCTATTGGCGACGGTCATTAGTAAATTTAAGTTTCCCAGGCGTATACAACACTGATTCAATCTTGATTCAATGTCTTCTTTCTGGTTATCAAAACTCCAAAACAATTTTATACACATATTTCTGGTTCCTGACCTGGATGATGCCTAGTTATTTAATTTACGGTTACACTATATTATTCCACTTGCGATTAATTAAATCCTTTATGTAATAAAAACGTTTTTAATCTCACTTGGATGGGATTTGCCTTCAAAACGTGATCGGAAATGGTTGTGGTGTTTGTAAACAACATTTGTAAACATTTCAGTGACAGCTAGAAAAAATAATCTTGATCCGAACAGCTGTTCGTTGTTTCATAGATGATTATGTGATACAAAATGGAAGAAAACTTGACAAAAATCGCACAAAACTGCATTTTTGAACGGCCGTAATTTTAATTACAAAGTAGTGAGACCATATTTTAATGGCTAAAGACACTCTCGCCAATCCAGTGAATACATTAAAATGACTTGGGTCTTGATAGGTACTCTCGTTTTCCTAGAGAAGATTGCGTAAAATGCCATCTTGAGTGTGTCAGACAGACAGACAGACAGACAGACAGACAGAAATTTAGATGAGACTTGTTTCGGCTTCTTTAATGTATAAAACGTAAAAATAACCTAAAAATGTATGATTCTGAGCAATGTACAGACAAAACAATAATTTTATTTATATAGAAGATGTGTAGAATAATATGATAAAATTTAGGCAAAAGTGGTGAAAAAGGCAGACACCAACCCGTACAATAGATATAAGATAGTTCAATAAGAAATAATTTAAGAATTTCCGTGACCAAAGGATTTTCCACTGATTTCGTAATAGAACGTTATATTGCAAAACATGACATGATAAAGAGGAAAATATATTTTAAAATCAGAAAATAACATTGCAAATACTTATTTGGTACAATTCAGTAACCCAATAAATATGTGTGGTTTGAAATACAATTTAAAAATGAACAGCTGTTTTAATAAAAAGTATTATTCACATGGCCAAAATGTAAACAACTCTGTGGAGGGATCTTTAAAGGCTTCTGGGGCAGAGCCCTAAGGGATTTTGCTTAGTTTTTCTTTTGATATCTCATCTACAGACCAAGACCTTTCTTTGGACACCTCTACCAAGTTTCTACGCCCAGCCGTTCTCTCAAATTAGTGGGGACAAAGTTTCCAATGAAATATTTAAATTCCCCCATGTTAATCTTATGGGAGAAAATCCAACTTTGATGGCCTGTGGCGCTGTGGGGCAAAGCCCGAGGATTTTTATTACATGAATTGGTGAAAGGGGGCGTCTACACAAAAAATACTTTATTTTGACACGTCGTTTGTAAAAATCCGTCCATTATTAACGGAGGAGTAGTGTTTTCAAGAAATCGCCTTCACGTATTATATATAAGGATTTGAACTGAAGATTCTACGTTAACTTATTATTAAATATACATAGTATGGCCAATTTGGAACATGTCAATTCCATTGAGAATTTGGGGACATTTTGCACTAACTAATCTGGTTGATTAGCGTTATACTAATCAATCAATCCTTTTATTTTACTAACCAGAACAGTGTTAATAAACCTTGCCAGTAGCTTCTTTACAGTAAATACAACAAACAACAGATGTTAATTTGCAAAGTAGTAGCAACAGCTGTTTAGAACACCTTCATTTATCAGGTCTTAGTGGTTTTGTAAAGGAAATCAATATTGGAAGTGCATTTCAATATTATTGCTGCCACTGCTTTTAGCTGAAATAGTGGAGTATCAATTGGAGTAACTAAAACTACTACTGTAGTTAAGTTTCCTTGATAGTTTGTGAGTTAAATGTTTATAAAATTCTCTCATTATTAGATGAGCTTACTGATATTGTTAATAAATATTATATAAACTCACCTGCTTGTGCATTTCCACATTTAACCCGTATGACATTTCATAGTACTGCAACAAAGATACATAAACTATTATAATAGCAGAGTTGGCGGTTAGTTGTGGAAATTATAAATTACTATAGGATTCAAGAGCTTATAACAAATATATGCTATATGATTGAATCATCTAGTCTGGATATTATATTGCAGCAAGAAAGTTTAGAATAAAAAATAATAAGTTTGAAATTTTAAAAAATTAATCAATTGCTAAAATCTATACAATGTTACTAATCCTACTATTAATCTCCTCAAATACAGCTAAAAATATATTTTTTTTAGAAATCATATTAGAATTTCCCACAAAATAATCTTATTACCAAATCAATCAAACACTTCCGAATTGTACATTTTATAAATTTGTATTGCATCAACTATCAATCAATATTAGTATGCCTATTAATTAATCAATGATATAGTACTACGTGATAAAATTATTACATATTCTGAGCAATATTGCAAAAATATTTTATAACATTATTCATCAATAACATAAATTAACTTTTTTTTAATATATCCCATAGAAATGCATACAAAATTATGTAATTACATTATTTTTTTATAAAATGTATCAAGAAATAATGTACAGTTATGATATTGCATGAAAATAATTTAAAGATGTATTCATAAAACGATAAGAAAATATCAACGCAAAATAGAGTAGGGACAGTAAATAAACAAATTATAACAAATAGGATATTCTCCTCTCCACCTCATAAAAATAATCAAACCTTTTTGCTAGTAAAAAAATCAAACTTTTGAAGTAAATTGGCAAATCAATTACAACTTACCATAACATAATGCCTCTGCATTTCAGTCTTCTCACTAACAAGTTTTTCACACTCCAATTTAAGCCTGTAAAAACAAGAAAAAAATTCTGAAGCATAACATACAATGGAAGTAATAATTCTACTTGCTTCAGGTAGTCCTGATATTTAAGGTTCTATAGGGGAATGCTATTGAAGTTGACTGGAAGGGATACAAAGTTATAAGATGATTTAAAAAAAAAATACCCCAACCGCAGCAAACCTGCAGACTAATTGGATTTACATTAAAATGTCTCCATTAAAATATCTCATTTATTCCCTATTTAAAAAGTACTTTAAAGAGTACTTGGGTTTGCTGAATACAAAGCTGTGGATAAAAGCTTAGAATATAATCTACAGGCAAATAATAAGCCCTGTGAATACTAAAGTAAATAAAAAAAAAAATTATTTAAAATTACTTTTAAATAGATTTAATTCAATAAGTTAATTATATTTTAACCAACATTGCCAGTAATTTTTAAATAGATAAAATCAAATCATAGCAAAAATAGTTCACATAAAACACTTTACTTTGTCCTAAAAAATTAGTTCAAAAGATTAAATAATCCAAGTGGCAGAAGGGTTAAGAGTGTTTAAATTGTAAAGATAAAATACATATTTTAGGAAGAGAAGTTTATCTGAGAGAGAAAAGGAAAAGAACTAGTGAGTTGGGTGGTTTGATTGGTATGTGGGCAGAGTGTTGTGGAGGGGGGATGGGAGGAAGTGGGGGAGGGTGTGAGAGAAGGGGGTGGAAGATTTATATTGGCACAAGTTTTATCTGAGGTAGCACTGTGTTGGATTTCTGTAAAGTACTATCACTGATCTTTGCAATTTATTTTACTAGAATTTTATAATCAACTATAATGTTTTATGTTTTAATGGAACTATTAAAGCCTACTTTCTGATTGGAAAATGAGTGGTAAATGTTACAGGCTGGAACCTAAATCCTAATAAATTAAAATTCCAGTTTGCAGGATAAAAAATGTAGGCCACTTAGAAAAATATTAGCCTACTTCTAACGGTCCAGGGTTTTTTATTAATTTTTTTTCAAGTAATGTGCCTGAATAAGTGACTGACTTAAATTTTGTAATGAATAATATTTTATACAACAGTCTGTCTAGCTGTTAGAGATACGAACTTAAAACGATAGAATATCGCCAAAAAGGTTCTTGATCGGTTATTTTATTTTGTACCAATTTTAGATTGTTTCTCTAAGAACCCTAGAGCATGTCGATGCAGTATCTTCTATTCTGGAAGGGATGATTTGATTTAAATCACTTATACCGTGCATTGTTACTGTACTTGAACTCTCGATTTTAGTTTACCTCTTCAAACAGTAGGCTATGTTATGTCATGTTTTTTACAGTAATATTATTATGATATCCACATTCAACTACTGTAACGCCTTTTTTTATCATAGCATCAATTTCGTAGTTTACTTTAAATATTACCTACTAGTATCCCAATACATTAATATAATCGTATTGAAACCATTTTAAATCATGGATTTATAAGTCGAGCATTACAGTTTCTTATGTCATTTCTGTCATTAGAGTTTAAAAATTTCATATAGCAATTTTTCATTGGTGACTAGCTTTCTAGTGAAAACTAGTGATTACCTGACGATAAGTTAATTCACATCATTTCTAGCCAGTAAAAAATCGTACAAAAATGTCCAACTAAACGCTATACAACCATAGATGAAGTTATTTAAGTAATGATGGTGTTTATTTATTCTATGACAACTACCAAGGTATCTACACTATAACAACGGTGAGGTGGAAGTGGTACTTAAAACTATAACACCATTTTAACGAAGTCATACTTAAAAATTCTTATCTTATGAAATTGAAAATATTTCAACTCACTTGATCTGTTTAACTTTGTTTAGGATTTATGTAGAGAATTGAATTGGTTTCTTGCACAGTTGGTTGGAGTCATGTTTTCATGCACAGTTGCCAAATGCATTTATTCACTTAATACTGTATTTTATTTTATTTTATTTATTTTATTTTATTTTACCTTCCAACGGTCAAGAACCAATTTACAATAATATGTTGTATAAGATGACTTATTCTAACTTAAACATATACATACAAAAGTATTTTTGACAAAATGACATGCAGTAAGTTTCAGTAAGTTGTATTTCCTCATATTCAACCTAACGTTTTTATTTAAATATTTATTAAAATCCTTCCACAGTCATTACTTACAACATTCAGCACGAATGTGCTAGCCAACATAAGAATATTCGCAGTCAAATCCTAATGGCGTTTTAACCACTCGAACCTTTAAAACCCAAGTTGGGAGGGCGCACAAAGTCACAATAATTGTTAAAAAGGGTCAGATAAAGACAAAAAGCCAATTAGGCCAGCTCGCTCAATACCGAGTTTGGGGGGGGGGCGCAATTTTCTACTTTTTCTCGCGTGTGTGGTTTCGGGGCTGGACATCCCCGTACGAGGTAATCTTTTACCCCCTCCCCTCCCCCCGGGACCTGACGCAAGGCGGCCTTGCCTGACGTCACGAATGGGATTATTGGAACTGAACTGCGGAATGCTTGAACTGAACCATCAGTCTTTTAGCACCCTCAGCCTTGGGGAACTTCCAGAGTGAGACTATATACAGAATATATATAGTACCGAAGTTCACTGTTTTTACTGACTAACCAATAGAGTACGAAATTACAAATAAAAGTTGCATTTTATTTGTTCAATTTCGTTGCTCTAATTTGTAAGACAAAGTTATCCGCTGTAAATCAATGCAGCTCGTAAATATATCTGTATATTTTATCGTAAAGACTATTACAATATTTCGACTTATCAAGGTCAACATTCGATTTATAACATGTTAGCATGTTTTTCAATAGTGTATGTATTAACGTACATTATGACAAGCGAAACCGACAAAAGAACGGTTAATCCATGTACTGAATCAGTTCAGACAGTTTTTTTGTGAAATTTTGCTTTTAAAACCATTATTTTTTATCTGAAACTGACATTTTCTTGTAAAAAAACAGAAAATCTTTATTGAAATACTGTAAGGCCATTTTTAAACTAAACTAATTAATTATCAATTCAAAAGTAAATCAAAAGAATAGACAACAAATTGAATATAGACTGTCAGCCGTGCTGCGGTCACCATGGTTACCATAGGTTCTGGCACACACCGCTGAGAGCGCTGCGTAGTTACGTACCGCGTAAGCCGTAACTACATAGCACTCCCAGCGGTGTGCGCCAGAACCTATGGTAACTGCAGCATGGCTAACGGTCTATATTTAATTCTTTTTCTCTATGATCAAACATAGAGGCACTCCAATAGATTTGATAAACGTTTAAAGATTAAATACAGGATCAAACTTACGTATGGTTCTGGGCTTGTAGGAAGTTGAATTCCTCTTTGATTCGCTCGCAAGTCTCTGCTATAGTGAACTTGAGTTGGCCCGGGTTAGGTGGAGCGCCCTGGAACAAAGAGTTTCGGTTAGAATATTCTGGCGTCCACCGCTAGGAGTGCCGTGTAGTTTCGGCACACACCGCTGCAGCGTCAAGCGCGCTATTTGTAACATAGTACTGTATACACTACATCTATTATCTGTGAAGCTATGGATTTGCGGAAGCCAGTATTATTGTCAGGGAGAACAGTGCAATAAGCCTTTCTTAGGTAATTGTTCAAGATCTACTTCATCTTTTAGTATGTCATTTTAGGATAGTTGATGGGAAACAAAAGGTATAGTTCCGTTTGGCATGATTTAAAATTTGGTGTGTAAAATAATGAAACGGTATTTTACAGTATTACACTCTGTCGTTGGTTCAAAGTTTCAACTAAAGTTTTATTCTAAATTGACTATTTTTTAATCATTGAAATTAGATGTTATGTTCTCCCCTACAGACATCCGTATTTTAAAGATTTTGGATGCATTTACAGACAAATCCAGCCTCTGACACAGACACACCAAATGATTATATTTCAAACCAACCTTCAATAGGTCAAAGACGTTTCAAGAGATTAACAACTCTCACAAATTAAATGGGGCCTCTTATAATCTGTGACACGGATTTGAAAAAGATGACAAAAACAGGACTAGGGCGCGGCTGAGGGTTTGAATAGCCAATTAGATGAGGGTCTTATTGTGATATGCAGCGACCGTGGGGTGTGAACAGTGTGGGGTAGTGGGGTGTCAGACATACGCGCAGACACACACACACACACACACACAGACTAGCGGCGATGAAATTAAGTGGGCCGTGGAATCTACTAGTTGGTGTGAAATGGGGAAATGGCGGAATCACTTATTTATTCCTTTAAAACACACTGTTACACACATAACTACATCCATAGGCAAGCATGTTTCTTTAAAACCTTCTTCCTCAGCTCGTATGCATCGCAGGTAAAATCCAGGCATACTGTTCGAAAGATATTTTCCCTGTAAATGTACAGAATCTCTTTTTAAATTAAAATAAGCACAAAACAGAATTTAAAAACAATTCACATGGCCCTTATGGGTTGCCATGCTGGTGACGACATACAACGAAATGTAAACAGAAAATCAAAACAAATGGAAGAAATTTCAATCAAATGTTTTATTTACAGCTGGGGTGAAAACAGAGAAGTCTGTACATTGTATATTTTTGGTCGAGTTTTCGACCACTGTACGACCTAGTATTTTTAAATATATAAGCTAAATGTTTTCTTGCACCTGAAATTAGTGATGTTGTGAGAAGTGTGTCTGTATTTGTTGGTGCCATAATTTATTTACTAATTGGTGGTTGTTCCAATTTCGTGTTTCGATTTGTCAAAGTCAAGTCAAAGTCAAAATTATTTATTCCATAAAATAAAAAAACAATATTACAATACATTGTAAGTAAAAGGAATTATTCCCCCGAATAGACTATTGATCCGTGATCGGGGGAAGAGTTAACAATATCATCAGTCTATGGGTATTGTAAAATTGTTCGAGTCACTGCACTTTTTTATTTTAAGCACATAAACTAAATAAATTGTGATTTTATAGTACCTAGTTTTATCACTGATATTTGCTTCTTAAACAATTAACTCAATAACACGTTTATTGAACCAATTATAGACCTATTTACATGAATTGGTTACGTCAAAATAGTATAATAAACAATGCCATTTAACTTGGACTATTAAAATAACTTAAAACATAATCTTTACAAATCATTTTGTTTCCAAGGATAATTCAGAATCTAGTTGTCAGTCAGGAAGTCACGGACGCTGTAGTAGCATTTATTTAATAGAAATTTTAACTTCCTTTGAATTTCAGATGGTCTGACTCTGCCTTTAGATGCGTTGGAATGAAGATATTTACTGCATTGTAACGGAGATTTTTAAGGTTGTATAGTGGACAGGGACCGGGAGATTATAAGAGGTTTTAAATTATAATCATGTTTATGGGAAATATTTAACTTGTCGATGTTTTGTTTTAGGAATGACAAGGTTTTGTAAATGTAAAGGGATGGAAACGTTAAGATGTTTAAAATTAAAAACCCGTCCACTTATTCTTATAACCACATTAGTTAATCATTCACCGATTGTGTTGTCTACATATACAAATTGGCGTTGAAAGAATAAATAAGACTATTAACACAGTTTTGATTTAATTAAGACAAATTCTTAAGAACTGGTAGTTTAACAAATTTAAATTAGAATTAGTTTTTCGATATATTCTGGAGGCAAAAATTAGGGGTTCATTCCAAACATTCCGTATCCACTATAAAACAATACAAGTATAAAACCATTTACAGATTAATTTTGCTTAATCAAATCAAAACAATGCTTTCCCAAACATTCCCTCAAGAGGGTAAATGCAAACCAAATGCTATTACAAGACATTATTCAATCATTCATCAAATATAAGTATTCCTCATCTTTCCACTCAACACTCATAGGATTTACTAAAACATGAGTTGTAAAAATAAAGATTTTGCCAGATTCCCACGTCATAAAATACAATACGCTTCTAAAAATGGGAAATTAAAGTGGTTTTCCTCATATTAATGTGTAAAATAACCGAACATAACCAACACGATGTTGATAATTCCACACGAAATAGGTAATGGAAATATTTTCATCAGAATAATTCCATGAAACCAACATGCAGAGACATACAACAACCAACAAAGACAGACAGATGACACATCCCCCCTCTCACTCTCATGAACCAGCAAGACTAACCCCCGAACTTGCGGGATTATGTGGGGGTGCGGGGGGTTACTGAGGGGGGTATATGATCGACCTACCCGTCACACTAAACACCTCCCCCCTAGGAGCTTGGTTGCCGCTAATATTTGTTTCAAAGACTGAACCGAGCTCCCCTTCGCCGAACCCCCCCCCCCCCCCCCCCGCCCAATAATAGTCCTCACCCTGTTGATTACCTGTTCATTAAACTCTGCTGCCATTGATACTTTAGATAATGTATATTGTCTATTTCTATACGAATATTGTACCGCGCAAGTGTAAAATGTACAACAAAACTGATGTGTCGGTAGAGGTGTCTAAAATAGGAAAATATGAAAGTAAATTGATTTGAGCTTATCCAAAGTTCTAAATATACATATTATTATATACATAAAGATATTTTACTTCTACTAGCCTACTACAAAAATACAGTACTAGGATAAAAAATAGTCATTGCAAGTCCGTACAACACCAGTTTTTCAGGTTGGGCCTATAAAATACACAAAATTTGAACTATTGGGGTAGCTGAATTTTATCCCCCTGGAATTTCACCCCCTGAGCAAAACTGACGTCACAAACCAGGGGGTAAAATTCCGGCGACCCGAACGATTAAGGGGCATTTTTTTTAAACTAGACAGAATCATATAAAAATTAACTCTTTCACAAAAGACACCCAACATCTGAGCTAAAGATGTAAGCTTATCAAAATTTTTTCTGAAGAAAGAAAAACAAAATTCGAGACTTAACAGCACACAATGAAGAAGAGATAAACAACTTCAATTTTTTTAAATTTTAAACACTAAGCAAACGACATAAAAAAAGTTAAGTTTAAATTTTTGTTTGAAGAAATCACTTGCAACTATTCTAGAATGTTTATTACGTTTATTTTAAACGTAAGCATATTATTTCAAAATTGTATTTTTCATCAAATATCTTCGTCGTAGATAACGTAAAAATAAATTATTTCCAACGCTGTCAGCGATAAAAAGAAACACATTCACTTACTATTCGTTGGTATAAGAAGGTCAGCCTTTGGAGATGTTCAGGTATCTGGTTTTTAGGACTGTTCCACTTGATCAAACGCCACAGGTTTAACTGAACTCGCAGTAAAGCCATCTTCTTGCGCACCATATCTGTCGTGATCCTGGGGTCCCTACGACGGAGCGCGTTGGCGATCCGCCCCAGCGCCCGGGCCCGTCCTGGCTCCACCATCTTGGGTAGGAGGAAGTTAGGGGTCAGCAGTAGCAAACCACGTATACTTTTATGAGGTTAAATAATTACACATAGGAAAAGCTAGACTAGAAAAATGCCGATTTTTTACATAAACGTGGTAATGAATTTAGACGTTCTCTTTTGGGTCTGACCCATAACGCCGAGCTACGTTTTGGTGCCAACGTTTCGAAGACGTTTAGTGTTTCAGTACAGGATTTTAAATTATTGTTACACTTTTGAAACTCTATAAATGAAAAAAAAAATACAACCGATCATCACGGGGTGAGAATATATTGATAGAGGAGTAAAGTTTTGTTTGACACCACTTTGGGAAATATAGTTGCAAAATCTCTACAGACATTTTTAGATTTAACTACGGTTTTAAAATAGTTACACGGATTAAAATATATGAAACTCGCGGCGGATAAAAAGTATGTACACATGAGAATGTGATAAGACATATTGAACAAGATTATTGGTAAATACTATTAGACCTAATGCTTTATGTTCCCCTTCTGGCTGCACAGTATACATCCATTGGATGATTAAAAGTTGTCTTGAACTCCAAAGTACAGAATTTCTTTTTCTCTTCAAGGTTCCTTTAATAGCGGACAGTAATACAGTAACTGAATAGCAAATTATAGAACAAATTGACCCCTAGCGGTATTAGGCCTACTTAAAACTTTTGACAATTCAATTTTCAAAGAGGTTAAAGTGTATAATTAATTCAAAATAGTCAAAAAAGTCTAAAAATGTCTGTAGAGGCTAACTTTGCAACTATGTTTGCCAAAGTGTTGTCAACAAAACTTTAAAATCTCCTCTTTCAATTGAATCTCATCCCGTGATGATATGTTGTATTTTCATTTATAAGTTTCAAAAATCTAACAATAATTTTAAATGAAGTTAATGACTTCACTAACGTCGACAGCACGTACACGCACAGCTCACAAGACAATCAGTTTTGTGAGAACAGTGCAAGTATACATGACTCAAATGTACAATACGTGTTCTATTTCGTTTTGTATTAACTAGTGATCTCATAAATGTCCAACAATAATCGAGTCTGTACAAAAATGTGTAATTTGGAAACTTTTATCGATACTTGGATAAAAATAATGCAAACATTAACACGATCAATTGGAAACATACATTTAGCATTTACTTAAACAACGCAAAAGCTAGGTACTTTACTCATCTCGATCACCCGTGTTAATATTTCAAGGTTAAAACAGCTGACCCCTGAATTTCCAATACAATACCTTGGTAAAATCTTCATGCCACAAACATTCTTCTTGCCTCCATAGTGTTATTAGGGTTGAAACCAGGCAGGCGGGTACGTCTTCGATTGTGGTGTCTTGGGTATCGTAGGCGCTCTCAGTAGAACTACTGGACATGTCCATGTCAGAAACAACGTGACCGACACAACAACAACAACAACAACAACAACAAAACACCGTGATACGCAAACGAACCGTACCCTTCGAGCGACGAATCGAAACTAAACTGTAAATCGTAGATCCAATAAAATCGTGTTTGATAAAGTTGAAAAATTCTCAGAAATGCTTCCGTCGAAAATCCTGTCCCACGGAAACAGGAAGCCATAAAAATATAAAAATAGTACAAAACTATTCTTACAACTTCCTGTCGTAAAAAAAATTGTGCAGATATGAAGCTGAGGACAACAGAACAGCTGCAATGAAACAGATTTGTGTATGTGAACGGAAATGCGCATGAAATATGTCTACAGTGAAATATTAAAAGTAAGTTTTCTCCTGGTGACAAATATGATTTGTTGTTGAAAGATTAAAATAATAAAATTACGTTCCAGGAAAGCATTTTTGTTAGTATTTCGCAAGGGTGGGATAAGAATACGTGAAGTTAATGTATCTACTGACCACCAAGGATCGATCTCGATTTTAGACAAAAAACTGACATTAACAAAAAAAATTACAAGTGTTGTACAGTACTGTTCTTGTAAATATATGATACGGTCCGGTAAGTTACTATTTGAAGCTATCATTCCTTCTAATACATTACAATGGCATATTATCAGCACTGAGTAACTATTTGCTGCAATGATTTTTCGTTTACTAAATGTTTAATCCCTACTTCCAATTCAAAGTATATTTTCAACGAATTGGAATTGATCGCAAAAACAAAAAGTAAGACATTTTCGTAATTCGTATTGTAAATGAGATTCCAAAGAAAATCCAGCGACTTGAGCGCCGTCTCGGATAGCCCAGGAACTACAATTTCACAGCATCCGTTTCCGCGAAGACGCGAACTCTACCGGATCGCAGGTGAATCAATTTAACCTCAAAAGTAACCTATCCGATGTTGCCATCCATCGATCCAGGAGATATGACAACGCCGCGACAATCCATATTGATTCGAAAAAAAACAAACAAAGTATTTATTGGTGCCGGTGGTGATGAATTGGAGCGAGAGACGTGGGGGAGGTGAGAGAGAGAGGGGGGGGGAGAGAGCGGCTATTCTCGCAATTATCATCACTACTTTGATGTCGGCTCCCTCAACTCTTTTATTTCGTCCGAATTCGACACACAGCCTTGTATCTACCTGGACGCTCGCTCTTCATTTACAGTTTTATTAGAGTTTAATTGCAACGGTTGTCTGTGTGATCTAGTCTTTAATGAAAAATTCATTACAGATTGGTTATTTAGGTTGTATTGTTTACAGTCATTATTTACTGCCTAGTGGAATTTGTTAATCGTGTACTGTACTAGTGGTACAACAGCAAAACTTGGGGAAAATCAAACGCTTATGGATCAATTGATGGTGAAATCGTTAAATACATTAGACTAATGCACCGTAATGTCCGCTTGAAGTATACACTTGTAATGCATTTGGCAGCATGACCATATCAATAAATTATCCTACAAGTGCTTTAACAGAGCTAAGCTATTAATATATGACATGGTTTCGATTCAGTAGTACCAACATTGACAGTACATTTAGTTATTGCAATCCATTCATTTACTAAATACCAGTGAGCAATAATTTAAAAGATCCTTTACAGCTTGGTTTAATTTTGCAAATTCTATAGTTTTGAATGGTCGGATGTGATGTATGTGAGTAGCACTCCCAGCAGCTACACGTAATATTACATACCAGTGTACCTACCTGACGTGGTGTAGGTGTAGTGATTAAGAAATAATAAACATAGGCTATAGCATTGACTATTGGATACTAACTAAGTTAATACAAGTAATGCAATTTTATTGGTTTTCATTTCCAATAACCTAATAGTAGATGTACGATTATTTTCGTAGTTTAGAGTTGATTTCAGTTCATGTCTAGTGTTCCCTCTCTGGAGGAAGTGTAGAAAAATTAACCCTCCAACTGGCAATGGACGAACTAAAGATTCCTCTGTTTTCCTGCTCTCCAATTTATGATGATAGTCAGTGGCGATTCCAATGCGGGGGGGGGGGGACTTTAGGAGATAACCCCCCCTATTTGACCCTGGTAGTGTAAACTCAAACATACATTTCATTTCATAATAAAAAACATAACGTAGATTTTTTAACATAGTCCTAGACCTTATAGTTTTAAAAGTAGCAAATGTTCACGGGGATGATCCCTTCCTGGTGAGAAACACCCCCACGGTACCCCCACCTGACATGGCCGCCACTGATAACACTCATTTCAAATGTTGCGAGGTAAGTGCATTTTTCTAAACGTAGATGAAACCGTCGCTGTATAATTAAAAAAAAAAAAAACAATAAACGTTTAATATAATTTTGGTTTCAAATTAGCACGGTTGCAATAAGGATGATTTGATTCATAGACAATTTACCAGATAAAACATAGCTTGCTAACTCCAAAATATATCCTCATTTGACTTTTAAGAATTACTAGCTTCACAATACTTAAGATTACTTAAGATTACTGATGTATCGTCTTTACGTACCGCTGTAACGCCCCTACGTTTGTTCAGGAAGTCCTATCATTTTGTAGCGTTCTGCTCTGTTGCTACCCTGGACAAAACGCATGTGCGAGTTTTCTCCTCTTTTCACACGATGTCGCAAACCCCGTTAGCAGGAAGCAGTCGGAATCACAGTGGTTTCAGTTTTATAAAGTCACTCAGTCGCGCCATGGGAACTCAGCAATAATCGCGTTATTCTCATTCCCGTTCCCAGGGTGGCAAAATTGCTCATTTCCTCACGAACTTGATGATATTCAACTTATCTGTGTGTCCAGCCATATTGTGAAATTTTAGAAATGCTACTGAGTTTAGAAAATAGTACGTCCTTCAGACAAAAATTTACAATTCCCCACAGTTGTTGACAGTTAAAAGTAAAATTAACATAGTTAAGTTCATCCACCAACTGCGCTGATATAATTTAACAATTTCTGTAGAGCGTATAGCATCGTCTTCAAAGCCCAACTGAAATGACAACTTATTGTTTTTTCACCTTTTGAACCACATCAGCTATTACAGTAACACAAAAACAGAGAGGAAATAGACATCAAGACTGAAGAACACTTTTGAGGGAGGCTTATCTATAATTTTGATATAACAAATTAATTAAGTCGGTCCACGAAGACGGTATGTCCGCTACGTTAAGTTTACCTACCCTAAAATAACTGATACGACTGGTAAACTATGTATTCCGAATTGTAAGTCAAAACCTTTTTTGCTGGTGTCAGTCAATAAATCCTTTGCATAAAAACACCAGGAGCCCATTTCATAATAAACTACAGGTTACAAGTTACAACTTGTAACTTGTAATTTCCATTAGATTTGCATTGGGCGATCAGCTGATTTACTAATAATATCAGTTTGTACTTTATTATGAAAAAGGCCCCAGGTGCAGTTTTGCGTTTTTCACAGACTATTATAGATTTTTTGTTGATATTCCAATTGAATTTCCTCAGGTCTACTAGATTCACTAGATTGGTCTAACACCTGTTGTGCATACGTTGTTGATTGTTCAGCTGTTTATGTTTGCAAGCTTTTCTGCTGCTGTTTAAATCGCGTTGAATATAAACCGAGGGTTTATTAATAGAGAGAATTAATATAGGAATATTATATAGATAGGGATATTATAATACGGGAAAATTAATATAGAACGAATTGTAAGAAATTAGGACTTTTGCACTGACAAATTTGTAGATCTTTTTCCGTACCCTAAATAATGTTTGTCGAGATGTTTAGGGGAAAGAGAAGAACATAGAACACTCCCATTATTGTAAATTAATAGAAGAAAAGCTTAAACAACATCATGAGTATTCTTCTTATAACTACTATTCCTTGAAGAAGTTAAAAATGAATTGTACACTTTGAAATTGTTATTAACGATGCGTTTTTGGTAGTGGCACCTAGGTAAAAACATTTATTCAAATTGTCAACAAAAATATTAGCCTATATTTTTACTGAGGAGTGTAAATTTGATTTAATTTTCTCAAATGCAGCTCTTTATTGATGTTGGTATAAAAGTAAACAATTTTTACATTGCGATTCTTATGTACTGAGTCACATTTCGCGTCATATCCATGATCATAGGTAAAAACCATAAAAGCTTTTGTGAAGCATGTTCCCCATCATATGCTGACAATAGTGTACGTACGTAGGCCTAATAAAAACTTAAGTATCCAACTACAGTATAACAAACGATCACTCAATAGTAGATTTTCCCTTATTCATTCGTTGGGATGAGAAACCTGTTGACCACTTCGTTGAGAAATCAAAGCACAGGAAGTGAAAAAAGTGCGCGCCAGCGCCACTAAACACCAGATACCGGAACCGGAAACAGTGTCAGCAATTATCAGGGATTAAAATTGCATTGTCTACGATAAACGCGAAGATCCGGTGACTGCCTATGTAACTTCACAGGTGTTATCAAACTGCTAGTTGTTATGGAAATGGTAAAAACTTGATAAGTGTTATCACTAATAACATACCGTACATAGATTTGTCCTCAAATTAGTTTTAACGTGTTTATGATAGCTAACCACCAATCTCTAAAATTTAGAAGGAGTATCACCATTGATAAAAGTTGAAAATAGGGAGTCTACTACTTTAATCTATGGTATCACTTAAAATCTTTGATGAGTAAACAAAGAATATATAGAGAGAGTGATAGTCCAAAAATTAACAAGTTGTATTCTTGTACTTAGACCAGACGAGGAAATATTATAATCCAATATGCATAAACTAACTCATTTTTGTAGATATTTTTCCGTACCCTAATGTATTGTTGTTGCTTTCGGGAGGTGTTTAGGGAAAAGGGAAGAACACAGAAAACTCCCATAATGTAAATTCTTGATAGTTTAAAGCTAAAACACTGATACAGCTGTGCATACTTAAAAATTGGTAGACTGATGTAGGCTAAAACATTAAAAACATTGAAAATGTGTCTTTTCACATGATAACCCTACAAAATACCTCACCTTCTATATTAAACCCACAGAAAGCAGTAAAATACACGTTGAAATACCCAAACCATTGTGGAAGGCGCGAAGGCTTTAGAAATGTTTATCAAAAGAAACCGCCCCGTTACAAAGGAGCGTTAACCCCAACTCCCCAACTCCGCGCGGCACTAGGTCGAAGTGTTTAAACTCCCCCACCCCTGTTGTAACCTACCCTAGCAATAATCTTTAGACGCTCGCCTACGCGGACGTCTCCCGATTTAATTATTTCGTAATTGAACAGTCGTTAGAGTGGTGAGGGTAGACCTTGGGGTGGAATACAGGGGTGTCTGTGGGGTTGGTGTAAATCCCTGACGGGGTGAAGTTGTTTGGTTTAATAATGTTTCGATGAAAGTAATAGTTTTACAGTTCAATTATTGTACTTATTTATATATAGAGGTCGTCCAGTGGTCGTAAACTCGACCAAATTTAATGTAGACTTATCTATTCTCACCCCAAGCTGTAAATAAAACATATTGGAGTTTAGTCCACTTGTTTTGATTTTCTGTTTATATTTCGTCACCAACATGGCAACCCTTAAGGCCCACGTAAATGTTTTTCATGTTAAATTAATTTGTTGTGCCTATTTTTTGCCTTTTTTAGTTTATAAAGGGATTCTGCACATCTACATGAAAATATATTTCCTGCAGTATGCGTAGATTTTCCCTACGATGCACACGAGCTGAGAAAAAAAGGATTTCAAGAAACGTGCACCTTCAATATTCAATGTTCATGAACAATACTTGTTCTACTTTTCAAGATTTTATTGGTTGGGTTGGTGCTTAGTCAGGAATTTAGGTTTTATTCCATAACATTATAGGGTGAACATATTATTTTGTCTACGAACGTTACCTACGAAAAAGCTTGATCGTTTTTGTAGTTTGATTCGATTACTACTTGTTGTTATACAGTTATCTTGTATATGGATCGTAAAAAGACAACTTCCAACACTTCTCCAAAGTATTTAACTTTTTTATGTTTTTACAAGACGGTAAATTCAGAAAATATGTTACAATTGTTACGACCACGCAAGTAAGCTGTGTAAACGTACCAACTATAATTCTATTTTAATAATGACGAAGTTGTGATGTTGCTAAATACAGGATGTATCCAACATAGTGTAATTATTACTTTACAACTACTATGACAAGAAGAGACCTTGTAGACAACCATTCGGACTTTATCCATTACTCCATTCCCACAATGTGTTTGTTTATTGAGATTGTATATCATCTACAAATCCTGTTTAGGATTAGATTTTCATAAGTTCGGTTAAGTAAGGTTCGAAGTTGGAACTAAGACACATCAATAACTGTCACATTATAAATATTATACTTTGGCTAAAAAATATGATAAAGTAATGGAGAACCATAGAAAAAGGTCACGTTATGACTTGGGCGTATGAATTGCAACCAGAACACCAAATCACTCTGCTAAAAAGAAAAGTTCCACGATGGTGGCATTGTCGTGCCGAGGCTGAGGTGAGTTGTGTTTTGTGGTGAGCGGCCGAGCGCTGGCATTTCACCGTACCTGGCTGCGGCCGGCCCATGCTGACCTTTCCCTTATCTCCACCCGGAGACCTTTGGCGATGATAACAGCCCGGGCTTCATCTGATTATAGGATTTGCGACCCTACATGACTGGAGTTACCAATATACCTTCACCAGGGGCGGTTGATTACGTGAATGTATCGAATGGTTGTTACAAAAAGTATGACAAAACATGCTTTCTCAAAATCATTGTCGTTGCTTCATTGAAACGAACTGGGACGGGTGGCGTTGCCTGTAATCCAGCTACTAGGAGGTCACGAATTGTGGATATTTATAGGCATGCACTGTGGATGCGATACTCCCTGGTGTGGATTAACGTCCGCACGAGTGAGTACTACGACTATCCGCAGTACTATCCTGATTATTAGACCAATTCGTATATACCAAGGAAAATGTGGTCCGGATTCCACTTTAAACTGTAGGTCCCTTAGTTGCCATTAGCTGTATGGGCTATTAATTAACAGCTGTGTCTAAGGAATGTCGGCCTTGGTCACTAACAAGACTACAAGATCGCGTCACTCATCCTACACTCATCTCCATTCATACCTGGCTTAAAATACCTACTACGTATGGTCGCCATTTCATTGAACAGTATCCAACATTGTCAAAATACCAATAATAATAACTAGGTGGCGTTTGCAGAGGCATCCACAAAATTGAGCGGAGTCATCAGGGGTTCATAGCCTACTATATTGTTTTTGTCATACTGCAGTAAAAACAGTCGTTTTTAATGCATGCGTTGCGGGTATAAAGTAGCATTTTTACTCTTTAGGGAGTAAAGATCGTTTTTAGCCTCTATGGAGTAAAAATCAGTTGTTGACAACTCAGTTGTAAATTTCTATTGTAAACGATTGCATGTATCGAAATATGTATCGATTTGTGCTTTGTAATCATTTTAACCTACAGTCTACAGTCTCTTCCCATAGCATTTTAGCATTGCAGATACATTAATCCATTCCCACACTCAACACTGCTCACCTTTACTACTTCCTTCATCACCCCCTACGTCGTGGACCTGTTTCCCTCTCTTCCCATAGCATTTTAGGAATGCAGATACATTAATGTAATTGCCAAAGGCAGTTCCCACACTCTGCACTGGAAGCCTTACTACTTCCTTCACCATTTCCTACGCCATATAGACCTGTTTCCTTCCCTTCTCGTAGCATTTAAGTATTAGAATTGACTATATATTGGTATATTGACTATATAATGGTATTAGATACATTTATCTAACTGCCCAAACGGTTCCCCCACTCTCCACTGCCAGCCTTTAAAACTTCCTTCACCACTTCCTACGTCGTAGGGCCTGTTTCCTTCTCTTCTCTTAGCAGTTTAGGATTGAAGATACATTAATCTAACTGCCACAGACGGTTCTCACATTATGCTCATACTTTACTACTTCCTAAGCTACTTCCTACATCGTGGACCTGTTTTCATCACTTCCCATAGCATTTTAGTATTTTAGATACGTTAATATAATTGCCACAAACATTGCCCACACTTCACACCGCTAGCCTTTACTACTTCTTTCACCATTTTCTATGTCGTAGGCATGCTTCCATCCCTTCTCATAGCATTTCAGCATTGCAGATAAGTTAATCTAACTGCTACTAAGGGTTCCCAGTTCCCACACTCCACACTGCTCACCTTACTACTTCCTTCACCTCTTCTTACGTCGCGGGCCTGTTTCTCTCTATTCCCATAGAATTTTAAGATTGTAGATACCTTAATCTAATCGTCATAAACAGTTCCCACACTCCGAAAAGCTCGCCTTGACTACTTCCTTCACCACTTCCTACGTCTCGGACCTGTTTCCCTCCCTACCCTTAGCATTATTGGATTGCAAATACCTTAATCTATTGGTTATAAACATATCCCACACTCTGAACAACGTTTCCTTTACTACTTCCTTCGCAACTTCCTACGTCACCGACCCGATTCCCTCCCTTTCCATAGCATTTTAGGATTGCATATACCTTAATCTAATCGGCATAAACAGTTCCCTCACTCCGGACAGCTCACATTTACTGCTTCCTTCACCACCTCCTACGTCACGGACCTGTTTCCCTCCCTTTCCATAGCATTTTAGGATTGCAGATACCTTAAACTAATCGTCATAAACAGTTGCCACACTCCGAAAAACTCCCCTTGACTACTTCTTCCACCACTTCATACATCGCGGACCTGTTTTCCTCCCTTCCCATAGCATTTTAGGTTTGTAGATACCTTAATCTAATCGTCATAAACAGTTTCCACACTCCGGACAGCTTGCCTTGACTACTACCTTCACCACTTCCTACGTCGCAGACCCCTTTTCCTCCCTTCCCATAGCATTTTAGGTTTGCAAATACCTTAATCTAATGGTCATAAACAGATTCCATACCCCGAACAGCTCGCCTTTACTACTTCCTTCACCAATTCCTACGTCTCGGACCCCTTTTCCTCCATTTCCATAGAATTTTAGGAATGCCTTTAATATTACCTTTATCTAATCGTCATAAACAGTTTCCACACTCCGGACAGCTCGCGTTGACTACTTCCTTCACCACTTCATACGTCGCGGACCTGTTTTCCTCCCTTCCCATAGCATTTTAGGTTTGTAGATACCTTAAGCTATTGGTCATAAACAGATCCAACACTCCAGACAACTCGCCTTTACTACTTCCTTCACCACTTCCTACGTCACGGACCTGTTTTCTCCCTTCTCATAGCATTTTAAGTTTGTAGATACCTTAATCTAATCGTCATAAACAGTTTCCACACTCCAGGCAGCTCGCCTTGACTACTTCATTCATCTCTTCCTACGTCGCGGACCTGTTTTCCACCCTTCCCATAGCACTTTAGGATTGCAAATACCTTAATCTAATCGCCTTAAACAGTTTACACACTCCGGACAGCTCGCCTTGACTACTTCATTCATCACTTCCTACGTCGCGGACCTGTTTCCACCCTTCCCATAGCATTTTAGGATTGCAGGTACCTTAATCTAATCGTCATAAACAGTTTTCACACTCCGGACAGCTCGCCTTGACTACTTCATTCATCACTTCCTACGTCGCGGACCTGTTTTCCACCCTTCCCATAGCATTTTAGGATTGCAAATACCTTTATCTAAGGGTCATAAACAGATTCCATATACCGAACAGCTCGCCTTTACTACTTCCTTCACCACTTCCTACGTCGCGAACCTGTTTCCTTACCTTCTAATAGCATTTTAGGATTGCAGATACCTTAATATAATCGTCATAAACAGTCCACACTCCCTACAGCTCGCCTTGACTATTTCCTTCACCAATTCCTACGTCGCGGACCCCTTTTCCTCCCTTCCAATAGAATTTTAGGAATGCCTTTAATATTACCTTTATCTAATCGTTATAAACAGTCCCCACACTCTGGACAGCTCGCCTTGACTACTTCCTTTACCACTTCCTACGTCGCGGACCAGTTTTCCTCAATTCCTATAAAATTTTCCTCAATTCCTATAAAATTTTAGGAATGCAGATACCGGTACCTAAATCTAATCATCATAAACAGTTTCCACACTCCAGACTGCTCTCCTTTACTACTTCCTTCACCACTTCCTACGTCACGGACCTCAAGCTAGTGTCGTCATTTGATTATATTTATGATCCATACCGTTTCTGTTCTAATATCTGTGGGTTAATGCTATCAGCTATTTCTTTTCTACTGCATTCAAAAGTCAACAGCTGATCATATGTTTTTGTTTATGTGTCAAATACTGCTTCCATAAGGATTACATTGAAACTTTGAGACCCAGTGGGGCGGATTCCTGAGAGACCTTTTTAACGCCATATAGATGTTGGCACTCACCGATATGGTCTCTATCACCATGCAAAATTTGAAAACGATTGATTCATCCGTCTAGGAGGAGTTTGCGTATTACGAAATGCATAAGAGTCGACGTATAAGAGCTTCGCTCGCTTCGCTCAATTAAAAGTAACACGACACAAAACAAGTACAGTACTACAAAATACGAACGAAGATAGCACTTGTATTTTGTGTCGTAAATGTACTTATTTTGACATTTTGAAGTAAACTGTGACAGCGAAAACAGGATTTTGTTGATGGACATTATTTTGACTGCAGACGGAAGTAAGACATCTTATTGTATCATCAAAGACGTCCAGAGGCTATAAATGGATTTTCATAGTTAATACAATGTTTACAACGAATGTTCAACATTTTTAAGTATTTAATTTAGGAAATGTGTCCCTGTAAACCTCTTTGTATTTGGCACTGATAAAGAACCTGCTGTAGTTTGAAGCGTGAAACGACAATAGATTAAATAAATGTTAGGATTTGGGAGTTCAATATGGAAATCCCTTGTTCAAAAGTTCAATCGTTCAAATTCCATTTTTGTCAAGGAAACCCCCAGCTCACAGGCTGCAAGATCGCACCAACAGATGTTAGTCAGAAATCAGGAATTTCCAAATTAGAATTAAGCTGATTTGTGATCCAGGAAGGGAAACACGTGAAGCCAAGAACACTATGAGAACCCTAGCACATGTTTGCTGACGTACAAATCATTCCGAGGTGAACATTCAAATCCTACGATGCAGTAGGTGACGACAAATCTGATAATTTGGCCTACTTTATAGCAGCTCACTAATTTATACTTAAATACATTATTCTGAAATGGCTACAATACGAATGTAGTTATTTTAAGCCAAACAGGAATGGAGATGAGTGTAGGAGTTGCGCGATCTTGTAGTCTTTTGACTAAGGCCAACATATTCCTTAGACACAACTGTCAATTAATAGCCCATACAGCTTCTCTAAGGGACGTACAGTTTATGGTGGAATCCGAACCACATTTTCGCCTTGTAATTAACGAATTGATCTAATATCAGGTAGTACTGCGTTTAGTCGAAGTACCTACTCACTAGTCGTACACTAGTAGACGGTTTAATTAAGACTCATGTTTGTCTAGCCATAAACCGGCTACCTTGGGGAACCTGACGAAGAAAGACAGTTGGCTACAGGTTCGAAACGCCGAATACTGATTTTTCTCAGGATCAAACCGGTAACTTTTGGTTCATATCTAGCCAATCGACTACTCCCAGTTATGTACAACAGACCACCAAAAATAAAGAAATTCTGTTACCAGTGTCCAGGATTTCATTTCGGGAGGGGGTGTGTGACCACCGGGGGTCCCCCAGAAAAAATGGGGATCCACCCCCCCCCCACGGAAAATTTTTTGAATTTAAAGCGTAAAAACATATTTTCATACGTATTTGAGCTCTTAAATATGCTCAAGCTAATAGTATTTATGTTAGCTAATAAAATATAAAACATTTAGGGGGGTATATTCCTCCCCCCTCCCCCCACCGTGGGACCACCACTGTATGTTACTGTATTTGCAGTGAAACACCTTCTAGAAGATACAACAAAGTATCTACACCAACACCAATGTTATCCGCAGTATCAGCAAGCACAACTGTATTTTATCTTAAACTATCCTCTCCAAAGCGCCTCGAGGCTAGGGAAGACAAAATCGATTCAACACGGTGGATTGTGTTACCGTTGTGAGAGTGTGAGTGTCAATATATAAGCCAGGTGTCGTGTCACAAGTGACGGAAGCCCTACATTACACAGAGTATTTATCACTTTAAAAACATGCGGGTTAGTTCACTAGTCATCCGCTAGTAAACAAACTCACTACGATAACTCACTAGCACGCTAGTACACTCGCCCGACTTTGCCGTATAGTAGTACTGTATGTTTAATTTTAACTCCGGATATAATGATGTAGGTACTTCGTACTTCGGGTGAGCTTCGATTAGGACATTTTTAATTATCAAATCCTATTCCACAAATGTAATCCTTCTATTTCTATTTGATCGAATTGTCGGGTGGATTGTAAGTAAAGGAAGGTATCCGCGGCATAAGTTCTCATAGAGAGGAGTATATTTTTTCTATAGGTGTTGGACAGGCGCATTTTCATTAGACCAAATCATAGGCTGAAGGGAGTTCTCAAATAAAACATGCTGTAGTTATTTTCGCTTGGCAGGCCTATTCTGTACACGTTTCTACCAGTTTCTACACGTGAACATATAGCATGAGCTACAAACCATCAGTGGTATTATCACATAGGTAAAAAGTTGTCATTTTACCCCAATAAGTTTAAGAGCGAGCTGGTGTAGTGGCAGAGCGCGTGACTTCGGTAACTGACGTCTCGGGTTCAACCCCGCCAAATCACCGATGGATTTTATCCAAGTGATAATGCCGCAACTTATAGGTCTAGCCTGAAGTAATGTGAAAACAATTCCGGGCTCGTGCCTAGCGTCCTAGGACAAAAAACTCTAAGAAGTTTCTAGGGGGATGAAAAATTGATTATTAATGTTAACACAAATGTTTAATCCTCCTAGAGAAGTTTATGTAGTTTATTTATGTAGTTTCCACAATACATAAATGAGTGCTACCCCCTACAACTACACAAAAACCTTAGAGAGCGTAACCATGCAGTATCGTTTGCATAGGGCCAAAGAGCGCAAAAGACACCGATTCATAGTCTTGAGAGCGCTCAATGTCACGATAAAATCAACTACACACCAACATAAGAAACCAACACAATAAAGTATTTGATACAAAGTGTGCCTCTCCAGGAATGCCACGTCTATGACCTGACGTCTACTGGGATAATGCATGGGATTAATATCAATTAGATACCTCGGCAGTCTGTAATTTCTGTGAGCTATCCGTCGCGGCCTCCTCGGCCCAACCGCACTACGAGATGGCGTCCACTCCACAACTCCAAGGATGCTGCGATGTGGTTTGCGGTTCAGATAACATGGTGTGCGAAAGGACAAAAGTGCAAGAATGTTGATGACATTATTTGAATCGTTTAACACACAGACTGCACCTCAAGGAAGTGCAATACGTGAGGGAAAATAGTTTTGCTTGGAGGCGAAATTCAGTACTCGACGTGGAAGACTATCCGCAGTACTATCCTGATAATTATACCAATTCATATATACCAAGGAAAAATGTGGTTCGGATTCCACTACATAAAAACTGTAGGTCCCTTAGTTGCCATTAGCTGTATGGGCTATTAATTAACAGCTGTGTCTAAGTAATGTCGACCTAGTCACTAACAAGACTACAAGATCGAGTCACTCATCCAACACTCATCTCCATTCATACTTGGCTTAAAATACCTAATGTATGGTCGCCATCTCATTGAACAGTATCTAATATATAACAGTACAGTAACATTAACAGCTACAGAACATATCGCACTGAAGAATAATGTTATTATTGTAGTGTTATTATTGTGTATTGTAATGTTTTAGGAGAGAAAGGTGGATTACGAACCACCGAGTTATAACTTCGGCAGATAATTAAAAGAATAACTATGGTAATCGGCGGGATTTAAAGTCACACGCTTCAAAAGTTGTACAGGTAGAAGCACAGAAGCAGCCACAGAAGAACATGTAAAAATTATGTGATATTTCAACATTTTGTTTATGAACAGTCCACGTTTCGTATTATGTAGCACTAAAGAATTTAGTCTATTAATATGACTATAGGTGAAATCAAGAAGAAAAAGATGTACAAGCCCGCTACCAACAATACTACAGAAGATAACGTGAACATGTAATGGGTTAAATTTCAAACTATCAAACTTACCAGATTTATCTGTTCTTATTCATTGTTTGTTCAGATTGCAAAGTCAATATTTATAAACAAAAGAGGTTGATTACGAATGTGGTCTTACACCTCAAGTGCATATAGTACACTTAATGATAACATTTAATGCAAGTACCACTTGAGTTCTAATGATAACCAAGTTATATAACTTTGCGATCTTTCTACAGCTTGTTGACAAAATTGGGGACTTCGAGAACATTTAGCGAATCAATCATGGTAAGTGCTTGTAAGATTATCGCCAGTAATAGGGTACATTTATAAACACAATAAAAAATGCATTTCACATTTTATTAGTGCGTTGTATTAGTGAGTTTTATTAGTGTGTTTTATGTGTGTGTTTTATACCCGGCAACGCACGTGTGCAATACTGTCGACCGAATGTGTTTCTCTATTGCATTTCTAATAATAACAGTGGAATTTCTCTTTCGTTATAACATTAGACTAACACAAGTACACTGCCCGTACCATTGTAAATTTTGAAGCTCGTTTTCGTGTCTGGTGACACTAGTGGCTAGAGTCGACGAAATTTTGGTTTCTATTATTTTAGAATTAATTTCATGATTTGTGCTTTACTGTTATATAACTAGAGTAAGAGTTATTGATTATGATTTGATCGTATAATTTTGCGAGGTTTTAAATGACTGAAAAAACAACAAACAAATTGTAAACAAAACACGACATCTAGGCTACAGTGCACCGGACAGAACTAACGATAAAATCAGCTTCAGCTGTTCCATAAGGATGGGAAATGTACTATAACAATAGAGGAATGAGTTAACAAAATAAATCTGTAGATTTAGTTAAAATAATAATGAAATGAATATGTTTAGAACTAGAGAGAGCATTGAAGAAGAACAGCGCTAATAAACAGGAGTAAAGATCCTTGGATTATCAGCTGATCCACATGGAAGCTGTAAGGGAGTATACTGCAGTAGGCCTACATAATTATGTTTAATCCATAGTACTTCTCTTGACACTTGTATTTTTATTTTACTTAGCTCTAACGTGGATTTTACATGTATTTTGGGTACATGGGTGGTTATAGTGCTCGCCAAGTAGGTAATCAAAATGTTGCCGGATCCTGGACAAATTTAATCATATATCCCTAAACAAAAAGACGATTAGCACAGGTTCTGGCGTCCACAACTTTGAGCGCCGTGTAGTTTCGTAGTGTGTGCGTTACTACACGGCGCTCCCAGTGGTGGACGCCAGAACCTAGGCTAATCGCAGCATGGCTGTCGGTCTATATTCTCTTTTTGTCTATGATATAGCCTCATGTCTTCTAGTTATTGTTTATTTTAAATAGTTAATAGCTTTTAAGTTTTTAACTGTCACACAACAAAAAAATTATTAGTTACTTGTACTTACAGACAAACAAAACCTAGCCTACTAAGTAATTAAAGACATAGATATGGTACTAATCTCTGCTCTGTGCTTGTACACTTGATAACTAGAGAAAACTGATTGTTTACACTCAATATTGTGATAAAAGGAAATGTAGAGCGGTGTTTACCTACAGAGATAAAACTACAAGTTGTTTCCTGTTTGACTGGTTTACTTACATTGCTGATTAGCAATTACTTAGTCACTTCCTTGATTAATTGACGTGATAAATGATTCTGTAATCAGAGTAAAGACAAGGTATACTTCGTTCTTTCTGTGGTACCAAGGAGGATCTTTGACAAATCACAAATGCTATTCGGTATACTCATTATACTCATTGTTACCGATACTGTCCTAGTTATTTATTTGTAAGGTCGAAATTGACGACCTTGTCGTTAAAATTGTACCTATATTTTTACAACAATACTAATAAATATCGTAAAAACTCTTTCTTGATATCTATTACCTTTTAAAGAATGACTGTCGCAAGTTTTTAAACAAAAGATGTTGATGAACCTACAGAAAAAGAACTGTATTTTTCATCAGTCTGGAATACTGAATAGCGTGCGCCAAAGTAGGGCTTTCTGTACTATAATCTGTGCAAGGAAGCCCACTTTGTCGGGTCACTGTGGAAAAAATAACATGACCATTATACAGAGAATACCGATTCCTATACTCAAATCAGTTTCGATACTTTTTTAGTTTCCACGAACTATGTTGGTATTCCGCTTCAGCAACCGCGTTACAAATTGAAATAGTTTCAACTTGTCAAACACGCAATAACGAACGTTCCCAACTCAAACAGCACCACGGGATTGTTGACTGGACAGAGGACGATCAACCAATCATCGACTGTTGCGACAGTCGACAGCAAATAATTAAACCCAGAGCAAACACTGTTTGTAATCATATCAACAGACCGCGGTTCCCGCGCTCTGGCCGCGGGTCGATAGTTTTGGCGCGTAAATACATCATGTCGAGAACTATTTGTGTTTACCTCACATTGACGCACACTGCGTTTGTGGATGTTAAACGCGGATCGGAAAACCAGTTTCCAATATTTAGTTAGGCTAATAATCTTTTTTAATTTACCACGAATTTAAATCAGGAGTGACGGCTCCAGAATAGGGAAAAATCAAAAGTTTCCTTAATGTTAAAGGAAGTAGGCCTACACGTGTCGTTAGGCATTTCAAGTTAATATTGCGGGAAGGTTTTTGAACCCGGTCACCTCGTAACTACAATCAAAATGATCTAAAACCATACAGGTTCCTAGACAAGTCTTAACTATCACTACAACATACTTGGTTCAGAATTACAAATTGCTTCCCTAACAACTGCCGGGCTTGAAAACTCGTATACAACTTTTAGGAGATCTTATGCACAAATAGGTCTAGTTAACCAGTTAAGTGCTTGAATATCCTAACCCACCAAGAAATCGAAGTTGACACGGTTACCGATGTTTATTAACCAATAAATCCAAATCCAAACATAGTCTAAACTGAACCCAGTAAAACAGCCTCCCACTCAAACGCCGGGAAATCCAAAGCCGGTAAATCACCATAGCGACGGGTAATCCCCACACGTGAAAGGAACGCCTGTAGTAGCGGGAACAGTGTAGTAAGGGTGGATTCCAGTTCGAAGAATAGCCAGGCACATGCCACAAGGGACGAGGGAGTCTTGTAGACCTACCGCGGGGTCTTTGTCAGGGTGACCTGTAGGGGAGGCACCTGTCTCTTGAGGTTCGGATTTTGATTGCAGATCGAGCCGAATCAACAATGCGGAGAGCAAGGGAGTAAATAATATTCTGATTACGTCACATATTTTATAGCATAGACAATAGAGTAATTGATTTCTTTTTGTCTATGTTTACAGGTACCACCCTGCCCTGAAACGGATGGTGATGGTTTTAAGAATAACATAGACATTAAATTAACTTTTGACGAACAATAAGGCTCCAATTTTATTAATATTTCCTACTATTTTTTTAAAGCTCTGCAATTCAGTTTGGAAACAAGCCTATTGAAACCCCGTAATAGTCCAAAGGCTCCAGCAAAAGATTTAAGGGTCACGATTAAAGTTTTCAAACACGATACGAATATCCCGCAGCCAGCGCCGATTGTTAACAACATTTAATACAAGAATGAAACTTTGAAACAACACTTAATGGTGAATCCAAAGAAAGTCTCTATGACTGACATGACTTTGCACGTTGGTCTGTGGCAAAAAAGGAAAGGCGTAGGAAATGTGTGGGAGTCAAACTCTGGGGGATTTATAACATCACTGAAGAATAAAGTATCTCGACATCTGGTAGTAATTCGTGATACACTCCTTATTGTTTTGTATTTAGCTTACTTTGCTGCTGACGAGTATATAATTCGTTTACAGCGCATTAAATCAAACAATCGAAGACGACGTGTAAACAATAATCGGCTTCAATAGCTTTCATGACTCTAGATTAATCTCTCCGAGAATAATTTCATAGTTATGTTGCTGGACGCTCGTGCTACAATTTGATGTTAATTAAATCAGTGTACATTTTAAATGCTGTTGAAAATAAAACAAATAACAAGTAACACATGGATGGAGTGGGCCTAGTTTATAATTGGGGACAACTTCGGCAACAACACAACACAAACACAACTTCGGAACAACTTCGATACCGTTCTCTTTCTCATTATTGCTTCGGGGAAGAACTGGGTTGATGACAGCAACTTTAAAACAACTCTACATCCTTGAAAATTATTCTAAATCTAGGATCCATTTGATTATTGATTTACAAGATATGGCACACACGGTACACCAGAAAACGCAAAGCATTAAAATGATTGAGCGCATCAATTCGATCGTCAAAAGGTATCCGATAAACAGTAATTAATTATCATAGATTTTATATTCTTAAACGATGTAAATATTAGTTGGTTGCGGATCCGCTGCTGGATAAAATAACGATGCAAATCAACAGGCAAAGCTTACAGGACGGTCTTATATACACATAAGGTCATGTAAACAGAAAATTAAACCCAAGAAAAATGTGTACAAGTTTAAAGACTGTGATTTGACTATGACAGCTTGTGGAAATCACATGGGTTGCTTCACACATTTTTTATAGAAGTAGGCGAAGGCGATCCATCAAATTTGTTGAGGAATGAGTGGAAGGACGCGTCCAGCAGGAAAGGGAACAAAGAAACAGCAAAGTTAGGTTATGTGAACTTACCCCCGCAGCCGGGTGGCGAGTCGGAGCAGAATACATGGCGAATCCAGACACATCCAATCCAAAACACGTCAAACACCACACATGACACTCGAGAACACACCTTCGTAATCTAAAAGTGTCAAAGCAACGAAGCAACAGACGCGAACGTTCACTCAGTCACAAAACACGACTCGCAGCGGAATGCGAATGCACCGAGTTCCATAGCGTTCGCGACCGACGCGCGTTCTAGCGAGCGGCGGAGACAACTCCACTAAGCCACAGCCACAGCTAGCGCGAGACTTTCGCTGTAATGCCGTAATGGCCACGTGGTATACCCGAAAGAAACGTCATATCGTTCTCAGCCAATGAGCGCGCCAGATTGCCTCTAAGCCCCGCCCAATCACAGACTGACAGCCGGCCGTCAAGTCCACGTGGACTATCGACAATTTGCGCTCTCTCTCGCACACTGTCTCGCTCTCTCTCTAAACAACACTGACAAAGCCTAGGCCTTCCTTTTGGTCCGTGTAAAACGTTCCCCCCGCCTCACATCTCATTATGTTAATAGCTACAATAAAACAACCCAGAAAACCATCCGCGTTTACAGGAACGCTGTTCACCGGATCGCCTAATTTATTTTAAATTTTAATCGTTCACTATTATGTGTTTCCGATTTCAGAGAATGTTTTACATACGATTGCCGCTTAGTTTTGTGAATATTTACAGAAGTAAAGTTGTTCCTATATAAACTTTTAGGTTGAATTAACAGAATTTTTTTATTGTAAATACTGCACATTCTTTGGCACATCAAGTACACTTGGGGATGTATTTTAAGCTTCTTTAATTCTAGAATGCAAGGTGAGTGTAGAAAAAAAATCAGTGTGTAGCTGATCTGTGTAGCTTTGTTACAGTACTGACTATGTTCTGGATCATTAGTAATGTACAACTACTCACTCAGGAGTCAAGATCAACCTGAGACCTTTTCGATCGCTCCACTCATCCTCATCTCACACTCATCTCCATTCATACTTGGCTTAAAATACCTACTTTGTATGGTCGCCATTTCATCGAAAAGTATTAAAGTAAAGTATTAAAGTATTAGTAGTCGAGCACTATACCAACATCTACCCAGCAAATGACCATTGTAGCCTACAATTTACAAAAGTAACTACTGTAAGTGTAGTCAAAGATACAGCTTAGGGCTTTTAGACCAGTCTAACCAATAATTTAGACCTATTGAACATTAATCAAATAAATAGGCCTATATTTCAACTACCTACTTACTTGTAAATATATTTCATGTATTAAGCAATTAATTTATAAGCAATAGAGCTAAAAAAATAGATAAACTGAACGAAAATTGGAACAAGGTAAAACTACAAGCTTTATCATTCAACGTGATTCTTTTTCTCTCGCAAATCACTGCTTAATTTGTGTTTTATAATCATTAATTGTTATTCAGGGTTAGGCAAAAGTCTGAAACCCCCCAGTTAACTTTTTAACGCGTTGCAGTAGGAAAACCAAACTCGGCACGTATTTACAAAATAAGAAATTGCGCTTTTTCATCAAAGTTACAACTTTGTCCCAGCCCCAAAAATGGGGTATTTTGGGGGCAGTCCCAAATTTTCAAATGCAAACACATACCTGGGGCAAAGTTGTGAATTTGTGTTCTTGTTTGATGAAGAAGTGCAATTTATGTTGTAAATAATGCCGAGTTTGGTTTACCTACAGCAATGCGTTAAAAAGTTAACTGGGGGGTTCCAGACTTTTGCCTAATCCTGTATGTTGTCATTGACATATCAACATGCTTTTCTCTTGGCTATTTCACCTTAACGGCTATTCAATACTTTATTATAGTGGTACATGTTTATAAATGTTTATTTAACAACTGAGGGTGGCGCTTGGCGGCGTCGATGTGAGGGAAGAGATGGATTTAGTGATGTAGGCTACTGTAGTTTTCTTTTGAACCTTGCTTCGCTAAAACCAATGAAATAGACCTTAAACTCACTCATAGGGCTGCCACCTTTCACTATGAAAAATGGGGCTCGCATTTTCGTTTAACTTTGGGTGGGATGAGGAATGTTTTAAAGTGAACTAAAATTAAATAAAAAAAAAATACGTAAACAATTTATATTTCTTTACTTAATCACACATCAGTCACGTCACAGTCAACAAAAATATTCTGTAATGGATTTTCTATTGCGTTATCGTACTCACCCGTTGCAGTTCCGTCAGTCGCTCTGCCGGCATCCGTCAGACAATTTCAGATTTCTTCTCAACGACATTTTTTGATTGTTCTGACGACTGACGGACGTGTTTGAGGTTAGAAAATAGTGTTTTTCTATCTAAACGGTTCTGTTTGTATTTTAAGTACTGTTTATAACAATCAACAAAATAGGCAATGAAAATTTGATAGAAAATTGTGTTTTAATTTTTAAAAAAAATTAATGTAACGTCACTGTAAATAAAGGGACGGAAAACTGACTGTACCAAGTGACTGACAGGTTGACTGAGACAAAGGATGCAACTAAGACTGAACTGTGACTGGAGTGATATTATCATAGATTAAAAGATACTCCTTTTATCTATGCTATGATATTATGTGTGAATCGACCTTTATTTGGGCTTTTTCTTATCAGTGTTTTATTTTAAGGTAGGTACCGGAACTGGAACTGAAATTTGGAGTTATGACCTATATTCATTATTCGCTGAAATTCCTCTGATTTTATCTTTTCATTATGATGGACAATTTGAATTGTGTGATTACCCAACAAAATCATATTCATTCATGCTTACTATTGCATTCTCCTAAAAATTAAACACTATGATATTTTCGTTCTTATTTTAAATTTAACAATGAAATGAAATTAAATGTTTATGAATTTTTCCGGTAAGAGAGACAACGAACTGTCCCTATATAGACCCGATTTCGAACCACTCAGGAAGTATGATACCCACACTCACACAACATAACTCCTCTGAACTCCCCTGGGGAGCCTTTACAGCAACCAACATTAGTTTAGCCAGTTAAAAAATACCCCCACCGCAGCAAACCTGCAGACTAAAAGGACAGGGCGTTGGAAACGAATTTCCATTTGACAGATATTATTTTATCTATTTAATAACATTAGATTTAAATAATACCTAGGTTTCTGTTACCAGGGAGGTTAATTAAGTGGGGTTTATCAAAATATTATTACCGGTAGTATGAAATAAATAAATTTGCAAAGTTCGATCAAAATGTATGTATATACGAGCAAACTACAACATTTTACTTATTCTCCATAAGAATTAAATTTACAATCTTTTGAATTTTCTCTGTGACCAATAACCCGTAAAAACACTTCAATATACTAAATTATTTGTTTTTAAGCTCTTTAATGGTTCAGCGAGAAATTGGGATATTTTATGTTTCGAGGATCAAAAATTAGAGAATCCAATTTTCACCCCATAATCCCCCCTTATGCCATAAACCTGCATACACCCCCAAAACGGGGGCATATTCTGCGTGTGCCTCTGTCAAAACTAAGCCAGTTGCGTATTGCAAAGATAACCTCAATTTTCTTACTTAATTTTAAAACAACATAACATAAAACAACAAATAGGAAGGCTAAGGCACGCGGTTGACGACGGCGAATATTTAAACGCCTTCAATCTGAGAAACGAAACGAACTCACATTACAGTGTTGGATCAACCCAATCGAATTATCCAAAGTGAAACGTACAGGCTGTACCATAAGTTTACTCTACAATGCAAAATTGTACTTTTCGTTATGACTGTACTTTTGGATCAAACGAACGGCTTTATAACTGGTTGATCAAACGATTTTGGATCATTTGAAGATGGTCCTCCCATGTTAAAGCTGTTATCAATACAGTATTACTGTATAATGATAAACAAAAACATCGTAGGTACTAGTTACCTATCTATTTGAATTTATCACCAACAGAGTATCCTGATACAAATTGTTGATTTTGACGAATATGTTAACTTTAACCATGAACAATTGAAAGGATCTTACTGCAATAATAGTAAACTTGGTTATACCCCATAGCAGGGGCGTCATTTGGGGGTGGCAGGGGGGACATTTGCCCCCCCCCTGGATCCTGGGCTAGAGAAAAAAATATGGTGTACTACTAGCCAATATACAAATATTTTCTCCTGTCAAATCCTAAAAAGCACAGCAGGCAAAAATCTGTATATTCTTGTACAGTAATTTGAAACAAAAATTATTATTATTTTATTGTCTTAGATAGCACATTTTGAGTTTACATAAATTAGTAGTTTTGTGGGTATTCATTTACTTTTTCTGTTAGCGTAGCAAAAGAGCTCCAACCTAAAGATGAGTGAGCGTAGCGAACGAACTTCAACCAGGACGTGATTGAGCCATGCGAACGAGCTCATCTTGAAAATGAACGGGGGCATTTAACATAAAACCACATTAGGACAGGACGACGTCTGTCGGGCCAGCTAGTTGGTGATAAAATTTGATTTTCTTTTGTATTTTATTTAAAAACCAAAATAAAATGTTATAAACTATAGGCTATGAACAACCGTATTCATTGCTAAATGTTGTACAAGAGAAATTGGTCATGAATCTAATAAAAAACATAATATTAATACATCATGGAACTATTGATCACGTTTCTTAGATGACTAACTTACCAACATAAAATTATTGTGTTTCTGTCTGTTGTTAATAATTCTTAGTTTCATTAATTTTCTGCCTAAATTTAAATAAAATTTACTCATAATTGTATTTTTATTTGAAGCGCCTTTGACAATTAAAATAAGGTTAAAACTTTTTTGTTTCAAAACTTCAAAATGAGGACCCCCATACCCCCCGGTGTTTGCCCCCCCCCCCAAGGATTTGGTGAAATGACGCCACTGCCCCATAGTCAGTCAATACGATCTACTTCCGAAACAAAACAAAGGAAAAAATATAATCTTAGTCTCTAGCTAGCACATAAGTGTATAATTTAAACTATATTATATTGACTTAGTATTCTAAAAAAACACATCCCATAAGGTAGCCTTCATAAAAATCACACTCGTCTTAAGGATCACTTTGACCGTTAGAATTAAAACACAGTTTTATAAATATTTTCATAACAACTAAGTTAGGTAAAAGTTGGAAATTACCTTGTTTGTCTTCTTGTGGGCGAAGCAGTAACACATTTTCTTACCACAGTCACTCATCTTACGACAACGACACTACACTGCAAGTGACTCTCTACTCATGCTGAAGTCTGCCATGCAGATGTTTGCTGATAGTCTGCAGATGCTGAGACGCAGCATCCCACGCTGACGACATGGCGTCAGGAATGTTATCATCTCATGTGCGAGAGTCAGCATATCAGCAACAGTTGGCACCAACCATATCACATGACATACAGTATGGTTTGGAACACCTACACGTTGACTTTTAGAGACTGAAGTACTGTATGTGTAATTTTATAGCAAAACAACATAACTGAATTAGCCACTCAAAAAAATGAGACACAGTTCAATATTATGTTTCATCACAAGGGACTTAAGTCATTCTTTTCGCCCAGAGGTCGAAGTTTTACGATCGAGGCGAAGCCGAGGTCGGAAAACGAGCGAGGGTTGAAAACACGCTTTTTACGCTGCTTTTTACCGGTGTGATGAACTATATTTTTCATCATAGTCATAATGCACCCCTTTTAAACAAACTATTACACAAAACTAAAATTCATTTAAAGATAACCTCTAAAAACCACTTATAACTTGTTTTCATTTTAATTTGCTAATGAAAGCAATCATCTGTTACATGTAAATCATGATTGTACAAATGATTCTGTCGTTTCGATTGTGTTAGTGTACAAGTACATTATACAATCGAAATGTCGAACGTTTCACAATATAAGACAACCATAAGCTACAATCGATTAATCAATCGATAAATGCGATTGATTGCAATCGAAAGTTACAACTGAGTTGACAATAACAATAGATTTTTACTCCCTAAGGGATAAAAACGCTTTATATTCCCTTCCCTAGACTAGAGGGTAAAAAAGCTGTTTTTACTGCAGTATGACGAAAATTATAAATTTTTCCTTAGTTCTTAAAACTATGTCAAGAACATTCATTCTAAATATATAATATATAATGGTTTATGTTTATTGTCAGTGACAATTAATCCAATCCATTGATCCACGACCACGATAACATAACCTGAGGTAAAGTAGATTGTTAACAAGTGCGCTGCAGGGCGGCAAGCTGATTGTCGGTAATGTAGATCGCTATTTTTTTCATAGAATGATAAAAATCGTTGAATTTGGATACTGCAAATAGATTTAATCTCCATCATATTGTAAAATTTAAAGACTGTTTTAAGTTTTCGTGTCTGGGTACGTTTGAGTGTATTGGTACATTTGTTATTGTTTTCTTTGATTCCAGGCACTAAGGATAAATCTTGCATTGTTAGCATTACATTATTACAAAATAATAATCAATATCAATATCAATTGATATTGATTATTATTTTGTAATAATATATTACCGGCGGACAAACAACAGTTTAAAAATCAATCGTTCTGTTTGGTCATAGGCTAATAGTTTCAAATTTGGTATCAGAATCAGAATCTTTGTCAGTAAACATTCTTACAGATCTATTATACAAAGACGAAATAATTGTTGTTTCTAACACAAATAAAATAATAAATAGTAATAAAAATGTTCTCTGCATACGTACGGAGCACCGCCCACCGGACTTAAGCTCAAGTATGGTGATAATTCTAATGGGTTTGCAGTTAAACTAGAACAATCATAATCGAATTTTGACCAAACGATTTCACACGAATCTTTGACGAAAATTGATTGATATAGGGCCTATTGTGCGATTTCCTATGGCACTTGTTCAGTTTTCCCTCAAATTACTCAGGTATTCATCTTCTATCCTTAGGAAATCCACCAAACAGTTTTAAAGATACTTTTAAAAATATATTTCTTTACAGTGGATATTATTTGAAGAAATTCTCCTAGAGGAGCTTGATTTACACTCTTTTCAACTCACCGAGTTTTGTCGAGGACTCCTTTACTCAATGGTTAAGGCAAATTGATTATAAATATTTTGAATCTTATATTTAACTATAAGACTTATATTTAACTATTATTTATATATAGTTTATATTGATTGTTTTTCACATTGTATCGCCACAGAGGTTGTTTTCAAAGATAGATTATATTTATTGTTTTAAATTGTTAGATAGATTGTTTTTATTTATAGTTTAAGTAGGTTATTGACGAGTTTTTTGTAAATCAGAATTGTACAATATATGAAAAACGCTTGCTGAATAAAGACCATTTATTATTATTATATACAGTACTTAAAACAACTGATTTGTCTAATGGTCCGAGCAGGGAATATAAAATGAAAATATATAGGTGGTTAGCATCCACTATGGGTGGTTAGGATATTTTAAATATTTAACAATCATTATAAGTAAACTGTTGTCCTGTAGGTTGCTTCGTTACAGTATTTTGATAATATCTATTATTATTTTCCAACTAAGCTTGTAAAATAATAATAAGTTAAATAATAATAATAATAATTGACATTTCAATAAGACACTTCATTATTGTAACAAAAACTTAAGAATACGCATAAAAATATTTCTTTCTAAATTGGGAAAAACCCTGACAATTCTAAGGACAAATTTTTAACTGAAAATCCAACGGGACAATAAAAAATTTGCTAGTCTGCAGGTTTGTTGCGGCGGGGTATTTCGATAGGTTACGTCATACATTAAACCATTCACTATATATACCTGTAGGTATTTATAGTCAATGATTAAACATACTCGTATCTTTAATCTATGGTTACGCTAAGGTTCAATTTGCAGCAGCAGCTGAAACCTAGCGGAGAACCTTGGAACCTCTCAGATGTTTTTAGTGTTGTTGTGTGTTGTAGTGGCAGCACTGTCTTCTCAGCTGAGCTAGCTTGGCCTAGCAGAAAAGCAGAAGCAGTTCGTTGGTTATTCCGCTGCAGTGAAGAACTGCTTGTCGGTAGACCTGAGTTTGTATAGTCGTGGAATGTTATAATCTTATTATAACAGCCATTGATTTGTATTTCTGCTCAAGTGTGGTGCATTTGTATAATGCGAAGATGGATTTCAAAAACGTAGTATTCAACGCCGCACGTGATGGGAAGATTCGTCGTCTAAAGGTTTGTAAACAAATCTGCAATTTCCTTTGTTAGTTATTACATACATAAGATAGCCAACTTTCGATGCTTAGGCTATTTCCTAATTTGATTGTTTAACGATTCCCCCCAATTCTTTTCATTTATAGCCTCTGTTGTAACTTCACAGCTTATACCAAAAAATTGTTTTATTTAAATGCTCGTTCAAACTTAGGTTATGTGGGACAAGAGGTCTCTAAGCCTATTGTTATTGTTATGTTGGCCTTCTTAAGTTTTTACTAGTCTAGAAAGTTAATATATAAAACTTTCAATATAAGTTAAGCTACCCTTCGAAAAGGGTTTCAGCTAGGCCTATTTCCTATAGTTGGACATAACAATAAGCCTATTGTTATTGTTATGTTGGCCTTCTTAAGTTTTTACTAGTCTAGAAAGTTAATATATAAAACTTTCAATATAAGTTAAGCTACCCTTCGAAAAGGGTTTCAGCTAGGCCTATTTCCTATAGTTGGTTGAAGGTGATTATTTTCAACACCTTTTTACAAAATTTCACAAAGTATTAAATTAAGCTTAAGTTAACATAAATAGACCTATGTGATGACAGGTATATCATAAATTTAACGCCTAAATTAACTAATAACGATGATTATCAAATTAGGGTACGGTTTCTTAACTGGGCTATGCTGAGTACCTACCATGATAAGATTGGTAACAAAATAACAACAAAATAAAATATTAAGTTGACGGATAACATTCTATCATCAACTATCATAGTCAAAGTAGCAAAAAATGAACCAATTTTGATAGTCTTTGATTAGCCTTAAGATACAGTGTTCCTGACGATATTCCCCGAGAGTTCTGTAATATTAATTGAAGCCGATCACATTTGCTTTGGGGGTTCATAGTATTTTTGTAACTAAGTTAACCCTGCAGCAACAGTAACACCCTGTCATACTACAGGTTACTTTAGCCTAGACTGTATTTAAGCATTCGAGGATTTTTACTGGATGGATAATAACTTAGAAGCCTTGAATGTTGATGTGTCATGTATCAAAATCCCTTGATGTACTTATCGGGTTTCATGTTTGTTTACCAACTTTACTGAAAGATAAAAGTGGCTCCAAACAACCTCTCTGACCAGAAGAGGTTTTTTGGTGTAAAACTTTCCCTGTTTCATGTT
Source organism: Macrosteles quadrilineatus (assembly GCF_028750875.1). NCBI lineage: Eukaryota > Metazoa > Arthropoda > Insecta > Hemiptera > Cicadellidae > Macrosteles > Macrosteles quadrilineatus. The sequence goes on from NW_026542602.1 coordinate 63,818,076, forward strand.
GGTACAATGAATATGACTTAAAATCTAGTATGATTGACGACAATCAATATCGGCTCTGGCCTTGGGCTTGGGAGTTAGGATGGGTGGGTAAACAACTATCAGGCCTATCTTGTTTTTAATTTTGATCCACCGTGAAGAGGTTTGTTATCTTGTAATTCAAAGGTGGGTCCTTGTTCATTATTAAAACAGTTGTGGTCATGGAAATATATTGATTGTCTTGTCTTTGGTTCAAACAAAATAGTCTATTACGTTTTTTATTTTGATTGTTATTAAAAAGGCGATAACTTGCTCTCTATCCCTCACTTTACTCAAGGCAGGTTAAGTTGTACAACACTGGTGAGTAGGCTTAAATCTAAAATTATTTATTTGAATGTTTATTTACAATGAAGTTTCGGAGTGTTGCTGTCTACGGACTACTGTCAGACTGTTTTAAGATACAAACTGTGTATAAAAATAGACTTTAAATAGGTTGTTTTTTTATAACTGTTCACTCTTCATGTTGTAGATCTAAAAGTTTTCACAACGTTGTATACAACACATAGTGTAAATTGGCATTTCAGTTGATAAATAAATAAAAAATACCCTTGCCGCAACAAACCTGCAGACTATGCAAATTTCAACTTGTCTAATTTAACATTTTTACTAAAATATTTCCATAAGAAAAAGACATTCGTAATTTAAATAAAATTAGATTTAACAAGTGATTAGGTTTGCTGCTACGGGGAAGGTAAAACATGTTTTTTGAACATAGTTCTATAGTAGGCCTATAGGATAAAATAAATAAATTTGCCAAATTTTATCAACATATATCCATAAGCAAGTAAACTACAACAAATTTCATTTTCTCCATAAGAATAACATCAGTATTTTAAATTACACTTTTTTGATTTTTCTCTGTGACCGTTAAAATAGATATAACAGTGCTTCAATATACTAAATTATTTATTATATTAAGCTCTACAAAATAGTTAAGAAAGGGATGAAATTGCAAAATCTTTCGACAAAAGGTAGGTTTAAGTTACACGTTTGTACCAAATTTGATCAAAATCGAATCATTTTTGCTTGAGTTATCGCGCTATCGGACATACATATATGTTGGTGTTTTTGGCCTCTGGTGACCTCAAAACAAAAAAGTAAATCAGTCCCGGGTCTAGGTATTACCATGAGACCTATGGTAATAGCTTTGTTCCCTATATGGGAAATTCGCTAAAAGGAACACTTTTACTTTTTCACATAATACCTGACACAAAATCAAATCTTTTTTGGCGTTGTAAAAACTGTGGCATATTGTATTGAGGCCTGATTCAGCTACACTAAATTTTGCAAAATCTAAATACAGTATATGCCTCTATCTGCTATTTATAAAAATTTCTTAGGGCAGAGTTACTTCTAGAGGCATTTGATTTGCCTTTTATCACTCCAAAAATGATCTAACTAATTCGTTATGGGTTATTCTATGCCCATAAGAAAAAGGGTTTATAATGAAAAGTTAGGTTTGATAACTCGACATTTAAGCCTGTCGCAAGGGGCTGGCCGAAGTCCTGCCAGGTGTGCCAACTGTTTTGCAACGGTACCGTAACTGTAACTCAATGCAAAATAAACCTTGTTGATCTTTGAGGTTGCAAGTCAGAATTGCAAGAGGTTATTTCACTCACAATAGGCTTTACTGTGTGTAAGATGCATAAGTTAGGCGAGTCGGTTGGTGTTAGCAGTTGTATATATTTACTTAAATTACCCTACTCGTACTCAGAATTGGGTTACAGGTACTGCTCAAGTAGGTGTATTTCAGGTGGCCTTGTTTCTTGATGTGGATCAGTTGTGTAAAAGGATCTGTGACAGGAATACATGATTAAACTGACTGTATATTTTGAAATTCAATCACACAATAACTGAGAAATGTAAATTTTTTTGGTACCTGTGAAAGCAGTGTCAATATTTTCTAATGTATAAATAATAATTGAAGTAACATTAAATATTTTCAGTCAGTGGTTAAAATTTGTTATGTGTGCTATTTTATTGCCTTTATTGAACTTAAATCGGTAGTAGTTTGGCAATTAATTAAAAACCACTGGTTTTTACTTTTATTGTTTTCCTCTCAAATTTCTTGCGAAGCAATAATTTTGTCTTTCACTCCACAAATTTAATCAATCATACAAGATACAAAAAAGTACAAGTTAATTCAAAAGAATTGTCTATAAAATTTTTAATTAAAATAAATTTACCCAACCATTTCCACACAGTGATTTGGTTAGTGGTTTCATGTAGTTGTTATCACACCATGAGTTTGTTCCCATTGTCATTAGGCTTAATTGGCACATTCACTTTCTTGTTGGGTTATGAGGAGTTGCTCAATTATGCAACCTAATTTGTTATGTAAAATAGGCCCCAGTCTGATAATAGGTTAGTGAGTGTAACATTGGCATTGACCCTTTATAACTAATTATCTTTTCTTATATTTTTATAAACATACTATATTATCCATTTATATAAACTAAAATAAACTAAACTAAATATTCCAGCAAACTTTATATAGGTACATATTGTGTTTTGGCATGACCCTAGTTTTGCACCTCCTTGCTGTGGGGATATATTTTTGAACTAAAGAGACTGATCACAATAATTTTTCAATTATCTTAGGTAAAAAACTTTGTTTGAGTACACTGATTGATTTAAGAGTCGGTGCCAAAGTTCCTTTTTCAGTTTTTCTACTGAAAATTTTTTTGTAAAGTGAGATGGAATTTAGAATTTTTCAGCCAAATACAATGGTTTCTTACTGAATTTTCTGGTGATGTAGGTTGGAAGGCTGTGCTCATCTTGTATGGTGGTTACGGAAATCATGATTCCTAGGAAGATTTACTTGACTTGTTTACATTATTAGTTTAAAAATGTTGAGTGCAGGAACTGTTAAATTCTAAAGAATTTAAAAGCTTCTCTACAACTTTTTGATAGACCAAAACCAGAAATGGCAAACTTAGTAAGAGTTTTTTTAGTTTTCTTTTTGTTGAAAAATACATTTAAATATGCCCCAAAAAGAAAATGAAGAGTAAAATAATTTGCAATCATGTATTGCAACAGAACACAGTTTACTGTGGTAGGTAGTTAAACAAAATCAATGTAATTAAGATCCATTCTTACAAAACAAACAAAGTTTCAAAAGTCATTATTGTTCACACAAAATTATACCTAAAACAAGTACCTATCTACTGTATACTCATGTTGTCAAGTTATTGATATTACCGTGCCATTTATGTTATAATCAAGCATTCAGTGTGAAGTAATTAACTGTAGATAAATCTCAATCATCTTGTTGACTTCTGTATACTCCGACTTGAAACTTTAATTCCAGATATGATCACAAAGGTTGAGTGTTTTGTTTACTTATCTACCAAATCAAACAGTGAATCATCTTGTAAAAAAATAACTTACATCAGGATTATGTAATCATTTAAAGATAGCTGACAATACAAAATTATCTGATGATACAGGTCAATTTTTAATTAATTCTTTCTGCTCTGTATCATACAGTGAAAACAATGTTTCTTGTACCATATATAGTAATTGCCATAGTATATGCCTCCCTGATACAACATATTATTCCACATCCACCCTCACTTCTGTTTCGGGAAAATATAAATTGTTTCCTCAAAGTTTTATGTTTATCTTAAATATTAAATTGGCACTTTATAGGGTAGGAAGTGAAATAGGTAAATCACTTGCATAAATACAATGATGTAACTGTAGTACTTGACTGGAAAGTGATGGCATTTGTGATTTATCATCCAATACTGTACTGTATTATAATATTTAGCACCTATTTTTTTGAAGTTTATCTTTAGCTGAAGAACACATTGATACTTCTTTCATCAAAGGGGTATTCTTTTTTCAGACAGCAACAGAAAATATACTGTAAATGGACACACGGGTGGCTTTATTATAAAATTTAGCGGGGGGATTATGGTATTTGTTTTAAAATTCAATGCAGAAAATTATTTTTTATCATACTGTCCGGAAAGCAGCGGTTTTTAGTTCTCTAAATCATCAGCAAACTCACCGTTTTCACCCAACTTCAAATAGGGAACAGAAATAACTAAGGGTAAATTTTTTGGTTCACTAACCTCAAAATTGTATTATTGCATTATGAAAACGCTACTAATCACGCGATATTTAAAGTTATGTTTGTGAACAACAGAAATGTAAAAATTGATGACGACTTTAACCTAAAATTATGTGGTCTAATTTTCTAGCAATTAGAAGGTTATTTTCACAGTATAAACACGATTGCGTACCAAATAGAGCCACTTTCACTCCTAGTGATGAAAACTACTATTCTTTGTCTTTGGACTTTTTCTGCTTGAGTAAAATATTGGCAACTTTTTATTGAAGTGAGAAAACATTCAATTTGAGTGACACAAGGAGTTTAGTGTTAAACTAATCAATTTGATTATGTAGTACCGTATTATTTGTATCGGGCTGGTGGTTGATGATGGTATTCATTTTAGAACTCACTGTAGATACTTTTCTGTAGCATACTTTGTTATGGTTAGCAATGTTAATATTTTTTGAATGGAGGAAATATTCTATTTCTCTTCAGCAGGGAGAAGTGTGCTAACTGTGCATACATGTAGTACCATAATGTGTTTTCCTGGCAAGTGCTGCTGTCTGAGGTGTAATCTAATCAGGTTCCCTTGAAAGCTTTTCAAGCTGATTTGAACTTTACCCATGTTAGGTCTTATAGTTTTACTTCTGTTCCCTCATTAATTTGTTCAATTATTTGTGTTTTGCTCACTTTGTGCACTCATCTGAGTTTGGACTCAATGAAATTGTCGGATATTTCCCTCATTGGCAATCGTAATTTTATATTTTTTATTTTAATATTACTAGTACATTTGTGCAAGTATTGGCGGGTTTATGGAATTGTATGGTTGTTTTGTTACTTAAAATTGTACGATGTGTTGGCTTTATTTTTATCATTTTGACCTAATATTAATGCTGAGAAGAAATGAGTTCAGTACTCATGTTAATCTGTTAATGTCACATCTCATGTTATGTATTAAGTTTTTGTGGCTGAAAATTTCACCTCAACTTTTTTTTATCGTAAAAATGTTTCTAAGCTCAATTTTTTTAATACTTTGATTAGAAAGGTTGTTAAATGTAGTTAGGATTTACGTTTGTAGGGCTATAGATTAGTTTTACCAACACAAGCATAGTAATATTTTAAAGTGCATTTAAAATCAGAATATTTCAGTATACTGTATATAATTTTCAATCAGACTTTCTTTATGAGAAAATGGTTTATTTTGAATCAGGATTACAATATCTTGCAATTCGTAAATATAATTGACCTTCAAATCATGTCAATTAAAAAAGTCAGTTTTATTTTTACCATGGAAAGATCGGGTGAATTCCCCTTTATTATGGACCTAAATGTAAAAGATTGAATAAAATTCCTAGTCCAATTTCAGTCAACAGGTTTAACTGCAACAGTTTGTTAAACAGTAAAATAAAAGATTCTTTATATAATTTAATTTTACTCATACACATCAGTTAATTTCTTTAAAAAATAATAGACAGTTTTGCAATGGTTCTTGAAATTTAGGAGTAGCTATGCCACGAAATTCCATGATTTGGCAAACATAAGTTCTTGAAATTGAAATGTCTTCACTAAGGAATTTAAATAATTATGACCGGAATCGGCATTGTTACGAATGTTACAATGCACTACTCAAATAATAGATTTTTGTGCTACACAATCTATTTTTCCAGCGGATAATCCTCCTAGATATTCTCATAGACCAAACCGGTTGAAAGCTGGCAAACCCGCCTCGACTTGCGACACAAATAGCTTTTAATCTGTAAATACCCGCGGGTTCTAGATGTTACATTGGTTTAAGGCGGTGACACACTATCGATATTTTCCCCGATCAAGACCCCGAACCGAGCAGGGAGAAGGGAGAAGGGAGATAAATATCAGCAAAATTTTACTCCGAACATTTCCCCGAACATGACCAAGACCAGACGAATTCTACCGAGCGCGGCAAAAGGAAGTTTGGAGAGAGATAGAGAGTGTGTGCGAGTGAGAGCGCGGAGGCAGTGCCGTGGAAGAGGTTATATCCTATTGATTTCTATTGGTTTTATTCATTGAAATAACGTTACAGAATGATAATTTTAATTGCCTTTAATAATATTTAATGTTTATATTATTTTTGAAAGAATTTAAGTCAACATCAATTACTTAATTCAACCTTAATATTATTGATATAATTGATTTAACGGTTTCTACACTTTCAACCTTGACCAAACAAACCACAAACATTACATCTTAAATGATTATAATATATAACGGCAACATATTACCCAACATTTATTTATTTTACCAATTAAAGAGTTTAATTGCCATATTAAATCAGAACTATCAATGCTAGCGCAGGCGGCCGCTCGGTGCGGCGCTCGCGACGATGTACGGGGCAAAAATGTACCGTGACACACTATCGTACATCGGACCGTACATCGGACCGATCTTTTCTTTGATCTTTCGCCAAAAAACCGCCTCCAGAGCGCTCGTCTCCCTGCTCGGCCTGATGTCTTGTTCGGCGTCTTGATCGGTGTACGGACCCGTGACACACTATCGAACATCCTCCCTTCGACCTCCCTTCTCCCTTCTCCCTGCTCGGTTCGGGGTCTTGTTCGGGGAAAAGATCGATAGTGTGTCACCGTCTTTAGTCCAGAGATGCTCCAAATAACACTCTGTACAGCTGAGATCTAAAATAGCCACAACCGGTTCGCCAACGTGTTTGCTTTTTGGGCTTGTTGTATTTTTGGATTCTGTAATTCAAGTAAGATGGAGATTTGCGGAAAACATTGCTTTAGGTAGTGTCATTTTCCGCAAGGACACGTTTTTTTAAAACCACACCGGTTTTCAAATTTCTTTGATGTAAGACTAGTTTCAATCAATACAATCTTAATTTTCCTTGTCCAGGGTTTAATTCCAATTGTTTGATTTGTTTGCGTAGTACAATAAAAAAACATAAAGGTCGTTTTGTATATAAAAAGCTTGATCAGTTATACTATGTTTATAGTTGTTCAGAAACATTCACAGATAAGATATTGAGATTCTAGATACGATTATATGGTAGTTTTTTACCTTAACTATTTTTTTACCTTAGGTATATAGTTTGGAAAATATAGGCTATTCACGAGTGTCTTTATCTTATTAATCAAATGAACAACATATACTATAAATATAGAGTACCGTACATCGTACAGTACATAAACAATATAACGATTTTCCGTCCAGAGTCACTATAAACGGTTGTGGATTTTTATTGTTGGATAGCCATTTGGTCAGTTACAATCTTTATTGCTTTATTTTATTGTAATATTACAATAATCTTTTCATACTGTATTTACATTTATCTAGGAAAGCAGTTGTGTACAATATTGTATATTGACTTATCATGAGTAGGCCTATGTTTATAGTTAGTCAAAAAACTTGAGTCTTTATAGCATTTTAGTATTTCATTGAAACTAAATAATGTAGTCATAGAGAACAGTTTAGCCTATCTTTCGTGTTGCATTCTTACGTTACATGGAGTCTGTTGGGAACATTTAATTCAATAAAACCTAAATGTAGTTATAGAATTAAATTTTACCGTTGTAGGCCTATAGTGTTTCAAATGTGACCGTACAGGATTATTTTTTTCAAAATTGCTGTGACATCCTTAACGAAATTCATGTGTGTACTTTTGAGTATTTCTTAATACTGTTATAACAAATATTGGCCGCAAATAACCCAATTCAAAGAAGCGTCACAAAAATAGCTTCAACATTGTATTGCAAATTAGTGTCAAATAAAGACGAAGAGGCATAAACCGTGCGGGTGACTTGTGATGACGTAGGCCACGGCAAGGTTAGGGACACGGCCACCTAGAGCGCGTCGGCGTCGCGGCGCTCTGGTGGACGTCACTGGCACTACAAATAACTCACCACTGTGTTACATGGTACTTCTGCATAATGGTCTAACTATGTACTGGACAGCAGTATGCAGAACCGGAGCAACTTACTGGACTACCTACACTATCAATCTGTGGTCTAGAAGAGGTATACGTTTAACAGACGAATCGATTGAAAATATACTTTCATGTAATTGTAATATTTAGTTACTAATTGCGGTTTACGTCGCATATTTTTTGTGTGAGATCAAAATTATGATGTCACTGCGGTTAATTATAGTTACATTGGTTTCACATTGGTTTCCAATTATTATTCCATTAATACAGTAATCAGTTAAAACAAATTACCTTTAACTATTGATAGAAGTTGATACCCAATTACCATGTTGTAACCAGACATGGGGTTTAGCTAGAATGAATATAAACGTTGTGGAATTGAATAAAAATTTAATTCCTTTGTTGAGTTGAATAAAAATTTTACTCCGTATTTTAATTTAGCCAGTGATAGAGTGCGCTAATATAAATTACGGATTTCTGTCCAATGGTCTTACAAATACGCCAACTTTTAAACCTTGGCAAACCGAACGGTCAATTTAATGACATCCATGACACATTTGATGGAAAATCAACTTACTAAAAAGTAAAGGAGAAGATTACGTTTTGACATTGAACACACTGTTTGGGTGTGTTAATCAACATTGTTGTTTTAAGTTAACTACAGCTCATCCATTTGTACTTTGGTATAAAAATGTCACTTCTACAACGTACCAGTGTCTGTTTAAAAATTACAATATTAGTACTAAATAAATCCTAGTAAACAATCAGTATGATATGTTAAACATAGTTATCTAGGATCGTTTAATCGGTCCTTTTTGTAGGAAACCTTTGTCAGTTTTCGCAGTAATCTTTGGTAGTGCTGGAAAGCAATTGTCACAGAATTTAACTCTATTAGGTTGTTTATGGTTTTTTTTCAAGATTTAGGTTCTAACGACTTTTGATTTGCATCCGATTTTAGAGTACTGTATATTACAGCTTTGGGCGATGGATTTTAGAGTATATTACAGCTTAAGGCGATGGATTTTAGAGTATATTACAGCTTAAGGCGATGGATTTTTGAGTATATTACAGCTTTAGGTCAATAATTGTCTATGACTGTACCCTCTTAGCGAGAGCTGGTTTTGTTGCCCCTGACCTAGGCACACATCCCCTGGTCTTGGTCCAGTCCGGGAATAGACCTTCAGACGTGTTATTGCGGTGTGAATTGTAAGTGGATCGGGCTACTGTGTCACCCTTGTAAACTGTAAAGAGATGATTAGTGGTAACCAGGCGATAAAACCATACACACGTATACAGGGTGTCTCGCAACCCTATGAACAGACTGTCGCGTTCAGAATGTCGTGTTTGTTTAAAAACACATACATTGTGCAAAGTATGGATACAGCCGTTGAAAATGGAGATTATTTTAAATATTTGATTCCAAATTTCACGAATACCGTTAATTTTACAAAAGAACTGCAAGATGTGTGAGATTTAGTAAACTTTATCCAGATATCAACGATATCTTATATAACCATTGTTTGGAAAATAATAACTAAGGAAATATTTTGTTTTTGCTATACCATCAGTTTTCTCCATTTAAACAATGTTAATTCGATAAAACTACTTTTTAACATGTTAAATTGTGAAATCTGTAGGCTTTTAGTTTATTTAGCCTGATACAAATAATTGCTATGAAATATCCTTAGTGCAACGAGTGTTAATATTCCTTAATTATAAACGGCCATTGATTTAAATTTCTACTTGTTTTATTGTTGTCCAAAGTAAGCAAAATCTGAAGTAAACAACATTAAAATCTCCTTTTCACAAAGTACAAAGCTATATAACTACAAACGTGCCAATTCGGTAGAGGTTTACTTCGCTCATTTAAGTATACAGGGTCTTTCACCCTAGTATCTAGATTGTAATCATCCAATCATTGAATATGTGGTTCAGGACGCGCCACACACAGATACTCGAACAATTGAATAGTTTTCAATCACAACTTCCAATAGTTGGCCCACTTTCAGTGCGAAAAGAGAAATGATCACTTGAAGTCTCGTCCACGTGACTCGATAATAACACTTGACTATCTCATCTCACAGTAATATTGGATCACTTTCGATCTACTGACAGTAGATCGAAAGTGATCCAATATTACTACTGAGGTTGACATTTCTTTGATTAATCTACTTTAGAGTTTTCGACACATTTATTTCACTTAGTTCTGATTAGTGCTGTTAATGAACAAATTCTTGTTTATGCAATTTATTGTAGCGGTAGATTATACAAAGAAGTTATACTTATACTTTTGGATTTTACACACTCGTAGCGAAAACAGTTTTCTATATTTATCCGTCTTGACAGTTGGTTCTAACGACGCGGTTGACGCTGAAAAATTGCCGGATTCCGACACAGTTCGCGAACGCTACGAATCCAGACGCAAATAAACTGTTTTCGTATTTCCCCTCGGTCCTATCAGATTTTATCAGCTGATTAGAGATTATCTTCATTGATAACGCTGTCACGTCGCCTCATATGACGCGTGGTAGATAATCAGTCAGATTGTAGATTTGTCAGATTGCGATAAGATTCACCAGTTAAATAACTTGAGTGTTTTATTGAACTTCAGTCCAGTTTGATTCTCGCTGTTGTCGTGTGCACTAAATTTAGTCACAGTAAGTGTCATCATTACGTTATTGCGTCGTTGGTGATTTCATTGAGTTCAATGCATGCTTGTTCATTGTTAGTCTAGTATTAAGGAATTGCCTCTTAAAATCGCCCTGGTTCATTTCGTTGCAAGCAAATACAGATTGTTTTGTGACTGCGGTAGATTGTGATACACCGGGAATTGCTATTTATTCCCAGATTACTTTAAGTTGTGTTAGTATTTTCACCCTTGCTAATCCCAGCTAAACCATAATTTGAACAAACTCTTTCATTGATTTTTCATCTTTGTGGATAATACAACCTCTTAAAGATTTTTTTGTTCTGTTGTAAAAGAATTTGACACCATGAACCGAAAGGGCAAATAATTATAAACTATCGTTTGTTTACAACTAGTACGGAAAAAAATTAAAAATACATCTTTAATCGTGAAAACACTGTAAAAGACTCATCCAATTAGATTTAATAAACACACAGTCATTTCATATAAATGCGATGTATAATTCACTGTTCAAAATCAACGATTGTATTCTATCACTTTTTGAATCGTTAATCAATTAACTTTGCCAAAGTGTTTTAGTTGTTAGACGAGAACTCTCCCGGTGTTCGAAAACTCGACCAAAAGTATGAATTGTGCAAACTTCTCTATTTTCACCCCAGCTGTAGTTAAAACATGTGATTGGAATTTCTTCCATTTGTTTATATTTTGTTGTTATTTCGTCAGCAGCATGTCAACCCATAAGACTCATGTTATTTTTTTAAATTTCTAATTAATTTTTTTGTTCATATTTTTGAGCCTGTTTTAATTTATAAAAGGGACTCTGCATATTTACAGGATTTTTTTCATTTGGAACCAACTGCGTGTAATTCGGTCTAGTAGTATGGACGGCTAGCTGTCACAAGTTTTGTAAAAGATTTTTAGTATATAAGATTAAGTAAATAACGACGAATTTCAACCACTGTATCTGCGTATTCTATCTGGGTATTCTCTGAGTCTGACCATCTTTTCAAGGAAATTCATTGCTCATGATGACTAAATGTTGATATTACATTCGTAATCCGGACATGCAGTGGCCTTGAATGTTATCCTCATGTTGATTGACAACACGTTACAATCTTAATCCGAAACAAAGTAAAATAATGGAGCATAATTTATACAGTGCAATCGGCATTAAGACTGCAGTTTATTGTTAGTTTCGTCAATCGAGGAATATTTTCACGATTTAAACGTTGTGTCATCAAATATGAGTATCATAGGAGTAATTGGTATAAAGTACCTGTACTGGGTTTTCCGAATGAAAAACCCATGCAAGGAAACATTTTTTACAATTTATGCAATAAAATTCTGTTTTTGCAACGGTTCTGGTCAAGTTTTCCAACGAGGCCGAGTTCATGGAGTTTTACGATTAGACAAGTCATCTAATTTTCTGCACTGTTAGTTTCAGCATAGTAACTAAAGCCATTTTCCACGAGCTCACTGTTCTTTCTGTTCGAACGTTCTTTGTGTGTGGACGCTTCCCGATTTAAATGCATGCAAATCCGTGACGCAGACGCAACTTTTCGGGTTCACTGTGTTGAGGCTGGTACAGTTTGTTCCATGTGAGCTATTTTTCTCGCCGACAGCAGAATTAGCGCTTTCTGATGTTAATGTTGAGCTGTTTACCCACTGGCACATGCTTATTTAGGCGCTTACCTCAACTTGTATCTCAGTTTGTCCTCTTCCACGGTTACGTTCGGTTTGTTCCAAGTGTTGACTCGTTTTGCTGTGTAGGAAGACTTTGGTGAAACGTTGATAAGCTATTTACCAGGTGTGTTGACTATGTTGCCAGGTTTTTTAGTACACGTACTAATGTGTTGGTTATTTGGAGATAGTAATTGGTAGAAGTGTAGTTAATAAGTTAATCGCTAGCATGTTAACATAATATAAATGTGATAGTGCTTAAATTTCTGCAACTGGAATGTTGAATTCATTTAACACACATGCGAATTCAACGACCACATTGGATTTTGCATGTTGTACTATTGGACATTCTTAAGGTAAGAGAAAATGAAACAACATCAAAGTTTGTACCACACGTTACCACTTAGATCTGACTCGAATAGTATCAATTGACCTAAGACATCTAAAAGCTAACAGAAAATGCTGCTTCGTACACGGTCATTGACTCTTTTTGAAGGTTGGAGCCAGGTTTATTGCAGTCTTTGTGTAGTAGCAGTGACAGTAAATGCCAAAGAGAATGTGAAAGCCGTAGAAACGTCACAGTCGGACGACTTCGCACTCTTCTCTTTGTACTTGCTCCTCGTCTCGGATGATCTGTTCCAAGTTTGGTTGGCGTTCGTAGTCTCTAGGACGCCTGTGCTAGGTACATAGTGTCTGCCAGGTATAGTTGCACTCTTTGTGTAGTAGCAGTGACAGTAAATACCACAGGGAATGTGAAAGCCAAACGTCACAGTCGGACGACTTCGCACTCTTCTCTTTGTCCTCGCTCCTCGTCTCGGATGATCTGTTCCAAGTTTGGTTGGCGGTCGTATAGGACGCCTGTGATAGGTACATATCGTATGCCAGGTAAAGTAGCAGTGTCAGTAAATGCCACAGGGAATGTGAAAGCCAAACGTCACAGTCGGACGACTTGGCACTCTTCTCTTTGTCCTAGCTCCTCGTCTCGGATGATCCGTTCCAAGTTTGGTTGGCGGTCGTAGTCTCTAGGACGCCTGTACATAGTGTCTACCAGGTATAGTTGCAGTCTTTGTGTAGTAGCAGTGACAGTAAATGCCACAGGGAATGTGAAAGCCTAACGTCACAGTCGGACGACTTCGCACTCTTATCTTTGTACTCGCTCTTCGTCTCGGATGATCTGTTCCAAGTTTGGTTGGCGGTCGTAGTCTCTAGGACGCCTGTGCTAGGTACATAACGTCTACCAGGTATAGTTGCAGTCTTTGTGTAGTAGCAGTGACAGTAAATGCCACAGGGAATGTGAAAGCCAAACGTCACAGTCGGACGACTTCGCACTCTTCTCTTTGTCCTCGCTCCTCGTCTCGGATGATCCGTTCCAAGTTTGGTTGGCGGTCGTATAGGATGCCTGTGCTAGGTACATAGCGTATACCAGGTATAGTTGCAGTCTTTGTGTAGTAGCAGTGACAGTAAATGCCACAGGGAATGTGAAAGCCAAACGTCACAGTCGGACGACTTCGCACTCTTCTCTTTGTCCTCGCTCCTCGTCTCGGATGATCCGTTCCTAGTTTGGTTGGCGTTAGCAGTCTCTAGGACGCCTGTGATAGGTACATATCGTATACCAGGTAAAGTAGCAGTGACAGTAAATGCCACAGGGAATGTGAAAGCCAAACGTCACAGTCGGACGACTTCGCACTCTTCTCTTTGTCCTCACTCCGCGTCTCGGATGATCTGTTCCAAGTTTGGTTGGCCGTTGCTGGATTGCATTATGGCTCTGGTATACTTCTCAAATCGCACAGAACATTGCAGCAGGTTGATAGATAGCGGATCAGCTGATGGTGCGACTGATGATACTGGTAATCAATTGATTCATTCAGTGTCAGCCGTGTCATCGTACATGATGCAAGTAATCAGTGGATACAGTCATACAGCTGTGATATCAAAGTTCACTGTTATCGCGTTATCAGCAGAGGTCACGGCACAGACTTGCCTCTCGCCCCGAGATACAGAACCACACAGTAGCAATGTTTCATTGTATCAGTGCAGTCTAGTGTAGTTTGTTTGCTCACAATATGCCTTTGTTTACAGGTATGTTGTCCAGTTTGCTGCAATCAGTGCATTGCTTGGTCAAGCCAAAGACCAAAAAGGGGAAGGTAAGAGGTTTTTTTGGTTTTTGATTTGTTAAAACAACACCTATTGTTAGAACTGTTCAAGATTATATCTTTGTTTGGCTCTGTAGTTTAAACACGTAAACTTAGGCATATTATTTGGGTTTTATGTTTTGTGTGAGAAATTGCGTTAGGCTATTTTAAAGCTTAAAAGTGTACCTATGTATTAATATTAGCACCCCGTTATGATCATACAGTCGTGCATGCAAACATTATCACAGCGTTGGTAGTATTTAATTCAAGCACAGGGGCATGTAATACAATTTCTTTATTTAAAGGTTTGTTGAAATTATTAAGGTGAACACGGATACTACACAATTCTAAATGGTTAGCACCTCATTTACAGCAGTAACAAAAATAGACTGTACATTTTCAGAGTCATTTCGTAGAGAAGCAATAGATTAATACCATGACAAATTATTGATGCAAACGAAGTTTGAACAGAATTTTGTCAAGTTCTGGGTTAAAGCACAGTACAAGCCGATTGCCAAGTGGCAGAAATTATTGTTTCTAAAGCGAACAATGAGTTAGTTGCTGTACTCAGCTTCTACTTCCAAACTCAAGAGTTATTGCTTTGTTTTCATACAGAGTCCATCGCGCAAGACAGAATCCTCGAGTTGGTCAGCTGATCCATAAATAATATGATCTCGTGTCGGTGAATTCCCAAGTGTGGTCTATTTTGAAACCACAAAACACATCCACTGCGTATTACTGTAACTGCGCTCTGATTTTCAAAACTATGTCGTTCAGCGCTCTCTTGAAATATAAGCAAAATCTAAGTTCCTTGTCAACTTTTACCCAAACATTTTGATTTTTTATTTCAAAACTATCATGCGAATGGTCTCTACATCGTGGTTTGAGTGGATCTTTTGTCGTGGAATTTTGTCTATGGATAACTCCGTAACCAGGTGGTGGGTTAAAATTATCTTTAGCTGTAGACACACCAGTATAGAGAAAACAACAAAAATTTAGGTCCCTAGCGGGGCAAACTTTTTCGTAATGAAAAACTCCTTCACTAAAACCTTAATCATTGAACAGTAGCACAGATAAAGGAACGGTTAGATAGAGATTGCGCCAGTTATGTGAGGGTTACTGGGACTGCGCCAACGCTATCCAAGGTCACAATAGGTACGTTAAGGGTTTTTGGTAGCCGGGTAATCGGGTGGAAGATAGAATGTAACCCTAACCAAACCCAATAATGAAGGAAGAAACTAAAGTTGAACTAGAAATATTTTGTGAACTTGAATGCCACATTGGCGCAATGATGGTGCGTTTGGGGGGGGGGGGGTAGATTTGGCTATGGCCACAGATAATTAGTAGGGGTTTATTATCTGTGCTATGGCGCTTTGCCGGTGGACCGAAATTTGTACTATCTGTTACATTAGTGACTGCTTATTTGTTTTCCTTGTAGGCCTGTATCATTGTCTATGTACCTGTAAATGTTTACATGTTTAGCTAAGTCGACGATAAGTTATCTATATATCCCGCTAGCTGCGACAGAAATATTAAATGATCCTTCTCACTAGATTTTGTCAAATGTATGCACTAAAATAACTTGAAGAGTGGATACCGGTCGAATACTACAGTGATAAAAATACCTACATAATTATTCACATTCTAGAAAAGTTCACCTTTTACTGTTTATTCTCATTAGTTATGAATAACTTATACATGGACTATCATGACAAAGCACGTCTGTATCATTGCACCACATGTCATGTCAGTCCCATGGCTCGGTTCCCAAGGCGACCGCTAGCCACTCCGGCATTCCGCTATGTATGTGTTTGTATGCCGGAAGTCTGGGAAGCATTGTATGCGCGCACCGCAACACTGATCATCACACGTTGGTCAAGGACTAACCCACTTACAATGCACAACCTTCATGGCAACACTTGAGAAAATAACCAAGAATATCCGATAGTAAAGTTATTTTGTCGAGGACGTGCCATCTTGATGCTACTGGTACTGTACTTCATGATATCATAGGCTAAGGAAAAAATGGTCTATTAGCTGTGATGATATACAGACAGAAAGGCTCTAATTCGTATTTATTGCACCCTTTGGACTTATTGTAATAAATATTTACCCATAGTTCTATAATTGGTTTTGGGGTTGAAGATGTTTACCTACCATCGCAAATTTCCAAGCGCTCATTGAGAAACCTTTTCGCTTCTTGAAATCGTAGGTGCCCCTTTTTTAGTATTTTTAGCATTTAGCATTTTAGGAGACGTAAAACTTGCCCGATTAATCCGTTGTGAATGGTACCCTATACTTGAAACAAGTTCATCAGTACGTGCTCTATAAGCCTTTCTTTTAGAAACGTTGTCCAAATCGTGTGCAGCCATTCAAAACACTCATGCCCTGATCATTGAGCTAATTCATCATCTTTTATGGGGCTTCCAAGAGGTGTTTTGTAACATCATAGATTAAAGGAATGGCCACATTTAAATTTTCTACAGTACAATATTCTTGATGGTCCACATCTCAAGCTCCAGCTAGACACCTTACTTACTTCCCTGTGGTCTGGAAGAGAAGGCTTATGTTACCCCAATTTGATGGGCCGAGCAGTATTCTATTACTTTGAGAATCTTTACCCCAGTTATTGATGGATCTGTAACGTCTGAATAGATAAACTTGAGGAATGTTCAGATTGTTCGTAGTCTTCCAAAACACCCTTAGTTCTTCTGTTTGTAGCTTCTTCGACGGTTCCATGGGATTTAGAAAACATTGACGACCTAGATTTCACGCGTTTTGACAACTCTTCAATAATTCATAACCTAAAATACTCAATCGTCCAAGATCTCTTGTACGCGTTGATTGAAATGCTTATTTATCTCTGGTATGTTTTGATATAGCAATGTTATTCTTCATGTTGATATGACAGACCAGTAGTTTAGTTGCCAGCTGCCAGGTAGAGGTAGAGGTAGAGGAAGGTGGGCGGGGGTCAGCAACATTCCCCAGGTTGGTCAGACGCCCAAGGGCGGCCACAAATATCCGCACTGCGACTGGGAAAAGCGGACATCTTCTGATATGTCACTTTCTAGAACGTGATGACTACGATGACATCTGCACGGCCCAGTGGAAACTAGGTTGACGACAACCGGGACGCGATGAAATGGTGAAAATGGAGTTTTGTTGATTGTTTTGTTGACTACCTCTGGGAATATTTGTGCAAGAGTTAATATTTTGTTATAATTTTTCACAATGGACGTGGAAACTGGGCGTAGTCAACTGGGACGCGATGAAATGGTATCTCAATAAGGATTGTTTTTCGTTGTGAATTAATTGTTTTACTGACTCTACTCAGGCTGGTATCTTCTTAACGTTATATAAGATTTTTTAAATTTTTAGCCACACATAGTAGGCAATGTAGTATAGTGTATAAAGAGTAAGTAGTGTCTGTGTTTCTACATAAAACCTGGTTGGGAAGGTGGAAACTGGGGTTACGTCAAACGGGACACGATGAACTATGCATTGTGAAAATGTGAAGTAATTTTGTTATTTGTCGTTGTGAATTGTTTTATTGAAATTCCCCATTATGGGGATTTCTACAACGTTTAAGTAAGAGTTTTCCTTTTATAAACTATTTATAGCCCAGTGGTGTAAAAGAAGCGACGAAATGGGGAAAATATAGAGCAATTTTACTTCCGGAGTAATTTTGTCCGACTTTGTATATTTATATAGTTTAAATAAGAGTTTCGATCGCTCTACCGATAGCCTGTGTTTTGTTAATGTGCTTTTTAAAGGATTGGCTCATTTTAAAACAATTATATAATGCTTTAAACGTGAACCTTAAATTGCTTTCGCAGTCATATACAGTTTTATAAGAGATGCGATTATTCCCAATTGACTACAGAGATTACATTTTTCGCTATTGTTATGTCGTGATTTGTCATTGATGAATGGTGACTCTAAAATGCGTCGTCGTGTAATAATTGTACTCTTTTATTTAGGGCAAGGGTAGGCTTTGCAGTAGGCCTATGGATATTTTTCAGAAATAATATCGTTCAAAATAGTAATCAGTATAATGAACAGGTTATAGTAGGTTAGCTTTCACAGTTTCTTAATACACAGTTTTTGACAAAGGTACACTTGCCACTCCAACGACTATACGCACGAGCCACTGAGTAGTGAATACAGCACAGCAAATGAAAAATAAAACGGAAAAGGGTATAGGGTGTTCCCTAGACCTTAGATTGCTAAAACAGTAGTTTACATCACGCACAATGTTTATTAGATGCAGAGTTGCACCATTGATTAGATTGACAACTTTTTATTAACATATTTAAATAATATACAATTCAACCCTTTACATTCCATGCAATTCAAAGGTGGTATCTTCATGCAATATAAGTCCACATGCTCACTATGAGCTTCATTTTTTAAACTTTACATGCAAAATACAAATGTGGTTCGATGATGCAGTCCACCTTAAATCCTTGGTTGACAAGCTAATCACTTTCACTTCTTAACTATTCAAAAAACTTAAAACTACCTAACTAATGGCAACCTAACAATAAAAATTTGAACACATGGCCCAGGCTTGCTGTTCTTTGGAACGCCACTCCACAATTAACTAATAGATATATTCAAAAAATGTTTACAATATTGGAAATTAAATTTCCCTAACTAAAACTAGTACAAATAAATATCTAGGAAAGGTGCAGCAAGCCACTTATAAATTAAATAACAATGATAAAAAATTTAATTAAGTGTATAATCAATGGTATCACTTTCGCTAGACCAGTGTAACGGTTTGTACTGGTGACATTGGCTATACTCGTATGTGGGACAGTTGTGTATTGACTGATATGCACACAATCACCGGGCTGGGGCGGGGAAAGTCATTCGTAATCACTTTCGCTTTCTTTGTTGTTTACCAACGGTGAATTTAAACTTGGATCAATAGTGTTTACGTTCCAGTCTTGGTTTTAATTTAGATTTTGTTTTTTTTTTACAATAATTAAGTTTAGGTATTTTTAGCGAATTTCCCATATAGGGAATAAGCTGTTACCATAGCACTCATGGTAAGACCTGGACCCGGGACCGATTTAATTTTTCGTTTTGAGGTCCCTAGAGGCCTAAAACATCATCTGTTCAAATTCATATATATTTACGAAATTTGTTTTAACATACTACAAAATCAATTGTTGACAACTAAAGAGTACAGCTTCTTATTGTTCAGTTCGCCGTTGGTCTATCCTAGATCGCCTGCTGAAATGTCAGCTGATTTTAACCCCGACGTAGTGGGTCAGGAGCAGATGATATATGCAGTGATTCTGCATGTGCAAGGGTTTATCGAGTAGTTTGTAGACACAGTCAGCAGACTTGCGGTTTATCGCTCTCAGTTATCAACCCGCGTAATATCGATCCTCTTGAATATCGACGATGGAAATCAATTCGAGGTCTATATTTGCAGTTTGGTAGGTACAGAAAATATACACGGCTGTAACAAGTATGCTTAATATCATAGGAGGATCGAGGTGCATAAAATCGGATTCCTTATCCACTATGACTATCGTTGACTGAGTTTGGTATGAAAACGAACTAATGAATTGAGACAATAGTGTGTGCTGATGTAATTTACTGATTTTTCGAATTTTCGAATACGCAATTAATGTACCAAGCCAAACTAAAAAGTCGACGGCCTATCACGAGATGTCATAAACGATCGAAGTATATGAAAGTGTTGAAACCTTAACGTTGAAATTTGACAAGGTGAAGATTATTGAAATAAGTTTTCTTCGGTACACAAAAGTCAATGCTGGTAACCCGTTACCTAAAGGGTTCCGTTGTAGTCCGAATATTCGTCAGAAAAATTGTACTGACTCGTTTTGTTAGTTCTTGCTACACGTAAAAAGAGACCAGGGGATATAAAATAATAGGTAATTATTCCTTTAATCCCGCCGGGAAACAGTTTAGAACTCAGAAGTCTAAACTGGATTTCCGGTGTAATTTCTTGAACGATACTGGACTGGAGTGGAGAAAGGCTACGGTTACCAGTCCCAAGGCAAGGTGAGCCTGTCCAAGTTTCAATGCTGCGCCGTAGATGGGCCGAACCTTTATCAGCCTCTCCAGGCTTATCTTTATATCCGCAACGCTCGACAGCGCTAGCAGGTCAATGCCACGGCGGTTCCTTCCGTGTTGACTTGGGTAATCTCCGCTCATCGTGTCTACGTGTACAAAGTGTGCGAAGATCGCTTTACATGACCAAAGTAGACTTCTCATCCCATTGTACATTTTGAAGCTCGTTTTTCGTGAGTTCATGTAGGTTGACACTGATCGCTAGTGTAGACGAAATTTTGTTTAGATTAATGGGTATTTTCCTGATTTGTGCTTTACTGGTTGGTTATATAACTAGGAGACCAGTTGTATATGATTAGATCGTTTTATTTGGTTAAACGAGGCTTTAAAAAACACATTGTAAATAAAACACGACCTCTACAGTGCACCGTACAGAACCAACAATAAAATTGGCTTCAGCTGTTCCACAAGGATGAGGTATCTACCAAAGGAGTATGTTTTATCTGGTAGAAGTTAGATAATTTTTTGGTATCGTAATTTAGCGAAACACGTCAATATATATATTTTTCAAATATGTACCATATAATGGTATTACGCAGTACAAGTCTTAGCAAAATTATCTGATTTCAGCACAAGCCTGAAACAATCATTGTGGGCCATCCCCAAATCTACGTCCACTAAATTTGTTTTTTCTTCAGGGCGTAAATAAAAAAAAATCACCCCTTGTGTTTACCGGTATTTCAGTCTTTATGAGTTTAACCTTGAACATGAGTTCAACAAACAAAATTATGCAGTGCATTTTCTTTAAGCCCTTTGGTTAAATTATGGTACTTTTGGATTATTTTGGTGCATTCTCGTATAAACGCAACAATTTTCTAGATGTTCATTTTTTCCACCAATCATTTCTTTTACTAATCGTGTCATAATCACGTGGCAATGTTTTGTAATATGAGATCACAGCTGTTTTACACATGACTCACTTCAACAATTATGTTTACAGCTGTAGGATCAGCCAGTGTAGTTGTCTACATGTTTACGCGAATATTTTTCGAACTTGTTAATAAGTTTCACACCTACATCAGGTGCTGTCTGTTGTGTTACTTCTGTATCTTAACTGCTACATCAAGGCCTTATGTAGATTCAGAGATTGCATTACCATTGTTGACCTGGTGTTTGTTTACTTTTTAGGATTGTCGGTGAATACGTTGGTAGTGAGCCTTTAAAGTGAATCTTTAAAATTTCATAACATCCCATTTGGTGTATTAACAATTTATGTGCTATGCGAACTTGTTCTTTGATCAGGTTATTTACTTCAGAGTCGTATATAAAAAACTTCCAGGACCGATGAGGTTGATTTTTAAATACCTTTCAGCACTGATCAATTGCTAATAAAAAAGGTTTAAGTTCTTAAACCCATCGAATTAAGAATTTACTGTTACAATCAATTTATTTAAAATATTTATCTATTCTAGCTCCACCTGTTAACCGATGAGAAATAGGGTTTACCATAGACTCAAAACAAGTAGACCATCATACCATTGTACATTTTGGAGATCGTTTTTCGTTTGTTGTTTATGTCCGGCGACACTGATCGCTAGTGTAGAAACAATTTTGTTTATATTATTTCAGGCTTAATATAATTGTTAGGCTGACATTCCGGTACCGTAGTTGCCCGTCATACAGCTCAAATTTGACCAGGTAGGTCTATGTCAACCGCATTTCCTCACCAATTTATTTGTTTATTTACACTACGAATGTCAGTAAGCTGTACACTTCGGAAACATTATTAGTAGGGTCGTGGTGCGGTCAGTATAAACCCTTTTGTCTGCCTATTGAGGTAGATAACTGCAGAGTGCAGACGACAGATGACTGGCGCCTTGACCTTCCGAGCGGTCACCGGTCACTTCCGCCGCCGTATACGGTGTCCCAGGGACGCCCGCTCTCTGAGGAAGGCCGTAGACCGCAGTCCGCAGCTATTCCGTGTCCATTGCCGTAGACAGAGTGAGATTGTTCATCTCCACATGTGCAGGTCGAGTTTTGAGTGCAGGTCGATACATGGTAGTGTATCGACCTGATACACTACCATGAATGTTTTGGGATTACGATCAAGTTGTCATTTATGGTCAATTATTAAAGAGGTCGTCCAGTGGTCGAAAACTCGATCAAAATCACCTCACGCTCTAAAACAAACATAATTGAAATATCTTTCATTTGTTTTGATTTACAAGTTAGTTGGATATTACTTCAAGCACATAGACTTCATTTTGGTACAAGAAAAATGTTGAGCAGCCTCTGAAAGCGCTAAATAAAGTTTTAATTGATACCATAGACAAAAAGAATGAACCACACGCTCTGCCTGCGAATGAACAGCTGATCAATACACAGAGGTATCGAATAAGTTTCCAGTTTGAATGCAACTGCAACGACCTTGATTGTAGGCGTCCCGGCGCGGCGCTCGGTTGCTAGGATACCAGGCGTCTCAATGGATCTTCTGTCGATTTATTCTAACTTGGGGCTTTTTGGAAATTTGTATAGCAAACGAAACATACACACTCGTGCGCGATCGTTGTGTTATTGAACGTCACGAGGCCATATGCTCAACTAATTTATTTTGTTAAAATTGGTAGTTACTTCATTTTTCATTTTTATTTTTATTTTCCACGGCAATGCCATTTACTTAAAGTGTGTTGAGTGAGTGTACAGTAAAAATAAATCAGCTGTTGACACATCGTCAGGAACTGAATAAAGCTAATGATTGACATGTGTTAAAAACATTTCATACAAGGTTGGCTACAACGTCAGAAGACAATGGTAATTGCCTTTGTGACACGTTCAATTTTCCTCGTTTCAGAGCTAGTTAAATGGTAACTAATATACCTGATAAAATGTTATTTCAAAAAGGTACCAATAAGGAAATTTATGATCGGATATGTAGGCGTTGTCATAAACTAATTAACACTTAGACAATTGAGTGGTCCATGGTTTAATTAAATTTGTTCAGTTAATGTGTATTGTTTGACCAACTGTAGAGGTTCCTAGCTTGTTTATGGTGGCAGTTTATAAACTATCGTGTTGCTGGATAGTTTATGCTCTTGTGAACATCGGCGCAATCTGCGTGGGTCGAGCCGGGAATAGAACACGTGCACCTCGGTCTGTTGAGCATGTCTTGGGTTCAAATCCTCCTAGGGTTCAATACATAACTTGAAACATGTTTATCTTCATCGAATGGATATCCTTTTCCCCGATGAATTTGTTGAATATTTTCATTAACTGCGGTTAGTATGGAATTATCTGGGTGTTTGCAGTAAATGGCAGAAAATACAAAACCTGTTCAATGTCGAAAATAGTCTTGTTTTGGTTCAACTCTTTTCTCGTGGAGTTTATTGAACATGCAACCTTCATTTCGAATATTTTTGTAATCCTATTAATCTAAATTCTCGATTCATGAGTGTGTTACTTATTTGATTCAGTTTAAAAAGGTAACTTCATTTATATTTTTTAGAGAAAGACAGAACCAAGAAATAAAATGTATCTTTTTGGAAAATTTCTGGTTTGAATAAGTGCAGGAAACGCTGATCTACCCATGTAGAGATAATTCTACAACACCCCACACTACGATAATACTACCTACTACAGCCTGGGCATTATCAAAGAGTAGGTTAAATCTAACTATTTGCCCGTCGATGAACTTGTGTCTTTTATATTATTTGTGTACGTTTTGGTGAGTTTTCTATTTTGTATTTTGTACAGTACAAGCAGTGGCATCGATGTTTACAAGTGCGGAAGAGAAGCGGGCAGTCGCAAGCCAAGAATTTCAATGGCCGTGATTCACTGGTTTCTAAATACCTCGTCATTTGGCAGCTGTGGCCGTGTGTTTGTCAACTAGCGAGCATCGCGCATGACACTACTACGATCAGCCACGTGTAGTGACGTCACTGTAGTCTCCAGTAGATATGTAGACTAGTAGGCCTAGTTGAATGGTTACCACTATCAGTATTCTGTTTTATTAATGTCTCTTGCAACACTATTAAACATCCATGGGTTGTACTCAACGATGTAAACTTATACAGGGGGTCCCGGAACTCTCTACCAATATTTTAGGGCATTGTTCCTGGGTAAGAAACATATTTAAATATCATATTTAAATTGTCCGGAAGTCCTTAGTTACTCAGATAGCCGCCATTTTGTTTTATGAATTTAAAAAATCGTCATAATTTTTTTGTAGCTTTGTCTAGTTGTCATAAATGTTTGTGCAAAGTTTCAACTTCGTATGTTTAACCAATCTTCAGAAAAAAATTAATAAGTGAAAAAAAAACAAAATGGCGGCTATCTGAGTAACTAAGGACTTCCGGACAATTTAAATATGATATTTAGATATGTTTCTTACCCAGGAACAATGCCCTAAAATATTGGTAGAGAGTTCCGGGACACCCTGTCGTTGGTTGTACTACCGTCGCTTCAGGATCGTTTTTCAGCTAGTATAAAACAGGTTATGCTATCATTGCCAACGACAATTAAATTTATAGAAATTATTAGGGTTTGGGAAGTGATTTTGCTTGTGTCCGTAGCTGAAATTTAGCTACATTCAATCCAGTGTACTCGTGTGTTCCCTAGGTGCTAACTGCTAAACTATATATGCTATTTGTCGCATTTTACACACTTGTGACACCTCAGCTGTT
The DNA here is from genome assembly GCF_028750875.1 of Macrosteles quadrilineatus. NCBI lineage: Eukaryota > Metazoa > Arthropoda > Insecta > Hemiptera > Cicadellidae > Macrosteles > Macrosteles quadrilineatus. The sequence continues at coordinate 63,843,271 of NW_026542602.1, forward strand.
TATTTAGCTTCGGTATTTATTTATTTCAACGTACATCTCCATTTTACAACCATACAAATCAAATCAGTACAAATCAGGATGGCTTATCCCGTACATATAACAGCCACAACAGAAAACAGTTTGAAAGGATGAGATAGTTGTGTAAATAAAAGAATTTTAGCTATGTAATTTACCACTCCCATACAAAATCAAACCAAGTTTTATCTTTCATAGTGTCTATGTACTAAGAAATACAAAATATTGTGGATTGCTTCTTGTGCTTGAAAGCTACACGTCATTCAATTTTAGCGGATTTGACGTCATTTGGTTGGATCGTTTGTGTATGCAGCACTGGGTTAGCCCAATGTGACGTCACGACACGCACTACTTTACACACCCTGGTCACTCCTGACCCTCAAGCGGATAGTTTGATATCCATCCGCCATCATAAAGTTATCAGGAAACTCCTCTGGTGAAAGGGTTTTCGACTTGACTTAGTCAGCGATTTATTAGAAATCATTCGCGGATACAATATAATATAGTTCGTGAAACTGAACCGCAGTTGGGTCTGGGAATTAATTACAAAACTAGTTTCGAACTTATTTTAGGAAGGTTCGAGGTCGAAAGACCACAACAAGATAGTTCGGCCTTGAGTACGTTACCATTGACTACCGTAGTTGAATATGGATAAGTCGATAGAATCTTTGATTCACCTTGGATTTGGAGGTAATCATATGCTCATACGCTGAAATCAATGGGTTGAAGCAATTGCTTTGAGTACATTCTATCGTAGTTTTCATAACATGAAACACCTGTTCGTCGGATTTGGAGTCTGAGCACGTACGATTTTCATTTCTATCAGACTTCTACAATACTCATTGTTTATTTATCCTAGTGTACCTTCGTTGTTTGTATTGAGCTTTCGTGGTTTGTGTTGTAAAAGAACACGTTTCCACTTTAATTTGATCGGATATCCCCCCGAGCACGGGTTTGCAGTCCATTCGGCGGAATAATTTTTCTCAAGTCTGATATGTATCTCTAGTATATATTTTTAATGTTGCATTAAGTGGATTTGATTTGTCGGATTCGCGGATTTATGTTGTAGGAAAAGTGCAGTTTTGTACTATATTTGTAATTAAATAATGAATTTCACTGTTGAATCGACTTAAAAGGTGATATTTGAACTCTTAAAATCCGTAAATTTCAGTAATACCACCCTCACGAAAACCAATTACTAATAGTTTTGTCACGTGTAAAACATATGAAGAAATGCAGCAGGTTTATGTAAAAAATTAAATTTTAAGTTTTGACTTTCGCATTTAACACTATCTTGTACTTGTTTACGAACGCACGTCCGCCACAATGACCCTAATGATTTACAACTGTGAAGCTGTGAAGGTCGTTATGTTGCTAAACCGGTGTCCTGCGTGCTTCGTCACTTCCTCGCCCAGGACATTGACTTTCACATCAGAATCGAGTCTCACACTGCCAATTGTTAGTTACACAGACTCCAAGGGCAAGTACAACAAAACTAAAAATACTCGGACGAATTAATTTGGATCGCTTTCAATATCCCGAACAAAGGAATTTGGAATCCCTGTGGGATGGAACAAAGATCGACGATCTTTGTATGCACAGAACAGGTCATTGGCGTTCATCTGAAAACACCATTTAATATGCAGAACATATGGAGTATAGCTTCATACCACTGCAGTTCTACGGACTTCGGATGTCACTGAAAATTATAGGAAGTACTCGAAAGACACTTGTGAATTGTATAATTAGCACTACAAAGCGATTTGGGAGTCGGGCGGAATGGGAACAAAGAATAGCGGTTGCCTGATGAAACATAGCTCGAGCCACAGTAAGGCCTCTCGCCCACTATACGATTTCGGTCGTACGACACTGTGTCGTACGATATTCTTATCATATGTGTGGTCCTCGCCCACTTTACGACACTTTGTCGGATAAATGGCCAGTTGCTCGGTAGCCCTGGAAGAGTGAGGTGTGGGTGTGTTGCGCAATATCTTAAAACAGTGGTTCTGTATCAAATAGTTAAACAATGATTCCGTTACGTGTTGTTGCAATGTGGCTGCTGTGGCGTAAATTAAGCGATAGTGGCCAATGTAGGCCTACAGCATTAAAGAAACATTTATTTTTATGTGAAAATTATTTTTTAAGTTAATGTATTGAAAGAAATTTTCAAATTATATTAGTCCATGCATTTTACAAGTTTTTAAATTTACCATAAGTATCATAGGGTTTTGGGATAGTCTGGTAAAAAGTATGTATGTTAATTGTTTTTGGATTAGTTTTTAAATAGATTTAATTTTATCAATATAATCTACAAAAAAATATATTTATATGTTTTAGTGAAACTTTTTTACACAATTTAATTAATAATTAAGATTATACAATAATAATAGCCAAACTCGCATTTTTCAATAATTATTTTGGTATATTTACTCATAAGTGATGCAGTATCTAAACATAATATAAGGAAAAATATAAACAAATTGTAAAAAAAAAATAGGAAGATCAAAATTACGCAAAATAATGGTTGAAAAATAAGACCATGTGATATATCAAACATTATAATAAAAAAGTATGAATGAATTGTAAAAAATATTTATTCACGATAAGAAATACGCAAAGTGATATAACAATGACTAAGTAATGACTAAGTAATAATGACTAAGTATGAGTTAATTGCAAAAAGTATATAAAAGACTACTGGGGAGAACGCACGACATACGATAAAAATCGTATAGTGGGCGAGCGCCCATTTGATTGTGTACGCCACTGCGAGTGAAACAGTCGTACGACAGTCGTGGATCACAGTGGCAGTGGACGACTGCTTCACGACAGTTTGTCGTAGTCGTGAGATTATCGTACAGTGGGCGAGCTCTCATAAGATCCAATGGTTCACTGTGGAAATGTTGTCGTTCCGACACAGTGTCGTACGACCGAAATCGTATAGTGGGCGAGGGGCCTAAGGCCACGTAGCCTAGAGCACGAGATAAAGATGACTATCTAGGTGAGTCATGACTAGCCTGCATTTAGCAAGTCACTGTGGACCCAAAGATGAACTAGCAGTAAACCATAATAACGTAAAGGCAAGTTTGTAATGCAGTATCAAGTGTAATTAGACATTGACAAATATTTAGTTTCCTCCGAAACGATTTTTATTGATGCATATTCTACTCTTTATGCCGTAGGGTTTAGTAGGCCTATTCAGTGATCCAGAATACACCCAAGAGATAATACATCCATTACACACTCACACTAGCTGCTATGGATCAACCGTCAGTATACCCAATGCATTTCAGACTAAAATCACCCTTGGTGTTCATGGTAACAATATTACTGTGTCCATGATGAAGGGTTCTCGTGTACGTAATTAAGTAAAGGTGATTTAGACGTTGTCGAATACGTATTTAAATTTGAATGAAATTCTAAAGCTTTCCGTGGAATATTCAGAGCTTGCCTTGTTTGAAATATTCTTCAATGAATTAAATCAACTTGATTTCTGCCCAGAAACAAATGTCTTTGCACAAAATTAAAATTAAAAAAATGAAATATAAATGTCTTTTGTTCTAAAATAAACTTCGGAAACTAGATAGCACATCGCAACAATAAATCTTTTGTCTGTAACACGTGCAATGAACATTCTCAACAATGAACACATTGTCTCAGCACCTTTGTATATCATCATCTCATTGAGCATGTATCACCAATCTGAAGACAATGCTGTTCCACCAGTGACCGTCTCAAGGATGTGCCTCAGGGTCGTGTCATATCGTTAGTTCAGGACCTGTGACTGTCACGCCGAGTCTTCCTTGTGTTTTTGTTTGTGCTGATTGCCTTCGCTCCATTTCGTGAACGAATCCCAATTTTGCTTGACACGCTTTTTGGAAGCTCTGTGATGATTATCTCAAGTTGGATAACAAATTAGCTTCTGTGATTCCTAAAGTAGTTATTCAAAAGGGCGTCTGTGCCAGGTTCTACAGAATCTTTGGGATAACAGATTCATTATAACTGCACCATTCCCCATTTGTTTGTGTTTACTGTGCAATTGGTTTTCAACCTCTAATAATTTTTAGCCTCAAACCACCCATCCTGTTGTAACAGCATCAAGGTAAATTATAACAAAATTTAAAAATATTTTCTCCAATCTAATACCAGTCTGTGATTTTTTCCGTCAGTTCGCGAAACGAATGTACAGTTAGTTATTACGTTCATGTTTGCTTGGCCTTTATGTCAATATTACTTGCTCGTGCCAATTTTATGACTTGCTAATATGAAACAGATACTGCGTAGCATATTGTGGTTCAAACCCTAGTTAAGAATGAACTGCAATGTGGGACAGTAATTATCACCTTCATTTTGTGTGTTTCTTTCCGGAGTACTTCTCAAATAATATTACAAGAGAATTACCATATTTCCGTCAAAGTAATCTTTATGTTAGGCAACCGGTTTCAATGCCTATGGCATCATTGTCAAGCTAGACGTAGTATCTAATCCTAAAAGGTTGTCAGAAGTCATAAAAAGCACGTAGTCACATAAACATACACAAACACATAAAACGCATAACCATGCAAACTGTCATTCCTACAGGGCGGTGGGTACAGGGTGTAGATTATCACCAAAACCAGCTTCGACAGCGCGAACATAATGGTCCTTCGAGCCGGATCATTGTAATGCCGGTATATAACGTCAGGACAAACATTTGTAGTACTGTAGATTGTATACTCAGTCCCATTGCAGCATGTCGGTATTGCTCTTGATGCTCTGACAGCAGTGACGTTGGAGGAAAGGAGAGGATAGGAAGAGGAAGAAGGACGTTGCACCTCAGACAAGGCTACCAACGTAACGGCAACATTGCACAACCCTCGTGTGCAACACTATTGTATGGTAACACCTGGTAACACTGCGACCCTTGCTTTCACATCTTGTATCCGGTTTATATATTTTTTTAGCTCCATTGTCATAATATACAACGTAATGTTTTCAACTGAAAACAAATGTTCTTGGTGGATCACCCAAAAGAAAGGAAATATTGTCACTTCTGGAAAGGGTTATTGGTTTTTTAATTGAGTAAAATAGATTTTAAAATTGAAGGATAATATAATTTGTACTCTGCACCTTTTTTTATGAAGAAGGGGAAATTTTGTAATCTTTTGCTATAAAAAAAATATTTTGAAAACTATCTTATTGTAGTTGAAGACTAAACAAACAGTCTTGAATAATCCAAAGTCTTTACAATGAGGTTTTAAAATACATATTTTTATTCTTCAGTTTATTTATGTAACTAGGCCTATATGTATATGGAAACAATGATTTCTTTACTTTTGTGTTTTGTAAAGGCATATTTTGCAATTATTAATTATAGTTAGCCGTCGTCACAGTGAAGTTGTTGACGGCAGCTATCCAATACGTCAATACGTCCGTATGAAAAACCTGGCCTGTTTAAATCATGTTTACAGGGTTTCCTTATGAATCATCCTGCCACACTGGACTGGTATGCTGGATTGCTGAATCAATTACCTTGATATAGGCTAGTCTATACATAAGGCTGTATCTTGCGTTTCGTTCAAATTAAACTCATTAAGTGTGTTTCACATATTTGAGACGGAATCGTTTCTTCTGAAAGAACGATGATTTCACATTTCCCATCTAGACTCAGTATATAACCAATAACCCTACTTTTCTAGAGCAAAAATAGTTCGTGCAGGTACACGACGCAACTGATATTACACTTTGTTGATCTAAATTGCATGAATTTGCAACTTTCATGACACGTTTTCCATCATAGATGGGTCGAAGATTATGCAGTTTGATGAGGGAAGTTATGTTTCAAGTTCCTCCATAGTTCTTGTACTCGTCGTTGACAAGATTAATTAATCATTGAAGATTAACCGTTAGCCTGTTATCTAGTCTGCACACTCATATACCAGATATCACCATGTAGTATACTACATCCGCTTTGTCATTTAACATGTGTTAAAGTAAACGGTATCAGCAATATGACACATACTTTGTCCCATTAGCTTGTCAACAACCTTTATCATGGGTAAGCGGTGAGAGTAACTATGATATTTCATTAGTAACATCACAAAAGTTGCAATAAATGTTGAACCGTAATATTTACGTAAATGGGATTTGTACAGTTTTGTTCAGAAATTAAAGGGTCATAACATACTAATTTGATTCTAAACAGGGTTTGTCCTAATTTATGAGTTTTATGGTAAAATAATGTAAGTTATAATAACTTTTGAACAGTAATATTTACACAAATGGGAGTTGTATCATTTTGTTCAGAATTTAAAGTACTATAACATACTAAATTTAACATACTAAAAATCCTTCGGGCCATTTTTGAGAAAATAAGATATTCCTCTATTATTTGGGTTTTTATGGGGAAATTGCCATTAAAAATCTAAATTTAAAAAAAAAAATAGAAAAATACCTGGATTTACCATGGATTACCTACATACAAAATGTCATCAAAATCGGCCCGTAGGTATAGTCTGTAGTTCTGTACACATGCAGACATACAGGCATCACTTCGAAAACCACTTTTTTGGGGCCCAGGGGGGGCCAAAAGGGATATAACCACTTAAAACTCAATCTCGAAAATTTTGACGAAACAATACCTACTTTCTCCATGTGATGTAGGGGAGAAAGTAAAAATCAATACTTATAATAATTTTTGTAACATTTTCTCTTACTGTAACCCTATTTCTTAGGCCAAAGTGCACTTACAAGTACTATAAAACAAACGATCCCTCTTGTTAGTTTTCCGACGGTTATGCAGCTACGACCTAGTTACTTGGTCGTGTAACAATAACATGACGAAACAGACACTCGGTTGTATAACGCGGACATCTGATGACGTCACGGTCGCCCTTTATAGTGACTGGGTAGACAATCTATGGACTTGTAAAAAGTAAAAGAAAATAATGAATGTCAGACTCAGCAATGTAAGTGACTATGGTAAAAAGGATCTTTTGAGCCAATGTTTCTATGTTATTTGCATGGTTATGGCTATGCAAAGATATCGAGAAAAGTAAAGAATCCATACTTAGATCGAAGTGTGTAAAATGTGTTTGTAGTAGGGATCGATTCTCCGACCGGACGATTAAGACAATTTTCCACTATATCTGATGACTTCGTTATATATTCAACGGTGCAACATATACAGGGACTTTAGTAGTGTTTGTAGTGGCAGGATCGATTGACAGTGGTGGGATCGACATTTCATCAATATCCAATTTATTTAAAAGGACATTCCGTACTGTAAGATCCACTGAGTTAGCTATAGTGTATTTTATTTTCTCCCATACTTAGTTCCTTTTATACAGGGTGTTTTTTAACGCGAACCCCAAATTAAAAGTACTGTGATGGCGTTTCCCCAATCTGGAAGGGTTAAAATAGTACGTCGAAAGTAAATGGTTGGTTTTATGCCAAGAGAGGTTTGGAATTAAGTTTCCAGGTGTGATTCCAGTGCCTAATAAATCAACTATTGACATATTCAATTTTAAGGAAACGGATTCCGAATTCAAAGTAAACTTAAATCTCTAGATTTAAGTGAACATAGAATCAGGCAAATGGAAATTCGCTCAGTCTGAATGGTTTGCTGCGGCAAAAGGATTATTTTTAAACTGTCAACATAGGAATAGAATGACTAGTTCTTTGACAGAGGTTATACTGGTTATTTCGTAACGCATTCCACGACGCGACCTTTTACAGTAACTGTGTTAGTGTAGGGGTAGTTGTGTTGGGATCGATGTGGGCAGGCTTGCCTCCCCCTGCCCTCAGGTCTCTGATTTGTCAGATAAGCTAAGTGGCTGAGGAATTAGGTCAGCATCTATATAACAGGATCGTAGGTTTACAAGAGCACAGGGGATGATTCAGCTTTTAAAGTTTGTTTCGATGGATCTTCCCTTTTTTGTAGCATTGTTTTAGACAAGGTGTTAATGGAATTTGGAATTTGGGATTTGTTTTTAGCGAATTTCCCATATAGGGATTAGGGAATTAGCTATACCGTAGGTCTCATGGTAAGACCTGAACCCGGGACCGATTTGCTTTTTCGTTTTGATGTCTCCAATGGCCAAAAACACCATCCGTTTAAATTCATTATGTATTTGTATACATATATTTGTCCGTTAGCACGATAACTTGATTTTGATTAAATACGTTACAAACGTGTAAACCTACGTTTATTGAGTTCGCGAACCATCATGATCGGACCATGGGAACGGAGTTATATGGGGGTAAAAATAGCAAATGTTCTATTTTCACCCTCAAAACATAAAAATTTCCAATTTCTCTCTAAACCATTTTGAAGAAATTCAAAACGAATAATGTTGCATATTGAAGTGTTTTTATACAATTTCTGGTTAATTTGACAAAAATATTAAATTTCTATGATTTTCGTTTGGAGAAGTAAACTGTTGTAGTTTGCTTGTTTATTGATATATTTTTATCAAACTTGGCAAATGTAATACAGTATTTAATACTAAGCTATTAATACACTAATAAAACACCATTTATGACCCTCCTTGTAGCAGCAAACCTAAGTACTTGTTGAACCTAGTGTCATTTCAATAGATTTAAGTGATCAATTTAGGCAAATGGAAATTCGTTTAGTCTGCAGGTTTGCTGCGGTGGGGGTATTTTGTTCTAGAAGTGGTTTATGAGTTCGAGCTTTCTATGCATAATTTATAGTCCCTAGTGTGTAACGATTATAAGTTCGTTAAGTTGTTACTTTAAAACTGGTAAATCGCTTGATAAACATGTAAATCACAAAACTTGTGATCCATTCTGGATTTAATAAATGCCACTGAGTGTTGTATGGTTTGTTGTGCCTGTTAGGCCTACCATTTACTAATGCTCACCTGGTTGGCTGGTTGTTGTAGTCGGCCGACCACATCGACGGTTGGGGAATGACCTCTATAACTCGCTGTTGTGCACGGAGCGTTTTATTTATTCCAGGAGAGTGAACTCGCCAACTCGGGGTCTATGTAGGCCTACTGTACCTGAACATTGCAGGTTATAATGACCTAAAAATACTAAAATGTTTAAAGTTTACTAATTGAGCGGAGCGAGCGAAGCGAGCGAAGCTCTTATACGTCGACTTTTATGCATTTCGTAATACGCAAACTCCTCCTAGACGGCTGAATCAATCGTTTTCAAATTTTGGATGGTGATAAAGACCATATCGGTGAGTGCCAACATCTATAAGGCGTTAAAAATAACTCTCAGGAATCCGCCCCACTGGGTCTCAAAGTTTCAATGTAATCCTTATGGAAGCAGTATTTGACACATAAACAAAGATCAGCTGTTGACTTTTGAATGCAGTAGATAAAGAAATAGCTGACAGCATTATTCCACAGATATTAGAACAGAAACGGTAGGAATCATAAATATAATCAAATGACGACACTAGCTTGAGGTCCGTGACGTAGGAAGTGCTAAAGGATTTACTAAAGGTGAGCAGTCTGGAGTGTGGAAACTGTTTATGACGATTAGCTTTAGGTATCTGCATTCCTAAAATTCTATGGGAAGGGAGGACAATGGGTCCGCGACGTAGGAAGTGGTGAAGTAAGTACTAAAGGTGAGCAGTCTGGAATGTGGAAACTGTTTATGACGATTAGATTGAGGTATCTACATTCCAAAAATGATAAGGGAAGGGAGGAAAACGGGTCCGCGACGTAGGAAGTGATGAAGGAAGTAGTCAAGGCAAGCTGTCCAGAGTGTGGGAACTGCTTATGACCATTATATTAAGGTATTTGCAATCCTATGATGCCATGGGAAGGGAGGGAAACAGGTCCGTGACGTTGGAAGTGATGAAGGAAGTAGGCTAGTATAGGCGAGCCGTCTGGAGTGTGGGAACTGCTTACGACCATTATATTAAGGTATTTGCAATCCTATGATGCTATGGGAAGGGAGGGAAACAGGTCCGTGAGGTAGGAAGTGGTGAAGGAAGTAGTAAAGGCGAGCAGTCCGGAGTGTGGGAACTGTTTATGACGATTAGATTAAGGTATCTGCAATCATAAAATGCTATTGGAAGAGAGGAAAACGGGTCCGCAACGTAGGAAGTGATGAAGGAAGTAGTCAAGGCAAGCTGTCCGGAGTGTGGGAACTGTTTATGACGATTAGATTAAGGTATCTGCAATCATATAATGCTATGGGAAGAGAGGAAAACGGGTCCGCAACGTAGGAAGTGATGAAGGAAGTAGTCAAGGCGAGCTGTCCGGAGGGTGAGAACTGTTTATGACGATTAGATTAAGGTATCTGCAATCATAAAATGCTATGGGAAGGGAGGTAAACAGGTCCGTGACGTAGAAAGTGGCGAAGGAATTAGTAAATGCGAGCAGTCCGGAGTGTGAGAACTGTTTATGACCATTAGATTAAGATATTTGCAATCCTATGATGCTATTGGAAGGGAGGGAAACAGGTCCGCGACGTAGGAAGCGGTGAAGGAAGTTGTAGAGGCGAGCAGTCCGGAGTGTGGGAACTGTTTATGACGATTAGATTAAGGTATCTGCAATCATAAAATGCTATGGGAAGGGTGGAACACGGGTCCTTGACGTAGGGAGTTATGAAGGAATTAGTAAAGGCGAGCAGTCCGGAGTGTGGGAACTGTTTATAACGATTAGATTAAGGTATTTGCAATCCTATGATGCTATGGGAAGGGAGGGAAACAGGTCCGCGACGTATGAAGTGGTGAAGGAAGTGGTAAAGGCAAGCAGTCTGGAGTGTGGAAACTGTTTATGATGATTAGATTAAGGTATCTGCTTTCCTAAAATTCTATGGAAAGGGAGGAAAATGGGTCCGTGACGTAGGAAGTGGTGAAGGAAGTAGTAAAGGCGAGCGTTCCGGAGTGTGGGAACAGTTTATGACGATTAGATTAAGGTATCTACATTCCTAAAATTCCATGGGAAGGGAGGAAAACAGGTCCGCGACGTAGGAAGTGGTGAAGGAAGTAGTAAAGGCAAGCAGTCTGGAGTGTGGATACTGTTTATGTCGATTAGATTAAGGTATCCGCAATCATAAAATGCTATGGGAAGGGAGGGAAATGGGTCCGTGACGTAGGAAGTGGTGAAGGAAGTAGTAAAGGCGAGCGTTCCGGAGTGTGGGAACTGTTTATGACGATTATATTAAGGTATCTGCAATCCTAAAATGCTATGGGAAGGGAGAGATAAGGTCCGAGACGTATGAAGTGGTGAAGTCAGTAGTCAATGTGAGTTGTCCGGAGTGTGGGGTCTGTTTATGACGATTAGATTAAGGTATCTACAATCTTAAAATTCTATGGGAAGAGAGGGAATCAGGTCATCGACGTAAGAAGAGGTGAAGGAAGTAGTAAGGTGAGCAGTGTGGAGTGTGGGAACTGGAAACCGTTTGTAGCAGTTAGATTAATGTATCTGCAATGCTGAAATGCTATGAGAAGGGATGGAAGCATCCCCACGACATAGAAAATGGTAAAAGAAGTAGTAAAGGCTAGCAGTGCGGAGTGTGGGGAATGTTTGTGGCAATTAGATTAACGTATCTAAAATACTAACTTGCTATGGAAAGTGATGAAAACAGGTCCACGATGTAGGAAATGGCTTAGAAAGTAGTAAAGTATGAGCATAGTGTGAAAACCTTCTGTGGCAGTTAGATTGATGAATCTTTAATCCAAAAATGCTATGAGAAGGGAAGGAAACAAGTCTATGACGTAGGAAATGGTGAAGGAAGTAGTAAGGCTTGCAATGCAGAGTGTGGGAACTGTATTTGGCAATTATATTAATGTATCTGCAATCCTAAAATGCTATGGGAAGAGAGGGAAATAGGTCCACGACGTAGGGGGTGGTGAAGGAAGTAGTAAAGGTGAGCGTGTTGAGTGTGGGAATGGATGTATCTGCAATGCTAAAACGCTATGGGAAGAAACTGTAGACTGTAGGTTTAAATAATTACGAAGCACGAATCGATACATATCTCGATACATGCAATTGTTTACAATAGAAATTTACAACTGAGCTGACAACAGGTGATTTTTACTCCATAGAGGATAAAAACCATTTTTACTTCCTAAAGAGTAAAAGTGTTACTTTAGACCCGCAACGCATGCATTAAAAACGACTGGTATTACTGCAGTATGACCAAAACAATATAATATAAACCCTTGATGACTCCGCTCAATTTTGTGGATGCCTCTGCGAACGCCACCTAGTTCCTACAATTAAATAGGCTAAAGCAAAATATGTCTGCAAAAACATATTTTTCAAGGGCACAGCTGGGTACAGTTTTGAACTGTCAAAGCTTCTGACTCTCCTAACTTATGATCGAACTGGTGACCTTTTGATTGTTAGGCACTTTAACCACTCAGTTACCCAGCCAGAAGTTACTGTATTGATATAGGTGCAGGTGTAGTGAGTAGATGAACCAAGAGTTTATAAACACTTCCCTGTAATTCTTTTTTACCTAGGACCGGTAGTTAGTCCAGGACTGCCTAATAAACTTCCTCATCGCCCAGCTCACCTTGACTTTTAACAGGGTTAGGTGTTGTTACGCAATATGCGGTTGAAAGTGTATACACTGACAGAGACAGATGATCGACTTGTTGTGTAACTTCTAGACACAAGGTCGTGGTTATCGGGTATCCATAGAGTAACACACTGAGTAATATGTAATATACATAGAGTATGATACAGGTATATACAGAGTAATATCATAGTTGAAGTATATATTGGTTTATTCTATGATATCACCCACCCCACGGTCCGAAATATCCACACCATTAGTTGGATACATTAAAAGAGCCTAAGGTGATTTTTAGTAAAGTTTAGTACCACGTACCATTGAATATAGTATACCCGTCCGTACTCATAAACATGAAATACGGAAAAAGGTAGCAACCACTCAAATTTTATAGGGCAGAAAATTGAAATCTCGGCATTCTTTTCTTTGTGATCAACAAACTTGTATTGATTTTGAATATTGAATACTTCAAGTAGCCTTCTTTCGTCAAATCGAAATCGGTTTCGTGTTTAATATCATGTGCCTAGAGTGCGTTGTTTTGGGCGAAATGTATTACCTTATTTTTGAGCCAATTTTACATTAAGCTATGCCAATTAAATACCAGAGGACATGCTTTAGTTTTTAAAAAGATTTTTATTTTTTGTTAAAACAATATTGGATTTGATAGCCTAATAAAGGATGAATATAGGAATAGAGGGCAATAAAACGTACTCTACACTTCAACAGATCGAAAACATGAGTTTGACCTAAACCTGATCTATAATTATTTGAAATCGATGCATACTCTCACTCATAAAGTCCTCTGAGCATGGTTTTAGAGTAAAAAATACACGAGTCGATTATTCGACATATCGTTCGGTTAGTTAGGTATGGTTAACCTAACCTAACTAACCAAACGATATATCGAATGAAACAATCAAATAATCGATATTTTCATTCGGTTGTTTGTGTCAACAGATACGGAAGTCTACCCAAATACACGAGTCAAAGTGTAAAACGCGGCACGTATCTTGGTCTCCGGAAATGTCAGTGAAATTGTAATTCAATCGGACGCGCAGAAGGGTGCTTCACGTCTGGTGTCTTGACTGCAGGATATGGCACGGATATTACAATTAGATCTCCGTATCGGTTGGCTCAAACAACCGAATGAAAATATCGTTTAATCGATTTTTCATTCGATATATCGTTTGGTTAGTTAGGTTAGGTTAACCTTACCCAACTAACCAAACGATATTTCGAGTAGGTAATCGATATATCGATCGATATTTTCATTCGGTTGTTTGTGTCAACAGATACGGAAGTCTATCCGCTGCTCTCAACACGTTACCTGTGAATATAAACGCGTGTTGTGTTAGGTACTGTCTTTTGCGATGTACACCTATCAAAAAATTATTTAAGGTACTCATTTTAATTAACATTTGAAGGAGAGTTTTGTGTACTTGTGTCTTTTAAAAGCTTGTTGCATCCCTAAAGTCCACCTTTAGTTATTACCTGTTTAACCATTGTTATATAGCTGGTTAATGTATACTTGTTTACTTAGTGTAAAATGTGAATAAAGAGTTTGAACTATTTCAGGATAGGATTTAGTTATAGGTGATACAGGATGCAATGTATTCCTGTTTACTATGTGTATGTTCCAATACAATGAAGTAATGTAATTTTCTTTTTATCTTCAGAAATGTTATACTTTATATCACTAGACTTTCCACATACTGTACACAAGTTCCACATCCTTCATTAAAGGATCAACGCTGAGTAAATCATTTGAATGTTTTGAGAGGTATTTGAATTGTACTCACCTCCATCATCGCCAAATTGTTCTGTAGATTAGAACAAATGAAATATAGTACCAAAGTACAATTAACCAACTTTATTCAACACTAAAAAAAGCAAACAAGTAAACATTACATCCAGCTGATAATGGTTATAAAATAAGTAATTACTAAAGGTAGACTTTAGGGATGTAACAAAGCATGTTTATACTTGATAATTTCTTTTTTCTTTAGTATCTTGCTCGCCGGAATTTATATTTGTGTTGAAACTTTCGTATATAAGTTGGGTGTTACACTACCAAAGTAAGTCGGAGCGGATCCTAGTACTAGCGAGCTTATTATCACATCTATCTATAGTGAAATGTCCCTTATGCTTTTACCACCAAGTAAAAATCTATATTATAAGATTTGAGTCTTTTTCAGAAGAGGGCCCCGTCACTATTTAAAATTTGGAAAACCACCATTTTAGGTTAGGTGATTTTTTTAGTTTTTGTGATTATTTTTGTTCAGTAAAAAAATTCGTGCTGGTAAAGAACCTAACCTAACCTAAACTGTGGTTATTCCACAGTTTAAAGGTGACGGCCCTCTTCTGAAAAAACCCCGAATATTTTTAATGTGTATTATTTTTTATGAGTTGTTAACGAACTAGTACTTGCTGTTTAAGACTTATGCAATGTTTATGTTTGTTGACTAACCGCTTGTCCGTGACCCTGTTGTGTACAAACCGAAAAGCGTTATGTTTTATTACATCAGTTGTTGGTTGTTTTATCGGTTGGTCATTAATTTTCTACCTAAGGAATCAGTCGGTTTCATACAAAAACACGACATATATTTTTCTTGTTTGAAAAGCTTAAACGATTTAGACCGGACAGATATGGGTAATTTTCATCATCACAATAACTCAATTAAAGCCTGGATATTTTACTGTCCACACCGATAAATCTACTTCCAAATATAATTGTAATTAGGTTAAATATAAAAATATACATAACTTAGCCTAACCCTTGTATTATTAGGTGTGGTCGGTATAGTATCAAGTACCCAAGCCTGTAATCTATATCAGGTTGTCCACATTCTGGAAAGTCAGGGATAGTAATAGAAAGTTATAGATGAAAATTCTGGTCATTGGTAATGTAAATAGGCAAAAAGTCATGGAAATCCCCAAGGATGGATGGATTTGAGGGGACTTTTCAATGTTCTAGTCGGCCGTAACCCCGACTATTGTAGCATTCAGAAATGTACAGTTTAGTAGGTATAGGAAGGAAAAAGAAAGTGGAAAGAGAACTTGGCCAGCTTTGGGGACGGAGGAGGCTGGAGTTTTTCCCTTCCTTATTTTGAATACCATATTTTTGCAAAATTATTACTCCATTGTTATATGTTAATACATATTACAGTATTTTCTGTGAAATAACTTGTCCATGCAGTATTATTCGTGTGTGTATGTTATATTATAATTTTAGAGTATAGTTCGTGAGTCATGGAAATCAATGGTAAATGGTCATGGATGGTCATGGAAAGTCATGGGAATTATTGGCAAATTTTCTGTGTACACCCTGTACATATATTCTAAAACTGGCGGCAAATTTAACATGCCAATATAATGTCTAGTTTTATTTATGTGTATTCCAAAGTGTCCTGACAGTTACGATTGATTCGCGTATTTCCTAGCTGATTGATTAGTCACAACTCTCAGTGATTTATTTTATCGCTCACGGAAGCAATTAAAACCCAATTAACAAGCCATTTACAGCTGGAGACTGCGATCTGAAGACCACGAAGATACGATTCGATAACTTTAAATAACGATCGATAGTGAGTTCATTGTGCGATACAAAAATGTGTCATTGTTCCTCTCCATATTTGAGCGCTTTATACTATTGAACTTGGCTGCGCTGATCAAGCCAATTTTTTTTCTGTCCTAGGACGCTAGGCACGAGCCCAAGATCGTTGTAATATCTTGTGTATAGAATATGACCAAGTCTTTGGGTACAGGTTAATTTTTAGCACAACTTAATTTTTATGATTACAGTCTGGGCATAATATGACTTCAACAAAGCTTAGTAAGTGTAAAGCAGCTAAGTTTAAAACCATATCGAGTTTATATACAGTTTACCAAACATTATATAATACTTGAAAAAATTGAACGGGTTGTAAAACAATGCTCCTAAAATTTTGGATTTAGACATCATCGACCGCTAACAGCTGTCCTTGGCACGCAATGGGTTCAAGGCTACGTTGTTCACGACTTGTTTATCACAATTGTAAACAAAAACAGATCGAAAACATTGTGTGAAAGTGGCTACATTTTGATTGTTTTATTTAATTTATTCTGACTATATTCACTCCATACGCAAAGTAAGTACAAATAAATGTGTATAGTGTATGAACACATTTAATTGGAACGTAGTCCCATTAATGTATTAAAGTATTAGTCCCCTTAATGTAATGACCCAATAGTATGTTTTCGATTCATCACGTGAAATCTTGTTTGCCACTTTCGGAGAGAAAGTCGAAATGCAGTTATTTGTTCGTTACTTGAATTATTTATTGTAAACCTCGTGAGATTAAATTGGAACCAACGGATTCAGAGAACACTACTAGATTTTAGTGTGGAATGAAAGACAAATCATATTGAGGAAGAAGGAACTACAATAACAGCAGTACGGCACCACAAATCTCGAGGACAGTGACAGGGCAAGGTCGTAGGGTAGCGAGGGCTCGGCCAGGCACTGATCAATATGACATCCACCATCACGATACTGACGTTGACCTATTACTGCCACTATACTGTCTCAGTAGGCCCTGTACAACCCCCGTCAGTGTACAGGACAGTGACGGTGACAGGGCAAGGTCGTGGGGTAGCGAGGGCTCGGCCAGGCACTGATCAATATGACATCCACCATCACGATACTGGCGTTGACCTATTACTGCCACTACTGTCTCAGTAGGCCCTGTACAACCCCCGTCAATGTACAGGACAGTGACGGTGACAGGGCAAGGTCGTAGGGTAGCGAGGGCTCGGCCAGGCACTGATCAATATGACATCCACCATCACGATACTGACGTTGACCTATTACTGCCACTATACTGTCTCAGTAGGCCCTGTACAACCCCGTCAATGTACAGGACAGTGACGGTGACAGGGCAAGGTCGTGGGGTAGCGAGGGCTCGGCCAGGCACTGATCAATATGACATCCACCATCACGATACTGGCGTTGACCTATTACTGCCACTACTGTCTCAGTAGGCCCTGTACAACCCCCGTCAGTGTACAGGACAGTGACGGTGACAGGGCAAGGTCGTGGGGTAGCGAGGGCTCGGCCAGGCACTGATCAATATGACATCCACCATCACGATACTGACGTTGACCTATTACTGCCACTATACTGTCTCAGTAGGTCCTGTACAACCCCCGTCAGTGTACAGGACAGTGACGGTGACAGGGCAAGGTCGTGGGGTAGCGAGGGCTCGGCCAGGCACTGATCAATATGACATCCACCATCACGATACTGGCGTTGACCTATTACTGCCACTACTGTCTCAGTAGGCCCTGTACAACCCCCGTCAGTGTACAGGACAGTGACGGTGACAGGGCAAGGTCGTAGGGTAGCGAGGGCTCGGCCAGGCACTGATCAATATGACATCCACCATCACGATACTGACGTTGACCTATTACTGCCACTATACTGTCTCAGTAGGCCCTGTACAACCCCCGTCAGTGTACAGGACAGTGACGGTGACAGGGCAAGGTCGTGGGGTAGCGAGGGCTCGGCCAGGCACTGATCAATATGACATCCACCATCACGATACTGGCGTTGACCTATTACTGCCACTACTGTCTCAGTAGGCCCTGTACAACCCCCGTCAGTGTACAGGACAGTGACGGTGACAGGGCAAGGTCGTGGGGTAGCGAGGGCTCGGCCAGGCACTGATCAATATGACATCCACCATCACGATACTGGCGTTGACCTATTACTGCCACTACTGTCTCAGTAGGCCCTGTACAACCCCCGTCAGTGTACAGGACAGTGACGGTGACAGGGCAAGGTCGTGGGGTAGCGAGGGCTCGGCCAGGCACTGATCAATATGACATCCACCATCACGATACTGGCGTTGACCTATTACTGCCACTACTGTCTCAGTAGGCCCTGTACAACCCCCGTCAGTGTACAGGACAGTGACGGTGACAGGGCAAGGTCGTGGGGTAGCGAGGGCTCGGCCAGGCACTGATCAATATGACATCCACCATCACGATACTGACGTTGACCTATTACTGCCACTACTGTCTCAGTAGGCCCTGTACAACCCCCGTCAGTGTACAGGACAGTGACGGTGACAGGGCAAGGTCGTGGGGTAGCGAGGGCTCGGCCAGGCACTGATCAATATGACATCCACCATCACGATACTGACGTTGACCTATTACTGCCACTATACTGTCTCAGTAGGCCCTGGACAACCCCGTCAATGTACAGGACAGTGACGGTGACAGGGCAAGGTCGTGGGGTAGTGAGGGCTCGGCCAGGCACTGATCAATATGACATCCACCATCACGATACTGACGTTGACCTATTACTGCCACTATACTGTCTCAGTAGGCCCTGTACAACCCCCGTCAGTGTACATGACAGTGACGGTGACAGGGCAAGGTCGTGGGGTAGTGAGGGCTCGGCCAGGCACTGATCAATATGACATCCACCATCACGATACTGACGTTGACCTATTACTGCCACTATACTGTCTCAGTAGGCCCTGTACAACCCCCGTCAGTGTACATGACAGTGACGGTGACAGGGCAAGGTCGTGGGGTAGTGAGGGCTCGGCCAGGCACTGATCAATATGACATCCACCATCACGATACTGACGTTGACCTATTACTGCCACTATACTGTCTCAGTAGGCCCTGTACAACCCCCGTCAGTGTACATGACAGTGACGGTGACAGGGCAAGGTCGTGGGGTAGTGAGGGCTCGGCCAGGCACTGATCAATATGACATCCACCATCACGATACTGACGTTGACCTATTACTGCCACTACTGTCTCAGTAGGTCCTGTACAACCCCGTCAGTGTACAAGACAGTGACAGTGACAGGGCAAGGTCGTGGGGTAGCGAGGGCTCGGCCAGGCACTGATCAATATGACATCCACCATCACGGTACTGACGTTGACCTATTACTGCCACTGTACTGTCTCAGTAGGCCCTGTACAACCCCGTCAATGTACAGGACAGTGACGGTGACAGGGCAAGGTCGTGGGGTAGCGAGGGCTCGGCCAGGCACTGATCAATATGACATCCACCATCACGGTACTGACGTTGACCTATTACTGCCACTACTGTCTCAGTAGGCCCTGTACAACCCCGTCAATGTACAGGACAGTGACGGTGACAGGGCAAGGTCGTGGGGTAGCGAGGGCTCGGCCAGGCACTGATCAATATGACATCCACCATCACGATACTGACGTTGACCTATTACTGCCACTACTGTCTCAGTAGGCCCTGTACAACCCCGTCAGTGTACAGGACAGTGACAGTGACAGGGCAAGGTCGTGGGGTAGCGAGGGCTCGGCCAGGCACTGATCAATATGACATCCACCATCACGATACTGACGTTGACCTATTACTGCCACTACTGTCTCAGTAGGTCCTGTACAACCCCGTCAGTGTACAAGACAGTGACAGTGACAGGGCAAGGTCGTGGGGTAGCGAGGGCTCGGCCAGGCACTGATCAATATGACATCCACCATCACGATACTGACGTTGACCTATTACTGCCACTACTGTCTCAGTAGGTCCTGTACAACCCCGTCAGTGTACAAGACAGTGACAGTGACAGGGCAAGGTCGTGGGGTAGCGAGGGCTCGGCCAGGCACTGATCAATATGACATCCACCATCACGGTACTGACGTTGACCTATTACTGCCACTACTGTCTCAGTAGGTCCTGTACAACCCCGTCAGTGTACAAGACAGTGACAGTGACAGGGCAAGGTCGTGGGGTAGCGAGGGCTCGGCCAGGCACTGATCAATATGACATCCACCATCACGGTACTGACGTTGACCTATTACTGCCACTACTGTCTCAGTAGGTCCTGTACAACCCAGTCAGTGTACAGGACAGTGACAGTGACAGGGCAAGGTCGTGGGGTAGCGAGGGCTCGGCCAGGCACTGATCAATATGACATCCACCATCACGATACTGACGTTGACCTATTACTGCCACTACTGTCTCAGTAGGTCCTGTACAACCCAGTCAGTGTACAGGACAGTGACAGTGACAGGGCAAGGTCGTGGGGTAGCGAGGGCTCGGCCAGGCACTGATCAATATGACATCCACCATCACGGTACTGACGTTGACCTATTACTGCCACTACTGTCTCAGTAGGTCCTGTACAACCCAGTCAGTGTACAGGACAGTGACAGTGACAGGGCAAGGTCGTGGGGTAGCGAGGGCTCGGCCAGGCACTGATCAATATGACATCCACCATCACGGTACTGACGTTGACCTATTACTGCCACTACTGTCTCAGTAGGTCCTGTACAACCCAGTCAGTGTACAGGACAGTGACAGTGACAGGGCAAGGTCGTGGGGTAGCGAGGGCTCGGCCAGGCACTGATCAATATGACATCCACCATCACGATACTGACGTTGACCTATTACTGCCACTACTGTCTCAGTAGGTCCTGTACAACCCCGTCAGTGTACAGGACAGTGACAGTGACAGGGCAAGGTCGTGGGGTAGCGAGGGCTCGGCCAGGCACTGATCAATATGACATCCACCATCACGGTACTGACGTTGACCTATTACTGCCACTACTGTCTCAGTAGGTCCTGTACAACCCCGTCAGTGTACAAGACAGTGACAGTGACAGGGCAAGGTCGTGGGGTAGCGAGGGCTCGGCCAGGCACTGATCAATATGACATCCACCATCACGGTACTGACGTTGACCTATTACTGCCACTACTGTCTCAGTAGGTCCTGTACAACCCCGTCAGTGTACAAGACAGTGACAGTGACAGGGCAAGGTCGTGGGGTAGCGAGGGCTCGGCCAGGCACTGATCAATATGACATCCACCATCACGGTACTGACGTTGACCTATTACTGCCACTACTGTCTCAGTAGGTCCTGTACAACCCAGTCAGTGTACAGGACAGTGACAGTGACAGGGCAAGGTCGTGGGGTAGCGAGGGCTCGGCCAGGCACTGATCAATATGACATCCACCATCACGATACTGACGTTGACCTATTACTGCCACTACTGTCTCAGTAGGCCCTGTACAACCCCCGTCAGTGTACAGGACAGTGACGGTGACAGGGCAAGGTCGTGGGGTAGCGAGGGCTCGGCCAGGCACTGATCAATATGACATCCACCATCACGATACTGACGTTGACCTATTACTGCCACTACTGTCTCAGTAGGTCCTGTACAACCCCGTCAGTGTACAGGACAGTGACGGTGACAGGGCAAGGTCGTGGGGTAGCGAGGGCTCGGCCAGGCACTGATCAATATGACATCCACCATCACGATACTGACGTTGACCTATTACTGCCACTACTGTCTCAGTAGGTCCTGTACAACCCCGTCAGTGTACAAGACAGTGACAGTGACAGGGCAAGGTCGTGGGGTAGCGAGGGCTCGGCCAGGCACTGATCAATATGACATCCACCATCACGGTACTGACGTTGACCTATTACTGCCACTACTGTCTCAGTCAGTAGGACCTGTACAACCCCGTCAATGTGCTGATGCAAAATTATTACCTAATTAGTTGCCGATTTGGTGGGAAAATATATCCTGATCGTGTAATGTGACGTAATCATTAATTCTAGTCAGAGAGTTATTCCATATGAGTCCAGTATCAACACTGTAAAATTTGGATTTAGAACGGAAGTCCGGTTCATTGGTAAACTGTTTCTAGCAGCAAGGGGAAAACAAGAGGTCATTAACGTGATAGATATGTGGGTAAGGTTGTTTGGTTGCTAGTGACTCCAAGGGAAGCTGATTTTGAGAAGCCTTGCCTAACTAACCTAATTTTTCGTCATTTCATCTATATTTACTTAACTTATCCTAACATGGGGTTGTTACAGGAGTACAGAGGTTGTGACTTTAGCGGAAGATGATTTTGGGAAACGAACCCAACCTAGACCCTAACCTAATCTTACTATTCCTAGCCTAACCTATATTTACCTAACTGTGAATATGAGCTTGGAGCTCCCCTACGAAATTGTCTTCTCCCCTTTGTGAGCCTACCGACCTTGAGAGAATTCAATTGTAATACGTATCCTCCATAGTAAAAACAAAAACTAATTGTTGTCCCTGTATATCGCCTGTTTCCCGTAAAACTGATACGGGTCTCCCCCATTTCGCAATTGCTGAGCCCAATGTCAATGTAAACTTCAACGAGGCATGCTAGTTAAGGAGTCGTTAACCCGTTAACCTCTGAGTCAGAATGTTGTTTGTCAGAGTTTCAGACGCTGCGGCTTGTGATATGCTCAATTTGTTGTGGATTGAGTCTTAATGCTGCTCAAGTGCGCTTAGCTAGAATCCATTACACTCAGACTAAGTAGTACAACGTTAAAAGCTTTTAAACTGTCGAACGCAAAGAATTATATACCACTACACTCTAACCGAACAATTGAGACGCATCTTAGTGGAATTTTTAAATGTGGGGAAAATAATTTAATGTTTCTGCGCTTAGAAAAAAAGGTCATGGAATAGGTATTGAGTAATCCTTAATTATATCTCGTATATTATTGGTAGGTTATAACATTGACTATATAACCACAACCAGATGTGGTTATATAGTCAATGGTTATAACATCTCGTTGTGGTAACTAGTGAAAAAATATTTCACTGTAATAATTTGTTGATAATATGCTGTGCTGTATGGCACGATCTGGATATTGTAAGGAAGCGTAATAGAAGAGTTTAGTAATCCCTGAAAAATTTAAAATAGAGATGGTATCATATCATGCAGAATAGTCATGTATCATGCAGTAGTCTCTAATTCCTAACCTAACCTGAAATTAGGCTCTGAGATTTTCAAATGAACATAGAAGTTGCCCAATGCGTGCTCGATGATTAGTAGGCCTAAACAAAATAACAAAAGTTGTCGAATTCGTGCCCGCCGTTGGAACAGTACTTGAATTCGTGCTCACCAATCTCTATCTAAGTCATCTGACTATTCAAGTTCAAAAGTTCAATCATAAAATAGTTGGGGCCTCGCGTCCCTAATCGTTGGTCCCTAGTACCAATTGTTAGGTCAAAGTCAATAGTTCAAGGTCAGCCTCGCCTACTGGTTGGGATGTCCGTAAACAAATAAATCTAAACCCGTTCTGTAAAACCAATTTAATCATTCATAATTTAATCATCAATTTGTGCAAGTGCGTGGTGTTATGATTTTAGTAGTATGTCAGTCTCACTATCGCTATCGTTGTAATAGAACAGGTAAAAGGACAACAGCTGTTCATTTTCGCGCCAATTTCAAGGTTGTTAACCGTCAGCCTCAAGGTTACGCACCTTATGTTTATGAGCCAACATTGTTTTTCCCGCGCTTTGTTGTTGTCGAGGCTCCAAGAGAAATGAGAAATGGTATTAATTTTAGTTTTGTTAGCTTGGTCTTTTTCTACTCTTATACTGGGCGTCCCGTAATTCAAAACAGTTAAGGTATATATAGGTGGGTAAAATGAAACAAAAACCAAGAAAAAACATTAACATTAAAACTCTTTGTAAGCTAGATATCCACAATTTTGGATTTAAATATGACATTTACAGTTTTATAGAATCAAAATCTATTTGAGAACAGATAATTCAAATTTTGTGGCCATTTTAATTTTTTTTTTTTAACTTAAATTACAAAAGTTTTTCTAATTTTATGGAAAACTGTAAAGAACACTTCTATTTCTTATTCCAATTTTCTTATCAAACGACATCGTGTTCAAAAAGATTAAAAATACAATTTTTTTTTGTCATACAGGCTTTTAAAACTATATATCAAATTTCATAAAGATATCTTTAGTAGTCTTTCCAGATATAAATGTAAAACACAAAAAAATTGCATGGCTAACAAATCATTTTCGGGAAAAATTTTACATTTCATTTTCGTTTTATTTTGAACCAACCATTAAATCTACTCCTAATTATTTTGTACTTTAATACTTACAGAAGGAATGGGACTACCTTTTAGTGAATCCAAATCAATAGACACTTTATGAAAAACACGTTTATTCTTATATTTACATGCATGTTTAAAAGTAAAGTACTTTCATTCCCCCCCCCCCCCCCCAATAAAGGAGACTTTTCACATTCTCACACTTAATCTTAAGTTAGAGTGTCGTTCTACACTGAACAATTGCCAATATTATGAAAATCGTAATATAGGCTTTGTGTAAATTAGTTGCAATCAGGTCTTCTTTTAGTCTATTTTTCAAATTCATCCAAAATAAAATGTTGCCATCATAGATGAAAAATGAGTAATTTTATAAACAAATATAACTGTACTGTTAATTAATCCTGCTAACAAACAATGTCAGCGACATGGTTTATCAGGCTTCATATCGAGTTATTGTGTACATTCATGACAATACTGTAGAGCCAATTGTTTTGTGAAATAAGAGCAAACAAGCTTTGTACAACAGAATATTAGGAATACAGTCAATACTATTGTAAAATAGGAAGTTTAATTTTTAGACTCTACCACATACCTAGCTAAAGCGGATAGTGAGGTTGAAAAGTTACAATGTATGTTTTTTCAACACGTGTTTGGCATTTCTTATATCTTCCTGATATGGACAGCCCTCTGCACCCAGTTTAACTTGATGTATACTAGAAGTATGGTTTAATGACCATGTATAGTTTATGTATTCTAATAGTGTGATGTTTTGATAGGTATTCCTGGACCACCGCAACAGAGAAGAGATTCTGATGCTGGTAGGTGAGAAGACCAACGGTGCCACTCCGCTGGTCATGGCCTGCCGCAACGGACACTACGAGGTGGTCGAGTACCTGGTGGAACACTGCAACGCAGACATCGAGCAAGTCGGATCAGGTGTGTACTGTAAACCATTTTGTAGAACTCAAAAAACAAACAATTTAGTATACTGAAGCATTGTTGTATGCCTAAACGGTTAAGGAAAAAATCCCAAAAAAGTGTAAATGTAAAATTACCGTGTTATTCTTATGGAGAATAAATAAACTGTTGTAGCTTGCTTGTCTATGGACATATTTTAATGAAATTTTTAAATTTTGTTTACTTTTTACTAAGCTATAAATATTTCAATTAAAAAAAACCGTATCATTCCCTGTAGCAGCAAATTTAAGTACTCAATAAATAAATTACATTTAAATAGGAAATAAATCTGATAATTTTAAGGGAATAATTTAGTAGAATTCCAGCCAGGTAGATGGAAATTCGCTTAGTCTGCAGGTTTGCTGCGGCAGGGTATTTCTAGATGTAATCTACTGCCTTATATCAGTTTTAATTTTGTTAAATATAGGGCAATCATGACATTATATTAACAGCACTTCTGTCTTTTACTTAAACCATTGACTAAGGATTTATAGTCAATGCTTAAACCCTCTAACCCTTCTTTTGTTCTTGTCTTTCTTTTTTCATATTTTCTGTCAATTTTTGGTACATACATACATTATCTATTCCAATCCGGTTCCCCATATGTAAACCATAATCCATCTTCTTTATTTGTTTCCCTCCACCTTGGCTTGGTGCAACCTAGGACCATTCTTTTGGGACTCTTAGAGGGCTTGGCGCAATTAAGGAACTCTTTGGCGCAATTACTGGACGACCGATCATCAGGCTTAAAATTAATGGTTGCGACTATCATAGAACAATTTGATCCTAGTCTGGAACAAAGCTATCATCTCATCCTTCAGACTTCTCATATAACAGTCAGTGTTGTACTAATCTAATGCACATGCTTGCAGTGGTTTTTGACGGGGAGACGATAGAAGGAGCACCACCACTGTGGTGTGCCGCGGCCGCCGGACACTTGCCTATTGTCAAGTTCCTGGTGAAGCGTGGCGCTTGTGTTAACTCCACCACTAGAACCAACTCCACACCACTCCGTGCCGCCTGCTTCGACGGCCACTTCGACATTGTCAAGTTTCTCATTGAGGAAGGGGCAGGTGAGAGAATTAACAGTTTAATAGTTAACCCAAGACTTGATTTTGTTGTATAAATCAATGAAAGCAAATCTATCATGAACTTAAAGCCATTGTTGTCTTTTCATGTAGTAATGCACATTGTCTTTTCCCTTGTTTTAAAAAGCGCTTTTGGCAATAATTTTTATCTTCCAACTTGAGTGGTTTCCAATTTTCCATTGAATTTACCAATATTTTAACCAAGCATGACTGAAAAGTCAACTTGTTCTTAATTAAACCCTGTTATGTCTCATCAGTTATCATTGCATTAGAAACTAAAAGGAAAATACAATTTTAGACGATATCACACTCTCTGTGAGTAGCTCATGTAAATATTTTCTTTAATCTGATTACTACTTCAGTATCCGAAAGTCAATGGTGTTACCCGAGTTGCCGGAAGACTGCCCCCCAGACAAAATACCCCCTCCTAGCAGGTTCCTACGTCATGTTGATGTCAGAGATTGGGAGGGGGGGGGAAATTTTCCAGTCAGGGACACTCAAGTTTCGTTGTCAAACTATTCTGTAATGCATAGCATCACATTTTGCTAGGGGGATAGTATTCCAGTCGCTGACACAGCTCCCATATTGGTATTGGTTAGTTGGCAGATTTCGTGACTTACTATTTCACCTTAGGGGGAGGGGTAGTATTCCGCATCTGTGTGTTACCCGACTGACGAAGTCAAATGTTGTAGATATCGAGGTGTCCAACAGACACGGCCACACGTGTCTGATGATCGCCTGCTACAAAGGCCACTACCGGATCGCACAGTACCTGTTAACTCTGGGAGCCAATGTGAACCGCAAGAGTGTCAAAGGCAACACAGCTCTACACGATTGTGCAGAGAGTGGTTCCCTCGACATCCTCAAGCTGGTTATAAAACAAGGCGCCAAGATGGACGTTGACTCCTATGGTAGGTTTTGTCAATTACGGAATATCCTAGGTACAAATTTAGGGTAAGTTGCATACATTTGAGGAATCGGTTTTTAACAGTTTTTATCCAAAACATCAAATATATGAACCAATTATTTGCTATTGTTTTTAAATTTTCATTATGTAAAAAGTTTTCTTAGATTGGTATAGAATCCAGCTAGCTTATCTAATAAAATTAAGAGTTTAGGAGCTTAAAACATAACACTGATACTTTGTGCTAATATAGGGCTTGTTCAGAGAGTAGAACACATTAGTGTTGACAAATATAGCCACCACATAAAAAAAATATTGACACTGATATTGTAACAAATATACACACACACTCACACAAAAGATTTTTCTGCACATACACTACAACTTCACTAAAATCTTCATGAAGTCTTGCTAGGAGGGATGGTTGGGGTTGTTATCTTAGATTGAAGTTACAAGGATTTCTGTAGTGGTGTAGTTGACTATTTTTATATGTGGCAGGCATGACCCCTCTCCTAGCCGCCAGTGTGACTGGACACAACCACATAGTGGAGTATCTGATACAACAGGAGTGCCTGGTGTCTAGGGCGGAGCGCATAGAGGCCCTGGAGCTACTAGGGGCCACCTATGTGGACAAGAAGAGGGATATGATAGGAGCTCTGGAACTTTGGAAGCGAGCCATGGCCTTGAGGTCAGTCCACAACGTTAGCTTAGTCAAACGTTGCTATGTTGCATTTTAATAGTTTTCTAGAGCAGATATGAACGTCCGTTAAGGGGAGCACGCTGTGAGTTAGGCCACAATGCTAATTATATGGGGTAACAAGCTTCTATATCGGTACCAATATCTCAAAAAATATATGAGATATTGATCTGAAATTTTTTTTGATGCTCCTATACATATAAAACAGTATAACCATGCAAAATAATTAATTTATGGCAAATAGTTAGAAAGATATATTATAAAAAAAATTTTATATACATTTTTTTATTATTTTTTTATGAAAATAAAAATATTTATACCATTTATAATGAAGATAATATTACATAGTTGCATCATTCTACTCAACAATCTAGCAGAAACAACTAGTGAAAATTTCAAGTCTCTACTCATGACGGTTTCCATAGAAACGGTACCTAAACACTAAAAAACAGAAGTTTCGGGAAATTGAACTTAAACACGAACACGAATAGGCCTACACTGTCACTAGTGCACTAGAAAACCTCCTGGCAAGAATTCAACACAGAGACTGTCTTCTAGTTTCCTTTTTGTTAACCTTCTTCTTATTCTTTGCTTTTTATTTTCTTCCTGCACTTCTCTGTCAGCTTTTTTTATTCTGATTTGGTCGATTTTTGTAAGCCTAAACTATATATAATAGTAAACTTTCCTGGTTTGATTCCTACCCGTTCCAAAACATTTGCCTTAGCAATTTATTTCCTCTAAACTTGTGTTTCCCAAACTTTCTAATCATAGGCATTTTGATGAAAAACTAGGCCTAATTTACGTGAAAGTAACGACAAAACTCTAAACTAAACACCAAATGAATAAAATCCCAACAACAACAACAATCAACAATCACTGGGATAGACGACAGATGTAATTTGATGTAAACATTAGGTAAACAAACAAAGTAGAAGGCCAGCAGATAATCTGTAAATATTCAGTGCTACCAACAGCACAAATGAAATACTCCTTAGTGTTTACTAGTTATCCTATATACTAAATTTACTTAGATAGTTAGATGGTTACTATTTGTGTGAAAACAATGAGCATCTCAGGAGAGCACGCTAGTAGGCCTAGCGCCAAACATGTGTAAACATTATTTAATTATTTTATTTAGCTGAAAATATACAAGTTATGTATATAGTGTTATATATTTTCTTAAAGAGCATAAAACGGGCAATAAGTTTAAAGCATTTTCAAAAAATCAATTTTTTTTACCCATCTCACGGCATGCTCCCCTTAAGGTATTCAATAAGCTTAACATTTGTAGATAATTAGAACATTATTTCAATCTGAAATACGGAGTGGTAGTCGTATAATGTTCATGGTCACTAGCTTGCTTGGTTGAGATGGGAGCTCGAAGGAGGGCTTAACAAGTAAGATAGCCACATTAAGTTTGAACTATCAAATAAGCAAAACATTTTTTATATGAAATTTCCAACAAATTAACAAACATTTGCTGATGACTTTTTAGAATATTTTTATTCAATTCCTAATAATGATGGCAAATACTAAGCATATCGAAGTACAGTATTTTATTTGCTACAACTTATGATTGTTTCGTCAACTATTGTTCGTTATGCAGGTTCGAAGAGGGTCAGATCCCCATAGTGAAGCCTGTACAACCCATCACCATAGAAGCATACGAGCACACGAGGGAGGTCCGGACCCCGGAAGACCTGGAAGACCTACTGGCAGACCCGGATGAGATGAGGATGCAGGCGCTGCTTATCCGGGAGAGGATATTGGGTAAGGGACCATCACTGATTTTGGATTAGTGAAAACACATACAAATAGTTAATGATAGTACTTTGTATCTCATCTGTTTTGTTTTATAATTACAAGACAAATTGTAAGTTAATTCAACATTTAGTTATGATATTATTTACTTTCCCCTCCAGAATTGCTATGACTTTCTTAGATAAGAAATTGTGTATTTTAGTACGCTTCCGTTATGTCACTGTAGTATCTCTATGATCAGAGGAGATGTAATTGGCAGTTATAGTCCTCGCCACCCTAAGTTGAGGCAGCCCAAGGCCGCACAGCGTATACCTAGTGCGGCCTTGGGCTGCCTCAACTGAGGGTGGCGAGTACTATAAACAGTAATTAGGTGGCATTTTTTGTTAGCAGGACTTTTATATTCCCCTTTACATTGTAGGCTAACTGTTTCACAAGTCACTTCAGGCTGGACCTAGACAGTCATACAAAGGTCACAACACTTACGATTGGTTGGATTTAAACCCAAGATATCGGGACAGAAGCCATGTGCTCTATCTTGAAATCAGCTTGCTCCTCCAACCAGCAAAACTATAATAATTTATATACTCGATACATCAACAATGTACATGGTGTGTCACAGGCCCCGCACACCCTGACACCAGCTACTACATCCGTTACAGAGGAGCCGTGTACGCTGATGCTGGCAAGTTTGTACGTTGTGTCGCGCTGTGGTCGTACGCTCTAGAGATGCAGCAGACCATGCTCGAGCCCCTCAACCCCATGACACAATCCTCCCTCTTCTCCTTCACCGAACTCTTCTCCTTCATGATGGATAAGGAAGGTAACATCAATTGTAAGGATCATTTTTGTTTGCCTTTTTCTATAGGCTTAATTTCGGTGGTGGGTTTTTGTTAAGTAAATAACCGGGATAGGTAGGATTTCTTCAGTCTCTTTGTAATGTGTGGCTGAAAAAAAGTATTATGATGTGTTGAGAATATGAATATGTTCAAGAATAAAGTATTCTGATTCTCATTCAGATTCTGAAATCGCAGATATTAGAGGTTTGTGGTTTTTGGTCGTTGCAATTTACGACACTTAAATGTTTACAGTACAATTCCGAATAGTATTGATAAAAGATAAATGGTACTTCAGTATTAAACGGAGGCCACATTTTGTCAGCGCGCTGCGGCGGTTATGTTAGGTTGGGTTATCGTAAATATTATGTGTGTAGGACTTTCCTCGCTTCGTTATGAATCGAACGATACTTTCTATTATGATAACCCAACCTAACATAACCGCCGCAGCGCGCTGACAAAATGTGGCCTCCGTTTAATACTGAAGTACCAGATAAATTTTTCTGTAATGAAATGTTAAAACATTCTGATCCAAGCAAACCGTTTTCAGAATATATTTCAAGTTTCAGAGTACTTAAAAGTTGAAAATCCCCTTTGACGGAAACAATAAAATATTAACTTGTTTAACTGACGTAGCCCAATCTCAATAAGTGGTTAAAGTAATTTTTCATCCAACTTTAAAAATTTGAAAACTTTGTGATTCAATTATTGTTTGCTAGTTTTAACAATTAACATACATAGGATTGAGCAAACTAAAATCCAATTGAAATATCCTGCATGTTTAAAATATTATGTGGTTTTTTTCTGTTCAACATCCTGTGTGTGTTTTATAGTCTAAATATTTTAATCTAATATTTACATTGTGCTAATTCTTTGTAATAAAGAAGCTGAGGAGCAAGTTAGAATTGTAAATGTTTCAACCTTGAATTAAATATAGCTGCAGTCTTGACTATTCTGATTTCAATTAGTCATTACCAGGATGTTTGAAGGTCTGAGACCATATCTGGAACCTCTGGCACATTACAGTTGCATGTAACCTTCAAGGAATTACATTGTCACTTGTCTAGATTACATTTACATCTGTTGGAATTCTTGACCTATTACTATGTATGATCAAAGATAATTTTTTCCTTGTGTAAGTTTTGAAATTAAACTACTTCAAAAGTATAAAAATATATCAAATTAAATTAATATAAAAATTTGATATATTTGTGTGTTTATCTGCATTACAAAAGTATATTAAAGTAGTTTTTGGAGTGCTTGACAACCTAGCTATGCTTGGACCTTTTGAGGCCAGAATTTCAGCTCTGTGTTCTTTAGTGTACTATAATAAAGATTTCCTTTTGACTGCTCCCCTCCAGCATGATGGAAAAATTGGTATTTGCTTCAAAAGTGGATTTTTAGGTGTAGCCTATTTGTGTGCAAACCTCCATCTCATTACTGCTACTTACAAATTAAAATACCATTCCTAGTCTATTTTGAGACCCTCTATGAATAAAAACTAACACTGTAGCGATAAAATAAATATGAATGAATGCAGAGACATTGATTTGTTGGCTGGGTTGCAGGTAGCAGAGCTAACTCGCGAGGGCGCCGCGTGCCGTCAGTAGCGTTCGCAGACATTGTGAGTGTGTTGGAGCGTGCGGTGGCGGAGGTGCGGGCAGGTGCTGAGGTGCTGCAGGTGTGTCAAGACAGAGACCCGGCACATCTACACAGAGTGTTGGTCATAGCTCTACACCTGGGCTGTCTGCTGGCACGTATACTGCACACGCTCACCGACAAGCAGAGACACCTGGCACATCAGGTGAGTCACTCACACGTTTGCTGCATCACATCAAAATTTGCTCACATAGCTTGTGCTTGTTGTTCTTTAGAGGTTTACATCACACAAATATCTTGTAACTTACTTCATATCATACTGGAGAAAAGGAAAGGAAACTCCCTTATCTCACTCATAATAGTCTCGCTTCCTCTTAAGCCGGGTTTTCCTAGGCGCAGAAGTGGAGAGCAGAGAGAGGAACGCGGAGAGAGGAAATAGACTGGAGAGAGGACTCCACTTTTCTTAGGTAGTTTAGTTAGTTTCTTTAGTTACTGTTTTCCTAGAAACAGAGCGGAACACCATGTTAATCTCATTTCCGCTCTCCGTTTCCGTGTCTAGGAAAACCCAGCTTTACGGAAATCTTGGCTCTTGAGACCAGTTTAGTAGGGAAGTGGGAACGGCATTCCCATTCTGTGTTATCCAAAAATCATATATATTGAATTATATATATTACTGCAGTTTATACATGGGCTGTTGTTTGTACAGACGCTGTACTCGCTGGTATCCCTGGGCGTGAGAGGTAGACTAGGACAGACTGTGCTACACCTGGCGTGTTCCTCCATATCTACACTGGTCGGCCGCTACCAGGCGTGTCGCTTCCCCTCGCCCGAGCTGGTGGAGATGTTGGTGGAGGTAGGGGCGGACGTCAACGCTAGAGACGATCTCGGTAACACCCCACTACACCTGGCAGCCGCCAACGACCCCCTCGTCCCCTCTGTGGCCAAAGTAAGACTGCTCATTCAACATTTATTTTATATTTTTATGACTGCTTACCGTTATCACCATTTTTATAACAGTTTGCAAGCAAAAACTTAAATATAGATTTAAAATTCTTTCCAATTGTGTGGAGCCATGTCCTGCCTCCTCGTATCCCTTAACAACTCTACCCAGCTTTGACTGCTTCTCTTCTCTCATTTACGCTCTGTACACTTGAAAGCGTAGCATTGTTTGGCTCAACACAAGCTTTTTTGGTGAAGACCCATTAGAGCGAGCATTGAAAAAGTTCCTTGTGGAACATATGATAACAGCACACCTTGATTTTTAGGACTGTACACTATTCAAGCATGTGCTTTTGATTAGGTGATTTCGAGCATATCATCGTCAAAGAAAAAAGTTTAAACACTGAATTTTTTACTGAAGAATTCAAGACCGTAGGGACATTTAGGGCATGGAGAGTACCACATATTAGAATAGGAATACAGTATTGAATAAAGCAACTGGGATTCATAGGTAATTGAAGAAACTTGTGTTCATATTTACTTAGGTTTGGTTTGAGTTATACAAAATATCCGTTACATGATATTGAATATACCAAGGATTTTTTGTGTTTGTTCTGCATATCTACAGTACAAAACACAAACACATACACACAACTTCCATGGCTGTACTAGGACAAAATGCTAAAAAAAATACTGCAACGTGAGATGCAATTCTGTCACGTGTACTTCAAAGTATGATTTTTAGTTTACATAGCTTTAACGGGCGATTTATCTGTATAATCATTACCTCATTCTTTTCTTCCTTGTTCTAAACCCCCCTCTCTCACTGTTAAGATACTTTACATTACAATCTCAACTCAAAGTTACATACAAATAAGGTTAGGGACATAACGTACCAACTGTCACTTGCTCTGTTCTGTGCAGGCGTTATTGAGCCATGGAGCACACCTAGACGCTCGTGATGGCCAAGGTCGTACGTTAGCAGATATACTCCATCTCAGCGGCAAACCCCTGCATCTCCTGGTCAACCCCCTCCACTACACCAAGCTCAGCTGTCTGGCCGCCAGAGTCGTCAGAGACAACGACATCCATTTCCAATCACATGTTCCAATGACTCTGCACGCCTTCGTCATGCAGCATTAATCTCCACTCAACCTCTACCACCCGAATTAAAGACTCAGCTCACGATACGCTTTACGGATCCTTCGTATAGTATTGCGGTTTTGTGCAGTATTATATTTTTATTTAGAGGGAAATCTAGTCCTTATTTATTGAAGGAAAGGCTGCAGAACTTGTTGTCAGGGTTGTGCGAGAGCTCGATCATCGTTCATTGAGAATGTTAATTTTAGGTAAATTTATTGTTTATTGTGATAAATCAACTTGTACAGATGTAATGTAATTTGCAATAAAATGATTTAAATTATATGTGAATTTTACTAAATCCATTTTCTTATTGCTATTGCTATATTATTTTCAGAAAGAGCTGTATTTAAAATTGGCTTGTGATAGATGATTAAATAACATTTACAGTTTGACAAGCAGTCTTAAGTCACTTGTGATATCTACCTACGGGTTTACCCAATGATTAATGCTACTCTATAGATTGATCATTTT
The DNA here is from genome assembly GCF_028750875.1 of Macrosteles quadrilineatus. Classification (NCBI taxonomy): domain Eukaryota; kingdom Metazoa; phylum Arthropoda; class Insecta; order Hemiptera; family Cicadellidae; genus Macrosteles; species Macrosteles quadrilineatus. The sequence goes on from NW_026542602.1 coordinate 63,878,049, forward strand.
TATAGATCAGCTGAAAACATTTTAAAGTTATGTCCACTGTTCAGTAACATGCTAGACTAACTATAGATAGTCCGTTTGGCTATGATACCCAGCGGTAGGGACCTTCTCGGAACTCAACTCACCCTCTCGACCCGCTCGTCAGGCTGGCCGGAGACAAACAATGATTCACCCACTGGCACAGTCCCACAGGATCTGTAACTTTTTTTGTTTAAGTTAAAATAAATTATTCTTTATAAATTTGAGCTCTACATGAAATTCCAAAAATATGAGCCTAAACACGATGTGGATACTTAATATCTACAATCTGACAGAATTGCAATTACTCTGTATCGTCACCAGCTTTGTCAAACTTTCTGATTGTAGATATTAATTAAGTATCCACATCGTGTTTGGACTCATTATTTTTGGAATTTAATGTACAACTCAAAATAAGAATTTATTTTAACTTAAAAAAAAGTTACACATCTGTAGGACTGTCTGTAGACTGTAGGACAGTCTGTGGGACTGTGACAGTAGGTACTGTAGTTAAACCTTTTATCAACGGCCAGCTGGCGAGCGGGACTGAAGGGTGTAGAGTTTTGAGAAGGTTTCTAATCAGCTGGGTATCATAGCCAAACGGACGGACTATCACACAAGTAGACTTCTCATCCCATTAAATTTGAAGTGTGACCTCTATGTGTGGTTTGTGTTAGTGACATTGAGCGCTAGTGTCAACAAAATTTATTTTCTCCTAATCTAGGGTTAGTTTGATGATTCATGCTTTACTGTTTAGTTATAAAACCAGAGTATAAGCTATTGTTTATTAATTTTAACTAGTGTCCCTGTTGCTCGAATTCGAGCAATTGCTAAGTAAATATTTGTAGCAAACTGTTGTAATACTATATTAGCAAACTTATTGACTGTTTAGGATTAACCTATGCTCTTCTTCTCACTTTTGATTTCTGACAACAGCTGGAGTTTCATAACAATTTTTGTTTCCAATGTTAAACTTATGGAGAAATACGAAACTTTAAAGGACTCCAGGGCCTCACTCTCTCATTATTTCCCTAAAAAGAAAGTTTCCTGCACAACTTCACGCTACGCTCTTTCCAATGACACCAAAAACATGACAATCGGTTCAGTAGTTTCGGAGGAGTAATAGTCACAAAAATCCTGCTTGCGTATTAAATAAGTACCGTAGAATGGGGTGAATAGAAACAACAGGGTGAATAGAAACAAAACTTCAATGAATGATTCACATTTTTATAACTTTGTTATACATTGACTTTATAGAAGGGAATTATTTTCCCCCATTATAACCATATCCTATCTACCTGGGAAAAATTATTTCAGCATATTGGTATCACTGCTTCGGATGTTGGATGATGCGAAACAAAATTTGAAAATTTTGGCGAAAAACATTCTCTTCAAAACTTTCTCTCTAAGTATGAACCTATTACATGTATTTACGTTAATAACCATTTTTTATATTGTCTTAGGGATCTTAAAACCAAGTGGGTTAATAGATTAGCCTTAAAATAAACTATATTTTTTTACTTTATTTTTAATTTAGGTTATGTCATGATTTTGCAAAACCAGGGTGAATAGAAACACTTTTTTTTGGAACCAGTGGTGCAAATAATTAACAAAGGTTGACCTGAAAACCCCCCAAAAAAAAAAAATACCAGATATGAAGATGATTCCACATCAGTCACACTTCTCACTGGAAGAAAGTGACAAAGACGAACAATTTGATGAAGAAGAACCAGCATACCTAGCTCAAGACATCAGTGAGCCTTCAAAGTTGTCCCTTCATGATCATGTAATTGTCAAAGTAATGGGGAAAAACAAAACTTGCTATCGTTTATATGTTGCAAAAGTTATTGAATTTGACGAGGAAGGATAAATAGGAAGATTCATCAAGAAAATTGCGCAAACCAAAAAGTTCTGAGAGACAGATTAAGAGGCCCTCTTCAAAGTCGATGACGTAGTACGTCGGCTTCCAACTCCCAAGCCGTGTACAACTTGTAGATTTAAGGGAGTGTTGTATTTTGAGGAAGATTTGTCTGATTTTACTCTTCATTTAGTTTGTTTCTATGTAAGATTTTGTTACTCTGATTTCACCCATTGTCATTTATGTTCTCCGATTTGTTTGGATAAGGGTTTATGAAAACGATGTTTTTATACTTTGTACTTATAAATAAATGTGTTAATTAACTTAAAATATTTTAATTTACAACAACCTAAGCTAACAAGCATTAATTTCATGTTCCTATTGCCCCTGGTAAGTGGGGAAAAGCAACAATCATCAATTTAACACAGTGTTTCTATTCACCCCAAAGTGCGGGGTGAATAGAAACAGCTATATTTTATTTTTTTTCTGCTTAATGATTAAAAAGAAAAAAAAAATTGATAACTGGTTTGAGTAGAGGAGTCCAAGACCAAAAATATGAGCTAGTTTTGAAAATTTAAAAATTAAAAATATTGTTTTTACAGAAGCTTAAAAGTCAAAAAGTGTTTCTATTCACCCCATTTTACGGTACTAGTGTACATGTTGCTCGAATTCGAGCAAAATTACAAAGTATTACAGGAGTTATTTCAGATTGAATAACAGTCATATTTACAATTAGTTTAAAAGAGTCAACTCAAATATTACCGTTGTGTAACTCAGACCATGTTTATCTTCGTTATTGTTGATAAACCTAAAGCATTCCGGACGGTTCTCTCCTTCTCAAAATGCCTCGCTGTACAGGCAACACAGGTCATTAATAGAGGGCCAATTGAGAACGAAAAGTCGTTTTGGGGTAGTGTTAGGGCGCATTTGTAACCAAATAGTTGAAGTTGTCCAGGTTCAGGTTCAGACTGTAATGAGTTAAGCCTATTACGCGCCACTGTTCTGTAGCTGCGGTCGTTATCACGATTGCGCCTCCTGTCTATGTTTCGTTGTCGTTGCGTCGGAGACATTTAAAAGAAATAAACAACAAATAATAAACAAATGATAGCTACACAAAACAACGATAAATGCACAAACGTTACAATCATCCTAACACAATCCATCATAGCGACACAAAACAACGATAAATACACAAATTTAAGATACAACCATACTAACACGATCCGTCTTGGGGGTTATGTTTACACAAACTCAAATAGTAAATAAATGTACTCAATGTGTTTCATTGAATTGAAAAGTAAATAACAGCAATAAAATTATACAGCTGATCAAAATGTAAACAATTATGTTCTTCATAAGGATAACATGGGAACTTTCAAAGCCACTGGGGCAGAGCCCAAGGGACTTTTTCAAAAATGTAAGGTCAGTTTGCAAATCTACGCGACGTGCTCTTTCCAATGAGACGTCAATGGATAAAATCGGTTAGGAAATGGCGGAGGAGTTCAACCGACAAACTTTCGTGTAGCGTATTAATTATATAGATAGATTAGATTGTTTTATTTGGGTAAACTAGTTGTGGAATATTCGAAATAGCAAAAAACAAATTGTAAAGAAAAACATGCCTCTACTGGCACCGGACGGAATTGACATTAAAATTGTCTTTAGATGATGCATAAGGACTACTGAAGACAAATCTATGAATGTGTTAAATCTATAGCATCAAGGACGTTTTCATAGATCAACTTCAATTTTTTATTTAAACCACAATGATCAAGTACAGCCAGATCCAGTTAGGAACCATTTAAGAATGGTTTTGACTTTTCATAAAATTAAAATCGCTACCTTCAGGGTGAGCGTTCTAATGACTCATCCTAGATTTAACAATGCCGCAATGTTTTTAAAGCTAGGATGAAGTTGGTAAATTAGTCAGACCTCTGCTTTGAGCAAAATGAATCATTAATTTTGGTTGAATCTGGTGTGTTTTGTGATGAGCAATTTTGAGTAATTTTTCACCAACTAAGGTGAAGAACGCTTTATTCACTTTTTCATTAAATACCACCAAGGACTTTTGGGTAATGAAGTAGAAATCAAGACTCCAATAGTACGGTATAAGTTACAGTATTGAGTATTGTACTCTATTTTAAAATAAGAATACCAGCCCAACTAATAATATTACGTTGCAAAGCTTGGTAAATGTATTAAGAAGTAAATAAATTAAAAAATAAGATTGGAAATATTTTATGGATGAGAAACAATATATTGGTAGGCTACTGTATGCCAGACATTTTGTCAATATAATTTTATAGTTTGGTGAAAAGTAAATACTTTTGTCTACTTTGCTTAAATATTTTGTAGGACACTTACTAAGATAAATATCAAATATTGTCCATCTGATATTACACTATCTGTAAATTTTAAATCAAATTTTCAAGCAAGCGATGTTACACTACAGCCTCGTAGAAGAGAATATATGCCTCCGCCTTGTCTGCTTGGTTGGTGTTGATAGGTGAGACGGAACGATCATTGAAGCGATGCCAGCGTCCAGAGTAGGGATGTTTGCAACAGGCTGTGTAGTGTCCAAACTGACATGTCCCGTAGTGGTTGATCAACCCATACAAGTTGTAGCTTATGCTCCGAAACTGGGTGTCAGCAGAGTATTCACCCAGATCGAGTCCAACCAGGGGATAATCTATGTGTTGGTCTATTTTGCGAGTGATTCCGTTCCCAGAAAACCGTTTCAGGTGGATAACAAGAATACTGGGGAACTTCTGAATCGAGATTCTTTTGACACATATTTGCTTCATTTTGCATTTTTCACATAGAGGTTTTTCCAGACCATCAAGCGTTTCTTCTTTGGTAAAAAGGTTCAAGCAGTGATTGAGGTGGAGATTTTGAATGCGGTGGCTGCTATCGATCGGAATGGATAATGAGAGATCCCAGAATGGTTCATAAACAGTTGAGGAGAATCCACACTGAGTACACTTTAAAACTGACTTTAGAAGCCCTCCGAATATATTGACCACCTTGCTGTTGTCTGTCTTCAGATATGTTTGCCAAGATTCGGTAGCACTGAAGGATGTGGTGCTGTGGTTGCTATCCTTATCTGAATCATGAACAGATTTTGCTCTGTTCAACTCTTGATGAAGACCTTCTAACAGATATTTAAGGAACTCCTGAGCGTCATGCTGGCTGTACCCACTAAAACGAGGAGCGTACAGTTCAACCGCATGCTTCAAATGTACAGGGTTCACTGAACTTTTGCGATCATTCCAAATATTCTGAATCAGCTCCGCAAAACATTCTATCACAAGACTTTTGGTTGGATTTCTTATTTCACCCAAATACTCATTGCTTAAAATATACTCTAGTAGAGGTCTAGTATTACTGAGACATTGAATCACTGAGTTCAGGAAACAGGTGTTGCCGATGTTTGGTAACCCTGTCAAGCCTCTGTCCGTGATGGGAGTGTTTCTGGCCTGAAATTTGGAATTAGTGGTGCTCATGGGAAACTCTGGTATACAATAAATTTGATTTACTTCCATAGTATTAATTTGGACATAAATAAACAAACACAGGTGTTACATTTTACTCTGAAGTAACTTCATGCAATCATTTAAGTACAGGATTTGATGTAAAAAAGTAAATATAAAATAGTGCATGTTTAGCTTATTATTATTAATTACTATAGATGTTATATATTTGACTGTTATAATACCACAACTTCTGTATCCAATAGTCAATGGTTATACCCACTTGGGTGGTATTTTTGTATTAATAGTCAATGGTGGCATATACTGATTGTAAAAGTGAACAGAAGCATTCAAACCTAACCAAACAATATTTATGAAAGTTACAAATTAATTTTTTTTGTAAAACCAGAGAGTGGATTTACTTTAAATTAAAAAAAAGATAAGAAAGGGGGTTTGTCCCATTGTCATTCTTAGAACCCTGGTTGGAATGATCTATTAACTAAGCTGCTATTTACTCTTTTTACCCTTTTTAGTTTTCAATCGCTTCACTATAACATACCGAATATTTCTGCAAGAAAGGATTTTCGAGTGTAGTTGCTTTTTTATTCTTAATATTTAGAAAAGTAAATTGGTCCTGGATCCAGGTCTTACCATCTAAAGTAATGGCTTATTCCCTTGGGGAATTCGCCAAAAGATTTTTGAATTTCTATATTTTACAATTGACTTTTTTTTCAAAATTAGATGTTACTTCCTTTTTGGAGTACACTTATATTAGCCTACTTATCTCTATGTTCATTATTACATAATTTACTTGCCAAGAGTACAATCAATTCCTTATCAATAATTAATTTGGAATGAATTTCTACTTCTCATTTGTTGGATGATTTACATTGCCAAGCTCCAATAGTATGCCATACAGTTAACACCTATTTCACCGATAGTGTACTTATTACCATTTATTACTGTACGTTCGGGGTGGTTCGGGTTGCACTTGCAATTGCACATTTTTGTCAACATTCGCGGTCGCTGTCAGAATCTGACCTAAACATTCGGGCGAATGAATCAATGAAATACTCGTACTGGTAGCTTTTGAATAGGTCTGCAGCTAGTAGCATTATTTAACCTATCCTCCAAAAAGCTTGATTACATATTCAAAAGAAAGTTAAGAAAGTTGAAGGGAAGGACAGTAACAAATATCGCCCAACTCCAACAAAAAACTATTGCAACTGAATGTCAATAGTAGCGAACAATCGTTTCGGTTGACAGGGGCGATATGTTTTCGGTAGATCGTACCATAGATCTCCATGTTTTGACATGTTATCGTACAACGCACATTTTTTTGGGGGAATAGTATCTCGGAGTGGCGGAATGTGAACTGAGCTGAGCTAACTGAAACCATTGACTTTATATTGAAACTCTGTACTCCTGAATCTGAAATACTGAACAAAAACAGTATCCGTACAAAAAACAATATGTCATAGCATAAGCATAGTTAAACCATAGATGAAGTAATATAATTATATTACTTCATCTTCATCTATATGGCTAAACCCATCGTGGATACTTCATCTTTGGGCCTATGGCTAAACTCTTGAACCATCAGGACAAAGAAAAGGAGAAAGCGCACGAAGACAAACTGCTGTAGTGAAGTGGAGTCACTAGTCAGTGGATGTGGGTTGGATTATTGGATTGTGGAAGAAAGAAAGAAGATGACACAAAGAGGGAAGAAGGGGAAAGGAAGGACCACCCACGCCCACAGGAGACAGGAACTATTCTCTATATAACACACTTAGTCTTATGTTTTATCTATGGTCTTATATAGTCAATCGTTTTCACTTAGTGAAGTGCTAGGGAACTTAAAAATAAGAAAATTAATGTATTAGTGTAACAAGTGAGTGACCAGCCAGGTCCAGTCCCATCCGCACAATTTTTATTTCAGCTGGGAATTTTTAATACGGACAAAATGAGATTTAAAAAATGAAAAATTATAAAATTAATTTTAATTTTAAAATTAAACTGTCATTACCTAACTAAACTTGCTGATAATGAAAAATTGAAATGAAGGTTTACTAATCGAAAAATAGTTCTGATCATAAAATAAAATTATTATAAATGTCTAAAATTCTAACTAATTATGTACAGTTAAGAAGTAATCGCATAAGCAAAATCTTTGACAAAAAGTTAATGTCACAGCGGAGGAATTCACCTTCTGCACATCAGTCCAGGGCTCCTTTTTTTTTTTTTTTTTACCTTCGATGTCTTCTCCACAATCTGGTGATTGGGGAATCGTCAATATTTGATTGAAGTAGCATTGATGGGCCCTATTTGAGGTGTTGGTATGTATGTTCTTCAGTGTATTCTGATAGTGAGTAGTAGGGTCTGACTGTTAAGTACTCTTTTAGTGACTTTATGAAGATGTTTGGCTCCAGGGGATATACAGTATCCCTGCCAGTGCTCTATCCATTAAACCTAGAACACCGTTGTCTATCGTTGCAGTTAATCAGTAATGGTTCCCTCAGCCAAAGAATGCTCTCATTTTGTACGTATTAAAGAACCGGTGCTGAAATAAAATGTAAGCGTCCCTACCTGAGTCCAGTCCAGTTCAGGTCCAGTAACTGAGAACGAGAACGAGAACGACCCTAACGTCAAAGCATGTCAAGTCAACGTCCCTAACGAGTGGAGTCACGGCCGCCTTTAACTCCGCGGCCTTCGAACTGGCAACGTCGCAAGTGGTGTTGTAACAGCTGTTTTTGTTTGGAAGAAGCTAATGGTATTTGTGTATTTATGAAAGTTTGGTTACTGGACTATGACAATATTGACTCCGCTTAAAAATGTACAGATATAGATTTTAATTGATATTGTTTCGGTTTCCAATTCTGTATGTTTTATTTGCAATATTTTAATAAATTTGTGTTCATTAATATAAATTTAAATCAATAAAGTGTGAGTTAATGAGCTGATGTCACCTGTCTGCCATGTTATCTTATGGGACGTCTGTCACTGAACACCACTTGCGACGTTGCCAATTCTACCAGGCCGCGGCCTGTAGTTAAAGGCGGCCGTGGTGGAGTAGTGGAATGGAGTGGGAGTGGAGTGACCCAGTTAACTGAGCTGTGGCTGAGACTGGAGTGGAGTGGAGACTTGAGCTTTAGACTGAGTGACTGAGACTACTCACTACTCACTACTCACCAGTGTTGCCAAAAAGCGGGTAATTACCCGAAAAGCGGGTAATTTAGTTACCTGGGGGTAATGCTGCGGGTAATGGCAAATATGCGGGTAAAAAGCGGGTAAATGACAACTGATCAAATATTATTTGTTTTTCGTATTATTACTTATATTATTTCACTAGAAGAAAAATATTTCCTTGTGTTTTTTTTCCATTAAAGTTATTTCACAGACTTTTTATTGTTTTACACTACTTCTCTTAATCTTCATTAGTTTGGTTCAGTTCTCACTCAGTCACTAGTGTAGATATAAAGTCAATGCGAGTAGGCTACAGCGTTCAGTCGGTTCGGTTCGGTTCAGTTTCAGTCAGTACGGTTGTTTGTAGTCTTTTCTTTTGGATTGGAATGGAAAAACTTTTGGTTGCCTGGCCTTAAATGCCTGATCCGTGATCCTGATCTCACTTCTCACTAGTCACTATACTACTGTCATTGAGTATAAACCTAACCCCTAAGGTTAGGTTTATACTCAATGCTACTGTCAACGCTGATACCATGGTAAAGGAAATACCGTACTAGTCTATTTCTAAAGAAGATGAAAAACATAAAACAGGGGAATAATAATGTTGATCGGTTATAATAACTATTTTCTCCCTAAAACTAATAAAAAATAAAATTTTTAACAGTACTTACTCATTATTAAACAAGTATATGACATAGGCTATCATAAAAAAACCAAATCATTGTAGGACTAATGTAATTATTTTTTTAAGGTCAGTAAGATTGCAAATTTCATTATGAAGGTTAATTACAAGTCTCAAGTCCTATATTTAGTTCTTTACTATATCTTAATTTGTGGGATTACTCAAAACTAATTTATCAGGGTTTTTATTCGTTACTTTTAGACAGGCAAGAGTGTTAAAAGGGAATTTTTGGTTTCTTGAGGGTAATTTTTAGAAAAAGCGGGTAATTCTTTGCTTTGGAGGGGGTAATTGGGCCATAGTGGATTGGCAACACTGCTACTCACTCTGAACAGAGACTTGAGCTTGAGAGAGAGTGTTGTCGAAGTGGTGGTGTTGATTGATTTGTGACAATATCTTTTCTTAGGAGTTGGCTTCACAAAATATAGGTAAGAAAGTTAATTTTAATTTGGCAACTGATATGAATAACGTTAGTTACGCTCCATATTGTGTTGTAGTTGTATGGAAATGCTTACGCTTACGATTATCCTAACTTAACGGGGCATTCTGGCTATGGTAGTACTTGCTGGATTAGTGTCAGTTCATAATGGCGTCAACGTAAACCTAATCATGAGTAGTTAAATAACATAAATCCTTTTTATCGTGGGAACAACTAAGTTTAGGCCTACCCTAATAAGATTTTCTTCAACCTAGGCCTAGTTGACAAATTTGTGCAATTGACCATTCTAAAGCCAGGAGTTTTAGTACTTACTGTATGACAAATAAGTGGCTAAACTACCTCCTTAGACAATCCTTGACATGAAAAAGCTAAGTTCAGTCATTGACTACCTATACACACCTCGGTAATTATGTCGACCTCCAGTCAACGCTCTAAAAATTATTATTTTTTTATAATCTGTTCGTTTTTTAGTGCTGATTCCAAAAATGATATTCATTTTTTGCGGAAACGTCCCGTTTTCCCGGAAAATGGGAAAAATCTTTTTTTGCCTAAAACCCATGTTGTGGGTACTCAAATTGTGCAAAATTTCCTCCTGAACAAGAATATGTAATTTTTTTACCATTAAGTAAAATATCACCGGAAAAGCGGCCGCTGGCTATTTATGTACTGCCGCATGTCGCTAGCATTGCGGGTGACTCTAAGCCATTGTAGAATGCAGGCTTTATTTTGGGTTAGGATTGGTTAGGTTAGTTTAAGTTAGGTTAAGTTTGGTTAGGTTAGGTTAAGTTAGTTTAAGTTAGGTTAGGTTAAGTTTGGTTAGGTTAGGTTAGGTTAAGTTAGTTTGGGTTAAGTTAGTTTAGGTTATTTTAGGTTAAGTTTGGTTAGGTTATCAATAACATGAGTTTTGTAAGTAAATGAACCTAAAATTGTGGAATGCGGGCTTTATTTAACCCTCCCAGTGTTACTTGACGAAAATTCGGCAAGCACCACACTTTGTATAGTGTTACTTGCCGATTTTTCGACAAGCAGACATCGTTTACGGCGAAGGCTCTATAACTGACTGAATCGGATTGAACTGGATCGAGTTAGGTATCGTTCTTTCCGTAATATTCTAAGGTTTCTGCAGAGGTCTGTCTCTAAGCGCTATTCATTTTAGTTCCGAAAATATTGTAGCAGACAGCTGACGTGCGTGTATTTGTAAACAGCTAGGTTCCCCCGGACCGATGACTGATGTGTTTTATTACGTTTATCATTGTTTTAGTGTTAAAAATCAAAAGTAGTGATATACGTGGTGCATTATAAGAAGATTTAAGTGGTTTTGAAGTGCTGGTTGATGATCCTGAAGAAGTAGGTAGTGATATTGATGTAAATTATCAGCCAGATTCCTAGCTATGGTTAGGCTATGCATTCTTAGCTAAACGCTATGTACTGAAATCAGTTTTTTGCCCATAACTTATTTATTTGCAAATATACTTCCTTATATTATTATATATTTGTAATCCTCATAAAATTTAGAACAAAGTGGCTATTTTCAAATATTTATAGGCCTATAATTTATACAATTTCATTGAGCGCGAACTTATTTTTTTTTTGAAAATTTTCGAAATTATATTTTTTTTACCTAAAATTTTTTTTTTTTGAAAAAATGTTCCTTATGTTTTATATATAATATTGAAGCCCATGATTTTCCAAACAAAATGGTATATAGAACATTAGAATTAACATCGTTTTAAGCTTCTCAGATCCGTTTTAATAAAACCTTGCAAATGCGCCAAAAATAGGTGGACATTAAGGCCTAAACTATGGACACTTGGAGGGTTAAGGTTAGGTTTGGTAAGGTTAGGTTAGTTTAGGTTGAGTGTTTGCTTAGGTTGGGTTAGGTTCGTTTACTTACAATAATCATGTTATTGATAAACTAACCTAACCAATATTATCCTAACCTAAACTAGACTAACATAACCAAACTTAACCTAACCTAACCTAAATTAACCTAAACTAACCTAACCTAACATAACTTAACTAACCTAGGCCTAACCTAACCAATCCTAACCGAAAATAAAGCCTGCACTCCACAATTTAAGGTTCGTTTACAATACTCATGTTATTGATAAACTAACCTAATCAAACCTAACCAAACCAAACTTAACCTAACCAAACTTAAACTAACTTAACCTAACCTAACCTAACCAAACCAATCCTAACCCAAAATAAAGCCCGCATTCTACAATGACTTAGAGTCACCCGCAATGCTAGCGCCATGCGGCAGTACATAAGTAGCCAGCGGCCGCTTTTCCGGTGATATTTTACTTAATGGTGGTCCGATCGTAATAAAAATTACATATTCTTGTTCAGGAGGAAATTTTGCACAATTTGAGTTCCCACAACATGGGTTTTGGGCAAAAAAAGATTTTTCCCGTTTTTCCCATTTTCCGGGAAAACGGGACGTTTCCGTAAAGAATGAATATCATTTTTGGAATCAGCACTAAAAAACGAACAGATTAAAAAAAAAATAATTTTTAGAGCGTTGACTGGAGGTCGACATAATTACCCACACCTCTACTAGAGTATAGTCAATGGTTCAGTAGACTCCCTCTAGTTCGGCCACATCGGGACCGGACCACTGGCCGGACTACAAAACGGCCGACGGTAAAAATTTACGACCCACACGTCACCCAAACGGTACTTTCTCAAGTGTGAAATCAGGGTAATTGCGCAATCGTGATATGTTAAAGTCTTTACCTTGGAATTAACCTTGGTTCAGTACCGGTAGCCCTAATAAAAACTGTAACGTTTAAAATCATGCTTAACTTACTCAAGCAAAACAAAAATTACACAACACTGTGTGTAACTTACAGCAATAAATCATGTAAGATAACCCTCCAAGTGTCTCTAGTTTTGGTCTTAATGTTCGCCCATTTACTGCGCATCGCAGGGTTTTATTAAAATGTATCTTAGAAACTTAAAAATGATGTAAAGTATACTGTTTTATAGGTTTCGGTTTGCAAATAAATAAGTTATGGGCAAAAAACATATTTCGGTACATAGCGTTTGGCTAAGAATGCATAGCCTAACCATAGCTAGGAATCTGGCTGATAATTTACATCAATAGGCTATCACTACCTACTTCTTCAGGATCATCAACCAGCCCTTCAAAATCACTTAAATCTTCTTATAATGCACCACGTATATCACTACTTTTGATTTTTAACACTAAAACAATGATAAACGTAATAAAAAACATCAGTCATCAGTGCGAGGTTAACCAAGCTGTTTACAAATACGCACGTCAGCTGTCTGCTACAATATTTTTGGAACTAAAATGAAAAGTGTATAGAACAAATATCAGGAGAAAGCTCTGAATCTGCTGAAAAAAACGATAGCCTACCTAACTCGATCCAGTTCAATCCGATTCAGTCAGTCCCAGAGCCGTCGCCGTAAACAGTGTTTGTGAGTCGCAAAAGCGACATATAACACTACAGCGGATGTGTTATGAGTTGCTTTTACGACACATAACACTCGGAGGGTTAAAGAACAGAACAATAGAAAGTCTAGTACCTACTAACATACAAGCTACTGCTACCGTAGTCAGTAGGCTACTACTAAATGTTGTTTCAGAACATAAGAATGTTGATAAAAACATTAAATAACTCGTAAAACAGTATAAAATCATAGTAGGCCTACTTAGTCTTAAAGATAATAATAATGACAGTCGTAAAATAGACTAAAGATAACCGGATGAAGTAAAACACCCCGCTTATTCTTTGTTCTTCTATTCTTTTTTTGGTTTGTCTTCATCCACACACTCAACAAGTTGCCATGGGCTAACTTAATCACCCAATCACAAACTTTTGTGAGATAGAAAGCGCACAGCGAACATCAGTTGTGTAAAGAGCAGATGATTGTCAGTGCAAGCAGATAGCTTGACCTTGAAGCTAACGATGGCTATTTCTTTGTTTTGCTTTAATTTATTTTTGTCAAATAAACCGTGGTGTTTCAAAAACAATAATGAGGGAACCTACCGCTTAAAATAATGGTCCGAAATATTTAGTTATACACTGCTTTTCAACATATAAGACTGAAGAAAAACTAGCCCTATTTATTAGGCTAAATGTTTTTGGTATTTTTGAGGTCATCATGTAACATAGTAACATAGGTGACATAGGTCATTCATATGTAACATAGGTAGGTAATATGTAACAATTCACCCATAGAAGCACCCGTCAACTAAACTGACATGAATTGTTTACTTCTATTGCCGGAAACTTTTATATTTAAGTTGAATCCTGTCAAAGGTCATTTGCCCGTACTGTAATTAAACAGTTCTTACGTTTATCTTAATCTGGGAGGCAGTTAAGTTAGCAGAACAGCGATCGCTCTATTTAAATTCTAGCTTATAAATTGGGGGTAACTTACGGTAGCCTACACATATTTTGAGGGTAATACCACGGCAATACATAGCCTACTGAACTCTTACTAAGTAACAAGAAAAAGAAGAAAGAAAATCAAAAAGAAAAATTCTGACTGTTTCCCGCTGCTGTGTGGACATGATCGTCTTCTGTGATCACAGCAATATTCTGATCAACCCTCGCGGCTCTTTAGATAATATCATCATCGTCTTGCGATATCTCGGCAAAATCTTGATCTTACCCTGCGGTCGAGTAAACATTATCATCGTCTTTTGAGATCACGGCACGATTTTGATCATCCCCCGTGGCTGTTAACGTATTCTCGTCTCCCGTGGGCTGCTGTCATGCACAATCGCGGTAATATGAAATATCTAGGTAGAAATAAAAAATGTACGCTTAGTTCCCGGTTAAAATATCTCACGCATCTCACGCATTTCCTGGTCGGTGGACACCATGTAGGCCTAGAATATATTGCAAAGGGGCGCTACAATTACTTGTGCCTAGGACGATTGACAGGGTCAAAAACGGGCTTGCCTATCCTCTTAACATACCTACTCCCCAGAGACATAACTTATACTTAGGCCTAAGCTTAGTTTTAATTAAGTTAATCAGTCGCCAAAAAGTAGACATATAACAATAGCTTACTCATTTTTTCAACAGAAATATGCAGATCTTTGTCAAGACACTGACCGGCAAGACCATCACGCTGGAAGTGGAGCCTTCCGACACTATTGAGAACGTCAAGGCCAAGATCCAGGATAAGGAGGGTATTCCCCCTGATCAACAGAGACTGATCTTCGCAGGCAAGCAGCTTGAGGATGGACGCACTCTATCCGACTACAACATCCAAAAAGAATCAACACTCCATCTTGTGCTCCGTCTTAGAGGAGGAATGCAGATCTTTGTCAAGACACTGACCGGCAAAACCATCACGCTCGAAGTGGAGCCTTCCGACACTATTGAGAACGTCAAGGCCAAGATCCAGGATAAGGAGGGCATTCCCCCTGATCAACAGAGATTGATCTTTGCAGGCAAGCAGCTTGAGGATGGACGCACTCTATCCGACTACAACATCCAAAAAGAATCAACACTCCATCTTGTGCTCCGTCTAAGAGGAGGAATGCAGATCTTTGTCAAGACACTGACCGGCAAGACCATCACACTGGAAGTGGAGCCTTCCGACACTATTGAGAACGTCAAGGCCAAGATCCAGGATAAGGAGGGCATTCCTCCCGATCAGCAAAGACTCATCTTTGCAGGCAAGCAGCTTGAGGATGGACGCACTCTATCCGACTACAACATCCAAAAAGAATCAACACTCCATCTTGTGCTTCGTCTTAGAGGAGGAATGCAGATCTTTGTCAAGACACTGACCGGCAAGACCATCACGCTGGAAGTGGAGCCTTCCGACACTATTGAGAACGTCAAGGCCAAGATCCAGGATAAGGAGGGCATTCCCCCTGATCAACAGAGACTGATTTTCGCAGGCAAGCAGCTTGAGGATGGACGCACTCTATCCGACTACAACATTCAAAAAGGTAATAATTTTTATTTGTTATCCTGGGGTATATTTATTACAATATGTTATTAGCCTACTTGTCCACCTAAAATTCATGCTCTTATACTAAAATGTAAACCAAACAACATGTTTGTGTACACACTTTTTTAGTTCCAAAATAATTAATAACTATCCTATAAACTAAAGGGGCAAATCTTGATAACATTGTGATAGTTTACTCTACGACCATAGCAAATTAGCCTGCTCCAAATGTAGGATTAGGTACTCAATTTAATACTGCTGTTTACAGGCAACCATATAAGACTTGGTTTAAAAGTCATTTTAGTTGAGCTGTGCTTTATTAGTTGTGAAATAATCAGATAGGTTTGGTTTAAATGTGAACATGTAATTTCCTATTTAGACGTGTTCCACGTGTTATCTACCTTTTGTGATATGAATCAAAATAGGATTAACAAATTAGAGAACAGTCAACTAGAATGCAACAATAAGCTACAATCAATACATTTTTTGATACATGTCAAAACTCTCTAAATAGCCTACAGAACGAAAGTTAACTTTTATGGCAAATCTTTTGATCATCTCGACCTTGGTGTTTGTACTAGCTGAGCTGAGGAAAGTGTAAAAAGGCCATGGAGCATAGCCCTGAACGTGGAATTTATCATATATATTACTCCCGACCCGAGGGACAAGAGGAGGAGTTTAACTTGTTACCAAATCATCAATAGAAAATAATTTATCACACAATTGACTTCATGATTTGTTCAGAGTGTTACCTATTTTGTTATTTATAGGTTTTCTTATGTTTTACAGAATCAACACTTCACTTGGTCCTCAGACTGCGAGGAGGGATGCAGATTTTTGTTAAGACCTTGACTGGGAAAACCATCACACTCGAAGTTGAGCCTTCAGATACCATCGAGAACGTCAAGGCCAAGATCCAAGACAAAGAGGGTATCCCCCCAGATCAGCAGCGACTCATTTTTGCTGGAAAACAGTTGGAAGACGGACGAACCCTTTCCGACTACAATATTCAGAAGGGTATGTTAAAATGCCACATACCATGTTAGGACATATGAAAATAGTTTTTAACATTATTATCCTCTATGTATTCTGTCAGCTATAGCAAATTGTAGATGAATGGCAAAGGCAATGACTGAAAATGCTAATTGATGTTAGGCCTACTACACAGATATTGGGGAGCGAGCTGTTCTAGTGGTTAGAGCACGGGACTCCGGTTCCTGGGGTCCCGGGTTCAAATCCCGCCAAATCATCAATGGATTTTATCCAAGTGATAATGCCGTAACCCCTAGGTCTAGCCTGAAGTAATGTGAAAAACAATTCCAGACTCGTGCCTAGCGTCCTAGGACAAAAAAAAAAAAAAAAAAAAAAAAACTACACAGATATTAATTTTTAATTGTCATAATTTCTTTGCCTTAAGTAAAAAAAATAAACCTAATAAGACTATTTGTGTAATCAAATTTCAAAACCAAATAAAATATTCTACTATTCTCCTAAATTTTAATTTTTTTGTTAAAATTAACTAATGCTAGCTAACATACACTATTTGTTCTTGGATTAACAATCCAAACTTGAGGAGTTTAGGAGCATTGCCTGTCCAGTAAAAATCTAAACATAACCATAACACCATTATCAGCTTTTTACATAGGCTAATTATAATTCTAATGAGAAGATTTCTGACTAATATTGGTTTGATCCATTTACAGAATCCACACTCCACCTTGTGCTTCGTCTTAGAGGAGGAATGCAGATCTTTGTCAAGACACTGACCGGCAAGACCATCACGCTGGAAGTGGAGCCTTCCGACACTATTGAGAACGTCAAGGCCAAGATCCAGGATAAGGAGGGTATTCCCCCTGATCAACAGAGATTGATCTTTGCAGGCAAGCAGCTTGAGGATGGACGCACTCTATCCGACTACAACATCCAAAAAGAATCAACACTCCATCTTGTGCTCCGTCTAAGAGGAGGAATGCAGATCTTTGTCAAGACACTGACCGGCAAGACCATCACGCTGGAAGTGGAGCCTTCCGACACTATTGAGAACGTCAAGGCCAAGATCCAGGATAAGGAGGGTATTCCCCCTGATCAACAGAGACTGATCTTCGCAGGCAAGCAGCTTGAGGATGGACGCACTCTATCCGACTACAACATCCAAAAAGAATCAACACTCCATCTTGTGCTCCGTCTAAGAGGAGGAATGCAGATCTTTGTCAAGACACTGACCGGCAAAACCATCACGCTGGAGGTGGAGCCTTCCGACACTATTGAGAACGTCAAGGCCAAGATCCAGGATAAGGAGGGTATTCCCCCTGATCAACAGAGACTGATCTTCGCAGGCAAGCAGCTTGAGGATGGGCGCACTCTATCCGACTACAACATCCAAAAAGAATCAACACTCCATCTTGTGCTTCGTCTTAGAGGAGGAATGCAGATCTTTGTCAAGACACTGACCGGCAAGACCATCACGCTGGAAGTGGAGCCTTCCGACACTATTGAGAACGTCAAGGCCAAGATCCAGGATAAGGAGGGCATTCCTCCCGATCAGCAAAGACTGATCTTTGCAGGCAAGCAGCTTGAGGATGGACGCACTCTATCCGACTACAACATCCAAAAAGAATCAACACTCCATCTTGTGCTCCGTCTAAGAGGAGGAATGCAGATCTTTGTCAAGACACTGACCGGCAAAACCATCACGCTGGAAGTGGAGCCTTCCGACACTATTGAGAACGTCAAGGCCAAGATCCAGGATAAGGAGGGTATTCCCCCTGATCAACAGAGACTGATCTTCGCAGGCAAGCAGCTTGAGGATGGACGCACTCTATCCGACTACAACATCCAAAAAGAATCAACACTCCATCTTGTGCTCCGTCTAAGAGGAGGAATGCAGATCTTTGTGAAGACACTGACCGGCAAGACCATCACGCTGGAAGTGGAGCCTTCCGACACTATTGAGAACGTCAAGGCCAAGATCCAGGATAAGGAGGGCATTCCTCCCGATCAGCAAAGACTGATCTTTGCAGGCAAGCAGCTTGAGGATGGACGCACTCTATCGGACTACAACATCCAAAAAGAGTCAACACTCCATTTAGTATTGCGCCTCCGTGGTGGTAACTAAGAATTTTATGATTCCATGATTCCTACTCATAATTCCTGTATGTTTTTTGTGATTTGGTGTTAAATGTTAGTTTCTTTGAAATTTGTTAATTTTACATACATGTACCGGTATTGTAGTATGCTGATTAAAGTTTTTGCAATTGTATGAAGTTCATTCTTTGTTTCCAGTAAACATAAATTTATACAGGGCTATGTATAGCTATGCCCCAGGATATGATTCTATGTGTCAAAATAACTAAAAGATTAAGTAAGACTTTTTTCAAAAATGCTTATTAAATCAGGTTTTTTTACAAGTATATTTTTCAACCAATTTAATGAAACTTTGTATGTATCCTATATACTATAAAACAAGTAAAGTTGGAGCTCTCAAAATTTATTTCTAAAACAGCTTTAATGATTTCCTTAATTTTATATATATTTACATATCTCAGAGCTTGAGATTAGAGCTATACTAGGCTGTATTCTAGAAAAATTTGAGTTTCGTTTAAAATCTCACACTTAAGCCTTATGGGTTGCCAAGTAGCCAAGCTGGTTTTACAAGAATGTTAACAAAGGAACATTTGTTTATGACAAGCCATCCACAATATTCTAGCAAATTACAGTACAAAAGAAAAGGACATGCAGATGAATACCTTTGAGCATTGAACACACTTGGAGGATATTGCTATAGGTTATGTATAGCCTACGTATTGACAATGGTATTATGGTATTCCTGATTTCTTTTCATGTTCATATATTCTATGGTTATGTGGTCTAGGTCCACACTGATTGAGAGGAGCAAACAAAGAAGTCAAATCTTTCTAAATACAATGTTTTACTTTTTTTGCAAATTTCCCTGTAGGGAAGTAGCTATTACCATAGGTGGCACAGTAAAACCTGGAGGCGGGACCGATATACTTTTTCATTTTGATGTCCCTAGAGGCCAAAAACACAATTCGTTAACATTTGTATATGTATATATATACACAAACATGAACGCGAAACCATGGTTTGTCTTGAGTAATTTTTGTCCGATTTTTATGAAATTTGGTTTGAAGGTGTAAGGCCAGATAAACTTGAATGAGTTTGTGAACCAGCATAATCGAACTATGGGAACAGGGTTTTACGCGGGGTTTTATCGGGTAAAAATTGGTTTTCCTCATTTTTGACCCTCTAAACACAAAATTTCCCGATATCTCTCCAGACCACTTTCATGAGCTTAAAAAAAGCAAATAATTTAGTATACCAAAGCGTTTTTATACAGTTATTGGTTAAGGAGAAAATTGAAAAATATCAAATTTAAAATTTCCATGTTATTTTTATGGAGAACTAGCAGAGTACCCGTCCTTCGTACGGGGTTGGCATATAAGTATCAAATGCTTATAGCAGTTATGAGTGAGGACATGGTTTAAGAAATTTCGGTTCTTTTTGAAGTTCGTTCGCTACGCTCACTCACCTTTAGGTTGGAGCTCGTTCGCTGCGCTCACTTTCCTTCAGGTTAGCTCGTTCGCTACGCTCACTCGCCTCCAGGTTGAAGTTTGTTCGCTACGCTCACTCACCTTTTGCTGTTGTCATAAATGTAAAAGAAATAATAGTGCTAGTGCTGCACCCTGTTGGTAATCCTTGTAACTTTAATGCTATTGAACATCACAGAACAGAACCAACTTGTTTAATTGAAACAGCTGTTAAGATTCAATAATTTAATTTCTCATAAGGTTAACATGGGAAACTCCAGAGCCACTGGGGCGGAGCCCGAAAGGATTTTTGGGATAAAAATATGCCTATATGTTAATCGGGAATGTGAGCTATCATCATGCCAAATTTCAGCCCGATCTGACCAGTAGTTTTCGCGTTTACTTTTCCCATACACACACACAGACACCACCTCTTTTTTATAATAGTATAGATAGATAGATAGATATTGTATGTTGTTGTTCTATTATAAATCAGTGAGATGGGGACACCACCTATGTGCATATTTTGACCCTAATATGAGTGTAGAATGGTGTGTGATGACCTGTGTAGCTTTGCTTGTTAATGGAAATATTTTGATCAAATTTGGAAAATTGATTTCATACTAAGCTGCTAATATTTGACTAAAAAACACTTCATTAGCCTCCCATTACTCCCACTCTCCCAGTACTCACAATGAGCAAGCCCTTGACTTTTTTAGCTTCAACTTGACAAAACTAAAAATAAGGAAAAGGTAAGCTGAGGGAAATTTTTATCATCCAAGGTCCACCACTGCATGTGCTTAATCCTAAGTGCCCTGATCCTAAGCAAGCTATAACCCTATGCTATGCCCTAAACCTGAGTGCATCCTTGTCTGATATGTGCCGAATTTCAGTTAAGTAGTTAGTTTTAGTAGACATTTGGTTGGTGCACTCGTTTCTATTGCATCAACACAAGGTTCAGACTCTGCAATTGGGTGAGGAACCTACTTGCACTATTTAAAGTAAAAAATAAAACCCCCGCCGCAGCAAACCTGCAGACTAAGCGAATTTCCATTTGCCTGATTGTATTTACACTAAAATGTCTCCTTAAAAATATAACATTTATTCCCTATTTAAATAACATTAGTTTAACGAGTACTTAGGTTTGCTGCAACAGGGAGGGTAAAAAGGTGTTTTTTTTTTTTGTAAAATGTTAATAGTTTAGTATGAAATGAATGCATTTTCCAATGATCAAAATATGATCATAAAAAAGCAAACTACAACAGTTTACTTATTCTCCATAAGAATAACATGGGAATTTTAAATTTAAAATTTTTTTGAATTTTCTCCGTAACCATTAGGCATAATGCGCCTATTTAAATAACATTAGTTTAACGAGTACTTAGGTTTGCTGCAACAGGGAGGGTAAAAAGGTGTTTTTTTTTTGTAAAATGTTAATAGTTTAGTATGAAATGAATGCATTTTCCAAATTTGATCAAAATATGATCATAAAAAAGCAAACTACAACAGTTTACTTATTCTCCATAAGAATAACATGGGAATTTTAAATTTAAAATTTTTTGGAATTTTCTCCGTAACCATTAGGCGCATTATAACGCTTCAATATACTGAATTATTTGTTTTTTAAGCTCTACAAAATGGTTTGGAAAGAAAATGTTAAATTTTGAGGTTTTTAGGGTCAAAAATGGGAGAAACCAATTTTTGCCCCATAAAACCCTCCATAAACCCCTGTTCCCATAGTCCGATCATGCTGAGGAAGGTCATTGAAATACCTGTTGAAGTTGTAGTTGTAGGCATCCGGTACAATGTATTCCACCAATTAATTGTTGTGTTGACTACAGACTGTAAAGACACCTAAATGTTTGTATACAAACCAACAGTTGGCCCCAAAAATCCCGAATCCCGAAACTCGAATATCAAAATTAAAATTTAAACCCTGCTTAGTGCTTGATTAGTTAAGGTTACAAATAGATTAAGATAGGCTACTTAATAATAAATGTTTACTATTATATTAAATCATTAATCATTCTCACTTATTTCATACGGTAACATAAAATATCTGTCCAGGGGGTAAAAATTCAGGGGGTGGGGAATTCCGGGGATAAAAAAATCGGGGCCGTATATTTTGAGCTGTCCTCATGAAGGGGGTGAATTCGGGTGAAAGTCCGGAAGTAAAATTCCGGCCCGTACACTCTAGGTTTTTATAATTTGATGCCTTATCTGATTAAATTCACAACCGTAAAAATATACGTTTAAATCCATCGAACTGATGTGCAACTCAAAAGTTCGTGGCCGGAATTTTACCCCCTGGTTTGAAAGGTCAGTTTTGCCCAGGGGGTAAAATTCCAGGGGGATAAAAATCTACTACCCCACTCACATTTGTAGGTTTTATTGAGATCGGGCCCTATACAATCGTTTAATTGCATTACGCAATAACGGCTAAATATATTATAGCCAACCCTACCAAGGTTATTTCGACAAACAGCTGGGAATGTTATTTGAAAAAACATTATTGTGATAATGATGAAATGTAATTTAGATGTAATTCCAATTTTTTTTTAATTATGAGCAATTAATATAAGAAAATAAGGTATACAATTAAATTATGTTGATGCAATGTATTCAAGCGTTACTCAGCTTAAAAAATACATTTGCCTAATATAATCTTCAGATTTCACAATAGGATGAGTAATTTCTTGCAGCATCCAAAGATATTACCTAAACATAAAAATATTAATGATAATAGAATTTTTTTATATATTTTTCTTAGTATAAAACGACACAGGAAGTGGATGTTTTTCTAAATTAAGGAAGAATGTTCGTAAGGCAGTGTTTCAATTGATGACGCACGTAATGTGTAAATATCCTTCCGCGCACATGCGCTGTCGTGGGTTCTTGACGAAAATAATACGTGACGGCCATTTTCTCCTCCTTCAACTCCTCTTCGGAACGTTGCCTGACGCCCTTGTACCGGCAATCGTTATTTTTGATAATTTCTCATTATGCGAGTGAAGAACGAGCTGGATGAAGATGAACAAGGGTAAGGATTAACTGTATATATGATTTGATGGCTTAATTTCTCATTAGTTTAGCAGAATTGTTTTCTCAGAGCTTAGCGTTTTCAGGGCGTTTGCCGACGAAAGTCTCGTCTTACGTGGTGAACATGGAGGGAGACCGCGTTTTAATTACGGACCAATTTCTAGGTTTAGAATGTTTTGCACTAGCTAATTATAGTTAATTAGGAGTTCTATCTTTAATAGTTCCTTCCTCCAATAGATTATTTAACTTAATCGATTAACTTAGACTCTCCATGAATATTCTGTTTTCCTTTCCCCATATGTGGCAATGATATTGTAAGTTAATTGGGTCAAACATGAACTCTAAATAATGCCTAATTCACTGGTGAATGATGAAAATCAATACTGGTTTATGTAGAAGCAATGTTTGATCAGTCCAGTTCCAATAAGTAACTTAGGCTCAAGTTGAAGTCCTCATGCTTTAGGCCCTATTTAGCTTTATGATAAGTTAGGGGATAGGCCTTTAACATCAGTCATAAGCCTTTTTGACAACTTTCATAGGCTAGTTCCGAACAAACACTTGATTTGTACTTATTAGTCCAGAACTTGGCCTAAGTTAGCCTAAGTTACTTAACCCTCCAAGTGTCTTTAACCCTCCGAGCGTCACTCGTCGAAAAATCGACTCACGACACACTTTGTGTAGTGTCACGCGTCGATTTTTCGACGCACGAACATCGTTTACGGCGAAGGCTCTATGACTGACTGAATCGGATTGAACTGGATCGAGTTAGGTATCGTTCTTTTCGTTAGATTCTAAGCTTTCTCCAGAGGTCTGTCTCTAAGCGCTTTATGTTCTCCGAGCCGATCGTAATTGTAGCAGACAGCTGACGTGCTTATTTGTAAACAGCTAGGTTACCCTCGGACCGATGACTGATGTTTTTTTTACGTTTATCATTGTTTTAGTGTTAAAAATCAAAAGTAGTGATATACGTGGTGCATTATAAGTAGATTTAAGTGATTTTGAAGGGCTGTATGATGATCCTGAAGAAGTAGGTAGTGATAACTTATTGATGTAAATTATCAGACAGATTCCTAGCTATGGTTAGGCTATGCATTCTTAGCTAAACGCTATGTACTGAAATCTGTTTTTTGCCCATAACTTATTTATTTGCAAATCTACTTCCTTATATTATTATATATTTGTAATCCTCATAAAATTTAGAACAAAGTGGCTATTTTCAAATATTTATAGGCCTATAATTTATACAATTTCATTGAGCGCGAACTTATTTTTTGCTGTTGAAAATCTTCCAAAATATTTGTTCTTTTACCTAAAAATTTTTTTTGAAACAAATGTTCCTTATGTATGTTTTATGTAGCCTATAACATTGAAGCCCATGATTTTCCAAACAAAATGGTATATAGAACAGTAGAATTAACATTGTTTTAAGCTTCTCAGATCCGTTTTCATAAAACCTTGCAAATGCGCCAAAAATAGGCGGACATTAAGGCCTAAACTATGGACACTCGGGAGGGTTAAGTTGTTAGGTACTTAAAATAAGTTGGTGAAGGTCTTTGATGTTGGCCCATTTATTGCACCATCGTTAAGTTAGCGTTTGGATCCTTTGGTATCGATACTAACTTATCGGTCTCTAACTTTAACCCTAGGACTGCCTGTCGCCGTTTAAGTTAGACGGCGGTTTCATGTGTGCGCTCAGTGCCCAACCGCCGTTTGCTGGCGGTTCAGCCATTTTTTATTCAAACAAGTTATTACGCAATAAAAATTATCCAGAAGCATAAAAATTTTGATATTGTTGGAAAGTGGAGATTCTGAACTTTTTATATACCTAAACGAACCTCGTAACTTAGCACTAACAGATCAATATAACTGCTATTAAATCAGCTGATTTTTTAGTTGGCCATTTTGGACTAACTGGAAAAAACAAATTGTTTGCGTTCTGCTCGCCGGAATTTAAGTATAAGGTTTTCAGTGCACGGCTGCATTAACTTATTAGGCTATCTGTACGGTAGGCCTACTAATTTTCATCAGAGGTTAGTGTTTTAGTGTAAAGCCATGTTTTACTAGACGCGGAGAGCGGACTCCACTTGTCTTAGGTAATTTAATAGGCTATTACTGTTTTCCTTGAAGCGGAGCGGAACACCGTGTTAATCTCTTCTCCGCTTCCGCACCTAGCAAAACCCAGCTTAAAGAAGTGTATTTTCAGGTGGTGTACAAGTTAGTAGAAGTATTTATCCATGTACTGTAGACTCCCTCTTATCCGGACTTTGGTTTAACCGGACTACACTAGGTGGAAATGGCATCTCTTCAACTGGACAATTCTTTTCAGCACATTGGTTTAACCGGACTAGATCGGCAGGAATTGGGCGGTACTGAAACGACTGTTCTCGTGGGAAAGATTTGAGACCAGTGATCACGTGTCTAAATACAATGCTCTTCTAAATTTAAGTCAAATGTACAAATACAGTACGCATTTAAACGGTCAGTTTTAATGATTTGGGACGTCGGTTTAACCGGAAAACCCGTTATCCAGAAAAAACTGGTCTTTGCTAAAAGTTAAATCAGAATTTATAAATACAAAAGTTACCGTACATTTTATAAATTTAGAAATTTTTTTCCTCTTTGTAGTAATTACATAGAAATGAAAATTTGAAAGAATAATTACACGATTAAAATACATTTTATTTTAGCCTATTCCTTGCTTTTTTCTGAAAAATAATATAAAACTTACCTTATATGTTTGCTAGAAGTTATTTACAAATATTAAAAATGTACTTTAAAAAATTCTTGCGCTGCGCTTATAAAACCCTTGCCACTACAGAGTAAAATGACTGTCAGCTCTAGGGTTAAAAATTGAAAAATAAATAACTAATGAAAAAATTATTGTGCTAAAAAGTAAAAATATCAATACTGGTAAGTTTCTGCCAATATTGGGCAAAAATATCGAATATCGGCCCTAAAATATCGATATTTAGATATTCATTATCGATGCCAAAACACCAAGTTAACGCATGGTTTTATCAAAGTATTCTAAGTATCTGAGAAACTTAAAAACACTATTTTATTTTATTTCAACGGACATTCCATTTTGTTTGATGTGGTGCTATTTGTTTCCAAACTTATCTATATCAATATAATAGTAGTGCAATGTACGATTCAAGATGGCTAATATTAAATAACAACTACATATACATTTGACCCTTAGACATAGGCAACAAAAACAAATAACAATAATATAGTAACTAACAACAATAACCTATAACAAAAACAATAACAATGACGATCGCCCTATATATTAACCATAAATAACAAGGAAAACAGTCATGTTCAACAAAATAAATATTGCTTAAATAAGTAACAGATTCTGACTAAGTTGGAGCAATTATGAAAGACTTTGTTTAATATTAATAGGGAAACATGCAGTGTAAAATATTAATAGAGAAACATGCGGTGTAATAAAAATTATTTTAAAGAGACGAGAAAAACAAAATTTTGTAATTAATCAGATTTAACCAACAAGGATATTGAAGCAATAAAAATAATAAGCAGAACACTCACACACTATCTGCCTGCTCAGGCGTGGCCCTTTAAAGGCGCCACTCTAACAAACACACGCTGCACCCACAAATTCCGTATGCGACCCTTTAAGGGCATCGCCAAACACAACCGCACAACTCACTTTGCCTCCACGTATCATCTGGGTTGTCGTTATTGGATCTAAAGTATACTTACCATTTTATGACTTGTAGGCTATCATTTTGTTAGGAAAATAGTAGGCCTTAACCCATTTGCATCGGATGACGTACTAGTACGTCAAGTCAGTGATGTACAGTATCACGGCTGACGTACTAGTACGTCATTCATGAAATTTGAAAATTTGGTTTTTTCAAAAAATGAACCATTTATTCTTACAAAATATTATTTCCTTGAATGATTCCATATTTAGTAATACAGTTAGCTATTTAACTATTTTTATCAATAGGATGAAAAATAGTGAAAACGTGTCCTAAATACATACAAATACATATACAATTTAATAGTTTTATATTATTTTCAGCTATAAAATGCTATAAAACAAAATAAAAAATAGTCTAGGCCTAATATTTTTTCTGGCAGGTACATATGTACCTATTTTTTTTTTTTAGAGATATATAAAATAGGGCCTAGTATAAAAATATCCTAATCCTAAATACATATACATAAAAAATTCAAAATAATATAAAAATATTTATTTTATTATTATTTTCAGCTATAAAATACTATAAATCATCATAAAAAATAGTCAAAAGCATATATTTTTATTTTTAATGTTTCCTTGATATTGGGATTTTTGGTTTATAAATTAAACGGTGCAAATGGGTTAATATCCTATAGAAAAAAAAAAATAAACGTCAACAACTTTTGTCGGGTTAACGTTTTTCACAAAATAAAAAAATTAAAGTTAGTTTTGCGCTCAATAAAATTTCATAATTTATAGGCTCTTAAATATTTTAAAATAGGCTAGCCACTTTGGTCAAAATTTTATGGGGACTCCAAAGATATAAGTTAGGCCTTAATCGCTAATTTCTACTTAATGAGGTAAGTTAAATTTGGAAATAAATAAGTTAGGCCTAGCCTATGGGTGAAAAACGCATTTCGCACATTTAGCGATAATTTAGCTAAGAATACCGTAAAGTAACTTAACTTATTTGGAAACTATCAACTTACCAACACGCTATCACTGGTCAAATGGGTAAAAATGGGAAATTCTATATTTTTTAGGCAAAGAAACTTAGGTATAGTAGGCCTACTTAGGCTATCTACTGTTTTTTTTTAAATATTTTTTAATAATCTAAAGTAAGTTAGAAAAATAAGAAACAACCAATTTGAATCATCGGTTTTTTGAATTAAATCGCAATTTCAATCAATAAGTGGGAATAAGCTATTACTGTAGTACTCATGGTAAGACCTGATTTCTGTTCTGAGGTTCCTAGGGAAATTCCGCCACCTTAAAAATTTTGTCAATGTCCCAGGAATCGCATTAATCGGGTTGTTGGGATTTTCCAGGAGACGATAGTGATTATGATAGCCTTAGTATTGATACCGAGTGTCGGTTAATCAGAGCTCAATCAATCAATCA
The DNA here is from genome assembly GCF_028750875.1 of Macrosteles quadrilineatus. Taxonomy (NCBI): domain Eukaryota; kingdom Metazoa; phylum Arthropoda; class Insecta; order Hemiptera; family Cicadellidae; genus Macrosteles; species Macrosteles quadrilineatus. The sequence continues at coordinate 63,906,341 of NW_026542602.1, forward strand.
ATCAATTAATCAATTATTGAGATGGGGACGCCACCTAGGTGCGTATTTTAACCCAAATATGAGTGAAGGATGAGTGTAGAATGGTGTGTGATGACCTGTGTAGCTTTGTTACTGACTAAGATCCGCGGTTTCATTAGTCAGGATCATTTATTTAAAGCCCAATGATCAGGAACAGCTGGGTCCAGTTTCGAACCATCAAAAAGCTACTAACTTTTCTCAGGATCGAACCGGCGACCTTTTGATTACTAGGCGAGCACTAAAACCACTCAGCTACCCAGCCCCCCACTAAAGTGTCCCTAGACACCACCCTAGTCAGAGGAGTTGGTGGGGGGCCGATAATTTCAACGTGACTCTGTGGGTAATCTCTACCTACTTAAAATACTACTAACCACTTAAATGAGAAATAAACTATGTAGTTTCACCCTGCTTACCTACAGGGTTTCACGTGAGAACCTGAAACAATCAAGGATTAAGATAGGCCTAGCCTAGCTCCCACAGAGTCGGATTAAGTTGCCAGTGAATAAAGGAAAAAAATGAAAATTTGAAACGAAAATTAAACTGCTGTTTGAATGTAAAAACAAACTAAAACTTGCACCTCCTCACATGGACAACTTGAAGCAAACTTTTGCCAAACTAGGCAAGCAGAAACCTGTCTGCTGGGACATGGGGTTGTCATACTAAATTTAAAATGATTAAAAATCAAAAGTAAAGTCCCAATACAGATTTTAAAACGTTAAAGGGCGGTACCAACTACAATTTCCCTATTTAGTATTAGTTGGTTAAATTGCGATAGCGTATGATAGAGTTAGGACTGAAGTCAGGCCTAGCCTTTGAATTACGACAAAGTTTGGCTCGCTAAAACAGGTAGAAAAATATTTAAATGCAACTAAAATGTGCACACAACCAACTCGCCAAACGATGAAATATATAAAACGATGTACACATTTTACTACAAAACTGTAAATGTAACGCTTCAAACTCAAGCTTTCATAGCGCGAATTTGTCATGACATAGTACGAACTTAAAACAAGTAACTTCGAAAGGAATAGCTGATACGAGAATGAACAGACAGCCTCTTCACCAACTTAACGATTGTCGAGAAGAAGTCACCCGCAGTCGCCAGCAAGTAAAAAAAAAAAAAAAAACAGAAAAAGGCGGTGACTCGTGCTAGGATATAGACATGCTTTGTCTTATTTTTATGACTGGTTGAATTATTGTATCATTATACCACAATGAAATCTGTCAAAGAGGATATTGTAAGGCGCCTTAGTTGTAGGTAATTATTTGATATTTCTACAATGTGTTATCGTGTAATTTTTAGATGCTTGCAATAATAAATGCAATAAGTTTTTGTCGGAGGGATTCCTAAGTGGCCGTACAGTTAAATAATGAATATTAAACTTCAGTTTTGTTGATTTATTAACATATTTGTGGTATGGACGAGTCCAAGTTCTAGTGGCGACTAACACTAAAAGGGGTGGAAGGTTTGTGGAGTGGAAACAGCTGTCAGTTGTTTACATTCGATACTAAACAGACAAAACCACACACAACGCCATGAGAGCAAAATCAGAGTTACAATATGCAATAACTAGATTTTCAAAAGAAAATTGACTTTTTGGTGCTGTTTAGAAAATAACAATAAATCAACTACGATACATAAACTATTAATCACATCAACATAAATTATAAAAAAATAGAATTAATTCACGTAAAATAGCAGTAATAGAAGTTAGGCCACTGCCTACATGATCGTCCTCATTCCTCAACGTCTGTTTATCAATGTGCCATAGTGCATAATCCCATAGTACATAATCCCATTGTGCCTAAAAGTGAAAACGTGCCACAGTGCATAATTTCATGTATTAGCAACTAATAAATGATGTTACATACATAATCTAATCTAACATAACCCAACCCAACCAACCCAACCTTAATATTAATGTTTAAATCACATTTTATGTCAGAAAAGGCATGTGAGGAAGATAGGTCGGACTTTATGCGGATTCGTGACTGTATTAAGTCCTTTGATGTGAGGTTAGATTAGGTAAGTTAAAGGTTAGGTTATAATGAACCGACTCGCAACTTCCAGACTGTTTTTGCACAATTAAATAGTGAGTGAAATACAATGAAATAACGATATCAAAAATAAAGCAACACACCGGCCGCCCTCTCCCGCACTCTTCCACCCCCACGATGTTGCTCACGCAACACCACGTTGACTATGTTGGTGCTAAAAGCTACAGTTGTTGTCTGTCTAGCAGCATGAAATAATAATAACATATTGTTCTTTATTTATTGCCTATCCTTGTCAAATGGCCATATTATCTGCTCATCCTAAGATGGGTGGCGGATATAGTAAAAATTTATTTAGATAGTATGAGAGGTTCCGTTGTGTTTATTTGATGTATAAGTTACAGGTATAAAAAACACAAATAATGAAAATTCACTTTTATTCGTATAATTTAAATTGCCTGTCCTAGGCCATCAAAGTCGTCCATCCGAGGCCATAAAATTTGTCCGTCTGGGAAGGGTTAAGATAGGTTAGGTTAGTACTGTATGCACTACAGACGGCAAAACAGCACTCACAGTGTGCAGGCGCTCTGGACATCATGGGGCAGCACTGAGCTATTAGATGTCGTGCAACTAGCAGTGGCTTTGGAGGTGCTACTTTTTTAAGACAGAAAAGTGCGCTGTTTCACGACGACCAATCTCATGACGTTCAGAGCTTGTAGAAAGACTATGTTAAATGCAGTTACTATACTCTTGGACATTGTGAAATTGGGACGTCGTGAAACTGCTGAAAAATTATATTTTGGACGCCGTGGCACTTATACGTCGTGCAAAGCATCCCTGTAAAATATCATTTATTGTTATTGCACTACCTACGACTAGGCCTAGATATTAAAAAACAACATTTTTAATTGTAACCTATCTTGCAGGAAACTATTTGTTGGAGGACTCAGCTGGGAAACAACTCAAGGTAATCTTCTTTAAATTTATCATTACTGAATACTATTTTCAGCTTTTATGTAAAATAGCATAAAAGGCCAATTTCAAAATAATATTTTGGGAATATAGTATAATGCTATGAACTATAAATTGCATGCAATTGTAATGCACTTCCCTTAAAAGGCCTTGGAGGCTAGACGTTCTAACTCGGAAATCAATTTTTTTTAACTACAAAGAAAATATCTTCTCACAATTTACTTGATATTTATATTACAATCACTCTAGTGTTTGAACAAATATTTTGAGATCGTAAATAACTTTTCAGCAGCTGTTTGAAATTAACAAAATTATTAACATTGCTCTTATGGCGGGTAAATCCAAGATGGCCGTTAGCTTCTATGGGCTCCCTTTGAGAACAATTCAAAAGTACGAAGATTTTAATCTCACAGTTTACTAGATATTTAAATTATATCAATTTGCTGTTTGAAAAAATATTTCCATTCAATAAATAACTAACTCCTTAGCAGCTGTTTAAAATTATCCAATGGCTCTAGCCTCTTAAGACTCTTAAGAGAAATTCCCTAACATGCCTTAAAGGAATTCCACTATAGAGGTATGGTGTAAGTGTATGGTGTTAGTTGTATAAATGTTAATGATTATTAATTCTATCCATTACATCGGTTGGCTTAAAATACCTACTTTGTATGGTCGCCATTTCATTGTAAAGTATAAAGTATTAAAGTTTGATCATTATGTTTTGGTTTTTTATATTAAAGAAATTTATAAAATATGCATACTGTACTTAAAACAATTTCATCTTCTCCAAACCTGACACAGTTATTTGTGGGACTTGACTTCTAAGGTACCGGTAGGAATAGGTTTTGAAAAATAGTCCTACACGTTTTTTCTGAGTTAGTGTACCTACTGCTATTGCCTCTAGCACAACTTAATCAATAGCCTTATTACCTTTCAAATTTCTCTGCAGCATGAAAAATGAAACTAACAATCTAATGAATACCTAGACATTTAAAAAGTAGGCATAATGGGTATTATAGGCATTTTATTATTGTTAAATTTGAGACCTAATGCTGTACATTTATCAACAGAAAACCTGCAGAGGTACTTCAGCAGGTATGGGGAGGTCATTGACTGTGTTGTCATGAAGAACAGTGAAAGTGGAAGGTCAAGAGGATTCGGTTTTGTCACCTTTGCCGACCCCGCCAATGTCACACTTGTGCTACAAAATGGGCCTCACCAGCTTGATGGTAGAACGGTGAGTTAATGAATGTAACTAACTCGTCAAAAATGTTCTTGATCAATTAAAAAAAGTGTTAAAGAGGTTTACGTATAGGCTAAGATCCAAATCATTTGCAAAAACTCATCATCTTATTATTGTTACGAGATTGAAAGAAACTGGTTAGTAATTGAGTGTTGTTTGGTTGTTAATGCAATTCCACCTCTTATTCTGAGGCATCAGCACTTGATAAATGATCAATTAATCAGATGGATACAATAATGTGTGTTTGATATTTTAAAACTGAAAATAAAACCTTATATATACTCTATTAGACTTGAAATTCAAATTTGCTAAATGTTATAAGCCTACTCTTGTATAGCATACTAGCTGGCACAAAAACAAAAAAAAAATTTTTTTGTGTTGTTATGAGGGTTAATATTTTATTTAATCAAGGTCAAGTATGCTAGCAAACTTCTTTAGTGAAGTTAAAATGAAATACTTTTGAAATTGTTAATTTACCGTACATCTAATTCAAATTTTTTTCCAGATTGATCCTAAACCTTGCAACCCTCGAACGTTGCAAAAACCAAAGCGTAGCAGTAGTTATCCGAAGGTCTTCCTCGGGGGATTGCCTTCCAATGTCACGGAGACAGACCTGAGGACATACTTCATGCGCTTTGGCAAGGTTATGGAAGTCGTTATCATGTATGACCAAGAGAAGAAGAAATCAAGGGGTAAGTGGATCAGCTGTTATGAAATGTTCAGGCCAGGACTGCCATTCTGAAACATTAGGGGATTATAGATATGAAAACAGTCTGTTCATGGACATTTATAGGGTGAATAAACATAGACAGTGGGACATTTGAATTTCCCTGTCTTGACAAATTCTGACTTGCATGAAAACTGGAAAATATTAAATATAGGCCTATGTCAACAATTATGGTAGTTGAAGTTGGCATAAAACATTTTTATCATAGTATTCATTTGGACAACAAACAATCGATTTGATTTCCATGAATTTCCCGAAAAGAGTGAAAAGCACTGGATTAGGTCATGATATTTTAAAATGTGACATTTAGCTAGATTATAACTCTAATGAAAGATGGCGGTTGACCAAAAATTATTGTAATTTCAGCTAGGCTGTTTTAATATAGTACTTTTGTCTGGCATCTAAAGCTGTGTGTATGAGCCATCATCATGCCTGAACGGTAAGATGTGCAATGACCAAAGTGTTTGTCCAAGATTGAAATGCTTAAATGTGTCAAATATCTAGGAATGCTTGGTGAAAATGAAATTAAATAAATAATGTTAGGTATCAAAGTTTGTGATATTGAAGTTTCAGTCCTATAGTAGGCTTAATGCACACAATTTAGGTTAGTTGATCATAATGAGATAATCCACTTCCCCTGGCTAACCATCTGTTGGTTAGTCCTTCATGTCTTTTTTGAGATCAAATCCACTCCTAAGAGAAGGGACAGATTAGAACGTTTCATTCTTACTGACTAATTTGTCATTTTTAAAGAGTGTTGGTTGCTAATGTTCTTTTTGACTGACAGATTGGTCAGCAATGATGAAACATTGTTTCATTAGGAGAGTTTGATTTCATATTAGGCATCGCTTCAGAATGGTACTCTACGCCTGAGCATAAGAAATTCTCTATTTTAGATAATGCATTTTTAAGTTTGTTGATTCATGGGCTATTATAAAATCAAAATTTATTTTAAGATCCTGTAATAATACATAACAAAACTCTTAATTCTTAAGTATCTATTCCTAAGTTTTGATTAATTTGTTATAAAGGCTAGGTAAAATATTGTTAGAATGTACTTAGGCGTATTCTAAATTAATTTTAGCGCTTACTGGAGCTCTTAATTTTTACAGATTTTAAGTTAATATTAATTTAATATAATTCATCGGTTCTAATATAATACGTTCAGTTATGAATGTTTATCATATCAACCTACTCCTGTTATTTCAATCTACTAATTGTTTACAAGCTCTAGAATAGTTTGACTCTGTAATTTTAGAGTGTATTTTTAATAGGTTGTATTCTGCTTAGATTGCTTGGTCATTAAGGTGTTAAATGTTTTGGTCTTATACATAGCCCTTGATTGCTGTAATAAAAATGTATTTGTTTCAGATAATAATCATTTAATAATATGTGTTTGTCTGTCTTTAGGTCTAAACAAATAACTAGTATTTGTATTCTTGTGGCCAAATCCACTGCTGCCATCCAAACCTTGAAATGTTACTTCGCATGGCCCTTATTGGCGGTTGACTGAATTAGTTTTGCCTTAAATATCCTAATAAACCACACTAGCATTATGTTAAGTTACATATACATACTTAATATGGTGTAGCATTATTCTTACATTTAAAATTTAAAAGTAATGTATATGTGAAATGGTATCGTTACCTGAATTTTTTATAGCAAAATTTTATGTAGGCCTACCAGTTAACATTTATGTTGGAATTAGTATTTTACTTAAGGTAAACTTAAGAATATAAAATTTTTAGCAGAATATTCTAAACTAGCGGTTACTTACTACTAGAATTACTCATAAGGTATGTCGGGTTGATTGTTATAATGGTTAGAAGTAAATCCGTATAAGTTTACATAGGTAGGCCTACAAGTATCTAGTTAAGGTAGCATAGCGTAGGTTAGGCAGGCAGCAGTGAGGCTCGCCAGCAACGGACGTCATTTTTGGTGTTTAGGTTTCGGCTTTTTGTCGTTCGAAGATGAAGAATCAGTGGAGAGATGCGTTAGTGAACATTTCGTCAACCTTAGTGGCAAGCAGGTACTTAACACTGCCACTCTATTGCGGTTTCACTTCCTGTCTGTTACCAAATTCATGAAACCATATTTATAGCATAAGCTGAGAATAAAAGCTTTTCATTTTTTATACTAAACAATTTTAGTAAAATAAGTATCAGTAATAAAGTTCTTATAATTCTCGAATTCTTTAATTTTCGTATGATATGAATTTGGTAACAGAGATTTGTTGATGCAGCTGTTGATTTATAGTGTTAACGTAGTTCCATGTACACAGAAGCATGCTAAGTTTGGTCCTATCTTTCAGGTGGGTTTCAGGTTGTGGGTTGTGTGCTCATATTATTCATGTTCATTTGCTTCATTGGAATTTTTTTAGTTTATTTGGCCAACATGGTTGTTTTTTCATTTTTATTGAGGTTTTACTGAAGTATGTTCATTTAAAGTGAGTTTTGAGAAAAGCTATGTCAGGAGTGCAAAAAATGTGAGTGGGTTAAACATAATATATCAGTAAATCACCCAGTTCATTTTTATTTATCACTTGAAAATTAGTTTTTTTTCCGTTAATGATGAAAATTAATTCATGTTTTGTTTAAGTTACTTCTTTAGTACCTACTAAATTTAATACACTTTAACAAGAAAATCCCACAGTACATTTAACACGCTTTGTTTCGAGCTTTTACACTACTTGTGGTGTCTTCATTTTCAGGGCTTATGCACAATTTGTACTGTTTTTTGGTTTCTGTCTAATTTGTTCATTGATACTATTGTTTAGGAAAAATCAACCCTCTTATCCGTCTAAACCTTTTTATTTATAATTTCTACTCAAGAAAAATCAATTACCTGGGTGCTTTTAAATTGACTGGCATGGGGTACATATTATTGATTACGCATTTGGTCCTTGCATTGTGCCGGCATACACCATCTGGTAAGCACACTAAACTGTAAAACTATCTTTTTACAAAAACCCTAATTAAGCATATTTTCTATAAAAAAACAGCACAATTTTACAAAGTACAAAACTGTGATGTTTGGATGTACAGTAGAACTCCAATTATCCGAATCAATTCGGACGGGACTCCATTTGGATGATCAAAAATTTGGATGATTGGATTTTTACCGAAATTTAGGGTATTTTAAAGTTAATAGGCAGAGTCATGCCAAGCTTTTATTATTGCGATCAGAAGGTTTACGCTTTGGCTGCGATCGCATCCGAGAAGGGTGGAGACCTCAAAAGATGTTTTAAGATTTTTCCGCAAGGGCGAAAAACTATGACGGCGTTTCTGGGACAGCAGGAACAATAATGATGTCTACAAGAATGCAGATGTTCACGATTTTGTCTTAATCGCGGAAAAATATGAACTTTCCATGACCGTGTGAAATGATGATGATGCCTACAAGATTGCTGAAGAAGTTGAAGATTTTGTCGCGATCGTGAAAAACAAAGATGAGTTTCCATGATCGCGGGAGATGATGCTGTGTCCACATGATCATGGGCTATATTAAACATTTTGTAGCGATCACAGAACTCAATGATAATGTTTTCATGACTGCTGGAGACGACGATGATGTCTACAAGACTGCAGAAAATGTTCAAGATTTTACCATGATCGCCAAAAACAATGACAATGTTTCTTTGACTGCAGGAGACGATGATGATGTCTACACAACCGCAAGAGAGGTTTTGGATTTTGCTCGATCACGGCTTCTGCCTTTTTTTTATAACAACTCTTAATACTGTTGTTTTCAGTTTTTTTAAAATTATCTCTGATTATCCGGATAATCAGCGATTTGCATAAGTTAGTTGGCGTTCAGAAAGTTGGAGTTTTACTGTGCTATCTAAATAATACATTATGATGAAGCTTATTATTAAGACCGTTCGTTTACTATAGATGTTCTTTAAAATTGCTAATAACTCTTTTTTAATGGGGTCAACTGAAAACTAATGATCCTATTTGAGTTTGCCAGGATAAAATTTGCTTAAATAAATATTTAATTCTCTAAGGAAATCGTATTGTTCATTTAATTAATCCACTCACATAAAAAAATAACCTACTTAAAACAGAAATCAAGTGTTAATTATATTTGCCTTTCAAACGATTAAATGATAAAAATAATTTTAACGATTTATTTGATGAAATACGCCTATAAATTGTTCCCGAATTTTTATTTTATGTAGATTAACAATGTTAACTTGTAGGTACAATTTGAATCATAGTGTATTTTTTTACGATTAAGTCTGTTAGAATTAATAAAATATATGTCCAGTTAGAATAACTTAAATTACTCGTAAAATAAAATATTGTCCTACTAAATATGTAAGCATTAGAAGTACCGGTAGCCTAAATAAGAAAAAAACATCAGTTGGTTAGTAGAATAACATAAAACAAGATTGGATCCTTGTTTAATGATTCAATAGTATTTTATTGTTGTAATTTTAATGGGTTATGTTTAGAATAACTTACAAGGTTAATTTATTCTGATGTGCATTAATTTTTATATACAGAATTTCATTATTGAGAAAAATAGTCCTAATGCAAATTTAAAAATTGTAGGCCTAGTTAGTTTTAAATCATAAAATATATAAAAGTTTTGTCTTCCTTGTGTTTTTAGTAAACTATTTATTCTTAGTCTAGATTCCATCTGTAAATTAAGTTTGAGCCTAGTGTCAGTCGATACTTTTTCTAATTCAAGGAAAGTGTTTATAATTGGGATATATTTACTTGGTTTTATGCCCTTATTTTTAATTTTAATCGTTTTTGATTTCATTAGTAATAAGCTATCTTGGTGATGGATCTTACTTAAGTTTATATTGTGTCCTACAAATTATAACATGTTATTCTAGAAATTATTAAAATTTTAAAAGCTATTAGGCCTATCCCAGACCAAACTTTTAAAATAGCATAATTTTAACCCTAACTATTTTACCAAATAACCCTCTTTGTTTCACTACATACCAAAACTATAACTGAAACAGTTTAAATTTATTACTTGCAGACTGTGTAAGTAATTACTTTTAATTTTTAGAACAGAAAATAAAACAGCAGAACCTCGCTAATCCAACCTAGGCTAGTCAATCTCCTCGTTTAATTTGACCATGCCATCGCTATATTGGGTATCGCATATCCCACAGTTGCCGCAAAAAGCTTTGTTTATCTTCCATAGTCACAGTAATGTTATCTTCTTAGCCACGATCACAGAAATTCTCAACAATTTTGGCCATATGTATGACATCTGCGGTGACAGAAACATTATTGTCTACAAATCTGAACTCGTGGGCACATCATCATCGTTGATAAAAATTTTATCGTTATCTGTGATCTCGGCAAACTCTTGAATATTTCCTGCGGTATTAGAAAACACACCATCGTCTTCCATGATTGTGCCAAAGTCCTACTCAAATCCCAGAAGTGTTTGAACATAACTATTGTTAGCCTCTATAGTGGCAAAATCCAGGACGTATATCGCAGTCGGTAGACATGTTCATCGTCCCTGCGGTTGCGGTAAAATGTTGAACGTCTCACGCACCCACAGAGGCATCGTCATTGTCTTCCGTGATTACATTACAGTCGTAAAAGCTCTATCTCTCTATTGTTTTTCAAATCACTTCAATACTGCTCATCAAATTGTTTATTTAGGTTGAATGATTGAACGTGAGTATTACCATTTAACTTTTACAGTATTTAAGATTTAATGTAGTAAAATGCAAATTTAAATGCAATAAATTGAAACTTAAGAGTTTAGATGTGTAAATTTAATTAATTTCAATAGATGTCAGGTAAGCAATTAATTTGGGCAATTAATATGCACCTGGGTTAATTTGACCTTTTCACTGTTCTGACCATGATGGTAGAATAGGAGGTAACGTAGGAGACGGATTAGTGGGGTTGTACTGTAAAGAGAACACAATTCAACAAATATATCTTTGTCCCAATTATGCAACTGGTAGACATAATTGTAAAAAGAAGTAAAAATGATATTTAAATACATGTAAAATAAAATAAAATATAAGAATTAGTACATCTCTAGATAGCTGCTCAATACCTATCAGAAAACCTATCATCTCTGTCACATATTTGTAGTTGTAAAATATATCATTCATTACAAGTCCATCAACAATGATTAACTCTGAGCCTTAAATTGTGTATTAAGTACAAGTTGTGGCTAAAGTAAAGATAATTTATAAGTTAAACCTCCTGATGATAAAATAAGCGAAATTATAAATTAATCATTGACAATACATCTTATGTACATTTTATGACACAGTTTATAAAGTTGCTATATTTCAAACAAATTAACAACAAAGATTTTCCATTACATATTCTAGACTTAAACGATAAAGATAAATTCAGAGTTGATCATTTGTTACGCAAGATCTTTATGCACAGTGATGGACCATTGTAGGTTCACAATATTCAACTTTGTTCAGGTTGAGATCAAGAAGGCAGAGCCACGAGACTCCAGCAAGATGAATGACAACTCTGGGGCCAATCAGTGGGGCCCCCCACAGAATGCTGGACACATGGCTATGGGCGGAGTAAGTAACATTGTTCTAGGACACTAAGCTTTAGCCTACAATACACTAGGCGGACTAGGCCCATAGTGTCACGACATTATCACATTCTTTAAGCCATTTTGGTGATTGGTGGGATTTGGTTTCAGGGCCTCAAAGCCAAAGCCCCGTGCTAAACCACATTGACCCTCCCGCTTCTCAACTGTTGTATCATTCCTATTAAGTATGCGAAGGATTAATTGGTATTTTAACTTGAAGCCATGCTAATCGCTAGGATTGTAAGAAATCTTTTGCATTTGCAGTTTTTTTTGTACATAAAGAAATAGAAATCATACTTGAGTTCAAAGTAGTTTTGGGTCACTTGCTGATTTCATCGGTTAGGTCTTGGTTTGTTTGTTCTAAAAGATTTAGTTTGTTTTATACATGAAGAACTAGAAATCAAACTTGAGTTAGTAGTGATGGGTCGGTTTCAGTTCAGTTGTTCTAATCGGTTTTCCAGTCCCCCCCATAAATAACTGATTTAAATAGAGTTTTATGTCTACTTATGCAAAGATAGTACATGTTTAAAACAATTGTAACTTGTGCATACCCCACCTCAATATGGCATCCATACAATTTACAATTGTCTTTTTTTCATTCATGGTCAAAATACACGATTTTACTAAAAAAATATTAAAATTAGATAGTAATGTTGTTGAAAACTGAATTGCATAAATGGTATGGAGAACATCAGTACTATCTATAAATATTTATTTAGGAACATCTTTACTCGTTCAGGATCTGAATTTTTTACATTTGATACTGGGTCAACAAGTATTTTTATAGAAATGCAACAAAAGATTAGTTATAAAACCCATCAAATAAATTAAAATGTATTCATTGTACTCACATACTGATTGGACAACGGCCTGGGAACTAATTGGCGATCGAATGATTATGTTAGGAAGATTGTTTTACTATTCGAGAAATTACAGTTCCTGGATAGAGACTGACGTGGAGTTGTTGAAAGTGACTTTATTCACAGACAAAGCACTTCTTTAGTACAATTTATTTAACCAAGGAATTTTATTTTTCGAGCTATAAATGTACTAATCTAGAGCTGTCGATAGTTGTGCTTTTTCCATGTCAGTGAATGAATAGTCAATTATTTGTCAATTGATTGTATCTTATTGCTCTATTGAGCCTTTATTTTATTATTTATATTTTATACATATAATTTGGCTTACCAATATTAATTGATTTCTATTAGGGAATTATAAAAAAAAGATTTTGGTATGTGTAAAAAAAAAATAATTTGTTAAACAACAACAACAAATTGTAATTTTCTTTATCATTTACTGATATTATTTGTAAGGTAGTTAGCAGGCAATTAACCTTTGCTGTTATGATGAGTCGATGACGAGACTGACAGGTAAATGTTTGTTGGTTTCAACTTGGTGACAAGTTTTTTGTGCCACTTTGGGACTGATAAAACTACTACTGTAGTTTGATGATTTTGGCGACTGAACAGCATTAGGCGTAATGCACTGCCACAAGAATTATTTTAAAGGAGTTAACATGATAATTTTGAATAATTATTGATGTATTAACTGAATTCTTTATTATTCAAGGGTTTTTTATGGGGGGGGGGAGGGATTGATTTCAGTAAGCTAACTTGGGAACGTTATAAAAAGTCGAGGTGTTCACAGGTTCACCAAAAAGGTCACATCGCATACCAGTAGAGAACTTTGAAAAGTATATTGAAATTACATAATTGAAATTGAGTACAGTAAATACAGTTCCTCTTTTAAAAACATACTAAACTCATTTTAATGTTGAGATTTTGCACTGGAAATATCGCGTAGGAGGAATACAGCTGACTTTTACTTAAGAGCTCATGTTCTCATAGTCATGAATCAACCCATCATCAATTCAAGCACTCCTGCTGTTATTTTATTTATTGTTATTTCTATTAGTTCACTATAGATCAAATCGGATAACTGGGGTTCATATAATCGAATGGTCTATGAAGAACTTTTACTATGATGTCGTATAAGTGATGTGTGTATAACCTTTAAGGGTGTACTCACAACCCCCTGGACTTGTTATTTTTACAGGAAAGTTGGTTGAACTCTTCGCGAAGTAGCTGTTTTAACAAGTAGTATGTTTTGCAGGGCATGGGCATGGGTACCCCTAGTGGCCAGATGGGAGGCCCCATGGGAGGTATGGGACCAATGGGTCCAGGCAACATGATGCAGAGCTACCAAAGCTGGGGATCCACCCCACAGACCGGAGGATACCCAGGTAATAACCTTCTTCATGGCTTGCTTGTATTGTCTTATTGTGCCAAATTGGATTTCAAAATTAATAAATATGAGCTGTTATGATGAGGCGATGACGAGACAGACGAGCAGACGAGCAGACGACACTTGGTAACATCTTGGTTTCAAGTTTTTTGAGCCATTTTGGACCCAAACTGTCATTTGTTCAAGTTTGGTGATTTGGCAAACTGAACAGCCTTGCTGGGGAAAAAACCTTGCATCATTAAGACCTAAACATTTGTTACCAAATCTCATACTGCGTTCTTGCAGAGCGTTATTCAGTTCTGACCCCTTCATCCCTAATCCTGATGTTATTTGGTAAAACAAAAATATGTTATTAATAAACAATTTTAACTACCGGTAGCTATTTTTAAATACTTTTTTTATTGCAAATGCTAAGTTAAGTACATTTTGTCATTTTTAAGTGTTTTCATTCTTTAGCAAAAATCAGGTTTGGTTGGGATTTTTTTTCTTTATCTTTCATGCTCATTCTTATGTTTCTCATTGCCTAAAATGTCAGTAAATGAATGTAAATGCCGTATTATGATGTTGTCAACAGTTGGTTGATAAGGCAAGAAACTGAATTAGAATTGTGTGCATCTTTTTAAGAGTAATTTGGTGGCATAAATAGTTTGTCTCTTCAAAATTTCTTCCATTCACGCCATTCTGATAGATTTTTTTATTCCTAACCAAAGTTGAACCATAGGACCATTGTAGGATACTGCAAGAAGGCTGTAAACTCTTGTTGTTTTGATGTGTGTTTCATGTTCAGCTATGCTTTAGTGTGGTGTTGTGGAATAAATCTGTTTCTCTTGTACTTTCCTTTTGGTTATTATAATACCAGCATATAAACAATACAAGCAAGAGTTTGTTAAAAATAGATCATATTTTGTGGCATCACTCATAAAGTTGGCAAACAAGAAATAATAATAGTATACATCCCCATTTAGTAAAATAGAACATCACTATTAATGAAAATCTTTTTACACGCTTTTTTACAGTCCCAAAACTATTAAAACTACCTTAATAATGCTAATGCCAAAAACTAAAACTAAAACCAATTTTGAACTCCCACTATTTGCAATATTTCCTACATTAAGATATGTTTTTAAATGTAACCTTAAACAAATTTTCATTTTCCGAATTTCCTAGTTTTAGTTGTTTTTCCCGCTTATTCATTACCAAAGTTCAAGTCAAATAAATGATCAGCAACAACCGATTATTTCAGAAAGTTCTTTGTTGTATTTTATCACATCTAAACTTATGGCGCTCTTGGTTTGTGACTAAATTCTTAGGATTAGGCCTAGGATATCAGATTTTAAATTTCTGACTTCTAATATTATCTGTAGTTACCATAACCAAAACCAAAAACCAAAATAAAAATTGAATTATTAAATGAATAAGCTTGCAAATAATTAAAGAACAATAGCTTTGTACAAGGTGAAATATGTATATTTTTTGTCATTGGGTAGTTATTGGTCAGTTTAAATGTCACCATTTATATATTTTTTAAAAGTTTTTTTGGTATTTATTTGACGTCAGTATCTAAAGGATACATGTTTTCTAGTTTTGATTGTTACTTTTATTTGTTATGTAGAGTTATTGTTGGTCATTTAAGGGAGGTTTTAATGCCCTAGCTGGTATAAATAAGAAGTTGTGCTTATTTTAAGCAGCAAGTGTTGTGTTGGTAATTTTTAAGTTTGAACTTGGTAAACCTGGAATTGTTCTTGAGTTTAATTTTGATGGGACGCTCTAGACACCCTGGTCCAGCATAAGCAAACTGCCGATAAACGACCAAATGCAATTTCGGTATTACAGTGGAGTCCCGATAATCCGAACTTCGGTAATCCGAAAGTCCGCTTAATCCGAAACCAAAAAATAAATTTTTAAAAATTTTTTTTGGATTTTTTAAAATTTTTTTTAAAATTTTTTGATTTTTTTAAACATTTTTTGAAAATTTTTTTATTTTTTTTAAACTTTTGAAATTTTTTTGAAAACTTTTGAAATTTGTTTTAAAACTTTTGAAATTTTTTTGAAAACTTGAAATTTTTTTGAAATTATTTAGGAATTTTTTTTAAATTTTTGTTTATTAAACTTTTAACACAGTTAGCTGTATCTCGTCAAAGTATTCTGTAGCGGCCGGGCAAGATAGACTTTTTTGTTGAGTATTTTATTAAATATTTCACAATTTTTGTTATTAACATTTTTTATATTCGTCCAGGGTTCCAATCCCCCCAAATCACAAATGGATTTTATGAAGTGATAATGCTGCAGCCACTAGGTCTAAGTAGTCTAAAAAACAATCCCAAAAAATTTCAAATAATAAAAAAAATTTTCAAAAATTTCAAAAAAGTAAAAATTTTTTTCTTCTAAAATTTTAAAAAAATAAAAAAAAAACAAAAAAAACGTTTAATCCGAAATATTCGGTAATCCGAAATGGGCCCGGTCCCAACCATTTCGGACTAACGGGACTCTACTGTACATCATATGGCTTCTTCGAGTTCATAAATATTTAGCCTAGGCTGTAGTAAAACTCTAGAAAAAATCTAATAGAAAGTTAATAGTTAGCTTTTGGCGTTACTTTGTTAATCTTGAGCTCAACTGCACTTTTTTAACCTGTCTAATGTGTTAATAAACATGTCTAATGTACGTATTAAAATAACTGCCTTGTTCCTGATTCATTGTAAAGTAGCACCGCATGTTACTTAGTGTTATTACAGTATTTGTTTGTTGATTTGATTTATTTTTCACGACAAATACGCTAATAAACGATTACTGGTTGATCGCTATAACGTAGGTAATATTGAAATTACGTCCTGGGAAACTAATTATGGTAATGAAGTGAAAATGTAGTTTTCAGCCCACAACTTACAAATGTGTATAGTCTATATAAAGTCGGATATTTGACGGATTGTGTTGGCTATCAAATTTGGACTCGGGTCGGATTTAGATATCTCAGCCAATTTTCTGGGCACCCACACACCTCTATTTAAAATTATAAATATTAATCTGGGCTGCAACTTATCTAAAGATAATGACATTATCTAATGTGTGTGTGGTACAATATTACTAAATTGCCTGGAGAGATGTTATTATACTAAATGAGACAACCATGGGTAATCTGTTTCTATAATTGGCCCTGATTTTGGATGTCAAAGGTTGTTGATGAAAAATTGTTCTTCTGATTTGATTCTAAGTCACATTGTACCTTTAGATGGTCATCTGCAAAAATGATTTTTAAGTTGTATACACCCCATATTTGAGACATTCAGACCGACTGGCTGTACAAAATGTAGTAGCCATTTTGTCACATTCTATAGGCCTACAATTTTAAAATGGTTAATAGCATTATTCTGGTTTTGGTTTAACAACAAATGTCAGTTCTATTTACCAGTATTGTTGAGTATATATTAACATAAATCGGCTAAATTTTAACATTAATAGAGCTGATTTAAAAGTAGTTGATAATTTTAGGGTACAGGAACTGACGGATTGGTTTATTATTACAGGGCAATGGGGCCCATCAAACCAACCTCCAATGAATGGTAGGTCCAGCCTGTGGTGTCTTAGAGTAGTCTCGTGTGAAGTAGTGAACCCTTAGAACTGTTGGGGCCCTGGTCTCCAGTCACTGACAAATATTTGGAACAACATAAGTACATTAATTGGCTTTAAAATAAATAAAAAATTTACTACTCGATTTTAATAAGGTTTTACAGACCAGAGCTCTAACAAAACCCTTGTAGTTCAGTCATCCTGGATCAAAATGTTGTTTGTTGCACCTCATTATTATGATTCATTTAATTTCAAAGTTTCATTTTTTTCAGACGAGTTTAACATGGATCCCATTTTGAGGCAGTTGTCAAAAACTGTTAAGGCCTTTGGTTTAAAAAGGATTTGTGCTTTGCAATACTCCTAAATCCTGCTTTTTGATGAGGTTCTCACAGTCACCCCAAAGTTAAAACTAAATCAAATCATTAAATATTAGGGTCACAGATGAGGGTATAGGTTAGTGTTGCTGATGAAGATATGTTTGTAGGCTACGGAACACCATCAGGACCAGGAGGCTACCAGAACTGGGGAGCCCCACCAGGACCCCAGGGTCAGCAGATGGCACCCCCGCAGTGGGGGCCTAACTACCCTTCTCAGCAGACAGGCTATGGATCTTATGGTGAGTGTTTTGACAAAATCTTTAATCTCAAACTAGTAGTCTGCGAGTCTCCCGATATTTTCGAATTGGGTGGACCACCGATGGCTCAAGGGTTTGGTTCATCAAGCTCCAGTAAAAATTTTTAGGGCGGGTCATAGGTGTAAGGGTGGTTAGGTTTTCGAGTCGGGCAGAGATCATATTTTTTCAACAGATAAAAATGTTGTCATGATCATGTTATATTTATTGAATTGGTGTGATTGTGGAAGAGAAAGATGTTCCCTCTTTTTCTGTGTTGGAACAATTTCATCATTACTACTAAATGTTAAGGTATAAAAATTATACCTACCATTACCTTGGAAGATATTCTTAATTTCATTGTGACCGTAGAAGATATTAACAATTTTGCTAAAATTTGCTGTGTCAGCAGAAAATATTCACTATCTCCGCCATTGCAAAAGATAATGTACAATATTATTAAAGTGACTAGTGTTACAATTAATATGTTTCAAAATTAATACTTTCCAAATCATAACAAAGTATTTTAGACCTGACCCAGAGTAAAATAGCTTGGTTTGGATGTTTCTTAACCTGAATGTGATGATGCTGTGATGAATTAAAGGCTAGAGTACAGACCCCAAATGATAGATAACTCAATATCGTTCGTTAATAGCTTTCTGAGCATCAACAATGTATCCATTCATATTTTTACTTAGTGTGAAAGTGAAATTATTACTTTTACTTCTATTTCAACATAATGTCCGGTATGACAGTGTAACCTATTACTTATTATATTGTGTTAATACCGGCAGACAAAAAATTAGATTTCGATAAGCGCTATTTATAGGCCTTCAAAGGCTATTCATAGCCTTAATGACCAAAAATGTTTTTTTAAAGTTTAAAAGTTAAGTACAGTAGTCGCAGCTAGTCTAGGCGCGCGGCTGCACTATGGCGGGGGGTGTAGAGGGGAGTATTTATTGCTCATTTCCAAAAACATCTGGCCCACACGGCTCTCTGGGGGTTGTTCAGCGCCTCAGCGCTGTCCTCATGGTGTTGGCGTGCGGGACGGTTAGTACACAAGAGTCCGCACGCCAAAACTAACTGCCACTATAGACATTTATTGAAAGTTGCTTGACAATGCCTTAAAAAACCCCTCACAAAATCAAAGACACACTCCATTCAAGTAAATGTCCTTGTTGCTAACATATTCTATATTCACTACAAATTAGCATGCAGTTTCTCTGTATGTAGAATCAATGATGCTATGATGAATAAATGGCTAGAGTACAGACACAAGTGATTGATAATCAAAAATCGTTCGTTAATTATTCTGAGCATCATAGGTCTATAAATTTTACCAATAAAATAAAACAACAATTCAACCAATGACATTTAAATTTGTCTTTGTCTTTGCAATTTATTGATTAATGAAACTAAACAAAATCAGCAAAGAAAGTTTTAGATATTGTTTAGCTACACCAAGTAAAATCAACTCCATTTAGTTAAAGCCACTTGAAAAGATATAAAATGTTTTAAAATAATAACAACCCATTTTAATTAGTATATATATTTTTTTTGTGTATCTATTATATTATTAAAGTGATTAGGGATGGATGGGTCCCGAAATTTCGGGAATTTTTCGGGAAAAAAATATTCCCGATTATCGGGACGGGATTACATTTGACTCGAGAATTTTTCGGGACGGGATTTGGTCCGATCGTCGGCGATTTTTCCGCTTCGCGAGTGCCGATAACGCCGTTATTGCGAGAGATAGGTCCGCGAACGCAGGAGACGAAGTCATTTCGACGATTACGCCATGACCGCGGAGTCCTACCGACGATCGCGCCGTGACCGCGGAGTCCTACCTACGATCGCGCCGTGACCGCGGAGTCCTACCGACGATCGCGCCGTGACCGCGGAGTCCTACCGACGATCGCGCCGTGACCGCGGAGTCCTACCGACGATCGCGCCGTAACCGCGGAGTCCTACCGACGATCGCGCCGTGACCGCGAGTCATGACGACGATCGCGCCGTGACCGTGGAGTCATACCGACGATAACCCCGTGACCGCGGAGTCATACCGACGATAACCCCGTGACCGCGGAGTCATACCGACGATCGCGCCGTGACCGCGAGTCATACCGACGATCGTGCCGTGACCGCGAGTCATACCGACGATCGTGCCGTGACCGCGAGTCATACCGACGATCGTGCCGTGACCGCGAGTCATACCGACGATCGTGCCGTGACCGCGAGTCATACCGACGATCGTGCCGTGACCGCGAGTCATACCGACGATCGTGCCGTGACCGCGAGTCATACCGACGATCGTGCCGTGACCGCGAGTCATATTGACGATCGTGCCGTGACCGCGAAGTCATGACGACGATCGCGCCGTGACCGCGAGTCATGACGACGATCGCGCCGTGACCGTGGAGTCATACCGACGATAACCCCGTGACCGCGGAGTCATACCGACGATAACCCCGTGACCGCGGAGTCATACCGACGATCGCGCCGTGACCGCGAGTCATACCGACGATCGTGCCGTGACCGCGAGTCATACCGACGATCGTGCCGTGACCGCGAGTCATACCGACGATCGTGCCGTGACCGCGAGTCATACCGACGATCGTGCCGTGACCGCGAGTCATACCGACGATCGTGCCGTGACCGCGAGTCATACCGACGATCGTGCCGTGACCGCGAGTCATACCGACGATCGTGCCGTGACCGCGAGTCATATTGACGATCGTGCCGTGACCGCGAAGTCATGACGACGATCGCGCCGTGACCGCGAGTCATGACGACGATCGCGCCGTGACCGTGGAGTCATACCGACGATAACCCCGTGACCGCGGAGTCATAACGACGATCGCGCCGTGACCGCGAGTCATGACGACGATCGCGCCATGACCGTTGAACGTGAGTCATACAGACGATCGCCCCGTGACCCGCGAGTCACAAGTTTCTATAGGTACCTGTAAATTGTTACCCATTTTTTGGTTTTTATAGATCAGTGCCACAAATAGTAAAAATTGATTTTGTATGTCTTTTTTGGTAACTGCAATACAGTACTTTCTTTTTATGCACAGAAAAAAATCCCGTCCCATCCTGTCCCGAAAATCGGGAAGGAAATAAAAATCCCGTCCCGTCCCGAACTAAAAATTCAATCCCGTCCATCCCTAAAAGTGATATAATCAAATTTTATGTAAACGGTTAAGGCCATTTACCAAATAGAAATATAGGCATATGGCATATCAAAATGAAGCTTAGAGTGTGTAGATTTCCTGAAAAGTGTTGTTATTGACGAACTCCCTAAGGGCTCTGCTCCACAGGCTGCGCATTGCATGTTTTGAACTATATTCGATTAATTTAGTGAACAACAGCTGGCCAATACAATTGACAATATAGTTTGTTTACATTTTTGTTTACCTATTTTATTATTTACTTTTATGTTCTTAAAAGAGGTGTGGTGAATGGACAGTGAAGCTAAATGTAACTTAGTAAAATGTAACTTAATAAAATGATTTGTAGCTGTTTGATACAAGTGAGTGATAAAAGGTGTTCGGAACACGATGAATATGAGATTAACAAACCATGTATGTTGTTCGTTCCAAGAGGTTGTCACCAATCTTAAACAGGTTGCCATTTCATTGAAAAGTATTTAAGACATTGTGAAAGAGAGCCGCAAGTTCAGGTACAACCGTACCCGCTAGTGATGGACAAGACAAGATTTTTCATTTCAAGACGAGGCAAGACGAGATTTTTTTAAATTCCCGCTAGACGGGATTTAATGAAAAGTTATAAAAAAATTAATATGTACTTTTTAAGTTCAGAAATATTTACAAGTTTAAAAAACTTGGCAAAAAAAGACAAAAATATTTAAAATATTTTATTAAAAAACATTAATAAAAACATCAGTATATAAAAAATATGAATAAGGCATAACTTATTAAAAATAACTCTTTGGCATTTGAAACGTGGAGATGTCAGTTAGTATATAGTTCAACATAAAAAAATATGAAAAACAACAGTATTAATTTGATTTTTAAATTTTAAATGTCTAAAAATTAAAAAAAATTTAATTAAAGGTTTAAAATTTATGTTTTTTTCAATTTTTCTAAAATCTAAGTTACTTAAGATTAAGTTTAATTTTTTTTATTAAAAACTTTTTTTTAAATTTAAATTTTTAAATTTTAATTTTTTTAAATTGAAATGTCTAAAAAATTTAAAATTTTAAATTACAAGTTTGCAATTTACGTTTTGCAAAGAAACCTTAGTTTTTTTTTAATATTTTAATTTTTTTTTTTATTTTAAATTTTTTTATTTTTTTTTTTAATTTAAATTTTTGTTGTTTTTTTTTTATTTTAAATGTCTAAAAATTTAAAAATTTCAAATTAAAAGTTTTATATTTTAATTTAATTTTTTTTTTATTTTAAATTTGTTCAATTTAAATTTGATTTTTTAAAATTTTAAATGTAATTTTAAATTAAAAGTTTGCAATTAAATCTTTTTTAAATTCTATTTTTTTTTATTTAAATTTCTAAAAAATGAAAATATTTTAAAATTTTGAATTAAAAGTTTGCAATTTACGTTTCGCAAATAAACTTAGCAAAGTATTTGCTGTATATTTTAATATAACGTTTTTTTTTTAATTAAAAGGTTGCAATTAAATCTTTTTAAACTTTAAATTGTGTTAATTTTTTTTTATTTAAAATTTCTACTAAAATTTAATTTTTTGTACATTTAAAACTAAAAGTTTGTTTTTTAATTTTTTTTTTTAATTTAATTTTTAAACATTTTAAATAAAAAAAAAATTATTTTTAATTAAAAGTTTGCAATTTACGTTTTGCAAAAAAACTTAGCAGTTTAAAATTCTTTTTTTTATCTTGTCTCGAGAATATCCTGTTAGTATTTCAATCCCGCCCGAAGCTTCGAGATGAAATAAATTTTGAAAAAATCTCATTGTTTCGGGTCTTGTCCATTACTAGTGCCCACCTCGGCCACCTTCCACTGTTTTTAACATCCTTTCGGATGACAATTTCTCAAACTTGGGCCCTTAAATGAAATATAAAGTCAAAGTTAATTAAATTAATTTAACAGTGGCTTCTGTAAACCCGTGAATTCGCAGGTAGAACCTCTTGTACTATTTCTAAATTATTGCTTAGTTTTGAACCAAAGACTGGTAACTATGAAAAATGTTAAGTCTTTAGCTCAGTGGAAGTGGTTTAAGAATGGAATGGGGGTTTTCAATTTTTTGTGGGTGGGGGAGAGGGGGGCTTGCCATATATATTTTAAAATTCCAATTAAAAAAAATATTTAGGGTTTTAATACTATACCGACTAGCAATCCTGACTGCGGGCGGTGATTAAATCTGAACACAAAAGATTTTTAGGATTTTGCTGTGATCACTGAAGACGTTAATGGTGTTCAAATGCCTTGATAGGTATTTGAGATTTTGCCCCGATCGTGATTGACACTGATAATGTTTCCGTGACCACAAAAGACAACCATGATGCCCATATGGAGGTGGGAGATATTCATGATTTTACTGTGATCGCATATTGCAATAATAAAGTTTCTGTAAACGCGGCAAATGATGATAATGGGCAGTGACTGCGGCAGACAATGTTGCGGTCCAGTGACCACGGGGATGTTCATTATTATGCCGTCAATAATAATGTTTCCATGAACAACGGAGACATACAGTACATCAGAGGGTTTTTGCTAATCTCATTGTGAATATCATCCTGAATATCAATACGTTATTGTGTTTTACACCATTCCCTGCATATAGAAACTATTAGTAATTCTTTATACATATTTTAAGCATTAAATGAATCATTGTGGAAATATCGAGGATTCTTGAAGTACTGGCGGGAAGTACAGTGAGTTAAAGTGGAATTTATATAAGTCAGTTTTGTGGGCACTGTTTAGTAAGATGTTAAAAAGTAACACTGACGATCAAACAGCTGACCTATATAATAGACATAAAGAATTAAATATAGACCCTCCGTAACTACATGGCGCTCCCAGCGGTGTTTAAAACCTCCTCAGCTGTTTGTACTGAAGCAATCTCAACGATTTAAAACTTAATTCCCAACGAAACAAGAACCCAAAATGAAAATTATGGCTTTGACATTCTCTTACTCTCAAAAATATCTCCAAGAAAGTTGATCAAGTTAACTAACCCTTGCAGTGACGATCTGTATTGTTATTACAGTAGACTACCTCTTATTTGGACTCGGGACCGAGTCCAGTCCGGATAACGGGTTTTCCGGTTAAACCGACGTCCCCAAAAACTTGTTAAGACGTATCGTTAAAATGCATACTGTATACAGTATTTTTTAAAGGTGTCCGAATAAGAGGGGGTCACTGTAGTATCAAATTTGATCTACTATAAACTGAATATGCAAGCAATAATCAAGAAAAATGCTGAAGACTGAACCTGACAAGCACAGTGACTTATTTGTTTGTGGGTACTGTATTGGTATCAAACAATAAGTTGTTAAGGTGTCGTTTCCCTGCCAGGTGACATCGCCGTATATCATTAAGTGTCCAAAGCTTGTTTCTGTTGTTAGTTCTCACATGCGACTTATGGAGGGTTAACCATGGCAGGTAATGTGGTGTAATGCTTAGATAACTATTCATTGAATGCGTTTGAATCTAACAAATAGATTTAAGATAGAACCGCGTTGATGTACCTGCCAAGCACGGAGTCGTTCAATCGGTCGTTTTTAAACCTTAACTTCACAAGATCTAATTTAAAATTCCCTTTAACTGATCTGATGAATACTAATTTTAAATTCCCTAACTGATCTGATGAATACGTCCTACACTAAATTAAATTGCTTTTGACTAAAGTTAAATTTTGGCCACAATTCTCATGGTCCTTGAAAGTTTCCGTCCAGTTGCCGTCAATGTTCTGTATTGTTGACAGGGCCTAACCAGACCGGGTACGGTAACAACTGGAACTGGAACATGCCCCAGAATGGCCCCACGGCCCAGGGCGGGCCTCCCGCTGCTGGGGCCCCGGGTCCTCAGAGCAGCAGCTACGCAGGTATAGCCGTGCTTTCTTGTCTTTCTTAATAAACCAATTTGTGCACCTCCTTTGGCTAATGTCCCCCAGGGAATAAGCTAAGAACGTTGACGGTAACACAGTGGAATTAGTTAGGACCATGATAGTATCTTACTAACTGCACTACTATTATGTAAAAACTACTATTTTTTAGATGAATTTTCAAACGTTGGCGATTTATTACTATTTAAATGGACCATGATTTATTATTTATCATTTTTCTTACAACAACCATAACTAGTATGATTTTTAAAAATTAAAAATCTATTTGTATTGTAAGGGTGTTAAATTTGACATATTTGAATAGGCGTAATGTTGCGTTTCTTAAGTATGAGCAAATTGAGTATGAGTAACTAGAAGCGTGCCAGCCTGAGATTTCCAATCAAGCTGTGCTCAAAGTAATATTACAATCATCTTCCACGGTCATGAAGACATCTTCAACATATTTCGCGATCGCTGTGAAATCCTGAACATCTTTCTCGGTCACATAAACATCATCACTGTCTTCTGCGGTCATGACAAAATTCTGTTTATCGCCCAGCAATTACAGAAACATCATTATAGTTTCCCGAAATGGCTACAAGATATTGACGTAGGTACTGTATTTTTATTAACATCGACTTGTGACGAACTATTCACGATACCGTTACCAATTTCCAAGTGGATTTATTAAGGTCCTTAACTCTCTTATTTGTATCCAAACTTCCCCAGATGGTATGGTGAGTGTCAGCGACGCATCCGATGGGGGAAATTCCCTTTCTATTGGCATATTCTACCATCTTCACCATTCCCTTCAGAGGACAGGTCAGGTATATTCATGTTTTAGAAAGAAGGCCGAGGCCATTAAGGCCTATTTGCCTACCTTTAGGTCGACTTGAAATATTGTTTAGGAAAGAATTGCACTATTGTTTCAGGGGAGAATGTAAATAGATATCACCAAAGGAAATTAACACAACATTTGTATGCCAAAGGGTTAGATTGGAGATTTTTGTCCAATCTATAGCTGTGTTTGAGTGTGTGAGTGAGTGTTGTTTTGTTTCAGGAGACATGTACTCAGGAGGAGCCGCCGGAGCAGCACCAGCCGGTCCCACTCCCCCCGCTGCTCCTCAGAAGGCTGCCAACGACTACGCTGGCTACGGCGGCTACACTGGCTACCAACAGGTACTGTGCCAATTGTTTATTTTGATGTTTTTGTTTTGGGTACTGTTTCTTTCCTTACTGTCACTGTTTTGCTGTTTTTAAGAGTGATGTAAAACAGTAGAACTTGTCTTACCCAAAATAAATTGGGGGAGGGGTTCCTCGCCACCAAAATTTATATCATAAAGGTATTTTTAACTAAAGTATATGTTGCAAGTTATTTTAACAGGCATGGGCCCAATATATACCAGTACGTTTATTAGATTTTGGCTTTACTGTTTTTATAACAACATTTAAGAACTTGAGTTTTTAATGTTGAAAGAGAAACTAAAAAGATTATTTCCTTTTCTCAGTATGTAAAAGCTCCCCAAAAGGCAAGTAGTTTGGATTGTGTAGCACTAGCAGCAAACAACCTTAACTCCAAACTCTGTGCTACTTCTTCATTTGGTCCCTTCACATTCTCTTCTTTTGTCAAAGATGTATTTTAGTGTTTTTATTTTATCCCGGTTTATCTTGTTACTTGAGGTTTGGTATAGTAAAACACCTAAAAGATTTTAAAGATTAAGATTGTTTATTGTTTTCTTGTTCCCTTTTTGCCTTGTTGACATTAAAGGTGTAAAGAAAACATACAGCAATGTGTATTTTTCCATGAAAATACTTGTTATTGCATATGTATTTTCACAGAGATACTCTACATTCGTCTGAATGTTTTTAATTTAACACTTCCCATTGCTAAGTTGGTATGGTTTCAGTAGTGATAACCTTGCATCCTTGTGGACAATTCATTAGAACCACCTTTAATCCTACTGTTAAAATAATATTAATAATTAGAAGAAACATCTTTTACATTATAATATGGGAAATAGTACTCTTCTACAAGAATATCACCTTTTTCACATTATTTAATCAATTGTTACAACTTGTTGTTATCAAATAATATTTTGCTTTGAATGTCAATAAACATTAATATTTGATGTTCCAGTAGGAAATTAATTCTATTATCCTTGATGACTTTTGTATTGTAGTATGGGTCTTGTTTATTGTTCTGATTGCGAAGAATGGTTGTTTGTTGCAGGACTCGTCCTCGTACGGCGGAGGTCGCAGCTACGCAGGCCCAGACTCGGCCCAGGGCTCAGGAGGTGGGTACTCCAAGCAGTACGATTGTCTAAAGGAATGGCCGTCCTCTTGATTGGTGACTGAACGCCAACGTTTTATCGGTTAATGATCAGTGAGATTAGGGAGTAATTAGAGGACTGTGCAAAAGTGTCTTTTTAATCGCTTAGTTTTTATTAAACCATCGACTGATTGTAAATACAGGTAATAGGAAATTTCTTAAGTAAAACAAAGTTAAATTTAAGTGTCTAGTTAAACATAAACGTTACTTGAACTTGTCCCTTCGATGTGATGTTAAAAAAACTTCCCCCTCGATAGCCCTTACTATTTTATAATAATATGTAACGAAAAACAGTCATTAATTTTAAGAAGAGAGTTGTTTTTTTACGAAGCAATAAGTAATTTTACCTAGAGTTTAGTGGATATCTTTGTTAATATATATTTACTGCAGGAATGTACAAATCTCGACTTAGGATACATTAAATTAAAACGATAAAATAGATTACGATTATTGAAACATATTTAAAGATAAATAGGTTAATTCAGGCGTAAGGTTTAACTTTAGGTTTAGATCTAACTATTAATTCTGACTGGACAAGAAAGTACAATTTTAGAGAATTTCCAAGTTTTTGGAAGCGACCTTTGTAATTATCCGTTCGATCTTATATTAATATTATTATTATTAATTATTATATAATTATACGATTGTTTGTTTTTATTTTACTTTCTCAGAGTTTATTTTGTAACTTTTCTATAGTAGTACTTGTGGTTTTAAAGATCCACGTTTTGACGCTTTTTAAAATAAGAAAATTCCTATTAGACGTTGTATTATGTATTATCTTAACTGTGACGCAATATTATCAACCAATATTATATGGCGATGAGAACACACTCAGTTGTCTGATTGGCGCCCTCGCCCCGCCCATCCTGTCTGCAACATTGCAAGCACTCATCTAAGGACAAGTTGAAGTAACTCTTTTACTTTTATTTCCGTATTTTTATTCTTTTCTCAAATCAGTCAGTTGTTATTTCCAAATCGTTAGTTTTGCGTTGTTTTCAGTCAAGGGGACGCTTTATGTTGTACTTGCAGTGTTGCCATATCCTTGTCACATTGCTCGTATTCCTTCTCCTCTTAGCTATTATCAGGTAATATTGTACACTTTTGTCTATTTCTGGGGCTTCGACGGATGTATTCACTTAGCGGGACTCGCCATTTGTGTGTTTGTATCTTGTGTTTTAGTACCTCTTTTTGTATATGATAGTTAAATTTATCGTTGTAGCTGAAAGTGTTTTTGATAGACCTGATGATTGCTACTTTCTTTTTTAGCTACTTCAGAAACTTAATCTTAGAAGGCATTGCAAGTTCCTTCAAGCATATTGGACTAGTTAACTGATCCAGAACAAATTACTTAACACAATTCATCCCATAAATGCCTACATTTATATTTAAATAATTTCAAAGCAGAAGTAATGGGTATCTGCATTAATAAAGTGTAAAACCTAGTTCAAAGATTATTATTAAAAGAAAAATTAACCGAAGGATTGTGTTACAGAACAATCAAGTTAAATGAACTTTAACCTAGACTACAGAGAAAAAATAGATTATGAAATTGACTATTTGACTTGAATAAAAAACAATATTCTGTATGAAAAGAATCAAGATAAGAATCTTCATTGCTAATAATTGGAGGAGGTTTCTGAGAGTTAAAGGAACAAGCACGTTGGGTGATGATGTTGTGAAAGTGATATTGTATGTATTCCAGGATATTATCCCTCAGAACCTGCTGCACCCGGCAAAGGTAAGCTTACTAAGCTGTAAGAGTGCAGCCCTCAGTGTGAGATTACCTAAACAACTAACATTCTACACAAAGATCACGAGGAAGAATGAAGTATTGAGCCACTCCAGTCTGCATAGTTGATAGCAAAGATTACTGAAAAAGATTTGATCTTAACTTAATAACAAACCTAGAAAGGACATTAAGTTTCACACTGGCACATTGCTTTTTTTTTACTGAAGACTTTCCATCTTACGTGAAGCTAAAGAATACAACCAACTACCAATGAAAAATAGACCGAGAAAAGCTATTGGTTAGCTGGCAACAACTGTTGTACCCAAATTTCATCAACATATTCATTGTTATGCATGTTCTTAAATTTTCAGAAAGCATTAAAACCCCTGTCGTTTGCAATTCAATTAAAAATGTACCTTTTTGTTGGATATCAATACAAGTTTCTTGCATGCATTAAGAATAATGAATTTAGTACATCCACATCCCAAATCTTTTTTGTGACATGAATTTTTGTACAAATTTTCTACATTTTAAGTTTAAAAATGTTACCCAAAACATGTCACAAGTTATGGGAAGAAAGTGGGAGTTTTAAATTTGTTAAAAATTGTTCATGAGATCGGACTCAAAATGTGAAAGTTTTTACAACTCTAAATACTAGGTGCGTTCCAGGAGTTTTCAAGGTCTGGGTTGTTTAGTCTTTTATTTTTTTTTAAATATCAATTAATTAACAAATTTGTGTTACTAGCCCATTAGAAATTTTCAACACTCAAAAATATTCTAGCAATGTTTATGATAAATTAAAATGGTATCTGTTGCTATTTAAATTTTTTTAACATTCTTAACTGAAATTACAGAATATTGTACTGAAATACTGTATTGAAAAAGTCAGAGACAGTCAAGAGTTAGAACAGTCAAAGACAGAGATATATTGGCATTAAAATTGTTGAAATATTTCATTTACACAGAATAATGGAAGTGAATAATTTGTATAACTAACTAAATTTAACATTATTTTCAGTAAATTTTTCAAATCTACTTAAGAAATAATACAAGCCTTATCAAAACATTCTTTTAGAGAATAAAAGGGGTTGTTGAAAAGCCATTTGTAGAATTTAGTTTTAAAAGTAATATCAGGATATTTGGTCCCTATTACATGTATTAGCTTGTATATTTTAAATTTAATTACTAAATTACATTATGGCTTTAAAGAGTTTAGTATGAATTTGTAGACTTCAGTACATTGGAATGAGTTTTCGAACAAATATGATTGGGATATGGGCGTTTTATGGGAATTGGGTTTTCTCATTTTTGACCATCAAAAGATAACATTTCAGAATAATTTATATCTGATCCATTAGGTAGAAATTAAAACAAAAACAATAAACTTGCCTAAGGGTTTGGAGGGGATTAAAAAAATACAAATTTAAAATTCCCAGGTTATTCTTATGGAGAATATGTAAACTTATAAAGAGCTTTTTATTTTTCACCAAACACTACACTTTATTACATTCCTTGTGGTTGCAAACTAACGATTAACCTAATGTCAATAAATTAGGGGATAAATCCGGTGAAATATTTTAGTAAAAAGCCAATGGAAATCCACTTTGATTGCTGAGTATCCTGGGGAGGGGAGGGGGTTGTTAACTAATGACATGAAGTGTAAAAAAGCAAAGCAACAAGTAAGTTGTAAATGTGTTTTGGGTTTTGTGTTGTATTTTGTGACATAACACATTTGCTCCGACAAATTTTTATAGGTTTTAAAAACACGGTGTGAGGCACTCGTTAAGCTACTTTTTTCAAAAGTTAAGTTTTCAAAACTGTTTCTGTCATTAGTTTTACTATGTATGTATTCATATTTGGTAAAGAGCCATGAACCATATCGATAGGTTGTACAGGATTATATTTGGGTTTAAATACTACAGCATTTACCATCGTTGTCTTCTTCGCTGTCCTCGTAGACAGGGAATCGTCTAATTCTTGTGTGTATGAGTATAGGTGTAGGAATGTAGAGTTGAGCTACACAATAATGTGCTTTTATTCATTACAACATACAACTGATTAAATCATAAAAAAATAATTTATTTTTCAAATCAAATTAAAATTAGGTTTATTAAACACTAAAGAAAACCAAACATGTCCGTTTCATGTGTAGGTGCCTTATGTTGTGTCTCTTTAGGCTCTAGCAGCCCAATCATCAACTAGCTAAGACACATGTCTAACATGTGGTAGACTGTAGAGGGGAGTGTTTATTGCTCATTTCCAAAAACATCTGGCCCACACGGCAAGCCGTCAGTGCAGCGGCTGTGGGGGTGAGAGCCGTAATTCTCAGGACGGCTAGTACACAAGGCTCTGCGCGCCCAGACTACTGTACAAAAGCAGGTGTCATTAAAACTTGCATTTTACGTAGTAATTCATTCCGGGATGTTTTTTTCTTGATGGCATTATTAATGTTATTCTTGGTTTGTGAGGCTGAAGATGGGTTTTGATGAAAACTCGAAATATACCTCCACACTTTTTTAGTAAATTGTGTATAATTTTAATTTAGTGATGAGTAGCCAACAAACCAAGCCGCGATTGGTACACTGTTTTATCAGCATAATTCATGTCTTATTTTGT
Organism: Macrosteles quadrilineatus; assembly: GCF_028750875.1. Lineage (NCBI taxonomy): Eukaryota > Metazoa > Arthropoda > Insecta > Hemiptera > Cicadellidae > Macrosteles > Macrosteles quadrilineatus. The sequence continues at coordinate 63,937,991 of NW_026542602.1, forward strand.
TACTACAACCACAATAGATTAGTTTTTGTTTTCGTTATATTTAGTTATTCTTACAAACACACTTTTTTTTGAAGTCTGTGGTAACACATTTGGTCTGTGGCTCATATAAGTCTTTTACACATATTATTTTAGAATAAAAATTGAATTTGTGCACCACGTCGGAGCAAATGTGTTAAGACTGTGCTTGGCAGTTGTGTAAATCGAAGTAGGCTCTATAATGCAAAATATCTCACTAAAATTGTGAAATAAAGTTTGAAATTACTACCATAATCCCATAAAGTTCACAAAGTGAAGCAGTTAAAATCTTTGTTCAGTGGCCGCTTAAACCAGAACAATAAAGAACATAGTTATGTTATTAGATCTCATGGGATAGTCGCAGAAATATTTGTTGCCTCCCCATGTCCCTCACCTATCCTTGTCCCTTCCAGATGCCAGTCCCATCCCCAGTGCCACTGCCAAGGCAGCCTACCTCACTGCTCTGTCTACGGTTCCAGACTCAGCTTACTCCGGAGCTCCAGGACCACAGAGAGGCAACAGCTACACACCGGGAACTCCTAGCTTCCACCCCTACAGGCGCTAGGCACTACACCACCACCACGACAATTCATTTTCATGTATTTGTAGTTGTACTACACATATTTTGTTGTGAGTTATTTTGTACATTTAAATACCATTCCATAGTCGAGTTTTTAATGTTTTTACTGTCAAATTTTGGTTTAATATATTGTTAAAATAAATCTTACCATGACAGGAAGAAGAGCAGTGATATACGCTCAGGATTAAAATATAGTATCGTATTTGACCAAAATTGTATCTGAGGTCTGGAAAATTGTCCTTCCACCGATTTATACACGACAAGGCTCAGATTTTTATTTGAGTGTTTTTTAACTATAGGACGGTTTCTTGTTTTTGTTAAGGACCAAGTACTATTCAATTTTAGTTGAGAAACTGTACCTGTTCTCATATAAGACCTTTTGTGTTTTGATAACTTGATCTTAATTCTCTTATGTGAATTATTCCCAGCTTGTATTTGTCTAATAAAACAATTAAAACTTTCTTTGTTAAACTTCATATTTGACCCATAGTATATATTCGGTCTTAGGAACATTTCTTTTTAAATGATCTGTACCATCCAACTACCAGCTCAGCAATTAAATCGGAAAGCTAAAAAAATTAATTCTTAATAATGTTTTTATCTGTTTTGGGTATGTAACTTTGATGTTAATGCCTGCTGAATGATACGTTTTGTGGGCCAAAAATAAGCCCTTGTTTTATTTCTCTACTTCCAAAATCATATTAGTGGCAGCTCATTCCTTTATTTTTTGTAGCAGTTAAAAATATGAATTTCGAATTTAGTTTTTTATTCATCCGCCATTTTCCAATATGGCGGCAAATTTAGAAATTTCTTATGAAACACCCTATATTTTATAGTGTTTTCGAATAGAACATGCAATTTAAAAACTTTTTATTCTTGACATTTTTTCTATAAACTCCCTTGTTAGGAGTTACAGCCTATGAAAAAAAATTACTTCTGGTATACATTTTGCATCATGTAGCTCCTAAAAGAGTAAGTTTAGAGCAAAAATTTGAAGAGTAAATACTGTATTAAGTCTTAAAATTGCATCCACATTCCAAAAAGACCATAAAATATGTGGAAAATATTAATTCTATTATTTCCAAAATGGCAGCAAACTTGAAAAGTGGAAAACTGTATTTTATGGTCTTTTTGGAATGTAGATGCAATTTTAAGACATAATATTTACTCTTATCATTTGTTACTGTGGATTTTCCTTTCTGAAAGCCTTGTCGCTTTTTGTCTAGTAATTAATTAATTTATAGATATCTAACAAGCCGGGTATGAAATATACGCTCATATATATTTTGGAAAAAGTGGGCAAAATTGAGATAGGGCGATAGCATTGACGGTCTTTGAGATTACCTTTTTTTATAAATGGGAATGACTTAGCCAATTTTAATTTGGATGGGAATATGTCTGAAATGAGAGAGGAATTTTAAGTATGTCAAATATTTTTCCGTGACAGGTAGTGATTTTTTTTAATAATTGGGTTTTTCTAAGCTGCTCTTCAGTTATTGTTTAAAATTTAAAACAAGTTGGTGTGGCTGTCACATTTGTTTGAGTGAGAATTCCTTGATCATACGTTAAACCAGTTTTCGGCAATATGAGCTCTTCAACAGCAGTTGTGACAAGGTCATTAAACACATTACTCACATCAGTAGGAGAGACCTCTAAATTGCGTTGTTGGTTTTCTTTTATCACGACCTTCAAAATGAGGGGTCACTTCATAGGGGCTTAACATTTAAAACTTTTGAGTTTTCCCCAAAATCCCCCATTTCGGGTTTGGGAACCAAGTAGCAATTAGGCTCAAAAAGTACTTCATAGCATGCCATAAAGATGTGTTGGGTTTAGATTTCCTAGTGTGAGCCGTTACAAAGTTACAGTGAGAATTTCAATTGGCTGTCACTTTTTACTGGATTGAGATAGAGACCTCTAGTTTGCGTTGTTAGTTTTCTTTTACCAGAACCTTCAAAATGAGGGGTCACTCGATGGGTCTTGCCATTTGAAATTTTTGAGTTTCCCCCAAAATCCCCCATTTTGGGGATGTACACCAAGTGGCGGTTATGCCCAAAAAGTCTTTCATAACATGCCATAAAGGTGTGCCGGGTTTAGTTTGTCTAGTATGGGCCGTTCGTTAAAAAATTAATAGGGGGTCTCCAGACTTTTTACTAACCCTGTATGAATGGATTTAATGACTCCTTAACAGCAGTTATTAGACAACAAATTAATGGAAAAGGTAATTTTAGCCTGTAGCAAAGTTACGGTTTCAGAGGTAATAAAGCTATTAAATAAATTCAGGTACTTTATTAGTAATTGACTAATAAACATCAATGCCAATATACAAGCATCCATTATGGTGCAATTATTACTACTAAAGTTAAAAACTAGCTAAAACTGGAAATGACCATGAAAGCACGGTATATTTTAAAACACAAGTTTCAGAGTCTAGGACTCTACTCAACACATCAATAAAGCACTTCGAGATAGCATGTGATAAAATTAATGCTTAAATTATTGCCATACATGTAGTCTACAAAATCTATTTTTAATTGATTGATTAAGTCACACATTTTTGGCATCTTTGCCCAAACATTTCTCATTCTCATGATGTACTTAAAGTTTGAGTCAGTTAAATACAATTTGTACATTATTATTTTTTGCTTTGAGGTACATTTTCCAAGTGTACAAACCCAACTTACAGTAGACTCCCTCTAGTTCGGCCACCTCGGGACCACACCACTTGCCGGACTAACTGGATGTATTATGAAAGGTTAAAATACAGTACTCCTATCAAATTAGTTACAATCACTAATAATCTACAAATAGCATTATTTTATCATATCATTCATTCAAAACATTATTTAGCAAAATTAAGCTTCTGACATCTAAGAAAGAGATGTCAGAAGATTACTTACTGCCAAGGCCAAGTACCAGCTTGGGCACAAGTGACCATGGCAGTAAGTAAGTAAGCTCCTGACATCCCTTTCTAGTATCGTCTTGTTTCTACTTATATCTTTGATAATTTGTTGTCTCATACTGTACATATGTTTACGTTTTTCACTCATTTTAGAAGAAATTTTTCAAACAATAAACCATACAGAACTCACGTTTTCTCACAACTTTCACACTGTTTAATGAAAAACCATACACGTATGAAATCACAAATCAAAATGCACTGTTCACAACAGATTAACATAGGCAAAATGCAACGGTTTATCCGTAGAAGCACCTGTCAACTAAACTGACATGAATTCTGACTACTATGGACGGAAATTTAACATTCAAGTTGAAGGCCATTCACCCGTGACTTGTCCCCCTGAGATGGGGCCGGACCATCCGACGGCCGATCCAACCGAAGCCGAACTAGTGGGAGTCTACTGTAATGAACAGGGCTGTATCATTTATGCTCATGTGTCCAAGTTTTTGCAAACTTAATTTACCTAAACAAAATTAAAGAACAAGATCCAACAAATCACACAGACTTTTTTCTAGAGGTACATAAACTAGGGCTGTGTACAGCAAAAACTAGTAAACACCAGACAAAAATTGAAAGTTATTCATATTGCTATAAGGTGAGGTGAGGTAGGAAGAAAAACAACCTCCTTTTTAAAGTAAAAAGCTAGTTACTTTACAAAGTAGAAATAAATACTATTAAATACAGTATTATATTAATTTATAAAAATACAAGTTCACACTTTAATACAGGTCATAATATGTATACTATTAACAAAATCAGAAAATTTTTCTTTTAGTTGTAAATGTTACACTAGCTATCTCAGTGGAAGATGTAGGTTGATCTTCATGATGGACGCTAACCACGCTCGATGCTTTTCAGCATAACTAGCTTGTCTGTCTTTATCTGTCCGACACTTGCTATACAGAGCTGTTTCAAATCTCACAACTCTCTCTAAGAGACCTTCCCCGATGCTCTCTACCCGCTTGGTCTTCTCAGGTGAAACCCCGTTCCTGTCCTTGTGTTCTGCCTCAAGCCTTAAATTGCTAATACACTCTCGCAACAGATGAATCAAAAACCTCCGATGATACCAGATGGCTTCGTGCCCGGGATACACAACGATCAGATCTGTATTTAGGAGTAATTCTGACAGTATTAAGCCTAGTGGAATAGACTGCATATTCTCACACTTGCTTCCAGAAGACTCTGTTAGGATAGTTCTTGTCATTTCTGTCAAAAAATTACTCTTTTTGTTTTCTGTCGATGTGAGAAACATCTGCAAAGAGCAGGTGGCAGATTGTTCGATGTCCGTTGTACATTTTCCTACGGTGTTGTAGCCATCGGGTGGTAAGTTTACAAACTTTTGCAGCAAATGTTGTCGGTACTGGAAGCCACTGTGGTCCGAGATGTGACTGGACACCCACTTGTGAGTGAGCATCCACTCGGAGACGAGGAAGGAAACGTACGAGCCAGAGTCGTATGGAAGCAGGTTGAGACACCAGATACGGTGGTTCCAGGCGTAGTAGTTGTTGGGATACAACTCAGCTGCTAACTGACATGCGTGTACTTCAGAGGCGACCAGCGCTGGGTCACATGGATACACTGCAAGATCAAACAGAGAATATTACTGCACAAGAAGTTTAAGGATAGAAGCAACTATTTCACTATTTTATGGATTTCGTCCCCTTCTGAAGAGCAAGTTTTGAAATTGGTGATCACAGTAAAACGAAAATGTAATAAAAATAGCGAAGTTTTCAATGATAGGATAAAGTGGACGAAATACCAGCTATCACAAAAAAAGGGGGGTTTGAGACGTTAAACAGTTGAATATATAAAGAGCACAGGTTTGTATAAAAATCCAGGATTCGTTGAAAAAATCATTGGCAAGTTTTACAAACTTTGTGATGGTAGACTACCTAAAGCAGTGAAAAGAACTGAAACTTAAGTTGAATTGATTTACCATGTATCTACTAATTATTACCAACTACGATGGGGAACTGGGAAGCAACTAGGAACGTAATCTGTCCAAAGATAATTTAAACAATAGCTATTCACGAAAATCTTCCTTAACACGTTAAGTGCGGCTGCGCGATGGCCGGCCGCTGCCGGTGGCTAATGCACTGCGTGGTTGAGTGCGGGAAACGTTTAAATTTTGTTCTTTCCAAATAATAGCTTATTGCAGCATGCATTGTGTTCTAGTAGATGTGGACGTAGTTTTAAAAGAACACGACAGATAGCAGCACTAAAAAAACTGCTAGTAGGCCCTCAATATTGCCAAATAGAGGAAAAAGGCAGGGGCGAAAAACCTGGATACGCCATCAAAAAATACCAAAAAAAGGTGTCAAGCAGAATTTGAGATTAGGTTAATTCCACATTGCTACACTACAGTAATTATCGTTATTCTATTCAATTTTTACTAAATCCAAGACATAACCCCACACTACTCTAAATTTGGAACAGTCCCCACCACCGATGACATTGTCTCATTGTCTGATCTGAAAACGAACTATACCAGATTGAAGTATAAAACTGGCAAAAGCGGCAAGCGAAACAACGTTCCCCGTGCGAGGCTGAGCTCACACTGGATCAATAGTTTGGAGTTAGGAATGCTACGTAGTCCGCCACACACGCCAGTCCCGCACTACGTTAAATATCTTAGGCACTCAATGTGTTAATATGTGCTCTTGACAGTCTATCTGAAATGTGCTTAGTAATGGCCCATCTGAAGTATAAGCTTCATTAATGATAATAAAAAAATTATTAAGTAAATTACCTTTCATCAGCTTCTTGATGAGCCATTTTCTGTAGTCGAACACTTCTGCACTCTTGGGTTTTCTGGTCAGAACGACAGAAGTAAAGTGCAGTTCAGATTGAGGTTCGAGTCCTGACATTTCCCGACGCATATTCCACATAACAGAAACCTCTGGATTGAGCAGCAGGGCCCCCATCAGCAAATGGTTTGTATATTCTGTGTCTGGAAAATTAAAATATTCTCACCTCAGTATTTAAATGAAACAATCACTAATAATATCTTGATGTTTGAGTGTGGCTATATTCAGTAGTGAGAGGTTACAAAATAAAAGCAACAATGAAGTTGGTTTGTCTTCCAGAGCCACCACCATCAATCAACTGGACAGTCATTCAAAACTTGTAAATTCTAGTTTTGTCTGTTCTATCAATAAGGTCATTGTTGTGGCTTATCAACAAAGTGGATGGTTTTAGTTAGGAATTTCGGAACCCACCTTACACAAAATTTGTAGTAGCCTATTCAAGTTTACAAATTACAATTTGATAAACTAAACTTCTTTAAATTTGGGGAACATGTTCTGAGAGTTCCGTAATCATAAAACAACGATATTCACAGATTTTTTATAAATTTTTACCGCCCATTCATCAGTCGCAAGACTAGGCCTACCACTGCGATTCTCGTTATAAACATTGGTACGTCCATTTCTAAAATCAATGCACCACTGCCTCACTCGGCTTTCACTTATCATTCCTTGGCTGTGCACACCACAAATCTGGCAATAAATTTCAATCGTTTCATAGTTTTTTGCTAACAAAAACCTTATCACACCACGCATTTTACAGCTGGTGGGATTTTTAACTGCGACCCTTTCAAAACTCCAATGCATAAAAAGCACAGATACAATGCTCTAGTTACCACGGCTGGTTGTATACTGAGTCTAGGAACCGCCTGATGCCAAGATAGCGGTGCTAGCCCCACCTACTGCCGCTCCAAGCCAAATTGTCTGTTACATTCTGGATAGCCCTTGTATCTAGGTTTTGTTGATCAGTACAAACAAATTTACGTTATTAGGAGATGCTAGTACTTTGTAGGTTGATGTTAATATGAGATAAGTGCATCCCGCCCTGGAATAATGTTAAATCTCACCTGGAATACAGGTTTCCAACATATATGCATCTTAAACATTTCTCGTTCAAAGTGTTAAAAATCACTTTTATCACTATTGTATGATACTAGCTCGATGGAAATTTTGGTTCCTGCTGACCCAGAAAATGTTCAGACTTTGATTTCATACCGTAACTCATAGTTTAAGAAACACCTAATTCAATTTACTTACCTTCTCTTCTACGTTTCTGTTGTCTTATATCCATTAATAAATTATAAGCGTAACAGTAGACATGCGGCACACACCATGACTCTAGCCCGAGGCAATTGTTAACGTGGTGAACTGGTGACCGATTTTCATTCAAAGACACGGGTAGAATTTGGAATTCCTTCCTGAAATGAAACAATAGACTGACTAAAATGATTAATTGAACAACAGAATTTCAATTCAAATACTCCACTGGTTAAACGATTCTTATATCTTATAACTAAAACATGGAAGGGTTTTTATTTTTTTCACAGATTCTGATCCAACCACTTGACGGATTTTGATGATTCTTTTGTTGGAAGATAATTTTGAGAGTAGGGAATTATAGCTAGCCATAATTTATTAATATTGGGTTTTGGTTTTTCAGAAATTTAATTTTAATTTTGAATTAGTTTAGCAGTTGACGCTAAAATTCTAAGTTTGTTTCAGTGTAAATTAATGTATAATTTAATTTAACGGAAGAGTCCTGGTTTACTTTCTGCAAACTGTCACAGAAGTGGTAACGTTTAAAGTTGTTCACAAAATATTGATTCTTAGCATTTTTTTAAAGATCATACTGAATTTAGTTTGTTTCTACCATATAGGTTTTGATTTTTTTTTAGAAACTGTATAATTTTTAACTATTTATCCAAACATTTTTTATATAGGCTAATCAAGTTTTGTCATAGGAAATCTAATTTGTGTTATGCTATGCTTTGAAAATTTGAACTCATGTTAGTAAAATGTTTTTTTTTTTTTTTTTTTTTTTTGCAAACCACCAATGGATTATTGGATTGTAAAGGTTATACGTGGTTTGCTTGTTGATAGTTTGTTTTTATTGACAAATTTCCTATTTAAGCTATACCAAATAATAAGCTATTAACGTATACCTGGACCCTGGACTGATTTACTTTTTTGTTTTGAAAATGATAGTGTTGTTTGAAAATGGAAATTTAAACCTGAAAATGTTCAATATTGGTCTCGGTTAAAACTGTTGTAGCCTAGTCTAAATGGTTAACGATAGAGACAAAAATCGATTTATAGGCTACTATACCAACTATCCCAGTCCCAGTACCAACTAACCGTATTGTTCAATAACGTAGGTGGGGACCAGTGAATCTGAAAAAGCTTTTGTTTGAGAATAGTGTGCTAAGAAAAATATGTGGACCTGTTTAAGATGATGAAGGTTGGAGGATACAAAACAACATAATAAAAAAATTGAACACCTAGGTACCGTGACGCTGGCAAAAAGTAAAGGCTAATAAGAATAGGTCAAATGTGAGGGAGAGAAGATACTTTGATTGTTTCCAATGTACCACAAAGTAAACAAACACTTGGAAGGCCAAGAGTGAAGGAGAAAGCCCAAGTAAGGAAATGCACCTACAGACTAGGGTCTTAAAAGAGGCAGGTAATAGAAGATAATGTAGACAAATTTTCAAAAAGCAAAAAAAAAAAAAAAAAACTCATTGTGGCTACGGAGGTAAGGGAAGGTAATAATCATATCCAATGGAAGATGGTGTGTAGGCCTAACTGACCAGTGTGGAAATTATCCCCCAATTTCACTTCAAATTATTACCTAAAATTTTATGAGGCTGGGGTTTTATTCTAAACTCATTGGATTTAAAATGATTAAAATTGGTTAAAAATGGTAAAATAATTTGTAGACATGTGACATTTTACTGGACGATTTTTGCGTGACAAATGTCAGAATTTGCCTTAATGTAGGCTTTGTGAATATTTGTGTGATAATGTTTTGTCTGCAACTCTCAAAAATTCCGGACTTGATTGTCTAGGTAGCTGGGGTGTTATAACTTAATTCTTTAAAATCTGAAGGTTGCTGGTTCGTTTCCAAGCAAGATCGTTAACCTATGTACCAATCAATTAACAAGACCAGTGTTTGACAGTTTCTCTACAGTCAAAAAAAAGTTTAGGAAGCCAAAAGTGTGGACAAGAAAAAACTTCTAAAACCTACCGTTTCTGAAACAGCAGTTTTAACCAAACACTTTATTCCGATGCGTAGGACGGGCCCGCAGCTATTAATTGATTCAATCCAATTAAGTTAATGAATCTTAAGCGGTGTTCGGTGTTTACACTGCCGTTTTACCACGTCCATAACAGGCGTGGTCGCCACGCCAAATGACAGCCGTACGCAAATACTGTGGCGCCACGGTACCGTCCCACGGCCACAAGCAGCCGTTTAGTGTAAACAGTTTTCTGGTAGAAGCGTATTTATTTAAGGCGAGTTCATTTTTGTATACGGGTGCGTTACGGATTGCGCCAACAGATTAATAATTACAGTATTGAAGGTTGTGCTGCATTGAGTGTTATTTTATCTGAAGAAATAGCACAACATTTAAGTGTTATTAAAAGAATGAAACTAAGCTGTAGCTTTCAATATTTATTCATATAAAATAAACAAGGTTCACTTTGATACAGTTCAAGCATTCTAAATTGTTTGACCTTCCGTTTATTTTAAAGATTGCTTTTTTTCGCCATTTCAATTTATTCGCCTTGTGTCAATGTTATAGATTTTTTTTTTGCCATGGTACCATACTTAAAAACTAAGACAACAACCAATGAATTTAAAGAACATTAAACTCGTAGTAACACAAAACAACGAGATGGAAGACGATAACTCCTTACCACGTCTAGCCACGCCTGCAACAGGCGTAGTAACCAAACATGGTTTGGTTAGTCCTAAAGGGCGTGGGGAACAGGTGTATTGGGTTGCCACGCCTGTTGCTCTCACGTCTCCACTGTTTACACGAGACGTGGCCACGCTTCTCAAGAAAGTGAGAAAATTTCTCACCTACACGCCTGATTTTAGCCGTGGCCCCACGACAGTGTAAACACCGCTTTAGCAATAGGTAACAAATTATAACACACTTGGGTACTTCAGTATTAAACGGAGGCCACCATTACGAAACGCGCCGCGGCACTTATAGAGGGTTAAATTGTTATAGATGTTGTAGTAGAACTATTCTAGTATTGTTGTGAGTCGAGCGTTATCAGATGAGTCATGTGTCTACTCGCAGAATCCCCTCCAAGTAGGCCAAGGTCAGGGTCGTTGACCGGAGCGCACGCCATTACCTGTCATCGCCTGTCACTGTGTCTGAAACGGAGGCCACATTTTGTCAGCGCGCTGCGGCGGTTATGTTAGGTTGGGTTATCATAATAGAAAGTATAACTCGTCTGGTTTCGTTCGATTCATATGATAACCCAACCTAACATAACCGCCGCAGCGCGCTGACAAAATGTGGCCTACCGACATTGCTGCGTTCTGGGTTGCACAACGTCAGAACCAGGCGTCGGATTAATTCTAAACTTCACCTGTTAATCTATTAAAGTGTGTTCATTCCAAGTATGTAGTTATTTTTGGTATCCGGTACGAAATATTTCTGTAGGTTAGGTGGCCTCCGTTTAATACTGAAGTACCCACACTTGTTATAGCCAATTAATTGTTATTGCTATTTAATCATGTGGGTTGATTAGGTTAGAAGAAAAGGGGGTTTTACTCTTTGCATACATGTATAGTCTGTTCACAAAATTCAGGTGGTTTGACTGGTTTGGGGAGATTTTCTGGGTTCCCCGCTACTTTTTTTTTTGTTAAATGTATGTTGTATTGTCACAATCGATATGGAAGTTTAATTTTGAGTTTAGCTAAGTTAAGTTACAGATCGAATTGATAATGTTAAGTTCGATAATGCAAAGTTTCGCCCAATAATGTTTGTAGCCTAGGCCTACTTAACTTCTGAGAAGTCTAGACCTTAGCCATGAAAAAATCATGAGGTTTGCTATGTCTTTGTCACAAAATTCTCACCAAATTGTAAGCTTAATATAATATCACCCAATCCAAGTAAGTATACAAACGTTAGGTGGATTAGACTGGTCGTTAAAAATTAATTACATTCATAACCTTAAAACAAACAGATATGACACATTTATAAACCTAGTTGATGCTTACAGTTTCGGATCCTTTTTAAAAATCAATCCAATATCGTTTATGATTCTTTCTGCGGCTGGAAATGCGTGTTCGTCCATGATTTTAAACACTTGGACGTAATAAAGTAATCAACCATCAAATTGACAACACCTTCATTGTTTTACAATACAAATAATACAACTCGCTCGCTACAACCAACCATTGGATTGGGATGTTTTTTTTGGGATGTAGTACGTCACTTACGTCAGTAACCTACCTACACTACAGACGAAAAGAGAGGGCGAAGAACAAGCCAGAAAATTACATAGCCATAGAAGATAATAGTAAATTAACTGTCATAGAATCTCTATAATTATTGATTATAGGCTATAACGAGTATGTTTTATCTATGCTAATGCTATAACTTAGTCTATATCCTTGGTATATTAATAATTTATTTTTACATCAAAACTATTAATTACTATTGGTTTGGTGGATTTAATTTTCACATACTTTACAGGTTAGTAATAGGAGAGAGGAAATTGTTATGCCACAATTAAAAAATAAAGGGAAACTTCCTCAAATGTTACCAAGCCACATAGCCATAAACTAGAGAATTCCCTACGATATTTAAAATCGAGCGTTTCAAGTATACCAAAAATGTGAAAAAAGATACATCGTTAACACCCCAAGACATTTTGTTCTAAGCAAGCACCAGATAAAGATATATTCGCATCAACAACAAAAAAACTATTTTGGAAAATGTTTTACTGATCGGAATAAACAACATAGGTTTTGTTATTGCTTCCTGTGAAATAGATTGTTGATCCGATAGAATAACAAATACATTCCAACAAATTAATTGGAATTATCAACAACAAAGAACAACATAGATATCCTACAAAATTAAAAGGACCTGCGATTGAAGGTATTCAGTGAACGAACGCATGGGGCCAGGGGACATGGAGCTCGATGAGATTGTAAGACGTGTTGGTAGAGGCAGATATAACCTATATATATAACCTAGATAAAACTATATAACCACGATATAACATACCCCTTGGTAGATTTCTCATCCTTATGGAACAGCTGAAGCAAATTTTATTGTTAGCTCCGTCCGGTGCACTGTAGAGGTTGTATTTTGTTTACTGTACAATGTTTCTTGTTATTTCGGAAATTTAAAACCTCGTTAAAACAAATAAAACTATCTAATCATAAACAATATTAACTCGTCCCCTGGTTATTTAACCAAATGGTAAAGCACAAACAATGAAATTAACCCTAAAATAATAGAAACAAAGTTTGTTTCGACACTAGTGATCACTGATCAGTGTCACCGGAGTACCGGGCATGAGCTAGATACGAAAAACGACCTTCATAATTTACAATTGAAAGAGAAGTCTAATTGTTTTAATTAGTCTATGGTGTAGGACTGTGACATACTATTCCATGACGTAGTAGAATTTTCTGGAAGAAGATTAAATGACGCAATTGTCATCTCTTGATAAGAGGAACCAGCCTAAGACATCCCTCCATGAGAGGCACGAGGTAGATGCCTGGCTGGAAGGCATAGCCATAAGGCCGCACTGCATAGCCCCTCAAGATTTCCAAAACGATTCTTTCTTAATAATCTATCTTTAACCTTTTCGATTCATTGGACGTGCCTTAATTGATGAGGCGACCAAACTACACTGTTAGTTAGTTAGTACTCAATCACGGGATCTGCTGAGTATAGAGAACCGTATAAGCATCAGCTTACTTACTTGTAATACTTGTCGTCTTCGTCGTTGACCAATGAAAATTGGATAGACTGCGTCAGAAGTGTGTTGAGGCTTTTTACTGCTCAAATAGAGACCCATCTTGTAACTCTTGAAGAGAGTAGAGCGGCCTTTTCACTAAGCAATCCTTCTGTCGTTTCTTAAAAGCCTTCGGGTTCAGGTTCTTCACCTCATCCGGTAGAGCATTAAAAATCTTCAGGGCTGACTGAGGATACGCTCGCTGTGTCATACCAAGACGACATCGGGGTATGTCCAAATCACCAGCTCTGCGGGTACCGTGGTCATGGTTACTCCCTCTTTTTCTAAAGTCTTCGAGGTTTACTCTTAGCATAGTTAATATGCTGTAGATGTACTGACTGAAGACGGTGAGGATCTTCAAGTCAATAAATAACGGCCTAAAGTGGTCCAAATGGCCAGAATTGGACACAATCCTAACTGCCCTGGCAGTTAACAGCGCTCTGGCGTCTAGTACTTAATAGATAGTAAGCTAACAATTGAAGAGCTATTTGAGGCCCAAGAACAAACCATAGACTACGGAAGCATGTTTTACCAAAAAACCTAAGAAATAACCTAAGAATTTTTTAAAAGTTTTATCTTTGAATATGTTTATTGTGATATTTTATTACAGTACTGTGCTCAGTGGTTACAGGTAGTTCAATCGTTCAATGTGGCAACTTTGCAGAATGTTAGATGTGGAATGGAGAATGGAGTTTGGAGAAGAATGGAAGGGATAAGATCCATGTTTTATCAAAATGTCGGAAATTAGTTGTGACTTTTAGCTATTTATTTATTTTGTGGATCATTTATTAGTGTGACTATTATTATTCCTCAGATTTGTAAGGTGCGTAAATCGTAAATTAATCTTTACAGTGGATAGTGAAATCAATGTCGTAGAGAACTATTTGGGGACAGGCTACAAAATGGATTTTGCTTGTGCGTTTGCCTTTGTCATTCTGTTAATTTATGAGGTGATGATTGTATTTTTGTCTTTCATGTATAACTTGTTTATTTTCTTAACCCCGATTTCAGTTTGCAATAGTCTGTTGTTTTTGGCCTATCCACTAATGGAGAAAAATAGCCCTAAGAGGATATTTTAATTAGGTAGGTAGGCCTAGGCTACTTAAACTTAATTTAGCCTACCTACTTTCTTTTCTTGTCAGGTTAAAAGTTAATAAGTCGACCTAAAATTAACTTTTAGGTCTTGTCGAAACTAACAATAACAATAGGCCTAGGCTAAGTTAATAGGCGACATTTTTACTCGACCATAGCAATTTTACTTAAAAAAAAAACCAGCTAGCAGCTATGTTATCGTGAGCTAGGCCTAGGCCAAGGGACGAATTTCAAAATAACTGTAGGTATAGGTTAATTAAACCCCCCCCCCCCAGAAAACATCATAGGTAGCTTCTTCCTGTCAGGAATAGGCTAGACCGAAAGTTTAGGCAGCTAGGCCTATGTCTAGACTTAGGTAACTTAGTTCTAAAATTTAGGATAGCGATAGCCTAGGCCTAGTTTGTGTTGAATGTCCGGAGAATAAATTATTTAACCCTCCGAGTGTCCCTTGTTTTGGCCTTAATGTCTGCCTATTTTTTGCTCAGCATTTGCAAGGTTTTATTAAAACGGATCTGAGAAGCTTGAAAACAATGTTAATTATACTGTTTTATATACCATTTTGTTTGGAAAATCATGGGCTTCAATATTATACAGTACATAAAACACAAGGAACATTAGTTTCAAAAAAATTTTTTAGGTAAAAAAAAATATTTTGAAAAATTTTCAAAAAAAAACAATAAGTTTGCGCTTAACCCTAGCAGTGGCCAACCGTCGTCTGGTTACGGTATGACGTTGATGCTTAGAATGGCCAAAGTCGTCTGGTTACGGTATGGGCCGAAATTTTTTTAACGGTAAAAAAAACACTTACAATCAACTCAGATTAGAATAATATATATACCATTCGAAAGATCACATCCTGAACTTTCATTTGATTACATAAACAAACCCTGTAGCAGGTATATAACAATGTCACGACGATTAGAAATCAAATGAAATTTTGGCGCGGTACGACTTTTGCAGCCGACACTTGGGAACTGGCGAAACACGTCTTGTTTGGCATTACCCTGCTCGCGTAATTTTCGTCTTGGGATGTTGCGGGTGATACCACTGGATAGCCATTGATTTTATCTTCATTGTGGCAGTGATATTTATAACTAAATATTGATTGCACAATCGGTACAATTTTATGAAAACAGCTGTTTTCGAAATTTCTAACAAATGGCAAACAGTCGTCTGGTGACAGTATGGAAAATACGAATTATATACAGTGAAAGTTATTATTACTAGTCATATAGTATATCATTTTGAAGAGGAAGAAATTTAGATTCAGAGAGTGGCAGCCCTGCACTCAGGGTTATTTCATTTCTGTATGCTCGCATGTAGACGACGGAAGTGAGTCATTACTGCTACAGTCTATCAGCTGTCTTGTATTGCCATTGTTTGTTTGTGTTTTTGCAATAGTTTTATCCGCGATTTATTACGAAATATGTTATTATTTCGTAGTGTTAGTGTAAGTGAAGTGTTGTGTGTGTGTATAGTTATCTTCATGCATAAATATTACTGAATTGTGTGGAATAGTGTTCATAAAAGGTTGTATTTTGTTAGCATCATGTCCTAAAATGACGATTCTGACATTCAGAGATTGTTGTACCTATATAATGATATACCCAAGGTGTTATACATTTTTATAAAGGTAAATGAATAGGCCTACACTACAACATGTTTATAATGGTTTGGGGGTAAAAAATTTTGTAAAAAAGTTATAGCCTATACTAAATAGGCCTACTACTGTATTTTGTTAGCATCATGTCCAAAAATGAAAATTCTGACATTCAGAGGTGCTTATAATGATTTACCCAAGGTGTTATACATTTTTATAAAGGTAAATGAATACACTACAACATGTTTATATTGGTTTGAGTGTAAAAAATTTGGTAAAAAATTATATAGGCTACTAAATACTGTATACTCCATTTTCTCGAAATGCGCAAAAAATTCAAAACGTTCTCAAATTGATACATAATCATAGGTGAAAATAACTTTTTACCATCATACTTAGGCCTATGACTTTTTTGGATTCCTTACTTCATTGGCTTTACAAATATGTAGGCTACATATCATCAGCCTACATAATGTTTCACAACACAAGCAAACACTGTAGGCTATAGTTTACACTTATTTGCGGTTTTGCGGTTATTGTATTATTATGTCCCTATTACGTACCTACAAAAAAAATATTTCTAACATGTTATACATTTTTATGTAGGTAATTGAATACACTACAAGATTATTATGTTGGTTTGAAGTAAAAAAATTTGGTACAAAAGTTGTATACTAAGTAGGCCTACTGTGAATTTTTTTTCTCGAGAAATCGCTAAAATATAAAAACATTATTTTATATACGTATGTTTATAGGTAAAAAATTATTTTTACCATAAACTTTATGACTTTTTTTGATTCCTTACTTCATTAGCTTTACAAACATGTATATATCATTATTAGTATACACATATATTATAGAACTTTTTACAACATAAACTAACACTGTACGGTTTTCAATTTTTTCGGTTCTCCGTTTGTCATTATATTTCGCCCCAAAAACTTATAAAAAAAAATATTTTCCTTACATGTTATATATTTCTATGTAGGGAATTAGATTGTCTACAAAATGTATATAATGAATTTCCCATAAAAAAATCTGTAGAAAAAAAATGCAGAGGCCGCTTTTGAAATTTCAAAAAAAAAAATTCAAATTTTTTTATTTTTTTCACTTAACCGATAAAATACACTGTCTAAATCATTATGATATTACTATTTCTAGATTCTCCTGTTCTTTCCGAACAAAATGAATATGAGGTTGGCTAGGTTTACTTGTACGGTTGAATTTTTACGAATTTTCAAAAAATGGTCTGCAAAATCGCCAAAATGGGTTGGCCATTCCCCACTTCTAACATTGGCCACTGCTAGGGTTAATGAAATTGTATAAATTATAGGCCTATAAATATTTGAAAATAGCCACTTTGTTCTAAATTGTATGAGGATTACAAATATATACTAATATAAGGAAGTAGATTTGCAAATAAATAAGTTATGGGCAAAAAACAGATTTCAGTACATAGCGTTTAGCTAAGAATGCATAGCCTAACCATAGCTAGGAACCTGGCTGATAATTTACATCAATATCACTAGCCTACCTACTTCTTCAGGATCATCAACCAGCCCCTCAAAATCACTTAAATCTTCTTATAATGAACCACGTATAACACTACTTTTGATTTTTAACACTAAAACAATGATAAACGTAATAAAACACATCAGTCATCGGTCCGAGGTTAACCAAGCTGTTAACAAATACGCATGTCAGCTGTCTGCTACAATATTTTCGGAACTAAAATGAAAAGCGCTTAGAGACAGACCTCCGGAGAAAGCTCTGAATCTGTCAAATAAAACGATACCTAACTCGATCCAGTTCAATCCGATTTTGTCAGTCATAGAGCCTTCGCCGTAAACAGTGTTTGTGAGTCGATGCATCGACACAAAACACTACACAAAGTGTGTTATGTGTCGATGCATCGACAAATAACACTCGGAGGGAAATGTTAGGCTACTAACTTACAGTAGGCTAACTTAAATAGAAAACTAAATATCTGCCTAAGTAAGCACATTTAATTAGGTAGTCTAAGTATAAACAAAGACCTGAGCGATGCTGTTTATCCAAATTAAACTTCAAAACTAACTTAACATAGCCTAGGCTAAGTTATTGTTTTCAAATCATCTGTGGCTAAGATACAGATTCTGAACTTAATTTATAGGTCCTACTGAACTTAAGTTTAAACATCGGATGAATAAGTTAACGATAACTTACTTAACCCTCCGAGTGTCATGTGTCGCTTTTGCGACTCACAAACACTGTTTACGGCGACGGCTCTGGGACTGACTGAATCGGGTTGAACTGGATCGAGTTAGGTAATCGTTTTTTTTTTTCAGGAGATTCAGAGCTTTCTCCTGATGTCTGTTTCTATACGCTTTACATTTTAGTTACGAAAATATTGTAGCAGACAGCGGACGTGCGTATTTGTTAACAGCTTGGTTAACCTCGCACCGATGACTGATGTGTTTTATTACGTTCATCATTGTTTTAGTGTTAAAAATCAAAAGTAGTGATATACGTGGTGCATTATAAGAAGATTTAAGTGATTTTGAAGGGCTGGTTGATGATCCTGAAGAAGTAGGTAGGCCTAGTGATATTGATGTAAATTATCAGCTAGATTCCTAGCTATGGTTAGGATATGCAATCTTAGCTAAACGCTATGTACCAAAATAAGTTTTTTGCCCATAACTTATTTATTTGCTTACCTACTTCCTTATATTATTATATTTTTGGAATCCTCATAATATTCTGAACAAAGTGGCTATTTAAAAAAATTTGTAGACCTATAAATTATATTGAGCGCAAACATACATTTTTTTTTTTAATTTATTTTATAATTTTTGAGAAATGTTAACCCCACAAAAATTTTTGAATTTTTTTTTGTAATGTTTTATATGTTACATTGAAGCCCATAATTTTCCAAACAAAATGATACCTATATTAAACAGTATACTTTACATTGTTTTTAAGTTTCTAAGATACATTTTATTTTAATAAATCCCTGCGATTGCGCAATAAATGGGTGAACATTAAGACCAAAACTAGAGACACTTGGAGGGTTAAGTTTACAGTCCCAATAGTCCAAAATGTTTGGGACCAGAGCCTTTTCGGATTAACCTACGGAATCATCTGATAATATATCGTAAGCCCTCACGGAACTGCAGCCATCATCTGTTGATAAACAATAATTAGACCTAATATTTAAAACAGACTGTTAGAAACATGAATGATAGAATCATGACCAGAGATAACTTGCCTACTAGGCTATTAATCTCAACACTTTTCCTCATGTTTAAATAATTTAGCCTATAATTTTTCTTTTCATTTATTTCAATGCCATTACTTCACACACTTTTTGTCTTAAGTTGTGGTCTGTGCTGTGGTTTGGTGAAACGGTTTGCTAACTGGAATTCTGTTGGCAGATGCTTAACAGCCAGTTCGCCTTCTGAAACCTTTAAAGAACCGTCTTGTCTCTGTTGTTTTGTTTTCATATGATTTTCAGGGTTTTCAGCTACGTGCAAGTTTTTAGTTTATTGTGTTATGTTGCGGGTCATGATGCATGACACCAAAGCCTCTTCTAATACAAGGCTACGATCTAATTCCAACTCTAATTCCGTCCTCTAATTGCTGTGGCAATGTCACAACGGCATGCCTATAACTTATATAAACAGCTATAACTTATATATATACAGGAATATAAAACTTGTAAACATAAACAATGCACATACGCTGCATTATAAGTTATAAGTGCAACCGTTTCAGTCTGCTAGGTCCGTAGCATTGCCACTTTTGTCCTGCCTTGTCCTTAGGTCCGTTTGCTACTCAACTGATGAGAACATATTTATCTTGCATTTATTAACTCTAAAATAGATTACTATATGGAATAGAAATATGGGGTGGGACATATTTTACTAGCATAAAACCAATCATTACTTTACAAAATCTTTCATTAGAGTAATGTTAAATAAAACCAAAACTGAACCTTCATCTCCACTTTTCAAAATTAGGCTATTGAAATCTTACCTATCAGGAATATCTAAATGTTTACAAAGTTCTGAAAATATATTTCAATAGATGTGGTTACTGATAGAACAAATCCAAGACATACTAGACTAAGAAGTAAAAACAACGTTTAAATGTACCTACCTAAACCTAGACTAACAATGTTTAACAAATTCTTCAAATTACATTTGGCTCCCACATTTTACAACCTCCTTCCCGAGCTCATCAAACCAAGTGAAAATGTAAATGTATTTAGTAAATTAACATGAAACTACTTGCTTGAAATAGATAGTATAAACACATTTTTTACCTCATTTGTCTAACAACATAGCATAGTTATTTTTATTAATCTTGCACTTATTAAGTCAGGGATGCTCGTTTAGTTCAAATAAGCTGTAAGTTCAGGACACTCCAAAATAGTACTGTAGGCTAATTGCGACGAATTACAGTAGGCCTATAGGGTTAGTTTTCAAATGGATCAAATGGATAGGTAGATAAGGTTTTGTTGTGATAGGTTGCTGTGTTAAAGCTATTGTTTGTGCCTAGTTTTGTAAATTGTTTTTAATTTTGTAATAAAAATACAGTGGTAATGGAGACGGGCTGGACTTCCCAACCACAAGTTGCTTCAATTACTAACAATTTTTATTTCCTGCACAGGTTCTGTAACCTCAGGGCTTTATTGTTCAGTTGTACAGTAGGCCTATAGGGTTAGTTTTCAAATGGATAGGTAGATAAGGTTTTGTTGTGATAGGTTGCTGTGTTAAAGCTATTGTTTGTGCCTAGTTTTGCAAATTGTTTTTAATTTTGTAATAAAAATACAGTGGTAATGGAGACGGGCTGGACTTCCCAGCCACAAGTTGCTTCAATTACCTACTAAAAATTGTTATTTCCCGCACAGGTTCTGTAACCTCAGGGCTTTATTGCTCAATGTTGTGAAGAGTATTTGTTTTTTGTTGTCGTTTATATTAGAATAAATAGGCTACAATAACTTATGTACAACCTTAGTTTATAAAGAGATATTGTATTGTACCTATTGTATTTTGAAAAGAACAATAAAGAATTTTTCAATTCAATTCAATTTCTACAAAAATTGAAATAATCTTATTGGACCTGGAAAACTTTATGAATACCCAAATACAGGATTTAAACATCAAACAGCTATCCTAAGCATTAAGGGAACCTTTTGGGTGTATGAGTTTGGGCTAGACATCCTGTTTCCAGAAAATCAAACACAAAATACTCATCGTGTAAAATAATCTTGACAGCACCAAACTGTCTTAGCCTAATTGGGTGACTAAAATGAAGCCACCTCAAACTTAAGACAAATAATTAGGCTAATAAGCCTAATAGTACACTTACGAGAAAATGGCCTAGGTGAAAAACAGCCCTATCCTAAAAGCAAACCCCAAGTCTTTCTAAAGGGAGCTCTGGGGGATTTTGTTACCCTCTTCACAAAAGTATTTTCCAAGGCCAGAAAGCCCCAGTAACACAAAATTAAGGTACAAACAAACAAATTACAAGAGCTTAAGTCCTAACTAAAATTTTCACAGAAATTTGGCCTCGGGTTAGGAGTTTTCAACGATAGACAAAAACAAATACACCTAATAATTAGACTAATAATGATGAATTGGCTGTAGTGCTGCCAGTGTATTCCTTACCCCAGTAACTTGCTTTTCTAACTAGGTAAAGTCTTCAAAATTACACTGAATTTAAGTTGGAAAACCAGTACCCTAGTTAAAAT
Organism: Macrosteles quadrilineatus; assembly: GCF_028750875.1. Lineage (NCBI taxonomy): Eukaryota > Metazoa > Arthropoda > Insecta > Hemiptera > Cicadellidae > Macrosteles > Macrosteles quadrilineatus. Next base: position 63,959,765 of record NW_026542602.1, read on the forward strand.
TGGGAAAACTGAGAAAGTTAATTCCCATGACCAATGCCGACAAAGTGTTGCAGGTTTCCAGCAGAGCCATAGCCATGACAAAACGTGAACCATATAAAAAATAGAGCAGTGACATTATAGACAGCGGAGTAGTATTTTTAAGTAGGCTATGTGTATAGTGCGTTTGACATTTATGTCTTGGTGTGTAAACAACGTCTTACAGTGGAATGCCTGATTATGCTGCAGGAGCTGATTGAAAAAGGCAACTTTATTGATGACTAACACTGGATCAGCTCCTCAGGGGCTAAAATATATAGCCTAGATTTTAATTGAATATAGAAATTTAGGAGTAATCAGGCATTACAAGTAAGCTATGTTTCCTTTGTTTCTACTTTTTATTTTCTGGTACCATCTCGCATTGAGTTGTTATATTTGTTGCAGGCATGCTGAGCCTCTAGGATGTGTGACCAGACTGAAGTGACGTATTCACCCGGAGATGTGGTGTGGGTCAAGCTGGGATCCTTATGGTGGCCCAGTCAGGTCCAGGACTACGACAAGCTACCAGAGGAGATTACACACGACCTGCGCAAGCGGCCGATAGCTGTCGTCAAGTTCTTTCAAGAAGACTCTTAGTGAGTAACGTCTCTTTTCTCTTGTAAATTAGTAGACTACATCTGAGGATGTCCAGCAAAACCCTCCAACTGGTGGTTATGTATGACCTGGTCTGTGAATTGTTAGTGAATTTTGTGTGGGACCGAGATATTTGGAAGGGTTGCCACCCCCAAAGCAGAATGTTTTTAAACTTTCTGTAATGGACTTGGAACAATCCTAAAATTTTCTGCGGCCTTACACGATCCAAGTTGCGTGTAAATAAACCGTGTGTGTGATAGTTATGATAAAAATTTGTAACTAGGCTACTATAAGTTTTCAAAAGCTCGTATCGGTTCAAAAACGCCTACTGTTATTACATTGAATCACTTTGGTCATTCGGTTATTCTACCTAGACAGTATCTGTTCTTCCTCACTATTGATACACCAAATATTGACATCGCAGCTTTTGTTTATGTAATGCATGGCGTTCTGTAGCGTAACTGTTTGTAGAAAGGGAAATTTTTCAGCAGAAAATAAAGTTGTCAACTTCCTTAAGAAATATTTTCTACAAAAAAAAAAAAATAATTTTCCAACTTGTTGTGTAGCATTTTCTGCAGAAACTTATACAGGTTAAATGTAAGAAAGGGCCATGTAGCCCTATCTTTGCTTGTAAATATTAATAATCGTTCAAATAAAAACATAAAAATGTATAAAAAACAACCACATGGGCAGGTTAAGCTTTTGCAGGCCTCCTCGTCTTTTTGCGACAATGTCGCACTGTCACCCTTGGTAGTAGTTGCTTTGGGGGTTGCCACTAGCCTACTCTATTAGTTACCCTTTTTCATATACAGATGGTTTGTATTACAGAGACTTTTATGTTTCTACATTCCAATAACACCACAATTTCAGGTTTGAAATAATGGATGAGATATAGTCCTAGAATTTTAATTTCTGAGTACCAGTAGCCTACAACAATCATGATTGAAGTGATTAAAACTTGTGCATCCAGAATTCTTAATCTCTTTGTTAAATATTTCTAATTCTCAAGTATTTTCTGATGAAGCAGTCCCACTTTGTTCTTAACTTACGGTATGTCATTCTTCTTATTAGCACTTTTGCATCTTGAACAAATTTCCTTCTTTCTTGAATAATAAGGCACCGTCATTTTTCTACTCATTGAATGTGAGTCGGTGGCTCAGTCGGTAGCGTCACGGGCTTCGGGCCCAAGGCAGCGATGTCGTGGGTTTGGATCCTGGTCACTGCCACTAAAATTTATCAGCACAGTTCACCTTTGTACTGTACCGGCTCACTCCTTGCTTTGCTGTACGATCCACGCACGGGCGCTTAGTCTATGTGGACGGGCAAATGCAAGGTTGAAAGAGGCCGCCAACCTCTTAAAAAAAAAAAATATATATATTGGGAACACACCATTGGGAAACAGGTTTGCGTATACATTGCTCAACTAAACATTAATAAGTTAATTTTTCTCATTGACGGTTCATGCACTGGTCACAACTTGCTCACTAAAAAGATAAAATTGAATAGAATCTTATTCATTCCTATATCAATGTTCATGCAAATATTATTTTATTTGTCAAGCCATCGGTCAGTACCAAAGCTGTTATAGTCATAAACTAGGCAATAGTCCTTAGAAGCTATATATTTTTTTAATTTTAAGCCCAGACAGTTCTGTAGTTTTTTGATTTTTATATAATAGTATAGAAGTATAGATTGTAAAAATTAAATAATATTTTGTTTTGCAGCGAGTATGTGAAGAATTTAAACCAGATCTACCACTACAATTGTCGGAGGAAAGAAGAATTTATTAAGAAGGGTCTAGGTAACTATATTATTATAAACAGGCTTAGTAGTTAACGTATTATTGTAGCTTCTTTTCAGATTAACTTAGTCTGGTTTTGTTAAGATTATGCTTCAAAGAACTATTTATATACCTCTATATAGCCAAGCATGTTTCTTTAAAACCTTTTTACTCAGCTCATGTTCATCACAGGGAAAATCTACACATACTGTTAGAAAGATATTTTCCTGTGGATGTGCATTCCCTTTATAAATTAAAATACGGTAGACTAAAAATAAGCTAATATAATAATTTGAAATTAAAAAAAAAATTCAGATGGATATAATGGGTTATCAGTGCTGGTGACAAAATAACAACAAAATATAAACAGAAAATCAAAACAAATGGAAGAACTTCAAATTGCATGGTTTATTTACAAGTGTGGGAAGAAGATAGGGCATCTGTACATTACATATTTTGTTCGAGTTTTCGACCTCTAGTAACTATTAATTCATTTAAACCATTTTAAAATCAGTTAATCTTTAATTATGTTTTGGTAAATTTTCTAGATGATATTAAGTAGAAAATATAAGTAGTAAGTTATAGGCTATTCTACGCCATGTATAACTGTGCAAATAATTAACATAATTTGTTCATAGTTACCCACAGGAGGAATATGTGAAATAACTATGCTCTTATTTGTCAGTTAAAACAGAACAGAGAATGCAAAATGTAGACAACCTCTTTGGTCTCAAAATAAAATCATAGTGTTTTCAAAACCATCCACAAAATTGTTACATACGTTTTACATATTTAAACGTCAGGAAAAATCTACGTAAACCAGTTGTACAGTTGCACTTTCCTGAACATCTGTTCTGTTTCAGACATGGTGAGATCATCAAACACCCGAGAAGTGCCATCGAACATGAGCATGTTTCCCAACGACATAGTGATGGCCGAACACATCACTGGAGGAGATCCAAACATCCTAGAGAGTGAAGCTTTTGCTCCCGAAGAAAAGACTAACTACAGCGACTTATTTGGTTCTGCTAAAAAGTCATCGGGGAAAAAAGGTAAAGCTGAAGCCCTTAAAAAAGAGTTCAGGCGTCATAGTGAATCCCCTGTCAGGAACAATCGTAAAAGTTTTTCTAACTTACCAGCCACTATACCTAGACCAATCACTCATCCGCGGTTTATCACTAAAGCTTTGGAAGGGAAGTCAGATCATGAAGTCCGGATAAGATGTCAAATCTCTTTACCAAGAGACGATGAAGAGGATGTTGACATGAATGCTGATAAAAAGAAATACAAGTGTCATTTATGCGATTTTCAATCAGCCCGATTGAATGTCATAGTTTTACACAATAAGTCCCACAGTGCCGGCTTTATTGAAGCTCAAAATTCCATTAAAGCCAAGTTAAAAGGGAAAGAAAGAGAGAGAGTTTCTGTGGGTCCTATATCTCTTGGTGAACAAACTCCAACAAGTGTTACAAGCCGGGGCAGGGTAAAAAGTCTGCCTAAGAAGTTAATGGACTACACTGACGAACCACCTCCAAAAATGTTAAAAGAAAGGACATACGGTAAACCAGTCAAAGAAGAGACGACAGAGTCTCCAACTGAAATCCTAGTTGAAAAATCTCCTAAAAAGCAAAAGGTCGTTTCTGAAAAAACTGCTGTTAAAAGACCATTGTTTGGAAAGCGCAAATCAGCTAAGGAGAAGGCCGAAATTGCAGCAAAAATAAAACAAGAAAATGAGGCCATGAAAGAAACACTATTAAAAGATTGGGATGATGATGATGTGAATGAAGAAGAAGTAGAACTGGAAAGGCTGAAACAAGCTCTGGAATCAACAACAACTTCAAGTCTTGAAGATGACGAGATTGATAGTCCTGCTAAGATAAAAAAGACAGTTGACCAAGAAAAAACATCTGGTAAAAGTAAAACCTCAACTAGAAATGATAGTTCTAGTAGTAAAACTATAAGTGATGATGTTAAAACTAAAGTGTTTGAGTTTGATGATTCAGAGGATTGTTTGCCTGTGAACATAAATTTCAGACTTAAGAATAAGCAAGAAAAGTTTACGGATGATAAATTTAAAAAGCCTAGGCCTCCAAAGCCTTTAAGCAAACCAAAGTCTAAATCATTGACACCCCCAACTCCACCACCTCCTCTTTTTAGTGAAAAGAAAGATGAGGAAAAAGACACAGCTGATTTGACAGAAGCGTTTAATGCTCTTCTTGAAGAAACATCTGTTCCTGTTCTCCCAGAGATACCCAATGCAAGTGCTAGTGTGAACTCTTCATTTAGTGACCAGACAAGCGACATTAGTTCATCAACCGATCTAGTTCGTATAACAGACACTTCTGGAGATTCAGGCTCAAAAATGATTTTGGATTATTTACCTAAAGAATCAGTTTCGGTCAATAGTGAATCACTGATGGAATGCACTAGTTCTGATAACGAAGAAGTAAACACATCAGATAAAGTTGATATAAGTTCTGTTGAAGATCTGGAAACCAGTAAGAACCAAAAAAACATGATGGAAGTCTCGGCAGTCCCCAGTGCCGAGACGGATTCTGAAGTTTTATCTTCTGGGGACGCCTCAACCACTCGTCTTAATTTAAATTCTCAAACAGAAGAACCCATTCCTCCAACAGATGGTAAAGCTAGTGGTGAAGATTCAACTTCAACAGAGATAACATCGACTTGTGAAGGTTCAAAGGGATTTCTTGATAGAAAAGATCAACCACACGTAAATAATTGTTCCTTAGACGAATCGACCCAAAATAAGACTGATAACACTGCAAATTCTTCTCATGATGATACACACACGAGAACTGAAAATGTTGACACACCTAATAAGTCTCATGATGATGCTAGCTTGGTCAATGATGACTCATCTTCGTTTGAATTGAATTCAAAAATCTTGACAGAATCTAAAATATCAGACAATGAATCTGTAAGTGGTTGCCAAAAATATGATTCAGAGCTAAGGCCTGATGAAATGTCTGTTAATCAGAAAAGTGAATCAACTCCAACAGCTAGTGTTGAAAGTGAACAAAATGTGATTTCTGATCCTGTTGTGCAAGATGATGAAAATAAGGTTGACATCAGTACGATGGATACTGACGTTAAAAAGGAGATTCCAACTAGCAAAGAAACCAAAGTTCTTATTAAAGAAGAACACTGTATATCTGGATTTAGTTCAAATGAACAACTTGTAACCCAAGATGTTGTTTCGCATTCAGGTGCCAATGTACAGATAATAGTGCCCTCTAATCAGGATTCTAACACTGGGTCTAGCAATTATCACCAGCAACAAGTAGAAACTATCCTTATGCCAGATCAAGGAAGTACTGTTAACCAAACTATGTCCCAAAGTCTTCAGGACATGGAACTTGATATTAATTCAATGCCTGTTATTATTGGGGGAGAAGATTTTATCCAGTCAGAACAACCAAAGCCACATTTGATTCCTATTCAACCTAAATATTCTGAAAGTATTGTAATTAGCCCCAAAGTCAATGTTGCTACTTCATCTAAACCTGAGAGTGTTGTACATTTCAGCGAACCATCTTCATCCACTCAAAATATTAAGTCAGTAGTATCACTTCCTGGTAAAGGTGGAAAAGGAGGAGGACGAGGTGGAAGATCCCCAAAAGTTACTTCTAAAACAATTAAATTGTCTGCTTCTGCACTGAAAAATCTCGGATCTCTTCCAAAAGGTGGCAATCAACAAGTGTTGATCTTGAAGACTGCAAGTAGCAAAGACAGTCAAGATAAAGGAACGATCCAAAAAACTCAAGGACCTTTAAATCTGATTCAGCATGGCAATAAAATATTGATTGTAAATAATCCACAAATGACAGGACAAAACAAAATAAAACTAAATCCACAACAACAGCAATTGTTAACTGGAGGTAAACTGGCTCCGGGTACAAGAGTTTTCACTAGTAAAGTAGTCGCTACAACAACCCCACCTTCCAATGACAGCAACAAAACCAGTACATCAAGGCCTCCATCAAAAACTACTCAGAAACTTGTAATTAGTAAAGGTGGAGTTTTAACAAATGTGTCAAAAAGTGTAATTATTAACAATAGTTCCGCTGGTAAAATAATTTCAACAGTTTCAGGACTTAAAAACTTAGCAACAAGTAAAGGACAAACTATTGTTGCCCATAACATTTTAAACACCAAAGGAGGTCTTATTATTCCAAGTTCATCTCAGAATGTATCTTCAAGCAATAAGACCACTACTCTAATAACTTCTCAAAGTTTACCCTCAAGTAAGGGTATGATATTAACACCGATAGCTAGTAAAGGTGGGCAGATTATTTCAGGAAACTCAAAGTTGAGAATAGTATCCTCTAAAGCTCCTTTAAGTGGAACTCGGTTTGTTGTTCAAGGTTCTCCAAAAAAACCAACTACTGTTGATACACAGTCAAAAGGTCAACAAATTAAGTTGATTAGTGGGTTGAGGGGGCAATCATCAGGAAATACTATTTTCATTCAAACAAGTCAAGGTTTAGTGGCAAAAACAATATCTTCAAACACCGTTGCAGCAGCTACTACAACAAAAACTATTACAGCGACACTTCCAAAATCAATAGCTGGATCTATTACATCCCCAACTAAGATTCGCATGTCAGCATCACCAGTTAAGACACCTATTGTTATTCAGCAGCCTCAGTCAAACGTGTCCATTCAACAAATTGTACAACAACCTGTTTCTGTTCAACCATCATCAATGGTCAAAGTACAACATTCTTTACCTGTGCAACCAGTAAAGATTCAACCCATGTCTGTACAACCAGCTCCTACTGTCAAGAAAGTAACTGCGCCAAAATCCCGACAAAGTCCAAACATTTTACAAAAACCTCCACGAAAATCTACTCCCCGTGCTCCTAAAGGCGGTGGTCCCAAAGCTGGTGGTCCTAAAGCTGGTGGTCCTAAAGGAGGTGGTCGCTCTAAAGCTCAGTCTGCCACAAAAAAATCAGAACCCTTGATTCTTTCCACTTCAACTAGTTTGCCAGTAATAACTCAGCCTTCCCTTGTCCAAGCACAGATCCCACAGAATTCAGATGGAATGCTTTATTTAACAATCGATGAATCTGGAAACTACAGACAGATAGATAGTAAATCACTTCTGACCCTAGAAGGAGGTTCTACTGACACTCCACAGACTATTTACATCCCTGCGAGTAGTCAGCCTCAGGATGTCGGTAATGTTTTTCTAACCATCGATGATGCAGGAATGACTCAGCTTGTCAACATAGCACCACCTACATCCAGTACATCTTTCAATCAAGAGACTCCTGCACCTGCTCAAGATATCCTGGCCAAAGCATTAGCAAATACTCAAGTGTTTCAACAGGAAACCATAATGCCAGATGTGGATGTCAGCTCTGCTCTAGTTTCTACTGTAGATTCAAGTTCACTCGCCTCTGCTTCATTTGTGGAGCAGCCACACTACCCTGCACCCTCCTTATCACACTCTGTGCAAGAGACGTCACTTACTCTCACACAACCCATCATGACTCCCCTCGAGGTACCTTCGAATGTGTCCCCGAGTCTCGGTCAGATCTCAGCGTTGCCGTCTAATTATATTTCATCAAACCTACTGAACACTAAACAGAAAGGTATTCATCCCTCAATGCCTTTGTTGACTGAAGAATCACTGACGAGTCAGACACGAGGTGAACCGATTTTCTTGTTAGACTCGTCAAATAATATAATTCCCTTGACTTCTGGATCTCAGACATCGTTTCAACTGACACTAGATGACAGTATGGTGACAATGACTTCGGGGGCTAGTGGGTCCGTCCTCCCACAAACATACCAAGTTGTCACTAGTGATCTGTTAACATCCCAACTGATCACACAGGGGGAGAAACAGCAAGAAGACGCTTCACAGAGCATGCATTTTACTGTACTTCAGGAAGCAAACCAGATGTCTTCAGAAGATGCACAGACAGCCCAAGGCAGTGGCATTTTGAGGGAAGCTCTTGAAGCTCCTCAGACTTTTAAAAGTGAGTCATTCACAAACAGTGTTGAAACCACTCAAAGTGAAAATCTGGCAAACTCTGTCCAAATTGAAAGCACAGATATAGAGAGTTGTAGGTTAGTTGATTTTCACCCAGCTGATCCTTTGCCTGAACACATCAGTAATGAGCAGCATCTCGCGGGTGAGGAAACTGTAGCTGAAGAAGCTCAACATTCCTTGAAAAGGAGTTTGGGTGAAGAAGAGACAGTGACGAGTTCCTCCGATCACCAAGATGATGCAAAGAGAATCAGGCTAGAGGAAAGATAATGTGTTTTAGTTCATTAGTGTGTACAGTTGCATAGTCGTGTAATATATATTTATAAATATATAATTAGATCATTGTATAGTAAACTTAAGAATATCAATTTATTCTTAAAGATTTAATTTTTATATTTTGGACTGATCATACATCTTTATTCACATCTGAAATGTATATACCATGAATCAAATTATATTCTTGGCTATTTATAATCACAATCACGAGTGTTATAATTATTTATAGTTTTTAAGTTATTACTTTTGGCCTTTTGGGTATGTCCTTTAATTTATTGATAAAATATGTGAGTACCAAGACCTATCCTATTTTAGTTTTGTGTTATGGAATGAGTCATAGAAAATACAAAATTGCAGGATCCAGATTCACAAAAATTACTATAACTGATTCAAAACTAATGAGAGTTTGTAACTTTATTTTTTTACTGTTTATTGTAACAGAAAACTATGTGTACTAATGTATTAATTCATGGAGGGTGCATTTTGTTATGAGGTTAATTATGTATATAACTTATAATTTTGTTCTGAACTTTACATACCTTGCACCAACCAAACAATAGAATAATTTTGTGTAGTTTTGTTTTAGTAAATTCAAACACTTTCAAATTATTGAATCATGTTTTGTAAAAAATTCTTTTTAGGTAAATAATTGGGATATCTATGATCATAAATATTGTGTTGGTTTTAAGTGATAGTAATGGCCAACTATTAGTTTCTTATGAAAATATTGTGTAGGGTGTGTATGTATATATACATATTTTTTAAGCAACAATGTTCTTCTGTAATTTATTTAATCATGTCTGAACAAATGTTTTCAGACTTCTTTTTTGGAGCTAGTTAAAAAAGCGAGAACCCAAAAGAAAGTTATTTTGTTAAATTAAGATTAATAATGACCTCTTTTTTGTAATGTGAACTAAAAGACATTTTATTTGTGCAATGGTAATTATCTGAACTATTTAAAAAAAAAACCTCACCCCCAAAATGTTTTGCAATTTGATTAATTACTTTTTTTAGCATATCTGTGTTGAGTTTTGTTGTCAGTTTAAAAATGTTTTTGAGTAAAATAAGAATATTTAAACAAATTTAATTATTTTAAAAGCTTTAAAAGTTGCGTCAAAATTTGATGAAATTTTCTTAGTGCACGATATTTTTGATACCATGTTTAATGTATATTGTCAGATCAGATTTGGAATTATATTTTTTTTGTTGATTGTGAATATTTTAAAAGTGTTATACTGTATATCATAGATTAGGCTACTGTAAGGATTTTCTAACTGTATTCCAGAGTTTTTGTTTATTTTGCTTGATGGCAGTCTGTTGAAGTAAATTGTATAATTAAGGAAAATGAGTTTTTATCCAATACCTTTTTTAGTGAATTTCCCATACAGGAAATGAGCTATTATCGTAGGTCTCGTGGTAAGACTTAAGCCTGAAACCGATTTACTTTTTTGTTTATAGGTCCCTAGAAGCCATTCATATTCATATATGAGGCCGTTGATAAAGTAAAAATAATCAAGAATCAAGAATCAAGAATCAAGAATCAAGATCTTTATTGTCATTGACCTTTTACAAGGAATAGACATAGTCAACAATAGAAATAAAAACTAAAGCTATAAAATACAGTGGGTTCTAAATTAAAAATTAATATTAACATCAGAAACTAAGTACTCTGTTATACAGTAATATGGATTTTGGATGAGCCACTCAAACATTTTAGACTTAAACCTATTAAAAGGAACCTGTTTTGCTGCCAGACCTAATTTGTTAAAAAACCGTATGCAATTTATTTTATGGCAGTTATCTGTTTTGGCCAATCTATGAGCAGGGATATCTAGATTGGATTTGCCTCTTGTATTGTAAGAGTGTATACTCTCTCTACAAGTGAATTGATGAAGATTGGCTTTAGTGTAGAGGAGTATGTGAAAAATATACAAATTTACAACGGTCATAATTTTAAGGTCTATAAAAAGAAGTCGACAGCTATCCACAGGGCCAGCCCCACAGATTGTTCGTATGACTTTTTTTTGTAATAAAAGAATTTCATGGGTGTGGGGGGAGTGTCCCCATAGTATAATCCCGTAAGAAATATGAGATTGAAAAAAACCAAAATAAGTAATCCAAAGGTATTCATTACTAACAAAATCTCTGAGTTTCCAAATTAGATAATTTACTCTGGAAATTTTTTTACAAGTGATTTCTATGTGCTCTTGCCAATTTAATTTTGAATCAATTTGGAAGCCTAATAATTTTACAGATTTTAATTCATTGTCAAGTGGGGATAGACTCAAAAGAATTTTCTGTGTTTTTTCTTGATTACATGTCAATTTATTTGAAGAAAACCAATTTAGTGCTGATGTTATTGATTCATTAGTAATTAAATCAAGCTCATGGATATCTCTATTTGTTGCAATCAAAGTTGTGTCATCAGCATATACAACAGTGTCTACATCAACATTCCTCGGCAGGTCATTTATCGAGATTAAAAACAAGAAGGGTCCCAAAACCGAGCCCTGTGGAACACCTACTTCAACCAATCTTAAGTTAGACTGACTGCCTCCAACAGATACATACTGCTTTCTATTAGTTAAATAGGATTTTAAAATTTTTAAAGTTTCACCTGTAATACCATAAAATTCAAGTTTTTTGAATAAAATATCAAAAGGTACAGAGTCAAAAGCTTTTGTAAGATCAAATAAAGTTAATGAAACAGTTTCTTTATTTTCAAATGCATTTAAAGATTTATTAATTACTTCTAAGACAGCTGCAGTTGTTGATTTACCCTCTCGAAATCCAAACTGTGAATTTGTCAATAAATTATTATTTTCAAAATATTCATTCATTTGTTTATGCATGAGACATTCAAAAATTTTGGAAAAGATTGGCACTATTGAAATAGGGCGATAATTACTAGGAAGATTTTTATCACCTTTTTTATATACTGGAATAATTTTAGAAATTTTGAGAAGGTCAGAGAAATAACCAATTTTCAAACATTTACTAATACAAAAAGCCAGAGGCTCACTTATAAAATGAATTATTTGTTTGATGCTATAATTTGAAAACCAGTAATGATCCATAGCTTTTGAATTTGAGAAATTAGCTACAACATTGTTAACCTCTTGCCATGATACCTCCCTCCATTGGAAATGTAATTGTCCTATAGGGGGAGTCCCCAGCAACTCATGCGCAGGTGTGTTGGTGAGAGGGATTTCATTTTCTAGCTCATTAACACATTCAATAAAATAGTTATTGAGATTGTCAGCATCCAAAACCTCCGACTTAGTTGATGTAGGAGAATATTCATGCGATATAACTTCCCAAGCAGCCTTGCACCTGTTGGGGGCCTTATCAATATATCTTTCAAAAGCTTGCTTTTTGGCTAATTTTATTTCACGATTGTAGGCCTTTTTACAATCAATATAGGTTCTATAGGCATTTTCCAAATTATTTGATTTATGTTTGAGTAAGCTCTTATAAACAGAAAAACAAAGAAGCATTTTTTCCCTAAGTTTCCTTAACTTTTCATTATACCAATTAAGTTTTCCTTTCTTATGTCTATTGTTTTGTTTGCACTTAACTAATGGGGAACTAAAATGCCACAAAGATACTAATCTCTTAAAAAATTCATCAAATAGTAATTGCTCATTTATTTTGCCCATTTTATAGTCCATTATCATTTCCCATTTCTCTTGTACCAATTGATCAACAAAGTGTTTAATATTACTTTCATTTTGCCTTCGTATTATTTGTTTTGTTCCTTCTTTTGAGTTGTTACATTGTTTTATAGTTTTCTGTAAAAAATCTAATATTAAAGGTTCATGGTCTGCAAAACAACCTCCTACTGTATTTATGTTATATAAATCTGATGAAAAGTTTACAATTATATTATCTATGCATGATTTTCCTCTTGTAGGTTTTTTATTTGTACAAACTAAATTTAGACTTCGTAACAGATTGGCAAATTCAATAGATGTCTTCTTTTCCATTTTTATCATTTCTATGTTAAAATCACCTGCAATGGCTACAAATTTAAATGACTTTAACAGCTTTTTCACAGCAAGCTCAAAATTTTCCAGAAACAAACCAATATCACCACTAGGGGATCTGTAAACACTTAAAACTATAAGATCATAATCAATTATTTTAATACAGCTAAATTCACAATGAAGCTCAATGCAAAATAAGCTAACATCTATTTTGGTGAAGGTTAACCCTTCTCTTAAAAATATTCCTACCCCACCATTTTTTATACTTTTCCTACACATGATATCTGCAGCAATAAAATCTTTAGGAACAAAGAATTCAACTTCCCGCTCCTCTAACCAATGTTCAGACAGACAAATTACATGCACTTGCTCTATGGCACAAAAGTGTTCTAATTCTAACATTTTGTTCCTAATAGACTGGATATTAACCTGTAAAATTTTTAAGTATTCTTGATTTTCATTGTTATTTGTTTTAGCATTATTATTTACAGTAAAATCAAAATCATCCATAATTGCAGCTACCGGTAATATGTTATTTATTTTGTTATTTCTAAAAAAACTTCATCGATTTGTTTACCTAACATAGTACTATTTACAGTGGTATTTTCTACATTAATTTGACATTTAGATTTACAGATTTCCTTAATATTTACACTTGGGCTGATCACAGCAACCCCCGCACACACACCATTACTCTGCTTTAGTGTCTCACTGTAAGTGAGAACACCCGGAGACACTCTCACTTTATCACTGAGTGCAGACTCCAGCAGTGCAGGACCGGAGACAGTAGGGTGCAGCTCAGTAGTTGGTGATGTAAAGTTTGCAGTGTCTATGTTGGTTAGATCAGTAGAATTTACAAGAGATTCAGAAGACATGGTGTCATGTTGGGAAAGATCTCTTGAGGAATGGTCTCCCCTGTTGCCAGAATCATCAACACAAACAGCTTCGGTACCATTTGAGAAGGTTTCTTGAATGTTGGAAATATGAGACTGTCTTGGGACACCGAAGGATTGTTTTAGCATCTTGACAAATTCAACATATGAAAGGCCATTTCTTAGTTTTCTAGTTGACATTTCCTCATAAACTATGACATTTACGCTAGCACCGGTAGACCTTTGAAATTTTTTTATGTTGTCAATAAAAATGGAGGGTGGAATCAAGTCCCTGACACATCCCATTGGCGAACAATATAATGTTTTTAATCCTTTTTTTCTAAAATCCTGTATCAACTGTTGAAAAGCAAGCTGGTAGTCAAATATTGATGGCTTCTCGTAAAACTTGTTTTTAGTAGCTAGTCCATAAACAAAAACACCCTTATATGATTTTTGACATGTTAAATGTGAGTTGATGCGGTCCGAAAGCAGAGGTTTCCCAAAGTTATGTTTGAAGCTTCTTGCGACACCAGCACTCATACACCTCTCACTCGAGAGGTCACGTGAAATACAGTGAGCAAAAGCGGTTTGCTTGTCACCTCCAGCTTGTCTTATTACCTGATTCATGTGGGATTCAATAACTTTTATTTGAAGTTCATTGGAATTTGGTTGCAGACTGTCTAAAAATTCAATTATTGAAAAGGCCAGCTTTATTTTCCCTTTAGTGTTCAGATGCATACCATGCCTAGAAAAATGTTTCCGTTCGAAATTATCAAAATCAATCAAGTGTACTTGGTTAATTCCAACAACCAATTCCCTAATATAATTATTAACCAAGGCAATCTCACAGTGTACCGGATCATTTGGACTCACATCAAAACGAGGAGGGACAGTAGTGATACAAACTGGCCTTGCCTTGCTTAGTGCTTTAAGTTCACTTTCCATATTTTGGTATATTTCCTGAGGTTTCTTTTTTGATAAATTGTTAGTCCCAGCTAAGAGTATGAGAGGTGAATTTGGAGATTTGGATGCTAGATTGTAAATTTGATGCATGGTCCCACCAGGCTTAACTATTCCGCTAATCATCACTTTCCCTTTGCTACATGCGCCAACAATTTCCGGGAGTCCCCTTCCTTGACTGTCAGCATATAGTTCTGCCTTTACTTCCATTCTTGAGGATTTTATTTCTTTAGTTAAGTGAGCTTTAGTACTATTTTTGTTAGGCTTTGTTTTTGTTGGTGTAATACCCTGAGTTTCATTACCAAAATCCCTGGATACTTCATTTTCCGTATACAGCAGTCCATATTTGTTTGATGTACTGATGGTAAATTCTTCAGTGCTTTTAATTGAATTTCATTAAAATTTGGTATAACCTACAACACTCAAACAAGTACAAAAACCAGCTCAGACTATGAAAGCTAGGATTTTATGGGGTAAACCAAATAATGTCTTGTAGGCTAGAGCTAAACAAAAATTTACTACCATAAAGTGTTGTACAAGAATCAAGAGATTTATTATTCCCATTGACCTTTCTTTGTACAAAGGCATAGACATAGCATAGTCAAAACACATACAAAACATTCCAAATTAACAAATAAAATACAAACTAGTGTCCCTGTTGCTCGAAATCGAGCAATTGCTAAGTATTACTGGCGTTATTTTAAAACGAATAACAGGAATAATTTTTGATGACTTTAAAAGATTCGACTCAAAGATTATGGAATACTCAAGATGTACATACCAGATTGATATAATGAACATTTCTTTTAAATATCTTATAATTTTTCAAAAGCTGATTTTTTCAATGATTTCTACAAATAGCCTTACTTATAGCCGCATTAAGTTGTCCATAATAACGATTATAAATATAAAAAAAACACATTGTTTCTATTTCTTCTCCTTGGTGGTGTTCTAGGCTGACTTTTTTTATGTTTCCATAGTTTGCAAATCGGCTCTTTCAATGATTACTAAGAAATGCAGCACAGTGTTAATTCAGGTTTCTTTTTAGTATATCAATTTATCCAGGCTCTCCCGTTTTTTTCCATTGCAATATTTACGCCACCCCAAATTCAAATAGTAACTATTTCATTTCAACCAAGTAAGTAAATGTTTGTAGCAAACTACAGTAACTGTTAACTTAGCAAACTTATTGACTGTGTTTACAATTAATTAACATGTGTTCTTCTTCTCACTTTTAATTTCTGACAACAGCTGGAGTTTCATAACAATATTTGTTTCCCATGTTAATCTTATGGAGAAATACAAAACTTTAAAGGGCCCCAGGGCCTCACACTCTAATTATTTCCCTAAAAAGAAAGTTTCCTGCACAACTTCACGTTACGCTCTTTCCAATGACACCAAAGAAAATGTAAATCGGTTCAGTAGTTTCGGAGGAGTAACTGTCACAAAAAACCTGCTTGCGTATTAAATAAGTATATATATATATAGATTTTAGAAAATACTTAGTTAATTAACATATGACATGTCTAGAGAATATGGATCATGTAGATACACATCAAAATTCAATATCAACTTTTATTTAAAAAAATTCATGGATGCCATAGATCACTACAAGTATAGTCCACTCCAATCATAAAATGCTGAACACAGATTATATTGACAACTTAGTGATTGAGCGTGGAACTACGTTTCCTGAGGTCCCGGGTTCAAATCCCACCAAATCACCAATGGATTTTATCCAAGTGATAATGCCGCAACCCCTAGGTCTAGCATGAAGTAATGCCAAAAATAATCCCAGGATCGTGCCTAGCGTTCTTAAGCAAAAAAGCACTAGCATTTTTTATTTTTTTGTATGGGAACAGTTTAATTCCTGGTCTTATTACTTTTTTTAACATCGGCCTTTTATAAAATAGAATTATTAATTCATAACCCAAATGACGAATGGCATCCAGATCCAGTATCAATCAAAGTTGGGATCAAGCCAGCAATCTTCAGATTTGAAGGCGAGCACTGCTGTAGCCTCTAATAATAATGGAGGGGTTTATAGTTCCTACTCCATCCCACTCATCGTAATTCATTTTTTGGTTAAAATATACCCAGGAGAGTTCCCACCTCAAATAGTAATACATATGATTGTGGGAGAATAATTGACAAAACATACTCTTTAACAATCCAATAAAATCTTTATTAATGGTTTCTACTCCAACTTGAAGAATACAAATCAAAAAACAAGTCAACTGGAGTATAACTGCAACTGGAGTACATAGCATCACAGGTGTTTGTTTGGTTGGCTTCCAGAATTATATCCTTTTGATTTTGATTGTGGCTGTGAATTCAAAGAAACATTTTTTAGTTTTACAATGAAAGAATAAAAAAAACAAGTATTAACTGATTATACTGAATATTGAAATTTGAAAATAATGTGTTAGTTTCTCTACAGCATAAATAAACCAATTGGCAGTGGCGTAATGAATGACTGAAAAAAAATGGACTCAGTAAATTTCGGACTTCTTTACAGAAAAATTCAAATATTTAAGATTCATATTTATTAAAATAAAGAATCGCTATTCTATTCAAAACAACTTTCCAACCTTAAAGCAAAAGCACTGTATTGCCTTGAGTTAGCCGAATATTTATTTAATTCAACATATATTCATCGTTTCAACTTCCAAGTATTAAAAAAGTATTCTAATATAGTTCATGTTCAATGTATGTAACTATTGTTGATTTTTTACAATAAAATTATGACTATCAAAGGGTTTTAATGCTACAACGACTTTCAGTACAATACAAACCCCATTAGTTGATGAACATTTAAATACATACAACAAAAAATTGAACTGATTATTCACTTGTTTCATTCAGTAAAGGGCAAAGAAAGAGTGTTTTCTGTGAACTTAATTATTATCTGTATTATAAACCTATTATGTAAGCCACTAATAAAAAATAATTGGATAAATACCCAAATATAATATTGAGCAGTTGGTGAGGAAGATCGTGGTGACCAATAGGAGATTCTTTCATCTGGCAAAAACTTTTTTGGAGACATGCTCTTCCATCCAAACCATTTCTATGAAAAAAATTATCAATGTAATATGGTAACTGGTTAACCACGACTTTAAGCATACAAATTTGCACTGAGAGACATCTCATAGCACCCACTGATCAGTACAACACTTCATTAGACTCACCATATAATGGACACAGTAGGCATACTCTAAAATGTACGGTTAACTGCATACTGCAAAATAAACTTATTTTTATGACTGATTTTATCTATTTTATTCTTCTCAAGGTGATCAGCTGATTGTCAAGCTGGATGACTAGAGTTTTACTGTATGAAGAAATCCATACAGTTATCTATATTCGGACGGTAGACGTACATTAAGCTGCTATTCCAGACTGCAACTTAATATACACATACCGTCCGCCGCGCAGTCAATTTGTGGCCACACATGTTTTTGTAAATAAAGTATTTAAGTGTTGTTTCATCTCGTGATGTATTTATAGACTTTATGACAACCTCTTCAAAGTGATATTTATGTTCTTTCATCGCCTGAAGATGGCCCCACAGCTGGGCTGAAACCGGTTGCCGCTCATTGGTGACATGATCACATTGACGGATTAAAGGTATTTTAACCTTTAGATTACTATTTTTTCCTTCAGTAGGTAAAGAACTATAGTTCGGCCGCTTAGAATACAATCTGCGCAAAATTTTTAGCGCATGTAGGGGAGGTAATGGCGAGGAGAGTATGTTCCCCCTCTCCGCCAAATGGCCGTTTTCAGTGTTTTCACACTGCACGACATGACACCGACACGGCGCCGCCCTGGTGTCGTGGGAGTTGGAGTCCTGTGATACCAAATGGAACTGCTTAGGCAATGATATAATAACATTTCATAATTCTCAAATATTGATGCGATTTAGGCTATGTACAATATTTTTTGCAGGACCTATTTTTCTCAAGTTATGAAGAACGTAATTGTTTACATTTTGATCAGCTGTATAATTTAATTGCTGTTAATATTTATAAAAGGTTGGGGGTGGGGTGGCAGCGGAGTGGGGAAAGAGCCATAGTCTGACCCACTCCCACAGCTCGGTATCTCTCTCTCGCACCAATGCTATGAGGAGGACGCTTTCTAAGCGGCCGACCAATATACATTCCTATCTTTGTGATCCAAATTGTCGCATACAAGAATTGTACATTTTTTAAAATGTCTATTATCAACTAGCGACTTACAAGGTAAGCATGCTCTCGATCAGAGAGTAGAAGGTGAGATGGATGTCATCAGTGGAGCGTCTTCTCCGGTAGTCAGTGCGCCAAGGGTACCAGGTGCTGATG
Organism: Macrosteles quadrilineatus; assembly: GCF_028750875.1. Lineage (NCBI taxonomy): Eukaryota > Metazoa > Arthropoda > Insecta > Hemiptera > Cicadellidae > Macrosteles > Macrosteles quadrilineatus. The sequence goes on from NW_026542602.1 coordinate 63,978,607, forward strand.
TTGGTTGGTAGGTTTATGTTGAACATGATACCTAGGTTAGTAGTCAACATCCTTCCTTTAACTTCTCCTGGAGTGATTACTGCAAAGGCGAGCTACTTAAACAGAAATTGTTCATCTTGAGAAATCAAAATAAGACTAGCAATTTAATTTATTAAGTATGTTATGGTACTCTGGACCACAGGTTTAAACAGTGGGTAAGTGGTCAGCTTATCCATGAACTACTGAATAGGAATATTTTTTTCCCCACCACCTTAATTTTAAATGTTTTTTGTGAGAAAATGGTCCTAACCTTGTTCGTGTTGCTATCTAAGTCAGTCTTGTTTAGATAGCATTATTAACTGAAAGCCCAATGAAAAAAGGCATCTGGGTCCAAAAAAAGTGTTGCATCTTTTTTACAGTTCACATTAACTGCTGGTCGATTGTCTTTAGTGCCTTTAAAGACAACTGCGAAGTATTTAATGTATTTGTTGTTGAAATAATGGCTCAGTGGCCATAGTTCTTTGAGATAATTAATTGCACTTGATGGTTTTGTATGAGGATTAAACATCTTGTTAAACTCACCTGCATTATACTCTCAGGTGGATACATCAACTGTCTTTTGTTTCTATCAGACCCATTGCATGACCCCAACAGGGCCAAAGATGAAACAATAAATGTCAACCTGCAAGACAAAGGAGCTATTGTAGTTATAGTCCTTAAATAAATAATCAGACAATTACTGTAAAAATCTTTAATTGTACTGTACATGATTTCAATGCAGAAAAATAATTGCAGTCCATGTTTTTTGTTTTTTTTTTTTTGTCAACGCAGTGTACAAATGGATCGAAATCTTTAATTGTATACAGTTTATTTGTTGATATATATATACCGTATTGAAAGGAGTTGTAAGTTTCTTAGTACATACCAGTTAATTTAACCTAGTTGAATACTAATGAGATAATTTAGTGATTTTGCTAAATTAATTTTCCAAATTATTCAAAAGAATAAATATATTCAAAGAAAAATGGATATTTCCACCCAAAACTCAAACTCGAAAATGCTGATGAAAACAACACATTCTCTATACTTTGCACACATCATTGAAAATATAAAGAAGGCTACAATTACCATACCTGTTCATTGGTGCTCGTTTGCAGCAAGTCCCGCTGATGTATGCCCAACCACTTAGCTCCAACCATTGAATGTACTAAGTGGTGTTAAACTTTGAACAATTAGTGTTTTTTAATCATGCCTCGACAAGGCAGCTAATGGTGTTTAGGATTGTCACTTAATTATTATAGTAGTAAAATAATTATTATCATAATCTTTGTTGCAGTATCTGCTTTCAAACAGACGAATAATACTCTTCTTAGTCTTGTAGATTAATTTCTTTATGTTGTAAAACTGAAGAGTGACGAGTTGCAAGCTGGTTTCCCTCCAACTATCATAGTACTATCAACAACTAAAAGAGGGAATATAATTTTGATAGTAATCCTTTCAAAGATTTGCATTGTCCTAACTAACAACAAACCAACAACTTTTGTGCAAAATTTACAAATATCAATATTTTTTATGCATATAACTTTTTTTATCATTTAATTGCATAAACAGTGTAATTTCAGTTTGAACCCCTGTTCTCTTTGATCTTTTGTTTATAAAGGGCTGCAAAGAAGAATAACAATTAGACCATGAGTGTAAGATGTTTAGCACCTTCTTAAACCAGATCATTGACCTGGCAGACACCATGCAATTCACCTGGCTACAGTTACTGTGAGTATTGGTTATTTTTTATTATAATTTAGACACTGCATTTTTGTATTTTAGATTTTGTACTAAGAAATTCTTATAAATGAATGAATGCAACATTTTTGTGCAATATAGTACTAGAAACATATATATGGAAATACCCTAAACGCACACACCTGCAGACTAAGCAAATTTCTATTTACTTGGTTGGATTTCCACTAAAATACGGTATTCCCAATTACAAAATTATTCTATGTAATCCAAAAGAATAACATAGGAAATTAAATTTAACGTTTTTCAGAATTTTGACTGTGACCATTAAGGTGTACAACAAAAACAATACTTTAACACATAATCACCGATTTGTTTTTTTAACCTCTACATAATAGTTTAGGAAGATTTGCAAAACTTTTTCCCAAAAATGGGAAAGGTAAATTTTAACCACGTAAAACCCCCCATAAAACCCTGTTCCCATAGTCCTCATGCTGGTTCATGAACATGTTAGAAAAAAATCCAAGTTCACACGTTTTTAAGGAATTTAATCAAAATCGAGATGATTTTTGCTCAAGTTATCAAATAATAATGGACACTAGTTATTTGTGCAACTATTGAGAAAAGTGAGCAATTGACTCACTCAAGAGAAATCCTTACTCACGAGCCGTAGGCGAGTGAGGAATGGTTTCTCGAGTGAGGCAATTGTACTTTGAACTCGAGTACTTTGATTGTACTTTGAGTTGCACATTATACTTTTCCTACAGTTACCATAAAACAAATAAATTGGTGAAGAAACATAACCTATTTTTAAACAGAACTGAACTTTTAATATAACATGAACGTGAAGTGACAAATACAACAGTACAACAGCTGACCAGCTGATTTACAGCCAGTGCTGCCAACGTATTTTGCGCGCATACGACGTTGCCTGCATGTTACGCGCTCACTATTTCGTGCATTCACGTTGCAAATCTGGAGTGAGACAAAGTAATTAGAGTGAGACAATGTTAACATTGTCTCACTGATGAGCGAATTGGCCACTTTGCTTTCTCAAATCAGTGAGAGGACATGTACATTGTTAGGTAACTGTAGGAAAATGTATATACCATGATACCTACCGGTATTAGCTAATTCTCCAAAGCATTTATACCCCACTCAGCAACTTTACCCTTTACTGTTTTGTTTATAAAAAGTACCTGGAGACCGAGCTTTGCTCGGGGAAAATCATTAGCTCTTTCTGAAAGCAGTCTTAGTATTGGAGATACATAAATCCATTCCCAAACTCCACACGGCTCGCCTTTACTACGTCCTACACCATTTCCTACGTCATGGACCTGTTTCCCTCCATTTCCATAGCACTTTAGGATTGTAGATACCTTAATCTAATCGTTATTAACAGTTCCCACACTCCGGACAGCTCGCCTTGCCTACTTCCTTCACCACTTCCAACATCGCGAACCTGTTTCCTCCCTTCCCATAGCATTTCAGAATTGCAGACACCTTAATCTAATCGTCATAAACAGTTCCCACACTCCGGACAGCTCGCCTTGACTATTTCCATCACCACTTCCTACGTTACGGACCTGTTTCCCTCCCTTCCCATAGCATTTTAGGATTGCCTATACCCTTATCTAATCGTCATAAACAGTTCCCACACTCCGGACAGCTCGCCTTGACTACTTCCTTCACCACTTCCTACGTCGCGGACCTGTTTTCCTCCCTTCCCATAGCATTTTAGGATTGCAGATACCTTAATCTAATCGTCATAAACAGTTCCCACACTCCGGACTACTCGCCTTGACTACTTCCTTCACCACTTCCTACCTCGCGGACCTGTTTCCTCCCTTTCCATAGCATTTTAGGATTACAAATACCTTAATCTAATCATCATAAACAGTTCCCACGCTCCAGACAGCTCACCTTGTCTACTTCCTTCACCACTTCCTACGTCACGGACCTGTTTCCCTCCCTTCCCATAGCATTTTAGGATTGCCCATACCCTTATCTAATCGTCATAAACAGTTCCCACACTCCGGACAGCTCGCATTGACTATTTCCTTCACCACTACCTACGTCACGGACCTGTTTCCCTCCCTTCCCATAGCATTTTAGGATTGCCCATACCCTTATCTAATCGTCATAAACAGTTCCCACACTCCGGACAGCTCGCATTGACTATTTCCTTCACCACTACCTACGTCACGGACCTGTTTCCCTCCCTTCCCATAGCATTTTAGGATTGCCCATACCCTTATCTAATCGTCATAAACAGTTCCCACACTCCGGACAGCTCGCCTTGACTATTTCCTTCACCACTTCCTACGTCACGGACCTGTTTCCCTCCCTTCCCATAGCATTTTAGGATTGCCCATAACCTTATCTAATCGTCATAAACAGTTCCCACACTCCGGACAGCTCGCCTTGACTACTTCCTTCACCACTTCCAACGTCGCGGACCTGTTTTCCTCCCTTCCCATAGCATTTTAGGATTGCAGATACCTTAATCTAATCGTCATAAACAGTTCCCACACTCCGGACTACTCGCCTTGACTACTTCCTTCACCACTTCCTACGTCGTGGACCTGTTTTCCTCCCTTCCCATAGCATTTTAGGATTGCAGATACCTTAATCTAATCGTCATAAACAGTTCCCACACTCCGGACAGCTCGCCTTGACTATTTCCTTCACCACTTCCTACGTCACGGACCTGTTTCCCTCCCTTCCCATAGCATTTTAGGATTGCCCATACCCTTATCTAATCGTCATAAACAGTTCCCACACTCCGGACAGCTCGCCTTGACTATTTCCTTCACCACTTCCTACGTCACGGACCTGTTTCCCTCCCTTCCCATAGCATTTTAGGATTGCCCATACCCTTATCTAATCGTCATAAACAGTTCCCACACTCCGGACTACTCGCCTTGACTACTTCCTTCACCACTTCCTACGTCGTGGACCTGTTTTCCTCCCTTCCCATAGCATTTTAGGATTGCAGATACCTTAATCTAATCGTCATAAACAGTTCCCACACTCCGGACAGCTCGCCTTGACTATTTCCTTCACCACTTCCTACGTCACGGACCTGTTTCCCTCCCTTCCCATAGCATTTTAGGATTGCCCATACCCTTATCTAATCGTCATAAACAGTTCCCACACTCCGGACAGCTCGCCTTGACTATTTCCTTCACCACTTCCTACGTCACGGACCTGTTTCCCTCCCTTCCCATAGCATTTTAGGATTGCCCATACCCTTATCTAATCGTCATAAACAGTTCCCACACTCCGGACAGCTCGCCTTGACTATTTCCTTCACCACTTCCTACGTCACGGACCTGTTTCCCTCCCTTCCCATAGCATTTTAGGATTGCCCATACCCTTATCTAATCGTCATAAACAGTTCCCACACTCCGGACAGCTCGCCTTGACTACTTCCTTCACCACTTCCTACGTCGCGGACCTGTTTTCCTTCCTTCCCATAGCATTTTAGGATTGCAGATACCTTAATCTAATCGTCATAAACAGATCCCAGACTTCGCACTGCTACCCTTGACTACAAAGTATAGAGTAATCTTCAGTATAATCTTTGCTAAATATTAACAAGTGATGTTTTTCCTTTTGTACTGTATTTGTAATTTGCTAGTATACTGTGGGTAGTTGGCTTATTATGAACACATGCTACAACTTCAAGTCTTTTGTTTACTTTTTCCTTGTTATTTAATTCAGCCAACATGGTCACCTAGCAACCCATAAGACTAATGTTAAAAAAATGTGATTTTCAGTTTCATTTTTCTACGTAATTAGATTTTTGTTGGCAGTTCTAACTGCAGTAAACTCGTTTTTAGGCCAGAAATAACCTATTTACAACATTTGAAGAAAATCGTCGGAGCCGTTTTCGAGATCTTTTTTGCAAGCAAGCAAGCAAGCAAGCATACATACATACATACAAGCAAACATTTGGACAAACTCTGTCCAAATTGAAAGCACAGATATAGAGAGTTGTAGGTTAGTTGATTTTCACCCAGCTGATCCTCTGCCTGAACACATCGGTAATGAGCAGCATCTTGCGGGTGAGGAAACTGTAGCTGAAGAAGCTCAACATTCCTTAAAAAGGAGTTTGGGTGAAGAAGAGACAGTGACGAGTTCCTCCGATCACCAAGATGATGCAAAGAGAATCAGGCTAGAGGAAAGATAATGTGTTTTAGTTCATTAGTGTGTACAGCTGCATAGTCGTGTAATATATATTTATAAATATATAATTAGATCATTGTATAGTAAACTTAAGAATATCAATCTATTCTGAAAGATTTAATTTTTATATTTTGGACTGATCATACATCTTTATTCACATCTGAAATGTATATACCATGAATCAAATAATTATATTCTTGGCTATTTATAATCACAATCACAAGTGATATAATTATTTATAGTTTTTAAGTTATTACTTTTGGCCTTTTGGGTATGTCCTTTAATTTATTGATAAAATATGTGAGTACCAAGACCTATCCTATTTTAGTTTTGTGTTATTATTGAATGAGTCATAGAAAATACCAAATTGCAGGATCCAGATTTACAAAAATTACTATTCAAAACTAATGAGAGTTTGTAACTTTATTTTTTTACTGTTTATTGTAACAGAAAACTATGTGTACTAATGTATTAATTCATGGAGGGTGCATTTCGTTATAAGGTTAATTATGTATATAACTTATAATTTTTTTCTGAACTTTACATACCTTGCACCAACCAAACAATAGAATAATTTTGTGTAGTTTTGTTTTAGTAAATTCATACACTTTCAAATTATTGAATCATGTTTTGTAAAAAATTCCTTTTAGGTAAATAATTGGGATATCTATGATCATAAATATTGTGTTGGTTTTGATTGATAGTAATGGCCAACTATTAGTTTCTTATGAAAATATTGTGTAGGGTGTGTATGTATATATACATATTTTTTAAGCAACAATGTTCATCTGTAATTTATTTAATCATGTCTGAACAAATGTTTTCAGACTTCTTTTTGGAGCTAGTTAAAAAAAGCGAGAACCCAAAAGAAAGTTTTTTTGTTAAATTAAGATTAATAATGACCTCTTTTTTGTAATGTGAACTAAAAGACATTTTATTTGTGCAATGGTAATTATCTGAACTATTAAAAAAAAAACCCTCACCCCCAACATGTTTTGCAATTTGATTAATTATTTTTTTTTAGCATATCTGTGTTGAGTTTTTTTGTCAGTTTAAAAATGCTTTTGAGTAAAATAAGAATATTTAAACAAATTTAATTATTTTAAAAGCTTTAAAAGTTATGCGTCAAAATTTGATGAAATTTTTTTGTGCACGATATTTTTGATACCATGTTTAATGTATATTGTCAGATCAGATTTGGAATTATATTTTTTTTGTTGATTGTGAATATTTTAAAAGTGTTATACTGTATATCATAGATTAGGCTACTGTAAGGATTTTCTAACTGTATTCCAGAGTTTTTGTTTATTTTGCTTGATGGCAGTCTGTTGAAGTAAATTGTATAATTAAGGAAAATGAGTTTTTATCCAATACCTTTTTTAGTGAATTTCCCATACAGGAAATGAGCTATTATCGTAGGTCTCATGGTAAGACTTAAGCCTGAAACCGATTTACTTTTTTGTTTATAGGTCCCTAGAAGCCATTCATATTCATATATGAGGCCGTTGATAAAGTGAAAATAATTGAATTTCATTAAAATTTGGTATAACCTACAACACTCAAACAAGTACAAAAACCAGCTCAGACTATGAAAGCAGGATTTTATGGGGTAAACCAAATAATGTCTTGTAGGCTAGAGCTAAACAAAAATGTAGTACCATAAAGTGTTGTACAAGAATCAAGAGATTTATTATTGCCATTGACCTTTCTTTGTACAAAGGCATAGACATAGCCTAGTCAAAACACATACAAAACATTCCAAATTAACAAATAAAATACAAACTAGTGTCCCTGTTGCTTGAAATCTAGCAATTGCTAAGCATTACTGGCGTTCTTTTAAAACGAATAACAGTAATAATTTTTTATGACTTTAAAAGATTTGACTCAAAGATTATGGAATACTCAAGATGTACATACCAGATCGATATAATAAACATTTCTTTTAAATATCTTATCATTTTTCAAAAGCTGATTTTTTTAGTGATTTCTACAAATAGCCTTACTCATAGCCGCATTAAGTTGTCCATAATAACGATTATAAATATTAATAAAAAACACATTGTTTCTATTTCTTCTCCTTGGTGGTGTTCTAGGCTATGACTTTTTTTATGTTTCCATAGTTTGCAAATCGGCTCTTTCAATGATTACTAAGAAATGCAGCACAGTGTTAATTCAGGTTTCTTTTTAGTATATCAATTTATCCAGGCTCTCCCGTTTTTTTCCATTGCAACATTTACGCCACCCCAAATTCAAATGGTAACTATTTCATTTCAACCAAGTAAGTAAATGTTTGTAGCAAACTACAGTAACTGTTAACTTAGCAAACTTATTGACTGTGTTTACAATTAACATGTGTTCTTCTTCTCACTTTTAATTTCTGACAACAGCTGGAGTTTCATAACAATATTTGTTTCCCATGTTAATCTTATGGAGAAATACAAAACTTTAAAGGGCCCCAGGGCCTCACACTCTAATTATTTCCCTAAAAAGAAAGTTTCCTGCACGACTTCACGTTACGCTCTTTCCAATGACACCAAGAACATGTAAATCGGTTCAGTAGTTTCGGAGGAGTAATTGTTACAAAAAACCTGCTTGCTTATTAAATAAGTTATAGATTTTAGAAAATACTTAGTTAATTAACATATGACATGTCTAGAGAATATGGATCATGTGGATACACATCAAAATTCAATATCAACTTTTATTTTAAAAAAATTCATGGATGCCATAGATCACTACAAGTATAGTCCACTCCAATCATAAAATGCTGAACACAGATTATATTGACAACTTAGTGATTCAGCGTGGAACTACGTTCCCTGAGGTCCCGGGTTCAAATCACCAATGGGTTTTATCCAAGTGAAATGCCGCAACCCCTAGGTCTAGCATGAAGTAATGCCAAAAATAATCCCAGGATCGTGCCTAGTGTTCTTAAGCAAGAAAGCACTAGCATTTTTTTATTTTTTTGTATGGGAACAGTTTAATTCCTGGTCTTATTACTTTTTTTAACATCAGCCTTTTTATAAAATAGAATTATTAATTGATAACACAAATGACGAATGGCATCCGGATCCAATATCAATCAAAGTTGGGATCAAACCGGCAATCTTCAGATTTAAAGGCGAGCACTGCTGTAGCCTCTGACAATAATGGAGGGATTTATAGTTCCTACTCGTCGTAATTCATTTTTGGGTTAAAATATGCCCAGGAGAGCTCCCACCTCAATTAGTAGTAATAATTATGACTAGTAAACACGTTACTCGAAATCGAGCAATTGCAAAGAAGTAAAGTAGTTATTTAAAAACAAATAAAAGTAATCATAATTTCCGATGAGTTTAAAAGACGTTTAATTGAAAAATAAATAACAGCAATTAAATTATACAGCTGATCAAAATGTAAACAATCATGTTCTTCATAAGGATAACATGGGAACTTTAACAGCCACTGGGGCAGAGCCCAAGGGACTTTTTCAAAAACGTAAGGTCAGTTTGCAAATCTACGTGACACGCTCTTTCCAATGAGACGTCAATGGATAAAATCGGTTAAGAAATGGCAAGTTCAACCGACAAAGTTTCATGTAGCGTATTAATTATATAGTTTGTGGGAGAATAATTGACAAAACAATCTTTAACAATCCAATAAAATCTTTATTAATGGTTTCTACTCCAACTTGAAGAATACAAATCAAAAAACAAGTCAACTGGAGTATAACTGCAACTGGAGTACATAGCATCACAGGTGTTTGTTTGGTTGGCTTCCAGAATTATATCCTTTTGATTTTGATTGTGACTGTGAATTCAAAGAAACATTTTTTAGTTTTACAATGAAAGAATTAAAAATAACAAGAATTAACTGATTATAATGGATATTGAAATTTGAAAATATTGTGTTACTTTCTCTACAGCATCTATGAACCAATTGGCAGTGTGGTAATGAATGACTGAAATAAAAAAAATGGACTCGGTAAGTTTGCTGTTTGGTCCAATATTACAAAATCCTGGACTTGAATTAGTGAAGGGCTTCTTTACAGAAAAATTCAAATATTTTAAGATTCATATTTATTAAAATAAAGAATCGCTATTCTATTCGAAACAACATTCCAACCTTACAGCAAAAGCACTGTATTGCCTTGAGTTAGCCGAATAGTTATTTAATTCAACATATACATTCATCGTTTCAACTTCCAAGCATTAAAGTAAAGTATTCTAATATAGTTCATGTTCAAAGAATGTATCTATTGTTGATTTGTTACAATAAAATTATAACTATCAAAGGGTTTCAATCCTACAACGACTTCCAGTACAATTCAAACCCCTTTAGTTGATGAACATTTTTATACATACACCAGTTAAAATTGAACTGTTTAAGTTATTTACCGTACTCGAAATATCACAAAAAAATACTTCAACACAAAAAAGTTTGTTCATCGTTGCATGTAAAATTCAGTAAACAAATGGCACAACAAAAAAAGTGAACTGTTTCCTATGAACTTAATTATTATCTGTATTATAAACTTATTATATAAGCCACTAATGAATAATAATTGGAGAAATACCCAAAAATAATATTGAGCAGTTGGTGAGGAAGATCATGGTGACCAATAGGAGATTCTTTCATCTGGCAAAAACTTTTTTGGAGACATGCTCTTCCGTCCAAACCATTTCTATGAAAAAATTTATCAATGTAATATAGTAATTGTTAACCACACTTATGCTGACTTTAAGCATAGAAATTTGCACTAGCGAGACAACTCATAGCGCCCACTGATCACTGATCAGTACAACACTTCATTAGACTCACCATATAATGGACACAGTAGGCATACTCTAAAATGTACGGTTTACTGCATACTGCAAAATAAACTTATTTTTATGACTGATTTTATCCATTTTATTCTTCTCAAGGTGATCAGCTGATTGTCAAGCCGGATGACTAGAGTTTTACTGTATGAAGAAATCCATACAGTTATCTATATTCGGACGGTACACGTACATTAAGTTGCTACTCCAGACTGCAACTTAATGTACGCGTACCGTCTGCCGCGCAGTCAATTTGTGGCCACACGTTTTTTTGTAAATAAGTATTTAAGTGTTGTTTCTTGTGATGTATTTATAGACTTTATGACGACCTCTTCAGAGTGCAGGACCTATTTTTCTCAAGTTATGAAGAACGTAATTGTTTACATTTTGATCAGCTGTATAATTTAATTGCTGTTAATATTTATAAAAGGTTGGGGGTGGGTTGGCAGCGGAGTGGGGGAAGAGCCATAATCTGTCTCACTCCCACAGCTCGGTATCTCTCTCTCGCACCAATGCTACGAGGAGGACGCTTTCTAAGCGGCCGACCTATACATTGCTATCTTTGTGATCCAAATTGTTGCATACAAGAATTGTACATTTTAAAAATGTTTATTATCAACTAGCGTTAACTTACAAGTTAAGCATGCTCTCGATCAGAGAGTAGAAGGTGAGATGGATGTCATCAGTGGAGCGTCTTCTCCGGTAGTCAGTGCGCCAAGGGTACCAGGTGCTGATGTTGGTTGGTAGGTTTATGTTGAACATGATACCTAGGTTAGTAGTCAACATCCTTCCTTTAACTTCTCCTGGAGTGATCACCGCGAAGGCGAGCTACTTAAACAGAAATTGTTCATCTTGAGAAATCAAAATGAGACTAGCAATTTAATTTATTAAGTATGTTATGGTACTCTGGAACACAGGTTTAAACAGTGGGTAAGTGGCCAGCTTATCCATGAACTACTGAATAGGAATATTTTTTTCCCCACCACCATCATTTTAAATGTTTTTTTGTGAGAAAATGGTCCTAACCTTGGTCATGTTGCTATAAGTCAGTCTTGTTTAGATAGCATTATTAACTGATAGCCCAATGGAAAAAGTCATCTGGGTCCAAAAACAGTTTTGCATCTTTTTTTACAGTTTGCATTAACTGCTGGTCGATTGTCTTTAGTGCCTTTAAAGACAACTGCAAAGTATCCTTATATATAATACGTGAAGGCGATTTCTACGAAACACTACTCCTCCGTTAATAATGGATGGATTTTTACAAACGATGTGTCAAAATTAAGTATTTTTTGTGTAGACACCCCCTTTCACAAATTCCTGTAATAAAAGTCCTCGGGCTTTGCCCCACAGGCCATCAAAATCCCAATGTATTTCTTATGAAGTAAAGATTCTGTTTACGTAAACAGACGAATTATTTGTGTTAATTACAGCTGTTCATAGTAAACACATGATACACACAATAGCTTTCGTATTCAGAGTGAGTTTGTTTTCAGTTTTGATAACTGGAGTGGATTGATTGATTACATCATCTTTGAGTTGGCTCTTTTAAGTAGTCGGAAATCACGACTGTTATTAGTTTTGAACGCCTGTCGCCTGTAATACTTTACAATTGCTCGAATTCGAGCAACATATGCACTAGTTTAATGTATTTGTTGTTGAAATAATGGCTCAGTGGCCATATTTCTTTGAGATAAATAATTGCACGTGATGTTTTTGTATGAAAAGTCAAGAATTAAACATGTTGTTACTCACCTGCATTATACTCTCAGGTGGATACATCAACTGTCTTTTGTTTCTATCGGACCCATTGCATGACCCCAACAGGACCAAAGATGAAACAATAAATGTCAACCTGCAAGACAAAGGAGCTATTTTAGTTTTAGTCCTTAAATAAATAATCAGACAATTAGTGTAAAGATCTTTAATTGTACTGTACATGATTTCAATGCAGAAAAATAATTGCAGTCCATGTTTTTTTTTTGTCAAGTGTACAAATGGATCGAAATCTTTAATTGTATCCAATATTGTATACAGTTTATTTATTTTTATTTTTGAAAATAGTCGTAACTTTCTTAGGAAATATTAATTAATTTAACTTAAGTGAATACTAATGAGATAATTAAGTAATTTTGGTAAATTAATTTTTGCTACAATCACCCGACAAAGTGGGCTTTCTTGCTCAGATTATGGTACAGAAAGCCTTACTTTGGCGCACACCAGTATTCCAACCAAACAACACAAAACGACAGCGTGCTTTTATTGTGCACGTAATCCGTGAATGCTTGAAAATAAGTTTGCAACACTTAAAGATATTACGACTACGATCAGCTGGAGCAGCGTTTCATATTTCGTTCAATGTTTGGATTTAACCTAACCAAATTCCATTCCATTTAACATAAATGTAGGGAATGTTTAGAAGATTTAAAAGTGAGAAAAATATAAAGATTTAAGAGTAGCCTACATAACAAAATCTCCAATGTAAATATAAAAAAGGTTACAATACAGTACCTGTTCATTGGTGTTCGTTTGCAGCAAGTCCCGCTGATGTATGCCCAACCACTTAGCTCCAACCATTGAATGTACTAAGTGGTGTTAAACTTTTAACAATTAGTTCTTTTTTAATCATGCCTCTACAAGGTAGCTAATGGTGTTTCGGATTATCACTTAATTATTATAATTGTAAAATAATTATTATCATAATCTTTGATGCAGTATCTGCTTTCAGACAGACAAATAATACTCTTCTTTAGTCTTGTAGATTAATTTCTTTATGTTGTTAAACTGAAGAGTAACTAGTTTCAAGCTGGTTTCCCTCCAACTATCATAGTACTATCAAAAACTAAAAGAGAGAATATAATATTGATAGTATTCCTTTCAAAGATTTGCATTGTCCTAACTGACAACAAACCTACAACTTTGTGCACAATTTACACATATCAATATTTTAGGCGTATAATCTTTTGTTGGTAATCATTCGATTGCATCATCGGTGTAATTTCAGTTTGAAAACCTGTTATCTTTGATGTATTTTGTTTATAAAGGGCTAGAATAACAATAAGTTAGAGGTACTAATTAGACCATGAGTGTAAGATGTTTAGCACCTTCATAAACTGGATCATTGACCTGGCAGACACCATGCAATTCACCTGGCTACAGTTACTGTGAGTATTGGTTAGGTTTATTATATTTTAGACACTGCATTTTTGTATTTTAGATTTTGTACTAAGAAATTCTTATAAATGAATGAATGCAACATTTTTGTGCAATATAGTACTAGAAAAATATATGGAAATACCCTAAACGCAGCACACCTGCAGACTAAGCAAATTTATATTTACTTGGTTGGATTTCCACTAAAATACGGTATTCCCAGTTATAATTATCCTATGTAATCCATAAGAATAACATAGGAATTTAAATTTAATGTTTTTCAGAATTTTGACTGTGACCATTAAGGTGTACAAAAAAAACAATACTTTAATACACATAATCACCGATTTGTTTTTTTAACCTCTACATAATAGTTTAGGAAGAATTGCAAAACTTTTTCCCAAAAATGGGAAAATTTTAACCACGTAAAACCCCCCATAAAACCCTTCCCATAGTCCTCATGCTGGTTCATGAACGTGTTAGAAAAAAATCCAAGTTCACACGTTTTTAAGGAATTTAATCAAAATCGAGATGATTTTTGCTCAAGTTATCAAATAATAATGGACACATGTATATACCATGATACCTACCGGTATTAGCTAATTCTCCAAAGCATTTATATCACACTCAGCAACTTTACACTTTACTGTTTTGTTTATCAAAATTTTACTTGCTACAAGAAAAAAATTGCAAAACTATTTTCTAGCCATTTATATAAGCCTATATCTGCTGATTCCTTATTTGATAAATGAACGATATTAGTTAGTTCATTTGAGCTGTAAGTTAATTGTCACAGGTTTTGTTGCTCTGCTGCCGTTGCAATATCACTGGAAGACCAATTTACAAAACTGTCTCGCCAGAAGAGGTATCTGACAATACCTTATGGAAGTGCTATTGGAGTAAGTAAATTCTATGGACAAATTAGCGATAGATTGGTGGAACTACGGTTTAATATAATATTATAAACTTTTATTGAAGGCAAGTGCTATTTATATGTTGTAAATTTTCACACACAATTTTAAATAAATGGTCTGCTAGAAACTAAAATGTAGACAAAGATTCCGAGAGTAAATTATTAGTATTAAAAAAGTACTGGGAAACAATTCAGGCCAACCAATGAAAGAGACATGGGCAGATAAATCATAGTTGGAAAAATGTTCAATTTTACAAAAATCCAGTGTGGCTGGAATCCTAAACTGAGATGGGGTGGTCATGTTATTGGAAGAGATAACTACAATGTTTAATTTAGCTCTTAAATATGCTCAAGTTAATAGTATATAGGCCTATATGTTAGTTAATAAAATATAAAATATTTCGGGGGGGTGGGGTTATATATACCTCCCACCCACCCCACCTTGGGACCGCCACTGAAAACCAGGAAGGACCAGTTAAAAAAAAGACATGATGAAGCTGAAGCATGGAGCACATAATAAATTGCTGGAGACAATACATGTAAATAAAATATCTGTAAGTTATGTCAATATTGGGTGAAGGTGTTCAAAAACTGAATTATCAACAAATAATATTGACAGATGATTTTGGCCTTTGCTGTTCCTCTGGATCTACCAGCCAGTCAAGACGTGCTGATGTCGTGGAACATGGAGGGAAACTACAATCTGCCAGACCAGCTGTACTACTTTGGCACACCTCCGCCTCTCCCAGACCTCAACCAGGACCCTGACCTACCAGACCCTGTACGCCGTAGTCTCCGGGACGTCTCACGCCACTCAGCCTATCAGCTACTCACTAGGCGAATAGCTGGGTGAGATAGAGTTTACACATTGGTCTTGCACATCTGATGTTGCCTCTTTTTATATAAGCAGGTTATGTAATGAACCAGTATATACATAGCCAGTGTATATGGACCAGTTATAGCAGTTGAATGAACTGTTTATTGAGTGTAGTCTATTTTTGCTTATAGTTTTTGTTACTGAAGTTTATATTAATTATGTGTCATAAAAAATTCTATTAAAAA
Organism: Macrosteles quadrilineatus; assembly: GCF_028750875.1. Taxonomy (NCBI): domain Eukaryota; kingdom Metazoa; phylum Arthropoda; class Insecta; order Hemiptera; family Cicadellidae; genus Macrosteles; species Macrosteles quadrilineatus. Next base: position 63,994,438 of record NW_026542602.1, read on the forward strand.
AACAACTGTTATAGTTCGGCCGCTTAGAAAACGACCTCCTCTAGCATTGGTTTAGCATTAGCGCGCAGGTCGTTTTCTAAGCGGCCGAACTATAGTTGACTTTCTTATGGCAGTTTATGTCCTCTTCTCACTGATTATTTAACAGAGCTTTTTTCTTAATGTCATTCATTTCCTTGACTAATTTTTCACAACTAAAGTTATAAGTTCTTCTTTTAGTCATCCACTAAAATATGTTCAGTTTATCCCAACATTCATCTACATCTTGGGATATGGGTTATTCTTCTAGTACCGGTAATGACTCAAATCTATTTCCTTAGTTTAAATAAATTGGAAATTCTGTACAAAATCCTTATTTTATCAAATTATATAAAGAGTAAGCTATTAGGTCTCATGTAGCCCAGGTCTCACCTGGGACACGGGACCAATTTTATTTTTATTTTTATGCCCCCAGAATCTTCTAATTCTTCGTTGGAACATAAAATTGTTATCACAGATACCGGTACGTTTTTTTTATTTTTCTTTTAATCTTACATAGATTTAATACATACATTTAATCTTACACTATCTTTCATTCACAGCCTCAAATTCAACTAGACTATCTACAATCTTTTTTATTGATGACAAAAACCTCACTCCGTCTCTACCACTAGTATAACATGAAATTTCCAGCATTGATGATTCCATTAAATGGCCGCCTAATTTCGTACAGGGCTACCTTATCTTTTGCACTTTTCCAGTTTTCTGCTAACGACCCCACAGCACTTGGCGAATGTCCCAGCTTCCAAATCTCAAGTCCTTATGACACAGCTTAGGTCGTTGTCCAATGTGATCCATCTAGTCCAAGTCATCCGTACGTAACCAGGGTTTTTTTTACAAGGGAGGGTGGTTAGCCCTTCGCCTCAACCCCCAATATGAATGGAGGACCTCACCTACTTCTGGTCAGCGGGTCCAACGGATCTAGCCGGGAGGACTGACAAGCAGATCCACTGACCTTCCCCCTATCCGCCACCCAGGGGACGCTCCGTATACGCTGAAGTAGGAAAGCGCACGGATACTTTATTACTTGATACATAAAATACTAACACTAAGTACAAAAGATACTTAATACTAAATATATGTCATACTTAATACTAACAAGTTGGTTCACTCATACTCTCATCTTCATTTCATCTTCTTCAGGCCTCTTCCTTTTCCTGTCCCCACTCGTCTTCAATCGCCTCTCAGTGTTGTTACAGAACTCTTCAGTTTCCCACAGTTCAATCTCCTCATCCATAGTTAGTTGCAATTATCTCCTCCATGTCATCATGTTTCTCAAACGTTTTTCTATGGCAAATCCTTAGGCACATTGCTCTAAACAATCCTTTCAACTACGGTATGTGGATTCTTTTTGTTTTAATAAAGCAATACAACATCTTTCTGTAGTTCTTCCAATTCCCCCAGAGTTGCTACTTGGTTGCTTACTATTGGCGATCCTCTGCTAGTAGCAATAGTGACAAGAACAGAAGAATTCTGCCAAATTTTCACGGTGTTTCATCTTCCAGCAGAACTGCTCTACTTTCTTCAACAAAGCAAATACACTTGACTTTCTGAATCCTTTTATTCTTCCTCAAAATAATTTTGGCAGGAGGAAAAATTTCATCTTACAATTTCATTGTGTCAGTGATAGAATTAAATAAATTGTTTCTATGGAAACATAATTATTTACTGTCAATATGCTGTTGTTCAAGAACTTTAGACCTTTTACAATGCATGCAAAGTTTCCAAAAGTGGAGAATGGGATGGTACCCATTGGGTTACTTCATTATCTGGATAGCCTTTTTTATTAGTATTTATTTTTGTTTAAGCTATTTGTAGGGTAGTATTTATTATGTAATTCATTTGTTTATTTATAACCTTTATTTTATTAGAGATAGTATAATCTTCTAAATATATAATAATAGATAGAGATTTACTTGTAACTTGATGCAGTCTTTGGTAATCAGTATTTATTCACAATTACCTCTTGATGTTTTCTCATGTGTTTGAACTTTGCATAGGTTTGGCTTAGATGGGGAAGCTTGTCTGTTAAGGGCAATCTGTGAAGTCAGTCAGACTTCCTTGCACCACAATGGTTTAATGGGACAACTTCTTCATATAATTTTCAGGTCAGTACCTAATTTTAAATATAACAAAAAAGCACTAAAAACTCACCAAGTGTGTAAAATTAAACAATCTTAGACCAGCTAAGATTATGAGTATCAAAGATTAACGTTTCTGAGAAACACTTTTAAAAGAATCCTTTTCAATTATTGTAGAATAAAAAAGAAAGCAGTTGACTAAAAAAATATATTCATTTGTAGAGTAATTTTCCTAATGACATGAATATTAATAACATTGATTTATATCAAGAACAAATGCCTGATCATCTCAAATCAAAAATCAAATCAAACCATATATGCTATGAAGTGGAACAGAACACATTATTATGTCCCCACAGTGTTTACACTGTGCTCACAACATATACCCATGTTAAGACCACAAGCATCAAACTTAAAGTAGTATCGTCATTTCCAAAATCGATCGTACTTTAAATTGTTGTGAAACGCAAATAATTTTAATTTAATATTAGGCTATATCGAATTTCCAAGTAGTAGGGCAATTAATATTTAGTTTGAAAAAAAAAATACTCAAGTGTTTTATAAAAAAGTACACCCAAAAGATCAATATCTGAGAATTTGGTTGGGCCCACAACTCAGTTGTCAAATGTAATAATGTTCTAGATCTATTAGGCCTTACCCTGGTCTTATTGTGAGAACAACTGTAAATACTTCTCTAATTTTGTTCAAGCCCATCACTTAGCAAGAGGGAAGCACTCTGTTCGTCCTACATGGAAGCCGAAGATAGGGGAGCGAAGGGTGAAGACTGCCAGCAACTCTACCCCTCATGTCCAGCCAGCTTTGTGGAGCAATTTACCTCTGAAAACTGACAAAAACCAAATGAAAATACTTTGTATTATTTTTATTTTTATTTTTATTTTACATACCAACGGACAAACTCCACAATACACAAATTTTACCAGCCATATTTTTACAAATTATTATTGTTAGACATGTTTTCATGGACTGTCATTTAGTATCATATAAATTCATCACCCTTGAAGGACAAATAAAGAGAGAGATGTTTACAGTATGTCTCTTAACGATTGAGTGTCTTACTCTGTCTTCCCTTAATAATTTGTTTTATAAATTACTAAAATTATTACAAACAAAATCATGGCCACAGTATTGAAAGGTACCTTAATAACCCTCAGTATTTTTTTAGGGAAGTAATATGTAAAGGATTTTTCTGAGTTCAGGAAAAAAGAATTTCTATTCAATGATTATGTATAATTTATATATAATTACCTATGTAAGTTATTCACATTACACAGATGTATGGAGCTGTGAGCTATGTAAGCTCAAGCAAAGCTCAATAATTTTTCTAGGGGGGTCAGCGAGAGTTTTGTTAAGAAATATTCCACTCCTATCCAGGGCACTGAAAGTGCCTGTCGCGCCAAATATTTCCACTGGGGTAGTGGAAATATTCCCCTTGCCTCCTCCCGAGTTTGAATGGCTGGGTAATTCCATGGTGGCCATGCCTGTGCACTGTGCAACGCTCTTCCAGTGTGCGTGATAATTAGGTATTGTATTGTTGAGAGGCGGACTCAGGGTCCCAACACGTCAGCGGAAGCTTATTGTGCTTGCTCCACTTACCGCTAAACTAGGCAAGCTAATGCCTGTGGCCTTGACTAGGTCCAGATGCCCAATAGCGTCTGGTTCATCACCTAGATGCTTTTAACCAAACACATCCGTTCTCTTAGCACCAAGTTTGTAACAATCCAGAACGATGTGTTTTGTAGTCTCATCAGACTGGTTGCAAAATTGACACTCCTGGTTGTAATTGTTGATTCCCAGAGTTTGAATGTGTTTACTGAAATGCCTGTGTCTTAACTCTCATCAGACCAACGGGTTAAACCTCTGGTCTTCTTTAAAGGTCCTTATGCCAAGGGTAGAGTGTGACCATTGCACCAATAGGGCGCTTGGGCACTCTCGTCCCGACATCTGGACACGCAGTTGGGCCTGTTATTCCTATGGTGTTTGGGGTTTCTTCAAGATATGGGTCTTATTCTGGATCTTACCCCCTGAATATTTGGCGATGCAGCTTCTAGAGCTGCATCGAGGTTTGGTTCTGTCCGGTAATGTTTAGGTTTTATAGAAACCATAATGTTTCAAATGATGTAAGTTAGATAGAAGAAGCATATTATACTATATGATCACGGCCACCTTTAACTCCAGGCTAGCTGCGGTCTGGTAGGATTGGCAACGTCGCAAAGTGCTGTTTACCGCCCATAAGCTTAAGCTATAACATTGCAAACAGGTGACATCCACTCGTTTAATCGTGTATTATTCATTTAAATTTATGAATATAAATTTAAAAGTTTGAAAATAAAATATATGACATAGTAAACCAAAACAATATTGATGGAGTCAATAGTTTCATAGCCCAGTAAGCATAAGCACAGCACACGTATTCAATACACGAATGCGCATTAGCTGCCTCCAAACAAAACAGCACTACCAGACTAACCATCATAAGTGGACTTTTCATTCCATTGTAAAATTTGAAGCTCGTTCTAGTGCATGTCCGGTGACACTATGGTGCCTAGTCTTGACGACTTCGTTTCTGTTATCTTACAGTTAAATTTCACGATTTGTGCTTTACTGTTTGGTTTATAACTAGAGGATGAGTTAGTTATTGTTTATGATTTTATCGTTTTATTTTGTCAAACGGGGTTTTAAATGACTGACATCATAATAACTAAACAACCTGTAAACAAAACATGACACCTACAGTGCACCGGACAGAACTAACGATAAAATTGGCTTCAGCGTTTCCATATTTAAGGATGGGAAATCTGTTGATGGTTCGTCTCTAGTTTTATCTATGACACTACTAATAGTTTTGCTTTTCGAATGCTGGACTGTAGTTATAGGTGGCCCGTGGCCGTTGTTGAACTGAACGAAGATTATGTCGATTAAAGTAAAGAGACATAGTCAATGGTAGTCTGGGACGTTGGCGTCGTCCTGTAATCCAGCTACCTACTAGGAGGTTGTGGATATTTATAAGAATGCAATGTGGATGCTATACTCCCGGTTGTGGATTAACGTCCGCATTAGTGAGTACTGCAACTATCCGCAGTACTATCCTGATAGTTAGACCAATTCGTTGATAAATTTAATTACCCAAAAAAATTGGTTCGGATCGGATTCCACTATAAACTGTAGGTCCCTTAGTTGCCATTAGCTGTACGGGCTTTTAATTAACAGCTGTGTCTAAGGAATATGTCGGCCTTAGTCACTAAACAAGAGTAACAAGACTACAAGATCGCGCCACTCATCCTACACTCATCTCCGTTCATACTTGACTTAATACCTACTTTGTATGGTCACCATTTTAATGAAAATTATTAAAGTATAGTAATCTCTGATTTCAGGTATTATAATACTTTAATACTTTTGATTGAAATGGTGACCATACGACTCGACTTACCATATTTGCTGTTTATTAATGATACCACAAATTGCCTTTGCAATAATAAAACAATATAAATGGCAGATTATATGTTTATAAATCAACATTAATAAAACTACAAATATTTTATTACTGGTATTGGTATGCCTGGTTTCATTCTTAATCAAAGTTTCCTTCTGCAATGAATGTCGATGTCGAAGTGGGTGGGGACTGGGATGTTGGTGTTGATGTCTGTATGCGTTGTTGAATGAGGTTCTCGGTCTCGGGTTTCGTGTGATAAATACTAAGATGGCTGAATTTATTCGCGGTGGTTCGGGTGTTATCATTCAAAAAGAAAAATTACATGGATCCCCGAGCACTGGGAGTGATGAAGGCCACGACGGTGCTACGGGTGAAGATTTCGACCCATTTTTGGGAGATCAAGATGAAGGGGATGGGTCTAATAACTCGATGCTTGTTGCTCCCCCAGAAACTCAGTAAGTTATGAATTTACTGCTCCACCTATACACCTACCTATGATGCTTATTATTATTTTTAAATGTTCGTAGTTTTGCTTACTAGGACTATTGATTATGTAGCGTTCATTGATGCTTTTATGTTATTTGCTAGCCTTGATGTTTGTTATATAGGCTAGGCCTAGGTAGGACTAGTCCCAGTTTTACCTCCACTTTTTTGGGTCTTAGCCTTCAGAATCTAAGGTTTTTGAATTAACTTTTTAGTTTTGACTTGGACTGGCCCCTCATTTAACAAGGTAAAATACTGTTTGTTTTAAAAACCTACCTAGTAACTTATCTACTGTTACGTTTAGCTGCTTCTTAAGGAAATAATAAAAAAAAAAAAAAAAAAAACAGGGGTTTCCTTTACACAGAGGATACGCGTCTGGTAACCGGACGTGGATTAGGCGTCCGACAGTGAGGTCACCAGGTTGTGGGGGCCCGGAACGCCATTACCACAACGATAGGCCTACGATGTACAGCCATCGGTGTGCGTGGCTTAACTTAGTGGTTAGAGTGCTCGGCTAATGTGCAAGAGGTCCATGGTTCAAATCCCAACGGAAACTTAAACTTTTTGTCAGATTTTGCTTTGAATGCCATTCCTTCTTAAGTTAAGTTAACTTAACTGTACCGGTAACTTTACATCTTTTGTTAGAATTTTTGACATTGAAGTTATAATTTTATTTTATGAACAGAGTTTAACCTAATCAGGGGTTTGTAGGCCTATAGCTTCATCTCTTTCCTGCAAGTCAGCAGTTTAGACTTAATTTAAGGATTCCAAGATTAGCTTTAAGATTCTTATGATTCTCTTGGTAATTTATTGAACTACCTTGTACTCACTGTTGAGATCTGGCCCGACCTGATCACTCCTTTGAAAAAATAGTTGCTTACTTCCCTGATGTTTTGGATTATTTGTCTTACTTCCGTTTCAGACATCTTAAGATTGATCACAAAACCAGGATGTCTAGCAACCAGTCCTATGTCGCCAGCCTAGGCATGTGCCTGTATCGATCTATGAGTGATGTTTCCAAGATCCAGTGTAATATAACTTCTTGAAGGATCAAGAGGATCCCTGAAGAGGAAAGCTGATAAAGCATTTTCCCATCACATATGTTTTACTTTAATAAATTGTTGTCTTGTCCACCATACCATAGTTGTTGATTTATGAAAACAACACTTAATAATGTAATGGGAAAAATGGACTAACATTCAAAATGCCTACTGATGATTTGTGGTTGTTGCAGGTGGTACCACGGTCGTCTGGACCGCTACACAGCCGAGGAGAGATTGTGGGAGGCGTCCAAGATGGGCAGTTACCTAGTGAGAGAGAGTGACCGCAAGCCCGGCTCCTACGTGCTCTCCTACCTCGGCCGAACTGGCATTAACCACTTCAGGTACGACAACTTCAGACTAAGAAGCAGCCACTACGCCTACACTAGTCCAAACTTACATTACTTGGTGGTGTAATTTTAAATAGTTCAACAAAAAATCAAATATCACCCATTACCCGTGGTCTTGGATATGGCTGATTATTTTTTATTTGTTAATTTCATCAACCTAATGACCATACCAAATTGGATAATAGGTGTCATTATCTTCAATGCTTTTTTAGTCATGAATGTTTAAAATTGTTTAAATTTTGGTTTATATGTGTTAACCCGAGGCTATCGGCATCGGGGACACCATTGTAAGAACATATCATAACTTCCTTAATATAATTATGAACACAGAACATTACTTTTTGTGGCATAATGATCAGAAATGTCAGCAAGGCGTGAGAAAAAATCATCAAGTAGGCTACGTACTTCATGATGTAATGGTTTCACAACAAGTTTTGTCAAACTGAGATAAAGAAAAATAAATAATAAGTACGAAAATGTTTATGAGGCCTGTTGTACTTAAACTTCGACTTATAGGGTAAACTTTGACTTATTGAGGCTTGATAACAGGAAAATTCTAGTTATGGGTTGAGTATTACTAATCAAAAACCGTAAAAATTTGACTTATTGATGTTAAATATTTAAAACTTTTGATTCAATTAGAGTTACTTTTAACATTAATAGTGCGGTAAACATGTATAAACATGGAAGTTGCATTTATTTCAATGTTAAGCAATAGAGGGAATTTTCATAATCAGCAATCAACGTGTTAACATTGTGATTTATGGTGATTTCAAAGGGATTACACAAAACTAAAGTAAAGATACCAAGAAATTCGATATATTGAGGTGTGATTTAAATGAGGTCCTACTACGTATAAGGTTTTCTGTACCTACTAGATATTTTCTACTTATGTTTAAATCTCCATAAATTTAATTAATAATATGTTCTTATATCTATGAACCATTAGCACACTTTTTTAAACACATAGAAAATGTATCTTTCATATATGATATAAATTCTAAACTATTTGGGTATTTACATAACAATGCACATTTTTATTTTAACTTAACATAGGCCTACTTTATTAATAATGATTGTGTCAATTGTTTAGAAACGTTGATACTAGAAGAACTATTCACTGGCTTTATCTTAGTATTTCCTGTTCTGATAAGATGACATTGAATTCTCTTTGTTGGACAGGAATGTGTTTCTTATACATTTTTTTACTTTAAAAATCCCCTCAGTTATTTAATAAAGTATGACAAATAGTTTAAATCATTAGTTTGAAAAAGTTTTAGTAAATATATACTGTTTTTATAAGTTTGCCTGATTTATTTTGGCAATGTTTTACTAAAATAATTTATTTATTTTAGTATAATCCATGCCTAAACGTTCATGAAGCACAGCAATAGTTATAATATAGGAAATATTAAGTGTTTCTTTTATATTTGTGTATTACATCCCTGAGATAAGGATACTTAACACCATAGGTTGGTTAAGTTAATGTGCAGTAAGTTAGATAGGCCTATAGTAAAAATAATGATGGTTTTAAAAAATCCCCCTTAAAATTTTGTTTTAAATTCAAACACAGGGTGTTGAATTGCAGATACCGTCTGTTTACCCAAAAATAATTAATTAATTCTTATAATTTAACCTATAGGCCTACACTTTTAAAAATCAACTCATGAAGGCTTATTACTTAGTGCTTAAGAATTGGGCAGTTGTCCAGAAAATAAAATAAACTAGGTGTACAATGCAGTTGTCTGCTTGCAATATTGAGCGGAGCCAGCATATTCAATATCAATGATTTTTTTGCATTTTAAATAGAATGCCTATTTGCAGAGGTATCCAAAGTCAATCATAAGTCAGGATTAAGTGAATGAATCGTCTACTTGCAGGAACCGTATTCTATGTTTCATCTGGTTCTCATAAATTAAATGTCTACTTGCAGTATCCAATGCCAATGATATATTTGGTTCGCATAAATGGAATGCCTATTTACAGATTCTAAAGTCAATAGTACATATGGTTCACGTAGACGGATTGTTTACTTGTAGTATCCAAACCCAATGGTACATGTAAATGAATAGTCTACTTGCAGTATCCTCAATAAATCAATGGTCCATTTATTTTGTTCACATAAATAAAATGCCTAATTGCAGTATCCGAAGTCAATGGTAGGCTTAGGCCTACTTCTGCTTCACTTATATGGGATGTCTATGTGCAGTATTCAAAGTAAATGATACGTCGGGTTCAAGTCAACGAATTGTGTTATATTTGGTTCACATTAGTGGAATTCCTATTTGTAGACTGCAAATAGGAATTGAACATGTTCCAATCAGATAGATATTCAAAGTCTACATTAATTGCACGTCTTGCTCACATAAAATGCTGTAAGTTATTTACAGATTCCAAACGCAATATGGTGCATCAGCCTAATTCCGGCAACCCTTATTATTGGTTTAAGTCCTGTGGTCCGAATATTACCATTTCAGATTTATACCTTCCCATATGGTTGGTTACATGACTGTGCCAAATTTCCTGCAGATCGCTTAAGCCTGTCAGGTGGAGCCTGACCTGTATTTGTAAAACAAAGGCAGTGAGTGTAGTATAAGAGCTTCGCTTCACTCCGCTCAATAATTTCGGTACTGCAAATGAATCATGGTAGGCCTAAGCAATACCTGTATTATTAAAAGGCAATAACGATTATTATTATATTATTATTACCCATTGTATGTAGAATTTGCTTTTCTTTATTTTTTTTCAATGTCTTCTTTCTTCATTATTAAAAAAAGAATCATTTATTTGTACAGAAGACTTATTTGCATTGAACATTCATAAAACTCACCAATTCAATTACCTCAATAACTGTTTACCAGTATTATTGTTGTGAGGGATTGGGGTTAGCCTCACTTAGTATAGGCCTATAACTTAGGTCTAGTTTTATTTTAGCAGTTAAAAGTAAGAAATTGTCGTCAACCACTTTCAAAATTTCCCTATTGTGCAATAAAATTTATCAATACAACTATTTTATTGTCTAAGTTACACCATTTAGTCTTAAACCTTACCTGTAAACCACGTGGTTGTGATTTCATTTCGTAAAACGATTTTGTATTTTTAGCTACAAGAACATTTTTTACAAAGTTTCTTGCAAATCAAGGGCGGTGTGATTTTTGTTGGTATAATTATGTTGTAGTGTTTTTTTAATGACCTCGTTTTATCTTCTCCTTCTCCAAGCAACATAAACTTAGGCCTAATTAGTTAACTATTCATTGTTGTTAAAAAGAACAGAACCATTTTACAATTAAATATAAACGGCATGGAGTTTAATCGGGTCGCCGGAATTTTATCCCCCTGGAATTTTACCCCCTGGGCAAAGCTGACGTCACTATGACGTAGTAACCTGAGTGGCCAAAAGTTTGTTCGTGGCCGGAATTTTACCCCCGCGGATTTGGAAGTCTAATGAAAATAGTCAGAGCGTGATTAATTAGATTAGCGATAAAAACCGGAATTTTACCCCCTATCCATTTAACTAGCGTTTAGGCAACTGAAGATGTACGGGCCGGATTTTTACCCCCTGAATTTTACCCCCCGGAATTTTAACCCCGGAATTTTACCCCCCGGAATTTTACCCCCTGGCTGATTTTAGAAATTGAATGATTGATTATCTTATTTCAGTTTTTAATTAATTGTAAACATTTCATTATTTAGTAGCCCATCTTTATTTATTTATTTTGTAATCTCAACTAAGTAAACAGAATTCGCTGTTTTATTTTTATCATATTAACCAACAGTTGGCTTCAAAGATCGAATCCTGACACTCGAATCTCAAAATTAATATTAAAACCCTGTTCGATTAGTTAATGTTACATATAAATTAAGATAGGCTACTTATTAATAAAATGTTTACCATTAAATTAAAACTGAATGACGATAATTAATCATTCTCACTAATTTATATCTGGCCAGGGGGTAAAATTCCGGGGGGTAAAATTCCGGGGGGTAAAATTCCGGGGGTAAAATTCCGGGGGGTAAAAATCCGGGACGTACACTCTAGGTTTTTATAATTTGATGTGTTCTGATTAAATTCACAACCGTGAAAATATATGTTTAATTCCGCGTTTATCCATCGAGCTGATGTCGCGAACCTCAAAAGTTCGCGGCCGGAATTTTACCCCCTGGTTTGTGACGTCACGTTTGCCCAGGGGGTAAAATTCCAGGGGGATAAAAATCCGCTACCCCGTTTAATCACTCAATATAGAACTGATTGTTAATCATTTCGTATTACATACAATATACTATAATATGCTCTTTAGTATTATCCAATTTTTTCTTTTGTACTGTTTTTATCATGTGGTAGATTTGTTGACTAATGTTGAGGCTCTTGTTTACTTTTTAGTGTTTACTCGCAAATAATGACATGGCGACCAATTAACCCATAAGGCCCATGTTAAATTTCCAAAAGTTTGCATTCATGTAGGGAAAAGTCCTATGGTCCGATTTGTACCGTTTCAGATTTATACCTTCCCATGGTTGGTTACTATGACTGTGTTAAATTTCATGCAGATCGCTTCAGCCGTTCAGGAGGAGTATTTGTAATAAAAAAGCAGGAGTGTAGTATAAGAGCTTCGCTCGCTTCGCTCGCTCCGCTCAACAAAACACAATATAGCTACTCATTCTACCCAATATTTAGATGGTAGAAATTATAAAACTCAGATAATTTTTCTCTAAATGCCAAATGGTTGTCTGGTTTATGCAAAGTCAATTACTGGGTAAAAATCAATGAGGGTTTATTTTACGCTTTTTTTAATTATTCGTCGCTACTTCCATACTTTATATAATACTCCCATTCCAACCTAAACATGCCAACTTAGAGAAAGATTCAGTCAAACAACCCTAAAATGGCACTTGTGCCTGGGGAGGGGCTCTAGAGGGGGGTTTGAATATGGTGAAAAAAGTCTTTCCAAAAACATTGGTTTTGCCAAAGAGCTGACCAGCTAACTTGCCCTCCTTACTCCCCTGACAGTACTTTCTGTGTGCATGGCTCCACTAAGTTGAATAGCACCAGGCCTGGTTTATTGTACAGTGGTCAAGTATAAGTTTTCTTTGAGGATAGTACATCGTTTTCACCACATCTGCGAAGCCTTTTTAGAGTTGTTTGACGGTGAAAGAATGAAAGGAAGAAGAATGCTGTTACGTGAAACTTTCAATTCCAAGAACTGAAATGAAACATTACTTTGATGTACATTTTATTTTAGGACGTTTAATGTTTATTACGAAATTTCACATGAAGTGACAACATTTGTTTGTGATGCGCAGGATAACTGCGGTGTGCGGAGACTTTTACATCGGAGGTAGACAGTTTGACTCGCTGCCAGACCTGATCGGATACTACACGAGCTGCTCGGATCTGCTCAAGAGAGAGCGACTGATGCATCCTGTCGCTCCGCCTGAGCCTGTCAATGACAAGAAGCGTATAGTCGCTATCCTTCCCTACACCAAGATGCCCGACACTGACGAGCTGAGGTATGTTTAAAGCTTGAATTATGTAGAATGGGTATAATACTGTTCATTACACGGAGACGGGGACTAAGTGAAAGTGTAGAGGAAGCAAAATTGCTTAATTGTGGATGGCTATTGTAAACATACTCAGATAACACATAGGTAGGCCTTTCTATAAAACACTTGAACATTTAGTTTAGGCTGGACTAGCCTATATATTAAATTAGATAGTTGTTTTTTGTAGGAATGGGGATTAAATGAGACATTAACACAAAACAAATAGCCTATCATTTATTAAATACGGGTGTAGAAAATCGTGAAGTGGCACTTTTTATAACTACTCAACTCAAAATTTTGAGTGGTAGTTACTACTCGACTTGAGGTCAAGTATTTGGAAAAAGTCGAGTAATCGCCCACCCCTATAATCCTTGAACAGTTCAACACCTAACTTATACCCTTCTCTGTTAGGCTTTTCCAGTTTTCAAATTCTTTTTCTCTTAAGTACCTAATTTCTTAATTTTTGGGTACATATTTATATTTTAATGACAAATAATTTCTTCTGGGTGTAATTTTTTTAAATTTTCTTCATTCATTTAAAATTGTTAACCCGTCTGAGTATTTGTATGGAATTGAGTTGTTGTATATATGCTTCCCATTGTGCCTTTTTATAACAGTACCTCTATAACTGGAACCTTAGTATCTAAAATTCCTTGATATCTTGAATTTTTCATGGTCCCCTTGTAATCTTGGCAAACTACAGTGCTAAAAGTACCTTTATAAGTTAGAGGTTTTAAATATTTAACCTTGATGAGTCGAATTTTAGCCATTAAAAAATACTTAAGTTACTTTATTACTTAAATTCCTACCTGAATGAATTGTGTTGCAATTTAAAAAATAATATATAACAAAACAGCAATTCAATTATAACCCTAATCATGGAAGATGAACTGTAGGAGTGGTTGATAAAACAGAATATAAGATGTGTGTTATGCTCGATATGTATTTCCCAGTACACTTTCATACTTTTCCATTTACAGTTTCCAAAAAGGGGACATATTCTTCGTACACAATGACATGGGGGATGGTTGGCTGTGGGTAACTGCTCATCGGACGGGGGAACAGGTAAGTTTTGCGTAATATAGTGCTATTCAAGCCCCGTGCAACATTATAAATCTTTCCGTCTCAAACTAAAACTTGGTGTTTCTGAATTATAAAGATTTAATGTGTCAACTTATAGGGTACTTTTTAAAACACCCTCCACATATTATTGTTTCCTTTTATTGTCATTTGATATAATTTCTCTGATTTGTTAGGGCTTAAACTTCAATATTTTTTGTAATAAACTTTTCTCTGTTTGAACACATTAATTAAGCAATATTGAAATCAAAATATGAATTAGTCATTGGTCTATTGTTCTGAAATTTACATTAAGAGAAAAATTAAGGTTTATACACTGGCTTGAGACACAAAATAAAAATGATTATGTCCTATGTTCCGAATTGTGAATTTTATGTAGGACTAAGTAATATTAGTCTGTAATTCATTGAGTCTATTGTCTTAAAAACTTGATGTTGGATGTTGACCAGAAATTTTAACATTATCTGAGCTCACAAAACAAAATATTTACTAAATTTAATCTCAGGTTTTAACCTTACAAATATTCATTTTATAAAAAGATTTTCTTGAACACTTAACAATTGATTCAACTCCAACCTAGGTAACAGCACTGAGAATGACTCTGACAATCTGTTGTATTTTTGCACATTTTCTGTTGTGTTTACCTATGCACATTGCGTTAGGGGGGGGGGGGGGTGAATAAGAGGGGTTGTTACCTTCATTTTTGGATGTTATAGTGTTGTTATTTTTATTTCTGTGTCTAGTAGAATAGGATTAAAATTAATTTACAATTAAGTATGTAACTTAATGTTTGCTAAAGGCTCATCGGTTACTTAAGATATATTTTAGGCTTCCCACATATTCAACAAATAGCAAACTTGATTAAATAATCCCTAGTGTAGTTATTTAATGTACTTAATGGCATGTCTCCATTAAGGACATGCCCCCCCCCCCCCCACATACGGAAATCAAGATCCTTATTCCCCAAAAAATCACATTTTTCACTTAAACTATTGGTACGTTTACATGCTTGTATGTTCTAGGGCATGATCTTCAGAGATCTGGTAGATGACCTGGATGAGAACATTGACCCCAACACAGTGTTTAACTGGTTTCACCCGAATGTTACCAAGAGTGAAGCTGTGGATATGCTAGTCAAGTGTGAGTACTGACATTGTTGTATGCTACCTAGGATTGCCAACTGATAAAAAATAAATAGGCCTAATTCTATTTTCATGAAAAACACTTTGGGAGCCCCCTTAATCTCTAGTCCTTATATTGTAGTAGTATTTACTCGTCGCTGCTGTGCCAAAACTGTCATTGATTAAACATGTGAATAATCTGCTTTTTATGTGGGTCTATACCTTGAGTATTCTATTTTATTCCTTCTACAGTGATCCTAATTGCTGTAGATGCACTCAATGTAGACGTGAAAAACTAAATTTATGGATGTATGATGCTATTTTCCCCAAAGAGCTAGCTATGGATTAATGTTTTGATTTACTTGCTTACTGCTGTGGCCACTGGTCTAGATTTAGGGTTAAAAATTAATTCATCACTAAACTATAAACTTGAACAAAATTTAAGATAATTTTTAACAAAGAGTGTGATGTTGCACACAATTCTTTGTTTATTGCTTACCTGAGATTTATTCTTACCAAGGTGGTAATCCAATGAATAGTTAAAGCAAGATTAGTACCTATTCTATCCCGTTCCGGTTATCTCCGGGTCTGGGTGTTCACTAGGCTCCATCTTCTGTCCCTCCACAATTCCTCTTCCTCCACATACTGCCACTGTACTCCTCTTGCTCCCACATCTCGTCTCACCTCGTTGATCCACCTTCTTCTGGGTCTTCCTCTTGGTCTTCTTCTGTTCATGTGAAGCTCACTCATTTTTGTGGGACTCTTATAATTTTCCATTCTTCTTAAGTTGCCGAACCACCTCAATCTTGATCTCTCTACTTGTTCTATCAAACTTTCTTAAACTATTCTTCTTCTCAACTCTTCATTCCTAATTATATCCAATTTTGTTTTTCCTTTACAAGGATTCTCTTACAAACTTGATTTCTCCGCCTGAACTCTTCTCCATCCCCTCTTTGTTGCATTCCAAACTTCTGCACCATAGAACTATCGGTTTATAATAAGTTTTATACTTGTTTTATACTGGCAAATGCCCTATCTTTTTATAAGATAACCTTAAAGTTTTATACTTGGTAACTTTTGCAGTCTTAGGCATTTATCCCAGACTAGATGTCTAATCTTACTAATATTATAAATGTGAAAGTTTGTGTGTTTGTTTGTTTGTTTGTTTGAAGTTCAATCACGCATTAACTACTGGACGGATTGGGCTGAAATTTGGAATGATGATAGCTTACATTCCCCATTAACATATAGGCTTATCTCAAAAACCTTTCGGGCTCCGCCCCAGTGGCTCTGTAGTTCCCCATGTTAACCTTATGAGTATTCATATTTAAAGAGAATTAAAGAATTTAGTCAGCTGTTTCAACTAAAAACTTTAGTTCTATGATATGGAAAAGCATTAAAAAGTTACAAGATTTACCAATAGGGTGCAGCACCATATTTTTTTGCATTTATGAAAACAGCTAATTTGAACTAAGCAGCAACAAAAAACAGTGATACACAACTGAACTGAACTGTCAAAGTAGGACCTTTGACTATTAATACAACAACTAGACATTCCATCCCCATGTTAAAGTTGTAGCCAGGTTTTTAATAAAATTTGTCTTAGTTGATGTGAGCCACCTACAGATTGCGCTGATCTAAATTACTGACTTCTGCCGATTACATGATGGTTTTTACCAAGTCAAACTGATGGAATGAATTATTATGTGCTATAACAACTATTGTGACCCAGCAACTACGTCAGTAACGAAAAATAAGGTACAAAATATTCTGTATCCAATAGTCAATGGTAGGACTGTGTACTTACGTATGTTATTAATTTCATGAATAATTTGTGATATTTTATAATTCATTTTTCTCTATTGTTTAGGTGAAGTGGTAGAACATTATAGCTATGGTAGATGTGTAATACTATAGAATACTGTAAATTTAAAGAAGCAAATTTTATAAAACTGTGTCCTCCCTCATTGCAAACGCAAAGCTCGAGTATAACTTAACTGCAATAACCATTTTATACTTACACGCAAACCCCGTACGAAGGACGGGTGCTCTGCTAGTACTTTGATAAATCGCACACTTTTCCCCAGTCTAGCCGTTCCCTCTTGTGCCATTCTCCCAATATTCTACCGTATGTTTACTATTTCATTAAAGCTATTTTTCTGTTAAATTCAATATTTAAAGCAATCTGTATCCACAAATGCACACTTCTTTCATACTTTGACTGAAGGAAAAAACCCCACATCAAAAAGATAAGATAAACAACATATAAGACACTGTAAGGAAATGATTGCTAAAACACAGATACAGTATCAGTTTCCGGACCCAATCAAAACAAACTATCGCTAACTTGATTGTTGCAGCGGGTCCCGGGTCATTCTTGGTGCGACCCAGCGACAACTCGCCGGGTGATTACTCCTTGTTCTTTCACATCAACAACCAGATCCAGAGGTTTCGCATTGAGAAGAAAGGTGTGAGGTATCTGATGGGTGGTCGCACGTTTGAATGTCTCGATGCTGTCATAAACCGCTACAGAAAGGAGCAAATAGTGGAGGGACATACACTGGTGCTACCTGTCTGTAGGGTATGTACTCGTAGTTAAAAAGTGTGTAGGTTTTCTTTCACAATTTTCGTTTTGTGTATATGTTCAATTTAAATGTCATGTCAAATGAATCTGTGGTCAAAATGGATTCTGGTCAGGTTCTGTTTCCCTACTTTGAAGGTGCCTTTTTAGAGATGTTAAGTCTCAACATTTTGGTGGGTCGTTTTGTTACTATTAATACTAGTGAGTTATCAATCTGAAACATTTTGTGTGTTTAATGCGTATTTCTCTTCTTCCTTAATGTAGAACTAAGATTGGTCAGGGCTTAAAAAAAATAAATGGCCTACTTTGTGTGAAAAGTGAAATAGAAGCGTTAAAACAATAGAAAATTCATTCAAGGCATAAACTTTGGAGCTATTTTAAGGAAAGATTGCACTGTCAAGGAAGAAAATGATGCAGATAGTAAGTACGATGTATGAATGTGTGTTATCAATATTGTCACATGATTGTATATGCTTCACAGTCGCTGAATGACTCTGAGGCACCAGTCAAGTCTAAGGAAGTTCAACACGCAGAGAAAATATACGCAACATTGCGAGAGTGCCGTGAACAGTCTGGCATTAAGAAGACTAAAGGTAATAATTAATGGACACTTAAATATTGAAAAATCTTGATTCAAGGAATACGCTAATAGTATTTTTAGGACCAAAACTACTCCTACGTTTCGTAACGTAATACATATGTTAATGTTTTGGATAAAATTCCAAATAAAGTTGGTTAACACAAATTTTACAAATGCTACAAAGACTAGGAATCAATCAACCATTGATGCACAGACTTTAAGACTAACTAGGATTCAAAAGAAATTCCTTTCAATTGTAAAACCAACAATTTTGAAATTTTGGTTTACAAGCAATGTTTTTGCAATCGTGATACTAACAGGTACAATTTGATCATTATATGTGATTAATGTATGTTGGTAGAATACTGACCATTATTGTTGACTAGGATGAACTTAACTCTTACTAGTACACCTGGATATTTTAAAAGGACAAACTCTCAAAACCACACATAAAATGTACTCTCTATATTTCTCAAAAAAATGTTCAAGTTGTCAATTTTTTTCTAATATATTTGGTAGGCTTTAATTCAAAAATCTTCTAAAATATAGAGTTGTCTTAGTAATTGTAGTTACATTAATTTGTGATTTTAGGAATCAAAATGCAAGGCTACTTGTTCAAGAAAAGTGAGAAGAACAAGAAGTGGAAGAGCCTCTACTTTGTATTGATAGTTGATGAGACTGATACACATTTATGCTTCTATGACAATCCAAAGGTATTGATTATTACAAGTAATTTAATTGTTTATAGATGTATTACTTTTTCAATTATTTTATTCAGTTCAACTTAGTACACGTATCAACTGAGTAGCTCATTCCCTGTGTGGGAAATTCCCGAAAAGTACCAAGTTCCTCAATAAAGCAAAATTTTCATTTCACTTATTTTAATTTTAAAGCAAGAAGCTTAAAGTTATGAAGAACATTCATTTGCAGTTGATTACCAACTATAGGTCGGCCGGTTAGAAAGCGACCTGCGCGAAATTTTTAGCGCATGTAAGGGAGGTAACAGGGAGGGAGGGTAAGTTCCCCCTTTCCGTGTATTTGTTTAGATTTTGATCAGCTGTATAATTTAATTGCTGTTAATATTTTAGTTGCAATTTAAGGGGGTGTGTGTTCGGGAAGGGTGGGGCGGCAGCGGAGTGGGGAAAGAGCCATAGTCTGTCTCACTCCCACAGCTCGGCATCTCCCTCTCTCCCCAATGCTACGAGGAGGTCGTTTTCTAAGCGGCCGACCTATAGGATTAAGGTTGGTAGTTAAGACTGTGAGTAATTTGTAACGTGTTTTTACTGTTTCCACAGAGGACGAAGCCGAAGGGACTGATAGACCTGTCGTGTGCCAACTTGTACCAGGTGCATGACAGTGTGTTTGACCGGCCTAACTGCTTCCAGCTGGTAGAGAGAGCGTTGCCCTGTCTGGCCACTATAACCTACCTCTCCGCCAACACTTCTGACACTGCCCAGGTACTTTACACACTTCACGTACGGTATTTATTTTCTCAATCTACTCTTTTATTAGGCTCACTTAAAAATCATAACTAAGAATATTTTATGTTTTTTTAGTTTGGAAACTATGTTTAGTCTCTAAATCTCATTTATATAAATAGGATATTTTAAAATACCTTTTGTTCTGACAAATAATAATGTTTTTCCATAAAAATACTTTGGATCCGAACCTAGAGGTTCAGTTTCAAGCAGAGCGCCAAGTAAAAAAATTTTATCCTTGGTTTTTTTTTGTCTTAGGACGCTAGGCACAAGCCCGGGATTGTTTTTCACATTACTTCAGGCTAGAAATAGGGGTTGCGGCATTATCACTTAGATAAAATCCATTGGTGATTTGGCAGGATTTGAACCCGGGACCTCACGGACCGAAGTCCTGCGCACTCTAACCACTACACCAGCTCCCTCCCTATCCCCTGGGTTATGACCAGTCAATACACCACAAACTCCCAACAATTAGGTTTTTTTGCATACAAACTCACACTAAGTCACAAATGCATGTTAAAAAAATTGACCAAATTATGATATTAAAGGGAACACACTAGGTTTAGAGATGGTCATGACTGTCGTATGACAACTCAACATACACCAAAAATTCCAAAATGGAGAGGATCTTTTTAAATGAATTTGTATTCTGCTTGAAAATGAGCCTATAGGTTCGAAACTGAAATTTTATCACATAACCGGAAAGAATGCTGTACAAGGTAACTATTTTAAATCCTTTTCTTTTACTTTTGGTGAATTTGTTAGGGGTGAATGGTCCTGCTCCCAACGGAATAAACATTGTCACTGTAGATTGGTTTGAAACGTTTGGGAAAAGTTTTAAATGTAATAACTAATTCATGTTTTTGTTTTAGGACTGGATTAATGCCTTGAAACCTCTATGTGTCACTCAAATGACAAGGTCGCCCAAGGTACAGAGGTTACGAGAACTGCGTTGCCTTCAGCTCAATATAATTGACGCCCACAGGTACACATTGCTAAGTCTATTTACAGTGACATAGGTGCTAATTAAGTGTTTGGTGACTTGGTTAAGGAATTACACAACGAACATGACTGCAGTTAATTAGCTGCACTTAGTTAATTGTACATTATCCTTAAGGCCTATCAGGGTTTGTGAGTTTAGATACAAAATTTGAGAACGCTCCAAAGAAAAATTTGCACATGCTCAAATATGGTGATTTTTGGACCACAGAATTGCTTGAGATTGCTTGAGCATATCAACACGAATCAAAATTTGCCAAGCCTTTTCAACATCTACAGCGTCCTAACAGTTATTTTTTGCTAACTGGCTTCTTTTCAGGTAGATCCCGTTTTCCTCCAATTTTCAATCTACCTTAGAATTGTATTTTGGCTGGAAACTATATCATGGCATCTTAGATGAAAGGGGACTAAAAAAAGTTGCTGTGTTACTGTGATAGGCTTGCCATTTCGCATAATACTCATCATAGACATGACTTGGCATAATACTCACTTATGATGTTTCCTGTCCAATATGCCATTGCTAATAAAATGATACAGCAGTACGGCTCCTTTCGGCCACCCTGTAGTAGTAATACACAGTATAAGTAACAATTTGATCTAATGTTTAGTCATTGTGATTCTATTCTGCTCAATCAAATTATACCATAAACTTGTTGCAGGTTACCGTACAAACTAGTGCCAAACCCATTCTGTATAGTCTCCCTAAACCAAGTGAAAGTTGCAAGAACCAAAGTCAAAACTGGACCTGATCCTGTTTGGGACGAAGAGTTCATTTTAGAGTAAGTATATTGAGTGTGTTTAGTTGTTATAATTTTACAATAATTCTAATTGCAAAATTTATTTTTGAACGTATATTTCATCTATGGAAGTAAAAGAAAACAATTTCCAATCTCTATAAAAACTAGATATCCGTGATTAATATATTAGGTACTCATAAATATTGACTTTTTCTGTTTATACAGGGTGTGTTTTTTATAAACGCAACCCAAATAATTACGACTACCTTGAGAAACTGTTTAATGAACAAAGCCAACTTCTATGTTGGTATCCCTATTTTCTTTACTTCTTTGCCAATTAGTTTATGCATTGTTGCATAGATCTATGAGCTTCAGTGTCATTGAGCATTTATTGTAAATAAGGCTCAAGGTTGTATTTTTATAAACTGAAATAAAGTATGAATTGTAGCTTTATTTTTCTTTGTTTTCTACAGATCTGATTTCCTTGAATTTTTGACAATTCTCGGAAGAGTAGATTTTTTAGGTACTTATTATACATGGAAACTTAATTTTAAAGCTATATTGGCATAAAACCAATTTACTTTTAATGTAGGCGTACAATACATACACTAAAACTCAAGTGCAACAATGCATACATGATTGCCAATGAAGTAAAGAAAACATGGATACCAACATATGAGCCTGTTATGTCATTAAAAAGTGTCTTATTATATTTGTTATTTGGGTTGCGTTAAAAAAAACGCTCTGTATCATCTCAGCATATAACAGTGGAAATTGTTTGTGCAGTGACGTCCCACCTGATGTGGAATCATTTACAATCACTGTTTACAACAAAGGCAAGAGGTCCAAGGACACTGAAGTCGCTGAAGTCAGAGTTGAACTTTCCAGTCTTACCAACGGTGACGAGGTAAAAAAGTCAACAATTTAAAACTCAAACAAAGTTCAGATATGTGGCATATATTGTTTATTTTTTAGGAGAAACTCAACTTATTAGTTGATTTAGTTATTGATTTACTCTAAACTAAAAATTTGTGTGTGTTTATTATGCAATAATTAGGTTTTCTCCAACTACACACTCTGAAGTAAAATTGAATTTGATCTGCTGACGACTGACATACTATTATTTATAACTTAAATGGAAGTTGTTGTAAATAGACTACAGTTTTTGTTTAACCATTTGTAAGTTAGCCAAGCAATATTTTTGTTTTTCAGAATGAAGACTGGTACCCCCTGTCTGGAATGACGCCAATCGGAGAGTGGGGATCTCTAAGGTTAAGAACTCGGTGAGTTAAGTGTTGCTAATAAATATTAGAAGTTGATAGTCAGTCTGGCTCCCAGTCTACTTGTCACTATTGATTGTATTATTCACTTTAGATGTTACACCTAATGCATTAGACTGTGAACATTAGTATCGGTTACGGCAAGAAGTCATCTCTTGCATTTGTAAAGTTGAATTATTGAGTTAATCTTTTACTTTTTGAGGTGTGTTAACATATTTGAACGTGAATATTTTCTATTTAAAATATTCTTCCAATGAAAAGTGTTCTGCCCTTAATGTTTCGAGGACTGGTGCTACAATCTAGTAGGACACTGTGGTCTTCATCATTGTTCATATTGTTTAATTCTCAAATGGTCTCTTGTTGGCTGTCGAGCTAGTCTATAGTCACATGGCATTTTAACCTTTTAAGCCATCATCGATTCTCCAAATCACAAGATCTAATTGTTACTAGGTCAAGTAGTGAGAAAATAATAGTCAAGACATTACCCAGAGAGAAGCTGATGATGGGCTATGTTGAAGCATGTCACCACGGTATTGTTTAGTGAATGGCGGTGATGTTCCAGGTACTTGCATGACCTGATCATGCCCCAGGAAGAGTACTCGCCCATGCAGCAGCTTATACTCGACCCCACACTGGAGGCTGTCAGAGCACTGGCCGACCTCTGTCATCTGGACCGCATGCCTCTAGCTGCCTCTCTACTCAGGATATTCAGGTATTTGCGGATAGATAAGGTTTACTGAAGTTAAAATATTTGTTCTCATACCATAGCAAAAACCACTTACTTTCAATGCATTTATTCAAGAGGTTTTAAAGACAGTTTTGTAGTTGTTTTACCTTCATAGGCGTCACAACAGTTTTTCTAATTTTTTATAGAAAAATAGGCTTTATTGGCGAGCAACATTTTTATCCGTACCTTGCATGTCTCTTACTAGGAACTGATCGAATATGGGTAGCCTAGTTTGATGGTTTGAAACTGGATCCAGCTGTGGCTGGTCATTGGGCTTTACTTAAACAAAGCTACAAAGATCATCTCACTCCATTCTACACTCATCCTTCACTCATATTTGGGTTAAAATACACACATTGGTTGCGTCTCAACCTCAGTGATTGATAAAAACCCAAAAAAACTCCTTGTGTTTTAAAATGAAAACACCCATGAAGGTTTAACAACAATGGTATTTTAGTAATAAATAAGAATAATAACATAATTTACCTTTGTTTTTCCTCACTTTCCACCAGGCATGAGAGAAAAGAGGCAGATCTGCTGAAGACGTTGAATGATGCAGAAATAGAAAAAGAAGAAGAGACTTCAACGTTGTTCAGAGCTGCGTCACTAACCACCACCTTGATGGACCTCTACATGAAGTCTGTCTGTACGGACTTCTTACATTCTGCTCTGAGATCAACCATACTCAAGCTGCTGGAGGCCAAACAATCCTGTGAGGTAAATAAACTATTGCTTATTTGTCAATACTATATTCTTGTCCAAACTGAAAAAAGTTGAACCATCAGACGTAAATACGAAAATGAAAGGATTGTGGGATTATTGAATTGTATTACCTAATAAAATGGTTTTAAATACCTCCAGTCACCAGTTCAAATTAGTCGGCTATTGCGACCTAGGTTTCGGCACGAAGTTGTACCATCATCAGGCGGGCCAGTTTTGAGTCTTCAGTCCAATGGACGTCATTGGGTTAAAACAAATAACAGTTCACGACATACAGCACAAACACGTACACGAACACATATGAACTGGTGACTGAAGGTATTTAAAACCATTATATTAGTTACTAAACCAGTTCAGGGGCAATCTCACATCTTATGATGTCGGAATTGTATTATTTTATATGTAAAATAAAATACCACTGTAGTATACAAAACAATATAGGGATGTTGCAATAGCATGTTTGTTTTGAATCACAGAGAAGTAAGATACAGAAAATACAAGCTTATGGGTCAACTGTGCGCTTTTAGCTCTGGTATGTTGGAGTGGAAGTGTACTTGTACCGAGCAAGGAAGAGCCCAAACGGCGATGCCCACATAACATTTTTGTTCATCAGTTGTAGCGCACAGGATCTTCCTACTGCGTGAACGCTGCTGTACATGATTGTGAGGGGGAAGGAGATCGGAAAGGGACGACAAATATAATTTGTTCCAGACACCAGCAACTGGTGCTAGACACCACTTAGGTGTACCATTGAATGTATCCTCTGTACCTTACTGCTCTGTGTTTGAACAATGCAAACGTGGTAATGATTGTTTTTTTAAGTGGTCAAAAAAACTTGAGTGCACGAATCATACACAGGTTGTTGCAAAGTTGTAGGCCAGCCGAAGCTAAAAAATGGATATTCCAAAAAAATCTATTCTATATTTTTTTAATGGGTTACTTTTTTAATAACCCATAACCTCTTGACTCTTGGTCTCCTACCCTAGCAATAACAGTTATTTATAATAGATGGGGCATAATAACCCACTACTGCCCTCGTCTTCAGTCCTGAATTAACAAGTGACTACTATGTCGCCTCTTGACGCTCTCTTTGTGTTCCTTCGCATTACATCACATCTAAAGTATGTATTTGTTTTTAACACGTCGTGCCGCGCCGCGTCCTGTGTGTTTGTACCCTAAGAAATAATAAGCAATGTTAAAACTTCAACACTAAATGACACTTGACCTAATGTTACAGCTGAATCCCAACAAGATGGACAGTCCGGAGGATGCCTGTAACAACGCAGAGTTCCTGCTGCAAGTGTTAGACGAAGTTACCCACTCTATCTTTCTGTCTGCTGAAGCTTGCCCCAAGTAAGGAGCAATGCAAATATAGGTGTACTTATGTAATTTGAGGGATTGTAGACATTTTTAATCACGGCTAATAAAAAACCCAGTTTTTCATGATGTTTTAGGAAATCTGATTGTTCAGGTGAGAAAGCACAGAAAAAGGAACACTTGCACCCATCCAAAGATGGCACATATCAGAAAGCAGCGTAAATTAGTAAAAACTAAAAACAATAAAGCTGATTTAATTTGTTCTGAGGTTTTGGTTTGGGTAATTTTATACAGACAGGTGTTACTTATTAAATACGCATTACCTTTGGAGGAAAACTGGCTATGCTAGCCATGTTAAGATCTTCATTTCACATTTGTATATACAATTTGATTATGTTTTAGTGATTAATATGGGTTATCTAGGTATTTTAATGGTCATACACGAGTAATTTTAATCACTACACTTAAAGTAGAGCATATTACTTTATTAACAGTATTGACACGAGCAATTTAACCACAGTTAATTTTAATTAGGTGTGGTTAGTAACTATAACGGATGCAACTCATTAGTGAATAAATGAATGAACTCACACCGGTGATTAGAAAACAGTGGTAGTTTTCTTATCACCTGTGCGAGTTAATTTATCAATTATTCCCCTCCAGTATCCTGATATCTGTATTATAAATATAGTTGGATTGGAAGGAAAGTTAATCGTTCAAAACATTTTATCGGTCAGTTTTTAACCGCTCTGTATTTATTTCAAAGTTGTGTTTTGTTTTAAACGGTCCTGTAAGAAATGTAAACCTTTCATATTATGATTAATGAATAAATAATTGTGGCTATGTAATGGATTATCTTCATTCTTCACCTTCATCTTCTTGTTATGAAAATGACCATCGGAAACCAGAACAATCTATTTGTTTAAGCGTTTACTTTCCAGTTTTTCATACTTTGATGAACTGGTCCCAGTATAGTTTTATCAGTTATTATTAATTAATTATAATGGTCTTGATGAGTGTGTATGGAAATGTTTGTTTGTATAGGACAGTGAGGTACATCTGCTGCTGTCTACAGCGCTGTGTGGTCAGTAAGTGGCCTCATGAGAGATTGGTCAGGACTAGAGTTGTGTCAGGGTTCATCTTCCTCAGACTGCTGTGTCCTGCCATACTCAACCCTAGACAGTTCAACCTCATATCAGGTCAGTAGACAATGTTTACACAACGATTGCATAAAGCTAGTGTTAACGACACGAGTAGAAAAATAAGTTACGAGCCTTGGCGAGTGCCTTAAAAACTTCTATGAGTGTCGTTAACATTATTTACGTGAGTTGCGTACACTACTTTACCTACGTCAGTGTTTTAATTACTAAAAATCACTACTCATAACTTCTAAGAGAGGTTATGTTTTCGTTTATAACCTCTCATTACCACTGACAGTGATGTAAAAAAACATTGTACCAAACACTAATTGCACCACTCGGCAATTAAATTAGCCTGAACAGCTGATTAGTTGAAGTTCGGAGCATTACAATTTTACTTCTTTTCTCTCAATCCTTGAACCTCATTGGTCTGTTATCCAAGTTGTTAAGTAAAAAAAAAAATGCTGTTAAGTAAGTAAACAATGCTGTTAAGTGAATCTTTTTCAATTCTAAGAACTGAACTTAAACGGCTACTTCAAAAAACGGTCAGGTAAAAATGTTAACACGCTAAAATTGCAAAGTTGTAAATGTAAGATTGAAAAAGCAAGAGAAGGACGCCAGTTCAATCCTGAGAATAGTTAAAAACTGGACCCAGTTAGTCATGAATAAAGAACTATCTTAACTTTTTAAGTAACAAAAACTATCTTCTCATCCGTTCAATATTCATCCCTTAGTCTTACTTGCCTTCAAAGATGCACTCAGGTGTTTTGTTGTGTCTATTTTGTCAAATCTAATTTAATCTCAACCCATCTTTTAACCACTCAAACTCGATTAAACTGGCCAAATTATGAAGTGTGTGGGTGTTAAGATGTTCTATGGACTGAAGAAACTCTGTCTCAGCTTGGTTATATATAGAAAATTAATGTTGGTTTGCCGTCAGCACTAGGGTACCATTGAGCTGGGTACACCTGATTCCTGGTACCATTTTTTATGTTTTACTGAGTAAGGAGTAATAGCAATCTTTAGAAATGCCTTTCCATTCCCCCAAGATTTTAAACAATTAACACCAGGCCCTTAGATACGGATATTTTTTATTACATATGTTGACTGGTACCATGTGATGGTGGTCCAATGTAAATCGGTAATGAATGTGTTAAGTTTCTTCATTCAAAATCTGTGTTTATTTTTAATAGATAACAAACTACGGTACTGAAACTTGTATCAATCCCTTTATGTTTTTTCTACCTGAGTTAACCCATTCAAGGACGTTTTCAGTTTAAAAATTAAACAATTCTTTGTATTCAAAGCTAATTGAATTTTGTTCGTTTTTATCTTGACATTTCACATTCCAGTACGGTGGCTACAACAGCTGGGTGGTTATAGTGCTTACAAAAAAGCTACACAAATCATCTCACTCCTACCTCCACTTATGCATTCATAGCATAAAATGTGCTAGATGTGCGTCAATGCCTGAAAATAATAAATAATTATATTAAACGTACAGTAGGAAGTGAAACATGGTTTTGTGTGTAGAACCACCCCCGCCCATGGCCGCGCGGTCGCTCATCATGGTAGCCAAGTGTCTGCAGAACCTGGCCAACCTGGTAGAGTTTGGAGGTAAGGAGCCTTACATGGAGGTTGTCAACCCCTTCATCCTCAAGAACAAGGAGCGGATGGTCGTCTTCCTCGACCAACTCTCTGTGAGTACATAGACTATAGCTGTTGATCTCACACTTAGTGATTTGCTACAATGTATGAGTTATTGGCTGATCTGTCCGATAGTGGATTTTATTTTTGCTCGGACAAGAGTATCCCAGTCCCTATGTTCAGTCCGATTCTGCAGACCTCGCAGAGGATAGGATATGTGAATAATTTAATTCACTCAATACTTCATAGTTGAATAAGTTAGGAGTTAAGGATTAAAGGCCAATTGGCTGACTAGGATTATTATGTACAAGGATAGGGATCAGCTAGCTTACCTGGTAGACAGAGTCCAGATTAGCCTAGTTGCACACATAAAACACATAACACAACACAGAAAAACTTAATATTTCGTCCCAGTTAGGGACTTCATCAGAAGGGAGAAGAAAGAAAGGCAGGTAAAGTTCCAACTTTAAGTTTTCCAAGAAAGAAAACTGGCAGTTTTGGAACTTGTTAAGCCAGTTTTCTTTCTTCTCCCTTCTGATGAAGTCCCTAACTGGGACAAAATATTAAGTTTTTCTGTGTTGTGTCATGTGTTTTATGTGTGCTACCAAGGCTAGTTTGGACTATGTCTACCAGGTAAGCTAGCTGATCCCCTATCCTTGTACATAGTTAAATATCTCAGTTTTGTTGGTCGTGAAATAAGAGATGTATCCCTCAAAACAAATCAAACCCTGAAATATTACAACTTGTATTTCAACAGTGTCAGTAACTATGAATATAACTAGAAATTATATTCCCTATAATTTAGTTTAACTGTTGCCAGTTGTAGAATACTATAACCTAGCTTTAACTGAGCTACTTACAAAGTGCGGATGTGAGTTACTGATTTCTCTCAAATACACTCATTTTTTAATGATGCCTAACTAAAATTACTACTTATTGTAAGCTATCATAATAAGAGCAACAAAAACTAAGGGAGAATATGAAATTTTAGCACACGATGAGTTTGTGTTATTTCTATCGTCTGATGACCTGATGTTTACAGAACCAAGTGGAGAGGCCGGAGTCTGAGGGCGAGAGAGTTAAGGGAGATCCTGCCAGAGACCTCGGCACTCTGCACCACATCTGCGTGTCTCACCTCAAGGAACTGCAGGCTCTCAGCAAGACTCAGGCAAGTCATTACAGTTTGACTGGGACAGTGGCATCGTCCTGTAATTCAGCTACTTGGAGGTCACGAAATGTAGATATTCATAGGCATGCACTGTGGATGTGATACTCCCTGGTGTGGATTAATGTCCACACTAGTGAACACTACGGCTATCCGCAGTGCTATCCTGATAATTAGACCAATTTGTAAATTACAAGGCAAAAATGTGGTTTGGATTCGATTCCACTATAAACTGTAGATCCCTTAGTTGCCACAGGCTCTATGGGCTATTAATTAACAGCTGTGTCCAACCTGTCGACACATGTCGGCCTTAGTAACAAAACTACAAGATCGCGCCACTAATCCTACACTCATACTTGGCTTTAAATACCTACTTTTGTATGGTCGCCATTAGTAAACCATTAGTTAATCATTCGTAAACCAACGACATTAGTAAACAAACTAATTCTCATAAGAATACTATAGACAAAATTTGACTTTTTGAAGCGGTATTCCTCATGACCTAAAAAAATTTAAGATCTGTTTTGCCTATTCAGGCATTGCAAGAGATATCTTTTCCAAGAATGTTTTTCATCCAATAATAGATTCTTTAATGACGTTCAAACAAATACACAAATTCATGGAAAACTTTTAAACACTTCAATCAATCAATCAAGAAATTTATTGATTACTTCTAGTAGCTTACTAAGTAGGCTTATTATGTAAGACTGGTTCTGCCTCTGTCCGTGCTGTGACCGGTGATAATAATAGGCCTATTTTAAGTGCTTGTATGATTTTTCATGCATGTATGTCTTGTGTGTTTATTTGTTAGACAATGGTGAATTGATGAAACATTCTTGGAAATGATATTACTTGACAATCCCTGAATGTGCAAAACATGTTGTCAGTCTAACCACTGTCGAACTGATGGCGTGGAGGTATGTACCTTCTAATATTCTAGTTAAACAGTTAATTTAATTTACCACATGAACAATATTTGTTGCTCTTCCTTCAATCATATCTTGTTGTTACAACAATTATAAAGTACAATGTATTTGTTACAGACGTCGTTGAAGAAGCTGGTTACAGTGACGGAGATGCTCAGTAAGCACAAACAGAAGTACTTAGAGATGATCAGATAGTGAGAGCTCCACCCCCCGCCTTCCCCGCCAGATATGACATAGTCTCTACAGTGCCATGTGTTGGACGCCGCTCTGCTCCAATCTATATGTTTGCTAATTCAGTAAGGAAATGTGTGTACAATTTTGCACTTGTCAAGGGATTCCAATTCGGAGACATACTTTTATCTTTTCATCCACTATATGCCATTTCCCCTTAACCTCAGTATTTTCAATCGTAAGCTTCAGAAATTCTTAAGGTGCAGTTTTTGAGTGTGAGTTTTATTGGAGTAGTTTCAATAATTGACTGGTCAAATTTGTCTGTGCTCATTGGATAAATGGGACCATAAATGACTTGTCCAGACTTGAATCGTATTTGTCTCAGTTATCTGGAAAAGATTGTTTTAGGAAAAAAAGTAACATGAAATTTAGGCTGCAAACAATATCATGGATAACTAGTTTCAATATTGCCCTCAGTGGATTTAAAAACTTACAAATCAGGGAGCATCTTTAAATTCTTCATTGATGGTATTTCCTGTAAAATTAAAATATACCTTACAACTTTTCTTAGCTTTAGTTTGGATTAATCTTTATAAATAACTTTTATTCAGAATACATTATTCACTTAAGATTTTTAAAACCGAAATTTGTATGTTATCTTCATCCTAAGATAATCCCAATTATTCTGTTTGTTCCATTTTATTTGTACTATGCTAGATATTAGGTCTTGCAACTCTAAGATTTAAGCAAACTTTAACCAAGGATTACTTATTTATTTCAAAGTTATGTTTTTAGGAAAAAGCATTTAGCTTGGATTAAATAAATAAATATAGGATGGAGAGGACACAGCTAACTCACCTGATGAAAGGTTGCAGATGAGTCAAAGAACACATAAAATCACACACATAATTTACTTAATATTTCGCCTCTTTCAGAGGCTTCTTCAGAAGTAGAAGTTCTTCTACTTCTTCTAGTTCTTCTACTTCTGAAGAAGCCTCTGAAAGAGGCGAAATATTAAGTAAATTATGTGTGTGATTTTATGTGTTCTTTGACTCATCTGCAACCTTTCATCAGGTGAGTTAGCTGTGTCCTCTCCATCCTATATTTATTTATTTATTTATTTCAAAGTTTCTTACTCTACCTTTTTAAACATTTTACTATTTTTAGTTATAAAAGTACTAACAAACCTTAACTGTGTGTTGATCATTGTACTTGAATAAGTATTTTTCAGTGAATCAAATAATAAAATATTGTGATAATAGATTTTATGCTTTGTAGAGTTTTATAATGATTTACTAAACTCGTGTATTATTGTACAGATGTGGATGCTATTCATTTAAAACAATGAATTAATTTGTGATATCTAGGCCATTCTGGTGACATCATGGAAACTTTCACTTATTTAGTTGGACTACAAATTTAGTTGTATTGTAATTTACTGGTGCATTTAAAATGATTTATTGTAACTATGTTGTATATTATGCTATTTGCATTGTAGAATTTGTACAGAAACGTATATTTGCTTGGTATTTATTATTTTAACCATGTTTAATGTGATAATTACTACTTTGTTAACACAATGGCTTTAGATCCTGTGCTCAATATTTTAAGTATTTTTTGGATGTTGTTTTTTGTAATTAAGTATACTTATATGAAGTATTAATTCCTCCATATTTTGAATTTAAAACAATATACATATTTGAATGCGTTTCAGGAAGACATTAATATTGAAGTAACTTTTAAAGGGGATTTTTTAAGAGTTAAACTTTATATTTGATTGTTTGGCAAATAATATATGTGGGTTTTAAGATAGTCCAAAGAGCTTGATTAAGAAAATGTTGACACATTATATTTTTAGTGTGATAATTTTTCCCTTTTAATTGTTTTTCTATTTGGAAAACAATTCCATATGAACTTGCCAATTAGGTTTATAGAATTCTCTTAGTTGTGTGAGTAGTGAGTACTCATTGATTTGTATAAACCTACTTTTAATATTGTTATCAATTGATTATATTAAACACATTTTTTTCTACGACCGTTTTTTAAAGCAGCTGTTTCAGTTCAGTTCTTAGAATTGAAATGTTTCACATAACAGCACTGTTTACTTTCATAACAGCTAACAGCATAGTTTTACTCATAAAAACACGGGTAACGGACCAATGAGGTTCAAGGATTGAGAGAGACAAAGTAAAATTGTAATGATTCGATCTCCAACTAATCAGCTGTTCAAGCCAATTTAATTGTTGAGTGATGCAATTAGTGTTTGGTACAATGTTTTGTTGAATCACTGTCAGTGGCAATGAGAGGTTATAAATAAACGCAAACATAACCTCTCTTAGAAGTTATGAGTAGTGATTTTTTTAGAAATTAAAACACTGTCGTAAGTATAGTAGTGTACGCAACTCGTGTAAAAGGCGTTAACGACACTCGTAAAAGTTTTTAAGGCACTCGCCAAGGCTCGTATCTTAAATTTTCTACTTGTTTCGTTAACACTATCTTTACGCAATCGTTGCATAAACTACTATAAACTGCCTATTTTTATTAATCAAATAGACTTCTATTTCTTCAGATGGTAAAGTTCTGAAACATAGTGATTCTAAACTCTATCACAGAACTGCAGTATTCTGGAAATAGATGCAATACTGCTACACTGTTAATTTAAGATCAGGATTATTTACTTGTGGTTCTTGTTGTATAACCTCAGTTAAAGTCGATTCACACACAGTCTCAGTTGCATCCGGAATTCCTCGGTCAACTGTCCGTTAGTTGGTTTCAGTCAGTCTTCCACTTTATTGACTGTGATTACCAAAACAATATTTTATCAGTTTTTTCATCGGCCATCTTGATGATTGTTACAAGCAGATAAACACAACTATTTAAATAACAAAAACACTATTTTTCTTTTGTCAAACACATACATTACACAAGTGTCAGGCATCCTAACAATCCCAAAATATCGGTGGGAAGAATTCTAAAATTAACTGATGAACACCGGCAGAGCAACTGACTGACTTGTCTAGGAATTGCGCCGGAAGAGTGTAGATAGTGCAAAAGAAAATCCATTAAAGAAATAAAATTTTGACTGTGACGTGACTGGTGTGATTGAACTGTGACGTGCCGGAACTGATCGGTTTAGTGAGTGGTTTAAAATGACAGAATTGCCTGTGGAAGGCAAAGTCAATCTGTTGCTTAAAGAAAAAAATATCTCCCCTAAATCATGCCTACTAAGGAAATTTTCAACTGCACCATTCATTGGTTTCAATTGTGGAAGACAGATTCATCATTTCAAACTCTTATCTATGTAATAATCATTTTAAATTTGATTTCATTGCCTTCTTATAAATCTCTTTGATCTCTTCGTAAAAAAATATTTTATTACCTACAATTTTATTGATTGGGTCATTCTAGAAAATGTTTGTCTAGTGTCTTATCTGCTATTTCTTTGTGAGGGTAGAAAAGCTCGATGTGTAGTTTGTATTGAAAATGTGTCAAAATTGCAATGGGCTCTTGAAAGCTCGTAAAACTTACAACAGTAAGGTGTAAAATAATGTAAACACCAAATATGTGAGGAATAAACAATTAGAAAGTGTTTGTGTATAGTTTTAGATTACCAATATATTACATGTATGTAAATGTAAATAACAAAACTGTTTTTTTACTTAATATTTCTACCTTTGATGATCTAGATATATGCCCTCGCCCTGTCTCTGGTAGAATGTTTGTAAAATGGTAGAAGTTCCGAAATATACTCCTTATTTCTTATTTGAGTTTTAATAGATTACGTTTATTCCCTTTTCCTTGTAATTTTACAGATTTATCTCTTAATCTTGTAGTAAGGTCTTTTTGACTTTCAAGACCATAACCTGGAACATTTAAATTTTAAATTTTGCTGTACATAGAAAGAACTATCTGTACCCGAATTATTTGTACTATGAGACACTGTGTTTCACTTATAAAATTACAGAAAGAGTAAACCCTCGCCAATCTAATTGGTGGTCCACGTGTCGGTTATGTTTATGGAAGTGACTTAGTGTGAATAGAAACTCAAAAGTATTCTGGAACAGTTTGGGTACTTTTTGCATAAACAGTAACCTACCAAGCAATATGTCTTGTGTAACTAACGCCTGTAATACTTCGTAATTGCTTGAATTTGGGTAACAGGTTCACTAATATAATTTAAAAGATTAAACACTCTCGACATAAAAACATTCTGTCACTTTTCCTGATGCGACATAGAAATCTATGGTAGAATCAAAAGGTTAACTCTAGGAAAAGTAAACAAACAAACTAAAACAAAAACAAATAGAACAGCTGACTTGTATTCAATATTTTAAATGTGATCAAAAGCAAGCTTTTGATTGAGGTTCCTATAGTTCGGCCGCTTAGAAAGCGACCTGCGCGCTAATGCTAAACCAATGCTAGAGGAGGTCGCTTTCTAAGCGGCCGAACTATAGGAGAGGGTTTAATACTATACTTTTTGAAAAACTGATGAAGTTTCACATCAAGGCCTTTCATTCAAGTATACGGTTGATTGGTCTGTGGCTAATGGTTTTCACAAAAGTTCAGATCCTTCTTAGCTTTATACAGTGTGTAAATTAAGTACAGTATGGAAACAAATCTGTATTTTACCGTAATATATAGAAATATTCTGTTTGTGACATTGATTGTTAACAAAGGCTGTGCAATCATTAACATTAAACATATTTTTTAACCCCCCTAAACATAGGGAATAGGGGGTGACTTATTTTTTCAAATAGCAACCCCTATTGAGTGACCCCTTTTTGATGGGTTTATCAAGAGAAATACAATGATGCAAACAAGAGTCTGTATTTTCACCGAAATACATAGAACTATTCTCTTTGTGGCATTAATTGTAAACAATTGTAACCTTTGTTTACAATTAATCAAATTTTGGAATATCTGCTATTTTTGTTAGGGGTGAGATCTACCTTGGTTTTTGTCATTGTATTTTTCATGACAAGACCTTCAAAAAGAGGGGTCACTCAAGGTTGCTATTTTAAAATAAAAATACCTCCGCAGCAGCAAACCTGCAGACTAAGTGAGTTTCAATTTGCCCGATTTTATTTTCAATTAATTCTATTTAAATAACATTAGGTTTAACGAGTACCTAGGTTAGCTGCTACAGGGAGGGTAATAAGGTGTGTTTTTTTAGTAGAATATCAATAGTTTAGTATAAAACAATAAATTGACCAAGTTTGATCAAAATATATCCATAAACAAGCACAACAGTTTACAATATTCTCCATGAGAATAACAAAAGAATTTTAAATTTACATTTTTTTTAAATTTTCTCTGTACAAACAAATTTTACATACTAAATTATTTGTTTTTTAAGTTCTTCAAAATGATCTTGAGAAAAATTGGGAAATTTTGTTTTTTGAGGATCAAAAATGAGAAAAATAAATTTTACCACATAAAACGTTCCCATGGTCCGATCATGCTGGTTTGTGAAATCATTCAAGTTTACCCTACTCTACACCATCAAGCCAAATTTCATCAAAATCAGACAAAAATTACTAGAGTTATCATGTTCATGGACACATATATATCTCTATAATTATCTATCTATACAGGGTGTTGAAAAAGTCTTAACACACCCAAAAATAAATTAACGGTATAAGATAAAATTTTGCAACTTCAACGTATGATTATTTTATGATATGTTGAAGTTGCAAAATTTAATCCACGCCGTTTATTTTTTTTAGTGTGTTAAGACTTTTCAACACCCTGTATAAATACATACATACATATATAACATTTCAAACTGATGGTGTTTTTGGCCACTGGGGACGAAACATCAAGATGAAAAAGTAAATTGGTCCCCTGGCTAAGTAAATAGGTCTTCCCATTAAAATTCACTAAAATAAGTCACCCCCTATAATCCCTATCCTGTTAAGTGGGTAAAAAATATTTTTAATGTTAAAGATCATCGGAACAATTGTTAACCAATCAATGCCATAAACAGAATATTTCCATCTATTTCGGTTTAAAAATACTGATTTCTATACTTACACCGTGTATATACGGTAGATGAATTTTTTTTATAAAAACAAACAAACTATCACCAATTAATTGGTATAATAATTGCAGTACGGTATAACACTTACTGTAGATAGTAATGTTAAAACAATTTGAACTGATACGTCTATCTATAAGATCACTTGGGATGAATCGAGATTTTCTACGAAATTCATGCGGGATAAAACAGGATTTTCTCAAACCGAAAGGAGGGTTTGTGAATGTGATTTGGTCGCGAGTCCGTGGACACTTTATACACCGATTGACGGCTGGAGAATATTGTAAATCCGGTATTAACCCTCATCTATTATACTATAAGCCAATCATCGGTCTCGGGTTACACGACTCTCGGCTTTTCAAAGAAAACTGTAATTGAGGTTGTTGAAATGTATGTACACGTTACCACTACCAGGCTGGTCTTAAACGAGCTACCCAAAAATCACTCCGAGAGTCAACGAATACTCTGGTTTATTACTTAAAAACCACGGCTTCAACTAAAAAAAAGTGCATTTTTTAAAATGTAGATATAGCTTATTATCTGTTTCAGCTAGGGCCAATTTTGTTTTTAGAATTTTTAAACCGTTTAAATTAATAGTAAAATAGCTAAACGACGATGGACAGTAGTATGTCGATTTCAGTGACACCTAGCGGTGACTAGACGAACTGCATGGAACATTGCTTGTATTGACATCTAGCGTTGACGAGGTGAAATGTTGCAAACGTCGATGGTAGCTACATCTACCGGTGATTAGAGGAACTGTTCTATTTTGCTTGTTTATGGATATACTTTGATAACATTTGTCGGTTTTTTTATTTCATACACTGAGCTTTTCACAAAAAAAAATAGTAGTAAGAAAAACTTTTATTCTCCTTAGTCTATGGTCTTATGTTTTGTTATCTTCGTCCTCTAATTATTCATCCGTTAAGATATCATTGCTAGATCAGGATTTTAAATAAAAATTTTAATATTCAGCAAGACAAAGCGTTAGATATGGAAAATTGTGATTGAAAACTTCACCATAAATAATTCAATATAATTCTGCAACATCTTCAACACAACCACATTCTCAATCAATTTGATCACAATGGTATCGTTTAGTATACATGTATATAAGTTAAATATTTCTTAAATTTATTCATTTATATTTATACTATTGGTACTATCTTTATGTCAAACTATACCAATAGTCAGTGGTAGTACATAGCATTACATAGTCATCTTGAATATCTTACTAATATTATAAATGTGAAAATTGGTGTGTTTGTTTGTTTGTTTGTTTGAAGTTCAATCACGCATAAACCACTGGACGGATTGAGCTGAAATTTGGCATGATGATAGCTTACATTCCCGATTAACATATAAAGGCATATTCTTATCTAAAAAATCCTTTCGGGCTCCGCCCCAGTGGCTCTGTAATTCCCCATGTTAACCTTATGAGTATTCATATTTAAAGGGAATTAAAGAATTTAGTCAGCTGTTTCAACTAAAAAGTTGGTTCTATGATATGGAAAAGCATTAATAAGTTATAAGATTTACGAAAGGGTTATAGTAGGGTGCAGCACTATATTTTTTTTGCATTTATGAAAACAGCTAATTTGAACTAAGCAGCAACAAAAAAACTGTGATTCGCAATGAGAACTGTCAAAGTAGGATTGTTTACAGTTATGTTTGTTTTTCATTTCATGAATAATTTGTGATATTTTGCGAATTTTTGATAATTTATTTTTCTCTATTGTTTGGTGAAGTGGTAGAACATTATGGCTATGGTATATGTGTAATACTATAGAATACTGTAAATTTAAAAAAGCAAATTTTATCAAACTGAGTCCTCCCTTATTGCAAACGCAAAGCTTGAGTATAACTGCAATAAGCATTTTATACTTATATTCCAACCCCGTACGATGGACGGGTACTCTGCTAGTTATGAATATGTTTTTAATAAAATTACTAGCTGGCCCGACAGGCGTCGCCCTGTCCTAATTTGGTTTAATGTCAAATGCTCGTTCATTTTCAAGATGAGATCGTTCGCATCGCTTAATCACGTCCTGGTTGAAGTTCGTTTGCTAAGCTCACTCACCTTTTGGTTGGAGCTCGTTCGCTGTGCTCACTCGCCTTCAGGTTAAAGTGAGCTAATGTAAAGGAAATGTTTATTAAAATTTCTAAATAACGGTTGGTTGTATTATAGATTCCCTTACATAAAAACCTTCCTCTGGCACTAAGGAACGCAACAACAAAATAATCATCCGATTCGGTGCACTCGTTCTCGAGTTATGGAATACCATAAAAAGGGACTCATTTTATTTATATAGAGTTTTAATTGGTTTGTTATACCATTGGAAGGAAATAAACAGTTCCATTTCATCTAGACTCTTCAAATCTTTAGAAAAACTAGTTTGAAAAACGCTCATGTCCCAATTGAAGATCTGTGGAATGCTGTCTCTACAAAAACATAGTTTACTTATTTGGGCATATTTTATTGGATAGTATAACCATTGACATGGTTTTTACTTCATAGCCCTGGAATGAACATGTTAATTTTGTTCAAATTCTGTATCGACCAATGGTGTTTTTATTTATGTGAATACTAAACTCTTGGTGACCTAAAGAGTAGTAAGTTTCTTTACATTTTTCCTCGACTAAATTACGTATGTGTATCAACTTTTTGTGTCCTCTACCTCTTCTTATAATGATCAGTCAGGGTGTTTGCTTTTGCTTCTTGTGTCAGTGACCTACACAGGACACACGACGGATATGATCATGATGCCTAAATCGCTACCACTTGCGTCACTGCCTCCTCGATCGTCGTAGACATTGTTACTTCCGGTAGATGTAATAGAAAGTTGACATAATGCTTCCTAGTTTTTGTTCAGATAATTTCATGGTCCATTCTATAAGACTGTGTCAGAAAGGAAGTAGGAAGGACTACAATTTGTCCATGCTTGTCAAGGATAAATATTGGGGGAAAGCAACTTCTTTGTTGATTTTTGTGCAAATAAAACATGTAAAATGTATTATGAGTTTTTAAATAATATAGACCCACATTAAATTTAAAAATTAGTGTAAGTCTAAGAATTAAAACCTTTTACTTGAACCTGTTAAGGCTGGTAAAAACAGAAGAATATACGAAAACAACAAAATATTTAATTTAGTAACAGTTAACAATTAATTATGAGCTGGAGTACTGCTTTATTATCTTGGCCCACTCTTTGGGGTAATGTCGTTGTATGTGGCTCAAAACCCGCTTGATCTGCTCGGTCTCCTTGGGCGAACATTGGGGACAGGCTCCTCGCAGCACCAGCGGGGCGAACGCTGTGAACAACATAGATCACATCAACATCAACAACAACAGCAACAACAACTCTCACTACTAGTGGGGCGAACGCCGTGAACAACATAGATCACATCAACAACAACAACAACAACAGTCTACAACTCTCACTACTAGCGGGGCGAACGCTGTGAACAACATAGATCACATCAACAACAACAACAACAACAGTCTACAACTCTCACTACTAGCGGGGCGAACGCTGTGAACAACATAGATCACATCAACAACAACAACAGTCTACAACTCTCACTACTAGCGGGGTGAACGCTGTGAACAACATAGATCACATCAACAACAACAACAACAACAACAGTCTACAACTCTCAGTACTAGCGGGGCGAACGCTGTGAACAACATAGACCACATCAACAACAACAACAACAACAGTCTACAACTCTCACTACTAGCGGGGTGAACGCTGTGAACAACATAGATCACATCAACAACAACAACAACAACAGTCTACAACTCTCAGTACTAGCGGGGC
This sequence comes from Macrosteles quadrilineatus, assembly GCF_028750875.1. Taxonomy (NCBI): domain Eukaryota; kingdom Metazoa; phylum Arthropoda; class Insecta; order Hemiptera; family Cicadellidae; genus Macrosteles; species Macrosteles quadrilineatus. The sequence goes on from NW_026542602.1 coordinate 64,034,949, forward strand.
GAACGCTGTGAACAACATAGATCACATCAACAACAACAACAACAACAGTCTACAACTCTCACTACTAGCGGGGTGAACGCTGTGAACAACATAGATCACATCAACAACAACAACAACAACAACAACAACAACTCTCAGTACTAGCGGGGCGAACGCTGTGAACAACAAAGATCACATCAACATCAACAACAACAACAGTCAACAACTCTCAGCACCAGCGGGGCTAACGCTGTGAACAACAAAGATCACATCAACAACAACAACAGTCAAAAACTCTCAGTACTGGCGCTAAGTCAGTTTTTAGTCTAAAACCGACAACAATGAGATGTGTAATTCTTTAGTCAAACGTATAATCATATGTTAGGAACAACCCTTGGTAGATGCGTCAGTCACATGACGTCATGTCTGGCCCAGAGTCATGTGGTCCACCTTGACCCACATAAAGTGACGTCACTCACACGAACACATAACGGTTACTTCTGTAATTCACTCTCTCGTCACCGTGGGACGGACGTTCCTAACACTGTAGCAGTTGAACCTTCAATGTAATACGTTGGCATACGAAAACTATCTGCATCATGCCTGCCAACTTAGACTGGCTTTCCACGTCGCTGTTTAAAATTATGTTGCAAACTTGATAATAATTGAATTTGTACAAAACAATACTGAAGACTGTGTGAATGTCCAGACCTTATGATAGTATTACATTTTTAACCAAACCAATTAGGCTACTGAATAAAATTTGTAATTAGTAATTAATTATTTTCTGAATACAATAAAATGTAATAAGAAAACGTTTACCCAGTACTTGGTGAGAACACCAAAATATGCATTTGAAATTAATACGAGCACTTTACAATACTATGCTAACATTTCAAAAAAAGAAACAACAACACTCTGGATTTAATTTTTTCAACTTTTTCCCGGGGTCCAAGTAATAAACATGCTAATTACTGTAATTCAGCTATAATAACATTTCTCAACAATTATTATGATTGTAAAGTGTGAATACCGTCATTGTGTTGAGCAACGAACTCAAGAAACACATATTTTCTCCTTTCAAATTACGTTAACTTATTTACATACAATTTTAATGAGTAACCTTTAATGAGTAATTAGTAGACTAAAAATAAAACGTTGTTTTAAAAAGTACATGTTTATATTACTTCTTGAAAGGGGTTGAGTTACCTTGTAGATGTAGATAACCAACTTACTCTCTTGTAGATAATTAATCTAACCAAAATCCATGTTCTAGTAATCTAATAAAATAATTAATTGTGAAGTAATCAGGAAGGCAATAAGAAGATGAAAATAATTTTTCCATCAACAAAAAAGTCTATAACAAATCATAACAATGATTTAGGTTAGTGCGCGATGAAAACGCGAAAACCCTCTGCTATTTTTTGGACTTTTCAAGGAAGCAGAAAAAGATGAATATTGACTCTATGACTTGCTGCAGAGATGAACTTTAGTAGTGGTGAACCCAGAAAGATACCCCACTTTAGACACGTTTTTCCCATGTTATTCTTATGGGGATTATTTTTGGCCACCAAATCCAAAATCCTGATCTTTGTCTGCAAATCCCTATATAATTGTTAAACCTTATTTTTTACTTATACTCTATATATATATATTCTATATTAAGCACAAAAAAAAATCCGTTTATTGACCCATGCATATGTACATGATATAGTAGTGTAAAAACGCTATTCACTGGAGGCGCAGGATCAGGAGCAACCCCCAATTGTACCATAGCACCCCACCATATGTACATGATATAGTAGTGTAAAAACGCTATTCACTGGAGGCGCAGCAGGACGAGCAACCCCCAATTGTACCATAGCACCCCACCATGTGTACACGATATTTTACGTTTTATCTGTTTTGGTTTGAGTATACTGTTGTTGAATTTTAAAAATCTTTTTACTTGATTATGTAGTAGTATAGTTTGTCGCTGCCGTTTTTTTTGGGGTGCGGGGTTTTTGTGCCAGCACTCTCGCCCCATGCCTAATTGCGAGTAAATCTACTATTCCCCTTTCCAGTTGTTTGATATGTTGTCTATATTTCTATTTCAAATACACATCCATTCTCAAAATCGAGCGTGGTTTGTACGCGCTCTCGGCTCACGGCGCGCTTCCTTGGACATCCTTTGCGGAAATCCATGAATTCTGGCTACTTGGGAACCCAAGCCATTTGACATACAACAAATCACCCTTTCTCCTAATTACCTTCTCTACCAAATACATGTCTTTATACTTGGTCTTTAACAACTCCTCTGTATAGAATCCTCCCCTGATTATATTGCCATTTTCATCTTTCAAGATATAAGTCACAGGCTTTGTATTCTTAACTTCTGCTATTGTAAATAGCTCCCCTGTCCAATTTGGGGTATATCCTTTACTAAAAACATGTTTATACTTGGAAATTCTCACACTATCACCTACCTTATATCTTGGCTTTTTAACTTGCACTACTTTATAAGTCAACCTCTCATGCACATATTTACTATTCTTAATACTCACTTGGTTAGGCTTCATTCCTATAGATCTATGCACTTTATTATTATATTTTCGAATTAACTTTGGAAGTAAATCCAACCATTTATAACTCCCCTGAGCACTAAATTCTCTATATAACCAATTCTTTAAAGTTCTCTGAAACCTCTCCACAATTGCAGCCTTAGTTGTAGAAAAAGTGTGATAGTGATTAATATTTAATTCTTTCATTAGTTTGCTAAAATATTGATTAAAAAATTCTTTTCCATTGTCAGATTGAATGTTTTTAACCCCCTTTGGTAGAATGGTTTTAATGGCTTCTGTAACTACCAACCCTGTCTTATTCTTTAGTGGAGCAGCATAAGCTTTTTTAGAAAATGTATCTATTTAAGTTAAGATATATTTAATGCTGGACTTTTAACCATTTTGCCATATCTCAAATAGTTTTCAAGATATAAGTATTTTAAAATAATATTATGTACTTAGAAAATTTCAAGGTGTGCAAACATGTCAAAAAGTCTGGACTTTCTGAAAATTTTCATGATAACTGTTATCTGTGTCCATTAAAAATAATGTTAATTTTTTTTTTTTTATTTTTATGTTGTAATATTGTTTATTATCAAAAATTTACACCCACTATGTGTGCCAGAATTTCAACCGTTTTGCTATATCTCAAGCCGTTTTCGAGATATAAGCGTTTTTTAACAGTTTTATGGACTTAGAAGAATATGAGGTGTACAAAAATGTCAAAAAGTCTAGACTTGAAGATTTTCATAGTAACTTTTATTTGTACCCATATAAAATAATGTTAAATTTTTTTTGGGGAATTTTTGATTTCTTTATGTTGTATTATTGTTTATAATCAAAAGTTGACACCCACTATGTGTGCCAGAATTTCAACGGTTTTGTCGTATTTCAAGTCGTTTTCAAGATATAAGCATTTTAAAACGATATTATGGACTTAAACAGTTTTAGGTGTGCAAAAACACTGTACTATCTTTTGATGATGACAAGAGGCTTATTCTGGAAGATGACATCAATACTCTTGCTCTTAGTCATTATAAAATTGATCAAACATAAATCTATATTTTTTGGCATTATTATTTAGCCTTTCCACGTCTATTATGAAAAAGCCATATTATTTAGTTTTATTCCAACTTTAGAGGAAGAGATCACTAAATTGGTTAAATGAAACGTCATTACTAACATGATTGTTATACACATGTTTTAAAACTTAAATCGTCTTGTCTGGATAATATTAGGAAATTTACATTATCACTTAAATGTTTGTGTACTTTGCTGCAAGATTTACACAAGTAAAAACAGTCAATATTTTTATGTCGACCTTTTGACAAAAATGGTGTAATATTTGGACTATTCATGTCATCAAATACAACAACTGACTGTGACTGTGATGTGAATTTTTGTGCACTTGTGTACTTCATCACACAAATTTCACAATATTTTCACAAATGTTACAGGAATTGTGAATTTCACTGTGATTGTGACTGTGATGTGAATTTACGTGTATTTCGTCACACACATTTCACACAATTTGACACAAATTTCACACAATTTGACACTTATTTCACACAATTTTTATAAATTTCACACAATTTTCACACAATATGACACAAATTTCACAAATTTTGACACATTTCACACAACTATCATGATTTCATATAAAGTAGTGCAAGTTAAAAAGCCAAGATATAAGGTAGGTGATAGTGTGAGAATTTCCAAGTATAAACATGTTTTTAGTAAAGGATATACCCCAAATTGGACAGGGGAGCTATTTACAATAGCAGAAGTTAAGAATACAAAGCCTGTGACTTATATCTTGAAAGATGAAAATGGCAATATAATCAGGGGAGGATTCTATACAGAGGAGTTGTTAAAGACCAAGTATAAAGACATGTATTTGGTAGAGAAGGTAATTAGGAGAAAGGGTGATTTGTTGTATGTCAAATGGCTTGGGTTCCCAAGTAGCCAGAATTCATGGATTTCCGCAAAGGATGTCCAAGGAAGCGCGCCGTGAGCCGAGAGCGCGTACAAACCACGCTCGATTTTGAGAATGGATGTGTATTTGAAATAGAAATATAGACAACATATCAAACAACTGGAAAGGGGAATAGTAGATTTACTCGCAATTAGGCATGGGGCGAGAGTGCTGGCACAAAAACCCCGCACCCCAAAAAAAACGGCAGCGACAAACTATACTACTACATAATCAAGTAAAAAGATTTTTAAAATTCAACAACAGTATACTCAAACCAAAACAGATAAAACGTAAAATATCGTGTACACATGGTGGGGTGCTATGGTACAATTGGGGGTTGCTCGTCCTGCTGCGCCTCCAGTGAATAGCGTTTTTACACTACTATATCATGTACATATGGTGGGGTGCTATGGTACAATTGGGGGTTGCTCCTGATCCTGCGCCTCCAGTGAATAGCGTTTTTACACTACTATATCATGTACATATGCATGGGTCAATAAACGGATTTTTTTTTTGTGCTTAATATAGAATTATATAGAGTATAAGTAAAAAATAAGGTTTAACAATTATATAGGGATTTGCAGACAAAGATCAGGATTTTGGATTTGGTGGCCAAAAATAATCCCCATAAGAATAACATGGGAAAAACGTGTCTAAAGTGGGGTATCTTTCTGGGTTCACCACTACTAACTTTTGATAGTTTTGAACCATGAAAAAGTAGATTTTTATTGCTTATATGGTTCAAAAATGTACAATAGTATTATATCGTTAATACAAATAATTTCAAATCACAATCCTTCAAACAAAAACACAATTTCGGTGGTTACTGTAACGAAATATATTCCTAGCTGATTTAATTTACATGCGCAGACATGTAAATTTGACAGACAAATCACAGATGCAATAACAGTTGTTTTTCATGGTCCTGAAAATATATGAATGTCTTAACTTGATAACACCTATGACAAATTAGACCGACAGTGCTGCGATTAGCATAAGTTCTGGCGTCCCCGCTATGAGTGCCACGGCACTCATAGCGGTGGACGCCAGAACTTATGCTAATCGCAGCCCTGCTGTCGGTGTATATTTCTTTTGTCTTTGAGAACACTCACTCTTGAGACGGCGGCCGACAGGGTCGCACACGCCCTCGCCCAGCGCACACTTGAGTTGACGGTCGAAGTACCTCTTGTCCTTCAGTGCCATGTCGATGGCTTCGTCAGAGACCTCCATCTTGGCGGCCAACACTACAGCGACGCACGCTACCAGTAGTAGAATCACCTGTGAACGGTAGAATCTTCAGTAGTACACTGTAGCTGGGTAATAAGATGAAACGGTGTAGTAACACTTCGGACCAGTAACATTTCGGCCAAACTCAAATTTCTTAGAAAAACAGTTACACTTCGTCTCCTTCGCGTGACAGATGATTAGCTAATGGAGGAACATTTGGGCTCAAAGAAAAATTGCCAAGGGTTGAGGAAGCTGCAACCTTCTAGTAACCTAATCTAACCTAACCTAGCGTAACCTAACCTAACCTGACCTGACAACCTAACCCAACCTAACCTGACCTGACATAACCAAACAGAACCAATTTGAAATCTAATGCCTTTTGTTAAATTTCTAAGTGTCGTTAGTTTTTTAATATCCACCCAAATATTCGGTAAAGACCTGTAAACTATTTTTTGAGATGAAGTTTTACCATAGTACTTAATCTATGGTTTTACTAATGAGAGGGTAAAGACACAGACAATATAATACTTTAACCTTAACCTTAACATTAACCTTAACTTAACCTTAACTTTAACATTAAAGTATTATATTGTCTGTGGTAAAGAGTTGGACCGCAGGCCACATCTGAAGATTTCGGGCCGAAATGTTTCTTGGGCCGAAGTGTTACGCCAGGGATGGAACCAAAGGTCAATATCCAAAACTCACTGTTGAAGCAACGTTTTTCTCTCCAGCTTTAAAGTCGTAGTTGTACAAATGTTCTGCATTTTCCAGAACCATTTCCAATGATAAAACCATCGCTTTACCCATAACTGCTCCACCTTTTTGCCTATATATACAATATCTATTTCATACAACCATGATTGGAGATCTCATACCTTAACTGACCGTGCAAATGTGCCAAAAATAACGTGTAAATGTGTTATTTTGTCATACAACAACACAATGTGAAAAGAACGGTCTCCAGTCATGCATTCGGTTGATTGCTGCAAGCACACATGGGAATAACTCCAAGATGATGCAAGTATTGCGATGATCCATACAGGACCTTGATGAACAGTCTATTCACGTATTTTACACTTCAAGGCTGCTTTGGCTTAAATTTATTGAAATTCACCTTGCAGGTTCAGTAAGACGATTTGCAAGCGATTTCAACACAAAGAGTTCGACAATCGTAAAAACAAGGCTTGCGATTGTAAAAGCTATAAACTCTTACATAGAGTCATTCTGCTGTAATGTTCCTTATCGCCTTGGTGATTCTATGGAGTTAATTTACTTTTCTGGTTACACCAACGATTTTCTAGTGACTGATAATGGTATTTGTTAAGATTTTTAGCATGACTACATTCTAGGATGACTAATTTTTGCATACTTATCAAACTAGCTGTTACCCATGGGCTTCACCCCGTTTGACTTCATAAAACTATTGATTGGCCAAGTTAAGCTGAAATAAACAAAACAAAAACAAAAACAAAACAGTTATACAAATTAATAATCACACCTGATTTTAATAAGGTAACAAATTGAAAGGATGACAAATAAATAAGTACGGCTGAGGTATTTTTTACATTAGGTATATGGAAAGTCCCATTTAGAAAGGAATTACGACCTTAAAGGGCAATTTATGAAATAATCGGTAGTTTGGCGCAAGGTTTCTCGTCACGACGAAAATTTAACGGATATGGTTTATGGGGGTGTGACTTGCAGTTTTCTCAAAAATTCATGGATACTTTGGGATTTATATATGGATGTCAGAATCAGATACCCTACTATACGCTGTTAGGTGCCAAACTACAACTATTACAGTACCGGTACCAACATAGCAAAAAACACAAAAGTACTAATAATTTCTGTATTGCAATTAATTAGGTTTCCAACTACTAAGTAATTTAATACTACATGGTGTCCATATTTTAGCGAATTTCCCTATAGGGAAGTAGCTATTACCGTAGGTCTCATGGTAAGACCTAAGCCCGGGACCGATTTACTTTTTCATTTTGATGTCCCCAGAGGCCAAAAACACCATTCGTTCAAATTTATATATATATATATATATATATAAATATATATATATATATATATATATCTATATATATAAAAGGCAAAGCCCTCACTGACTGACTGACTGACTGACTGACTCACTCACTCACTCACTCATCACTAATTCTCCCACTTCCCACTTACCTAGGAGGCTGAAATTTGGTACACTGATTCTTTAGGCATTAAATAGGAAAACTAAGTGGTTTTCATTCTGATCGGACTCTCGGGCTCCGCCCCAGTGGCTCTGGAGTTTCCCATTTTAACCTTATGGTTTTTCATATTTAAAAGGAATTAATGAATCTTAACAGCTGTTTAAATTAAACAAGTTAGTTCTGTTCTATGATGTTCAATAGCATTAAAGTTACAAGGATTACCAACAGGGTGCAGCACTATTATTTCTTTTACATTTTATGGACAACAGCTAATTTGCAACCAAAAGGTGAGTGAGCGTAGCGAACGAACTTCAACCTGGAGGCGAGTTAGCGTAGCGAACGAGCTAACCTGAAGGCAAGTGAGCGCAGCGAACGAGCTCCAACCTAAATGCCATTGAGGACGTGATTGAGCCATGCGAACGAGCTCACTTATAAAGTTAAACGGGGCAAAGCCCGCGGGTACAGCTATATATATATATGTGTGTGTCCATCCGCACGATAACTTGAGTAATTTTTGTCCGATTTTGATAAAATTTGGTTTGAAGGTGTAAGGCGGGATAAACTTGAATGAGTTCGCGAACCAGCATGATCGGACTATGGGAACGGGGGTTTATGGGGGGTTTTATGGGGTAAAAATAGGTTTTTCCCATTTTTGACCCTAAAAACACAAAATTTCACAATTTCTTTTCAAACCATTTTGTAGAGCTTAAAAAAACAAATAATTTAGTATATTGAAGCGTTATTATGCGCCTAATTGTTACGGAAAAAATGCAAAAAAATTGTAATTTTAAAATTCCCATGTTATTCTTATGGAGAATAAGTCAACTGTTGTAGTTTGCTTGTTTATGAACATATTTTGATCAAATTTGGAAAATACATTAATTTCTTACTAAACCACAGTACCTTTTAATATTTTACATTAAAAAAAACTTTTTACCCTCCCTGTTGCAGCAAACCTAAGTACTCATTAAATTAATTCTGTTTAAATTGGGAATAAATGTGATATTTTTAAGGAGACATTTTAGTTAAAATCCAATCAGGCAGATGGAAATTCGCTAAGTCTGCAGGTTTGCTGCGGCGGGGGTATTTGAATACAATATTAATGTTGCATCTGAATGACAGGTTGAACAAATGTTTGTTTATACAAACTTTTTAATACAAGTTAGTCGATGCTGACATATACGTCGATGGAACAGCAGAAGATAATAGTATCTGGTTAATTAAATTACGAAGAATCTATTGCTTTTTTACAGTTTTAAACCCCCCCCCCCCATCAACAATTGAAGAAACACTTTAGGGTTATTTAGTTTTTATGTGTACAAAGTCAGTAGAATCCGAGTCGAGTTTGCATTAGCTATTCTTTCACAGTGAACCTAACAGTACGAACTACGTGGTTTGGACATTGTTCAAATGATGCAATGACATTATGCGACTGTACCTGACATATTTTCTTACTTGGAACAATATTGTGGGTGTGACGACAAAAATATATTATACAGCCATACTACTCCTACTACACCCACTTTGATGTTTTTGTAACACTACTCTGACTATATAACAAAGTCACTGTTAGCTTTATTTAATACTGTATGTATTAACCATTGACGGTTGTTGATTATGTAGTCTAAAGTACTGTAGGTGGAGAATTATTGATACATTTGCAAAATAAAAAAAACTAGGTAATATTTATTTTAGTGGAAGATAATATATTTAATTAAGTGTGTTCCAGTATTGACTTTGAATGTTGCAAGTAAACTAATCGTCATATTATATACAGTTTTTGCCTGTTTTATGTGTGTTTCATGTTGGTGATTTTTAGAGTGCCCTGATCGTCTAAATGTTTATTTGTTTACATCATACTACACAGAAACAGGCACTTTTCCATCCGTATTGATAGGCTGGAAAGTTGTACTTTGCCGTTCCTACACACGGAAAATTAACGTCATGTATTTTTACCGTGCAATTAGTCAGCTGATGAAATAAACAGCTAATACCAACGGCCTTTTTTATTTTCTGAAATATAATTCATACGTTCAGGAGGAGATTTGCAAAACAAAAGCAGGAGTCTAGTACAGTATAAGAGCTTCGCTCCGCTCAAACAATATTATAATTTATGTTATGCCCTAAATAAATTGTGTTATGAGTTTAAAATGTACTAAACTTTCTGTGTAGTATGATGTAAAGTATCGTAGGCTACAACATAAATGTCAGCCTGTTAAAAACAAATTATACTATTAACATTAAATACAACTAGACAATGATAATATACTCCCTAGAACCATTTTTGATAAGCCCACGACGTAGCTACAATGATGCAAGCGGTCCATTCTCCATTCACCATTGAATGTGTCCTTTCTTTAACAATCAACTGTCACTTCCGCGCTCTTATTCTTGTTGACTAGCTGTCATCTCTTCAGCTTTTACATGTCAGAATGGATACAATATTTTTGTTTTATGATTATGATTTTTCGAGAAGCCTCAAAATCTCTCACACACAACACTCATTGCTAATATAAAAAGAGATTGTTTTAACCTCACAGCAAAGCGCCAATCAATCGTGTTACGGAATCATCAAATCGCTTAAATTCTTTGGTTTAATTAAATTTACTTGGTTTTAGTAAATGCGTTTCTTGAATAGCTAAAACTGAAGTTTAGTTAGTTTACCTCTTCAAATTAGGCTTCATTCAAGTTTTCAATTATTGTATAAAACAATTTTTACTGTATCATGTATTTTTTTCGTAAACCTAAAACATTTTTTTGTTTGCAGGATTTGTGTTCCCAGCGTTTAAGTCCCGCGCCTCGACTTCTATAGACCGGGCGCTTTCGCAACTTTATTTATATAAAAAGGACTTGATAAAAAATCCAATCAGATTAGGACATTGGCTACATATACGTAGTCCAATGTATTATTACATTGTTTGTTTACTACCAAACTTATTGAAAGGAATAACGTATCTAAGCACCCAGTAGTTACCACGATTTTTACTTAAACTTTATGTGTTCGTAAGTCTCGGTCAAAAGGTATGAACATATTTTCGGTTAATTAACTGCATATACTTAACTTTTACCTGAACACCCTGTAATTCAGCTCCTTAAAATAACAATAAAATCAAGCTAGGATATAAGCATATATGGATATAAGCAAAAGTATTGGCGATTCCTGTACAGAGTGAACTGAACGCATGTATATAAATTAATACGTTGTGTTTGAAAACCACTATATTTTACCTATTGACAATTTCATATCTAGACTCAAAACGTATGAGGGAGTAAAGATCAAAAATATAATACCATTTCGATATTATCATAATTTCATACTAAATATCAAGAGAAAATCAGCTTGACATTATTTAGTATGAAATTATGATAGTATCGAAATGTAATGTAATTTAATACCAGTTTGATGTCCACGATCTGTAATGTTTTGAGAAGTGAATATTGTATGAGACTTATTAAATTTATGTTGCACTTTTCAATTTGCAAAATAAAAATTGTGATACAGCATCAAATGTGTTTGCAGATGTAGGACGAAAAATTATTGTTATTTGAAAGTTTTAGAATAACCTTTGGAGCATTCCCTTGATATAAATAAACACGATTCCGTCTCACACATATATAATATATTACATTACTTTACAATATTCTCAACATGTAATATACAAATTTGACGAAAAAAAACTAGGTGCAAACTGTTGAGATGCTCTACCAATTAATGCCAATATTCTGTGTTAAGTGATAAATCTGTATCCAATAGTCAATGCTAATATTTAACCCAATACACTAGTACCCTCTGGTGAGATGGTTCTGAACTTAATATATTTTCTTGGCTTCAAATTTTTAAATTTTATGGGAAGTCTATTCTATGTATAGTCAACGGTTGCAGGTACAAACCATTATGTGCTTCACCAGTAGCATTGGCGTTTAAAAACTTAAATTTTTAAATATATCAATCCCGACTGAAAATGTAAACAAATATATTACTACGTTACTTTATTAATTGTATTTTGTATGTATAAATATCATCAATTTAATAAAGTAAAGTTGTAAATTATTTGTTTATATTTCTGTATGGATAAAAATTACAAGAGCTATAATTAAAAAATTGAAGAGTTGTTGAAAAAAATCAAAAATATTGTTTTAATACTTGCTTAACTTTATAATATAACTCTGTTCACTTTATAAGATCATACTTCAATAAAGTAATGCACAAATTTTGTGCTTACAGTGTTTTAAGATAACATGTATTTGTATGAGCACATCGTTGAATAAAGTGATTAGACCAAATATTAACCTTGTGATAAAAACTTTAAAAAAATACAAAAACGGTGCAGCAATAGAAATTGAATAAAATATTAATGAATGCACTTTAAAAAAATACGACACTGTCAAGACAAAAATCAACAATGTTAATTTCTTTAATGAAACTTAGCCGAATGTATTTACAAATTACTAGAACCTAACCAACAATATTTTTTTTATTTATGAAAACAGGTGATTACCTTAACTGTTGCAGCCATGTTGTATCTCGGTCACTTCAGAGCAGACTGGAGTGAAAGTGAAGAGCGAAAGCTCAGGAGACTCCCACTCCAGCTGTTATACAATATTGTGCGTCATACATCAGCTGTGCCTCTGGGGCAGACCACTTATTCTTAACATATACAAGATGAATATGTCTAAGTGCAACATCATGTGATGAACTGGTGCGATACGTCACTGAGCTTATTTTGGACGGGGAAATGATGTTTAGTCCTCCTTGGGAAATGGTGATGGACGGTCTTCAATTTCAAAGTTTTAGGTGTGAAGTCACAAGAATACTATAAATACTGTGATAGATGAGACTGTCAATGGGTGACTCATGGGTTCGACCAACTCTCAATCATTCAAGTCTGGTGTAAACACTGAAATTTAGTGGTGTCAACCATTGCTTCAGATATTCCACGAATATTAGAACAGAAACGGTGCGGATCAAAAATATAAACAAATGACGTCACTGTCCCGAATGTCTATACTGTCTATACTAATAATATGCAATGTACAGACTTCTCTATTTTCACCACACACGGTAAATAAAACATGTGAATAGAATTTGTTTGGATTTTCTGTTTATATTTTGTTATTTTCTCACCAGCATAGCAACCTATAAGGCCCGTATTATTATTTTTTTTTAATTTCAAATTCATTTTTCGCGCTTATTTTTGAGCCTATTTAAATTTATAGAAAGATTCTGCACATCTACAGGAAAATATCATTCATTTGGTACCAACCGCGTGTAATTCGGTCCAGTAGTATGGCCAGGCTAGCTGGCGTAAGTTTTGCAAAACTTGTTTAGTATATAAGATTCATAAACTTTCAAATTTTAATCTCGATTTATATTCACGAAATAACCAATAAGAAAAACGCTTCGACTAGTCTGCATGCTAGAACATTCGAGTTATTTCCCAATATTTGAGAAAGTTACACAATCGTTTCTAATGTTCCAAACAATATTATGTTTATTATTTTAGTAATATGAAATGCTTGTAGCATTTTTCCCTGTTCACGAATTTTCTAAAGGGCGTAAACTTCAACCCTAATACTTTAAAAGTACTTATTTTAGGTTGAAAAAATGAGAGCCTTTTCATGGAGAAGACTTAAACGGTTACCATACCGTCTGGACTCTAGAGGTTTTGCGAGTGAGGGCTAATGGTTCCCAACTTAAAATAACGGAGAATAAGCTACAGAAGCTTTTGGGAAATTAAAGATAGAGAAATGAAAAATCAAGAGCTTTTAAAAGTGATCGATCTACCTCCCTTGATCCTACGGCCATTTTTGGCACCCTCGGAAGGGAAGGGTTTTATAAATATACAATTTATAATAGCTTTTACTAATGTAAGGTTTCTGCAGATTAAACAGTTCTCTAGGGCACATTATAGTGTGCTCCTTATCAGACTTCCAGAGTCGAGTCATTTCTCCCTAGAAACTTCAGTGAAGAAGCATTGGTAAGAAGACTTTACGATCTTCGTAAGAAGACTACCAAAAATTGTTATCTTGTCAATAATTTTCGCCATATTGGTAAGAATACCCATCTTGGTAAGAAACTTTACCATATTGGTAAGAAGACTTTACTATCTTAGTAAGAAGATTACCAATCTGTGACCACAAACTTCTGGTCCATCTTGCAGGATTTCCCACTTAAAAGCGTGATTCTCTTAACCCATCATTAAAATCTCCCCGACAAGAAATGTGAACTTATTAATGTCGAATAACACTTTTTCTCCACAGGTGTTTCTTCAGATATACAATAATGGTGAACTGTAGAGTGTGAACTGTGAGAGTGTTGTGACTATGGTGAGTGGAGTGTGTCCAGTGGCTAGTGGCAAGTGGCGTGTGTACAGTATTGACGAGGTGCGATGGCGCCTAGATAACACCAGATTAGCGTGTTTAGCATACAGCGGCACGCCACTGTCCACCTCCGGTCAAACCACTCAGCAATACTGCCACTGCCACACACTACTGTATACTCCACACACTACAATACCACCACACAGTATTGACGAGGTGCGATGGCACCTAGATAACACCAGATTAGCGTGTTTAGCATACAGCGGCACGCCACTGTCCACCTCCGGTCAAACCACTCAGCAATACTGCCATTGCCACACACTACTGTATACTCCACACACTTTTTGTTGATAAAAAAACTAAGGATTACCGTGGGGGAAAACCATGACCTATAACAAATAAGATATTGAAAAGAGCCGGAAGAGTCCAAAGTTCATTCCTCGTTTTGTAGTCTACAAACCTGGAATCTTTTGATATTGTATATAGCTCGAGAGACACCTCACCACAGCCTTGCTGATGGTTGGTTTATGATTTTTTTAGTCAAAAGTATGGAATGGTTATTGGCCCCGAAATTGGAACTAACACCGACTTAACCGATTTAAGAATCGGTTAGAAGCCCATCCGCTACGGAAGTAGCGCTCTCAACTCTCAGTGAATGATATGGGTAACTTAACTACTTCCTTGTGGAGTGATCTCTCCCGGATCTCCAGCGGCCGAAGACCCATCTGGTGGTTGGAGGTCGACCTCTTTCCCTTCAGCCTCAGCCTCCTGGTATCTCTTCTCCAAGTTGACTTTTCACTAGGTACTGGTTTTTAGTTTCCTCCTCTCAAGTCGTATAGTGACTATACAGTCACAGACAATTGTCTTGATCCACTATGCTCTTGGTGGGTCGGCAGTTTAATTGAGGTCAGGGAGGGAGTATATTGAATTGAGTTTCATCAGCCCCTTTCTTATGGTTTTCAGGGATGGTTATGAGTTATGAGTCTCTCAGTAGGATTACGTGGATTTTCGAGCCTTAATCAACATATAGCTCATCAAATAGAATACTGGCACAACTTGAAGTACTGTAAGCTACTTCTCAGGAGAAGCAAAACAGACTTTATCGTTACTGGATTTCAATCAAACATCCTTTAAAAATTCATTTAAGAAATAGTTGACATATTACGTCCAAATCTTCACAACCAAGGTTTTTTGTCCTGCTAGACACGAGCCCGGAACTGTTTTATTCACATTATTTCAGGCTAGACCTAGGGGCTGTGGCATCATCACATAGATAAAATACATTGGTGATTTGGTGGGATTTGAACACAGACCTTAGGGACCAAAGTCCCGCTCACTACCAATAGACCTGCTCGCTCCTCTCACATCCAAGGTAGCGTCATTGGTGTAAATCGGATTCTGTCAGTCAATGGTGGTTCAACTAACATAATTTTTCTTTTCAGATCATTTCTATGCTGATAGCTGCACACGTCCTTAAGGTAGCTGCTACATGTACTCGTATTACAGCTTCACTGCTGCAGGTTTTGGAAAACGGGAAGTTGATGTACAGTTGATGCACTGACTAACACTTCTCAGACAATAGTTTTGGAATTTCTCGAGGCATCCATGGGAGTTCCACATGGTAATTTATCAACCGCTCCACTGGGACCAGTTGAATTAATTGTCTTATCCCCATCCTGCAAACAGTCAAGAATTACTGACGGATGTCGTTGATAATGCCCTGCAATAGAGTCATACCACAAGTTATACAAATATGATGGGCTTTCGTCGTAATAATATTAAGTCTATAGCCAAAGTCAGGAGTATGTACATACAAAATTATCAACTGTATTGAGAGGATTTTTATTGCCTCGACCCATTGCTTTACACATTTTCTTAGACCCCGTTTATGCACCAAGAGCGGGAGCGGGGCGATAGCGGGCCCGCTCCCGCTATGAATGGAGCTGTTTATGCACGAAGAGCGATAGCGGTAGCGGTTGGTTAAAGGAGAATGGAAGGGGGACACAGTCTTGCCAACTCAAACTCTGCCAAATAATGAACACAACTATTTGTCCTAAGTGCACGTGGGTCAAGTTGGCAACCCTGGCTTCAGCCGCTCCCGCTCCCGCCGTGCATAAACACTCCCATTTGACTCAATGTAGTTGAAAACCGCTCTATCCCAAGCAACCGCTGCGATTTCTAACTACACAGCGGGCGAATTAGAAACCGCAGCGGGAGGTCAACCGCTATCGCTATCGCTCTTGGTGCATAAACAGCCCCATTTAACTCAATGGTGTTAGAAATCGCTCCCGCTGTCGCTACCGCTCCCGCTCTTGGTGCATAAACGGGGCCTTTAGGTGAGTCGCTTGCTATAACCAACTGCAACGAATACGGTTTTTTAGCTAAGTGAGAGAAATCAATTACACAAATGGAAATATAATTGTACAAAATCGTTACTGATAAAATTGGTGCCGCTTTACTACTATTCATAAGCTACAATATAACATGAGTTTGAATAACTAACTTCGGACTAGAAAAAACTTTGACCAACGTTTGGGATGGGTAGCAGCAATTCATCTTAGAAACAAGCTTCAATCTAAGACTTTTATAATAATATGGTTTGTCTCCCTATTTGGGGGTAACATTCGCAATACAGCGATTTACTCTCAAAAAATCGTCAAAAAGGGTAGACTTCCGTATCTGTTGTCAAAACAACCGAATGAAAATATCGATCGATATATTAACTATTTAATGGTTTCATTCGATTATATCAGTTGATTAGTTAAGCTAAATAACCAAACGATATATCGAATGAAATAATAGATGTATTGAATAATCGATATATATCGATCGATATTTTCATTCGGTTGTTTTTGACAACAATACGGAAGGGGTCAAAAATTGGGTAATTTAATTGAATTTCTTGAGGTTATCACTTAATCTGCGTAACTTATTGTATTTTCAACCAATCACTGTACGGTTGTATGGTGTAGCTGCATGGTATAGGTGTAGCTGCATGTTATAGCTGCGCCTTCAATAGCCCAAAATCCACTAAATACTCTATCCCAGCCCTTGGAAATTGAAATTACATATTTTACCCTAATGTAATGGATTGACGCTTTATTTACATCTATACTAAAGTTGAGGTGGTGTCTGTCTGTCTGTGCAGTTGTTACGACTAAAATACTAAACCGATACAGCCAAAATTAAGCACAAATATGGTCCACATATCTAGGAACATCATAGGCCTATTCACTTCCTTAAGCTCCCCTCGGGCTTCGCCCCGAGGATGTCCAAAGTTTTGAGGTTTTCAAAAGTAAATGTTAATCATTGGACACCATGGAAGCATGAGATAATTCACAATATTTACCTTTGCGTTGAAATTCCAATGTAAACAATCAGAACTGCCAAATGCTTTTTCACAATTTTCAGACAGTTGGTCTAAAGAAATTAAATATATTTTACACAACTATGTGGTAGGATTATTTAATATAAAACTTTATCATGGATTATTTATTCTAAATCTATGACAATGAATATGAAACTGATTTTTCTTTCCGTTTTGAAGCACAGGTTTACATATAAAGAGCTAATTTAGACATCAGCATATTAAATAAATAATAAAAACTGCACTTTTTCCTTCTTTAAAGTTTTACATAAAGCGATTTTGGAAACCGCCTTCGGCCTATTATTTTAATACTGTAAATGAAAATGCCATCCAATGTTGCGGAAAGCACCCCATGACCTCAAATATAAGTGAAGCAAGATTAACACAATTGGAATTTTAACTGCAGTTTTGGTTAAAAAATCAAATATTTATAAGAACTAATTAAACCAACCAAAAGAAGAAGAAGTTTATTGTGTGTTAAGAAACTGAATGTTAGCGTGAATGCAATATAGCAGCTCATGGTTCTTGGTGTATTATGTAGGCTACTCGTATTAAAAGTTCCCAGATCACAGAATTATTTACTCTAGATAGACAATAGACAATAGACAATCAATCATTATTTACACATTCATTAAGAATAGTAGTAGTGTCAATTTACAATTGTTTCTAAATATGTGGTTGAGGTGTTGTTTAGTCAAAGATCTGTTGGTCAGATATATCCCGTTAAACTATTCCAAAAATAATCTGAACGTTCAAAATATTTGGTATGTATTAGTAAAATGATAAAAATTGTAAATGTTGCACACTCAAGTAGTGTATTCATTAATTTCGTTACGCCTCAGAATAATACACGTGACACAGCGTGCATGGGTGTACTGCGTGGCCATCTTCTTTTTGAAGGAGCACATGAAACAACAGGACTCGTCACAGACATATTATTAAATCATCATCCCAGTTGCCTCTGTGCTTCTTATAACGTTGCTCTTCAAGAACTTCAATAAAAAACAAGAGGATTCTTTACTGTATAATAGTTAATAGAGTTTCAAAGAAAATAGGGCTACAAAATTTACATTTTATAAGATAAATGTCTGCCTTATGTTCAGAACACAAAGTAAACCAGTAATATAATTTTTTTTTTTTTTAAACGAAATCTGGGGGATTAACTTTCCTGGCAACACTCCCGACCTAGCAAAATGCAAACGGTCGTAAATTAATTGTGCCAAAGAGTTCCTTGATTTCGCCAAGCACTCAAAGGTTCCCAAAAATGTTCCTTAGTTGCGCCAAGCCAAAGCCAGGTAGGGGTTAGTTGCCGGTAGAAGGAATGTCATTTCATTGATTACGTGTCATCCTAACCTATCCTAACCTAACCTAACTCCAAGGTTAGTATTAACCTTGACCTAACCAAACCTAACATACACAATTATTGTAAAATAGGGCCGTCACTTGGCGCAAAGCAGGTAATGAACGTATCGGGTGGCTCCCTGGAGTAGTTGGCGCAATTCAGGAATACCCGACTACCTGAATCAGGTCAGTTGGCGCAATTTGCCCACCCTTGCAAACTACTAACTTACGTCAATGACTATACTATATATTCAAGGGTCGCATTAAGGAGGTTAAAGTATATGGAAACGCAAACCAGCAAGTATATGGTGTAGATAATATTAGCTCGGTCAGTATTTGAGTCTAAATAATACGAGTAACTCTACTAACATAAAATATTTTACCTAAATAAAGTTTTGCCAACTGTTGCAGAAAATATTTGTAAATGAGCAATTTATTTTACTAATTTTCAAACGAGAATGACATGGAAACAAACAGTTGTAGGGAAACATTTTGTGAACTTTTAACAAATCATATATATATATATATATATATATATATATATATATATATATATATATATATATGAACACATACATATACATATATATTTTATGTATATATATATGTTTTGTGGTATATATATATATATATGTATGATTATATATGAGTCTATATTGCCTATTATACTACACTAGGAGTCTGGTATACAGCCACTACAAAAAATCATATACAGTAATAGGATTGGGTTTATTCTAGAACATTAATGATTCTAATTTACATTGTTTATCCTGTTTATGATCATACGTGAGTTACCATGCCTACGAGATACACTTACAACATATAACGCAAGTTCAGGACAGGGCCACGTCTTCAATTAACTCGGACATATTTCAGAGTTAAATAATTGTAGACATAGCTATAGCTGCACAGATAGCTGCCCTGTCGCTAGCCGGGGTTCGTCGTCGTCGTGAAGTTCCAGCCCAGAGAGCTGAAACCATTGACTATGAGGTGTATATTGTACCTCTAATAGAGGTGTATAGTCAATGACTATATATATATAACCCTACTGTAAGGATTTTAGGACTAAGTCCGGGTCACATTCGAGAATCAAAAGCCGATGACTTTATACACATTTAAACGTATCTGCAATTAGTTTTTAAGATTAGTTTGCCATATTTTTTGGAAACATATATTTTAAATGATTATGAAGTACAATGTTATCATTGTAAAGATAAGATAAACTATCTGACAAAGATTCTTGTTAATAGATATCTTCATGAATGTTAGACAATTTCAAACAAGTAAGTTTTAGCGACTTTCCCTTATAGGGAATAAGCTATTACCGTAGGTCTCCTGGTAAGACCTAGACCCGTGACCGATTTACTTTTTCGTTTTGAGGTGCCCAGAGGCCAAAAACACCTTCCGTTCAAATTCATATATATTTTCAAATACCCGATATTTTATATATCAGGTCAATATCAAATATTGATATTTTATATATATTTTTTGTATATTGAATCGTTAAGTTGCATGCAACGGAGAAAATTCGAAAAAACTGTAAATTTAAAATTCCTATGTTATTCTCATTGAGAATAAGTAAACTGTTGTAGTTTGCTTGTTTATAAACAGTTTTTGATCAAATTTGTAACATGTATCTATATATTAATAGGCAAGCATGTTTCTTTAAAACCTTTTTTTCTCAGCTCGTGTGCTTCACAGGTAAAATCTACGCATATAGTTATATTTTCCTGTAAATGTGCAGAATCTCTTTAAAAATTAAAAAGGCTCAAAAATAAGCACAAAAAGTGAATTTGAAATAAAAAAAAAATATGCTGGTGACGAAATACCAACGAAATTTTAATAGAAAATCAAAACAAATGGAAGAAATTACAATCACAATGTTTTATTTACAGCGTGGGATGAAAATAGAGAGCCCTGTTTTACTTACAACTAGACATTCCATCCCCATGTTAAAGTTGTCGCCAGTTTTTAATTAAATTCGTAGTAGTTGATGTTAGCCACCAACAGATTGCACTGATCTAAATCAAAAAATTTTGTCGAATACAGGATGTTTTTTACCAAGTCAAAGTGATGGAATGACTTATTATGAGCTATAGCAACTATTTTGACCCATCAACTTTGTCAGTTACAAAAAATAAGGTAGAAAATAGAATTTTAGTCACGCATTCTGTGACTGGCTCATACAACTACTTGTTATTTAATTAGAATGGCGACAGCAGGTCATACCAGTATATGGGATGTCTACTTCAGTATTCAATAGTCAATGCGTGTGCATTACATATTTTTGATCGAGTTTTCGACCACTGGACGACCACTAGTTTAAAATACTATACTATAAACGTATAACTATAAAAACACCTTATTACCTTCCCTGTAAAACTAAGTACTTGTTAAACTAAAATGTTATTACTTGTTAAATAGGGAATACATGTGACTTTTTAAGGAGAGTACCTGGGGACCGAGCTTTGCTCGGGGAAAATCATTAGTTCACTCTGAAAGCACCTTAGTATTGGAGATGCATAAATCCATTCCCAAACTCCACACGGCTCGCCTTCACCACCATTTCCTACGTCATGGACCTGTTTCCCTCCATTCCCATTGCATTTAAAGATTGCAAATGCCTTAATCTAATCGTCATAAACAGTTCCCACACTCCGGACTACTCGCCTTGACTACTTCCTTCACCACTTCCTACGTCGCGGACCTGTTTCCCTCCCTTTCCATAGCATTTTAGGATTGCAAATACTTTAATCTAATCATCATAAACAATTCCCACACTCCGGACTACTCGCCTTGACTACTTCCTTCACCACTTCCTACTTCGCGGACCTGTTTCCCTCCCTTCCCATTGCATTTTAGGATTGCAAATACCTTAATCTAATCGCCATAAACAGTTATCACACTCCGGACAGCTCGCCTTGACTACTTCCTTCACCACTTCCTACGTCGCGGACCTGTTTCCCTCCCTTCCCATAACATTTTAGGATTGCCCATACCCTTATCTAATCGTCATAAACAGTTCCCACACCCAGGACAGCTCGCCTTGACTACTTCCTTCACCACTTCCTATGTCGCGGACCTGTTTTCCTTCCTTTCCATAGCATTTTAAGATTGCGGACACCTTAATCTAATCGTCATAAAAAGTTCCCACACTACGGACTACTCGCCTTGACTACTTCCTTCACCACTTCCTACGTCGCGGACCTGTTTTCCTTCCTTCCCATAGCATTTTAGGATTGCAGATACCCTAATCTTATCGTCATAAACATTCCCCACACTCCGGACTGATCGCCTTCACTACTTCCTTCATCACTTCCTACGTCACGGACCTGTTTCCCTCTATTCCCATAGCATTTTATGATTGCCTTTGTTACTTCCTTCACCACTTCCTACGTCGCGGATCTGTTTCCCTCCCTTCCCATAGCATTTTAGGATTGCCCATACCCTTATCTAATCGTCATAAACAGTTCCCACACTCCGGACAGCTCGCCTTGACTACTTCCTTCACCACTTCCTACGTCGCGGACCTGTTTCCCTCCCTTCCCATAGCATTTTAGGATTGCCCATATCCTTATATAATCGTCATAAACAGTTCCCACATTCCGGACAGCTCGCCTTGACTACTTCCTTCACCACTTCCTACGTCGCGGACCTGTTTCCCTCCCTTCCCGTAGCATTTTAGGATTGCCCATACCCTTATCTAATCGTCATAAACAGTTCCCACACTCCGGACAGCTCGCCTTGACTACTTCCTTCACCACTTCCTATGTCGCGGACCTGTTTTCCTTCCTTTCCATAGCATTTTAAGATCGCGGACACCTTAATCTAATCGTCATAAACAGTTCCCACAATCCGGACTACTCGCCTTGACTACTTCCTTCACCACTTCCTACGTCGCGGACCTGTTTTCCTTCCTTCGCATAGCATTTTAGGATTGCAGATACCCTAATCTTATCGTCATAAACATTCCCCACACTCCGGACTGCTCGCCTTCACTACTTCCTTCATCACTCCCTACGTCACGGACCTGTTTCCCTCTATTCCCATAGCATTTTATGATTGCCTTTATTACTTCCTTCACCACTTCCTATGTCGCGGACCTGTTTCCTTCCCTTCCCATAGCATTTTAGGATTGCAGATACCTTAATCTAATCTAATCGTCATAAACAGATCCCAGACTTCGCACTGCTGCCCTTGACTACAATCATAGATAATACCCCCGCCGCAGCAAACCTGCAGACTAAGCGAATTTCCATTTGCCTGATTGGATTTACACTAAAATATCTCCTTAAAAATATCACATTTATTCCCTATTTAAATAGAATCAGTTTAACACATAGTTAGGTTTGCTGCAACAGGGAGGGTGAAAGTGTTTTTTTTATGTAAAATGTTAATAGTTAGTAAGAAATAAAAACATTTTCCAAATTTGGGCAGAACATGTTAATAAACAAGCAAACTACAACAGTTTACTTATTCTCCATAAGAATAACATGAGAATTTTAAATTTACAATTTTTTGGAATTTTCTCCGTAACCATTAGGCGCATTATAACGCTTCAATATACTAAATTATTTGTTTTTTTAAGCTCTACTAAATTGTTTGGAAAGAAATTGCAAAATTTTATGTTTTTTGGGTCAAAAATGGGAAAAACCCATTTTTACCCCATAAAAGCCCCCATAAACCCCCGTTCCCATGGTCCAATCATGCTGGTTCGCGAACTCGTTCGAATAAACGTAGGTTTACAGGTTTGTACCAAATTTCATTAAAATCGGATCATTTTTGCTCGAGTTATCGCGCTAACGGACACATATATATATATATATATAAATATATATATAAATATATATATAAATATATATATAAATATATATATAAATATATATATATATATATATGAATTTGAACGGATGGTGTTTTTGGCCTCTAGGGACCTCAAAACGAAAAAAAAAATCGGTCCCGGGTCCAGGTCTTACCATGAGTACTACGGTAATAGCTTATTCCCTATATGGGAAATTCGCTAAAACCATAGACTATAAAACATACTCCCTACAATGTATCGAGTAATCTTCAGTATAATCTTTGCTAAATATTATGCTAATTATTAAGTGACGTTTTCCTTTTGTACTGTATTTGTAATTTGCTAGTATACTGTGGGTAGTTGGCTTACTATGAACACATGCTACAACTTCAAGTCTTTTGTTTACTTTATCCTTGTTATTTAATTCATCCAACATGGTTACCTAGCAACCCATAAGACTAATGTTAAAAAAATGTGATTTTCAGTTTCATTTTTCTACGTAATTAGATTTTTGTTGGCAGTTCTAACTGCATGAAACTCGTTTTTAGGCCAAAAATAAACTATTTACAAGATTTGAAGAAAATCGTCGGAGCCGTTTTCGAGATCTTTCTGCAAGCAAGCAAGCAAGCAAGCAAGCAAGCATACAAGCAAACATTGCTCGTATTAGAGTATAGGATATTTTAGTGAGAATCCAATCAGGCAAATTAAAATTCGCTTAGTCTGCAGGTTGTCTGTGGCGGGGGTATTTGATTTTTTTAATGGCAGAGACCCTACTCACAAGCTTAATGTTGTTTATATTGTGTTGGTGTAAAGAGTAACTTTTCCGTTTGAATCTGATTAAATAAAAATCCTAAGAAATATAAATTAATTATCTATGCAGGTAAACTGTTCAGAGGATATTTTATCCTCTGCCCTCTAACATAGTAATACATTGAGAAAGCATTATGCATTAAGAAAGCTAATTAAATTATTTTACCAATCAATTATTTAATATTCGATTTCAATCCCAACATTTTAAAATGTTATATATTTGTACTTTACCACTTTCAATTACGTATTTATTCAGAAAAATATGTTAATGTACTTTACAGTTTAACAGATGAATTCAGTTGGTATGGATGAAATATGTTACAGTTTACAGTTAATTCAATTTAAGTTCTATATTAATTAATTTAATGAATGCGTGAATTTAGACAGTATTTTGTTACAAACTCAAACTAGGTGTTAATGGCTTTTTATTATTTCGTCACTTAAAATGTTCTGCATTTGATTTTATGTTGCTAGCGTGCACCTCGTGGATACAGTATCCACTCTATAGCACACCATACTACTGTATAATTACTTACGGTATACTACATTCATTTGTTTTGCAAGAGGTTGTATGTAATTTTTATTTTATTCTTACCTTACGATAACACTGTTAAACTGTATTTATGAAACTATCAAAGAATTTCAATTTACTGTTTTATACATAACCAACCATTTGGACAAAATAAAATACAGAAGACATCAAACATTCGCAAACCGTTTTATACAAACTAGTAATCTCACTATTATCGTTGGCACTACCAATATAATATATTGGTATATATATATATATATATATATATATATATATATATATATATATATAATATATATTGGATGATATACAGGGTGCGCCAAAATAACCTGACAGTTTTAATACTAAATAACTCAAGAACAAAATACAATTTTATATATTAAATAATGTTATATTGTACACACTAATTATATGCCATTTTCACTTATGCAAAATTATATCACCTAGGTGATGTCCTTCTCCTAAACGCAGGCTTTCAATTTTTTTTTGCAAATTTGCAGTTACCTTCGCCTGATGAATAGAAACAATCTCTTCCCGGATACACTGCTTGTTCAGGGATAGTTCGAAATTTCGAAACAACCACTTTGCTTTTTAAGTGTTCCCATAGCCAACTGTCACGCGAAATTAAGTCTGGGGATCGAGCTGACCACAGCACATGACCAAACCAAGAGATCACTTTACCGGGAAAGAGTTCACGCGAAACTGTCATTGAATAATTGGTTGTATGACAAGTTGTGCCGTCCTATTGAAACCATGTGTTGGTCATGTGTATCTCTCCTAACATTCATAGTTGCGGAACCAAAAAACTCCTCAGTATTTCCACATAACGTTCCGAGTTTACAGTGATAAGGGGTGTTCTCACTTTCATCCTCAAAAACATATGGTCCGATGACTCCAAACCGTGCCACACCACACTAGACAGTAACTTTCTTTCGACGAAGTGATGTTTCACCAAACATAACCTAAAAATGGCATAACGTAAGCAATCGTTCACTACAACAACGAGGTCTCTAGCTTGTATAACAACTGACTTATCACAAAACAAAAACCGTCAGGTATTTTTGGCGCACCCTTTATTATATCATCGAAGTAATAATTAACTGACTACAATAAATTATGATTGTTCTGTTTGAACAATGTTTGACAACAATGCTGTAACATTGTGACTGTTTGATAGTTAAAGGGTGGAAAGTCACTAGAGTTGGGGAGAACAAACTGTCAGTAAGTCTGTGTGTCTATGTGTCTATGTGTCTGTGTGTCTGTGTGCCTGTGTGTCTATGTGTCTGTGTGTCTGTGATGTTTACGATGACTCGATACAGCCGACTTTGCAAGGCTTTCACCGCTACAAACAAACAAACTTGACGTGACGGGCTCATTAAGACGTCTGGAACATTAGGATCCGTAAACTGAACCAAACTGAACTACTGTATTCGAATTAGTTAAAAAAATAACCTTACTTATCTACCTTTTACTCAGCATAAGGTGAATTAAGATCTTAATTGTGGGAAAATATTCGGTTTGTTTTAACCCCTCCCCAGACCTCAAACCACAATGATTTTAGCCATGCTATAGCGAGGTCCTACAGACCCTGAGCGGTCTACCAAGAGAGGTATCTCAGACCAGGAAGTGCTTTGCTTTTGAGAACTCTCTTGCCTGAAATATAGTCAAATACTACAACCAGGGGACCACAACGCTACAACCATGCTACCAAAATTGTGTGGGGTGCGAGCTGGTTTAGTGGTAAGCGCGGGACTTCGGTCCCTGAAGTTCCGGGTTCAAATCCCGCCAAACTACCAATGGATTTTATCCATGTGATGCCGCAAACCCTAGGTCTAGCCTGAAGTAATGTGAACAACAATACCGGTCTCGTGCCTAGCGTAAAGAAAAAAAAACAATATTGTGTGCTGATAGATTTTGGAAAAGCATTAACGAAAAGGAAACTATGCCTCTTTGGCGAATTTTTTAAACAAGTTTTAGGTATATAGGCCTACATCATAATGTACAACCTTGAAGTAGCGATAACTTTAATCAATTAGAAAGTTACATTTGGCTTTGTATCATCACCATAAGTTAATGGTTGTGAGTTTCTCTAACTATAATCTTTCTATTTTTTTATAAGAAATTTGGCTAGAGATATAAGTATTTAATCAATTATGATTAGTAGTTGATGCTATACTCGTAATAAACATAGCAAAATATGATTAGTTTTCTGTAGGCATAAAGCTAACTCTTCTTTTAATCAATAATTTTTTGATAAAAAGTTTTTATAGATGCAATATATGTTGTTTCTGCCATTATATATATGTTTAACATGCTATATATGTTTGAACATGCTGAATATAATCATTTTAAATCCATGATTTCACTTGGTAAAGCTTTCAAGTTGTTCTTTTAAAAAATACTGTTGTTCTACATAGTAACACTAAAAAAGTAAGGTACTTTCTTACTTCTCTGTGATAGTTGATAGTACATAGGCACATACCAAACATAATACTGTATTTATTACATTAACTCGTTTAGTTTGTCAACATTTCCTAACATCCTCATTCTGCCATGTTGCCCCTTGCCCAGTTTCATTATATAACACAAGGATAGATTGCGGGTTCTGATGATAATTGAACTAGTTCTATTACTGCAACTTAAAGATAGCGCTGCCAAGTTTTTATCGTTGGAAAACCGGATCTGGAAAAAAAGCCAACTAGACTTTCATGTTGGGCTAACATAGGTAGTACTAAAAGGATAATATTGAGGTATAACTGTATAAACTTCCGTATATTTTCTAATTTGTAAAAATTAATTGTCATTGAGAATAATCATTGTCTGACCAATACCGAGGAAAGCTTGAACAAAAATAAATTAATAAGCAACATTACCCCATACGATTCACGAAACCCCTGTAAGGAGATAGTAGCTATACAGGGTGTCCCGTAACTCTCTGGACACATGTATATAGCGTTATTGCTTAGGTCAAGACAAACACATTTCACCATAGGAACATGGGTCTGTGGTGTCTAGTTTACCGACTGTAGGCATTTATTTGTTTTTTACAAAAACATTAATAACTCCTAAACGGTTAGAAATACAGCGTCAAGATTTTGCAGACATGTTAATCTTATTAAGGCTTATCTTTGTTTAAAATTATACTAAATAATCATTAACCGTTTCAAAATGGCAGCCGATAAAAATATTTGATGCCAAATTTCACGAAAACCGTTAACTTAACAAAAAAGTTGCAAGAGACATAAAAGTTAGTAAATTTTATGTAGTTTTCAATGATACCTTATTTGTTAAGAATGGATAAATAATAACAGAGAAATGTCTTCTTTTCCAATTGCATGACCACTTTTCTCCATTTAAACAATGCTAAACAACGTAAAAGGAGTATTAGTATTAATTGTGCCGACAGTCGGTAAACTAGACACCACAGACCCGTGCTCCTATGGGGAAATGTGTTTGTCTTGACCTAAGCAATAACGCTATATACATGTGTCCATAGAGTTACGGGACACCCTGTATAAACCATGTCCAAAACCACTTATCAAAACTCCTAGTGGGTTCAGTCATTGGTAAAATCGCCTTTCATCAGTTTTGAGACAAAGGTTCTATTCGTACTGTAATCAACCTCTCTTTAAAAATCGTACAGTTAACGTTGGCATGTTGCAACTCCGGGCGAAATAATTTGTATCACATATTAAACTTTACTGGTTGTAGAGCAAGCTGTCATCGACTCATTTATGAATCAGCTGAATACAATAGGTAGGTTTATGCCGAGTCAGTTTTGTAGAGTGTATTTAATATTTCTCGCTATTTCACCAACGTAAATACACGATGTTCCAAAAAGAATTGATCAAATCAACAGCTTTAATACTTGTTACCAAAGGTAGAAAGGTTAACTATATGGCTAATTTTAAAGCTAGCATCTTAACGTCTTTTAGATCTGTTTAACAATAATCAGCTGTTTCGTTGTTGTTAGCATGTTTAATTTTTAAAAATACAGTTGCAATGTGGATGTGTAAAGAAAACACAGTGTATCGAATGGTTCATAGACTAAATCTGTGATGTGATTTTTTGTCTAGGGGGTTGTGAGGGTCGCCAGAATTTTATCCCCCTGGAATTTTACCTCCTGGTTGTGAAAGATCAAGTGTATCGCTCGCCAATCTCAAACATAAATGAAATCAGCAAAGTGCCTTTGGAAAAATATTCAATGAAATGTGCCAAAATGTGTGGTCAGGGCTGGAGCACAGACTTGTCTTTCGAAAAATAACGGAGTTAGGTTGAGGTTAGGTGTTGAAAATATGGTAGAAAAAACTTAAAAAGTCAAGGAAAACATTGTATATAAAGTTAACATTTTATCTTCAAAAGTGTTTATGCCAGTTTGATTTCGATCCATTATTTTTGGGACACCCTGTATATTTTTATCAGTTAAGATGGTCTAATCACGAAGTTTTGCTTGTCCTCTAACATTATAACCATCGATTGAAGCATGTAGTGTACATGAGTGGTAATCCTACTTGCAGTATAAGTCTACCGAGGTGTGCGAAGCCTACACCTGACACCTGATGTTCCGGTCGGAGAGGGGAATAGCCCCAGTCGTGCTAGTGTCTCTTTGTAACTCTATATTTATCTGTACAACAGTCCAAGTCGTCGCATCTATTTCGAGTCAGTTCGCCCAATGGTGAAGCGCCGAAGAAAGCGTTATCACTGTATTGGTTATTCCTGGCGCGGCGCATTCCACGGTGTTTGGGGACCTGTTGAAGCACAACTTGTGACTCCACGTTTTGTGTATCATTTGGAATAAACGTAAAATGTCGATTAATTTTCGTTCAGATAAACGATTGCTGGTTAATATCCCTTATTAAAATACATCCCCGCTGCAGCAAACCTGCAGAGCGAATTTCAACTTGGCTGATACATTTTTACATATTTCCATAAATAAGACATATTTATTCCCAATTTAAATAATATTCGAGTGCTTAGGTTTGCTACAGGGAAGGTAAAAAGAATTTTTTACCATACGTCAATAGTAGAGGATGAAATAAATAAATTTGCCAAATTTTATCAATGTATATCCATAAACAAGTAAACTACAACAGTTTTCATTTTCTCCATAAGAATTTTAAATTACACTATTTTTGAAATTTCTCCGTGACCATTAAGCATACAACAGAGCTTCAATATACTAAATTGTTTCTTTTTTAAGCTCTAAAAAAAAAAAGAAATTGCAAAATGTTTTGTTTTCAGAGTCAAAAATGGGAAAACCCCATTTTTACCCCATAAAACCCCCCATAAACCCCCGTTCCCGTGGTCCGATTATGCTGGTTTTTTGGCCTGGGACCTCAAAACGAAAAATTAAATCGGTCCCGGGTCCAAGTGTTACTATGGGTACTAGCATGTTCCCTATATGGGAAATTCGCTAAAACCCCAGTAGTGGAAACCCAGTAGTTCAGTAGACTTCAGTAGAGCTCGGTTTGAGTTCTTATTTAGCTGCTTGGTTCCCTTCAACCTGAAGATGAGGCCAGTTTTAAAATCTGAAACGTCTTAAAAACTTTTATCATTCAGTAATGGGAGATAATAATAATTTTAAAAATATATCCGATGACAATGCCATCTATGCAAAACAATTTTCCGTAATTCTTTGGTGAAAAGGTAACAATGATACATTTAACCAATGAAATTATTCTACAGTATTTCTGGATTAGATGATCTAGATATGTGTAAAAGCAATGATACATTTTATGTATTTTAACGATAGTGTTAACAAAGTAACAATTTGAGGACCAATGCTTACGCATAGAACTTTGTACTGCAAGTAAACCATAGGTTACGTTTAAAAAATTTAAAAAATCCTCTTTAAAACTATAAGACTGTGGGAATAAGAATTACATGTCGACATTCAAGTTCTTTCGGTATCAGTATCAAAAACGCTAGTAGTGACTGTAGTCAGCATCCTGTATATGCAGTGTCAGTGTAGTGTTGCACTCATCTTCTCAGAACTCGTGTTGCAAGTGCATGAGCAGGTAGAATATTATAACCGCATGCTGTATTCACTACCTCTACACGATTCTCTGTACCGTCTTTATATTGCAATACGTATGAAGAGTATGTTTGAATGATTTAAGAGGCCTGGGAGAAGCTTAAGTGGTAAGTGGATAAAGAAAAATCCTACAGCCTGGAAAATGAACTATGGGTTTTAGTTTTTAGATAAAATGCTTAGTGGTTTAGAAAAGTTAGTGGTTTGGAAAAGTCCTTAAGCAGTAGGTTTGTCTAGATCAAGGAGAATCCCCTCCTCTAAATCTATATATATAAAATCCAATGTATGTTTGTTTGTTTGTTTGTCCTTTATGGACTACAAAACCGCTCGACAGATTGTAATGAAACTTTCAGGCATTATTAAGCATTATTCAAGGATGGTTTGTGCAGGATGGTTTGGTGCAGATCCGTCAAAAGGGCTCCGCCCCACCCAGTGGATCTGGAATTTCCCATGTTAACCTTATGAGTACTCATATTTAAATGGAATTAAAGAATCTTAACAGCTGGTTCAACTAAAGAATTTGATGCTGTGATGTTCAATGTTAAAAATTTAATAGGTTTACCAACAGGATGCAGCACTATAATTTTTTGAACAGCTAATTTGCAACCAAAAGGTGAGTGAGCGTAGCGAACGAACTTCAACCTGGAGGCGAGTTAGCGTAGTGAACGAGCTCACCTGAAGGCAAGTGAGCGCAGCGAACGAGCTCCAACCTAAAGGTGAGTGAGCGTAGCGAACGAACTTCAACCAGGACGTGATTGAGCCATGCGAACAAGCTCACTAACTTATGAAGTTAAACGGGGCGAAGCCCGCGGGTACAGCTAGTTACTATATATATTGAAAAGTGAGTACGTTGGATGGAGCTCCAGGGCTATAGATACATGTATACATCCTCGTGTAGGCCCTATTGTGATCAACCAGTGTAGGCGTGTTGGACGGAGCTCCAGGGCTATAGATACATGTATACATCCTCGTGTAGGCCCTACTGTGATCAACCAGTGTAGGCGTGTTGGACGGAGCTCCAGGGCTATAGATACATGTATACATCCTCGTGTAGGCCCTACTGTGATCAACCAGTGTAGGCGTGTTGGACGGAGCGCCAGGGCTATAGATACATGTATACATCCTCGTGTAGGCCCTACTGTGATCAACCAGTGTAGGCGTGTTGGACGGAGCTCCAGGGCTATAGATACATGTATACATCCTCGTGTAGGCCCTACTGTGATCAACCAGTGTAGGCGTGTTGGACGGAGCTCCAGGGCTATAGATACATGTATACATCCTCGTGTAGGCCCTACTGTGATCAACCAGTGTAGGCGTGTTGGACGGAGCTCCAGGGCTATAGATACATGTATACATCCTCGTGTAGGCCCTACTGTGATCAACCAGTGTAGGCGTGTTGGACGGAGCTCCAGGGCTATAGATACATGTATACATCCTCGTGTAGGCCCTACTGTGATCAACCAGTGTAGGCGTGTTGGACGGAGCTCCAGGGCTATAGATACATGTATACATCCTCGTGTAGGCCCTACTGTGATCAACCAGTGTAGGCGTGTTGGACGGAGCTCCAGGGCTATAGATACATGTATACATCCTCGTGTAGGCCCTACTGTGATCAACCAGTGTAGGCGTGTTGGACGGAGCTCCAGGGCTATAGATACATGTATACATCCTCGTGTAGGCCCTACTGTGATCAACCAGTGTAGGCGTGTTGGACGGAGCGCCAGGGCTATAGATACATGTATACATCCTCGTGTAGGCCCTATTGTGATCAACCAGTGTAGGCGTGTTGGACGGAGCTCCAGGGCTATAGATACATGTATACATCCTCGTGTAGGCCCTACTGTGATCAACCAGTGTAGGCGTGTTGGACGGAGCTCCAGGGCTATAGATACATGTATACATCCTCGTGTAGGCCCTACTGTGATCAACCAGTGTAGGCGTGTTGGACGGAGCTCCAGGGCTATAGATACATGTATACATCCTCGTGTAGGCCCTACTGTGATCAACCAGTGTAGGCGTGTTGGACGGAGCTCCAGGGCTATAGATACATGTATACATCCTCGTGTAGGCCCTACTGTGATCAACCAGTGTAGGCGTGTTGGACGGAGCGCCAGGGCTATAGATACATGTATACATCCTCGTGTAGGCCCTATTGTGATCAACCAGTGTAGGCGTGTTGGACGGAGCGCCAGGGCTATAGATACATGTATACATCCTCGTGTAGGCCCTATTGTGATCAACCAGTGTAGGCGTGTTGGACGGAGCTCCAGGGCTATAGATACATGTATACATCCTCGTGTAGGCCCTACTGTGATCAACCAGTGTAGGCGTGTTGGACGGAGCTCCAGGGCTATAGATACATGTATACATCCTCGTGTAGGCCCTACTGTGATCAACCAGTGTAGGCGTGTTGGACGGAGCTCCAGGGCTATAGATACATGTATACATCCTCGTGTAGGCCCTACTGTGATCAACCAGTGTAGGCGTGTTGGACGGAGCTCCAGGGCTATAGATACATGTATACATCCTCGTGTAGGCCCTACTGTGATCAACCAGTGTAGGCGTGTTGGACGGAGCTCCAGGGCTATAGATACATGTATACATCCTCGTGTAGGCCCTACTGTGATCAACCAGTGTAGGCGTGTTGGACGGAGCTCCAGGGCTATAGATACATGTATACATCCTCGTGTAGGCCCTATTGTGATCAACCAGTGTAGGCGTGTTGGACGGAGCTCCAGGGCTATAGATACATGTATACATCCTCGTGTAGGCCCTACTGTGATCAACCAGTGTAGGCGTGTTGGACGGAGCTCCAGGGCTATAGATACATGTATACATCCTCGTGTAGGCCCTACTGTGATCAACCAGTGTAGGCGTGTTGGACGGAGCGCCAGGGCTATAGATACATGTATACATCCTCGTGTAGGCCCTACTGTGATCAACCAGTGTAGGCGTGTTGGACGGAGCTCCAGGGCTATAGATACATGTATACATCCTCGTGTAGGCCCTACTGTGATCAACCAGTGTAGGCGTGTTGGACGGAGCTCCAGGGCTATAGATACATGTATACATCCTCGTGTAGGCCCTACTGTGATCAACCAGTGTAGGCGTGTTGGACGGAGCTCCAGGGCTATAGATACATGTATACATCCTCGTGTAGGCCCTACTGTGATCAACCAGTGTAGGCGTGTTGGACGGAGCGCCAGGGCTATAGATACATGTATACATCCTCGTGTAGGCCCTACTGTGATCAACCAGTGTAGGCGTGTTGGACGGAGCTCCAGGGCTATAGATACATGTATACATCCTCGTGTAGGCCCTACTGTGATCAACCAGTGTAGGCGTGTTGGACGGAGCTCCAGGGCTATAGATACATGTATACATCCTCGTGTAGGCCCTATTGTGATCAACCAGTGTAGGCGTGTTGGACGGAGCGCCAGGGCTATAGATACATGTATACATCCTCGTGTAGGCCCTACTGTGATCAACCAGTGTAGGCGTGTTGGACGGAGCTCCAGGGCTATAGATACATGTATACATCCTCGTGTAGGCCCTACTGTGATCAACCAGTGTAGGCGTGTTGGACGGAGCGCCAGGGCTATAGATACATGTATACATCCTCGTGTAGGCCCTACTGTGATCAACCAGTGTAGGCGTGTTGGACGGAGCTCCAGGTAGCCGATCGCGTGTTATTTCTGTCGTTTCGTTTCGCTTTGTATCGACGTTACACTTACGAAACGTTTCAATATTCCTTGTGTCACACTTCGCTACCGAGATTTCATTTGTTCTCACCTAACCGATTTCAGACTCTTTTGATTTGACATACAATTTTTATCACGAAAAGTTCCAAATATCATTGATGGAGAAAGATGCGATTGATATTGAAGATGAATTACTGACCTATTAATGATATTGTAAAAATTAAAATTCTTGTTTGTATACGTGTAGGCTTTGGTGATTTTTTCAGAAATTTCGCTAGCAAACAGTTAAAAATTAAATTCTTATCATTAAATTTGTCATGCGGTCAGATTATTGGGGTTTTAGGTCTATAAATATTGTAATGACTTACCAAGTAAAAAAAAAACTGATTGTTGAGAAAGGTAATAGTTATTTCCCAAAAACTGGAACGGTTTTAGCTGAATACATTTTTGGGACAATAATAGAAAAAACGTTTGGCCGACACATACTTGTTTTATTTACAACAAAAGAAATTATAAATTGACAACTTTTTATCAGCACCAACTTCTCAGTTTTGTCAGTTGAAGTATAAATTGTAGGCAATTAAAAATTAAAGTAAAACGAATCACGGGGTCACTTATTTTATACTTAGTTTTTAGTAAAACGTCAAAAAATGTTCAAGCTCAAGTCTTAAAGTAAATTGTATCTCAAAAACATTTACTCATTCCTCCACAAGTTCTGTCCTAATTCTTTTTGTAGTTTCAAATTCAATTTGTTTGTTTTTACAATGCATAAAAAGGCAATCGTTAGTTAAATGTAACTAAGGATGGATGTATCCCAAAATTATATTCCATCTACCTGAAAAAATTCTATATAATTCAAAAACTTGTTTTCAATTGTCCATCGTTTTAACTAATTAGCGGTTTATATAAGAGACCCAATTAAGCATATTAATATGGATTTTAATCTAAAATAATTACAAGAAATTTTAATGAGATAAGTATAACGACAAATTCAAACGTTATTAGTCATACGAAAAGCCACCACGAGTACAGCGAATTCCTTCCTTATCACATTTCCTGTGTTATATCTTAACCAAGAACGATAACTTGAACAAAAATATTCAATTTCGACTACAGACTACAGAGCTTGAAAACTTACATTCATTCCAACGTTTTCATGAGCTGACTAATTCTGCTGGGGGTTGCTAGCTAGCAATGTGTTAATTGTGTCCCCTCGATGTTATTTTTGGATATTTTATTTGGATTTTTGAACTATTTAACCAGTTAAAATGTGTGACAAGTATTATAAAACCAGATAATCAGCCTATTATCTCGATTGTACTAATTTCATTGTCCTATGAATTCTAAAAGTTAATCAAATATGTGTTTTTTGGTCGAGTAATACAGTAGATGATACACATTCAGATGCTTGATGGTAATCTGTGCGTGCATACCTTCAATTTGAGACCTTAATCATGAAAATCGGCCGGGTAGAAGAGCCAAACGAGCTCGGTACAGAAAACCCAATTTTTTCAATATATAAGATAGTATTTTAACATGACGATTTTTCCGAATAAATTACATTTATTACATTTTTTCGTTTCTCCAGGTTAAATGTTAATTCAATTCTTTAAGTATATAGTTATAACATGATCGAATGTATATGGCGTTGGCTTGTAGCTTGTTGAAACCAGCTTCCTTTGCCTTGACCGCTGGTTATCTTTACTGATAACATATCAGCGGACTCTGCCCAGATACCAGCGCTGCCACAGCTTCTGTTCTAGACTCTGGTTGTTATTTAGGTAAATGTTGCAACATGTTTGAGTCGTATCTAGCCGTGGAAAATAACCGATGTTGCCAAGGTTTTTCTTTCCAGCTAAGAACT
Source organism: Macrosteles quadrilineatus (assembly GCF_028750875.1). Taxonomy (NCBI): domain Eukaryota; kingdom Metazoa; phylum Arthropoda; class Insecta; order Hemiptera; family Cicadellidae; genus Macrosteles; species Macrosteles quadrilineatus. Next base: position 64,071,627 of record NW_026542602.1, read on the forward strand.
ATTGTAGCACAGGGCAAGTGTCAAAACGGGAAAAGGCAATGCTGTAACTTAACCGGAAACAAAATCCCAACAGTAATTCCTCTTTATCTTTTTCAAAAATAACTTCAATTAAGTCTAAGACCCCTCGTAGAAATTCGATGTTGTAACCAAAATAATATCAGCAATAAAACTTGATTTAGGCTCCCACGGCTAAATAAAACTAGTAAAACCCCCATACAACATGGGGATCAAAATGTGCAATCTTCTGGCTAACAAACTCATAGAAATAAATGAAACCAAAGTAAAAAAAAATACCTTAAACAATACCTGATTAAACGGCCATAATATAAACTAGAGTTTATTGAAGAACATAAATATAGCATAAACATTAAATAGTATTTAAGCAATGATCAATTCTACACTCCCACACACATACTCATACACACAAGAATTGACGATTCACCTGTCTACAAGATGGCTAAGAAGAAACCGATGGTAAAATGGTGGTAAATAATGGTAAATGGTAATCGAATGTGTAACGCATAGCGTTGTCCAAAGTTTGTGTTTGCTCTATGGAAAAAACCAACGATCACATAAGACCATTGGTCCTATGTGATCGTTGGGAAAAACATAAGACCATTGGTCCTATGTGATCGTTTGGAAAAACATAAGACCATTGGTCCTATGTGATCGTTGGGAAAAACATAAGACCATTGGTCCTATGTGATCGTTGGGAAAAACTTAAGAAAAATTCATTAAAATTCGTTTATACGTAAACTATTGACTTTAAGCTTTGGTTATTGTTAATAGTAACTCTTAAAGTGTTCTACTAGCGAATTATATTTACTTTAGTATGATATCTGTTGTTAAGAAAGTCTACACAGCAGGCCTAGTTTACAATAAGTTGTCACTGAGTTGGGGTCGGGGTTGAGTTTTTTCTGGTCTCAAATTACTCAAAATAAATGTTTGTGATTAGCTTTAATTTGATTAATTACTAATATGTTAAATTTTAAACAAATATAATAATTATTTATTCTATTTGTCTATGGTTAAATGATGGTCCATGGCTCATGTTTATTTTGTCGGATTTAATTTAGTGAGTGATTTGAGACCAGCGAATTTGAGATCAGAAGGAGCTTGGTGACCGAGATATAAATCTGTTAATAATAACTGATTTATAAAAAGTTAAATTTATATTGTGTTGGTGTTCGTAACTCGTCTCCAACTCGTCCGATTCTAATTATCAATAGCTCATATGAAAGACATTGAAAGACATGAAGTGTTGCTTAAAAAATTAAAAGTCAGTCATAAGTTAATGGTTATTACGTAAAAATACTTTCAACATAACTCATTGAAAATTTGTTAAAACTAATTCAAATACATCTTTTGAAATCACGGATTTTGGAATCACGAAATGACGCTGGCTGCTAGTATTAGTTATTTACCAATATGTTTTGGAACGAACTACTACATAATGTTACTTAAAACAAATTAGAATTGCGTAATTTCAATAGGTAGTCCAAACTATGGACTAACTTCTACTGATTACACAAATTAAACTGCATTATGGATCTCTCGTAAGTGTTAATTTCGTATTACTGTAGTTGTTGAGTGAATTAATAATACGGGTCAAGATTGTTTCAAACAGTCTGTTTACAACCGTCCCAAATTGAATCAGCTACTGTGTATATTTTATTACTAGGGCGCAAAGTAACTATTTTCGACCAGAACTCAAGTATTACTTGTCTTTGTGATGAGATATTTTTCGTCTTATTGTACCATGATTTAAGTAAACTAAGATAGAAACGGCGTTGCACATGCGTTGCGGGATCAAATCCAAATCAAGTATTTTTCTCTCTAGGTAGTTAAAATAAAAACTGTTCCAGTATTCTACTCCTAAGAAAAACATGTCAAAGCAGTCGAACAGTTGACTTTGACTAAATATATCTGTAAGTCTAAAACTACTCCGGAGGAGTAGAGGAGGTGGGGTTATAAATAGAGGAATGAGGAGTATTCGAAAGGTCAAAAGATTTCACAGTTTTATTCAGGTCTTGTTTTGTATGGACGGAAGTAGCTGATCCATATGTAGATGTATACGATGAATAGTTTGTCATGACTGTGTGTAAATATCAGAGTGACCTGATAGCCCTTCAGGTGTCCACTGTCCACCGTCCACTAGCACTACACACTTGCAGCTGAAAACTTGTCTGACTTCTAACACATAACCTAAAATGTAGGAAAAAAGTATTCAGAAATATTAACCACATAAAGGATAACTTGCACTACAACAGAACCATATGAAACAAGAAAAACTAGGACGTCTAACACGTCTAACGTAAAATGCACAAAACAGAACCAGGCCTAAAACATAAAAAAACTAGGACTTCTAACTTGTTTAACCTAAAATGTAGGGGAAAATGTACCTCAAAAATATCAACCACATAAAGGATAACTTACACAAAAAAAGAACCATATAAAACAAGAAAAACTAGGTAATAAAATGTTTGTTTTTTTTTGAAAATATTATAATCTTAGTATACAATAAATAAATTTGCCAAGTTTGATCAAAATATATCCATAAACAAGCAAACTACAACAGTTTACTTATTCTCCATAAGAATTACACAGGAATTTCGAATAATCTTTTTTTAATCTTCTCCATTAAAGGTTTAACAACGTTTCAATATACTAAATTATTTGGGGTTTTTTAAGTTCTAAAAAATGGTTTGGTAGTAAATTGCAAAATGTTTTGGTTTTAGGGTCGAAAATGGGAAAAACAAAATACATATTTGAACGGATGGTCTGTTTGTCCTCTGCAGACTTGGACTACAAAACGGAAAAATTAATCGGTCCCGGATCCAGGTCCAATCGTGAGGCCTGCGGTAATAGCTTATTATGAAATAAGCTATAAACTATAGGAATATGGGAAGTTTGCTTGACGTACAATGTAGGTAAAATTAACTGTACAGTATGCAGAAATATTATACTGCATAAAGGAACGTATATTTCATTGGTTTTATTATTTACCCTTATTATAATTTTGTATGAGATGCAAGTCTCACAAGACTTTAGCTAAGTCAAAACTGTTCGCAGGATTCAGGTGTATAATAAAAAGGTTAAAAACATCCATATCAGCTACAAAATTATTCTTTTCCACTCATGTTATTTTAATTGATTAATTAAATTTAATTGAAATATTGTATTCTGCGATTGTATTGTAGAATAATCTAAATTTTTACATTGTGCACTGAAATAAGTATTAGGCCTATCATAGATAAAACATAGTCCCTTTGTTTTATCTATGGCATTATATTATAATTTCTGTCAAATAAGTAGTCTATAGTAAATGAAGAATTTCAGATTGCGTTAAAAAAATTATCAAAACTTTTACACTTCGTTACCATGAAATAAGTTAAAGGTATACAAATTTCTCACCATAAAAGAAATATAACCAGTTGTTTTTGGAACTTTTGGAAATTTTGGTGTTCAAGTAAACGTTTAACGACACGAAGACTAAAAAGATCGAATTACAAATAACTGGAATTGGTATTACGATCCGTAATTGTAAAATAAGGCAAAATGAGGTACAACCTGACTAGCTTAGCCTTATTCTACCTCATTTTAAAACAAAAAATCATAATATTTGAGTTGTAGACGATCTTTTCACCTTGGTGTCCATCTGGTGCCATTTGATAGGGACTTTGAAATAAAAGTCCCCTTGACATATTTCCATCAAATCAGCATTTTTTTGTAATAATTAAAAAAAAATACATGGCAGCCATTTTGAAATTTCTTATTGCGCCAAGCTGTTTTATTTCCTCCAATAGGTCTCTTCTACTTAAATATACATAACAAATTTTATAAGGAGCTGTTGGAACAATTATTAAGACAAGATTATGAAAAGTGTACAAAATAGCTGATATCTGATTAAAAAAAGATTTTTTTTAACTCCATTCTTAATTTTCTCTTTATTTCGACATATAACCATTTCCCGGAGTTTGTCTGTTTATACTACTAACGGGACACCCTAAACAGAAAATACCAAACATGGAAGGGAATTTTGATTGTATTTCTGAACCCCTTTCCCTTAAAAGGCCATACACTAATTATTGACTTTTGAATAGGACCAATACACTTTTCTTCTATTATCCGAAGTTTGATGTATGTGTACTTCAGGTTTTTGACGTTTGCGCACTAGTGTTTACTAATTGTTTTTATTTTCTTTTAAGGTAAATTTTAACTGTTTATAATACGAAAGTTCAAGCAAAGGTTTGATACGGTTAAAATAGTTTTGAATCTGGACAAACAACAAGAAACAAATAGTAAAACAAAAATCTGTCCAACAAGCTTTGAAAATTATCTCCAGATGGCCCCTAAACATATAAATCTGTTAGGGGAATTTTTAATCGGTTTAATTTATTTGAACCCAATTAAACCACATTCGAGTCAATAATATGATGGGATGGTTGTAGCCAGCACAATGTTAAATATCTCAGTGTTTGTTGTTTGTTGATGGTTGTTCTAAACTTATTGTCTTGTTGTTTATAAACTAATGGTTACTTACAACAGTGATTGTGCCTCTGAAGATTTCAGAACACAACCTAAACTTTACCTCACTAGAACTATGCTCTGTTTGTTACGATACTTAGGGTTTGGTTATTTATTTTTATTTGTTAACTTAAAAATACTAATAAATACACCCATCATAATTACATGATCCAATATGAAATAACGACATAGTCTTTACTCCTAAGTCATTTCATATTTAAAAATATTGTTATCCTTAAGGAGCTAAGTTCAGGATAGTCAAAGACTTCTCGGAATATTACCAACAAACCCCATTGAAAATGATAAAACATTCATTTGAAAAAAATTATTATAAAACTTTAGAGAGTTAGGATTTACACTCGATCTAGTCTGTATCTAAGACACTAGAATAATGAACATTTGTCGACACTAACGAATTTATCCGAGTCTTTATTTACCTAAAAATAAAATAGAATAAATTTAATAGCATTTCAGCTACACGAATTGACTAATACTATTTAAAGTAGGCTACGTTGAAAATGCTTGTCAAAGGGAAATATGGTGGTTTAGTTTGGACACATCAAGTATGATTCAAACATGTATCGAGTGTAACGAAAATTTACATTTCCTTAGAAACAACGCATAACTCAATCAAAATAATTGGTTTTAACACAACATTTCGTGGTTTTCAATTTTCAAGCATTATTCATGTGTTTTTACCCATACAATTTTTCCAAAATTGGTTTCAAGATATTTTTCCATTTCATCGAAATTGTAAGAGCTGTGCATATAAAACACATTGCTTAAGCATTCGAGCATACCTTTTCTAGCAGATTCACTATTATGAGAAAAATTACTAATTACAGATGCAATTCACATGAATAAAAAACATACGCCAAGCACTTAGCACTAATGAAATAATGAATTTATTTCCTCCAATAAAAACACACAATGGATACAAAATTAGCTTGGAAATTATCTGGCCACTTCCAGTACTTGTGGCCAGTGTTTAAACTATTAGCACTGCACTGCTACATTTAAACAGCTACATAATATACACTTAAATACACAAGAAGTTTGGCATCTATATTAGTAATAAACATTAAAAATTTAAAGCAAACAATGTTTCAATAAAACAAATTTTTCAACGACAATTTATTTAGATGTTTTAAAAAAGTTTTACAAATGGCTTTAAAATCTATTGTAAGAAAACTTGTATGTCATCGTACCATACAAAATTATAACCTTGGTAACCTTACGAATGTTGTAAACTGGCCATTAGGTGTTCATTATGATGACGATGACAACGACTATTTCTTCCTGATTATTGAAGACTAAGTGGTGGCGTGTTGTTTTTAGGAACTTGAAGATTTTGTGATGAGATCTTTTAAAGAACTTGAAGATAAAGTGGCGACGTACCATGAAGAATTTGAAGACAAATTGGCGAGTTGCTTTGCCGAACTTGAAGATTTTGTGACGAGACATTTTGAAGAACTTCAAGACAAATGTTGTTTTGAGACTGATGACATCTTTACCTGACAGTATTAGAGCCCAAGATAGTCTAATGCTGCCCGGTAAGATGCAAACAGGCTCTCTCACTGCAGATCTGTATCTTCTTTATATCGATGTCACTATTCTAAATTAAATACACACTAGGTACAACATTTTACTAAATAGTAACCTATTTATAAGGTATGATAATGTATCTTGGGTTTTATAACGTTGAGGATAAGTGTGCAAATTCACCAAGATAATACGATCTAAGTATAAAATGTAATATTAAAACAAAATAAAAGTTAAAAGTAAATAGCCTATGTTACAAGCTATTAATGAAAGCTATTTACTATTTATATATAGGCCTAACGTTTAAGTCTGGTTAAAAATTTACATCATTATAATTTGAACATGTTAGGCCTGAATCATGTCATAGAGTTATTAAAAATTACCCATATTTTTACTACCTTGACACAATGAATACACATACAGAACAACTCTACATGGGAACAGTTAAGTACATGTATCGTATGCTATCCATTTTGGCATTAGTAAGAAAATGTAATATAATTGTAACACAAGGTTGTATAAGGTTATATAATTTAGTATTGTAACAAATTTCATAAATAAAAATACTGATTGGAAAATTCCAGTAGTTTTTAACAGTTTTAGTTTTACAAATGCTAAAAACGCAAATATATACCGGCCGCACTAGTGTTATAAAATACGTAACAATGCACATAGGAACCTTAATACTGGGATATACAATTAAAAATTTCATAGAAGGGTCTTATAACTAAACTCTTATGTCTAATGTATCTAGCGTTTAAAGAAAAATCAATTCGTTAAGTTTGTAGACGAAAGATGATTGACTCATGTTATAATATTATCTCTAGTAGTAACACAATATAAATAAATTATAGTTCTAATTGCAATACTTTGAAGGACAATATAATTGAATGCTTAACTAGTTAAGGTAAACAATAGCAAACAATTCTTAACATGCTTTCTAGCACACTTAAATACTTTAAAATATACAAAACCTCGATGTGATCCTATGTTACACCTAACTAGAATCTACTAACTTTACATTGTATAGTTTAACACGTTTTAGTTTTATTTACTGAACAGAATTAATCCCAAAAACGTAAAGATCTCCTAACCTAAAACAGTGGGTTTTCTAGTTTAAATAGTGGCGACCCTCTTGTGAAAAAGGCCCTATTACTGTGCTTACTGAATACAAGCGCCAGAAGAAATCAAGCAAATCGGAAACCCATATAAATAGGCACGTAAACGTAACCGTTGAGGATCAGGAGATGGATGTGTCCTTGTTTTGAAAGAGACGACCGCGGGCAGCCCTTGAGCTCTGAAATGAAGCTTGGCTGCATGTATAATGAATTAGCCTACCAGCTACAGCTAGCCACGCGTACAGTTGTACAATGTACACGGACTATGTGTGCGGCATTGCTCAGACAGGCCCAGGAGTCGTAAGAAAAATACCAAGTCAAAAAGTGCTGTGTAAGAAATTATTCAAAGATTTCCGTAATGCTATAGATTAATAATCCACCATAGTTTAAAACATTGCTATGAGTCTTTAAAGCGCTTGTTTTCTTGAAAACAGAAACAACAATATCTTAGGAAAAAAAATATAGAGCAAAGTATATTATAGGTTGAGAATATTCAAAAATTACGCCCATTACCCATGTTTGTTTTTAATCATTTGTTTAACCTAAAGATTATTTACGGCCAAATCAACATATGGTTTGGAAAAAGCTAATTTCCTCTGAAAACCTCAACGTTTACACAATAAAAAATAACTAAAAATCTTAGTAGACTCCAAGACTTGCCGGACATAAAACATCCACTAAAAACCTTCTGATTTAACAAAAAATGAGTAATTTCACGAAATATTAACACCACACTAAGTATCATGACAATACTTATGCAAATGCTTTTCTAGAAGTTCTTATGAAAACAGCATACTTTCCTGTATGACAAAATGCGAAATCCATCATGTATAGTAATTAAAAAAAAATTTTGGTCATCGTTTAAGACCTAACCAAATAAAAATACATGCATATGATACATCTAAACGAAGCTATGGTGTAGATTTGCCGAATATTGGTAAGAACAAATTTACCAAGGGCTCTGTCCCAGAGGACGATTTTTTTAGTGTGACACGCTTTCAAAGTTAACAGCTGTTCCGTTTATTGAAAAGGTTTTGTTGATACATTGGTCAGGTCGACATTAAATAGGCTACATAGTGAGAGGGTTACGAGTTACGATTAATTTAATGAAGGCATTAGTTCCTATAGATTTTTTCGTAGTTTTCATTTTCATTTCGTAATAATCTACAAGTAAAGAGGCTAAATTTAAGTTAAAGAATTAGAGTAAAAAAATGTTTAAGATACATCAATATCAAGTATTTAAATCGTTTTATTGCTACAAAATGGTATTGTGTGCTGATAGATACATTGGGACCTATTGACACAAAATATAAGTTGGATTTTAAAAGTAAGTAGGTCTACACGTTTAAATAAGTTTATCATTTCAAATTAATTCACATAGTTACAGAATTTGTAAACACACATTAGCGTCCCTTATGTGCAGTAATTAATACCTAGAAAATTATAGTTCAGAATGAGGATTTTTTCTGTTTTCACTAGGTGGTAAAAAAGTTGTTATTCTAAAATGAATAATATGTACACTATGTACCTATTTCATACAGAAACAACTGTTTTTCGTTCTGTTCCCGTTGCGACTTGTGAGCACAAAATATTATAGCAGCTAGTATTAATGTAATATTCAATTGGTTATTGCGGGTTATAATAACGCTGATTACATTTTAATAAGACTATTAAAATGACATTATGACTTTAGAGCCAGAGTAATAATACAGCCATTGAAATAAATCTTTGGCAGTTTCACCCCAATAAAAACTACAGTAAAATGTAACTTAATGTTTGTAATTAGTACTCTAAAATAGCTCCATAGATCTATACTAAAAAGTAGTACCTTTGGTAATAATTATGGTACTTTTAAAATACCTATTATTATAAAAACTGGACTAAACAAAAAAATAAAAATAGAAAACATTCAATAACAATAATCAATTATCAGTCAAGTAAATACCATAATATTACCAATGATATTACATAAATTCTACTACAGGTGTTCATTAATACCTATATGTTCAAGTTTGTATGAAAAAAGTTGCAACATTAGCCCCCGAAATTATAGAAATTGTGCTTGCACATGCGTTTAGGCTTAAGTAAAGAGGGTGTATTTTGCCTATGTCGTATAGGATGACTATAACTCCAACCCCAGGCTCCTAGCTGTTACGTCATTATTTAGTTTAGTTTTAAAAAAGCAGGAGGTGAAACCGTAAATATTAAGTTATATAACAATATTTTCACGAATATATTAGAGGAGGTTGGTAAGTTAATTTCGAGTTCGACTTCAAAGCCACTTAAAAAAATCTCCTTAAAAAACTCTGTAAAAGATTGGAATAGTAAGCCAACTAATTTAATCAAGTGAGCAGGTCGGTTGAAATCAGGCGGACATTATAACTGTCAACAATAAATGTGCAGTCAATAGTCATATAATCATGCGACTACTGAGTACAGATAAGCTATCAATGCAAGTTATTGATAAGTCAAGCGACCTTCTTCGAGACAAAGAAAAGACTCAGAGATAAATTATTAAAACTTTGAAATCTGCGATAATGTTTTGTTGGAATATGAAAAATTTGCAATCCTGAAAATGTTGTTATAGGTTTTTTAGTTTAAGAGTATTACGGAAATTATTAAGTACATTTTGACAAATACAAACGTAATAAATGCAAGGGTAAAAATGTCGCCTAAATCACAAAATAACTTTTAGCCCAGTCAAGTTTAGTTAAATACATTTTGTAAGAGTGTATTTCCAGTAAATTAAACCAATTAAGTTCAAATTGTACGTACAACTATTAATGTTTATTGCTGTAGTAAATTTCGAAATACGTTCATTTACAACTTACAACTAATCATTAACAAGTCCCCCATTAATTTAATTACCGTTACAAAATAATAGGTTAATTTGGCTAATTCTTTTTAACTATTTTAACCTGCAAAAACTCCAATTTTAAAAAGCAAAATTGAATATTTTCCTCATTAAGAGGGCAATTGATTGTGTACTCGTAACGTATTGTATTTAATTGTGTTCAAAAATGCAATACTGTGTACATATATAAGCTCGGTCAAATCAAAGCACCAATACACAAGGAACATGTAAAAATTCAAATAAACACAGTTCATCCATAAGAACCAATTGCTCTAGGGTAATTTTGACATAATGTTTGTGTAAAGATTTGCATTTAAACCCATTATTTAATCACATATTATAGCGTACACAAACAGTGGTACGAAGTCTTTGTGTCGCAACCACTGATACAACAAGCTAGTTACTCCAAGCGTTAATGCAAAATGATTTATATTCATCGCCCATCAAGAAGATTGTACGATGCAAATGAACTGCAAACGTATTACAGTGATGAATTGTGGTTGTGCATCATTTTAATAACCGTTTGATGACACTAGACGCATTGTCATGGACTGGCGCTGAATGAATAGCGTCCGAAAACTCTTAACTAAGTGCCAGGGGTAGGGGTATCACGACCATGAGCTGAAACGCTAAAGCTCAAAAATACAAAACAGAGGCTTTGGGTGTGTACTTAAAGAAGCTCCCAAAACTAAATAAATTCACTACACTGATGAGCTAGCCAATTATAGTACAAAAAATTGATTTGCGAATTGCCAGAGAATAAAATACTTTGTACTGGGAGTAAAACTTGAATAAAATATTGGGAACAAAAAAGTATAAAGACAATAAGGGGAAAATCAGCAAACTATATTTTTAATAATTAGTGATTAAATTATTGACACTACGACTTTATTTATGATTGATTTGTATAGGTAACCTAGATGCGCAGAAGAAATGCCAAATATCATTATCACAACAGAAACTTAGGTTACCTATACCAAATTACAAACTGGAAAGGGCCTCATAAAGCTTCGACTTTGAAAAATATTACATACTCGTTTACACAATAAATCATAACATTTTATGTGCCCTAAGAAAATTTGAAATCTAGCAAATGACTACAGCAAACGGCACTAAAAATAACCACTCACAAAACACCAGAACCAACAATGTATTAAGTGGGGGGAGGGGGGAGGGGCGTGGCGGTCAGGAGCTGGAGATAATCCTGGTAATAAAGTGGTAACAGAGGCATAATGGGCGTATAATAGAGGTACAGTCTGGTGGCGGGTCTAGCGCGCGCCGCACCCGACTGTACCGCACATGATACACACCTAGGGGGGGGGGGGTACTTGCTGTGTCATACTACTCATGCTTGATGAGTTGTTTGCGATGAGATAAATTAAATTGTAAGTGGCCAGGGAAATGTCTTGAATAAAAAAAAAAATTTGTAACTTACCTAACTTAAAAAAAAACACTATTTTTAAATAGATCAGTACGTGTGGACACGCATTTTATGGAAATGTTTAATTTATTTATGGGCCTGTCGGCCTGTCTATCACCAATAACTCTATACAACGATAAAAAGAAACCCAACAAAAAAGGAATCGAGCAAAATTTTATTTCACGAAAACGCAAATGCATAACAGATCCAGTACAATGCTCAGATGCGAAATGTACAGTATATGGAAAGATATGTTGATTGTTCAGAGTGATTACAAGTTAATTAATGTGTTTCAAACACGTGCTTTTATAATCACTCTAACATAGTATACAAACAGCATTTGGGCTTTGCGTTAAGAAAGAAAGTAAAATACGTACACCATAAGTATAGAAATGGACAATTAAAACACACAATTAGTATGTGTCTTGTATAATTTTAGTCCCCAATGGCATCAATATCTAAAAATTCTTGATCGGAATATTTGGAGTAAACATGAATTTTTACAGTAGAAAATTTAACATGGCTCTAAATAGGCTATTGTTTTATGTTAACACTAGACACACGGAATAATCTCATTATACAAATTTTGTTTACGGAATGGGAATTTTAATGGAACACGGGGAATTTACCCTCTAGCAAGTTGGCATTACTGAGTACAGTGTCAAGTGTGCGCGGAATGCCAATGCCATAAATGAGACGGTGACTGATTCCCAACCAACAAGATCAAGAATGATAACAACCGATAAATAAAATGTAAATTGATACGACGCAACGTGGAATTCTTCACAATCTAGACTGGGATAAATTAACTTGCACAACTACCGTATTTCAATAACTAAGTTTCATTATAAAACAGCTGAGCGAGAAGTTTTCCTTGAGTTACAATTTTAATTTTAAATTGTCTGAAACAATTTAGGTTGCATTTTGTATGGACTCAGTAAAAAATAAAGTAAAACCATTGTAAAACATCTTAGCTCATAACGGACTGTTACAATAAACTAAACGATTCCGATTACAATTATTTACAAAACAATCCCCTATCCAAATTGGTATAACTAGATAGAATCAGATAAAAATTAGCTTCACTTCCTAATCAAAAGTAATTTCATGTTAATCATTGACAATAAAATAGTCTCTATGTTTTATACATAATTATATGCCATCATGTCTCCATAAATTGTTATGTATAGTTGATAAATAATGCATAAACCACTCCCAAGATTCGAATTAATTGATTAACCACTGCTAAAACTATTTTACTATAAATACAGTATATTATGTTGCCAATTTTTTCTTGTTCACTGATACTGGAGAAACCCATCGAAAATACGAAAATTATTTAGGGAACTAAAGTCCTATCTTGCTTGAGCCTAGCTAGGTGTAACAATACAAAATTAAGTGGCCAAAGATTAATTCGTGTAGGAAGCTTGAGCGGTTAAATTAGCATAAATGTGAACAACTGCCACATCACACCACATGCATTCCTGCCTATCTAATTTAGGAATCCGGCATTTCAGCTGCCACCGACTGAACTACCATAATAAAGTGTTAAGCTATAAATTCATGGGTTGATTACTGATTACTTAAAGTAATGTGTTCATTAAGTTACTTAGTTGAAGTTCAGCAATTATAACATTGTAGAACATCGCAAAATATAGCCCACATACTATAAATTAGGTTAAGGTACTAATGGAATAATTAAATTGAAATAAACTGTTTAACACATACTAAGCCACAAATTATCAAAGGCAACGGTAAAAAAGTACAGTAATTTAGCCCTATTCCAAACATATTGCACGTCCCACATGTCACGCATAACCTAAAAACCTGTCGGCGACAAATCTAGCACAACACAGTACAAAATAGTAACTTTACAACTACAAACTTACGTATACACACTGCAGATCACATGAAACAAAAACTGCACGGAGAACAGAATCTTTAACACAACCATTTCATTACAACAGGAGCACCGACGTAAAACTGAACGACACGTCCGGCGAGCCGGCGCAACAGGCGTGCCAACATAGCAGAGTAACATTCCCAACTAAGGGTGACTGAGGGACTCCATTAGTTTTGTCCCGGCCTCGAGCACTAGGAGGGGGTAGCGAACGGTTCAAAGGGCGCCTTGATCCCTTACCCAATTAAAACGGAGCATTCGGTCGGTTTATGGGGGTCAAAGTCCCGGCCGTGACCCCCTTATCAGCCGATAGCCCCGCGCCCCCTCCGACTTTGACGCATGCGCTTTTTCTCGTTTATTACAACACTAATTAGTAAAATGTTACAGTACTCTGGCTATTTTTAGACTGAGGTCGAGTTGTGAAAGCTACGAGTTCTTAATTGAAAGGTTCGAAAGTATCTCAGAAATAACTGAACCGATATAGTCTTGGGGATGGTTCCGAAAACATCACAATTTTATAACAACCTCTTCAGTAATAAAATACGTTTCAAAGTCATCCTATACCGTACCGGTACTCTTAATGTTTACCGTTAATTAAAGTTTTTGATGTTTGTAAAAATTTGGCTGAGCTGATCGAAAGAATAATTTTCAGTAACCTCATCAATATAAAATCGTTGGCTGATGCCAACGTGAACAGAAGAAAGCGTTCACTGCCTACATGATTCATAGATATTCATCATATGGGCTAGCTAATAATGAAAATTTAAGACAGCCATTTCATAACCTATTTCTATTGTTGACATTAACCACTCTTTATGAAACGACAACGAAATAGTGTTATATGTTAGGATATGTATTTCCATAGGCCTAATACTTAAACCACCAGACATATTAAAATTACAGAACATATCTCGGCCTCTGCAGTGATAATTATATTTACTTAGAAACTCAAAGGGATCTGAAGTCAGTAATAACATTTTTGATAATGTTGGGTTGGGTGGATGATTTCAAAAACACCCCACTATCCTACTACAAGCTCACTAAAATCGCGCAACCAAATTAGGTGAGCTAAAAGCTGTAAAAAACTTTATAAATCTTTTAGCACTTACCCCAATCAGCTGGGTTCAGTGTCGAACCATCAAAAAGCTACTGACGTTTCTCATGAAAAACCGGCGACTTTCGGATTACTAGAGCAAAATACAGTAACTACTTAGCTACCCAGATGGCAACATACAATAAATACACAACAATGTTGTATACTGTATGCAATACAATACACAACACTACTGTATATTGCCCTATAGTTGGTGTATACAGTTTGCACATACAGGAGATAGGTCGACGTCCTACTTGCGATGGCTACTGCTGCCAACAAGCTGTATCGAGCCAACATCTTATGTTTTCACTCTCATTTTTTACATATGATTTTAAAAAATATTCGATTGGAGACGGGTTTTCTGTATATAATCATAATACTGTACAATAGTTCGACGCCCAACAAACCAAACATTCTGCCAACAATCTGTTTCGAGCCAACCATCTAATAATTTTTGTATGTAAATGTTGGTTTGTATATTTGTACATATATTTGACAATGATAAACTCAGACACCGCTGGACCGATGGTCACGAAACTTTGTAAATACATGTAGTATTTCATGGAGTAGGATCAATTTCGTAATATCTTTCAGGGCTTCGCCCTGGGATCGTCTTTAAGGTTGTACCTATGTCGGAGATTTTGAAAGCATTTTAGTTAGATTTGTTTACTAAAACAAATTAAAGTAAAATTTAAGACAGGTGATGTAAATCAATGGTATGTTTCGTTCTGCTATTTAATTGTATTTGTTTGTACAGTATACAAATTTGTTTATTGGTGCCACGTGGTTAATGAATTAGACTTAAGCATATATTTTAAATGCAACACACTATATCAAATGCTGGTCATATACAACATTTAAAATAAATCCAAACCAAAATGGCGGTTACTACTACTTATTTGATTTAAAAGCGATAAACGTTTATCAAATGAAGTGTTGGCTGATGTCTAAATATTTATACAACATAAAGATCAAATGCTCCTATTCCACATCTTCTTCCCGTTACAAAGCACCGTTACAACAACTAGTAAAATATAAAATGTATGTAGAGGCTAATTTTGCAACTATGTACACAAAAGTGGTGTCAAACAAAACATTAGAATCTCCTCATTCAATTGATTCTCACCCTGTGATTAATTGTATAATTTGTCATTTATAATGTTTCAAAAGGTGTAACAATAATTAAGGATCACCCTGTATTAAATTTTTAAACAAGTGCCTCCTTTGAGCACACATTTTAAAAGAAATTCCGCATAAAAATTTACGTCTTATGACATAGCAATTCACAATCTACAGCAAATTTTAGATTGCCAATCCTCAATATCCTATTGGAGAATTTTCGAACTTCGATTGTCGAAAGTAATCGGTCATTCGAAAGTGGCAGTGCCAGGACGGAGAGCGCGCCAGTTCTATATCTGATTGTCAAGATGAGCCGAGTCCAAAGAATGTTGACTCAGAGGCTGAAGTCCACGCCGACTGGACACTGGACCTTTATGTTTGGACATGGACACTGTTGGACTGGAATCAGCCTGAATTTCTAACTACCCTGCGGGCTAGATGTTTGAACAAGCTTAACTGATAATACTATCGAAGATTGTCCGTAACGACAGGAAAGTCACAGCAAAAAAGTAGTCTACAAATTGTTAATGATAGAAATTTTAAAATACTTTGGCTCAAGTTGTCATATAAGTACCTACTGACTCGATGCATTATGTAATATGTATGTATATGTGCATAAGTGCAATATATTTATTTTATCTTAATTTGTTACATATGTAGGAAAAGCTGGGGAGTTTATTTTTATTAGAATTTCGAATACATTAATAAGCATTTTGTTTTTGCTGTTGGACAGGGTTATTGTAAAATAACCTCGGTTATTGTAAAAAACTATTTGTCCATAATTATATTTGTAGAATGATTTACAAAAAAGTTAATAAATTAAATTTGAAGAAAAAAGTGATCCACACTTATTACAAATTTGAATTGCTCGATTTTTAACAATGGGGAGAGCAGTTCTTATTTAACAACTGGGGATATTTTGTGACTGTGCCTTCTCCAGAAATTTTTACTTTTCACTTCTTGTCTTATTGTTTTATAGATTTCCGTTTTCAAAACTGCAATAAGGTGTTCTCTACTTGAATGTGTCAATCAGTCTTTAAAGATATAATAAATAATGTTACCATTTCTGTAACAAAAAAATCTGTCTAAATTTAATTTTTTTTTTAGGTTTCTAAGTGAAACTAAATGTTTGTTAAACACTTGCCTAGGATGAGAAAACTATGTAGGTAATTATTCAGAATATTTTTTCAAAAAGTGATATGAAATTTGATTTATAAAACTGGGCGATGTATAGTTTTAGCGAATTTCCCATATAGGGAATAAGCTATTACCGTAGTACTCACGGTAAGACCTGGACCCGGGAGCGATTTTTTTTTTAGTTTTGAGGTCCCTAGAGGTCAAAAACACCATCCGTTCAAATTCATATATATATATATATATATATATATATATATATATATATATATATATATATGTGTGTCCGTTAGCGCGATAACTCGAGCAAAAATGATCCGATTTTGATGAAATTTGGTACAAACGTGTAAACCTACGTTTATTCGAACGAGTTCGCGAACCAGCATGATCGGACCATGGGAACGGGGGTTTATGGGGGCTTTTAGGGGGTAAAAATGGGTTTTTCCCATTTTTGACCCAAAAATCATAAAATTTTGCAATTTCTTTCGAAACTATTTTGTAGAGCTTAAAAAAACAAATAATTTAGTATATTGAAGCGTTATAATGGGCCTAATGGTTACGGAGAAAATTCCAAAAAAGTTTTCAATTTAAAATTCCCATGTTATTCTTATGGAGAATAAGTAAACTGTTGTAGTTTGCTTGTTTATAAACATATTTTGCTCAAATTTGGAAAATGTTTTTATTTCTTACTATTACCATTTTACATAAAATACATAAAAAAACACTTTAACCCTCCCTGTCGCAGCAAACCTAAGTATGTTTTAAACTGATTCTATTTAAATCTATATAAATAAAATTAGAGTTTTGTCTGTACTTTGCTCAGAATTATATACTTTTAGGTTATTTTTACGTTTTATACATTAAAGAAGCAGAAACGAGTCTTATCTCTATTTCTGTCTGTCTGTCTGTCTGTCTGTCTTTCCCTTTGTCTGTAACACTCAAGATGGCATTTTACGCAATCTTCTCCGTGAAAACCATAGTACATATCAAGATCCAAGTCATTTTAATGTATTCACTGGATTGGCGAGAGTGTCTTTAGTGATTTAAATATAGCCTCACTACTTTGTAAATAAAATTAAGGACGTTCAAAAATTCAGTTTTGTGCGATTTTTGTCAAATTTTCGTTCAATTTTTATCACATAATCGTCTATGAAATAACGAACAGCTGTTCGGATCAAGATTATTTTTTCTAACTGTCAATGAT
Source organism: Macrosteles quadrilineatus (assembly GCF_028750875.1). Lineage (NCBI taxonomy): Eukaryota > Metazoa > Arthropoda > Insecta > Hemiptera > Cicadellidae > Macrosteles > Macrosteles quadrilineatus. The sequence goes on from NW_026542602.1 coordinate 64,089,541, forward strand.
ATGTTTACAAATGTTGTTTACAAATACCGCAACCATTTCGAATCACGTTTTGAAAGCAAATCCCAACCAAGTGAGATTAAAAACGTTTTTCTTACATAACGGATTTAATTAATCGCAAGTGCAATAATATAGTCTAATAGTGTAACCGTAAATGAAATTAAATAACTAGACATCGTCCAAATCGGAACCAGAAATTCTTTGAGTATAAAATGTTTCTTGAGTTTTGACAACCAGAAAGAAGACCTTGAATCAGTGTTGTATAGGGCTGGACACTGAAATGATCGTCGCCAATAGCTTACAAAAAAGGTTTCCACTCATTGTCGGCGCTTCAATGGCGGTTGTGTAAAGTGTAAAGAAGACCTTGAATCAGTGTTGTATAGGGCTGGACACTGAAATGATCGTCGCCAATAGCTTACAAAAAAGGTTTCCACTCATTGTCGGCGCTTCAATGGCGGTTGTGTAAAGTGTAAAGTAAAAAATCACAACTGCAGTGGGTGATTGTAACAGAGGTTTAACAGAGGAAGTGCTAAACTCGCTTTTCCAATGTGTCACTTTCTGTTTCTACTCACCGTGTGATGCAATCGCTGGACCATACAGCCAATAGGCCCATAGCTCATATCTTGGGTACGTAAGCCTACATATTTATTCATAACAACCTTTTTGACGACGATCCTTGATACCGGTACTTTTCCATAGCATACATGGCCTACCTACTTAAGAAATATAATTACAAATGACCAAAACCCCAACATTGTGTGATTTTCGTCACATTTCCTTCTAATGTTAATAGATATACCTACTAATCATTGTTTAGAGAATGCGTAATCTATCAAATAACAAAAAGTTGTTTGGGTAAGGTTGTTTTTTTTTTTTCAAACTGACACCGATAAGTTTACGCTATAACTTTTTACGAGAAAATCCAAAAGCAAGAGATCAATAACCTCGGGACTAGATATTAATGTATTTAATTGGTCGGATGTACTATAGTTCTTAGGTAGGTTCTTACGTAGGTACTGGTTCTTTTCCTTAGAACCGTTGGTAGCTGCTAGAATCATTTTTACGTAGGTACCAACACATCACTGTAGTTTACAAATTAGTTATCGTTGGTGTTGCACCTTATTTATTAGAGCCGTCCGTATTCAATTTAAGTGATGTCTTAACTCTGTATAAGTTTTGCTTTTTCTGTCTGGATTCCAAATCTTAGCTTACCAGGTATGCTATGAAAATGATAACCTATTTAAGTAAAACATTTGTTGGGCAAACCATCATGAATTGTTTACGCCTTTATATTGTTTATGTATCAATAGTTCGTGGCCTTTTTTGGATTGTTGTGTGTATGTCTGTTGGTAACGCATTAATGTCCTTATTTCTCAGTGTTTCACGGAATGGACAAGAGCACCTTTGATACTGAAAATGTCAACCGGAATAAAGTGTTAAATGGTGAGGTTGAGGTAGTACTTTAAATACGTTTAAGTTAACCGATGTGGAAAGTAATTTTCAATTATAGGCCTACTTTAGGGCTACGCTTCATGGATCTATAAAACATTTTTTAGTTTAATCATTGGACATATGGACCATAACGATCCGGGTGACATTTAATTGCGAAGAATTTATTTTGGCTTGAACTGTCAGATACTGTATTTGCGAAGGTTTATATATAATAGTTTTGCCAGCATATCTGCAAATATGCAAACTAACTGCTGTTCTTAATCTTAATATAAGAAGGTTTTAACTGACTACCTACTATAAGATCCCCGTGCGTAGAACGGGCACACAGCTAGTAGGGAATAAATGTGATATTTTTAAGGAGACATTTTAGTGTAAATCCATTCAGGGAAATGGAAATTCGCTTAGTCTGCAGGTTTGCTGCGGCGGGGGTATTTTGATAATTATTGCATGATTTTTAGGCATAAAGTCACTACAAAGCATCAGCTGATCTATTGCAACTATTTTCTTTTTCTCTAAAAAATGTACTCACACGGCTTTATACTAGCTTTATTACTAGTTTACCAGCTTAAAAAAATGATTGAGTAAAAAAAAAACACGGTTAAATTTTCAATGCATTACCAAATCGTCAGTGAAAACAATATGCCACTATGTGCTTCAAAATTTACCTACACTCTACAACATATTAATCTCAAGATAAAACTGATGTATGACTCAATAAAAAAACAAGTTCAATGTTCTAACGGAAATATTTAGACAATGGTAACGTCTACAGAGAGTAAAACATTGTGTTTAGTGGAAATTCAAGCAATGTTACACAATTTAACGCACAGAGTACGATTCACAAAGAACTGTACAATTAAGATTCTCATATTATTTTTAAGGAGAAAACGAAAGTTGTATTTTGCTTATTTTTGGATGTATGTTGATCAAATTTGGAACATGTATTTATTTAATGCTATACCGGTATTATTACAATTTGGTGAAAATGTTGTTTACGTTCCCCATAGCAGCAAAACTAGGTACTGAAAATCTAATGTTATTCAACCCCCCAGTGCTAATGCTAATTCTCTTAAGCGCTGACATTTTTTGGGGGTCGCACAGCATTTTTCCAGACAGACTGCAATACTGCAGGTTTGCTGCGGTGGCGGTATTAACTTTTATGATACAAAAGCCTTCTAAATTTTTAAATACTATAAATACTTACAGGACGTTTTCATTACTGTACAATAATTTGAGCTCACTTCTGATATGATCAAAAACCCGTGGCACGGCTGACGATCAACTAAATCATAATCCCATCTCACTATCACAAACTTCCCGTAAATTAGACAGATATTTTTTATTTGATGTAATCATTAGCTTATCTAATAGCCTATATGCGTTATCATTGACTTATCGGTAGAAATATGCTGAGTTGCCCGTATACTACATCACTACAAAACTTGTAAATTTCTGACTACATATCAACCAAAGGGCTATTTCAACAATTGGAAAAGTTCAAAACCTTGTTCTGCCATACTAAGTTCCAGCACCTAACAGCAAACTAAAACTACCCCAAAATAATGGTATTTGAAATGTCCCTTTAGCTCTCAGTTCTATCAATACTGATTAGAATATTGATTCAAATATTGTAAAGTAGATGGAATGACTAATTGGAAAGTAGGTTTAGCGTGCCTCAATGTTCAAACTATGTAGATTGTCAACTAAAATTGTTTGATGTTGATAAAATTTACCACTGAAAAAAGTGCCACCCACTCGTTTTGCATACTTATCCTCGACATGTCTCAGCAAGTCACCTACAAAATACAATATCAAGACATGTTCGACAATTAAAATGGAGGATGGTGGGTTATCGGAAGAGGCGGAAGCTGATAAGGGACGTGGGTCGAAGGCAACTGATAACAGGAAAATACATGTGGTAACGGACAAATGTAGGATCACCGCGGCAAAATGCAACGTGGAACGTGTGGCGTTTATGTCGAAAAACTGAAAATTTTTAATAACTTGCGTAAGTCCAAAGAATTATTTTTTCGGATGCGGCTGGTCTAGTGGATTTAGTACTGTACTTCTTGAAAGCCGAATTTAAGGGCGATGACTAATGTATGTTAACTTAGAGGATTTGACTCGATGGTTTGTAGGTTTACATTAATTTATTTATAGCAACAAAGCAAACTTCGATATTCTTAGGCTAAGTTCACTTTCCAAGATATGAAAAAGGAGGCGTTTGGGAGGAGTCAAGTCTTTAAGAAAAGTATTATATTTCCCCACAAAACACATTGCAATTTTAAAAATAAATTAAACTGAAAATAACCACACACGTTTTCTACTAGAACGAACTAGATTTTCTTGTACCTATCGAACCAACTCGGAATTATAACATTTTTGGTCCTAGGACGCTAGGCACGAGCCTGGGATTATATTTCACATTGCTTCAGGCTAGACCTAGGGGTTTTGCATTATCACTTAGATAAAATCTATTAGTGATTATGCAGGATTTGAACCCGGGACCTTAGGTACCGAAGTCCCACCATTGACTTTATATAAAGTCAATGGTCCCACGCTTTATTCACTAGACTAGACCAGCTCGCTCTCCTCGGAATTGTAACATGAACTTTAGTAAATTACATTCACTTAATCTTTTTTTAGGTCACCTACAACAAATACAATTTTACACTAAAAATGCAATGTAAATTTACGGTATATTTTGGAAATTAGTTGAGTATGTAGTTTGCAGCATTTAATATTCTCGATTTATCTATTAAAACCCACGAAAGATGGAAGAGTTAAGAAGTGCTTCCGTGTCTATGTTAACCTCGTCTGTCTCGTTAAGAAAAGCTGACGAATTTATTGATTGAAGTCAATGGAGTAAAGGTCCTGTAGTTCGTACAGTCTTCTTAAAATTTACCAAAAATATCGAAATGGTTGGTACATTATTTTTATGAAATCGTGTTGTGTCCCTACATCATATTGTTTTCTGATACGACGGTTTAAGTATACAAAGGATACAAAACAGCATTGAGTGGACCATGGGAACGGTGTTTTACGGGGGGGGGGGGGTTAGGGGGGTAAAAATAGGGTTTTCTCATTTTTGACCCTCAAATTACAACATTTCCCAATTTCTCTCTAGAACTTTTGTTCTACTAGGGTTGTCATGCTGGTGACGAAATAACAACGAAATATAAACAGAAAATCTAAACAAATGGAAGATGGAAATATTATTATCACATGTTTTATTTACAGCGTGGGGTGAAAATAGAAAAGTCGGTACATTACATTTTTGGTCGAGCTTTCGACCACTGGACGACCTCTAGTATGACTTAAAGCACCGAATAGGTCTGGTCTTTTGTGTTCTTCTAGTACGTACTATAAGAGACTAAAAAAAAAAATAATCTAGTATATCAAAGTGTTTTTGTACGGTTACAATAGTTACGAAGAAAATTAAAACCATTTAAAATTTAAAATTTCCATGTTATTCTTATGGAGAATATAGTAAAATGTTGTAATTTGCTTGTTTGTGGATATATTTTGATCAAACTTGGCAAATGTATTTATTTTATACTAAGCTATTAATATAAAAAAATTGCTTTATTACCCTCCCTGTTGCAGCAAACCTAGGTACTTGTTAAACCTAATGTTAAATAGATTTAATCGAAAATCGTATCAGACAAATGGAAATTCGCTTAGTCTGCAGGTTTGCTGCGGCGGGGGTATTCATAATCTAATTTTCGTTAAGATGAAATTCAAAGGCAAAACAATCAAAAACTTGTTAAAATACTTGCATTTGTATTATACAATATTTCGTAAGTTCATCTTCGATTACCGAAGTGTTTTCCGCGATAACCCTTGCCTCTGGAAATCAGTCAATCAGTTGCATTACAACACAATTACTCTGATTGCTCATGAGTGACATTGTTATAAAACTTGTACTTCGCTCTGGCAAAGGTCAGGGCTATATTGTGAAACTGACTATGTGTTATAAAGATTAGAAGCGTTGAAATCAAGCAAAAATTTAGTTATTCGGATTGAGTATTTATCATTTGAAATATTGCTGATTAAGGTAACTTTAAGCGTTTAGCATAGTGCCTAGATTAAGAATGTAATAGAGAGCATCGTTTAATTTAGAAGAACAGTAATGTACTAAGAAAGTATTTATTTTACAGTTTAATTGTTTATTTCCGAATCTGCAAGGGAAATTCTGGAAAGTCTTACAGTGAAGCAAAAATTTTTCTTACAAAATTATTTTATTTTGGTCGACACAACTGAAAAATAGTTAGTTAGTACCGTGCAAATGAAAAAAAATCAATTCTTAGGTCACGATAACTATCACGACATAGTTTTGACAATTATTTATTAGTGCGTTCTCAATAATTTAACATTCTTTATAAATGCTTAACTGTACAACAAACTAGAATCATGATCAAATACACTAAATTAATTAAAGTGGTTTACGAATCTTCAAACCCTTTTTAGTAGCTTCAGTAGGAGCGGGCATTAATTGCGCCAACTGACCTGAGATTGGATTTGATTTTTCATCGCACGGAAAATCTATGCATACTGTTAGAAACATATTTTCCAGTAGATGTGCAGAATCCCTTCATAAAATAGGCAAACAAATAAGCACAAAAAATTAATTCAAAATAATAAAAATAATATGTACTTACATAGTGTCTCTAAAAGATGTATACGACCTTGTGCAGCTTAAACCTGAAACATAAACACTAAATCAACAAAATTGACTTGTACAAAATTAGTATATTTCACTAGGGCCTGAAAAGACACTTTTGGCCCGTGTGATACAGTATTTTTCGTCATATTGCACCATATTTGAACAAAAAACTATATTACAAAACTAAAATAGTGTTAATTTAAAGATAACCTTTCAAAAATACTTCTAACTTATTTAATTTGCTAATGGAAACAAGCAGCTGTTTCGAAAGTGATTCAATCGTTTCGTCTATTACGATTGCGTTAGTGTACATCCTACTATCGATATGTTGAACTATTTACAATAAGTCAACAAATGACTAAAATCGATTAAACAATCGATACATAATTTCGATACATGCAGTTTTGTTTAAAAACGAAACTTACAACTGAGTTGACAACAGCTGATTTTTACTCCCTAAAAACCACTGAGCTAAAATTATAACTGGAGGTAGCACTGCCATGGCAGAAGTCTGTCAAAAGCGAGTCGCTGATTTTGTTAGGTTGGTATAGCAGTAAGTTTTCTTACCATAGCAATAACATGGCTTCTTATAACTAGGTTGGTATAGCAGTGAGTATTTTTGTCATACTTGAATACTTTTAATACTTTAATAATATTCTTTGAAATGGCGACCATACAAAGTAGGTATTTTAAGCCAAGTATAATAATAGCCATAGCAATAATATGGCTTCTTATAACTCACACCTCACGCAAACATGGCGGCTGGCGACACGCATCTTTGACATTCAGTGCTACCTCCAGTTAGAATTATAGCTCAGTGCTAAAAACGCTTTTTACTCCCTAGAGTAAAAATTCAACTTTAGTCCCGCAACGAATGCATTAAACAGCTGTTTTTGCTGCAGTATGACGAACAATTAGTTTGATTATTGAAAAAATTGTTGAATTTGAATTTGCATATGTTTTTTGAGATAAAGAAGTATTAGATAAAATGTATGTTAAGTGGATGGAACGGCGTTGTTGACAAGTTATATATTTACCAGCAAAGTATATATGCAGGCATTCGATGGAATGACTAGATATTCTATACATCACCTGAAGCTTTAGGCATAGTATGAAATAAAAAGTACTGTAAAACGATAACAATAGGATTTTATAAACTTTGCCTATTATGTATAATGCCCAGAGAAACGCCCAAAGGTTTCATTTACAAAGCATAAATTTGTAAAAAAATATTCAATTTACAATATTGAAATATTTTGTGTAGCCTATGGTTAGGTTTTGTTAGTTAGTTTATTTTAGATTTTATTGGCAAATGAAAAAAAAATCAAACCTCTAAAAAGGGCCCTTTAAGATAATATAATATTTTGTATATTGTTGGGTTAGTTTATACTTATAAAAGGTCAAATAAACCCAAACAAGAAACAAATTAGAAAAAGTCCAACAACAGCGTAATTTATCAGCAATATTTTAAACAGCTATTTGTTGTTCAGCCCAATGCAGTGAACATGAGGTGGTAAAAATAGCCCAGTCAATATTCTGCATTACATTACATGTAATGGAAAATTCTTGATTCTTGATAATCCTGCCCTGAAATTTTATTTGACTATGAGAGAGAGTAGATGTGGAATATGTAGTAGGTCCAGAGCTGAGACAGTCTCACAAAGTGACGTCATAACATGTGCTTTACTGTCCTGTCGTGTCATTGTCTTTAGTCAATGGTTATACAGTACTAAACAGTTCATTCCAGTATTGGTGGGGACGAATTATCTTTTTTGTGTAGCTTTGTCTGACAAGCTTCTGTAGCCAAACAAGTCTATCTACTTGTTACGTATGTGGTTATGTATGAATGTCATAATGTATTGTAACCATATGTATTTTGTCTTGGTCTAAACCAGAGATTTAGTCTTTATGTATTTTTGTGTAACTTATTGGCGAGTTCTAAATTTTGTTAAACTTTCCTGTATGCAATCCTTAACATGCAATTTTCTGTAAGACCCAATTTAGGAAATGTTCACAAATTAGTATACAGTATTACGTTTCTAGTCCTTAAAATATGGACGAGTGACATGCGATATTTTACGCCATATTACTAAGTCCGTACAAATCCCTATACAGTATATTACCACCGACTAAAGGACTAACAACCACTAGTCATAACCTCTAAGAGAAGGTTATGTTTTTGTTTATAAACTAACCAATCTCACTCATTGCCAAATACAGTATACAATCAGCTGGTTGGTGTCCGGTAAAACTCATTACAGTACAGTAGTACGTAATGAAAAACCATTTGATTAAGCTGACGGCAAACAGCTGTTTTCTGGACTAAATCCTTGTGTGGGAAGTTCGTCAAAACAGTGTAGTGTGGCGAACAGTAAATAAAATTGACGAATTGCTTTAGACAACGCAGGAACTATTTAGAAAACTGTTATGGTTTACACACAGTAAAGACTTTTTAAATATTCTTTTCGAAACATATATTTTAAAACTACCCCCCCCCCATTCAACCCCCCAAGCTTAGCAAGTAAAATCGTAGTTCGGCCGTATTTACTGTTAAATAGTTGCAAAAAAATAATGGTATAACCTCGTATAACTAATAAGGCAGGATGAAAAATATTGGAGGTTCTTTATAACACTATAATGTCTCTACATCGTTCATGGTGGCAGGACAAAAAAAAACACGCAAAACACGAGTTAAAATCTTAAACCTACTTCTTTTAATCTATGCTTAAACACAGAAGAGTAGTCTGGCTAGAGTTGGTTCTCCGTATTGAGCATCGTGCACGTCAACAAACATGCCATGAAGTTGCAATGCCTCCTGTATAGTGTATTACTAGTGTTCCATTTGTTTAGCTAACTTCTGTTAACTCACGTAACTAGGGTTTTCGTGAAACTAGCTTTTGCTAACTGTGAGTGTAATTGGTGATTAAATCAAATTCGAACGTCATTTGGGTTATGTAAATTATACTATATTAAGAACAAAAGCAAAGGTCGAAGTCAAGAGCTATCACGTTGTCAGATAACTTCTGCAAATTAGGATAAAGTCGAAAGGCCTCTCCAGCTAAAGTCCAAATTAATAATGAAACGCAATGGAATAAAAAATATAATGGGTTTAGTTCAAGCTTTGTTATCTTGGTGTGATTTCATTTACACAAGAATTTTTCCTTGATTACGAAATTCTATATCTTTTAGAACGTAGGAATGACAAATTTTTTACCTTTGTTACGTGCGATTATCTATTTATCGTCTATTTATCTATTTATAACATCTTATCCCTTTTCATATGTATTTTATTTGCATACTTTGATAGTTTATACAACATTCATTGTACATTATAGACTACGATTGGGATTGACTAGCTGTTTTTATAAAAAAAATGCTAAAGATAAGTTTCATATTATTACTTTTGACAGGAGTATACATCATAATTCTCTGTTAAAGCTAGATTAAATTTTTGTAAAAATAATGTAGATGAATTGGACCACGACAGAAAGCGCTTGAGTAAATAATTTATCTCAGACAAAAACACAAACTTTTAAAACAAGCCAAACGGAAAACACATTTGTGTAAAGTATTTTTACACGTGTACTATCAGAGTGTCAAAAACTAAAAAGGGATAAAATAGATTGACAGTAAAATACTCTATGAATGGCACGTTTATTTGTGTTCTTCATATTTAAATAAGGAACTAGCGACAGCTCTGGTCCATTTAGATGGGTCCACTTCAATATCAAAAAGTCTGAACTGCCAAACATGTGACATATTCACATTTCAAGCGTACACGTATACGTGCCTAATAAAAGCACACTATTTTGTGGTTTTGACGTTGCCATACTGGAGTGCGGTAAAATAAAGTAGTGCGGAAAAAAATTAGTGCGGAAAAAATTACTTTGCGTACAGTGCAAGGAAGTCCACAAGGAAAAATTAAATTTACTAACACACATGTTACTCTGTTTTAAATAATTGCTTACATTCAGATAAAACCCAAACTGATTTTCAAATTTTGATTCGATATCTTCACTATCTCCGTGTAGTTTTTCCCGCCAATATCGCACCCTCCCGGACTGACACACCCTGGGTATCGACCAGGGCGTGGTAAGCGCGGGTAAACTTCTCCCTGTACTTACCTCATACCACGACTCACTTGTTTAAACACCTCGAATTGTCCCTGTAAATTTAGCTGCCGCGACGAACCTGCTGAGCACCCTGGTTATATTGAATCTCTTATATTGAATCTGGTTATATATTAATTACTATGACTACGGACTATTAACAGTGATCGCCTGCTATACAAAGGTTCGCGGTTCGATCCTGAAAATTCGAAACCGAAACATGGTTGGTTAGTAGTCCTACGTAGGTTTGTAAATACTACAAATAAAACTCCACAGCGTTATATTGTTTGTGGTTCCCATCCCTCCAGGTGATTATGACTATATAGTATTCTCGCGTTGCTTATGCATATTATAAATCCATTGTATCTTCTTCTGTATATTAATAGACAAGCATGTTTCTTTAAAACCTTTTTTCTCAGCTCGTGTGCATCACAGTGAAAGTCTACGCATACTGTTGGAAAGGTCTTTTCCTGAAGGTGTGCAGAATCCCATCATGAATCAAAATAGGCTCAAAAATAAGCACAAAAAATTGATTAAAAATTAAACAAAAATTACATGGACTTTATGAGTTGTCGATGCTGGTGACGAAATAACAACGCAATATAAACAGAAAATCAAAACAAATGAAAAAAATCCAATCACATGTTTTATTTACAGCGTTGGGTGAAAATAGAGTACATTACATATTTTTGATCGAGTTTTCGACCAGTGGACGACCTCTAGTCTATTTTTAAATACAAATGATCACTGTGGAAGATTTCCCATCATCTCAAGATACATATGGCATCAGCACAGTACCTGTACAATTATTAATTTGATAGCTCACCGAATTACTGAATACAATCCCAATAAAATAACACTAACCGCAATTAAATTATTCATCTCATTGTCGTCGTGTATTCCCAATACCCTAAACGTCGCATATTGTAACGCACTAATAATGTATATCACTTCTTTGTGTCTAGACAACGATTCTTCAATACAGTATTTGATATTCGCGATTACCTCCTTGATGACGTCACCGCTGCGGTCCAGACGAGAGTCTGCGCCAGGGAAACGCTCTGATTGGTCCACGGTATCCATGGATACGAGATATTCTGCGGTCAGCGCAGCAGCATCCCGTTTCCCTGAACCATGGATTGGGCGTGATGGCGGATAGTCTAGCGCAAATAATCTCACCGAGGAATTTAACACCTTTTCCTAAGATTCGATGATTTAATTTTGTTAATTTTCTTAAATGTTTCCTCCGCATGTTATGGATACAAAAATTAAATGTTTCAAGTGTTCATCATACACTCACAGTGTAACTTTAAGTTCTTTGAGACTTTCCGGAACAGTTTTTTTTTACGATAGCTGCCTGTGTTGTAAAGACATGTGGTGTTGCCCCGAACTGACACGACCTGCGATGCGAGATGATCCGATGGACCGAGTGTCAAGACGACGCGAGGATCGTCACCCAATTGGTCACCGGAAGCGACCAGTTGAGACCACAATGTGTTTCCGGTGACTACCAGCATGGGGTTGACTCATATCTCAGAGTCGCAATGTGATTAGATTGCCAAATCGGCACAAAAAATTGAAATCAGCTGACAAAAAACATGGAAACACCTGTTTCAAAATGGAACCCTGGCGTTATGAAGAGAGCCGTTTTAAATTGCATGTAGATTATATCATTGTGAATGACATATTTTGCTAAACCGTGTGATTTTCCAAATAAAAAAAATCACCAAAATACTAAATTGTAGCTTCCCCTCTCCCTCAAATTTGACACGCAAATTTGTTAACTTTTTAACAAGAACGTGGACTGTGTTGAACTTTACGAATCGGAGGGTAACCATTCACTGTGGATGTTATTGATCTAAATGCACCGTACTGTGTGTGAAAAACAAAGCGAAATAAGGTGAAATGCAGTGAAAGTGCGTCTGGGGTGTGGGCGAAGGCAGTTGAGGTTATTGATAGTATTTTGACGTGCCACCAACAGCTTTGGTCACACGCCATCTAGCTAGACACCACGACACCACGTCAATACTAAGCTTTTGTGGTGGTGATTTCGTGGTGTTGTCGAGGTTTGAGGTAAAGATTTGGGTAATGGTTGAGTATTTTCTGATGACAGACATATTTCTGACTACCAACAACAATTTGAGTCATATACTTCGTTGACACCACTGCATACACCTAAAATATATCTCTATTGTTCCAGCTAGGCTTTGACTTGATACTGAGCTAAAGTTGGGAATAAATAGGTGCGTTCGCTAGAAACGGTAAGGAACCAATTACATGTAGATCTGTCAATCGTTTATGAAACCTAAAACATAGATCATCGAGAAAGGACATTTCAGTTTGAATCAGTAATTAGCCACGAGAGCAAGAAGCACAGAATACCAGTGGGACAAGGTGTATGGTTAAAGGTTTATAACAAAGCTATTGCTATATTTTCGACAAGAGCGAGTTGGTCTGAGCATCGATTGGTCTGTATAGGCAGCGGAGGCAAAGTACAGATAGCAGATAGGGCAACAGTGGCTGTCACAGCGGTGATAAGAAAGACAAGCACAGCCTCAGATAAGATACCGCAGCGACATTTGCTTGCCTACCACTCACCATCTACCAATTTACCTCGATGTAGACTGTCCAAATATACAGGGTGTCACGCAACTCTCTCGAAACCTGTTGGTTCCTTAGGTAAAAACAATGCACGAACACTATATAAACAACAGATTCCTGGTTTTATGTCTGTGTGTGTCTGTATGTGAATTTCACAAATTAATCCATAACTTTTGAGCTTCTTACTTGACTTGAATATTGGTACGTAAGTAGTAAAAAGTAAGTCCAATCTTTTCACGAAGTATCAGAATTATAAACTATACCAATCCAAAATGGCGGCCATTAAACATTTTCTAACTTTAATATCTTCAAAATTAGTGATGATACAAAAAATATCAAGGGGAAGCATTTTTAGGAAATTTAATGACTAACCCAAATGCACTTAAGATGTAAAGATCGGTTAATATCCAACCAAAATATAACAGTTTTTGTGAGACCGCGCATGGCACAGTCCGCCACGACATACCTCACCAACTCGACGTGGCGCGGTACAAGATTGGGAAAAATTAAAACATCTAAAATTCCCACACAGTCCAACAAAATTTGTTACAACTTGGTTGATTTTAACCGAACTTAACAACTTAAGAACCGTTGGATTAGTCATTAAATTTCCTAAAAACGCTTGGTTCTAATATTTGTTGTATCATCACTTGTTTTAAAGATATTTAAGATAGAAAATGTAAAATGGCCTCAATTTTGCATCGGTACAGCTTATAAATCTGATAATTTTTGCAAAGATTAGACCTACTACTACTTACGTACTAAGTTTCAAGTCAATCGCTTAAAGAATTTGAAAGCTATGCATTCATTTGTGAAAATAACATACAGACACACATACAGAAAACTAGGCATCTTAGACCCATGTTTATATGGGTTTTTGAATTTTTTTACCTAAGGAACAAACAAATACCCAAAAGAGTTCTACAGAGTTCCGGGACTCCGAATTATTCCGGTCTTACAACGTCGAAGTGGCTCTAGAAAATCTTCAAAACCCTTTCCTTTCCGTTTCTTTAGCTAAAGAAACTACTCATAGTGTTTCAGTATATCCATCGCATGGAAGGATTGCAGCGGACCTGAGGAACGGCTGGACGAGGGAACGATGGACCGAGGACCGTTGTTGGCGGCGGGCCAGGACACACAGGACCAGTCCACGACAACCGGTCCATCCCCACATTCCCGATTTTGAAAATCTGGAAACGCATAATGGGGACGACTTGTGCGTGTTGATGTCCTCACTAACATATAAATCCAACATCTGCCCAACCCGTCAACCCGTCTATACCACGGAACGTCAACTCAGAAAAGTATATATTTTTAGCGAATTTCCCATAGGGAAGTAGCTATTACCGTAGGTCTCATGGTAGGACCTAGACTCAAGACCGATTTACTTTTTCGTTTTGAGGTCCCTAGAGGCCAAAAACACCATCCGTTCAAATTCATATGTATCCGTTAGCGCGATAACTTTAGCAAAAATTATCCGATTTTGACGAAATTTGGTACAAACGTGTAAACCTACGTTTATTCGAACGAGTTCGCGAACCAGCATAATCGGACCATTGGAACAGAAGTTTATGGGGTAAAAATAGGTTTTTGATTGACCCTAAAAACAAAAAATGTGCAATTTCTTTCTAAACCATTTTGTAGAGTTAAAACAAATAAATACCGTAATTTAGTACAATGAAGCGCTGTTGTATGCCTAACGGTTACGGAGATAGTTAAAAAAAAATTAAATGTAAAACTCCCATATTATTCTAATGGAGGAAATCAAAACTGTTGTAGTTTACTTGTTTATGGATATTTTGTTGATAAAATTTGGCAAATTTATTTATTTCATCCTATACTATTGACGTATGGTCAAAAGCCACTTTTTACCTTCCCCGTAGCAGCAAATTTAAGCACTGTTAAATCTAATGTTATTAAAATTGAGAATAAATATGTCTTAATGAAATATTACAGTAAAAATGTAATCAGACAAGTGGAAATTCGCTTAGTCTCTAGGTTTGCTGAGGCGGGGGTATTTTTTTAGTGCCATAGATGGAAGTGTATTACAAATAGTCACTAAAAAACCACTCATAGTTTTCCACGATAGTTGCATTTTAGTCTAAGTAGAACAGAATCATGAGCATGAGATGAGTAAAATGATTCATGTACAATACACGTAATATTGGGATCAATCAATGAGCCACAGGTGTCATTGTCAAACTTGACGAATCAAACATGCTGCATCATACCAACACATGTATACTTTGGCTTGTATATCGTTTGATTGCTTATGCATAGCCAATGCTTATACATTGCTGGCTAAAATGTATACATCAGGTTGGAATACACAGAGTGAAAACACATTTCGCTGAATATTTTTCGAAGTCAGTGAAACACTAATCAAGATTTTTCCGAGGAAGATATTAAAAGAATCACACAGCATTTTGTAAAGTGTAACGTTAAAAGGAAGTTTAAAGTTTTGGGTTTATTCTAGCATGTTTAGTTAGGTATTCTTTTAGAATATGCTACACACATTCGATACATTAATAGCATTTTACGTACCATGTGGGGACGTATAACCTAACAGAAATATTAGGGCCCTACAATGTTACAGGTTTAGGCTGTGATATAACCAAAAGCTCAACAGATCATGAGAAAAGTCAGTATCTTCTAGGTGTTAAATTGATCCCAGCCAGAGGCTACAGGGGATAAAACCTCCCCCATTGGTTACTGGAGAATCAAATTTCAACATACATTTTGTCCTAAAACGTAACGGAGGTTATCTGGATCCATTTGAAAGTCGCCAAAAGGTTATAAAAATATCAAATTTTCCGGGGGAAGAACCCCGGACCCCACTCCTTCCTTACGGAAATTCCACACCTTCCAAACCCCCTAGTAAGGTCCTAGAACCACCACGGATCCCAGTGATCCTTGATTATGGACTTTAAATAAATGGTCCTAACTTTAGGGCAAGAAACAGCTGCTCACAGTAACAAGGCTACACAGATTCTCATCTTCCTGCAACTACTCTCATTCCCTAATTCATATTTTTCGCATTACGTTGACACAGTACGTCGATGTCTCAGCGAAGTTTTAGTGATTAAGTATTCCTAAAGTACCTATAGACCTACACACAAATAATAATGTCGTACAGAGAATTGCCTAAAACAACACCCTATAGTACTATTAGCGAATTTCCCATATAGGGAATAAGCTATTACCGTAGTACTCATGGTAAGACCTGGACGCGGGACCGATTTTTTTTTCGTTTTGAGGTCCCTAGAGGCCAAAAACACCATCCGTTCAAATTCATATATATATATATATTTATATATTTATATGTTTATATATTTATATATATACATATATATATATGTGTCCGTTAGCACAATAACTCGAGCAAAAATGATCCGATTTTGATGAAATTTGGTACAAACGTGTAAACCTACGTTTATTCGAACGAGTTCGCGAACCAGCATGATCGGACTATGGGAACGGGGGTTTATGGGGGCTTTTATGGGGTAAAAATGGGTTTTTCCCATTTTTGACCCAAAAAGCATAAAATTTTGCAATTTCTTTCTAAACTATTTTGTAGAGCTTAAAAAAACAAATAACTTAGTATACTGAAGCGTTATAATGCGCCTAATAGCTACGGAGAAAATTCCAAAAAATTGTAAATTTAAAATTTCCATGTTATTCTTATGGAGAATAAGTAAACTGTTGTAGTTTGCTTGTTTATTAACATATTTTGCCCAAATTTGGAAAATGTTTTTATTTCTTACCAACTATTAACATTTTACATAAAAAACACTTTTACCCTCCCTGTTGCAGCAAACCTAAGTATGTTTTATAACTGATTCTTTTTAAATAGGGAATAAATGTGATATTTTTAAGGAGACATTTTAGTGTAAATCCATTCAGGGAAATGGAAATTCGCTTAGTCTGCAGGTTTGCTGCGGCGGGGGTATCCACTGATACTACCACAGGAAAGAGACACGCAGGATTACCAACGTAAGATATTTTGGCTGAGAATGTCCCAAGGCGAGGTCTTCACCGGCAAACATAAGTTGGTGAAAGCAACAACAAGCGAGCAAACAACTCTCCTTGGAGCGGTGTTTGTCTCCCAATCATCTTACAAGGTAGAAATCCCGCTTGATACGAATAAATTAAACTGTTTGTTCGGACACGTGTAACCAAGAGATCCCGGCTACTCACGGCCTTCCGTCCAACGCCTGACTTAAAACTGTCTTGAGAATGCAGTGGTGAACCTAGAAAAATGTTAAGTTTGTGAGCAAGCTTTTAGAAAACTTAGAAAAATCCTGTACCAACAAGCATAAAGTAACCGAAAATTTTAAAATCATTGATAGATCGAACGGTACCTACTTATCTGTTTTGTTGCGTTATAATCGAATCGACATTACCGTTATGATTTTTGAAATATGTAATTCTAACAGAGATTAATAAAATAATATTTTGAAGTAACATGTAAACCAAATATTCGTTGAATCGGTTATAAATAACAAAACGTACAAAATAACTACAGTTATATCATTGAGACTAAAATCTTGATCACTGTTTATTCGAACAACCTATTACATCTACTCAAACGTTTACCAAACGATGTGTTTTAAAAACTGCATTGTGGGCTGCACAAGTTCATTTCCACTGAAAATAATTAGCATGAGAAACAATTTCACATGTAGACAGGCAGCCTTTGGCTGATTGAGTGGACAAGTGGATGGCATAAAAAGTGAGAAGGGCAGCAACCAGCAACATAGCTGCAACATGTGTGAATACAAGTCTACCATGTGTCTATCGCACATGTGTCAACGACAAAAACTCCCCCCAAGACACAGCCAATGTATATCGTGTGGTAGTGAGTCCTGAACTGAGATGTCTAACAGTAAATGTCATACATACACAAAACTCCCCCAAGACACAGCCAATGTATATCGTGTGGTAGGGAGTCCTGAACTGAGATATCTAACAGTAAATGTCATACATACACAAAACTCCCCCCAAGACACAGCCAATGTATATCGTGTGGTGGTGTGTCCTGAACTGAGATATCTAACAGTAAATGTCATAAAGTGTACACAAAACTCCCCCAAGACACAGCCAATGTATATCGTGTGGTAGTGTGTCCTGAACTGAGATATCTAACAGTAAATGTCTACAGTATACACCAAACTCCCCCAAGACACAGCCAATGTATATCGTGTGGTAGCGAGTCCTGAACTGAGATGTCTTACAGTAAATGTCTACAGTATACACAAAACTCCCCCCAAGACACAGCCAATGTATATCGTGTGGTAGTGAGTCCTGAACTGAGATGTCTAACAGTAAATGTCATACAGTATGCACAAAACTCCACCAAGACACAGCCAATGTATATCGTGTGGTAGTGAGTCCTGAACTGAGATATCTAACAGTAAATGTCATACAGTATGCACAAAACTCCACCAAGACACAGCCAATGTATATCGTGTGGTAGTGAGTCCTGAACTGAGATATCTAACAGTAAATGTCATTCAGTATACACAAAACTCCCCCCAAGACACAGCCAATGTATATCGTGTGGTAGTGAGTCCTGAACTGAGATATCTTACAGTAAATGTCATACAGTATACACACAACTCCCCCAAGACACAGCCAATGTATATCGTGTGGTAGTGAGTCCTGAACTGAGATATCTTACAGTAAATGTCATACAGTATACACACAACTCCCCCAAGACACAGCCAATGTATATCGTGTGGTAGTGAGTCCTGAACTGAGATATCTTACAGTAAATGTTATACAGTATACACAAAACTCCCCCAAGACACAGCCAATGTATATCGTGTGGTAGTGAGTCCTGAACTGAGATATCTTACAGTAAATGTCATACAGTATACACACAACTCCCCCAAGACACAGCCAATGTATATCGTGTGGTAGTGAGTCCTGAACTGAGATGTCTAACAGTAAATGTCATACAGTATGCACAAAACTCCACCAAGACACAGCCAATGTATATCGTGTGGTAGTGAGTCCTGAACTGAGATATCTAACAGTAAATGTCATACAGTATGCACAAAACTCCACCAAGACACAGCCAATGTATATCGTGTGGTAGTGAGTCCTGAACTGAGATATCTAACAGTAAATGTCATTCAGTATACACAAAACTCCCCCCAAGACACAGCCAATGTATATCGTGTGGTAGTGAGTCCTGAACTGAGATGTCTAACAGTAAATGTCATACAGTATACACACAACTCCCCCAAGACACAGCCAATGTATATCGTGTGGTAGTGAGTCCTGAACTGAGATATCTAACAGTAAATGTCATACAGTATGCACAAAACTCCACCAAGACACAGCCAATGTATATCGTGTGGTAGTGAGTCCTGAACTGAGATATCTAACAGTAAATGTCATACAGTATGCACAAAAATCCACCAAGACACAGCCAATGTATATCGTGTGGTAGTGAGTCCTGAACTGAGATGTCTAACAGTAAATGTCATACAGTATACACACAACTCCCCCAAGACACAGCCAATGTATATCGTGTGGTAGTGAGTCCTGAACTGAGATATCTAACAGTAAATGTCATACAGTATGCACAAAACTCCACCAAGACACAGCCAATGTATATCGTGTGGTAGTGAGTCCTGAACTGAGATATCTAACAGTAAATGTCATTCAGTATACACAAAACTCCCCCCAAGACACAGCCAATGTATATCGTGTGGTAGTGAGTCCTGAACTGAGATATCTAACAGTAAATGTAATACAGTATACACAAAACTCCCCCAAGACACAGCCAATGTATATCGTGTGGTAGTGTGTCCTGAACTGAGATATCTTACAGTAAATGTCATACAGTATACACAAAACTCCCCCCAAGACACAGCCAATGTATATCGTGTGGTAGTAAATCCTGAACTGAGATATCTTACAGTAAATGTCATACAGTATACACAAAACTCCCCCAAGACACAGCCAATGTATATCGTGTGGTAGTAAGTCCTGAACTGAGATATCTTACAGTAAATGTCATACAGTATACACAAAACTCCCCCAAGACACAGCCAATGTATATCGTGTGGTAGTGAGTCCTGAACTGAGATATCTGACAGTAAATGTCATACAGTATACACAAAACTCCCCCAAGACACAGCCAATGTATATCGTGTGGTAGTGAGTCCTGAACTGAGATATCTAACAGTAAATGTCATACAGTATACACAAAACTCCCCCAAGACACAGCCAATGTATATCGTGTGGTAGTGAGTCCTGAACTGAGATATCTGACAGTAAATGTCATACAGTATACACAAAACTCCCCCAAGACACAGCCAATGTATATCGTGTGGTAGTGAGTCCTGAACTGAGATATCTAACAGTAAATGTCATACAGTATACACGAAACTCCCCCCAAGACACAGCCAATGTATATCGTGTGGTAGTAAATCCTGAACTGAGATGTCTTACAGTAAATGTCTACAGTATACACAAAACTCCCCCCAAGACACAGCCAATGTATATCGTGTGGTAGCGAGTCCTGAACTGAGATATCTAACAGTAAATGTCACACAGTGTACACAAAACTCCTCCCAAGACACAACCAATGTATATCGTGTGGTAGTGAGTCCTGAACTGAGATATCTTACAGTAAATGTCATACAGTACACACAAAACTCCCCCCCAAGACACGGCCAATGTATATCGTGTGGTAGCGAGTCCTGAACTGAGATATCTAACAGTAAATGTCATACAGTACACACAAAACTCCCCCCAAGACACAGCCAATGTATATCGTGTGGTAGTGTGTCCTGAACTGAGATATCTGACAGTAAATGTCATACAGTACACACAAAACTCCCCCCAAGACACAGCCAATGTATATCGTGTGGTAGTGAGTCCTGAACTGAGATATCTTACAGTAAATGTTATACAGTATACACAAAACTCCCCCAAGACACAGCCAATGTATATCGTGTGGTAGTGAGTCCTGAACTGAGATATCTTACAGTAAATGTCATACAGTATACACACAACTCCCCCAAGACACAGCCAATGTATATCGTGTGGTAGTGAGTCCTGAACTGAGATGTCTAACAGTAAATGTCATACAGTATGCACAAAACTCCACCAAGACACAGCCAATGTATATCGTGTGGTAGTGAGTCCTGAACTGAGATATCTAACAGTAAATGTCATACAGTATGCACAAAACTCCACCAAGACACAGCCAATGTATATCGTGTGGTAGTGAGTCCTGAACTGAGATATCTAACAGTAAATGTCATTCAGTATACACAAAACTCCCCCCAAGACACAGCCAATGTATATCGTGTGGTAGTGAGTCCTGAACTGAGATATCTTACAGTAAATGTCATACAGTATACACACAACTCCCCCAAGACACAGCCAATGTATATCGTGTGGTAGTGAGTCCTGAACTGAGATATCTTACAGTAAATGTCATACAGTATACACACAACTCCCCCAAGACACAGCCAATGTATATCGTGTGGTAGTGAGTCCTGAACTGAGATATCTTACAGTAAATGTTATACAGTATACACAAAACTCCCCCAAGACACAGCCAATGTATATCGTGTGGTAGTGAGTCCTGAACTGAGATATCTTACAGTAAATGTCATACAGTATACACACAACTCCCCCAAGACACAGCCAATGTATATCGTGTGGTAGTGAGTCCTGAACTGAGATGTCTAACAGTAAATGTCATACAGTATGCACAAAACTCCACCAAGACACAGCCAATGTATATCGTGTGGTAGTGAGTCCTGAACTGAGATATCTAACAGTAAATGTCATACAGTATGCACAAAACTCCACCAAGACACAGCCAATGTATATTGTGTGGTAGTGAGTCCTGAACTGAGATATCTAACAGTAAATGTCATTCAGTATACACAAAACTCCCCCCAAGACACAGCCAATGTATATCGTGTGGTAGTGAGTCCTGAACTGAGATGTCTAACAGTAAATGTCATACAGTATACACACAACTCCCCCAAGACACAGCCAATGTATATCGTGTGGTAGTGAGTCCTGAACTGAGATATCTAACAGTAAATGTCATACAGTATGCACAAAACTCCACCAAGACACAGCCAATGTATATCGTGTGGTAGTGAGTCCTGAACTGAGATATCTAACAGTAAATGTCATACAGTATGCACAAAAATCCACCAAGACACAGCCAATGTATATCGTGTGGTAGTGAGTCCTGAACTGAGATGTCTAACAGTAAATGTCATACAGTATACACACAACTCCCCCAAGACACAGCCAATGTATATCGTGTGGTAGTGAGTCCTGAACTGAGATATCTAACAGTAAATGTCATACAGTATGCACAAAACTCCACCAAGACACAGCCAATGTATATCGTGTGGTAGTGAGTCCTGAACTGAGATATCTAACAGTAAATGTCATTCAGTATACACAAAACTCCCCCCAAGACACAGCCAATGTATATCGTGTGGTAGTGAGTCCTGAACTGAGATATCTAACAGTAAATGTAATACAGTATACACAAAACTCCCCCAAGACACAGCCAATGTATATCGTGTGGTAGTGTGTCCTGAACTGAGATATCTTACAGTAAATGTCATACAGTATACACAAAACTCCCCCCAAGACACAGCCAATGTATATCGTGTGGTAGTAAATCCTGAACTGAGATATCTTACAGTAAATGTCATACAGTATACACAAAACTCCCCCAAGACACAGCCAATGTATATCGTGTGGTAGTAAGTCCTGAACTGAGATATCTTACAGTAAATGTCATACAGTATACACAAAACTCCCCCAAGACACAGCCAATGTATATCGTGTGGTAGTGAGTCCTGAACTGAGATATCTGACAGTAAATGTCATACAGTATACACAAAACTCCCCCAAGACACAGCCAATGTATATCGTGTGGTAGTGAGTCCTGAACTGAGATATCTAACAGTAAATGTCATACAGTATACACGAAACTCCCCCCAAGACACAGCCAATGTATATCGTGTGGTAGTAAATCCTGAACTGAGATATCTTACAGTAAATGTCATACAGTATACACAAAACTCCCCCAAAACACAGCCAATGTATATCGTGTGGTAGTAAGTCCTGAACTGAGATATCTTACAGCAAATGTCATACAGTATACACAAAACTCCCCCAAGACACAGCCAATGTATATCGTGTGGTAGTGAGTCCTGAACTGAGATATCTGACAGTAAATGTCATACAGTATACACAAAACTCCCCCCAAGACACAGCCAATGTATATCGTGTGGTAGTAAGTCCTGAACTGAGATATCTTACAGTAAATGTCATACAGTATACACAAAACTCCCCCAAGACACAGCCAATGTATATCGTGTGGTAGTGAGTCCTGAACTGAGATATCTGACAGTAAATGTCATACAGTATACACAAAACTCCCCCAAGACACAGCCAATGTATATCGTATGGTAGTGAGTCCTGAACTGAGATATCTAACAGTAAATGTCATACAGTATACACAAAACTCCCACCAAGACACAGCCAATGTATATCGTGTGGTAGTGAGTCCTGAACTGAGATATCTTACAGTAAATGTCATACAGTATACACGAAACTCCCCCCAAGACACAGCCAATGTATATCGTGTTCGTGTGGTAGTGGGTCCTGAACTGAGATATTTTACAGTAAATGTCATACAGTATACACAAAACTCCCCCCAAGACACAGCCAATGTATATCGTGTGGTAGTAAATCCTGAACTGAGATATCTTACAGTAAATGTCATACAGTATACACAAAACTCCCCCAAAACACAGCCAATGTATATCGTGTGGTAGTAAGTCCTGAACTGAGATATCTTACAGCAAATGTCATACAGTATACACAAAACTCCCCCAAGACACAGCCAATGTATATCGTGTGGTAGTGAGTCCTGAACTGAGATATCTGACAGTAAATGTCATACAGTATACACAAAACTCCCCCCAAGACACAGCCAATGTATATCGTGTGGTAGTAAGTCCTGAACTGAGATATCTTACAGTAAATGTCATACAGTATACACAAAACTCCCCCAAGACACAGCCAATGTATATCGTGTGGTAGTGAGTCCTGAACTGAGATATCTGACAGTAAATGTCATACAGTATACACAAAACTCCCCCAAGACACAGCCAATGTATATCGTATGGTAGTGGGTCCTGAACTGAGATATTTTACAGTAAATGTCATACAGTATACACAAAACTCCCACCAAGACACAGCCAATGTATATCGTGTGGTAGTGGGTCCTGAACTGAGATATCTTACAGTAAATGTCATACAGTATACACAAAACTCCCCCCAAGACACAGCCAATGTATATCGTGTGGTATGTCATACAATACAAAAAATTGTCAAAGTATACAAAAAACTGTTAATTAGAAAGCCATACGCAAAAAAATAGCGAGTGGATATACACAAAAATATGACGTTAAAAAACTCGATCACATAACATATTAAACCGTTGCCAAAATTTTAAATAGATTTCCATAAAATGCTATAAATGCTATAAAATGCTATGTCCATAAATAGATTTCCACATGGTGCTGATAATAAAATTCATGTTTAATAAAGAGAGTGGAGAATAATAATGCCAAAATAGTCCCTTCCCCACGATTGTAATTACCATAATCTTATGCCACAAGTGCCATCACATGTACCGCATGTACCGTCGTAGGATCTTGCTTGATAACCTATCTTTGGTATAGCAATATTTTGGGATGTTTTATTAATGGTATGACAAATCCTCAACGGAGAGGGCATTTTGCAAACAATCAACATAAATTGCTGAATGATGAGTTTCTGTATAACTTTTATGATTGCGAAATGTGAGATACTGTCAAAGTATGCTACGATATTTTCCCGTGTCCTCACAATCACTATACTGTAAGTGTATGAAGGTTGTCAACGGGTTATGATTTAGTTAGTCATAGAACTGAGAGTGGAGAGCGGGTTAGGGAACAGTACGGCTTCGGCTGAAGTCTCTCAAGTGACGGCCTAGATAGCATGCAAGACAGCCTACATGCTATATACATTACTGCATACATTCCTACATACATTACTGCATACATAATGCATCACCCCATACTACACATCAGCAGAAACCCTAAGTACTAATTGAGGAAAATATAGGTCTGAAAATGTAATTTCCTTTACTATGGACCTGTATGTATACAAATTTAATTAGTACGCAGATTTGCAGTATCGGTCGACCCTCACTTACTATGATAAATCATGAAAAAATTAATGAAGCCATAATTTAATTCATTAGCATAAGCAGCGCGTCCTAAGTTTTATAGGGAGCTAACCTGGATCTTGAATGATTATCCGAAGTGTTATTCGTTTGATCGTTGAATCCTGCCGCAATCCATAAAATTCGTTTTTCCTACCACAATTTTGTACATTTTACTATATTAGTTACTAAATTATTGAATTTCAAGAAAATATTTTAAGACGGCAAACTTTCATGGTGTGGTGTGTCCTACTTTATATATGTTTAAACATACGTACTACCAGTAGTACTATAACTTGTAACAATGACATACCGAGGAATAACCTGCAAGGCTACAAATATGTCATATGTCAGCGTAGCAGTTTACTTCAACCTTGACTGTTTTGCAGTTCAGTTATGTGTAGTGTTTACGTAGCATAACTGTGCAGCTACCAGGTCTTGGCATAAAAGGTGGCATAGCTGCGGGTGTAGCGGTCAATACCGAAACACGCGGCGGCGACCAACGCTGGTCTAATCGCCTCAGGGCATGCGACACGCTCAAAATACCCAGCTGTAACTGTCCGACACCTACACACTACACAGCATAGCATACCTGTCACGTGCTGAACACTAGCTACACACTGTGTAGTCAACTGTGTCGACCAACGCTGGTCTAATCGTCTCAGGGCATGCGACACGCTCAAAATACCCAGCTGTAACTGTCCGACACCTACACACTACACAGCATAGCATACCTGTCACGTGCTGAACACTAGCTACACACTGTGTAGTCAACTGTGTCGACCAACGCTGGTCTAATCACCTCAGGGCATGCGACACGCTCAAAATACCCAGCTGTAACTGCCCGACACCTACACACTACACAGCATAGCATACCTGTCACGTGCTGAACACTAGCTACACACTGTGTAGTCAACTGTGTCGACCAACGCTGGTCTAATCGTCTCAGGGCATGCGACACGCTCAAAATACCCAGCTGTAACTGTCCGACACCTACACACTACACAGCATAGCATACCTGTCACGTGCTGAACACTAGCTACACACTGTGTAGTCAACTGTGTCGACCAACGCTGGTCTAATCGCCACAGGGCATGCGACACGCTCAAAATACCCAGCTGTAACTGTCCGACACCTACACACTACACAGCATAGCATACCTGTCACGTGCTGAACACTAGCTACACACTGTGTAGTCAACTGTGTCGACCAACGCTGGTCTAATCGTCTCAGGGCATGCGACACGCTCAAAATACCCAGCTGTAACTGTCCGACACCTACACACTACACAGCATAGCATACCTGTCACGTGCTGAACACTAGCTACACACTGTGTAGTCAACTGTGTCGACCAACGCTGGTCTAGTCACCTCAGGGCATGCGACACGCTCAAAATACCCAGCTGTAACTGTCCGACACCTACACACTACACAGCATAGCATACCTGTCACGTGCTGAACACTAGCTACACACTGTGTAGTCAACTGTGTCGACCAACGCTGGTCTAATCGCCACAGGGCATGCGACACGCTCAAAATACCCAGCTGTAACTGTCCGACACCTACACACTACACAGCATAGCATACCTGTCACGTGCTGAACACTAGCTACACACTGTGTAGTCAACTGTGTCGACCAACGCTGGTCTAATCGCCTCAGGGCATGCGACACGCTCAAAATACCCAGCTGTAACTGTCCGACACCTACACACTACACAGCATAGCATACCTGTCACGTGCTGAACACTAGCTACACACTGTGTAGTCAACTGTGTCGACCAACGCTGGTCTAATCGTCTCAGGGCATGCGACACGCTCAAAATACCCAGCTGTAACTGTCCGAAACCTACACACTACACAGCATAGCATACCTGTCACGTGCTGAACACTAGCTACACACTGTGTAGTCAACTGATTGTCTCTCTCGCTCCTTGTCTCCATATCCTAAACACCTGAAAGCGGCGCACATCAATGCCCAGTCTTTGCGTGCTCACATTGATGAGGTTAGAGAAATCTTTTATCCTGGAAACTTTGATTTGATTAGCATTTCTGAATCCTGGCTTAAGCCGAGTATTCATTCAAATGAGGTGTCTCTCCCTGGATATGTGCTGCAGCGAAATGATAGGATTGGTAAACAGGGCGGTGGCGTTGCGGTGTACATCAGGGAGGATTTAAAGTTTAAAACAGTCTTTTCTTCACCATCGGAGTACTCGGCTGGGCCAGAATTCCTATTTATTGAGATCAGTTTGCCTGGAGCAGATGCGCTGTTACTAGGAGTGTGCTACCGCCCACCAAGATCAGGGCATCTGCTTGATTTTGAAAATGCTTTGCTTAACGAGATGTTCAAATACAGTCATGTTTTGATCATGGGTGATTTTAACACTGACTTACTATCGTTGACTCATAACTTTGAACACAGACAGCTGACTACCATGTTTGAATCGTGCAACTTAACTGTACTACCACTCGATCCCACACATCATGTTGCCAATTCTGACACCCTCTTAGATTTAATAGTTGTGTCCAATGACCACGATATCATTCATCATGGGCAGCTTCCAATCCCTGCAATATCTAAACATGACCTCATTTTCTGTGTGTACTCAATCAAATCTCCCAAGCCCAAAGCAAAGTTTATTAAATATCGGGATTTTAAAAATATGAATGTCGCTCAGTTCATGTTAGATGTTCAACAAACTCCGTGGCACTTCATTGAAAATTTAAATTCTGTCGATGAAATGGTTCATGAGCTAAATTCATCCATATTGAATCTCTTTGACAAGCATGCTCCCATCGTTTCAAAACGTGTGACAAAACGAAGACCTGTTCCGTGGATGACCCCTGAAATTAAAAGTCTGATGGCTCAACGTGATAGCTTATTTAGAAAGGCTAGACGCTCCAGCAATTTAGAACTAAAACAACAATATCGGAATCATCGTAATCGAGTTAAACAGCTTCTACGAAATTCAAAACTCAGATACATTCAGAAACTTTTTGAAAATCAAAAGCAACCATCAAATGTTTTATGGCGCAAGGTTAAAAGTCTTGGGCTAGGGAAACAATTTGATTCTCAACCGGTACACATTCCTCTAAATGAATTAAACGTTTACTTTTCTTCTTGCAGTCAAAATACCAACCAGCATCAAGTTGACAGTTACTTAAATGATCTAGTCAACTCTCCAACCCCACACCTGGGATATCCTGAGTTTAATTTTAAACCAGTTATTCAGTCCGATGTTTTGATGGCTATCCGCAGAATCCGAAGCAATGCTGTCGGTTCTGATGGTATCCCTATTCGTTTCATCAAAGACATCCTCTATGCCATCCTTCCAACTATCACGTTCATTTTTAATGCATCTTTAAGGCACCATTCTTTCCCTTCTTCTTGGAAGTCTGCCATTATCCGTCCCCTAAAAAAGATCTCAGCCCCAACCTTGGTTGGGGATTTCAGGCCGATAAGTATTTTGCCCGCTCTATCTAAAGGCCTAGAAAGAATCGTTCACTGTCAAATCACTGAATTCATCACAGAAAACAACATTTTATCTGACTATCAATCTGGTTTTAGGACAGCACACAGTACAGAGACAGCACTCCTTCGAGTGACTGAAGACATAAAACTTGCTATGGAGCGTCGACAAGGAACGATTCTAACTCTATTTGATTTTTCTAAAGCATTTGACTGTGTTAATCATGACCTGCTGGTTCAGAAATTACGGGCCATAGGGTTTTCCCAGAATTCTCTTAAATGGCTGAGATCTTATCTGTCAGATAGGCAGCAATGTGTGGAGATTGGTGACACGAGATCAGACTGGGTGACTGTTACATGCGGTGTGCCTCAAGGGTCAATCCTTGGGCCTCTGCTCTTCGTACTGTACGTCAATGACATAAACTTGACCTTGGTCAACTGTAAACACCACATGTACGCTGACGACTTACAAATCTATGACCATTTTACTGCAAACAACGAAAACGACTGTGTCAGAAGGATCAATGAAGATGTCAACCGAATTGTTACTTGGACTGAGAATCATGGACTGAGACTAAATCACGAAAAGACGAAACCGATTGTCATTAGCCATTCTCGACTTCGACCTTCAATTGACTTAGACTCCATAAACCCAATCACAGTTAATGGCAAAGCACTTCCATACTACGACAATGTCAAGAATCTTGGTATATCTTTCAACTCTTCACTTACTTGGGACATAGCAGTTACGGACACACGAAAAAAGGTTTTTGCCTCCATACATTCATTGAAAAGATTACAGAATTTTTTACCACAACACACTAAACTACATTTGATCAAATCACTTGTACTACCCCACTTCAGTTACTGCAACTCATTGATCAATGACTTGACTGCGACTCAGGCGGGTATGCTCCAGCGGTCACAGAATTATTGTTTGAGATTTGTCTATGGTCTGCGACGTATGGAGCATATCACGCCATACTACCTTGAGGCACACATCCTGAAATTAAATGATCAAAGATTCATTAAAATTTTGTCATTGGTTTTTTCAATTTTGAAAACAGGCTCCCCAAAATATTTCAAATCCGATTTTAAATTTGTGTCTCAGGGTAGTTCACGAATGTCTCGTTATTCTTCGATTACATTGCGTATACCTCATCATGTGACCACAGCTTATGGCAGGGCTTTTGTTGTTACCGCTTGTCGTCTGTGGAACGGCCTACCCCTACACATTAAGACCCTTGAAAAACGTACCCAGTTTGTGGCGGCACTGAAAAAGCTCTATTTTGAGAAGATGGTCTCGGCTGGCGTGTCCTAGGGCTACTGTTACCTTGTGCGTTTGCTGATGTGTGTATGCGAGAGTGTGTGAATGTGTTTTTCTATTTGTTAAATTTTTATGTTTTTTTTTAGATATGTAGGTACTTGAATTGTTAAATATTTTATGTTTAATTAGATTAAGTTATCCCTATGTTACATTATTTATGTTATATTTTTAATGTCAGGTTAAGTGTAAGAAAGGGCCATGTGGCCCTAACTTTGCCTGAAAAAATAAAGGATTTTTCATTTCATTTCATTTCATTTCATTTCATTTCAACTGTGTCGACCAACGCTGGTCTAATCGCCTCAGGGCATGCGACACGCTCAAAATACCCAGCTGTAACTGTCCGACACCTACACACTACACAGCATAGCATACCTGTCACGTGCTGAACACTAGCTACACACTGTGTAGTCAACTGTGTCGACCAACGCTGGTCTAATCGTCTCAGGGCATGCGAAACGCTCAAAATACCCAGCTGTAACTGTCCGACACCTACACACTACACAGCATAGCATACCTGTCACGTGCTGAACACTAGCTACACACTGTGTAGTCAACTGTGTCGACCAACGCTGGTCTAATCACCTCAGGGCATGCGACACGCTCAAAATACCCAGCTGTAACTGTCCGACACCTACACACTACACAGCATAGCATACCTGTCACGTGCTGAACACTAGCTTCACACTGTGTAGTCAACTGTGTCGACCAACGCTGGTCTAATCACCTCAGGGCATGCGACACGCTCAAAATACCCAGCTGTAACTGTCCGACACCTACACACTACACAGCATAGCATACCTGTCACGTGCTGAACACTAGCTACACACTGTGTAGTCAACTGTGTCGACCAACGCTGGTCTAATCACCTCAGGGCATGCGACACGCTCAAAATACCCAGCTGTAACTGTCCGACACCTACACACTACACAGCATAGCATACCTGTCACGTACTGAACACTAGCTACACACTGTGTAGTCAACTGTGTCGACCAACGCTGGTCTAATCGCCTCAGGGCATGCGACACGCTCAAAATACCCAGCTGTAACTGTCCGACACCTACACACTACACAGCATAGCATACCTGTCACGTGCTGAACACTAGCTACACACTGTGTAGTCAACTGTGTCGACCAACGCTGGTCTAATCGCCTCAGGGCATGCGACACGCTCAAAATACCCAGCTGTAACTGTCCGACACCTACACACTACACAGCATAGCATACCTGTCACGTACTGAACACTAGCTACACACTGTGTAGTCAACTGTGTCGACCAACGCTGGTCTAATCACCTCAGGGCATGCGACACGCTCAAAATACCCAGCTGTAACTGTCCGACACCTACACACTACACAGCATAGCATACCTGTCACGTGCTGAACACTAGCTACACACTGTGTAGTCAACTGTGTCGACCAACGCTGGTCTAATCGCCTCAGGGCATGCGACACGCTCAAAATACCCAGCTGTAACTGTCCGACACCTACACACTACACAGCATAGCATACCTGTCACGTGCTGAACACTAGCTACACACTGTGTAGTCAACTGTGTCGACCAACGCTGGTCTAATCGCCACAGGGCATGCGACACGCTCAAAATACCCAGCTGTAACTGTCCGACACCTACACACTACACAGCATAGCATACCTGTCACGTGCTGAACACTAGCTACACACTGTGTAGTCAACTGTGTCGACCAACGCTGGTCTAATCGTCTCAGGGCATGCGACACGCTCAAAATACCCAGCTGTAACTGTCCGACACCTACACACTACACAGCATAGCATACCTGTCATGTGCTGAACACTAGCTACACACTGTGTAGTCAACTGTGTCGACCAACGCTGGTCTAATCGTCTCAGGGCATGCGACACGCTCAAAATACCCAGCTGTAACTGTCCGACACCTACACACTACACAGCATAGCATACCTGTCACGTGCTGAACACTAGCTACACACTGTGTAGTCAACTGTGTCGACCAACGCTGGTCTAATCGTCTCAGGGCATGCGACACGCTCAAAATACCCAGATGTAACTGTCCGACACCTACACACTACACAGCATAGCATACCTGTCACGTGCTGAACACTAGCTACACACTGTGTAGTCAAATGTGTCGACCAACGCTGGTCTAATCGTCTCAGGGCATGCGACACGCTCAAAATACCCAGCTGTAACTGTCCGACACCTACACACTACACAGCATAGCATACCTGTCACGTGATGAACACTAGCTACACACTGTGTAGTCAACTGTGTCGACCAACGCTGGTCTAATCGCCACAGGGAATGCGACACGCTCAAAATACCCAGCTGTAACTGTCCGACACCTACACACTACACAGCATAGCATACCTGTCACGTGATGAACACTAGCTACACACTGTGTAGTCAACTGTGTCGACCAAAGCTGGTCTAATCGCCACAGGGAATGCGACACGCTCAAAATACCCAGCTGTAACTGTCCGACACCTACACACTACACAGCATAGCATACCTGTCACGTGATGAACACTAGCTACACACTGTGTAGTCAACTGTGTCGACCAAAGCTGGTCTAATCGCCACAGGGAATGCGACACGCTCAAAATACCCAGCTGTAACTGTCCGACACCTACACACTACACAGCATAGCATACCTGTCACGTGATGAACACTAGCTACACACTGTGTAGTCAACTGTGTCGACCAACGCTGGTCTAATCGCCTCAGGGCATGCGACACGCTCAAAATACCCAGCTGTAACTGTCCAACACCTACACACTACACAGCATAGCATACCTGTCACGTACTGAACACTAGCTACACACTGTGTAGTCAACTGTGTCGACCAAAGCTGGTCTAATCGCCACAGGGAATGCGACACGCTCAAAATACCCAGCTGTAACTGTCCGACACCTACACACTACACAGCATAGCATGCCTGTCACGTGATGAACACTAGCTACACACTGTGTAGTCAACTGTGTCGACCAACGCTGGTCTAATCGC
Organism: Macrosteles quadrilineatus; assembly: GCF_028750875.1. NCBI lineage: Eukaryota > Metazoa > Arthropoda > Insecta > Hemiptera > Cicadellidae > Macrosteles > Macrosteles quadrilineatus. Next base: position 64,122,431 of record NW_026542602.1, read on the forward strand.
CTCAGGGCATGCGACACGCTCAAAATACCCAGCTGTAACTGCCCGACACCTACACACTACACAGCATAGCATACCTGTCACGTGCTGAACACTAGCTACACACTGTGTAGTCAACTGTGTCGACCAACGCTGGTCTAATCGCCTCAGGGCATGCGACACGCTCAAAATACCCAGCTGTAACTGTCCGACACCTACACACTACACAGCATAGCATACCTGTCACGTGCTGAACACTAGCTACACACTGTGTAGTCAACTGTGTCGACCAACGCTGGTCTAATCACCTCAGGGCATGCGACACGCTCAAAATACCCAGCTGTAACTGCCCGACACCTACACACTACACAGCATAGCATACCTGTCACGTGATGAACACTAGCTACACACTGTGTAGTCAACTGTGTCGACCAACGCTGGTCTAATCGCCTCAGGGCATGCGACACGCTCAAAATACCCAGCTGTAACTGCCCGACACCTACACACTACACAGCATAGCATACCTGTCACGTGATGAACACTAGCTACACACTGTGTAGTCAACTGTGTCGACCAACGCTGGTCTAATCGCCTCAGGGCATGCGACACGCTCAAAATACCCAGCTGTAACTGCCCGACACCTACACACTACACAGCATAGCATACCTGTCACGTGATGAACACTAGCTACATACTGTGTAGTCAACTGTGTCGACCAACGCTGGTCTAATCGCCTCAGGGCATGCGACACGCTCAAAATACCCAGCTGTAACTGCCCGACACCTACACACTACACAGCATAGCATACCTGTCACGTGATGAACACTAGCTACACACTGTGTAGTCAACTGTGTCGACCAACGCTGGTCTAATCACCTCAGGGCATGCGACACGCTCAAAATACCCAGCTGTAACTGTCCGACACCTACACACTACACAGCATAGCATACCTGTCACGTGCTGAACACTAGCTACACACTGTGTAGTCAACTGTGTCGACCAACGCTGGTCTAATCGCCTCAGGGCATGCGACACGCTCAAAATACCCAGCTGTAACTGCCCGACACCTACACACTACACAGCATAGCATACCTGTCACGTGATGAACACTAGCTACACACTGTGTAGTCAACTGTGTCGACCAACGCTGGTCTAATCGCCTCAGGGCATGCGACACGCTCAAAATACCCAGCTGTAACTGTCCGACACCTACACACTACACAGCATAGCATACCTGTCACGTGCTGAACACTAGCTACACACTGTGTAGTCAACTGTGTCGACCAACGCTGGTCTAATCGCCTCAGGTCATGCGACACGCTCAAAATACCCAGCTGTAACTGTCCGACACCTACACACTACACAGCATAGCATACCTGTCACGTGCTGAACACTAGCTACACACTGTGTAGTCAACTGTGTCGACCAAAGCTGGTCTAATCGCCACAGGGAATGCGACACGCTCAAAATACCCAGCTGTAACTGTCCGACACCTACACACTACACAGCATAGCATACCTGTCACGTGATGAACACTAGCTACACACTGTGTAGTCAACTGTGTCGACCAACGCTGGTCTAATCGCCTCAGGGCATGCGACACGCTCAAAATACCCAGCTGTAACTGCCCGACACCTACACACTACACAGCATAGCATACCTGTCACGTGCTGAACACTAGCTACACACTGTGTAGTCAACTGTGTCGACCAACGCTGGTCTAATCGCCTCAGGGCATGCGACACGCTCAAAATACCCAGCTGTAACTGTCCGACACCTACACACTACACAGCATAGCATACCTGTCACGTGCTGAACACTAGCTACACACTGTGTAGTCAACTGTGTCGACCAACGCTGGTCTAATCACCTCAGGGCATGCGACACGCTCAAAATACCCAGCTGTAACTGCCCGACACCTACACACTACACAGCATAGCATACCTGTCACGTGATGAACACTAGCTACACACTGTGTAGTCAACTGTGTCGACCAACGCTGGTCTAATCGCCTCAGGGCATGCGACACGCTCAAAATACCCAGCTGTAACTGCCCGACACCTACACACTACACAGCATAGCATACCTGTCACGTGATGAACACTAGCTACACACTGTGTAGTCAACTGTGTCGACCAACGCTGGTCTAATCGCCTCAGGGCATGCGACACGCTCAAAATACCCAGCTGTAACTGCCCGACACCTACACACTACACAGCATAGCATACCTGTCACGTGATGAACACTAGCTACATACTGTGTAGTCAACTGTGTCGACCAACGCTGGTCTAATCGCCTCAGGGCATGCGACACGCTCAAAATACCCAGCTGTAACTGTCCGACACCTACACACTACACAGCATAGCATACCTGTCACGTGCTGAACACTAGCTACACACTGTGTAGTCAACTGTGTCGACCAACGCTGGTCTAATCACCTCAGGGCATGCGACACGCTCAAAATACCCAGCTGTAACTGCCCGACACCTACACACTACACAGCATAGCATACCTGTCACGTGATGAACACTAGCTACACACTGTGTAGTCAACTGTGTCGACCAACGCTGGTCTAATCGCCTCAGGGCATGCGACACGCTCAAAATACCCAGCTGTAACTGCCCGACACCTACACACTACACAGCATAGCATACCTGTCACGTGATGAACACTAGCTACACACTGTGTAGTCAACTGTGTCGACCAACGCTGGTCTAATCGCCTCAGGGCATGCGACACGCTCAAAATACCCAGCTGTAACTGCCCGACACCTACACACTACACAGCATAGCATACCTGTCACGTGATGAACACTAGCTACATACTGTGTAGTCAACTGTGTCGACCAACGCTGGTCTAATCGCCTCAGGGCATGCGACACGCTCAAAATACCCAGCTGTAACTGCCCGACACCTACACACTACACAGCATAGCATACCTGTCACGTGATGAACACTAGCTACACACTGTGTAGTCAACTGTGTCGACCAACGCTGGTCTAATCACCTCAGGGCATGCGACACGCTCAAAATACCCAGCTGTAACTGTCCGACACCTACACACTACACAGCATAGCATACCTGTCACGTGCTGAACACTAGCTACACACTGTGTAGTCAACTGTGTCGACCAACGCTGGTCTAATCGCCTCAGGGCATGCGACACGCTCAAAATACCCAGCTGTAACTGCCCGACACCTACACACTACACAGCATAGCATACCTGTCACGTGATGAACACTAGCTACACACTGTGTAGTCAACTGTGTCGACCAACGCTGGTCTAATCGCCTCAGGGCATGCGACACGCTCAAAATACCCAGCTGTAACTGTCCGACACCTACACACTACACAGCATAGCATACCTGTCACGTGCTGAACACTAGCTACACACTGTGTAGTCAACTGTGTCGACCAACGCTGGTCTAATCGCCTCAGGTCATGCGACACGCTCAAAATACCCAGCTGTAACTGTCCGACACCTACACACTACACAGCATAGCATACCTGTCACGTGCTGAACACTAGCTACACACTGTGTAGTCACTGTGTCGACCATCGCTGGTCTAATCGCCTCAGGTCATGCGACACGCTCAAAATACCCAGCTGTAACTGTCCGACACCTACACACTACACAGCATAGCATACCTGTCACGTGCTGAACACTAGCTGCACACTGTGTAGTCACTGTGTCGACCATCGCTGGTCTAATCGCCTCAGGTCATGCGACACGCTCAAAATACCCAGCTGTAACTGTCCGACACCTACACACTACAGCATAGCATACCTGTCACGTGCTGAACACTAGCTACACACTGTGTAGTCAACTGTGTCGACCAACGCTGGTCTAATCACCTCAGGTCATGCGACACGCTCAAAATACCCAGCTGTAACTGTCCGACACCTACACACTACACAGAATAGCATACCTGTCACGTGCTGAACACTAGCTACACACTGTGTAGTCAACTGTGTTGACCAACGCTGGTCTAATCGCCTCAGGGCATGCGACACGCTCAAAATACCCAGCTGTAACTGTCCGACACCTACACACTACACAGAATGGCATACCTGTCACGTGCTGAACACTAGCTACATACTGTGTAGTCAACTGTGTTGACCAACGCTGGTCTAACCACCTCAGGTCATGCGACACGCTCAAAATACCCAGCTGTAACTGTCCGACACCTACACACTACACAGTCTAGCATACCTGTCACGTGCTGAACACTAGCTACACACTGTGTAGTCAACTGTGTCGACCAACGCTGGTCTAATCACCTCAGGGCATGCGACACGCTCAAAATACCCAGCTGTAACTGTCCGACACCTACACACTACACAGCATAGCATACCTGTCACGTGCTGAACACTAGCTACACACTGTGTAGTCAACTGTGTCGACCAACGCTGGTCTAATCGCCTCAGGGCATGCGACACGCTCAAAATACCCAGCTGTAACTGTCCGACACCTACACACTACACTGCATAGCATACCTGTCACGTGCTGAACACTAGCTACACACTGTGTAGTCAACTGTGTCGACCAACGCTGGTCTAATCGCCTCAGGGCATGCGACACGCTCAAAATACCCAGCTGTAACTGTCCGACACCTACACACTACACAGCATAGCATACCTGTCACGTGATGAACACTAGCTACACACTGTGTAGTCAACTGTGTCGACCAACGCTGGTCTAATCGCCTCAGGGCATGCGACACGCTCAAAATACCCAGCTGTAACTGTCCGACACCTACACACTACACAGCATAGCATACCTACGTGCTGAACACTAGCTACACACTGTGTAGTCAACTGTGTCGACCAACGCTGGTCTAATCACCTCAGGGCATGCGACACGCTCAAAATACCCAGCTGTAACTGTCCGACACCTACACACTACACGGCATAGCATACCTGTCACGTGCTGAACACTAGCTACACACTGTGTAGTCAACTGTGTCGACCAACGCTGGTCTAATCACCTCAGGGCATGCGACACGCTCAAAATACCCAGCTGTAACTGTCCGACACCTACACACTACACAGCATAGCATACCTGTCACGTGCTGAACATTAGCTACACACTGTGTAGTCAACTGTGTCGACCAACGCTGGTCTAATCGCCTCAGGGCATGCGACACGCTCAAAATACCCAGCTGTAACTGCCCGACACCTACACACTACACAGCATAGCATACCTGTCACGTGATGAACACTAGCTACACACTGTGTAGTCAACTGTGTCGACCAACGCTGGTCTAATCGCCTCAGGGCATGCGACACGCTCAAAATACCCAGCTGTAACTGTCCGACACCTACACACTACACAGCATAGCATACCTGTCACGTGCTGAACACTAGCTACATACTGTGTAGTCAACTGTGTCGACCAACGCTGGTCTAATCGCCTCAGGGCATGCGACACGCTCAAAATACCCAGCTGTAACTGCCCGACACCTACACACTACACAGCATAGCATACCTGTCACGTGATGAACACTAGCTACACACTGTGTAGTCAACTGTGTCGACCAACGCTGGTCTAATCACCTCAGGGCATGCGACACGCTCAAAATACCCAGCTGTAACTGTCCGACACCTACACACCACACAGCATAGCATACCTGTCACGTGCTGAACACTAGCTACACACTGTGTAGTCAACTGTGTCGACCATCGCTGGTCTAATCACCTCAGGGCATGCGACACGCTCAAAATACCCAGCTGTAACTGTCCGACACCTACACACTACCACAGCACACATGAATACACACAGACAGACACTACACAGCATAGCATACCTGTCACGTGCTGAACACTAGCTACACACTATGTAGTCAACTAACTACAATGCCCAACTGCTTTACTGTTTTCTGCGGTCGAAATGTTGTGTTGAGAAAAGGAAAAAGGACATCATAAAAAAAAATCCGTGGTAAAGTAACAGTTAGTAAAATTAAGGGGTTCTGACACACCGTTACTACTTGATACACGCATACCTTGAAACAGAAAACAATATTCCTCCGAAAGAGGAGAACTTGTCCTTGGCAGGATACACCATATTGGTATGGTTAAAACAATGCTTCACTTATTTAGCATAAGAAGAGTTTAATTTAGAATATTAGGGGTTTTTCGTGTCATGCAACAAACGATTGGGAGTGTAGTTAACTTATAGCAGAAAATGGCACGCTTGGGAAATCTTTCAGATCCATAATTAAAAGTACAATTAAATGTCATAACACTCTTGTTATTCACTTATCAGATGATCGCATTCGCATACCCAGGTAGGCTGGGCGCAGGCGCAGCTCCCGCGACTCACCGGTTACCGGTTTGTCAAGTCCGCGTCTCTGACCTCAGAGCCGATTTTTAAGGTATAGGCAAAACCAGATACGCCCAAACGCGACCGCAGCTTGTCCACTGATCCCTTGACTGATGCCAGGCAAACAGCATTGGGACAAATAGTCTACCCTGTGGCATTCCGCAATCCACCAACCGCTCCAATGTGATAGTCATCACAACGCCGAGATGCATGGTGTATTTGTGCTCAATTTGCTATTTACTGAGTAAGGCTGGGCAGATGAGTGGGGAGTACTCGCATCAATCAAAAAGTCGCTGGTTCGATCCCAAGAAAAAGTTCTTAGCTTTTTGATAGTTCGAAAGTGGACCCAGCTACCCCTTATCATTGGACTTTGAATAAATTATTCTGACTGATATAACAGCTGGTCTCAGTAACAAAGCTATACATATCTTCACTCCCAACTGAGGTTGACATGAGGGCTCGATGGACAGAATCCATCTTACAACATTCTACACACATCCTTTTTCCTTCACTCATATTTGGGTTGAAATACGCACCTAGGTGGTGTCCCCATCTCAAAATAATAATGGTAACGATAAATTATTCCCTTGGTGGAAGAAAGTTAGTTATGGTTAAAAATCCGTTGGCTGTCCTAAATTCCTTTTTAACAAACTTGAATCTCGTTATGATAATTCTTTCATTTTTATAATTTTCTTTAAACATTATATTTCCCGTATGTGGGCAGCTAGCGGATTTTGCTGAAAAATACTGACTGGTAGCTTAGGAATCATGAGAAGTCAACTAATGGACAGCTTCGATCCATTAATAGCTATGACATTTCTCAGAATCGAACCGATGACTTTCTTCTGCTTATTAGGCGAGCATTCAAACCAATGAGCTCCCAATTACACCTAACTGTAAGTATGTACGGTTTTTAATTTACGCTTTAGTGATAAAACTTAATGCAGTCAACCCTTTTAATTAATTCAACTACCTACATCGCCAAAACGATATTTAATACCGTTCGTATTAACCATCGATTAAATCGAATGTTTTAACAACGAAAACCGATAATGGAAAACTAATTAAAACCAGAAATGATTTGTTAAGGGTTTTTATCATAATCTTGACAAAAATATGCCTTATCAAAAATGTGAATTATTTTGACGATCTTCATAAGAATCACAATTAAATAGAATTTATCAATGATAGTTGCATTTTTGTGTTCATTGGATACGATAAGGTATATTTTATCGAACAAGATATTTCAGATTATTTACTTTTAATATTGAATAGAAAAATAGTTTTAATACCTATCGCGAAGGCCTAATTCAAAGTTTAAAAATTGACTACCTTTTCCCTAAAATAAATAAACTGTTAGGTTACAGCCCCGAAAACTCAGAAAATAAAATTGAATGTCAGAAAAGGATCGTGGCCGGACGAGAATCGATAAGTGACATAAATATTTAGATTAGGTGAGGCAGAATATGTGATAGCAGTAGACTAGTTTGACAGACACGCAGGTTCGGTGTAACATAACCTCAAAACATGCCAACAGTCACAGTGGTGCCACTACACCTGGCTACATTGTTGCATTGAACAGGCTTACCAATCCACCAGTCTGAGAAATATATATGAAGTTGTATTAAATATTTATAGGTTAGCGGTGGAGTAAAACAAAACTATTACATGAGGGGTTTATACATTGCTCTATTATCTCGTTGTAGGCTATTTCGTGTGTGGCGAAAACATTAAATTTAATAATTTAACCGTGAAATGAGTAATAAATGTAGTGTATTGTAAGAAATAACTTCAAGCCTTTTTTAACGGTTGGAAATAATTCTAGTATATTACATCATAAAGCCATACAATAAATACATGAGGAAATAAAAACACTCGTTCACGAATTGTGTACATGAGTAAAGAAAAATGGCCATAAACTTTTCCCAGATTTGTAATTTTTTAATGTAACAAATTTTATTGAAAAATAAAACCCATTTGTATCTAAAATACAAATGTATCTTAAAATACAAACTGTCCTTAACATGTGCAGAAAGCCTCAAGTCACTCACTTGAAACATAAATTAAGGGCGTAGATAGGAGGTCTACTCCATTAATCTATGCTTGAAATTATCAAAATTGGAAACATTTCTGTCATAGTACGCTAGTTAGTATTCGATTTCTAAAATCAAATCAGGTGTGCAGAATTTATAACTCTGCAAGCAGCAAGGCCTAGGAAAAAATACTCCAAGTTGTTCCGTGGATTATGCTACATATAACATTTATATTTAAGAAGAGATGCCGTATCTGTATTTGGAGAGGATGATATTTAAATTTCCGAATAATTGAGAGCCATACACATTCAATGAGGGCATACGTGACCGTCTTGCGTAACCCTACTATTATCGTGAGTGTCTCCATCTAGACGAGTACAACCATCTTTCTTGAGTGCTTCAGATATCCAACTTATCTCGTGAGCGTTACAACAATATTTTTGTTGTTGAGCTAATTAAGCATGAAAACAAGCTGACTATGTAACAAAATTAGGGTTGAACCGTTCATTTAAAAAATGCAAATAATGCCTTTGGTGTCGTCACACTCTAAAAAAGATCAAGTGGAGTGTATTCGTCAATAAATTTAAATTTGGAATGTAGCCTACATGTCAGAATCATTCTGGAAGAATTCTTCTGGTAAAATCGTGCACTGCACGGGTCTTCCTCCTCCCCTCCTGCATGGATATGCCACCGAACAGCTGAACTTAACATTATTACTTTACCTGTTGTACAAACTCTGAGAAGAGTTTTATTTAAAGACGTCTATCCCTCAACAATCATTATTATAATAAAATTTGAGAATCCCACGATGAAGAAACATGCTTAAGTGATATTGATATTAATTATGACGAAATCCCATCTCACAGTTGGTTTGGGCTTGGTTATGAATTCAATCACATCACAATTTTGACACTTTCGATCTTTATCCGCACAAACGCAATATATGTAACTTAAACTGATTCCCTTTCTGGAGGGGGGGGGGGCAGGAAATTAAGAAAGGATAGGCCTATCTCTACCTGTGTTTGCTATTGAAGTGCAAGGTGCGCGACATTCACTCTCATAAGTTTATAAGTTGGCAGTTTTCTTAAGTTTATTATCGATCAGCTGGTATACATTTTACCATTGTTGTCCTCACGGTATGAAGAGGAGTTACGTATTGTAGGCCCTTCTTACGTCATTTAAGTCAATGCCGTGTCCCTTAAAAACTATTATAACTATTTAATGGGATTGATCAATAATTTAAAATTTGAAGCGCTTAAGGAAGAATGGGTGTATTTGAGGTGTTACTGAGAGTTCTTGATTCTTGAATACCGGTAATATTGAAAATAATAAGTATTCCTTTTGCAAATGCAAAGAATTCATCGGTGTACCTATGTTATAACTTAACTAAAGTATATTCTTTTTAGTACTGTAGTACCGACTCTGTACTGTATATATTTACTATTTCATTAGGTATATGTTAGGCCTCCCTGATACAAGAGATGTAGAATATGGTCGACCAGATTATATGGAACCACCACCATCGCTTATGAAACCAAGATCCAACAATAAAAGAAATGCACACACATCTCTAAAAAAAATTTAAATAATTATTTGAAACAATATTATAAATTTATAATGCAATAAATTATCAATTTAAAATTTTATTTTAGACACGTTACACTTATTTTCCTGGGCAAAGAAGAAAAGCGTAACGAGTTTGATGTTTTACTGAAAATATTCACGATTCATGTAACCTACAATATTGTAACTCTTTTTAAAATAATTCTCCGGTGTTATCAAACTATAGTTTATTTTAGGGTATTAAAAGAAATACTTTGCTACTTCAATAGCCAACGTGAAAGAATAATATAATAGAACTAACACGTGTTTGACAAATTTATGAAACCGCTATCAAAAAGAAACCCAGGTACCATGCAAATTTCTAAAAGTATTATACAAATCTTGTAATATTGCCCATTTAAAAATAAAAAAATACAAAATTGCAATAATTTTGAATTTTTTCCACAGCACAATCGGGTTTACTATTCGTGAAACTCCGCCGCAGACCATAGTGACACGTTTCCACCCCTCACCCCCAACTTGTAAAGAAGAAATGAACAACAACTGAGCGGCAGGATTTTTGAGTGGCCGAAGTTCAAGCCACATTAGTTACATAATAACCTGCATTGCTGTAATGCAAGTTTGAGGTTAGGTTTGTGACTTACCGCCAAGCAGACGCCACGACGTCACCACACAGACTAAAAGAGAGCGATCGAGCAGGCTGTGCCCCGCCCCACCACGCCCATCTAGAAGGCACCTGTTAGCTGCTGTCGCCCCCACAACCACCACTAACTACTAGACTAATTGGTTACAGGGGGTTAAAAATTATGTATAATGTTAAAAATAATAAACAATACTTCGGAGTGCGCACAATTAAGTTACCTAACTGCATTTCTGGAGGAGTATTCCATAACATTATTTTATGTATACCGTTACCGTTATCTATCCACACTACACTATAGGTATCACTGTTAAAGCATTTTAACAACTGAAATACATTTTATTAATGCATGAATTATGCTGCAGTCAATGAATCATTGATTCTTGATTATGTCTATCTATAATACATTCTTGATATGCCTACACCACAGAAATAATTAAATATTAAGTTAATTAGGTAATAGGTAGAACTGCAGCAAATATATATTTATTGTGCGTTGGGGGGGAGGGGGGGTTACCAGGTGGTCATGGGGCAAGATGTGTGGAGTTGGGGCAAGATGTATGGAATGGGGCACAGGGGTGGGTGTAAGAAAGGAGGAAATTGGTATTTTAAAAGCTGTTTGTTGACTTTCTAAAGCCATTTTTAACTCTATGTGTCCAAAACCCTCTGTATACATTTTTAGGACAAAATGTATGTTTGTATGATTTTGTCCTGGCAAAAGGAGGGGATTTAGTCCCTGTAGCGTTTGGAACCACTACTGGTCCGGATAATTTATAATAATATAAAAAATGGTTTAAATACCTTATACCGTCAAAGCTACTGCAGTTTCGTTCCCAAGAGTACTTCTTCAGGCTGTAAATGACATCAAATTTCGTTCCAGAGAAAGTCGTCAAAGTTAATCCATTGCATTCACATTTACACAAAGACGAACGTACGAACAAAACAACCCACGGGCTTCATCCCGTTAGACTTCATAAGTATTAATAAAACTGTTGCTTGATTAAGTTGAGCTGAAATAAACCAAACAGAATACAGTAAATACAAACAAATAACCACACCTGATTTTAAGAAGGTAGTAAATAAAAAATAAATAAGTACAGCTGAGGTATTTTTAACATTATGTATATGGATAGTTCCCTTTAGAAAGAATTACGACCTTAAAGGACAGTTTATGAAATCCTACTAATATTATAAATGAGAAAGTTTGGATGTATGTTTACTAATATTATAAATAAGAAAGTTTGGATGTATGTTTGTGAAAAGTAAACACGGAAAATACTGGTCGGATTGGGCTGAAATTTGGCACGATGATAGCTCACATTCCCGATTAACATATAGGCATATTCTTATCTCAAAAATCCTTTCGGGCTCCGCCCCAGTGGCTCTGTAGTTCCCCATGTTAACCTTATGAGTATTCATAATTAACAAATTTAGCCAGCTGTGTCAACTAAAAGAGTTGGTTCTAATACATGCAAAAGCATTAAACATTTATAAGATTTACCAACAGGGTGCAGCACTATTATTTTTTTCAGCAACAAAAAACTGTGATACGCAATGAGAACTGTCAAAGTAGGATTTTTATTACAGTTATGTTTATTTTTTTCATAAATAATTTGTGATATATTGCGAATTTTTAATAATCTATCTTTCTCTATTGTGTAGGTGAAGTGGTAGAACATTATGGCTATGGTAGATGTGTAATACTTTAGCATACCGTAAATTTGAGGAAGCCAATTTTCTCAAACCGTGTCTTCTTACATTGCAAACGCAAAGGTCGAGTATAACTGAATTATACTTATTTTCCAACCCCGTACGAAGGACGGGTACCCATCTAGTAATGGATAGTTTTGCGCAAGGTTTCTCGTCATGACGAACATTTTAAGTATATGGTTTATATAGGGGTGTTTTAGTTTTCTCAAAAGTTCATGGGTACTTTGGGATTCCTTATTTATTTTATATATATATATGGATTTATTACTAATGCCAGTGATCCGAAGGCTAACAACATGAAATTTATTTAAAGCCCCAATGTTCAGGGACAGCTGGGGCTGTGCAGTTAAAAAGCAATAATCATAAAAAAATTATGTCACAGAATTACAAACTCCAATTTTTCTTTTAGCTCAACTACGGAAAAAATATTCGCTTTCAAATAATCGAATGAAACAATCTAAAACAGAACATCCTAATACGTCAACACAAATTTGTTGTTGTGTTTTGTATTTTCCGTATGTTACTAGAAATTAAAGATTCTTTACGATAAGCAATAGATAAAACATACTCCGTTAAAACCAACATTTCCACCATTGATTAAAGCACACTAATTGATATGCAGGGTTGCTGCGACGAGGACGTTGAATCAATGTTTTGCCGTCTTTGTGACACGCTATCGTTCGTTACAACGCTTTATGTGATTGTTAAGCCAGATTAGCCAGTTGATTAAAATTATTAATCTGCAACCAACCAAGGTAAAAATGTCACAGAGTCTGACAAAACATTACAAAGTGGGTTAATTAGGTTATTTCTTTGTAAGCTGATATAGTTGTCGATGTATATAAAATCGATTATTTGTTTTGCTATCGGATTATGCATATAGGTTTATATATGTATATTTAGGTTGTATGTATTTAGGTTTATCATTGACTAAATGTATCGAATTGGATCTTAAAGTATATATTCCTACCTATGCCATAGTGTACAGTTTTATGTTTACAGTCTATGCTTCACATAGACTGTCACATGCTTGTCTGTCACATGTTTTTCATGTCCCTGGTATTCATTTTAAACCGTCCATTCGATCGGTAAGACCTTTGGATATTGTTCTGCAAACGCCTGTGAGTGTTTGGTCTTATCTCCGTCTATATGCATTTGTCAAATAAAACATTCAAAACCCCCTATAATTAATTAAATAACTCCCACAGTCAATTCTACAGTACAGACCATAAATGCACGTGAATAGTTAGTACTGGAAGAAAATGTGACCTACGAAGCCACTAGAGAGTATAATTGGAACTGTGTGTTTAAAAATACAGCAACTCTAATGATTTAGTTTGAAAAGATAAACTTATTTATAAGTGTAAACCTACTTACGTTCAAAATCCTACTTTTGATGTCAATGAGTCCAAAAGAAAACCAAATACCTTAGCAATCACACAAATTACTTGATATTGATGCTTCATGAATGAGATGTTGATGTTCTTCAATTTTAGTCAAGCCTCTTTACATGTAGCTAAATATATAAATTACAAATAATACTGCGAGCAATACACTACAAAACGGATACAACCTTAACCAAACATAACCCTCTTACTAAATAATGCACATAATTTTTCAATCTAAATAATCACAGTCTTCACAAACATGTTTATCGAGTAAATAAACAAAACCCAGTTAAATTGATCAGCTGTTTAATTAAATAAAATTAAATCATCTAAACTTAAATCACTTGATGGAGTGGAGTGTATCTAACCCATGTTAAAATGGTCATGAAATATACTTATTGTTCTAGTATAGAATAGATTGTAAATAAATACTTGTTAAAAAAAATATTAACTTTGGAAGCATGTGGTACGTTTGCCCTTTGGAAATCTGTCTGTGGGGCAGAGCCCTTAAGAAATTTGTCCATCCCAATCATTTTCTGCAATTTGATATGATGCCTATATTTTATTTGATAAATGGCCTTAACAGCTTACATACAATTTGATTGTATCACTTTAAATAGATAAAAGATTAGGCTGTTTTTGTCAGATATCCATCTAATCATTTTATATTCCATCAAGAAGTGTTTTAACGATTCCTTAATAGTATATTTCGTACCTAGGGCCGAAAATGAGGTTTTGCCGGCTCGAGATAGTTTTTAAACAGATCGAGAGCTGCAAAACCATTTCGGTCCGTAGTACGAACTCTATTTTTCACCACACTTACACTATACCCTATTACCACTATTCACCACAATAATAATGCACACTGATAGTCAACACAACTACAACTTTAAGGTTATGTGACGAAATAATTTGAAGAATCATAAAAAATAATAATAAATGGTTGCTAGGCAGCAGTGACAATAAAACAATTATATCGGAATGCTATGGATACTGATTGTGTATTTAATATGCATTCATGTTTTAAGAAAGTAAGTGGGCAGCTGATTTTGCGGCCCTAGGGATGTAAAACCCTGCTCGGTCCCCAAATGACGATGGCACCTGGCATGGCCAGCAAAACGTAACTTTCAGCCACCAATAAACGTATGTAAAACAGCTAATAACATCATAGTGTGGTGAAAATAATTTTATTAATTCCAAATCTCTGTCACTATTGTAAACTCATTGCAAGCCGAGCTGAGCTCATTATTTTCCTTTTATTCTTCTCGGTTTATCAGAAAGTTTATCGTAGTTTGAAAACAAAAACAACCGTATCCGCCACTAACGAGCTGGGCCGGGATAACCTGCGACTCCTAGTGCTAGTGAGGTTATCTGGGATACACGTGTACAGTTTTGAAAACTGAGACTGGATGTAAAACAATATTACTGATATTGGACAAGAGGCAGACTAGGAAAATTACTGGGGCATTTCTCAACTACAAACTGTATAAATAATAGAGGTGTAGAGGCAATTTTGTTTATAAGTTTGTTTCAAGATGCTTTATAAATCCCCCTTTAATTTATGGCTAACATTTCACATTTGTAAGTTGTATTTATGGTTTCTCTATATTTCAGTTTCAATCTCACTATTCCTAATATTATAATGTAAATCAGGTTTGAAACTGTATTTTCTGTCTGCTAAAAAGGGGCCAAAGATTGAATACATTTCCTTAACAATTTCTCAACCTTATGACTGACGACATATTTAAAGAAAATCTGCAATTCCATACTTTAATCTGTAATGGTGATCATACGAATGTAGGTATTTTAAGCCAACTTTGGTATACAAAGTAAAGTCGGCCTACCGCATTTGCGAAAAGTGCAGCCGCACAGGGCCCTGCAATTGGGGCAAAACTCCAACAAATTATGTATGGGACCGCAAAAGGTTTTGAATAATCGTCAAGAAAATCCGCCATTTATCAATAAATTTACTGATTAAGCGGAGCAAGTGAAGCTCTTACACCACCCTTCTGCTTTTTTTTCCACATACTCCTCATGAGCGGCTAAAGCAATCCACGTGAAATTTAGCACAGACATTGTAAGTAACCAACGATGGGAAGGTATGGATCTGAAATGGTACAAATCGGACCAAAGGGCTTTTCTCTAAGAACTATTTGAATATAATTTTATTTTAAATTTATGAGCCTTACTTAAGCTTCCTGAGGACCGAGCGCAAAAGTTAAGTTTCACTCTAATTAATTAAGACTTTCGGTGCTATACTAGGTGGCGTTCGCAGAGGCATCCACAAAATTGAGCAGGGTCATCAGGGTTCATATGATATTGTTATTTTACCTTATGTGTTATTATACCTTAACCACCGAGCTTCATAGTTATTTTACCTACAATAATTTTAAGTGAGACAACATTTGTGTAGAGAAAAATATTGGGGTAATTAGATTGGCTACACGTTGTTTCGTGGTAGAGGGGAGTAAAAAACACAGAGATGTAATTTTAGGCTTTTTCGAAGACCTACTTTTACATTTTAAGTTTAAGCCCACTGGGTTGGTCATCAACATTTTCTCAAACAGGTCGGTACAGTTCCAGCTAGTGATAGGCTAGAAATCAGCCCTTCCAGTTTTGGACTCTACCATTTTGGCTACTGATAACTCCGTAAGAGGACTTTATGTGATGGTGAGTATATAAGGGAAAACACAAAATATGGCTTCTCTTAAATCTGAGACCAACTACTTAAACATTACTAACTAGCTAACTAAATAAACTCAGTATCAGTAAAACAATTTAAGTTTTTTTTTGTCAAGGCTAGTGTCGTCATTTGGTTATATTTATGATCTATACCGTTTCTGTTCTAATATCCATGGAATAATGCTATGAGCTGTTTCTTGATCTACTGAATTCAAAAGTTACCAGCTGATCTTATGCATTTGTTTATGTGTCAAATACTGCTTCCATAAGGATTATATTGAAACTTTGAGATCCCGTGGGGCGGATTCCTGAGAGAATTTTTTAACGCTCTATAGATGTTAGCACTCACTGATATGGCCTTTATCACTATGAAAAATTTGAAAACAATTGCTTCAGCCGTCTAGGAGGAGTTTGGGTATTACGAAATGCACAAGAGTCGATGTACAAGAGCTTCGCTCGCTCCGCTCAACAAAAAGAATCTCGTTGTCAATATTATCTTGCTGATATTACTCAGTTACTGTGAACCAATGCACCATCCCAAATAAACCGAAACTATAATACCAACTCAATCCAGGCATTAGCATTAGTCCGCACGGCTACCACAGGTTGGGAAACACTACCCAAATTAGGTTTGGAATTAAATGTAGTCCTCTTTTATGTTATTATCTGTTTAAAAAATACAATAACCTATTAAAATTTAAAATTTAAATATTTATTATTTATATAACATTTTAATATTGCATAGGCCTATTTAATATGAAAATTTTAACCAGGAAAGGATATAATTAATGAATTATACTCAAACAACTCTTAAAATTTATTGAACAACCAAACAAAAAACAAAACTTAAAAATGGAAATGCGTTGAACTCTTAAAAATAAATATCTGTACCCGTACATTAAATTAAAACTTCATGCTTATTTTATTCAGTTGTTTTCTTAACAACAAAGAAAGCTTTCATTCCATGAACTACAGTCCAAAAAACACTTAGGATCACCTACCTAACGTTTTACTAAACTAAGATGATAAAGAAACGCATCCTTATTAAATAAGGTAACATTTTAACCCTAAACGAAATGTGATTGAAAAATATTCCTAGAAGTTACATTACCTATTGAATTTACCTAATGTAAATTACTATGATATTTTTAGAACTTAACTTCTCGTATGCTTAAACCTAACATTTGATGTTACCTAATGTTATACAAAACTTATATGATACTGAAAGTATCCCTTGAATTATATTATTGAACAATGTAACCTAAGTATGTAACTTACTAACAATGTAAGTCAATATGATGTTTTAAAACACACACTTGTTATACCTAACAATGAACGATGTGTTTCATGAAAAAACCTTTCATCATATCCTGTTGTGTTAACACGCACTTAACGCTAGTAAGTAAACTATACTTATTTAAAACTTTAGTCACTGGATTATCATTGTCTAGTAAAACTTTGTATGAAAACATTGTTAAAGTTATATCCTCAAAACATATTGTCTTCATTCTTCAAAAGGTTCGGACAGTTGAGTCAAGCTTGCGTCAGGAACCACAGCGTCCTCAGACTCAGCTGCTAGGAAGTCTGTGATTGTACTCTGTGACAGTTTATGATGTGAGAGTTCATCATCTGCCATGCGCCTATCTACAGCTTGGCTAGCCTCTACCTCATTGCCAAACGAATCTTCAGGCAACATTGCAGGTTCAGAGTTGTGAAGTTTTGATTTACGAGACATATTACTTCCCGCCATTGATGGAGGCTTGCTACCTTGCTCACCGGAGTTGCCAGTTTCCTTTGTGGTGTTTATTTTGGAATTGTAGACAATTCCAGATGGTGTTTCTGAGGCATCAGACTTGCCGCCTTTGCTCAGTCCCTCCTCTTTGTCTTTGCTCAGCCCCTCATCTTTGCTCAGTCCCTCCTGTTTGCTCAGTCCCTCCTCTTTGCTCAAAGGTTTCACACTTCCCTCTTGCCTTATCTTATTTGTTTTTGCCGGGTCATTTTTTGAAGAACAGCCAGAGGCCACTGATCTAGTTTCGGATTTGTCATCGAGTAACATTTTCGCTACTTTAGCAACTCCGCTGTATGTGTCCGAGTCATCTGTGTCTGAGTCAAACATTGATTTCTTCTTGTTGCTTTTCTCAGATAGATTTTTCTGGCCAAGATGTGTTTTGCCTTGGCTGGTACTTGCAGCTTTTTCAAAAAGTGTAAGTGATCTTTCAGTGTTTGCCCGCCTCTTGCGCCCTGGAAAATAACGAAAAATTTAAACAAAAACTTAAAGAGAAAAAGAACATTCATCTTAATTTATCTTATGGATTTAATTTTTTTATCCAACTGCCTTAGCCATAGACTAACAGTATTCTCGTCTGTATGGTGACCTCCTAAGACTCTAAAATAACCATTAAGTATTGACTTTTGGATACTGAAGCACACATCCCACTTGTATGGACCAGCTGTTGCCAAATTTTTGTTAAAAAAGAAAATAGTTTTGTACAAGCTAGTTACTTGAGCTCATGTCTAAAATTCTTTTTTTATCATAGAAAAATAGAATATAGACTGTCAAAGAAAGGTTCTGCGATGTGCCGCTAGAGCATGCTCAGTGTTCCGTCAATTCGCTGCCGTCGTCGACTCACCATCTGCTACTAGCACTACCACCCTTGCAAACAAAATTCTCAGACCCACTTTTCAATAAAGGTAAAGTACAGGATTCTGAAATCCGGTAATTTTAACAGAAAAGCCCATTTTTCTAGAATTCTTGGAAAAATAATGGAACAAACTCCTACTCCTTGGATTCTGGGGAATTTTCCAGATGTTGGCAACCCTGGCTCCAACTAGCAACTTGTTATGGCAACGCTCGCTAGTGCTTAACGCTACAGCGGTGTGCGCCGACTCTACACGGCACTCCTAGTGGTAGACACCATAATATATGCTAACTGCAGCATTGCTGTTGGTCTAAATTAAATTCTTTTGTCTATGTTTCAACCTTTTTTTTGGTACTGAGATAGTTATATAGCTCATTTTTTTAGTTTGACTAGGTTACGTCTGAAAATTAAACAGAAACCAGTAATTTACATCAGCGCAATCTGTTGATGGCTCACTTTGCCCATTTTGACTTAAAAACTGGCAACAACGCATGGAGATGGAATGTCTAGTTGTATCAATAGTCAAAGGTTTAAGTCACATCAAACCATTGGTAACTTAAGTGATAAGATAATGAAGGCGGAATCTTGAATGAGCAATGTCTCGCTTATCAGCCCAAGAGACTTTTACTGGGCTACAGCCAGTGTTTAGTACCATCAGGCATTCAATGAGAAAATGGTTGCAATCAATCTAATGAACCTTCGAGATAACACATTTCAGTAGGAGATTCCCCTGGCAGAGTTACCTATGGTCTATAGTTTTAAACTAAATTAATATTCTTGGTTAAGCGTTTTTCAAATGGTTTAGGCCTTAAAAAGTAGAGGACCCAGCTATATATTATATGCACAAGTCAGTTTGTGACTCAGGACTATACCAATTTATTATTTATTAGTACAATATAAAAATAAATAAAGTATTTGTAGAAATATGAAATGCAAAATAACTGTCTTTGTGTCCACAAAAAATTGTCCATCTTAAACTGTAGTTCATCTAAATGGCAACAGAAAAGGAATGTTACAAATATACCACAGCTGAAATGATTTACAGTTGTAGAACCCCTTATATCCGACCTCAAGACAGATAATCATTTAGCCAGGTAATCCAACCTTCTGTAAATATGACCGTTTGTACCTAATAATAATGTGTTATCAATCAATTTTGCCAGGAATAGTGTTGAAGTCTTTTTTTGGGATTTTAAAATAGGCTGGCTCTACACGCTTGTAAAACCAGTGGAAGATTTGGGTTTTTGGAAAAAGCGTTTAAGTAATTCACATGCAAATAAGATGGACTGAGGTTAAATAAAGATAGAGGTAAAAATTATTCCCAATAATTTTCTTTGAAGATGACCTATTAATTAAATTAGGTTTCTTGTCCTTGGTAAAAAAAAAAAAAAAAAAAAAAAACAAATCCTGTAGTTTAGCCTACTAGCTGAAATCATCTTTATAGAATGGGGTTTTGAAATTTTGTACCATTGCCTGTCATTAGCTCTGCTAATAGAAAATTATCATGCATTGATAGTTTTTTAATTATGGTTGTTTATACAAAAAATGAAAGTCTTTACAGTAAAAACTTACAAACTCGACAATTCGTGGACCCAGAGGTTGTCGATTTTGGGGGTTGTTGAGTTATCCAGAAAATTGAAATTTTAACGGGTTTTAATAAATTAACAGACTAATTTTTACATAGAAACTTATTACTTAAATCAGTATTTTTACATATTGAGTAAACAATCTTAAAAAAAATATGTCGAATGTTCAACAATTAAAACTAAATATTTAGAAAAATTACTTTTTTTGCATGCACCCTATCAGCTGCTGACTATCGAGTTACCGAGTGTTGAGTTAGTGAGGTTTTACTGTACCTCTTGTTGGTAATACAAAAGGCTTACTTCAAAAGTGACTCTCATATCATAAGAACACAATAAACGTTAACAGATTTTATAACTAGGCTATTAGGTTTGTGAAACATTTTACCTCTTTTTTCTGTCTCCGACTTTCCAATGGAGCACTTCAACTTGTACTTCTTCTTAGTAATTTCAACTTCTGGAATAATATGAAGACTATTAAAGGGTTGTGTTTATACATCTGATAAGAAATTTCTTTTAAAATCTGAGTAATAGAGTTAAAGAGTATAATAATAAAATTGTAAGGATCTATGAACTTGTTAAGTAGATTGATTTGCATAGGTAGTAAAAGTAGTTGAAGGCAAAACGTATGTTGAATATGATAGTGAAAGGTGTTAAAGTATGATCAGCTAAGTCTTTTAGTCAGTATATTAAAAAAAAAACTGAGTCCTTTAATTCACCTATTCCCTCAGATGGTTGGTACTAAACAACCTACCTTGTTGGTAGGTCAATATTTTAATTAATAGGTCAGTATTAATTAATACTGACAAATATATTTCAGCTATTTGCCACAAAAATTAAAAATCACCTCTTGATCGCAACAGTTTAAGGAAATTTGCAAGTATTTCGTAACTGATTGATTTACAACTTACGTTGTTGATCGTCATAGATGGGTCCCTTGTAGCGAGCAATGAAGCTGAACTTCCTGAGCCTCTGTATCACTGTCATAGCCGAAGCTTCCAGAGCCTGGTCTTTGGCAACCTGTATACGAGATGTGAAGTCTACACCTCTCAACACACGCTGAAAACACAACACAAGTAAAATGAATACTCACCGATTCAAGTTATGAAGAGGATTGTTTCAAATAAACTAGGCATTCAGCTATATAATGAACAGTTAGGTTTGAAACGGTGCGTCTAACGGAGAAAAGTAACAGGATTACTCAATTGTACAGTTTAGTTAATTTTTAATGAATACTGCAAGTGATACATCAATAATTACATTATGACATTTTAGAGAAAAAGGTAATTAATAGTTTATGATAGCGTAAACATAGTCATCACGAATAGAAATTTAAGGTACGAGCCTAGGCGAGTGCCTTAAAAACATATGCGAGTATTGTCAAGACAAGTTGCGTACACTACTTTACCTTCGACAGTCATTTAATTACCAACAGTCAAAACTCATGACTTCTAAGAGATGTTATGTTTTCATTTTTAACCTTTCATTGCCACTGACAGTGATGCAACGAATCATTGTACCAAACACTAATTGCTCCACTCATTAACAATTAAATTGGCCTGAACAGCTGATTAGTTGAAGTTCGAAACATTACAGTTTTACTTATTTTTTCTCAATCCTTGAACCTCATTGGTCCGTTACCCATGTTGCTAAGTAAATAAAACAATGCTATTAAGTAAGTAAACAATGCTGTTAAGTAAGTAAACAATGCTGTTAAGTAAATCTTTTCAATTCTAAAAACTGAACTGAACTGGCCAGTTAAAAAAAAACGGTCATAGATAAAAATTAATAAGCTCAAGGCTTTTTTTTTACCAAAATTTGAATCCTGGTTTGACTTAACAACAATAACATTGTAATAATTGTTTTCTTCATAAATTAACTAAAAACACAAACATTTGACAAAATCTAATACCTAACGGTACGTCCTGAGTGCACGCCGATTCAGATTTTCGGCGGCAGGAATGGCACTTGCATTCAAATGGAAGTGGCCGTAGTGGCTGCCGGTTTCCGAGCCCGCGTGCAGACACCTGCTTACCGGAATGAATTCTTCATTCTGGTTTCAGATTCCGATTCAGGTTTTGCTCGTTACTATTTACTACTATTTAGTTAAACAAATTATGTTTTTATAGTAAAATATTTTTTTTTCGTTCTTACTTTTAGGATTACCACTTTATTCATGAACACCATTTTTCACTGGCTGTAACTTCACAACATTTTCAGACGCTATAATTTTACACGTTAATTCCTCATCCGACAATTCCATAACAACGAATGACTTGTTTCTTTGCTAACCGAGTCAGTACCGGCAGCATATTTCCTGCTTCCACTGTGGCCACCAGATCTCAGATTAACCAAGCGCCGAAAATCTGAATATGATTCTGAATCTGAATCGGCGTGCACTCTGGACGTATCTTAAGGTATGCAAGAAACACAATATGATCAGGTGGAAGTTCTAATTCTAGAGATAATGTAATTACTTTAGTATTTTCTTTTGACAACCTCCAAATGAGTGACAAGACATCCAGTACCTGAGGAGCCTGAGGATGAGAGCTTAGTAATCCAAACTAGTTGCACTAAACATTCTGGATTGCATAAACTCAACTTTAAGTTAAATAAAAACAAATGGCTAACAAAGAATAAAATTAACTTAATTGAATTTATTAACAAAATTATTTAATACCTAATCAAATTTTAATTTTAACTAAAAATTACATTTATTTTGTATTATTACCTTTTTGAATAAATGCAAATTCTTCTTGAATGGAACAATTTTGCTGATAGGAATCCAAGCCCTAGTCACTTCTTTTGGGTCGAAAAACACCACATGGTACCATGTCTAGAACAGTACATACACACTTGGGTACAAGTTTCATAAACACAATTTACAGTAGATTTAAGGACAATTATTCCATTATTTTTGTGTTTAAGATAACTATAACAACTGAGCATTTCTATGTAGGGGTGCACAGTATAAATGATTCACATTCTAATAAAATGAATCTTTAGTATGAAGATGTCTGCGTTGTACAAAATAATAAACAGATAATTGGTCTATGTTATGGCTGGATCAGTACTGAAATTCAATAATGTTTTAAGCCTGAAATGCTAAATTTCATACTTTCCAGAAAGTTCACTAATAAATTGGGAAATCCCGAGCCAAATATGCCAGGTAGAAACAAGCAAATTTATTTTTTGTACATTGAAGTAACTTATATTAGACTTGCTTCTCTATTGAAAGAACTGCGTACAGTAAAAGCCCGCTAATCTGACATCCAAGGGTCCAGCACTTTAATCCGGCATCAGTCTAAAGGTCTAAGCAAATTTCTTTGAACTCTGTCTCAAGCCATTTTAGTCAGGAGCGATCGGCGATTTTGGGAGCAAAGGCAGACGGCTGCAATCCATAAAATTTGGAGACATTCTTTATTTTATGTCTAACATTATTATATAAAATCAGTACCAAAATAAAAGAAAGCTCGATAAAACACAGCAATGGCCTACTAGCCAAAGATTTGTGTTTAGCGAATTTTCCATAGGGAATAAGCTACTACCATGGGACACATAGTAAGATCTAGACCGGGGAGAGAACAAACCACTTTTATGCTTTGAGGTCCCCAGGAACTAAAATCACCATTTGTTGAAACATATACATGTACCACCATTCGTTGAAACATATACGTATACAAAAATGAAAGATCTGTTCAAAAAGTATCTGACCTTGTACAGGAAAAGCATAATTTATTGATCAATTTGTTTCAACATGTGATCTCCTTCAAAATAGTCCCCTTGCGACTTTCTTAACTCTTTACTACTTTGGGAAACAGGCCTGGAACTCTTCCTTCCTAATGGACTTCGGACGTGCTGCCATTTTGCATTATCATTATCTCATATGGCTCTTCAAGGTAGGGAACAGCCAGAAGTAACGCAGTGTCATATCTGGTGAGTAGGGCGCCTGGCACAGCACAGGAATGCCATATTGTGCCAAGAAGCCTTGAACAAGAATGATTGGAAGAACATGGAGGAATATTGTCCTGATGAAGCCACCAAAGTTCGTGTCCCACAAATTGGTACGCTTGCGATGCACTGCATCACACAAGCGGCAAAGAACGTTTAGTAGCTAGTATTTTTCACTCTTTTCAGTAATGTTTTGTCCCTCAGGTGCGTACTCATGATAAACTACTCCATAGCAGTTGAAAAAAAACCAGTCAGCATGACTTTACTTTTGCTTCGAACTTGGCATGCTTTTTTGGCCGCGGCAATGTTGAATGTTTCCACTGAGAAGACAGCGCCTTGGTTTCGGGATCATACCCGTTCACCCATGACTTACAAGTTATAACTGTTTTGAGAATGTTTGGGTCATTCTGAATGCATTTCAGCATGTCTTGATCAAAGTAAAAATAAAAATGAATGGATTTTGATGATATTTGGTACAAATAAGTAAAATAAATGTATTCGAACGAGTTCGCAAATCAGCATGATCAGGGAACAGGGTTTTATGGGTTCCCATTTTGACCCTGAAAAAATGTTTTCCAATTTATTTCTAAACTACGTATTATTTTTTCTAAACCATTACTATATTATTTGATGAGTTAAAGAGGAGAAAATAAAGAAACAGAACACATAGCACATGTGCAGAAAATTTAATAACTATAATAACAAACAGTCAAATTATACGGAACAAATTAGTAGAGATCAAGATGTTCAATAGTTTGACATAGGAGACGCTTGTGGTTTTGTCATGTTGCTAATATTGGTGAGAAATTGTACTTAGTGAAGTCATGTGTAAGATTTATTTTTAAATCAGAACCTACAAAACTATCCCAGTACTTGAAAGAGCTACTCTGAAACCCAAGTGTTGTTACTGGTACTAACAAGTGGGAAAGTGGCATTAACAATGTCTGTTTGGTTGTCGGATGCGCTGAAGCCTAACATTCTCACATCTTTCAGCTGAACAACAATAACCAAGTAGGAAAAAGCCATCACACATATGTCAGTGATCAAGTGTCGATTGAGGGCGAAGATTCCTCCGACAGTGAACTCAACCTTGTAATCCAAGTTGAACTGAGAAAACTGGCCGACCTCCAACCACAGCCTAGGTGGAGTGTGAGGTTGCAACATGCGATGGGCAATCTGCGGAGTACGGCGAGCCTCCTTGGTACATGCGTGGCAAGTCGTCAACTGCCAGATGAGGAAACACAAGTCAAACACCGACCACTGGAAGTACACAGGGTCGAACGTTGCGCTTGCCGTGCCGATCGACTTGAGGTAGTGGTACATGTGGCAGACGACAGCAAACAGCCTGTACACGACCGAGGTGAGGTTGTAGAACCAGTAGTGAGTGTTGACATCAGTGACTATGACATGGAGAGTGGAGTGTAGGCGGAACACTGTATCCAGCTTGCTACTGCTGGACTCTACAAGTGTAGTATCCAGGGAGGCAGCGATGTCTCGCAGATGGTGATTGAGTTGTGTGAAGCAGGTGTGGAGCAGCATAGCCAGCAGCGTGTGCTGAGTCAGCACTGTGTTACTCAACACGTTGTTGTACCCACTCACTACCAGCTGTAGCCACCAAGTGTCATACAACACACAGCAGACGACGTTCACCCACTGCACCACCATGGAGCAGTATACCACTCTCATCACTTTGGAAACATCCACTTCCATCCCGATTTTCCGCAGTTCCTTCTTCGTATGATGCAGGTCTTTTAAAATCAGTTTGTAGTTTTCTTTTCCAAAGATATTTATAAGTAGAAAAACGATCATGCCGATTTGATTGGGAACTGTGCTCAGGTAAAACAGAACCAATGTAGTTTTATCATCGAGTGTCGTGTTCATCAAAGTGATCCCTAGATCCCAACAAATTATCACCAAACTTACAATTGAAAAGATTTTGCTGTATGATCTGACTTTTGAAGGTGCGATACCAAGAATTTTAAAATACACATTTAGAAACCGAAATGCCATGTCTTCCCCAGCAGATAATGGTGCTCTAGAAATAATAACAGAAGAAGACTTAACTTGATGTGATGGGATATTGATTGTCAATACATGTCCCCAGTAAACAAACTATGACAGTTCTGTCAGTTTAAACAGGTTCAAGTACTACTTGATAAAAATTAGGGAATACAAATATGTCCGCATCAGCAAACCCGCAGACTAAGCGGATTTCCATTTGGCTGATTGGATTTTCACTAAAATATTACCTTTTGTCAGATACCTTTATTGCCTATTCAAATAACATAAGATTGAACAAGTTCTTAAGCTTGTGGCTACAGGGGAGGTAATTAAATATGTTTTAGTAAAATGTTAATGGCTCAGTATGAAATAAATAAATCTGCCAAATTTGATGCAAATATGTCCATAATCAAGCAAACAACAACAGTTTCCATACTCTGCACACATGTATATGGAATAATACACTTTTTTCTTGGTGACATGATTTTGTCCGGGACTCCAAAATGGGGTATTTTGGGGGCAGCTCAAAAATTTTAAATATAAAGCCCCATCAAGTGACACCTAATTTTTAAGGCCATCCCCATCAGCATGAAAGAATATCGGCATTGACTATTGGATACAGAAGTTGTTGTATTAATAGTCAAAGATATCGAAAAACTAGAAAACTAGAGGTTTCTACCTCAACCCAAAACAGAATGGTGGTAATTTTTATTTCTCATCAGCCTGAGAGACCCCACTTAAAAACATAAATCAATATACCTTATTAAATTTTAATTTATTGTAGCGGGAAAACTAACCTCAGTATTACCGTAACAAGAAACTAAAAAGTACTTTTTGGTTGGTATGACACTTTAGAGCGGGACTGAAAATAGGGTAGCATATTTTAGGAGCAGTCCTAAATGTTTAAATAAAAAAAAATCAAATGCGGCTCATAAAACCCTATTAAGTGACACCTCATTTTAACAGCTTTCAGTTAAAAAGAATATTGACAAAAACTAGAGGTGTCCATCTTAACCCATTACAGAATGGTAGCAGTTTTTAGTTTTCATCAATCTGGGAACCCCACTTAAAACTACCCTGCTAGCGACAATGCGGAACTGCTTCCTAGCGGCTTTGCGTGGGAAAAAAATTAAGTTTCGGCAAAAGAAATCGGTAACTGTCTCAAACATTAATGAAGCAATAACAATCGGTCACTTACCATCAATGTAAAACACATTAAATATAGATAGGAAAACATTGGTTATGCTCATTTGTTTACGACACGCCTGCGATCTTGTTGGTGGAGTTATCACTCCTGGAACTGGCTGTGGCAATTCTAGTCAAAGTTAGACAAGAGTTAGACTTTCAAATTCAAACTTTAACTCAAACAAAAATTCTAAAGACTAACTAGATAGCGTTTGCTGAAATCACAAGAATATACTTGATAATACTCACAACAGTGCGCATGTCCTCTAAGAGCCAGTAGTAACACTCGAGGTCCGGGTCATCGTCCACCATGGCAGGCCACCAGGGGTAGCCAGTGACCTGAGCCCACACCACGGAGCCACACGTGAACTCATTGTCTATCATGTCCTCCTCTTCCTCTGGACTGGGCTGTTCCTCTTCACATGAACAGCTGTTGTATCTCGGATCTACACAATCAACAGCAATCACTGAACCTCCAATACAATAATAACCCTTTAAACCATGCCAGTGTAGCTTTCAGCTGTTTATGTTGATTTATAATCACACAGTTATATCGTAAAGTAAAAGTTTGTTGTCTGACATATTGGACGTTGGAGTTGAAAGAGTATGTATAGTTAATTTTATTGTTAATATTAGTACGGTGCAATCAGACCTAAAGCCAGATATCCAAAATGAAAGCGCACATTTGACACCAAGTTGTTCAGTACAGTGCACATAATGCTTGGTAATAATGTTACACTTATTTGAGTGTCGTGTTGGGGGGAAGGGCGGGTAAATTTGGAAAAATGGCATTTTTTTAGTTTTATTGAATATCTCAGAAATTATGCATTGTTACATAAAATATGTCAATTACAAAAATAATCTACACTAAATGGTCCTCTTCATTTTTGTAAAGTGAATGGTTTACAGAGTTACCAGTTATCGAGCATCTTTAACGCTTTAAAAGACCTGGAGGTAGCTAAATATTTTAAAAAATAATAAAGATATAGCTACAAAACTTGGAACAAAGTCACTGGATACAAAAATAATTTTTTCATTAAATTCTACCTTCTTGAGGGGGCGACCCACTATGAGCCAGAAGAAAATGTTAAAGGTAAGCATAGGTTGATATGTACATCATAATTAGAGACCAGTCAAATTAAAGAATGTCATGCTAGTCCAGTTTTGCTATTGGCTGCCGCCAACTGCAGACTCTTGTGGCCCCTAGTGTGACGAAGTTATTTCTACTACAGATGTTTAAACAAAGTTTAGACGAGCCTGTACCTGGATTCATGTGACAATACCAGACGTCAGGCAGATCCTGAGGGTCGGTCACGTCTGGGAGGTAGCGCTGCTTCTGACAAGTGAGGCGATCACAGAACACCTGAGCAATACAAACTATCAATTGGTATCTAATGATAGGGACTAAGTTGATTTAAGTAAATCAATTTTTTTCTTTTACTTTAAATCTCAAGCAGAGTATATTTGAGAATAAAATCATACTCTTCCTTCTGGTGCAGTAGGTATTTCAGTTACATAATCCATTAGAATTGTATAACAGAAGGACTGTATGATGAACAATCAGGTTGAAAGGTGTCCTCCCTGTTGCAAAGCACTGATATCGAGGGAATGAATGGCATGCTTGTCTTACCCACAGCCCTGTGATGCGTTTCTCCTGCAGATCCTCCAGCACAGGGCGCTTGTCTACTCTGCGTCTACGAGGCTGATGTCTGCTCGGTGTCTGCACAGACCTCTGAGACAAAACCACCTCAGCATTGTGCACAGACCTCTGAGACAACACCACCTCAGCATTGTGCACAGACCTCTGAGACAACACCACCTCAGCATTGTCTGCCTCGTCACTGCTGCTGCTGGTCGGCTCAGGGCTCAGTAGACTGCTGGCCTGGGACGCTTGCAGCTCCTGAAACACAACAGGAGTGTTGGCACAAACTATGAAACCAGGCAATTACTTTCTATGATAGTAAAAACCACATCAAAGTGTCTCAAATAGTCTTTGAAAGTAACAGTGTTACCGCTGGACTCCCCGGCATCAAAACCTAGTTTTCCCGGTTATGATTCCTGATTGCCATGTGTACCTTTTTAAAAGGGGTCTACAGATTGTCAGATTCCTGATGTTTTGTAGTTGGGTGGAGGCAACAGTTGGTCTGAGGAATCAGTTTGGTCCGAAAATGACGATCGGGTCGAGTAGAGCCAAGCGGTTATTAGAAAAGCGTTTGTGAATATGTGCGATTGAAAATTGATTTAGTCACAATTACAAGTAATGTTCCCGGTATTGCTGCGATCGTTGGAGACAATGAAGATGTCGTGACTGAGAAAGATGTTAAATATTTTGCCAAAATCTCGTACAATATTCACAGTTTCAATGTAAACACGGCATAGAGGATACCCTCGATTTTGCTGTCTTCACAAAAGACGTTCTCAATATTGCCATGACCAAAGTAGACGTTTAAGATTTTGCCCTGACAACAGATAATGTTTATGATTTTGCCGAGACTGCAGTGTATGTTCACAATTTTTTAACTGTCAGGTTTTTCATATGGTAAAAGTCTCATGGGTGTTTACACAAGCAAATACAATACGTCGTTAGGACCCTTTTTTATTCATCTTATATACGTAAAACAAAAATGGCACTGAAATGTGACCACCCGGCCACCCTGGTCAAAACAATCAAAAAGCTATTCAATTTTTTCCAGGATTAGACCAAATGACTAAGGTACTTATAAAATGATGAGCACCATAACCAGCCATAGCCTTAAAATATGAAGAAATAGTCAAGAGATGGGTTACAAAACCTACCTTGAGAATGCTGGATGCCTGGCTGTTTTGCTTGCTGATGTGAGAGCCCCAAGGACTAGGTATGGACAGGTTGCGTTCACTCAAAGGTCCAGCAGCCTTCACTGACCCATCTGATAATTGTTGGAAGCCTGCAACACAGTTTATTTTCTTAGATTTTACAACTTCTTAATATAAACTACAGTTCTTGATATTGTACTTTATAACCCACCCTAAGCATATTTTGCCTTCATGTAAGGCATCCTTGGTAGGTGAGGGGTAATCTTCTTATTTACAAATCCTATGGTTTTTGAGTTATTAAGCTTTGAAAAATTAAAACAGCCACCATTTTGAAATCATACAAAGAAGAAACTTGATGCTTTGGGAAAAAATAGTTCCTATTAGTCATCATACACGTACCAAGTTTGAAGTTGGTACCTCAACTGGTTCCAACGTTTTGGGAAGTTATATGTAAAAAATACATACACACCGACAGACGGAAATTGAAGCAAGATAGGGCATATGTTTATTTTATGTATATGATATTTTTTGTTTGTTTTGACCTAAAGAACATGCCCACAGAGTTTAGTGAAAGAGTTTCGAAACGCCCTGTATGAAGATTACACAAGCATAAAAAGTGTAGCCGCTAGGAACTAAGTAATATTATACAAAATTTAAGAAGTAGGTACTTACTCTTGACTGATGTCTTTTCTGACAAACTCGCCACAGCTTCTATAAGTTCTTCAATTGGTGTATTCTGAAAGAACTTTCTTAGTTTTAGAAATGGAATGGTACCAAAAATTCATTGTTGCAATACAAAACATAATTACATAATTTAATATGAGTATGAAATGTATGTAAGTATATAAGGCTTTGTACATGAACAGATGATTTCAAATTCAATGATAACAAGTAAAAACCTCCTGGTAAAATAGGCCTATGTTTTAACGGTTTAAAATGTGTAGGGCTATTGTAATTTTATATTAGCTGATCAATTATCAATCAATCAATCAATCAGTTGAATATTTAACTATAGTCAGGTAGTAAACAGGAGACTAAAGAGTTGTCCATGAAAATGGATTTTAAAAAGCCTAAACTAATTTTAGTGGTAATTTTTACCTGATTACAGGACAAGGTATTCAACTCCCTCCACTCTTTCTAGTTTCAATTTATAATTCACAAATTTAATTTATTGTAAATCAGTAGTTCTATTCACCAAATAACCGTCTCAAACAAACATAGTCATTCAAACGTAAAAGAGTAGGTATTGTATTATTCGTTTTGCATCAGACACAAGTTGATTGAGATGCCTTTGGTTAAGACGGCAATTTGAATATGAATAATATTCGAACCTTGAGTCACTCACTACGTATACTACACAGTGACGTAAAGAAACAAGTCACAACTTTGTCTAGTCTAGTGCTGTATGATTCGTACAGATAGTGTTAATATATTCAACAATTAATTATACATGTATGTAGGCTATGTGTGGTTTCACATGAATCCATTTTTTTTTTCCGGACGATAACAATTTTTTTTAATGAAGAATCTGCATTTTTATCACATTCCTACACAACTGTTTTAAAACACTACAAGATAGTAAACAAGCTGATGTTTAACCAAGCTGAGATTTTACTGATGTTACAAGCTTATAGCTGATGTTACTTACAGGTTCGTTGGCATTCCGTAAAACCGTTTGAAATATATCTTCATACTGTGAATCTGAGAGTGACACTTCAGGCTGAAAAAGAACCCAAAACATTTATATTCAAATAATAAAACATCTTTAGGAATACACATGAGTATCTTGAGTACTTATTTTAATCAGTCAAATAATAAAAATTGACAGCAGATGCTGTACTAGAAATGATATCAGCCTTAATTATTTAGAGCAAGACTGTAAAAGGTTTGAAACTAAAGCCAAACCATGCCGATGGCGGCGGTATGTCGGTTGTCTATGCCAAATGACATTATTGTTACTGGCTTGCAAACTTCAGCATCATGTCACTGAGGCGGTAATCATCTGTATCAGTGTAATATACATTTCATACAGTACTTGTTGGTTGTTATTGTTTGTAGAACGACCGTTAGGTCCACACTTGCCGCTCTGCAGTACAGATCTATATCCCTCATTCAGCAGTCGATAGGCCTATGCGACTAAAGGATTCAATTTGTTGGTAGCATGCCAAATGAAGACACCATAACAGCTTTGGACTTGTCTATCAGTAGATGCAACGTTGTTCTTTTAAGGTACAAAACACACAAGACATTTTGTTAAAGTACTAACACTCAAGTTAGGCTACTTGTATGAGTCCCGACCAAATCTTTCAACTGTATTTCTCATTCTTAGCATGTTCTAAATGTCGGCCATGAGCCTCGGTCTGGACGCCTGTCAACAGCCCAAACAAATGAAAATGTGCAGCGTGTGTGCGACTAATTTAACGCAGACAGTCGGTTAAGTGGCAGAAGCTTTAATTTGTCAGAAACAACAGTGCAACACATTGTTAAGGAGGATCTAAACGTGGAAGATGTGCGCCAAACTTGTCCCCACGCTCTTGACTGACAGGCGGAAAGAAATGCGAGTGCTCAGATGTTAAGAAATCCTTCAAATGTGCGATGACGGCCCTGACTTTCTAAATCAAGTTATAATGATGAAGAAACCTGGATTTTTTAGTTTGATCCAGAAACAAGATGGCAAAGCACACCACAAGCTCACCTCAATATATGCGCAATAGTTGCGCAAGCGCAAATGAGCAACTATAAGAAAATTATAAGAAATAAGTAAATATAATCAATACCTTTTTAAACTTCTTTTCCTTTTGATGAGATGTCTCAGTTACATCTCCACCTTGAGTTTCTGCTGGCTTCTAAAAATATTGTTACAATAAAAAATTAATCAGTGGCAACTTTCAATACAGTTAGTTCACATTCTATCACCTACAGTAATTATACTGATTTTATACAGGGAAATATATGCACTTTGATCATGAAGAACTAGGCTATTAATGGTACCCCCGTTTCAGATCCCATATCCCATTTTGATTACTATGCCCTGTAACGTTTTCAACACAATCCCAAGTTTTAATTGGCCAGGATCAAGGAGAGCTTTTGCATGCCTCAAAATGAAGCTGGGTTGGGAGAAAAAATTTGTTTCTTGATCACAACTCTTATAGACACACATATTATAGTTGTATTTTAGCTTGTGGGCATTCTTGGTCTTCACTCGTGTTATGTCTCTAGAGACAAATAGGACAAAACTGTGCTGTTTGCAGGGAAAACATAGTTCATTTCGGTAGGTAACAAAATACATTTAGGATATAGCTTCCAAGCAGAGGTAACCTTATGTGAGGTAAAGAGGCAATTTCAATACAAGCAACCATTTGAAATGTCTTATCGGAACTTTAATTTGTTTGTAACACTAAGAATAAAAAAACATGAAAATGTTTGCATTTAAGGAAAATTCCAAATAAAATATCCACCTCACAAAACGAAAATTAGGAAATAAATTTTAAATATTACAAAAAGTAAAAAAAGAAACCAGAAACCCATTATTGTATAGTTACAAAGGAAAACAAACAGGACTTACCTTTTTGATCTTTTTTTCTTTTATTGGAATCGTATTATTTTCTCCAGTACCAGTAGTTCCTTTGACCTTTAAATAAAACCATAAAATATAAATTATAAATAAAAAATAATACAAATATATTTTTGTATTTTATACAACCCATGATTTGAAAAAAAAAAAACATTAGTTAAATGAGTGCAAATAAGTTTAACTAAATTTAAAGTAATTTTTACCTTTTTAATCTTCTTTTTATTTTGAGGTTTTTCGCCTTCGGTGACATCTTTAGCCTTGATGACATCCTAGAATAAAATCATATTGTTAGACAAAGACACATACAACTATATGCAATCTTTATTCTCGTCTTCAGATCTGTAGATTCTTTAAATTTTGGTTTCGGTGTGGAAATGGGAACCATGGCTAAGTTATGGATTGACCGAGTCAAGAGGGATGGGCATCTCTAAAATTTCCTGAAATATGTCAGATTTATTTCTTATTTAAATAATATTAGGTTTAACAAGTACCTAGGTTTGCTGATTCAGGTAAAGGAAGTGTTTTTATTTTTTAAGTTAGTAGTTTAGCATGAAATTAATTAATTTGATCAAAATACATCCAAAAACAGGTCTCTTTTTCTCTAATTACAATTACACAGGAATTTGAAAGAAGTTTGTATGTATAGGTACAATTTTTCAGGAACTTCCTCACAGCCTTTAACCCTACGACAAAACTTCAATATTAGTGGTGTAGTGTGGCACACACTGATTCTTTTAAAGAAAGAACCTACATATTTGTAAAGCGACCTGTATTTTTCCGTGACAATTGTAAGCGTTCCTGCATTGGAAAATTTACCACAACAATATACAAAATCATTTGTTTTTTAAGCTCTACACATTTGCAGTAATGCGATTAGGATATATTTATATTTATTAAAAACGTGCAAAATCAATTTTTTAACAATATCAATACCCCATAACGAACCTTGTTCCTATGACTTAATCTTGCTGGTCCCAAACTCATTCAAGCGTATCACTACATTAAAGTACCTACCTAAAACTTATAATTTTCCATTTACATGAAATATTTTTCTAAACTGTTACACATAAACAATTAATTATTATTCTTATATTTAATTAAATCTACCTAAGTATCTTCTTTTACATTATTTTTATCAGGCCTACCTTCTTAGGTTTAGTTCCTTTTTTAGAAAGTTCTCTTTCCTCAGTTGATTCCATTTTCTTGTCCTGTCCCTAAAAAGTCACAATATTAAAGGAAGTGCATTGCAAGAGAAGTAGTAATTTTACAAAACAGCGATAAAAAATACCATCCATCCCGCATGGCTAATTAAGAGCAGTGTTGTTGAATGACCAACATCAAACTATCAATGGTCAGATCATGTACCGATTGAAGACCATAATGACATTGTCAACAATGGTATCTAATAAGCTAAAGGGAGTAGTGATGTAAAATACCCAGGTATTTAAAACTCAGGGTAAATACCCTGGGTATTTACCCGGGTAAATACCCAAAATCCATAAATACCCGGGTATTTTGGGTATTTATGAAATCGATTGAAATTCATTTTTATCCACCCCTAAATATGTTATTGTTATCATTACATGATAAATTAGGATAGTCTATAACACCTTTTACAGTAACTTGAAGCTTTGCTAGTACCTTTTATTTAAAGATTTAGCACTTTTTTTATGAAATCAAGACAACACCTCATCAGAGAAATAGTGAACCTAAACCTACTTCTTCTGTTATTAAAATTGATAGTTAAAAAAATTTGTATTTTGTAAAATGGCTTGGAAGGCTAGACGGACCCAAGGCCTGATTGATATAGGCAGAATGGCAGAATACTGAAAGTACAGTAGACTCCCTCTTATCCAGACTCCTGGGGACCGAGGCTAGTCCAGATAACGTTTTTTCTGGTTAAACCGACGTCCCTAAAAACTTGTTAAAACGGAAACCGTGTACCGGTACTGTCATATTCAACTTTAATTTAGGAGAGCATTGTATTTAGATACGTGATCGCTGGTCTCAAATCTTTCCCACGACAACAGTCGTTTCAGTACCGCTCACTTCTTGCCAATCTAGTCAGGTTAAACCAATGGGCTGAAAAAAATTGTCCGCTTAAAAGGTGTTCGGATAAGAGGGAGTCTACATTAAACTTTTCTGTGTTACCGCTTAGTTGGGAACAATAATATATTTGGATAAACCTACTAAAAAATGTATCTCCTGTTTTTTGGTCTAACTTTGATATATTTTTGAAAGATTTATTGTGCTATAGATTCAAATTTTTTGTATCACAAGTTTATGAAATTAGTTTTATTTTTATTTTGATACCAACAAAAGATCTAGAACAAAAATATTATTAAATCCTGCCATCCTACAGTTTGAATTTTAATTATTTTCTTAAGTTGTTTACACATATACCACTACTAGGTTAAATTTTCCTGTCTTTCTAAATAATTATTATTATTTTACAAATTATTTTTTTTCACTTTTAATAAAATAAATTCATCTATCTATCATAGAAATTAAAAAATCATAAGTAGTCAGGACCAGTGCAACCATGCGACCAGGGTATTTATGCCGATTATGCTTTATGCTCAGACCTGGGTATTTATGGTGATCATACCGAGAAGTAAAATGCTAGTAGTGACCATATGAAATTTTGTTTAACACATTTTATTATCATTTTGCTATCTTTACAAGGTAATAATTGCAAAAAAACATCTCAATCTTCTCTAACTTTAATACAAATTATAAATACCCAGTTTTTGGGTATTTACCCTGACCTGGGGTAAATACCCAGGTAAATACCCAATTTATATTTACCTACCCACTGGGTATTTACCCGGCCCACATCACTAAAAGGGAGATTTATAAAGTAGGTTTATTTAGCTTAATCTTTTTGTAGATAAGACTATTTTAGAATCAACCAAGGAATGGTTCTATGGAAACATAAATAGATAAATAGTTCATATAAATGGTCTTAACTTAGTTTAGCACTAGCAGCCCAGAAATATTTACCTTTATAACTTTATCCTTCTTATTCTGTGTCTTTGCCACTTTGGCCTCTACTGAATTAGTTTTATCTGGAGGCATTGTTGACACATCACCCTGTAAAAGTCATATGTTACTATGGTATAAAATAGGATCTTTGCTACAGCAAACCTGCAGACTAAAGAATTACTATTTGTCTGAAAGGATTTTAATTAATATAAATTATTTCCTTAAACTTGTAGAATTTATTCCATATTTAAATAACATTAGATTTAATAAGTAGCCTCTAGGTTATTATTTCTTATAATCTAAGCTTGGGTCAGTGAGAGTGGCATTTTTACAAGAGAATTCAAAGGAGGAAGTATTCAAACGCTTTTAGGGAAAGCGGTCCTCACCAGGGTTGCCCCCCGCCCTGATTCTGTCGGGACAGTCCCAATTCTGGTTCCTATATGCCCGTATTTAAGCCTATGTTAATCCGGGGGGACGGGGGCCATGTCCCGATTTTCCCTACATTAGGGTGGCAACCCTGGTCCTAACCCGTATGTAGGCTACCGGTATTGTGGGTGTGCCGGGGATCGAACCCGTCTCTCCTGCACCAACGTCCCAGACGCAAACTACTAAGCCAGCAACACACTCAAATATTTGTACCTACAGGTATCAGGGCCGGATTTCCAAATAGGCCCGGGCAAGCTCCCAGAGGGCGCACGGTCGAGAGGAAAAATATTTTTTTACTATCTAAAAATAAAATAAATAGCTATAGCTTAACATATTTTATAAATAAAAACTCTTGCCAATAAAGCATTATAATTTTTAAATTCATTAAAATAAATAACCGTTAGAAAATATAAGTTAAACAGTTTTTCAACATTACGCATCAATTTCGTTACAACATTGATAACGAATATTGGTTATACGGGAGTAGGCTGTAGGGATGTTGTCGAGCGCCCGAGCGGTACGCATCCCGCATCGTATTGCCAGTTGCCAGTTTACTCATTGCACTGCCACTATGCTGGCTCGGCGCCACTGATCGGAGTGATTAGGGGCGTTTGCGTGTTAGACACCGTTACCACCCTTACTTCACAAAAAGAAAATGTATTAACTAATCTTTTTATCAGTTTACAGCAACCTGCACTGCAGGGTCAAGTTAAAATATATAATACGTTTTGAATATTAAAAATACGATAAGTTTATCTTTAAAATTCAATAACGAAAAAAATATCTTAGTTTGCAACAGGTTTTAGAAAAATTAAATCCCCCTCCAAAGCACCATTTGATGTCATTTCCTCCTCAGCTCAGACCTGAGGATAATTATGGTTGGCCGGACTATTGCTTTGCAAATATAATCTGAATGCAGGACCACCATAGATTAACCATAAACTCAAGTCGACTTGTTATCATATTGTAATCCTAAATATAGTTTTTCATGTCTAGTTCATATATGTTGGTCACACTGGAGGTTAGTTTTGACGTAATTTTGTTTCTATTATTGTCTATTATTCTATGTTGTCGTTGTGAGTGTTTTAGTTTCTTGTAATATAACCATGGGACGACCTATTGTTTATGATTAGATCGTCTTATTTTGGACAAACTAGGTTTAAATAACATATAACTTAAATAAAAAGAATTGTTTTCAGCTAATCCCTAAGGATGACAAATCTACAAAAGGCCTATGTTTAATCTATGGTATCACCAGCGCCGTCCTTAGGGTGGAGCGAGTGGAGCGGCCGCTCGAGGCCTCGCACAGCGAGGCCTGCCCGGCGAGGCCTGCCCGCCGATGCCTTACTATCGCTAGAAATAAGTTAATGTTTTCATGGAATGAAAATAAAAAAATAAAGGACAGACATGTCCTATGATAGTTGACATGTGCCTAAAATATGTCTTATTTATTATGAATTCGCCTATATCAATTGTTGTATCGATTAAAAACCTACGAACGACATTTAAAACACAAAAGGATATCAAACAACGTTTGACAGCTCGGCGGCGATGAGGGAACCGAGCCTCGCGGCAGCCACCGAGCTACCCCGGTGAATGTGAGTGAGTCATACGCTTACTCTTACTGGTACTGGTGCCATTAAACTTCTATTGTATTATTAATTAAGTTCAATTTATTTACAGATGTAAATGTTTACTGGATTTAATGGATAATCAGCGTGGATAAGACTGACTGTAAACTACTCGCATTTTGCAATAAACATAAACCTATGACAATATTTTTCATTAAAGTAAAAAGTAATACTGTGAATCAATTACACTGTAATGATACTACCTCTTTTAATTTATTATTAAAAACTCATTGACAATTATAGGTAATATTTTTTTACCTTTAAAACCACAATTACAGACCAACTGCCGAAAACACAATAAACCTATCTTGACAAAAAGTACATAAACAAGTTAGCCTATGAGCATTTACTATTTACAAAGTGACGGGACGACAATCCACAGTGAAGAGAAGTGTTAATTTTTTTATTAATTATTGTAAAGAACTTCGTGGACAATATTTATGATATCCACTTTGGAATTGGAACAATAATATACCGTATGCAATTAGCTATAATATTAACGGCCATTTACAGAGTGTAAAAGATTCATTTGTTTCATCAAAATGCTTAAAATGACGAATTTGCAAGTATCTCATCGACAATTATTTATGTAATATTTTAGCGAATTTCCCTATAGGGAAGTAGCTATTACCGTAGGTCTCATGGTAAGACTTAGGCCCGGGACCGATTTACTTTTTCATTTTAATGTCCCCAGAGGCCAAAAACACCATTCGTTCAAATTTTTATATATGTATACCATATATATATATATATATATAGATTTATATATATATATATATGTGTCCGTGAACATGATAACTTGAGTAATTTTTATCCGATTTTGATGAAATTTGGTTTGAAGGTGTAAGGCGGGATAAACTTGAATGAGTTCGCGATCCAGCATGATCGGACCATGGGAACAGGGTTTTATGGGGGGTTTTATGGGGTTAAAATTGGTTTTTCTCACTTCTTACCCTCAAAACACAAAATTTCCCAATTTTTCTCTAAACCCTCTTAAAGAGCTTAAAAAAACAAACAATTCAGTATATCAAAGTGTTTTTGTACTGCTATTGGTTACGGAGAAAACTAAAAAAATGGTAAATTTTAAATTCCCATGTTATTCTTATGGAGAATATTGTAAAATGTTGTAGTTTGCTTGTTTATGGATATATTTTGATCAAACTTGGAAAATTTATTTATTTTATAGTAAGCTATCAATATATTACTAAAAACACTACTTAATTAGTTTCCTTGTAGCAGCAAACCTAGGTAGGTACTCGTTAAACCTAATGTTATTTAAATAGATCAATTGAAAATCAATTCGGCCAAATGGAAATTCGCTTAGACGGCAGGTTTGCTGCGGCGGGGGTATTTTACCTTTAAAACACCCTCCACAGACCAACTGCCGAAAACACAATAAACCTAACTTGACAAAAAATAAATAAACAAGATAGCCTATAAGCTTTTACTATTAATTGTCGTCCCCCCACTTTGTTTAATTTACAAAGTGTTAATTCAATTCACAATCCACAGTAAAGGAGAAGTGTTAATTTTTTTTTATTAATGATTGTAAAGAATTTCGTGTGCAATATTTATGATATCCACTTTGGAATTGGAACAATAATATGTGTAATTAGCAATAATATTCACGCCTATTTTCAGAGTGTAAAATATTCTTTTTTTTTTCGTCAAAGTGCTTAAAATGACGACTTTACAAGTATAATTTTACAAAGATTTTCCGGAAAATTGCCAAAAGTGTTTAAGACGGCATTTTGTTGAGGCTAAACAAG
Source organism: Macrosteles quadrilineatus (assembly GCF_028750875.1). Classification (NCBI taxonomy): domain Eukaryota; kingdom Metazoa; phylum Arthropoda; class Insecta; order Hemiptera; family Cicadellidae; genus Macrosteles; species Macrosteles quadrilineatus. The sequence continues at coordinate 64,163,281 of NW_026542602.1, forward strand.
ATAATTCTTTAAAAACCTTGCAATGATAAAATTCCGACGAGGAGTGGTGTAAGCAATTAACATAGGCCTTTAGGCATGATATAGTTTTTAATAAAGGTTTGTAGGAAAGAAACTGTGACCAGAACAGGGGGCGGAAACATTATTTGGGCCTAGGGGCGCCAAAATGCTAAATCCGGCCCTGACAGGTATGCTGCTACGGTACTGGAAGGAAAGGGTTTTTTTTTTAATTAAGACTTGTGGTCAATAATAGACCTTAGAGGCCTATAAAACTTACATAAAATCAATAAATTTGCCAAAAAATATATTATCCATGTAATCAAGCGAACTAACTTACAACAGTTATGTTTACCTTTCTCCTACTTAGAATGAAATATAAATTTCAAATGTTAAAAAAATATCTTTTTGAAGTTTGTTCTTAAAATAAATTGTACGGTAACTTATGAACTTACCGATGCATTCAAAACTGGAGCTTTGAATCCTTTTTTCGTTGAAGTCTTGGCTGAAGTTTCAGACATCTGTAAAGTTTACATATTATTAAAGTATTTTACTATGGGATAACAAATCTCAAAACTAGCCTGAGTTGAGTTAACTTAGTCATTGTTGAATTAACTTAAGTAAAATTCATTGACCCCAAAAGCAACAATTTTTAAGAACATTTAAGTTAGGGTGAGTAACAAAAAATTTTGTCAGTTAATTAAGAAACTAAATAAGTTAGGCATTGCTAACTAAGCCAATACGGTATAGGTAGTAAAAATGAAGACAGTGTTTTTACAAACAGAAGCCTAAAAGACCAGACTTGGAATTGTAAACATAGCCTAACTTTGGCTTTAGGAAATCAACATGTGAAATAGAAAATTATAAACAATGACACAATAACTTAAAAACTTAGCCAAATAATTTACAACTAACTGTAAACTACTGGCCAAGTTCAACAATTAGCCTAGATTGTATGAAAATAGACGTAGGCCTAGTCACAGAGGACACCTAATTAAGGGTGCGCTCTACTTTTCGCCGCGCACTTATGCAAGTGTTTAGGATCTCCGTTAATTGTCAGCTTAGTTCTTAACCGATTGGAAAAATGTTAATGTTAATTTGTTCATCTTATTTTTGTAGGCTTAGAGTATCGTTTAAATTTTTTGGTAATAGTAGAATTTTAGGTGGGAAATGACTAGTAAATACTGGTATTCTAAATAAAGCTCGTTTCTATAGCATTTTACACTTATAAATGCATTTTTAGAAGAAAATTAAAACAATAGTCATAAATTTGAATCTAAGGAGTAAGGAACGTCCTTCAGATGAAACAAATTTTAAAAGTTAACTGAGTAAATTGAGAGGACAAACGTCTGGAAGCACTTTTCGCGGCACTCTTTTCAATGGCGCAACATAGCTAAAAACTGAAGCCCGAACTGAGGTAGAGCGCATCTATAATTTAAATACAGTTAGCCTAAGTTAGTCTTGGCTACAATTTTTTGTGGGGAGAAGAGAAGGTCTCTCTACCAACGGTAAGTAAGTTAAAGGGTCATAGGATACCTAAACGTATGCTGCCATCTCAACCGACATACGTAGCTAACTTAAAGTAAACTTAGGCTAAGTTAACATAGCTGTTAGGCCAAGGCGCTAAACGCAGGTAGCCTAACTTAACTTAATCAATTCATAAAAACTTAAAAGTGAACTCTGATTCTATCGGGACAGTAGGCCTACTGACTTAGGTCCCCTTTGACAAAGGCTCAACATAGCCTACTAAACAATAGTAAAGTTAGGTTGATAGAACCCTTTTTGGTACCTAGCCGGGTAGGCATAGGCTACAGTTTCTTAACTGGGCTATGCTAATATTGATTGAAACTATCGATTCGATTAGTAACTTAAAACCTTAACCTTCGATATTTTCATAATCAGCAAGTTTGGTTGGTTAGGTTGAAACTGTAACTTACATGCCTAGCCTTAAGTTATAGGATGCGTAGGAAAATAAGTTAGGCATTAACTTAACTTAGCATTTTTAGGCTAAAGCTTAAAATAGGCTATAGTAGCCGAAGTTGATAAGGCTATAAAGTGGTTTTATAGGCCAAGCATAGCCTACTTTTAATGGGCAACTGACTCTGAATGAAGCCTTAACATAAACAGTTCGAACACATGTAGGCTAAAAGGCAAGTTGATGGGAATTATCATGACAGTCACTTTCTGACGTGGAACTGAACCTGTAACTTAACATTAACAAAGTTAACATAGGCCTAGGCTAGGCCTAGGTACGCTAACGCTAGGCCTAGTTTACGATAGCAGAGGACCTAGGCCTAGGCCTACCTAATTATTTGACTGATAAGAGAAAAAATGACTTGGGCCTACATTGCATAAAGTAAGATCAGATTGTAGGGGTATACGCTAAAGCTACTTAGTGTGTCCAAAAAGTTGTCTGGTTTTCAACCAGAGGATAAAAATTTGATTCTAAAAACCGAGTTGTTGCGCTGCAAGAAATTCTAACCAACTTACCTTTGCTTTGTCAAATGAAAAGTGGCCTAGATATTCTCAAAACTGTCAGTTGGAATTGATAATACTTTTATCTTCTTTCTTCAACAGGACATACACGAAATACGAACGAAGCTAACAATAAACAAACTATTTTTGTGCGGTTGTCGTCTTCTTGTTTGATATAATGTCACTTAATTGGCCGATCTGTCGGTAAATTACCCATGAATCAAAATGTCGATCCTACAATAAGTAGTAATCTTATTGGACTAGGCTTATTTTACTTTTTTTCGAAATATTTTCACTATTTCGATTGTTAGTAGTTACAAGCTATGTTTTTGGATGATGATTGTGGCTATGGGGTTTTGCGCCAGCTGTAGTGTAAATCGTAAATCTCCCAAACAAATCCGGAAATACAAAGTGTTTCAACTACTCATTTCACAAAGTAAAATATTGGCTAAGAACATACGACATATACATGTAATATAACCATTGATTATATTATATATGCATTCTGAAAAATAACCTTTATGAATTCATGACCAACGTTTTCAAACTTAAAATACATGTACAATATACACCGGAAGCCAATAATAAATATAGCAGCACAATAGACCTCTACTAACTATAAACATATTGATGTATTTACTAAAATTGAAAATTACCGGAATTGAATTTATTCGCTAAAATCAGGTATCCGGTATTGTACATGTAAATGTAAGTCAACGTTGAACGTGGTCTTGTACCACTTTGTACCTTAAGTAGGCCTAGCGGTATTTCCCTGTTTCTTGAGCCCCGGGTTAAGACAATATGAGTTACTCTATACACTGTCTGTGCTTCAACGCTCTTCCACTCCACGTGTCTTTAAGAAATTAGCTAGCCTTTAAGAGCTTATATGTTGATTTTGTATACATAGATACATTTTATTTGTGTCTTTACCTAAATTTATAATGTTGATGACTAAGCTCTTGAGTACCGCGCTGCACACATACTGTGGTAGTGGTTCTTTAATCTTTACTCAATTGCAAAATGAAGTAACAGATCGTGTAAGAAACAAATTAATTTGTAGTTTTTTTTACCTCTAAGCCCAGACCGTTCGCCCCTTCACCCACGCACGTGTGGCAATGGTATTGATAGTTGCCAGTTGCCACCTGTTGCGGCGACGGCGCGACGCGCAGTCTCCTCTCTTCCTTTCTCTCCGGTTACCATGGCAACCCTCTCTCTGTCACCCTCACCACCCCACATCACACCCCCACCCACCATCTCTAGCTGTGTAGTAACGGGAGGCATAGCAAAGTGATCTGTCGTGGAACTTCATCATGTAGTCTCTCGTCACTTATAATAACACAACAGGTTAGTGTAGTTTTACAATCCAATGTGTCAGTAATGAGATAATTGCGTATAGAGACGAAATGTTACTATTGGAAATTATGTAAAGCGACATACTTCAGTAATTTTCAGGAACTATGTCTCACACATAACATACTACTTACTTTCCTAACAAAAAAATATAATCAATTACAGTGCCTACATTTCTAGACTGATCCTAATAATGTAGCAAAACGAAATCAACAATATATTCTACATATCTTTACTTGCACTCAAGTGTGTATAATTGTAAACAGTAATCATATGAAATGATTATTTTTTTTCAATGGTAGCTTACAATTAAGTGCACAGAATGTTAATGTAACACTAATGGGAAAATTGAAATAAGCTAAATGTAAACTAAACCATCCATAAGATTAATGTATGCCCAAAATTGTGTTTGTTATACAATTTTTGAGGTATTGACTGTGACTACCAGAGTCAATGAACCATATAAAGCCATAACTGAGTTGTAAGCAACAAACTGTTGCTTCGCCCTTGGAAGCCAACAAGTTGTGATTTCCAAACACTTATCTTCCACTTATCTTCCCAGACAAGGGGGCAAAGCTTTGTGTTATATGCTTTACTGTGGCATTATTTTTTATGGTGATTGCATAAAAAATAAAATAACCTGCCTCATAAAGATAAAATGGGACACAAACCCAAATTAATTATGAAATAATAGGTACTTCTCTTAGTCAGTTTGGCAATTGATTTTTTTTCTTGGTGTTAACCATTTTAATTACAAAACATACATAGAAAGAAATATGACAAAGAATGTTTACAAATTACTTTGCTTTAGGCTAATTTAAGTTTATATAAATTAAATTTGTAGTATGTTGTGATTTATGATAGCTACATAAAAAGTGATTATGGTGAATTAATTATTACCTTGATTGTTCTTTCAGCATCTAAATCCAAGGCAATTACTAAATAACAATTATTCACACCAATCAAGTTGTCACTGTCACTACAATGCAATAATTTAGAATGTAATCATACACTAATTTGTTATAATATTTACAGTTGAAAATATTTTTTTATCAGAACTTACTTTACTATCTGTTTGTATTTTTTAGAACAATAAGTAAAATAGGCATACAAAAATTTCGGGGCAACCAACTGTCCATCAACAAGTCTTGCTAAAATTTTATTAAATTAAATATTTAAACAAATCTGTTCTTCAGGTCCAACACAAGAACAACATGTTTTAATCCATTTACACACTGACTATTGTCCAGCAGGTACTTTGTACTTTGCAAAATGTGGGTTGTTGTGAAGTTTGTTACATTATGAAAATTTCTAAGGAACTACTTAATATAAATGAAATTCAATACATAGATTTTTTACAGACCATAGAGAATATTCACGGTACATATCCTTAGGAATACAAATAAATAAATGCATTAATGATTGTTTTACAATAATATACAAAGTCCAAAGTCAATAGTCCAAACACCTTGTCTGTTAATGTTCCAAGATGGTCAATTCAAACAATCTATAATAGCATTGATAATTTATTACATACAAGTAGTTTGGGACCAGTTATAAATTTTTTTACAGTTATAAAATACATGTGTTAATTGTTTTTTTTTATATATAAATCTTTGTTGACCCCATTCT